>NW_027062533.1:10020000-12420000 GCF_000507465.2 Kwoniella mangroviensis CBS 8507 | reverse complement strand
ACCCCCAACACCTGCTCTTGCGTTTACTGATGAATTGCTCCTGATCTTACACGAGTATTCAAAGTATCTACCACCTGTGTGCCAGTTCATTTGAGGATGTAAAGTATATTTATATTTGGTACTCCTAGTTGCCATGTCGTCGGTATAGGCATCGACGTCGACCGGGGTGTCAGTTGAATTAGTGGTATTTTCGCTCCAACCTGAAAAGGCATCAGTAATGACTTTCGTGAGTGCATCGAACATCCTGATGAGTCAAAATTGGCGAAATCGGGGCAACAACTATATATATAGTGCTATAGCAAGTGAATAGAAGTAAGATATTTGTCCAGGTAAAAGTGGAATAGACGATATGGGTGCGAATCAATCAAATTATTACCAAGACGGAATCAATCATAGCGATTCGAAGTCAGAAGATACCAGACCAGAGAAATCATAGACTGTAGCTGGATAGCCTACGTCAATCAAAGGAAATGAACAACTAGATCCTTTCTTGTCATGATACACGTCTTACATGCCTTGGTCACTCTATGAACTCAACGATCGTACTTCGTCATTTTCAGTGGAATGTCACTGATCACGCACATCGTATGATGCACAAGCGGCGAATAATTACAACCTGGACTTTCTTATTCTACTTTAACTCCTAGATCCTTCGCAATCATCTTTCTAGCGATGGGGTGCTACAGTTCACCACAAAGAATCGTATCAGCCCAAGTCAGGCAGGACATGACGTGGAAACGACTATCTCTGGTTATTCAAGAATGACACGACTCACATAGAAATTAGCATGTTTCAAGAAAGTTTTCTTTGCCAGTTCAGGTTTCTGTTCGTTCAACAGTCTGAATACCGGTCTACAGAACTTCATCCTTCCTTTATTGATTACCCATGCTACGTACATCGATGCCATACCAACATCAGTTCTGAAGTCAAGACTCGAGAACGTCAGATAAGGATCTCACCTGCAGCAGATTCAGCATATTCTGGACCACTCTTCAGAGCAACTTCAAAGAACCTCAATCCAATTTCGGCATTTCCTGTTGAGCCTAATCCGTATAACTTGTCGAGGGCTGCTACGACTTTCGGTGGGAGAGTATCATATGTTTCCAATTTATCGAGGAAGACGACTGCACAATACCTTCAATTAGCACGACTGAAAGGTACCGTCGAATATGACAGCGATCGATATGAAGGTTACTAAGACGAGGACGACTTACCAGTCTGAGTAGACGAGAAATCCTTGATATCGTCTTTAGTAAAGCTTGACACATCTCCATCACGAGCTTTGTCCCATTTAGCAGCAAGGTCGTAGCACTGACATTGGACTCGTCAGCTCTGTCTTGTCGCGAAGAATTACTGTAGAGGCAGCTCACAGCTTTGGAAAGTGTGTCGTCGTATTGGATATCAACGCAGAGATCAGGACCAGAACCATGGAGCCACTATGTCAACGCAACAAACCGAATAAGCCTCCTTCCCTACAGTGCCAGTGGATTCAAGACGTAAGCTCACCTCATCCCAGTCAACTTTCCCTAATCTCCTAGTCAATTCCTCAGCATCTTGATGTTGTTTGAAGTAGTGGAACAGGTGTTCTCGCCATTGATCAGTGGTGATCGACGTTCCCTCGAACGTTCTCACGTAATCCTTCATATACGGGATAAAGTTCTCAAGCCCACCTAGGGTTCTTTCGAGATAAAGAAGGAAGTTTGCTCCCTGCGTAAACCGACGATCAGCACTTCTTTCTTGAGACCCAAATTGACTTGACTCACCTTCTCGTATGGTACCTGACTGTATCCCTCATCGGCTAAATGCCACCTGTCAGCGACACTGCGCATCCTCGGCGCTCAGAATGCTAATGCTCACGGTCCTCGTGTTCCTTATACTCGATTACCAATTTCTGGAATCTCGGGTTGAGTCTCTCAAGATAACCAACAAGACCTCGTCGACCTGGTGTGTGTGCTGTTCAGCTGGAAGAACGATCACAATCTAACGAGAGTCGTACTGACCGACAGTGTATGACCTGATTATCGTCGTTTGTTATCAGTTTAAGTGCGATTCATTTACCTATAGATGTGATTACTGACAATTGTCTTTCCAATTCGCCATGAGTCTCTCTCATGATCTACTTGATGTGTCAGCTTTTCCGGAACACTACAATTCTGACCCAGCTCACCAATCGCTCAAGGTATGTGGTCCAACCCTATTGACGGCGAATTAGCCGACATACATTTCGTCCTCCAGCAACCAACCCACCTCATTGAGCCAGAAATGCGACCAAGAAGCACATCCAATACCATTCCCGAACCAGGACTATAAGCTGGTCAGCTTCTTGTCATGCGACTTTGCGAAGCACACCAGGCTGTTTTAGTGTTATACACTCACATGACTGATCTCATGAGCCACCACATCAACTTGACTTCGATCACCAGCAATGATGGTGGGAGTAGCGAAGGTCAAACATGAATTTTCCATACCTAAACAGTCGGCATCAGCAACTGAGACATCATGTCGTTCCCAGTTTCGTCAGCTCACCTCCGTAAGGGAATGATTCAGGTAAGAACAAAATATCATATACGCCGAACTTGTACGACGAAGTGAGATCTTCGGCGGTCTTGACGAAGCTGCAGTGGTTGTAACAAGAATCTCAGCGAAGGTCCAGATTCCTGAGCAAATCCCATCTATTTTCGTCTTTACATCGGGAAAGTCAGACCAATGAATCAAAATACTCACTTCGCAGTGTCTTTGTGGAACTCCCAGAATGCCTTTTCCATGTTCAAAGGCTATACCAATGGTCAGTCAGTCTGCAGGTTCTCTCTCTGATAGCCTCGAAATGCTCAGCTCACCTCAGTCCAACATCCAGTTGACCAATTCCTGCCTTGCAGATCCTCGAAAGGTTTGTGCGTGAGTTCACCAGCAGCGATGGCAATGAGATAAGAGGGGATGCCGACGGGCTATGTCATCCATCAGATTAGCTCGACTATATCCCACCAAGTGAGCTATCAGTTATTCAGACTCACCTGCTCATAAGTGAATTCCCTCCATCCCTCACCCCTCTCTGCGAGCTCTTTGACGCCTTTCCTCTGTCCACTCAAAAGCACTTCCGACCCTCTACCAGATCGCACTTTCGCCTCGTAGCTAGCCTTGACAGCCGGCGTATCTTGACACGGTAACATCGATCTGGCGTGAATCGCCTGAGCTTGAGAGTACAGATAAGGATGTTTGCCAGATTTGGTTTGGGCAGGTTCGAGCCATCCTACGGCTGTACATTGCGGGGTGGTAGAGTAGGTTATCTTGATGGTGATGGACTATTCACATACCACTCGTCAGCATAAGTGTTCCAGGATAGAAGAAGATGTTAGATGAAAGTACGGGAGAGAGACTTACTTCTCCCTTGTTTAATGATTTGGGCAATTTGATTCGCAACGCTTCTCCCATCACTTCGATTCTCGAATCTAGAGAGTATTCCTAGAACATCGTCCCAAAGTATCTTAGCATTGTACATCATATGTTTCTAGGAAACAACTGTACTTACCACAGATTTACCATTCACTTCAACACCCTTCACATCCAAAAAACTACTATCCAACTTAACTTCCTGTAAACCTTCAACCCTACTTTCCAGAGTGAGTTCGGCATAACCACCAAATGTCTTGGTGTCCCAATTGATCTCCCAGTCGATCTTGATATGTCGGGTGACCACTTCGAGATAGTTCGAGAGTGTCGCTAGGTCTTCGTCGAAAGGTGAAGAACCTGAAGAGAAATGGGATGAGAACGACATTGTATCTGTCTATGTGTCACTTGATACTCATTTGATGAAAGAGGAGAAGAGATTGAGAGTAAGATGATTTACAGTACAATTATCATTGAGAAGATGAAGAAGTCAAGTTGACCACACACGCTTACGCCGGTTTAACCGGATTCGACCGACCCTGCAAAGTAACCGCATGGTGATCCACCATATCCTGAATGTTACCATATGCTCAATACTCGAGTAATCTCTCAAAAGCATTTATAGCTAGCAACACATGCAACAAGGTCTCAAGAGAGCATACTGTAGGCATGTCTACTGATCGCATACGATACGTTAAATATCAAATATCTATATATGTTATATACAAATGACCAAACTCCCTCCTTCCTTCTCTTACTGGTACTGATATTGGTCGAAACGAATAAATATCCTTTGATCAATCGAAACGGAACTAAACGAAAAAGCTTATACAGGTATACATATATATTAATTAGAATGGAATGAACAGAGATAGATAATGAAGTTGAAAGAAATGAAACGACGATAAAACGAAATTAACATAGGAGAAAGGCAAAATCCTTGGGTTGAGAAAAAATGAGAACGATGCTAGGTATATGTATATCAATATATATATATATATATGTATGCTTCCTAACTCTCCCTCAAGAAGAAAAGGAACAAGGTATGAATAGCGTTGGTTTGTAGAAGGAAATGCAGAATTGTGATTTACTTTTCTTCTGATACATTCACGAGACAAAGGAGGTCGTAATAACTTTTCGACCCGATACAAATCTACCATCAAAAAGTCAGCTTATGGCGGAAATAAGAAACATACAGTCGACTCACCACGCAAAGTAATGCGTATACATTTTCGAAGATGGATGGACTGGCATTTCAAGTTTGAAGGCATTTAATCTGTCATAACAATCAACCATGATCAGCTTCATATATTTCTATAACATGAACACGCTTCACTCACTCTTGCTTAATGCTCATAGCCAATTCCGGAGTCAACCTGTTGCACGTAGCAGGTTCACTCCTTCTATCGTAGGTTCCACTATCGTAAGTCTGGTAGACGGCACATTCAGGAGCCCAATTGATTCGTCGTCTAACAACGGGAGCAGTCATCGATCTATTTTGAGGAGGTTTGTTACCCATAGTGCCCAAGAGGGATAGAGCAGGCGCAGAAGAATTTTGATTTGGATTGGCGTAGAAAGTCTCGTTCCCTCCGATGGTGGTGGTAGGCGAGTCGAACGGTGAGAAAGCGGGTGAGAATGGGTCGTATGCTGGATCCACTTGTGGTGAAGGATGGACTAGTCCATCCAATAATGCTGGGTTGGATGAGGGTAGTTGGGCTAAGGGTCCCGGTGCGTTGTTTGAGGAAGAGGTATGAGTGGAATTGGAACGTTGGCGATTCTCTCCTGATGAGGGAGCTTCATCGAGATTAGAATACGAGGAGATGGCTAATGTCAGTAAGATGATTAGCTATAGGTCCCCAAATCGCAAATGCACACTTACATTTCAAGATACCCTTCTTGGGCACAGCGTTCCTATCGATCCAAGCATTACCCCAAGTAGCCTGGAACTCGGCATCTGCTTCTGCTGATAATCGAGTCTTGGCAAGGGTCATCGTGACATCTTCAACGGTTTCACCCTCAGACGAATCATCCTCAGAATCGTACTCTTGATCGGTAACAGCTACGGCATGTACGACGGTAGGAGCTTGAGCGTGGTTCACTCGGACTACTTCAGGTCCAGTCGATCCGTTGGGATTGGACATTGACGCGCCCATGCTACCGAGAGAAGGTAGATTACCATTTTGAGCTTGCCTAGTAGCGGTATTTTGATCCCAGGTAGGTTCGCCAGTAGCTGGATGAGCGGTAGCATCCTTCTTGACTGCTTCAGCTTTTGATCGAAGTGTATGTTGTCGCGCCAGCTTGGCAGCTGGTGACAACCCGGCCAAAGCTCGGTCTTCCTCTTCGGTCAATCGGTCTGATTCTGCCACTGCATGTGAAATGGTCGCTGGCGCAGCTTCACCTTTACCCTTCTTCTTCTTGTCTTTCTTCTTTTTGCCTTCCTTTTCGGGTAGAGCGGCATCTTCGCCATCTTTGGGCTTATCCTTAAAGATACGAGAAATACCCATCAAACTATCAAGAGGAACATCAGCTCAACTTCAATGATCGGATGCAGGAGCCTGACTCACCTATTCCTTCTCGCAAGTTTACCTATACTACCCATCTTCCTGATCATCATACTGGCCGACGAGACCGTGGATGATAAGGAAATATTATCCGTAGACATGTTCTTCATCCTGAACAAACTCCTTTTGCCCTTTTCCTTCTGTTCACCCGAGACGGTGGCAGTACGCTCAGTCTCTGCTAAACTGATCTCACTACCCATAGCAGCAGGGTTCATTGTGAACGGCGCTGAAGGAGCTCTGAATTCTTGAGGTGGTGTGGCAGGAGGGGTAGCGGAACGTGTAGATGATTCCGAAGGTGAGGCAAAGTGTTTAGGAGGTAGAGATTGTTTACCAATCGGCACCGAGGGTGCGGAAGGTGCTGAGACGGATCTTTGCTCCTTCTTAGCGTCTTTATCCAAGGCCTTTCGTAGTCGACCTTTCAGATCTCCAGTCTTGACCATCTTATCGGTCGGTTCGGGTGTTGAGGAAGGTTGAGACAGGGGAGACGGTCGAGAGGCTGAAGGAGTGTTGGTGGCATTAGTGATGGGACCTGGATGTAGTGGTGTGGATGCACGAGCAGGTAATACCATAGACGTGCTAGACCTAGGAGCAGGGGAAGCGGTACGCGCAGAAGCAGCGGCGGCAGCGGGAGGAACCTCTCGAGCTGCGGAACGCTCACTGCCTGAAGAGTTTGTCCTAGAGCGATCACCGATTCGAAGAGGAGATACTATAGCTTCTTCCGCAGAGACAGGAGGTCTTGGTTGTTTCTCAGCAGGTGGGGGATTTGGTCGGGAAGGTGGAGCATGGGAAGAATGTGTTCGGGTTTGATCTTGAGCGACCTGACCAGACGAAGAGCGAGATATCGAAGCAACCTGCTCCTGTAAGCCTGTAGGCATGGATGAGGATCTCGGTAGTCTTTCTGTGGAAGGTTTCGCAGAAGGACCTCGCTTGTAAGGGTGATAAGGTTGAGGAGGTTGCGGTTGTTTCGTGTGGGCGCTTTGAGGTGGAGTAGGAGTGTTCGAGTAGTCTATTTGCTGAGAAGGTTGCTGGGGTGGTTGCGGTAGTCGTTGGTGCTGATAGGAAGGATGATCGAAATAACCAGTGTTGCCATTTAAAGTCTGACCACCAGGGCCCGAGCTCGTTCTCCTCCTTTCATAACTGCTGTGATCCGAACCAGGAGCAGGTGGAGTCATGCCACCTGGATGACCACCATTCTGAACAGAAGCCATGATCATGTGCTGATAGGCGTTTGCCCAGGCAGCGAAATCGGCTTGAGACTGTTGGAACTGGTTATAAACAGGTTGATGTCCATTGGGAAAACCGTGAAAGGGGGGATTATAGAAGGCCGTCGCTGGTACGGGATTGGCGGTCCAAGACTGTTGTGCACCGTACATTTGTTGATGATGAGATGGTGGGAAATATGAGTTTGAGAAAGGTTGATTGTAAGGTGAGGCGTTGGACGAGGTAGAATTGGTTCGTACGTGTGGTGTAGGGGAATCATAGGGGGAGGTGAAAGGTGGTGTGGAGCGTGATCTAGGCTGATCAAATGAAGGTGCGCGGTCCATAGATGGAGGACGGTGTGTTGAAGGCTGCATGACAGCTGCCATGGTGCTGTATTGCGCAGAGGTTTGAGAGTGAGCTTGATGGACAGTGTCTACGTGGATAGGGATAGAGCTATATTTACTCACGTTGACACCGTCAATCAATAATTATATTCTCATCCAACCTGGATCTACAGTCTGGTGTCTGTTTGACAGCCTGTTCTCGTTTCGTCTATGCGATCTATTGGGCGAGGGTAAGAGAGGATGTCAGATGAGATGTGCTTGATTGGTACGGAGATGGAATGAGAGAGGAGAAAGAAAAGGGATGGGAAAGACTCTTGACTAGTCAAAGGGGGGTTTGATGGAATTGGATATTTTCATGAACAACGGAGTGAACAGAACACCAAACCACACAGACCACCATACCACCATACTACCATACCAACTGTCATAGCTCTCTTTCCACCCGCATAACCCTTTGCGGATTTACGTGAGACAGCTTTTTGAGGGAGACTCATCAGATGGGGAGTAGGTGTCATATCACTCACATGAGGTATGCCTACTGCTTAATGATTTGAGTTGATCAATACAATGAAATTCGTAAGTAAACCGATATGAGAATCCGCAAGCGGTGTTGTCGGTTGTTGTTGTCTCGGAAAGTAAAAGTTTGTGTTGTTTTCGTCTCGGTTGCCGTTATGAATAGTATCCGTTCTTTTCGTTATGCTAGCAGAGTAAATGAAGTGGCAAGAAAGAAAGTAAAAACAAAGTCAGTGTTGATGAAAGAGCTGAGATTGAGTTGAACGAAAACGGAAGAAGAAGCACAACAAAGAGTCAAGGGGTAAGGTAGGTGCGAAGTTGGTGTGGTGCAGGGTCATTTGATGGGTAATGTGATTGTGTAAGCGGGGCTTTTTGAGGTTGTTGCTGTGTGGATCTATGTATATCACAAACGGCGATGTGTATGTAGATTTGGAAGAAGTTGATGGAAGACTTATGGGTGTATAGAGATATGACAGGAGTCCGAAGATGGGTATTGGATGATCGATGAACAAGATGGAATTTCTCTTGGCAATGTCTGTTGACTGTCGCTTGCGATTATGACCAGATGAAAAGAAAAGAAGAGACTGCTAGGCTCAACTTGACAACAAGTAGAAGTAACAGTCGCGTTGATGGTGATCAGGTTACAGATTCACCCAATCTACGCACAGACCTAGCAGTACCAACACCATCGGAGCATATGACAAAGGGGGAAGAGAAGAGGAATGACACGAAGATCAAAGCGTTACACCCATCAAGATGCAATAACAAGATGCACAAACCAGAAAGACGGCTGCGGAGCGGGTATGGCATGATAATGAAGATGGCGATGTTGAAAGACGACGAGGCATGTGGGTGCATGATAGATCATGGCACCAAAGTACTCACCTGTAAAACAGAATGAAATCACCGTTATCAATCTCTCTTTCTATCCTTCTTCACCTTTTCTGATACCGTGTCAGATAGTCTTGCTCTCGTGAGGCGGCGTGTGATGGTTGTGCGATGTAGTTGTCGATACAAATGATATGAGCTGTGAGTGTGTTGCAATTTCAAAGATATGTCAACTCGTTCGAGTATGATTGTTACCACCGCAACCACTACCACAAACTGCGAAACAACAATGACCGTGAAAAGTCAAAATCCCAAGTCTAACCTATAACGTCAATTGTCAAGTTACCTGTCCAAATAACCTTTCGGTGAGGACCGGGCTCCGGGTTTATCCATCAACACCGCGGATACTGCAACACCGCCTCATTGGGGATTTGAATTTGAGATGTGGATGTGTTCTTCGCTACGAAATGGTGAACGCATGCATGATAGTAGCGATTTCTACAGCATCACATGCTTATCTCCTGCTCAAGTAGCATCAAGCAAGGAGGACAAGTGCAAACATAGACCAAGACGGTATGGGCAGCTGCAAGTCCAGACGCGAAAAAAAAGCAAGAGTAAGCAAAGCAAGGCACAAGGGATGACGTTGTTGTTGTATCAGGAATTTTAAGCTACTATCCAACCCTGAAAGTCAACAAAGAGAAAAAAAGAGAAAAGACAAGAACACGTGTGGCATGGTAAATACTGTAAGTGGCGTTTTGCTGACTTTGAACGATTCATCCATCCTTTGAGTCTACTGGTATATGACTAGGTAACTCAAGGAGTGTATATCTGTCGATTTCTGCTGTACTGAGAAAGGTAGTTCAAGCTAACACATATTATGTGTCTTAAGACTCAACAACTACTCTGTTGATTAAGCATACAACTGTTGCAGTATGCGAAGCAGTACTTCCACTCGACCTTCACACCTCCCATCAAATTATTCCACTCTGGTCACTTTACATCCCACCGTCACTCCCAGACCAGAAGGATCAGGTAGAAGATGGCATCTGTATTGTCCGATGAGCATCACTCATAGCTCTCAGTCTCTTGTTCAGGCCGCTGCGGGTTCAATAGGTTTATCAAAATGTACAGACGGTTGTATAAGAGAGCTGAGAGATACGATTGAGATGTTTTTGGATATTTCGAATCAGTCCTATGCCACAATACAAAGAACGTCTGATCAGGATAGAGTGCAGATGAAATATGAAAAGAAAACATTCCTAGATGCGATCATCTGGTCGACAAATCAATCAAGCACGAATGCGAATGATATATCAGTGGAAGTCGAACATACCCAGATGAGTTTGAATCGAGCTAATAGAATCAAAAAATGGGCAAAGACTAAAGTGGTCAAAGGTATTGATGTGAGTGATCTGATGAAAGATGATTTCAAGAGGGTATATTATGGATGTAATTGTCAATATCCTTGTGAACGCGATAACGATAGATGACCATATAGTAGAATACCAAAATAACTACAGTGTACAAAGTAAGTGGTCATACATTTCAGATGCTGAACGTTATATGTATTAATAAAGGATACTTGAGAGATATTTCTTCGACATGTGTTTCACCACTCGACTCGCCTTGCTATAAAGAATTGTCGATGATTCTATTTCTTCGCGTCTTTGAAGTTCTGAAACGGACATCTCCTTTCATCTCGATCCAGACAAGTCGAGAATCGGCTTCAATCAAATTGCTTTGCATGGAATCATGCAGAACTTTCCTGTGAATTGGGTACAGTATGTGTTGTGGGTATCACATATTTTACATGGATCACATACATCAAGGCGGCAACTGTTAGTGGTGTTATTGTACGGGCAAATGACCGCAAAAGCAATTCAACCTTTCGATTCTTTACGAATCCAAATTTCGATAAATTTTTCTGTATACTGACGAGAACAATAAATCGGCAATCATATCTATGGTAAATCATGACATACCATAATATATCATCGAGGAAGCTAACCAATCCAAGAGGTTCGATAACTATCTACCTGTATATCTCGGCAGTCCGTCTGACGGGCAAGAGGCTGAAGAGGAAGAAACAAATTTCGAAAACAAGCGGATACATAAATATCGATTAGAAAAGGATCATACCTCCTATCTCAGCATTTTCTTCGACCCATTGAAAAAGACCGAAACCATCATTAGAGAGACGCTAGATAGATTAATTGATATTTTCGACTCTAGCAACCAGTCTATGCCAAATGAAGATGAATATCAATATGAATTTGAGAAGGTTCTTTTCACTAAGCTATCGGCTGAACAAGATACCATCAATACTGAAAATACCATTGTGAGCGTAAATCTAAATCACATCGGGGAAGATGAAAGTGGTGAAAATTAGGAATGGAGCTGCAAAGAGGTCTAGGGATGGTACGTGGCTGAGAAATGTGAGTCATGGTAGGAGTCGATGAGATTACACTGCTTTCCTGTATGATAAAATATGCGATGACATTTGAATTGCCCTTCTGATTAAACCGTGATACATTTGATTGTTGTTGTATCTGAGAAAGGGACGGGTCTTTAACACTCGGAATTACTGAGTTCTTATGCAAGTTGCAATTCTCGGGTGTGCGCATAATCACTACAGTATCATCGTACTGAGATACATAAAGTTATGGTAAAGTCGTACCCACATACTTATTCGCTGTAGAAGTGGTGATGGAAAGGTTGTGACCCGCTGAGTGAGGTTTCAGTCCCGTTGAAGTACAGTAGGTAATTTATCGGAGACCGATATATATTTTTCTGTATTATTATTCGGAGTACCGTATTTCCTTTATTCAAGTACTTCTCCCGCATCCAGTCCCGTAAGATATGGGTACTGAGAATATATACCGATGAGGTGGATCCTTTGATCGAAAAAAATAAATATATGCGATACGTTCTTCTCCCCGATGAGCATATCCTCAACAGCCATTGTACAAATTAACTATGATCTCGATATCGGTCGATCAAGCGGAGCTCAACAGGATACAGTACTACCGGATCCATGAAGCTGAGTCACATTTATCCTTTATGGTGCTCAACATGTATTGATTCGATATGTATCAACCGCGTCGCTTACGACGACACCTAGACCAATCGCAATGGAAGGATGGACTGGTCTGAACGGATATATGAAGCTGGCAACTTGGCCCTCTTCAAGGTGTTGATCCCTACAATCATTCATATACCCCTGACGTCCAATCAATTGGCACATTTATATTCAACCTATTACTTACCAAACCAACAACCATAATCACTTCGATACGAAACGAAACGATGTCATATTCCAGAGGTAAATAACAAAGTTGGAAATCTAATCAAAAAGGTCAATTTACATTTTTTCCCAGTATTCAACCTTCCACTCAAGCGGAGGGGGTCAAATGGAAATACGATTGTGATTTTACATCTCAGAGAAGCTTGAAAGGTACGATGAGTAAAACGGGTATCGAAGATGCTATGAAGAATATAGCGATTGATATGGAAGATATCGCCGCGAAATTCAATAATCCTAATTCAACTTATCAATCGATCGAATCCAGGATGGAAGCTCTGAAAACATGGGAACAAGAAGTCAGTACACAAATGAAATGTTTCAAGGTTGATTTTCCACAATTTGATTTTGTAGGAGAATGGACGTGCCTCGATGCCGATACGCATAGCAGACCTGCCAATTAACTTGAAAGGTCTTTTTCTGAAAGAAAAAGTAGATTTTAGAACATCGAGCGTTTCTGGAAGTTTTACCTTTGGACGCGACTATAGCTCAGTAACCAAATTGAGTTTATATGCATGATAGGTATGGCATGTGATTGCTGTAGAGGCAAATGCACTTTGTTATCAATGCACTATTGATGCTGATCCGTCATCTCCGCCAGATAGAAATGCCTTCCGCCTTTATAAGCTTAAGACGGACGATTAGACAGTGATTTTGATCAACAAAGATCACTCTTATAGAGTTCTTCGACTAAATGACAGTCATGCATATGACAAATTGAATATTGATAACACATCAAAACATCTTTCATCTTAAAATCCTCTGTAATCTCTCCTCCACTGTCCTCTCTCCGTACTTTCGGTCTCACCAACCATCCAGTCCCTCAATCCCTTCTCATCAGCCTCCCTTTCCTCTTGAGGGGTCATGATCCTACTTTTCGCCTTGCTTCCAAACATCCTTCTATACGTTCCACTCGCCACTTTCCCACTATCCTCCAAGGTCCATATCAGCCTTTCCATCTCGTCCGTTGTCAACGGAGCAGGTATAAGAGATTTCAAATATCCATAATCCTTCCGCGAAGCTGCAGGTGGATCTCGAAACTGAGCCGAAGAGAATGATCGATGCTGAAGTGAGATGATGGATGATGATATCTGTTCACCAGCAGTATTGAGGATGACACTCCATTTATTCCAATACCTATCCAATCGTCTGTTTATTCCATTCACTATAGATGGAGGTAAGACATCTTCGAAAGACGACAGAATTCTAAACGAATGTGTATTATGTTGATACAATTCTTCTTTGAGGAAATTCAGCGAATGAAATATCTGTTCTAGGTGATTGTATCTCTCATTCATAGAGGGGAAAGAGGCAGAATGAGAGAGAGGGGTTCGCCGTGAGTGTGAGTGCGATTGATCGGAAGAATGAGGTGAATTGAATGGATGATCATCAGGTAATTTCCTTTCTAATTCTTCTCTATCTTCTGGAACCGTCAATGGCCCACCTTCCAACCAACTTCTTTTCTGTTTGATATGCGTAGGCGGTGAAGGGAATTGATAATTCCCTAGATCTACTTCCAATGACCGTTGTCCAGACCCAGACCCGGACTCGGACCCCGAACCAGATCTCGAATATCCCGTCGAGCTCGTTCTAGTCATATGTGATGCACTTGATATACTGTTCACATCGAGTAAGTCTAATGCACTTCCTTGTTGAGCTCTCTGACTAATCCTTGAGATCGTTCCTGTCCCTCTAGCACCATCTAACATATCTTCCTGATCATCTCCATTCGAATGACTCGGCGTGGTGGGAGTTTGAGTGAACTCGGACGAACCGAGTGGTGGAGTGACAATCTCCCATTCTTCTTCACTTGTCGTCCCCCCTTCCCCTGCTAAAGAAGAAGGACGTCGATGTTGACGTTGACGGATGATAGAAGCTTTCCGACTTACTTCTTTGGCTTTTGACCAAATCGTCGAACTCTTCCGACGCACCGTAGCAAGATTACCTCTGTTATTGGTCTCCGATTCTCGAGCTTCATCTTGGTGAATCAAGGTGGAGTGAGATCGCATATGGCTCAGAGAGGGCCGTGGAGAGAGAAGGTTGGTCAAACGGATTTTCTCCTGGGTGAAACGTTGAGGACGAGTGGTAGGTATATGGGTCCATCGTAGATTATGACTTTCATTGAGATGACCAGCCGAATTTGCGTTCTGTTTGCTCGGAGAGATATGGCAGTCCATTGAAGCTGCTTCTTCCAGCGGGTTGGTGGTGAAGGGCAACGTTACTAATCCAGTACTTAACTGACTATCGTTTGGGGATTGAAGGGGTGATAGGATCTTCAGGTGATTCAATATGTTACCTCATCTGTAATATCTCACGTTCCCCCTTCCTTCCCCCGACGAGAACGATATTCGATTTTCACCAAGCCTAATGTGACTCTCTTTCTAGACCTTGTTGAAATTTCACTTAAACTTTATGGAGGGCAAGAGCGAGATTTAGTGGTGTGATGAAACAGCGATGATGAGGAGTAGCCAAGGAGGTTAGGTAGGTACATTAACAAGCATTATCGTACTGTGGGTTGTTGAACGTTGGCTGAGTGACCCAAAAGATTGGGATGGTGAGCCAGAAGTCATCCTCCCAAGGTTCTAGAATTCTTTTAGTCCCAAGCACGAGCACAGTAGAGGAAAAAGAAAAATCAGCCGCGTAACCTCGTACCTCACCTAAAACGATAAAAGGCGAACGAGGTCTTGGTGTCTTGGTTCGGTTCGTCATTACTCTAGATCAGGTCCACAGTTCATCCCGATAGTCTAAATGATAAAGAGACATGTATGTACGCTCAAGAGTGAATCAGCCGAAAGGAAGACAGGAAAGAGCGACCTGGGACGCAAAAGTCATTGTGAAAGAGCCCTATCGATAAATTCGAATCTGAGTCCGACAAATACCTTCCGATGAGGTATGTCACCTTCCCCCCCGGACCTGAGCCTGAGCCTGAGCAGCTAGACAGCTAGACACCTCGTTTCATATCTCTAAGGCTGAGAAGTTCCATTTGACGAATGTCTAGACCATTGATCGAGTGGACGCAATACCAGAATGGATAAAATAGGATGGACTCTTATACTTGTATTCATATGTGTATGTAGGTAGATGTGAACGAGCGAACGAAAGAGATAAAAAAAGAGACAAACGAATAGCAAAAATTGAAACTTTACTGTAATGTAGTTTTTGGTCTGATTACAGAATTCCTGAATCTATCTTTCTCCAAGAGTAGAAGGATTCTCTATAAGATATTTTGATATTGGATAATCACAATGCTGATTCCTTTTTATACACAAACAATCAACCATATCTACAATAATCGATGTTTCCCCATCACTCCCTTCCACTGTAAGGTTCATATTTCCAGATCCTAGCCATACAATCACCACTTCCACTCGCCAAGTAACCACCTGACCTAGCCAGATCAATGGATATGACAGAGTTCTTGTGTCCCTGAAGCATAAGTTGTGCTTGACCAGTTGCGATATGCCAGAATTGGATCGATCGATCCTTCGATCCTGAGACTACCCACTGACCGTCTGGAGAAATAGCGACGGAGAGGACGTAGTCCTACATGCGCGAAAGGAAGCAAGTCAGCATGAGTCAGGACATTTCAGAAGTGATGAACGAATAGGCGAGAAAGACGACTGTATGACGAGAACATGAAACGAAGGCGCCTGTGTAACTCACCTTGTGCCCATTGAGAGTAGATTGACAAGTACCCAAATTCTTTTGGATATCCTTGGATCCAGGAGGTAAGATCTCGGCTTCTCGCTTCGTACCTGTCAAATCCCAGATTCGGAGGGTTCGATCGAGAGATCCAGAGACAAGGCATTTTCCATCAGGCGAGAATGCGACGCTGGAATGCATTTCAGATGAGAGTAAATCAGCAAATAGAGAATCTACGAGAGATTGCAGTTCCCGATAGACGATAGACGAGACAAGTAATTTGGGTTTTTACATGAAGAATAACTCACCTGTACACTGAATCCTTGTGTCCTTTGAGCCTTTCCACTTGTTGTCCGGTTTGAACGTTCCATACTCTGACCATCGTGTCGAGTGATCCGGCAGCAACGAGCTTACCATCGGGAGATACTATTTACATCGCATCGAATTGCATTAGCCTCCGATTTGCAGCAATCGATAAGATGGAAAATGGATACACTCACGCGCAACACTGGTGATCCCCGCATCGATTGGACCATGTTCATTATGAATGAAATCTTCGATTCTCAAATCAAATACACAAAGACCCTTTTCGATGTCCCAGATCCTAGCTGATTTATCACCTGATCCAGAGACCAAGAATCTTCCATCTCTTGAGAAATCGAGAGAATAAATCTCTTGCATGTGTCCTTGTAACAGATGTCTAATTCTCTTTTGCTTGATATCCCAGATCTGCAAACAAGCATTGATCAGCTTATTGCATCGGTTGGGATGCAAAAGGAAGTAGAAACTAATGATGAACTCACCCTGATTTGTCGATCTTCAGCACCGGTAGCTAAGAATTTACCATCCGGACTGAAACAGATACTTCGGATGTATAAATCGCCAGTTCGGTTGGCAGCTTCGTCTTGGAGGGTGCTATATCGGGACATAGCAATCAGTAAGGGGTATCTGACCGATCTGACAAGAACCAGCACTCACGTTACCCTTCCTCCAGATTTCACGTCGTAGATCTGAGCGGTTCTGTTACAACCAGTAGCCAGATATTTACCATCGTTTGAGAACTTCACACAACAGACGACACTAATCGACATGCATTGTTAGCTTTAGAGGATGTCTCACTTCTATCAGTGAAACACACATACGTCTCATGTTCAAGGGTATGCACTAGAGCCACGTCTAATTGTTTCCTCATCTGGCTGCTCCACATAGCTTGCCAATCACCTCCTTCCTTCTTGAGCTCTCTCGAGACATTGTCTGGATCAAGATCTGATAAATGTACGGGGGGTGAAGGTGGTACGTTCGAAGCTGCGATCGCTCTTTCCCTATTACGTCTGTCTCTTTCTCTATCTGTTGATGCGGGTCGAGGGATGATCCCTCCCGGAGGTGGGTAGGGCGATCGAGCTAGACAAGAAGAATTAGAATCAGTCATTGTTACGGAGTATGGGAGTAAAAGAGAAGGTGAGACACACATCCACCAGGTTCAGCACCGTTGAGAGGAGGTCCAGGCAGGGATTTCCCGTAAGGAGGTCTATCCCTCTCATCGTTACCTGGTCTAGGTAATTCAGGCGGTGAAGTAGGTCCGCCAGTTCCGGGTACACCTGAAGGCCCTGCTCCACTTTGTCCACCACGGCTTTCTAATTCTCTTCTCAATCGTGCGATTTCCCCCTCGTACCTGCAAAGTTGAAGCGGAGTGAGCAAGTTGTTTGTTGATAAAACATGTCAGGTACAACTCACTCTTGTCTGACTTTGGCATGATTAGATTCGAGTTCGTATAATGATTGTCTGATCAGTCCGAGTTCATTGATCTGTTGCTGGACTGTAAGGTAGTAGGGTGGTTAGCGTATGGTATCTACAGGATTGAATATAGTATTATTCTGGTATCATCTACTCATACGATACGTGTGTATCGCATTCGTATATATAATATCATCCCACCCTCCCACCCATTGTATAAACACCGCCCCCATCCCACCCCGAACTACCAGGTATAAACTACGCCCCCATCCCACCCCTAGCTGCCGTGAGATAAGTACTCACTCTTCGCCTCGTACTCATCCCTCTGCGCCTTCCATATACTCCCCTCTTGTCCCACTTGTTCAAACTCTTGCTTTATCAATTCGAAGAATTCGTTCAACCTCACATTCGACGAAGTCGATAACACACTAGGTTGTTGCTGTCCCGGCATCCCTTGAGGAGGAGGAGGTGGTGCTTGTTGATTTTGAGATTGTTGGGATTGAGATTGATTAGATTGCGAGGTCGCTCCTGCAGGTGGGAGTCGGTGATGCTATTCGCCCATACAAGGTAACGTAATATATCAGTATCTCCATCAGTGCTATGCATACTACGACCCAAAGCAGAGAGAGAGATAGGTATATAGTAAGAAGGACGCGAAGGAGAGAAGTAGACGTACGTTATATATAGGCGGTTGCATGTTTGTTTATCTCTCTATTGATTTGTTTCCTCCTTTGCGGGTATATGATGATCGGTACGAGATGAGGATGTAGATGTACAGAAGGGTGGGGATTAATGATGGATGATAAAAGGAATGTGGTGAAGTGGAATGAAGAGTAGAAGAGTAGGTAGAGTAATGTTTAATTGATCGATGTCGGTGTTGCTTGTTGCTGTCATCTTAAGTCTGTGCCCCCATTTACCACTTCTACTCTGATTTCCATTTATTCTGCATGCTCTCTGTCTGAGCTTGGACCTTTTCTTTTACCCTTAACTTGTCAGACTGTTACTGCCGTTGTGTCATCCGCATAAAGTACTCTGTTGGTTGCACCCATTAAAACCATAAACCTCCGATCAGGTACGGCTAAGCCAGCTCGACTGTATTATGTAATACCTCACCCTGATACCACGTGAGATGCTTCCCATGTTCATGAACGCGTCGAGGGGAAGAAGATGAAAGAGAGGAGAGAAAGTCAAGATCAAAGCATTCTCAATTCATGTTGAACGATAACAACAAAGATACAGCATAGCATAGTATAATATACCATCATACCATCATACCATCATACCATCATACCCATTCACGATGCCACAGATGTTCACACCTCCCAATCCATCATCCTCCTCCTCATCCAACCCACCAGCTATACCTTACTCCCCTATCCCTTCCACCTCGGTACACAGACATCATCGACGAAATTTACCCGCTCGATCATCCTTATCTAACAGTTTCTCATTCGCACCTGCTCATACACATACTCCCGTAGCAGACCAATCAACATTCAATGATATATCGATAGATGAACCGAGCGATTTGAGTTTCTCTTTCACCTATTTATCCAGATCAAGAAATCAGAAGAAGAAATCGACCAACGGTATCGGGATTGGGATGAATACCAATGTGGTGGAACAAGGTAACAGAGGTATATCACAGGTATCACCTAGATTCAGACACAGATCTGGATCGGGATCAGGATCAGGATCATACAATGGTACAGGTACTCCGTCTGGTGCTGGAAGGAATTTACCGAAATCTAGATTGAGAGAAACGGAAATTTCCCCTCTACCTTTACCGTTACCTGAGAGGACCAGACGAACTTCACCTAGAAAGAAAACTCAAAATAATCAAAATAATCATCCTGATCATGAATTATCAGCGACTGATGAAGAAGATGAAGAGGTACAACCGGAAGAGGAAGGAGGAGAAGAGAAGAATTGGGGTATTGTAGACTCCATGAGACTCTGGAGACATGATGCGATCATGCAACATTTATATGAAACTGCTGCTTTTTGGGGTGATAAGATATTGAGTTGGACAGGTGAGTCTATCACAATTGACCATTACATCATATTTTAATTATCTGGACTGGTCGATCCAATCGAGAGATTTCACTAACAATTTTGTTTCTTCTATTCTCTAGGTGACCCGAACGATGCATTCTGGCTAGCTCAGACGCACTTCCTAACGGGACATTACCTCCGAGCGGAAAAATTGTTGACCGATCCGTTGCCCTCTCCACCGAAGAATAGCTTGGGAATAAGGGATAAGGGGAAAGGTAAATCACATCAAGATGAAGATGATCTGATGAATGGCAACGGACATATCGAGATTGGGATATCTTCTCATGGGAGTATCGGGCCGGAAAGGAGGCTGGTGGATGAGAGTCTGGCTTGTAGATATCTTGCCGCTCAATGTCTGGTAAGTTATCTCTCCCTTTTTGTGTGTGATCATAGATTGGAGCTCAGCTGATATTGGTGTGTGATAGGTCCATCAAGAGAAATATCATGAAGCTTTGGAATTACTAGGAGAATCGAATCCCTTCAAAGAGACTGGTAAGCTGTGGGAACGTCATCACCGAATGTTGACGGCGATCGTGCTTATATTGATCATGATGATGTCGTTCAGGTCCGGATACAGGTCCAGATTCACCTTCGCAGGACGAGGGGATAAAGGTGAGCATCTCTAAGGTTTATCTTTCGTCCAGAAGGGGACGGGTGAGATCTGGTGAACTGACAATAATGTTCTGCTCATAGCTTCACTCATCAATATGTCATTTACGTGCTTTATTGCATTTACGATTATCGTCATACGCATCAGCGAAAGAATCATTCATGGAAGCTTTGATGTTGGATGTTAAGAATTACGATGCGTTCAAGGAGCTGATAGAAGGTGGAATGATGAGTGAGAAAGAGGGTGAGTGCCATGTCGAACATTTCATAGATTGGATCGAGAATATATGGGATTGACTTATCTTTCGTGGTATATGGTAGAATGGGAATTCATACGGAATCTGTCATATCGAAAACAACTTTCAGAAGAAGATGGCCATTTTGTTAAATTGATGTATATGACCAAATTGAAAAAGGTGAGCTATATTCCTTCCGTCTCAATTGTCTCAATATATCGATGTATTGTTCAGGCGGACCGCTGATAGCTTGAATTGGTATTATAGGACGGTCATGTCAAAGAGGTTGAACGAGCCCGAGAAGAATTGACGAAACAGTATGGTCTAGGTGATAATTGTGATGTCCTGGTGGGACTGGCAGATGAATTGTACTCGAAGTATAAATGGGAGGATTGTTATGCTGTGACGACGAAGTGAGTAGAAAATATCACTTGTAGTCGATCTGTAGCGGGTTTTACCTCATAGACCACGGACGATGATGATCACCATCTATGATGAAGTTGACGATGGTCTCCCTACTGATTGTCCGTGTGATATAATGCTGATCTCTTTTCATCGTCAATAGGATATTATCTCGTATACCGGGTCATCCCACGGCATTACCATTACATCTAGCGTGTATGCACCATATTCACCGACTACGATCTTCTCTCTTCATGCTTGCGCATGACTTGGTGGAACAGGATCCTCAAGCTGCTACGACATGGTATGCGGTGGGGTTATGGTATTTCAGTGGTAAAAGATGGGCAGAAGCTAGAAGGTATTTTAGGTGAGTTCGGTTGATAGTCCCGCTTCTGAAATGTCATGAGGCTTTGTGTCAAAACTGAGGAGAATTCTTTTGTTGTACTTCTGTAGTAAAGCAAATTTGATCGATTCTCGATTCGCTCCTGCTTGGATAGCTTTCGCCCATTCGTTTGCATATGAAGGTGAACATGATCATGCCATTACTGCTTATTCCACTTCGGCAAGGCTATTCCAAGGGTAGGTAAAAATCCCTTTTCACCTTGACAAGCGTTCGAGCTCACACTTCTACTGTTTGAAATTGACTAGATCCCACTTACCCCTCTTATTTATCGGGATGGAACATCTCCAGTTGTCCGCGTCAAACCTCGCAGAAGAATATTTCAGAGCTGCAGAGGTGATCAACTCTTCTGATCCACTTTTGTTGAACGAGCTAGGCGTGGTTGCGTATAACAGAGAAGAGTGAGTGTTTGTCATGCCATGCGTGCCCGGGTTACCTTTCCAGTATTTGGATCAGGATTTTCTGAATTATGAGCATCGTTACTTTTGACTAAAACTGATTTCTGTTCTGTAGCTACGACCAAGCTGCGAGCTACTTTAGGAAAGCCCTCAGAGCCTCATGGGAGATGCAAGGTGTTAAATCCGTTTGGGCAGTCACTTATTGTAATCTTGGACATGCGTACAGGCACATGAGGTGGGTAGATTGTGTCTCTTCATCGATTTCAATGCGCTTTACATCGTGACTCGATCTCTTCCCTTGATCATCATCAAGTCAGGATTGAAGCTGATCTATGATACATCGACGTGTGTAGAAACTATGATAAAGCCGAACACAATTATCGTCTAACGATCCGACTTGATCCTACCAACTCTATTGCTTATTCTTCCCTCGGGATGATATGGCAGTTAAGAGGCGAGATTAGAGAATCGATCAAGATCTACCATCAATCGCTATCTCTCAACTCTCAAGATCCGATATCGACTGTGTTATTGGAGATGAGTCTGAAAGAGCAGATGGATAGTTTGGATCCCACCAGTTTACCTGGTTTACCTGGACGCTTGGGAGAGAGGGATTTGGATCCTTTCAATGTTCCTAAGGTGAGTGTAAAGCACTCTGAGTCATTATTTATGTTGATTGATGTTGTTCAATTGGATATAGGGAAACCCGATATTTGGTCCATTACCTATTGAGCTCGATCCGGCTACGTTAGATGATGCAGGAGGTGAAAGTATCATTCATCCCCCTCCGCCAACTTCTCACGGATCATATCAATTGAATTCCAATGGGATAAATGGGATGGAGGAGATGAGTCAGATCGGAAGAGTTGATTTGGCAATTGAGGAAGAAGTGGGCGAAGGAAGTACGATGGAGATTGAGGACGATTGAGGATGTCAAATCGCAACAGATCGGACAAAAGGAAGAGGAGATCAGTGTCATCTCCTTGTCATTCGGCCGTATGAACGATGATGCTGTGTATTTGTGAATGTCCCATTTTCATATGTATTTCAAGAATTCATATAGCGTTCTATTTATTGATGTTGAGTCGACTACTCAACTATTCATAGAAACGGAATATCAACAAAGTGTACGAAATACACACAGAGTAACTGTTTGGTGTCAATGGTATTCTGGGAGACATCATTCCTTTCCTTGATTATAGGACATTCGACTATTCATAGAAACGAAATATAAACAATGCACTTTAGATAAATGGGTTCCCATATATATAGATATTTACGTTATGTTATCCCCCTGATTCCAAAGAAAAGGAATGGAATTGGACGACGCGATCGCATAGCCTTGCGGACAGATCGGATGACCGTCCGTACTCTGTGAGATCATTCATACGTATACCCCCTTCAACCCCTTGTGGCACGTTTTTGTCGGAATCTTCCGTGAGATTTCCCTTCGTACCATGCCATACATCATCATGCCATGTCATTCCATGCACAGCAACGATATGAAAGTGAGACATGCGCTGTGCTCTCGTCATTAACATCTTCGTCATCGTACACATGGCAGGTCATCTGGATTGTTACCGTTGGGTTTTTGCGGACGAAGCAAGTATGGTTTTTTTCGCACAAGCCATTCTCGACCACATTTCATTTGTGCAGAAGATGATTCGTTTCATGTACAAAGAGAGAAAGGACGAACAAACATGTTTAGTGCGGTTGGATGTTTCGGACCATCTCACTGTCCTGCAGTGTGGTATTTCCCCAAATACTTTGTAAACGAATCTGACAATTGAGGGGGCACCCGGCATGTCTCTTGGGAATTGTGAGTATTTACGTCACCGGGAAGCTCGAAGCCACGTTGTTCACTCGCGCGAGGTGTTTGTTGGGTAAGAGACGAATGACGCTAAAAACAGCTTTACCCTGTTACCCTGTACCGGTGTACCTGACATCGCCTCATGTATCAAGAATAGCATAGCGGCGAACAGCTCAGCTCAGTTCAGTTTTCAAGCAAAACTTCGCAGTCCGAGGGTAACAGAGGTATGTACGTATATGTACTTGTATGTATGTATGCTCAGTACCTATCGATGTTTTCATCGTTTTTTCACTTTGCTTTGTTACAGCTGTTATTCTTTTCTTCTTTCTTCATCATCAACATCATCCTCAATTGTTTGTTTTCGAGAAGAAGAAAGAAGAAGTTGCAGTTTCAGTAGATTGAGACTTCATTTCTAAATCGGTTCGGATATATCATCGATATCATCAACAATATCAACAACAACGATCCAAATCGTCCGATCTATCTTTCATTCAAACCACGAATCTCTTCAAGACTGCAGTTCTACTCTCGGGATAGTCCACAATATCAGTGCAGGTGATATCATAGCATAGCATATAACACTGATATATCGATTTTACCTGGTAAGTCTCCACATTCCGCTTGGCCTTTCCTTGGCCTACGATAATTAACATAACATTCCTTCATCATCATTTTTTACCTTTCATCAAACACCGCTTTACGTTCTCGTCCTCCTCTTACATTCATATCCTTCTTGTCATACTTTTACATTGCTTTTCAACATTTTTCGGTGGCGAATACATCATAATCATCATTTCCCATCATTTGTTACGCTTTGATCTTCAACCACTCGATTAGCGTCATCATCAAACATTCGCCCCTTTTTTTTTTCCTTTTCTATACATTGCCCCTCATAACATACTATTCTGCGGCATAAACTAATTCGCTAACCAATACGCTGTTGCCATTCTATCGTTTCCACTCCACTTGTTCACTTCATATCATATCAACTGGTCTCCCGGCGTACAACAAACCCCTTTCAACGCGCACCGCACGATACAAAACTTCCTTTGATACTGTTTTATTCACGTCCAACCTCAAAAACATCCTTTGATCTCTTACTCCCCATCACACTCCCACCCGTCCAGCAGTCCGACAACACCCTACATCCTACGCCCCATCCTATACTATCCTATCCGTTTCATCTCTTTTCCTTTTCCTTTTCCTTTTCTCTTTCTTTCCTATTTTCTATAAAGTAAAATAAACTATTTCTTATTGATCCATCTCAACGAAGAAGAAGGCAATAAGAAACATCATCTCTCCTACGATCGTCAAGATCAAGATTCAAGATCAACTACAACAACATGTCATCCATAAACCTTTTTACGCTACTTTCCCTCTTACCCCTCCTCGTACTCGGTTCAGCATGGAGAGATCCAGCTGCTCCTCCATTAGATGGTAGGAAACGAGCTGCCGCGGCCGCGACCCCACTGGATTTTGAGAGTGTCGGTGATACTGGTGTCAGTGCGCAAATGGTAAGTCCTTCCGCACCGCTCCGCTTGATATCAAAGCTGTGTAGCCGCTGACTCTTTTCGCCACTCCGCTATCTGATGTCAACAGGTATTCTTGGGTAACAACAAGAAGATTTACGTATTGGACAAGACTGAGAATAACCCCGTCGAGATTAACGGAGAGTATGGGACTCACCCTGCTTGGGCTACCGAATATGATATCGAGACCAATGAATGTGAGTGGATGATTCAGTCATACGATATGGACCTGGGGGAAACTGACTGACCTTGCCGTGTCCAGATCGAACGATGGACGTCTTCTCGAATACCTTCTGTGCGGGTGGTGGTGTGCTGGGTAATGGTACTTGGGTGGTATTCGGTGGTAACCAACGTAAGTCCCTGTATGGATAGATCCAGCGAAGATCGTTTCATTGGATTGGATAGCTGACATACTCCTCCGTTCGTTTAGCTGTAACCACTGGAGGTGTCGCTTCTACTGCTGCCGAAGCGTACTCAGATACTGACGGTGGCACCGCCATCCGAATGCTTAACCCCTGTACCGACGAATCATGTGAATATATACAGGGAACAACCTCTTATTCGGTTTCTGATGATAACACTGGTGGATGGCTTCAGATGACCGGAAGACGGTGGTACCCCATGGTAGAAGCTTTACCGGATGGATCGTTGATCATCATCGGTGGTGATAAGAATGGTGGATATGTCAACACCCAAGCTCAGGACAACCCAACATACGAATTCTTCCCACCTCGTGCCGACGATCCCGTAGACTTACAGTTCCTTGCCGATACTCTCCCCATCAACCTCTACGCTTTGACATGGTTGATGCCCTCTGGTAAACTCTTCATGCAGGCTAACCGAAAGACCATTCTCTACGATTACAACACCAAGGAAACCACCAACCTCCCCGACATGCCTTACGCTGCTCGTGTCTACCCTGCTTCTGCAGCTACCGCTATGCTCCCCTTGATCCCCGACAACGACTACGCCGCTACGATCCTATTCTGCGGTGGTTCTAACACGACCCAGTGGGGTAACGACGGTACAGCTGGTTACAATGTTACCGCTGTTCCCGCCGACAACACCTGTGTGAGAATCACACCAGAAGGTAGTGCCAAGTACGAGGATGACGATTACATGTTCGAAGGTAGAAGTATGGGTCAATTTGTCATTCTTCCAGATGGAACTTTCTGGATGGGTAATGGTGTGGGTATGGGAACTGCCGGTTATGGTGATGATGGATACTCTGTTGGACGTGAGTCATAATTGCCCAATTTAAATAATGGTTCAAGCTGACACACATGTCTATGTCTGTCTATAGAATCGTACGGTCAAGCTCCAATCTACATGCCCGCTATTTACAACTCTTCCGCACCTTCTGGATCACGATGGAACCGAACCGGTTTGACCGCCTCTGCCAACGAAAGAATGTACCACTCCACGGCCATCCTCTTACCTGACGGGTCCATCTTCATCGCTGGTTCCAACCCTAACAAAGATTTCACCACTACTCAATGGCGATCTCGAACCGACTCTGAGAAGTGGTACCCATGGTACTACAACGAAGAACGACCCGTCTACGAAGGTCTCCCCCAAAACCTTACTTACGGTGGATCGTCATTCAACATCACCTTGAACAGTACCGACGAAGCTACCGCTCAGAATACCAAGATTGTCGTTATTCGAGGTGGATTCAATACGCATGCTATCGGTTTCGGTCAGCGATATCTCCAACTCAACTCGAGTTACTCGGTAGATATGAATACAGGTAAGACGACACACATCGTCTCTCAGATGCCTGGAACCAACGGACCCAACTTGTTCCAACCTGGACCAGCGATGTTCTTCGTCGTTGTCAACGGTGTACCATCCCAAGGTGAATTCATCATGGTCGGATCGGGTAAATTAGAAACTCAAACTACACAAGCGAATGAGGATCTACCAACATCGACCATAATAGCTCTTACTACGCCTTCGTCGACAGAAAGTGCGGACAGTTCGTCAGCATCGACCAATCAGGGTGCTACCACCACTTCATCATCGACTCATGCTGTTGTGATTGGTTTGACTAGTACCTTGATAGCGGGTCTGATATCCTGCTTGTCATTCTTATAATCAGAATGACCATGAACATATATAGATTGATTGGCTCGATAATCAAAAAAGCATTCCTCACTAGCATACATGACGATTTCATCATTTGAAACTTCTTTTTCAACAGCCGTTTTAAATGGACATTTCTTCATCCTTATGTCTCCTTTGGACAGTTTCTTAGCATATAGTTTTCATTTTCATTCTGTAGATAATAGTTCATTTTAATATAAATAGCATTTTTGAAGATTCACGATGGGACTTTACTTTTTAGAGGTTACTTATTTGATCCAATTCATCTATTCATTCCTTGATCATTGAAAGACGGACAATTCTGTTTGATCGAGAGTCATCAACAGAGAGTACTATGATGATGATAATGAAAATGATTATGCATCTCAGTGCATGTGTATGTAGAGTATATGGGTGAAATGGCAGCTGAATTGGCTGAGTGGTATGCCACTGAGAGTGACTGTAAGCTGTGCTGTCTGTTTCGGTCGTGCGTCATTGCCACTTCACTCGAACCCATAACGTAACATACCTCGACTGGCTGATCAACATCATCAACAATCACTTCACTAGACATCACCTCATATTGTACTCATAGATCCATATAATTCACAGCAGACAAGATGGGTGCATCAACGACCCTCTCAAGCGATGATAAAGCAAAAGTGAAAAAAGCCATCCCATCTTCAAGCTCGACCAACAAAATCGTTACTGCTACTGTAGCCAGGGTATATCAGTGTAAATCTGGTAGTCAATCGTGAGTCGATTCCTACTCCGTAAATTATCAACTCATCAGGTCCCATGATCACATCTTTTGCGTTGATGTGATGTCGAGCTAACGCACGGGCGATGTGGGCTGTAGATGGTCATACGCTGGAGCAGAAGGAGCATTGGTTTTTTGTGCTGATAAGGCGAAAGGTGGATTATGGTTTAGAGTAGTTGATTTATCTGTAAGCATACACTCACCGTCCCCGCTACCATCTGAATCGATATGAAGCGGTACATCGGATGAAGCTGATGGCAAGATGGGATGAAAATAGTCATACCGTGGTGTCATCTGGGAACATGAATTACCAAATGAGATAGAGTATAATCAGGAGAAACCTTTCTTTCATTCTTGGCAAGGTGATGTGAGTTGTGTTGGATCATACATGTATCAATGCGAGATACTGGTGCTACACCTAATGATACTCGAGATATATACTATTCATACTGATTCATTCGATGAATTGACCGCAGAACTCCCATTTCGCATTTGTCTTTGCGTCCGAACAGGAAGCCCATGATTTCTATAAGAAGGTAGCCAATAGGTCGAAATATGCTAGTGAGTCGTATCAGCCACTGAAGATCTAGGTGGTTGCCCGATAACTATTTTGCTGATTGTATTTGAAATGTCTTGTCTAGCTAAAGTGAAAGAAGATAAGAAAGAGAAAGCTAGTACGTCGACACCGACCAAGAAGAAGAAAGGAGGAAAGATCGATAAATCACTCATCTCTGGACCTGTAAGTGTTTCTTTGGCTTGGGGTTGTATCTGATCTGTCAATAAAAATAAAAACCTCAAAGCATTCTTGTTGCTGATATTGCGATATCGATGACTTAGTCGGCTGGATCATTCAAACATGTTGCTCATATGGGATTCGATAGTGAGAAAGGGTTTTCGTCATCTGGTGTGGATCCATCATGGCAGATCCTCCTTGAACAACTTAGTATGAAAGGGATTTCAGCAAAGGATATTCAACAGAACGAGAAATTCATCAAGGATTTCGTACAGCAACAAGGCGGTATAGAGAAGGTAAGCGACATTTGGGCTCGATTTTTGTTTGCATAGTCAAAATCATAAGTTGATGGATGATTGATACCTCAATCAGGCCACTGCACCTAAGAAACCCCCTCCACCACCTGCCCCAACCTCACGTCGAAAACCCGCTCCTCCACCACCTACCTCTCGTTCTGCTCGACCATCTTCCGTGGCTGTACCTACATCCGCACCTCCCCCTCCCCCTCCACCAGGTCGAACATCCCTTCCACCCTCTGCTCCTCCCCCTCCACCACCACCCATTGCACCTCCTCGGAGTAGCGTCGCAGCACCTCCCCCTCCAACTCCCCCACCTGCACCACCACGAGCAGGTGGATCAGCACCCCCTCCCCCTCCTCCACCACCACCGCCAGCAGGAGGTCGAGGTGCACCTCCCCCACCTCCCCCTCCTCCTTCAGGCGGTCGAGCACCCTCAGCACCACCTGTACCTTCCGCAGGGGGAGATACGGGTCGTTCGGCCCTACTTGCGTCGATCCAAGGAAAGGGAGTACACAACCTCAAGAGAGTTGATCCTACCGAACAGCGCGTGTCACCCTTGGCTGGTGGGGCTGTTGCTGTCGGCGCTGGGGCGGTCGTAGGTGCCGGAGCTGCTGCGGCAGTAGCTTCTACTACTGAAGATGGTGAGTTACGTGCATTCTGATAGACGTGAACGTGGGGGGTGATGGGAATTGAACATGGGAATGCTGATGTGTATGTGTTCGATGTTGTTTCAGCCCCTGATCTAGCGTCGAGTTTGGCAGCTGCGTTATCCAAGAGAAAGGCGGATATAGGAAGTGATGATGAGGATGATAGTGATGATGATGAATGGGATTAGGTTGCAATGTGGACTGGTGTAGAATCTGGTTCTGTAGGTATGTAAATGTATTTAATAGGCTTCTACATACGTGTTGATCGGTCAGTTCGTTACTTTCTAACACGAACGCGCGATTTGTTATGTCCAATATCAAAGGTCAAAGAAAGATCACTGACCTGACTAATCACTGATCATTCCCCTGATGATGAAAGGCTGAACGGCGACTGAGAACTCTCAGTGGGAACCTTTCATAGCTATTGATCAGCTTATTATAATGTTCCTTTCTCCCGCTTACTTTTGATTTTAGCCAAGGGGAGTATAAACAAAGGACCTTTGACCTTGAATGACATGACTTGCTTGACCAGTTGACGCAGATAACATACTGATATCAACATGATCTTATAAAAGACTTTCGTGTCCTTCTTTTTTTTTTTCGAAAATAGATACAAACGACTAATAACCTCTACTTACGTTTGAAATAATAGAAAGCCCAAAAGATCCAAGAGAAAATCACCATTCTGAACCTAATTGTTCCAACATGTTATCAATCTTCTTATCAGCTTTACCCACCTCCCTAGCTCTATTATGGACATCTTACGGTCCACCTTCATCTAACGGGTATACGGGAGTGGGAATTGAGAACCTGGTGGAATATTCAAGTATTTTACCCCTATCGTTGGATGAGAATGGTATGAAGATCAGAATCAACATGGATGGTAGCTGTTGGGCTGGTACGAGGAAAGTAGGATGTGAGGAAGGTCTGGTAGGCAAGATGGTTAGGTGAGTGAATTTGTCGAAATCATGGATAGATGGATCCCTTCTCATTTTGATCAATGGACTGATCAAATTGATCTATTATTTGGCGATATAGCAATACCATCCCTTTTCTCCTATCTTATCAGATCTATTACTCCCTCGTCACTTATACTCTCCTATTGGGTATATTCTACCATTATACAACTACTAAACGATGGATGAACAATTCAGAATTAAAAGTGTTGAGGAGATTTACGTTGGTGGTGTTGGTCATTAAAGACTTCATTGGTGTATTTGGTGTCGTAAGTTTGCAGCTTTACCGTTTATTCATTTATTGATTTTACTCGTGTCTGTATCCATTTCATCATCAATGATAGGTTCATCAATTGATAATTGACGATGATGATTACGCTGTATAGATCTTCTCATCACTTTCTCTCTTACTTCTACCTCTTATCGATCCTTCAGTCGATCACATCATAGATGTCAAATTAGGTTGGGCAAGTATCATCAGTATTTTCGCTGTATTTGGTTCGACCCTCTTAACGGCGGGTTATGATAATTGGTCGAAAGATTTATGGACCAATCAGGCTGAAAAGTGAGTAACACTATTCATTTAGAACACTGTGATCGCGCGCATTGTAATACCGGAGGAAGAGCTAACGTTAATTGGTTATATTGTAGTGGTATTTTCTTGAGTGATGAGATTATCGATGATATTGAACACTCATCTGTTGAAATTGAGAAAGGTCAGAATGAAAGACCACTGTCTTCGGGAAATGAAGAGAGAAACGGGAATGGAGTTGGAGCTATTCGAGATGATCAGGCAGACGGATCGATTCAAAGATTGTTTGATCATATCTAAGTACAGCAGATCAAGATCAAGGTCAATGAACCAGTTTTCCTTCTTATACCGTATCCTTTCATACATGCCCATGTATCCAAGTATCATTAATAAGATTGTATAGACCAGCTTAAGTATCCATATGTAACTCAATTCATCACTTGTCATCTTCAAGATACCTCAATCGTGATCTTATCAAAGTACACTGCGCGCTTACTTCCCAATTTCTCGGTAAGAGAGATCAATGGGATTCTCAGTTCATCATTTCTCTTCGGTTCGAACATACAGTACACTGGTCTACCCTTTGTTACACTCAATACTCTACCATGAACGTTCTCATCGAATTGGCAATGCAATAAGTGACCAGAACAAGTCTCTTTGCTTTGATTTTTAGTTTTTTGAATCACGCTATCTCAGATTAAATCTCATCATCATATCTTTCTCAAATACGAATACGATTATGGAGTAGAAAAATCAATATGACAACCTGACAGAACCGTGACCAGAGATCAGAGACCAGAAACCGGAAGAAACACGTAACGTAATGTAGAGTAAAAATATCATCTATGAGAGTCAAAACAGAAGAGAAAACGGAAAGAGGAAGAGACATCGGAGTTCTATGAGGTAAAGAGGGAGATTTTACGTCGAATGTGATTGATATATTGTAGCTTGAAAATATAGGAAAAGAGATGGTAGTTATCGATTATATATCCTGTTGATCCAACCAGATACTAGGGAGGGAAAAGCGAAATAAGGATAGGATTTTGTTTGATTCGGACTCGAAGGAAGATGAAGATCGATCATTCAAAAATTGAGGTCGATTTTGATTCGGTATTTCAACATTGTTTAATTCGATATCGATTTCTTTATTAGGGTTTCGCGATTGGGATTGACAACAATGAACACGTTTCTTGATATTTCTATTTCTATGTTTCAGATTTAACAACATAAATTATCTTTTCTCCTACAACGACTTGACCTCCCCGCACAACCTTGAGATATTGCTTGTGTCATTTTACATTACATCCTGTTCCCTCTGGATTCATTGGTTTCCCGAAGGATTGATGATCACCTCCTAAATTCGATGTCGGGCGATCCCAGATGATATCATCGATGATTTGTTGATTCACTATTCCCCCAGACAACTGCATTTCACTTCACTATCTTGACCCGTGGATTATTGCACTGGGCCATCTTCTCCCAATCCAACTGTCCCAGTCGATATCTCTTAAACTAGATCCTCCCCATTCCAACCATTCCTTTCACCGAGGGTCCCAAGCCCAAAACGTCTTTCAACTGTACGGGGCCCTTGTCTTTCTCGTTCTCTTTACCTTTCTCCTCGATTGACGTTTCCTGTTGTTGTCTTATCCGTTCTACTTCGGATTGATGGAAATTCTGAGCCATCTCCAACTCCCCTTGCACCACTACTCCTTCAAGCCAAGGGTGATTGACCAATTCGGCTGCGGTAGCTCTCGAGTCGGGGTAATAGTGTAACATCGGCATGAGGAATGATGACAATAATTCCGCATCGGCATGTTCCATCAGATATTTCTCTTTCAACACCGAGATCATAGGCCAGAACCTCAGTCTACTTATATGTCTTAGTTCACCTCGTCGATTGAACATCTCATGAGAGTATTTGCCAGATAGAGCTAACGATCTTGGCATTTCACCGAGCAGTTCCATGATTTGGGCAACGTGGTCGTCATCTTTATCGTATTTCACACCTGGTTGAGGATCGAATAGATAATCACCAGTCAACAACTCGAAGAACTGTAAAATGTGATTACTGGTTAGCATTGGACTGAGCGTGGAGAACAAGCTGAGAAGTATGACCTACCAAACACGCAGCACTCCATATATCCACGCTCTGATTCCACCTCGTACCCAAGATGATTTCCGGACACCTATACTGTCTCGTTTGAATATCGTTCGTAAAGTGGTGATCGACCCAACATGCATTACCCAAATCGGCAATCTTGACCGTTATCCTCTCGAGGCTTACCGGATCATATGGGAACGGAGGAGGAAGGTGGTTCGGATCGCCTGCCACCGGTGCATCCCTACTAGGGTCATCAGGATCATGGTGCGCTTCCTGGTCTTGTAGATTGTTGACATGAGAAGTAGCGGGAGAGGTAGTGAATCCGGTAGTCGAGGAAGATTGTCCGAGGGGCGGGTTGTCGCTGGTGGGTGGTTTGCTTTGGTGATTTGGTGGAGAGAGTGATTCGGTAGACATGACAGAAGTGGATATTTTCGCCTCATCATTTCGACCTGAATCTGGTGTTGTGGCTGGAGTTGAGATTATCGTTTGACTAGGGGTAGCAGTGCCAGATGGATTGGTAGAGGATGAAGGTGGTGCGTTGGTAGGTTGAAGTGATGGTGAAGGAGGAGCGGCGCTCATCTGTTGAGATAACAATGAAGGTCCTGTCGATGCTGGTGGGGCGGGCGCCTTTGTTTTTTCCCATGACAATCCTGACTCGCCCAATTTAACGTTTTCCATACCATTTCCTAAAGCATCAGTCGTTGTTGCCCTTTTCACTAGCGAAGCTCCAGCCACACTGTTTGATGTAGGGAAAGCATCTACACCGGAGATTTTACTCATCCCAAATCCATATTTATCTAACATCGGACTACTTGAATAACTTGAACTTGGCGATGGCAGTGGTTGAGATCCAACGATGAATAGCCCATCTTTCCGAGGTGTTTGGTTACCCAATCGACCTTGAGAGGGAGGGACACCGACTAATTTTGTTGGTACTGCTGCTGGACACGATGCCAGTTCAGCTTGCACGACGGACTCAACATCTTCTATACAGATCAAAACGTTCTCAGGTTTCAGATCCGTATGGATGATTCGACATTCCGTGTGGAGGTAATCTAAACCGAGTAGAACTTGCTTTGCAATTTGCTTGACGATATGTTGAGGTACACCGCGATGTTGATACCTTTTGATCAATCCTAGCAAGTTCTCTCCCAACACTTCGAACACCATACAGACGTGACTACCATTTGGTCCGGTATGCCTGAAATTGTCCACTAGCCCTACGACGTGACATCGTCCTGCATGCGTCTGAGACGAGTTGACGACACGTTGAAGTAGTTGGATCTCATCGAGAGCGGTTTCAGTGTAATGTCCATCGGATTTGACCACTTTGAGCGCGACATGCCGCTTGGTGCTAAGATGGATGGAACACATGAATTAGTGCTAGACCTCATCCGCTGATATCGGGAAGATCCTAGTGCGGACGAGGGTGTGTGGAAGGAGAAATGGTATAGTAGATAGGTCGGTTCGCCGAAAATTTGTGAGTGAAAAGAGAAAATGGACACATACTTGCTATCCCTAGCTAACCATACAGTCGAAAAATGACCCCAACCTAATTTCCTCACTATCATGTAACGTCCGTTGTTGAATTCGTCTCCTATGTTGACAGGGTGGTATCCACCTGGTCTGTAGTCTTCTAGATCTTCCTCATCTTCTGTGAGGACGGATGTCGCTTGGGAAGCTTGGGATGCGGAGAGGGAGTTGCCAGCAGAGGCGGAAGTGGAAGGTTGTGGAGCAGGTGAAGGAACGGCGAGAGGTGTGGGAGCGGCACGCTGCAATGTTCGAATGATATTAGTATATATAGCCCGTGCTGATAGCATGTCATGTGGGAAGAGAGATCAGATGCTATCACACGACCTCGACGATGATGTGGGGGAGGAAACATCGCATTCCCACGAGTCAAGATAAGGCTCGCGTGACGAGTCAATGACTTCCCCTCGCCTCCATCTTGTTCCCGACGATAGGTCATATGCATCTCGTATAGACTCACTGATTCTCCCGATGAGCCTGCAGCAGATGCAGGATGGGGCATGTTGATTGCGTTATTTGGTTCTGATGACAATCAATGGTATGTTTAATGTTTGATGTCTGATCAATCAGGGTTGAAGAGCTTTGGACCAGTCGGGAACCCGATCCAACTTTGACTTGTTTCGTTCACTCGTGATCCCAGATGGATCACACTACACTATACGTATGGGTGTTCGATGAGTCGTTCTGAGATGTTCTGGGCCTGGTGCTGGATGTGAATGGATGAATGATGATGAAATGAGATGTGCAAGCAGAGTAATGTATATGAGGATGGTGTGTATGTGGTTTGTCAACAATATGTTACAGTAATTGAGAGAGTGATTCATTGGAGTACGAGTGGTTGCTAGCTTGCAGTTTGACCCTGAGCAAGGGATGGATCAACCAAACCAGAGTTAATCCATTCCTAATTTCTAATGGATCATTACAAACCAACTGATCAGTTTAACCGCAATTGGTAATCTTCCCTAATCCCTCCTTCCTAAGTGGCCATCACACACATTACAAATATTCACCATTTACCTGGGCATCGGATCCTTCGTCGTCTGTGCGTGCCGACGAGACGAGGAATGGCCAGACGAACAAACGATACATGCAGTTAATCATACTCAGGTTATGAACGGGTTAAGCGTACACCCTGATGATACGTGAAAGTAAGCTGGACTGAAGATCTACATCTCACCCTGCCTTGCATCTAAACGAGAGGTCGACGCCCGTCTATCACATGGAATGTACGAAGACTGCTTCCCAGAGATAAGAAAAACGAGGGTGTTCAGGGACAGAGCGGCTCTGATCGTCTTCCCTGATACGGGATGGAAGACTTGATTCTCATTCGTCAATCTTCAAGTGGCCCTTCTTCCTCGGCCAGTAGCCAAGTGGAGGTCAGGTCTTTTAATCCAGCTATTCGTAAACCTGAGGAACCTCCGGCGCTTTGACGGCCGTCAACATTGGATGCTTCCCCTGGTACGAATTGGAGCCGTTCAGCGCATTTGCTCCTTCAGCGACCTCTGATCAGAGCATTTTCGATTGGAATCAGCACTAAAACTTTTGATGATCTCACCACGCATCAGTGGTCAGTTTTCAAGTTACGTTTACCAACGTAAAAAGCAGAACTCAAGCTAAATCCACCACCACCACTACCATCGTCGGCCGTTTCATAACCGTACGGCAGAAGCCTAAGAGGAGTTCTATCGGTGCTTGTCGGTTTAAAGGCGCGGTGTCGGGATTCCGCTCGTTATTATCAAATCCTCAGGGTTCTATCGAAGGAACATTACGTTCCTTCAAGTGGAGGGCGGAAAAACCCTTGACCTGATCTGACCTGGGTGTTACCTTAGTCCTGGACAGTTCACTTGACCAACCGTTTCGTACTTTTTTCAGCATTCACCATGAGTTGCAAGAAAGACGAGCGGCAACAAATCTGTATACCCTGTCAATCATGAGAACGTGAGAAAGGGGTGAATCACCTTCTGTTGACGTTGACTGTCAGAGTGACTGATTAGAATAACCAACGGGGTATCGCGTAACTCATGTGAAGGAATGGTCTTCGTCATGGTGGATCACTATCAACTAACTATTCTAAATATCAACGTGCGACATCAAAGTGCAGCAGCCAAACAGGGATTATTTACTATGATTATATTGCTCACGGACGATAGATGCGCAAAGGGGTTGGATCAGACCAAAAGATGTTGATCTTGCCCTGCTTTGACACTGAAACTTGGTATCATCTTCAAAGCAAGATGGGACCTTCCTTTGTGGTTATCAACCCTCTAAAACCCACAAAGGATGGTGAGCTATCTGTTTTGCCGTGTCAAGTGCAGTACTTGTAGGTGGGTGTTTCATAGCCTTGCTCAGAATATAATTCCAAGCTATGGATATTACAAATGCATTCGACTCTGATCAGTTGGCTACTAAAACTTCTACTGAGTTCGAAGCGACTGGTGTCAAAAAACGTTTGATTACAGAAAACAGATCAAGTATAACTCAATAATTCGAACTGATCTGTAACGAAGAACCACAATAAGTCCAATTCACAAATACCCAGACTGTCAACATGGGTAGCGAATATGTCGATGATCATTATTTCATCGACAAACGTGGTCGATCACCTTCCCAGCGAATGTGGGATAAGACCTCGACACTTGGGAAGATAATATATCTCATCTATGTCATACCCCTATTCGCTATTCTCATTTCTGTGGCTTTATTGTTAAGTCCATTTTACTTGTTTATCAGAAAGACCAGACCTTTATTACCTTCCACATCTTTACCTGATCCATCGACTAAGTACATTGACAAGACGACGGGAAAGAAGAGGTATTCGAAATATGAATGGTTTGGAGAGGATAAAGAATTTCCACTATATACTTTATTCGTTCCACTGGGCAAAGGTCCGGGATTACATAGAAGGACATGGGAGATGTTCAATTATTTCATAGAGAGCTATAAGATGGTGTTAAAGCAGGGTCTGCAAGCTGGTGGATGTTTGACGGCTATTATCGTGGGATATATGCAAGTTAGAATGATGATACATGATTTGAATGATCCGACAGTGAGTTGAGCTTCCAACATTGTATCTTTATTCCTCTATGCATGGTGCATGGTGCATAGAGAAGAGAGTATTTAATCATTCTTCATTGGGGATTTCAATCTCCCAGGTAGTCGACTACAGTCAGGAAATGCCTTTGATCAACTACGATCCAGCGGAGAGACTCCGTACGGACTCAGAATGCGCATATGGTGTAGGAACGGGTATAGCAAGTTGGGCAAATGGTAAAGAACCTCTGGGTAAGTCTCCCACGCCAAGCAGGATGAGGATATATCGCTAACATTGAAAGAAACGAGGACAGCTTGGTATACCTTATATCACATCTTCATATGTGAGTACCTGGACGTCGAAGAGACACCAGACGATATATGAGGAAGGGCTGATGATGGGGTTTCGCCAATTCAGTGATTTTGTGTATTTGCCTCTTTGGTGATGAGTTGCTTAATGTGCGTTTTGGATGTTTCGCCCCGCAGTGGTTTAGAGCAGGAAATGGATATACAATCATGTTGTGAGTTACCAAAAAAAATTGAGATGTTTGGAGCACTTTGCTGATGGGAGTGTATATCGTGTAGCTTGGCCGCTGCCACTTTAAGTATCAGTCCAAATTGGGACTATCCAGAGTGAGTCGGGCACAGCACGTATATGAAGTATTGAGGATTGCTGAATGAATCATGGTTCGTTTGTAGAACCGTTCAATTCAGATATCTGATCCTGGTGATAATATTCATTTTCGGTCTCTACAACGTCCTCCGTACACTTATTACCTCTATTGGATGTTCTACCTCAGGATATAAACATCTAGATTACCGTGTAGGTCGTAAACCCTTAAGATTCTGGACGGATAGTGAATGGCAAGATGAATATTATCGAATGAATTTTATTCAACCTGGTAAACATGAGAGATATTTTTGGACCGAACATCTTCAAGCTAAAATTGGTGATTGGGATTTTCCCTTGGAAAGGAGATCAAGAGAAGATATAAAGGCGCAGATTGCTCATCAGAAGAAGATGGATCCGAAGTATGATGATGGAAGGATACAGAAGGTTTGGCAGAAGAGTGGGGAGGATTTGGAGAATCAAAGAGGAAGACTCAGTAGAGTGTGAGTAAACTATGGTCTATCGACTTGCCTTCTCCAAACAGAACCGCGTGCGGCGAGTTGATTGTTGCTGTGGCACCCTTAGAGTTATACATGGCGGACCTAAAAAAATGCACGATAATTTCAAGAGAGAATTAGAAGAGATGAAGAGAATACATGTGCCTCCCAACGATCCTGATAATCCACCTGATGAAGAGATGGAAAAAGAAATTATCAAAGCTTTAGATAAGGATAAAGGTTACTTCGGTATCGGTAAGCCACTTTCCATATCTTCAATCTAGGTTGAATGTTTGGAGAAAGATTGACTGTTAACTTTTCAACTGATGCCTGGATGCCTGGATGCCTTTTAAATTTAGCAAATTGGAAACCCCGTACAAAATCATTTGGCTGGTGGTGGTTCGACGTCCGAAGAGGATATTATATGATTTGCGCCTTTGGGTTGTTCTTCTTGAGGATTGGTATATGCTGTTTGTAAGTTCAAAGCCTAAATCATTGAGATCCTTGGTTGAGAGAAGGTATTTTGGGAACTTGCAGTGATCTAGCAGCGGGTACTTTCTATCAATATCTTGAGGAATACAATCAAGCTTCAAACCAATGGAAGATCAATGGTGGACCTTCGAACGATACTTGTCAATATTACAAGGGTAGCTCGGTACCAATCTTTATACTCCCCGGAGGGAATGCTTATTCAGGAGGTGAGTCGATACGATCATTCGAGTTTATCTGTGTCTCGGTGACTAACCTGGGATGATCGGGCGGAATATGATGTAGTGATTGCGATGTATATCTGGGTAGGGGTATGGAATACCTTCCTTCTAGGAATGTGTTTGGCTATTTTCATGGTGGCTATCTCCAATAATATGTAAGTGGAGTTTGACACTTACACTTACATGACAGATTCGATTCATATGTTGACCATTCCATTTGCATTCTGTGTGGTGTCAGGTGGTGGGGTATGCACATAGGTTTCTTACCTATTACGCTTATCGGTCCAAGGATGACTTCGATGAGTTTAGGTATTACATTGGGATTGTAGGTTTCCGTTGCCATACGTTCCTCTTGCGGTACCCTAGCGAGAAGAACGCCTGACGATCTATCCCTGTTGTACATCAGTGTGGCTTTGGCAACTCTCCAACAAGGTTTTTACTTCCACCACGAGTGAGTTCGCGCTATGGCCTGGTCCGGTGCAGAATCGCTTACTCCCTATCATGTATTGTAGCGCCGGTATCATATTCACCAAGATTGTATGCTATGCTTCGATCGCAGGAGCGGCACTTTCCATATACCCTGTGAGTTGACTTCGTATTCAAGTACAAGGGAGCACAAGAAATAACGTAGGATCCGTCATACAACGATAATTCGATTATAGAATGAACCTCTAAGACCTAATTTTACGAGGGATCCATTCTGGCCATGGATATCAAGGTTCGCTTTTAGACGTATGGTGAGTGTTTCAAAATGATCGTAGTCATTTTTCAAATTTCCTGCTTAATAACATTCTGTATTCTGTCGGAATCCCGTTTGCAGGATCGCAAGAAATGGCATTACGAGAATAAGGATATGCAAGATATGGGTCAGTAGATATGCACATAGAGTAAATATGTATATCAACCGGCAGTACAGTATATTGTATGCTTGATTGGATAAGCTCAATGTCAGTGATGCAAACAAGTTGATAATATACATACATACACTTATTTCTCTCCTATCAACATCTACTCGAGATCGACCTACTCGCTTGATCATATCGGAGCAGGATTCACTTTATTCTGCAAACCCAACAGTCCACAGAATGCCTCGGTCTGTGGATTGGTATACCACTGATTTGCTCCTAGGTTTCCATCGGGCCCAGGGGGGAGTTGACTCTGTGATGGAGCTGTAGGCCAAAACTTCTGTACTCTCTCAACTTCTATCGGACCTTTTGTCCATACCAGATCAACAGTCCCATCATCATTCACATTGTCGGAAGGAACCAACAGCCCTTCTTCTTCTATACGCTGACGTTCGTCCGACACGAGTTGCTTTAGTATTTCCGAGGAGGGTAAAGGTGTCTGGTTGATGGTTGTAGATAAGTATGGATGGAATGCTCGGGATATGGCTAGCCATTCGGGATCGAATGTTAGACGAGGTGGATGATCGGGCGTGGATGGGGAAGGAGTAGGAATTTCGAAGAACTAACAACAAAATCAGGTTAGCAGTTTGTTCTACCAGTTTCCAGTTTGACGCATATGAGGTATAGTAGGGATTCCCGGATGGATGATATGACAGTATCGCTCACCTGTATAAAATCTTTGCCAGGTCCACATTTATCTAAAGCCAAAAATTTCGTTCTTCTCCCTTGTTCTTCTGCTTTCTCCGGTTTCACTTCTTCTACCGATTCGACAGCTTCTTCAACTTTATCAATTGGCGCACCGATAATTTCCGTTATACCGTCTTGTATACCTTCTTCTGTAGCTTTCTCAAGTATATCTACACTTTCATCTATTTTGAGATCTTTCGCACTTATTGATGATTCCGTTGTTATTGCTGGAGGTTCAGCTGCAGTTGTCGTATTGGCAGCAAGTGTATCATCAAATTCATCGTCTTCGATCGTGATTTCATCCGGATTGCCTGATGCGGTACCATTATGATTCGTCGGTGGTAAGTCGGATTCATCTTCGAACTCTATAGCAATCTCATCTGGGTTCTGTTCTGGATGCACTTCGCCATTTGACGGTATAGACGGTAATGATTCTTCCAGCTTGTTTATCTGCTCAGTGGTCGACGAAGAGTGGTCATATAATGCTGCGAACTTCACGTGGAGATGGGCAGAGAACCAGTAAGATGGTTGAATATGGTTCAAAAGGGTGAAAAGGGGTGGTGAACCGAGGGTATTCTTGTTGATCTGATTACAATAACACGGTCAGGACTGGTCCAAATGAATATGACTTGCGAAGAGCTCACCTCATCTCTGAAAAATGGTTTTCGCCGTAGTAAAGCTCCGGTGTCACCATGTCTGGCTATTGATATTGGCCAATCGTGAGACAAGAATATAGAATCGTCAGAATATGACAGCTATAGCAAAACATTATCATAAGTGGGTAAGTCATCTAAAAGAACCAGCGATTATAGATTTACCTGCATGAGCTTAATCACATCGTATTCCCTTATATGATATACACTTCTCAATGTCGAGTTGTTGTATGGTACTTTTTCAAAATGACCTACGAAGATGATTGAAATCAATGTCAAATTTCATGATGGCGGTGGTAATGCTTACCTTTCCTATAATCGTGATCCTTGTAAATCCCACTAGCACCGACTATCCTCAGACCATCTACGTACACACTCCCCCCAGCACCCATATAGTAGATATTTTCAGCCAACCATCCCCCATGATATAGCTCCCACATGTAGTTCGAAGCTTCATGATTCCCTCCTATCACTATCGTCAAGACTGGTGCCTTTCTCAATCCAGAATAATATTCATGGAACGTCCCCAAAGAATGATATTTCGCTGGAACAGCCAAAGAAGCGAAATCGTTCGTCGATCTCAATGCCTGAAAATCACCACATAGCAAGAGTAGATCGATAGGCTTCGAAGTATGCAAGGTATATTGTTGGACGGTATCGTATATCGCTGTTAGGCTGCCGTGCGAACACCCTTGGACCGCGATCTGAACAAAGACGATTCAATAATCTACTGAAGCTCTTCGATCTCAGCTACCCAGTACGACTCACCCTCATCCTGTCTTGTCTCCTGCGAAGTTGCGCGTATATCGCGCTGAGTAGACTGATAGACGTCTAGTTTTACTGCTGGGTGTCGAGACCGAGTGCTTTTGAAGATCCGAAACATCTTCGAGACACGAGTTACTCACGTGGCCAAACCATCAGCCAAATCTGAATCCGTCCCTCTTTGAGATTTCCAGTGTCAACAAACCCACGAGACGCGATTGACTTTGGCCTCTCGATGCACCCTCCTCCTCTACAATTCGCATATACATGGATCATCCTTGCGTTCTGGTCATCGGCAAGTGTCAAAAACATAGCAGGAGCACGAGGAACTGATAGCAGTACGATGGCACCCGCACTCGCAGCGGATGCGAAAACACCTGTAAGCCTTGACTTTGATTCGTCATGTTTACCTGGATTGAGATTGCTGACTGATCGAGATCACCTGGTCTAGTGTCCCACGCCTCAACATCTGAGAGATGAGCTTGATACCCTTGCATGGGCATTGGAGCCTGAGGAGAAAGAAGATACGTGGGAGAAATTCGAAAGAGCTATAATAAGATTTTCGGCGGTTACACGAGGAGGGGGATATAAACATACCGAATTATTTGTAGAGGGTGTAGGAAGGAGTGGAATTGGAAAGAAGTTGGTCAAATGTGTGAGTACCCGTGTAAACTGTATGTATGCTTTCGTAAGATGTGAGCTGTGTCAGCTGATCGTGAGATCCTTTTAGATGCTATCTGACAGAGGTCGATTATCCGGCGTATCAACCGACTTGTTACAGACGTTTGCACCGAGATTATCATCGAATTTCAAGCCCCTCGTCAACCTCTACGTAGAGCCTGTGATTGAACTTCTAGGACGACCGAATAAAGTGTTTCTGAAACGGGCTGAGAAATGTCTATTAACGATCATAACACACTGTCAAATCATTACGATCCTACCTGAGCTACGGAAGGGATTGAATGATAATGCCGCGACTTGCAGGCGAGGGAGTGCCATCGGAGTGGAAAAAGCGGTGAAAGAATGGCCGGTGGAGATCTGGACCGAGAGGTATCTAGGACTTTTAGAGGAAAGTGTAAAGAAGATGGCGACGGACAAAGATCCAGAAGTTAGACAGACGGGTAGAAGAGTTTGGGCGATCTTCATGGAATTCTGGCCGGAAAGGATCGAAGAGTAAGTGGAAATAACCCAGTGCAGGTCAGGAACCAGCTTATCTGACAGTTTGTTATGTCCTTACTAGCTTCTCCGCACCTTTGACACCCACTGTTCGTCGATACCTCGAGATACCTGCAGCCAATGGAGCAGGACCATCGAAACCCAAGTCAAAGCCTATACCTCGTGTTGCTCACCCACCCTCCCAACCGATATCAGCCACTTCATCGGAATCCTCTCATGCTTCAGCAAATGCCGCTACCTCCGCAGCTCACCGGCCACAGCATCACCGAGTGAATGCTCTGGCTTCTCGCCCTATGAGACCTATTTCCCATCAAGCTCCGCCACCTCCCGCGATGGAAGCTGGACCGTCTCGAAGGCGATCGCCAAGGAAAGAACCCGAACCATTACCCTTCACGCAAGAAGCAGAAATGATGGAAGAACTACCTATATCACATCCCACTTCATCACGATCGACTTCCAGCTCAAATCGTCATCATCATGATCTGTTTGTGCCACCTGTACCAGCGAAACACGTTCGTTCGGCATCACATACCATCCTACCGACTGCTTCCTCAGCAACGTTCCCAATCGCTGACGAAGGTAAATACAACCCTCTATCCAAACCCTCTCGACCGGCATTGCATACATCGCACACCGCACCTCCTGGAATACTTGATGGACCTCAACCACCTCGACGTTTCGCTCCTCCGGCAAGGATCATGCGAGTCATACCTTCGGAGGAAGAAGTGGGCGAGGAATTCAGTGTTCATCCGTTTACTACACCTAGCGGAGCCACTGTCCTTAGTAGACCACAAAGGAATGCGAATGCGGGATTGAGCAGGAGGGGAGTGGCATTAGGTCAAGCTCATCGACGTGTCGTCACTGCTCCTACCACCGTTGCAGAAGACAGTTACTTCACGAAAACACCAGGAAGAGCCATGGGCGGGCTAGGAAGGAAAAGACCTGCGGAGGATGATCAAGATGCGAATTCACCTATCAAAGGCGATCATGCGAACGAACAGATACCTCAAGCGTTCGCCTCTCCCCTCCCTGCTCAAGTGGTCTCGATGGACTCACCTTTAATGCCTATACTGATTAGATCAACATCGGGCGATGTGAAAGCGAATGAGAATGAGAGTGATATCATAGATATGAAGGAGGATGTATATCCAGCTTCGCCGCTCAAACAAGCGAATGCAGGCGAGGAGAAGAGGACGGTGGAGGTCGCTAGCAAGATTGAGTTACCTGATTCTCCTGTCAAGGCGAGCGTTGAGCTGGAAACGGAAACGGAGGAGATACTGAAGGAAGCGAAAGTCGATAGACCGTTATCATCAGTCGCAGATGTCCAACAAATAGACGAGGAGGAAGTGGAGAAGGAAAAAGTTGAGGAAACCGAAATACGAGAGGAGGAGAAGGACCAGATACATGAAGAAGAGGGGGACACAGGAGAGGATGCCACTCAGATGGAGAGCTCAGTGGACACTGCTGCAATGATTGCAAAAGAAATACCAGCCGAAGGCAAGGTAGGAGATGTGCCTGAGATCGTTCATGAATCTCAAGCTTCGACTTCGGATGTACCTGTACGAAATGCACCGGTTCTAGCAAAGACAGAATCGAGGAAACCCGCGGCCCCTGCCATATCATCCTCGCTGGAAACAACCAAACCAGCGCCTGGGCCCATCAAGCCCAAAGTCGTCGCTCGTAAACCACCTATTCCATCGGCTCGTACCGCGACTACCCGAGCAGTCAGTGCGCCAGTCGTTCGAAAACCATTCAAGCCTACCAGTCTTACTGCCCCAACGGCTGCCTCAGCCGCTCGCGCTGCCGCTCTGACCAAACCTGCTCAAGCCACGACCGCTGTCTCGAAACCATCGGTGGCGACCTCGACTACAGCAAAGGTGACCGTGGCTTCCGGTCACTCAACTGTCAAATCAACCACGCTGAGTGGATCGACAAGCTCGAAACCATCTACAGCGCCTGTAGCAAGGGCTCGGGTGGTCTCTGCGCAAATAGCGCCAAAGCCAGAACCTAAAGTTTCGAACAAACCTCCTCTTCCAGCGGCAGCTCGAGCACCTACTAGAGTGGTCAGTGCACCCAAGAAACCGACTATCACATCTCATGTAACGCTTCCGCCAGTCAAAAAGGAAAAAGTCGTTCGTAAAGCACCTTTACCATCTTTCAGGCCTACTCGAGGAGGTGCACCTACCACATCGGGAACATCGAGCTTGAAAGCTTCCACGTCATCCATGACATCGGTCAGAGCAAAAGTTAAACCTGATATGATCAAGTTGCCTGATTCGCCGTTCAAACCGAATGACGTACCTCTTCCACCCAGTCCTCATGAGGTGCCTATACCTCATAGTCCGCTTAGTGGAGCTGCAACAGTTCTCAGTTCAGTCAGTAGGAACAATGCGTCCCAACCTTCTCCGTTGAAAGTGGAAATTCGAGCTAGGGTAAAGGCGGACTCGATTGTCTCTTCACCCAAATCACCAATCAGAATGATACCTCCCAAACCACTTTCTCCATTATTGACCACGGTCGAATCGGATGATGTGGAGGTATTACCAGTCCCACCGGTATTTGTCTTGCCTAAATTACAAGACGTAAACAAGGATGAAGTGGAAGGAGAGATGGTAGATCCATTCACTATATCAGCTGCTCCCTCACCTATATCGAAATCATCCACTGATACCAATACTACCACAACCACCAGAGATGTCGAAGAGGTATCGACGGATTCGGAGTCTTCTCCTAAAATAACGTTCAAAGCACTATCAACTCATTCGAATTCTGAGAATCACGATGTGATTGCTTCGCCATCGAGATCAAAACCTGCTTATGGAAGTCGATCGGATGTTTCTACACCATCAAGCAAAGCTGCGGCGTTACTTGCTAAATTGGAAGGATCGGAGAAGGGCATGACTATGGCCATGTCGATCACGCCTGTGTCTGAGAGAAAAGCTTTGAGTACGAAGGATACCAATGCGAATGCGAATGGAAATGGGGCTACTCTCTTCGAAGGGGAGAGTGAATGGGATGTCAGTGCATGAGAGAAGGACGAGGAATGTTGGAAATGATAACAAGATGTTTGGCTTTGACTGAGGATAGGCAGATTTTCGGTCGGTTATCATTGATGTTGGTAGATCGTTTCATCTGGACATTACTGAAGAGTTATATTATTTTGTATATTGGATTATCTAATTATCTTATGCATCGCTAGATTATATCGATCGTTATTCCTTTGAGTAGACGAATCCGCTGTTTCTGATATGCTGCCACTGCGGTGATATCTGATGATCGTCGGCCATCTCCGAGCGGAAAGGACCCATGCGGTGGATACGAGCATTGACGTGATTGAGTTGTTGAGTGGTTGAGATGGGGGTATAAATAACTATCAATTGGGTAGCTCTTCTCATTTCGTTCCTTCATTCATCATTGAAGGACAGTCGACTTTACCATGTCCTCCGACGCCCATCATAGACCAAGAAGTCGGTATAGAGATAGAGATATCGAAAAGACCTCCCTCATCTCAGACGGCTTCTCATCATCCGAGTCTGATATCCCCCTTCCATCAATATACAAATCCAAACCAAAGCGCAGATACTGGACCCAGAAACATGCCAGCGGATTGGGTAATCTACTCGCGCTCTTTGGCCTGATTTATGTCTTTAGCCAACTTGGTTCTGGTTTGGGTTTCGATTTCCCTTTCCCCAAACCGTCTCCTGCACCATTACCAGAATACATCAAAGATGGTATAGCTCAGTGCGAGATCATTCAAAGACCAACACCTCATTTCAAACCCTCCAACCATAAACGATCTCATAATGATAGATACGTAGAAGGGACTAAGAGCGTGTGGTTGAAGAATGGGACGTTATGGACGGGTGAGAAGCGCGGTACGGAGATTCTACATGGAGTGGATGTCTTATTGGAGGATGGGTTGATAAAGAGGATTGGGAAGGGGAAAGATCTTCAAGAGTGGACGAAGGGTAAGAAGGCTGAGGAGGTCGAGCTGGGTGGGGCGTGGGTTACACCAGGTAAGTAATCTGACTTGATTTGATAGGGAGGAATGGTCGCTGATGACCACTTTGATTGACAGGGTGGGTCCTTTGAAATTTTTAGTCGTTACGAACGTCCTTCGAATTCAATCACTGACATCTCTCTATTCATCTTGACGCTACATAGCATTGTTGATGCCCATAGCCACTTGGCTGTGGACTCTGCTCCTTCTCTATTCGGTGGGGACGACACCAATTCGATCAAAGCGAGCGTTCAGCCATGGTTGAGATCGCTCGACGGATTCAACACTCATGATTTGGCTTTCAACCTTTCCATCGCGGGAGGTATTACGACCATGTTGGTACTTCCTGGGTCTGCGGGTGAGTGATCCTTTCGAATCTGAATCTCTTATGAGGATGCTAACACCTATCTATTCCTTAATGCAGATTCGATTGGTGGACAGTGAGTGATGTCATGTAAAGTGCTCCAGCCCCTTCATTTCGTCTCCCCTACTGCTTGCCTCTTCGTTGTCCTGCATCGCATCTTGACGTAGCTCTATTCAAAGCCAAGCAATATGCTAACAGCCCTTCGTTGTCGCCCTCCACAGAGCTTTCCCATTCAAGCCCCGTTGGACACACGAGAATACCCCTCAATCCATGCTCGTCGAGCCAGCCTGGAAGATCGATAACGGTACCTGGGCTCGTACTCACGCATGGAGACATATCAAACATGCGTGTGGTGAAAACCCAAAGCGGGTTTACGGTCAGACCAGAATGGACAACGCTTACGACTTCCGACGAGCTTATACCGAAGGTAGGACTCTCAAGGAGAAACAAGATCGATGGTGTGCCTCACCCAAGACCCAAACCGAGCCCTTCCCCCAATCACTCGAGTGGGAAGTTCTTTCGGATGTCATCAGGGGCAATGTCAAAGTAAACATCCACTGCTACGAAACCACCGACCTAAACGGTTTAGTCAGGATCTCAAACGAATTCCAATTCCCTATTGCTGCCTTCCACCACGCTCACGAAACATACCTTGTACCCGACCTGCTCAAACAGGCTTGGGGTCCCGAACCTCCAGCCGTAGCTATCTTCTCTACCAACGCGCGATACAAGCGAGAAGCGTACAGAGGGAGCGAGTTCGCAGCTAAGATCTTAGCTGATCAAGGATTGAAGGTAATCATGAAATCTGATCATCCAGTATTAGATTCGAGGTATCTCTTGACTGAGGCAAGTTGGGTACATCATTATGGATTAAATTACTCTGAATCGTTAAGCTCGATTACGACTAGCCCTGCTAAAGCTATGGGACTAGATCACCGAATTGGATATCTCAGAGAAGGGTATGATGCAGATGTGGTAGTATGGGATTCATTCCCTCTCGTACTGGGTGCAACACCCAAACAAACTTATATTGACGGTATACCCCAAATCATCTCGCCTGTACTACATGAAAAACCCGCCGAAGCGCAGGAAATACCTAAACAGGAAAAGGGCAAATGGGATAAAGAGATTCAAGAGGCTTTGAACACTCGAGGAGACCCTGATCTTAGACCGAAGAAATCTGTCAAGAATGTCATTTATCAAGGTGTAGGCGAGTTCCACCTTTCACCTCAAGAGCTATCGCTACTTCATGAAGATCAAGTAGACATTAGTGTGTTTGAGAACAATGCTGGTGGAGTGGTGATTGTGAAAGACGGTGAGATCACTTGTGCTGGTGATTGCAAGGTGGAAGATGAGTTGAAGGGTGGATTGGACTTTGAAGTCGTTGATCTGAAAGGTGGGGCAATCACACCTGGATATATCACTGTGGGAAGTTATGTGGGTATATTGGAAATTAGGCAGGAGAAGGTCACAGGTGATGGCGTGAGTTGTCGTTCCTTGATCTAGCTTGCTTGATATGGACATGCCATTCGTCACGATGGCAGAATGATGGTAATAAGAGCTGACATACAGATTCGCTCTCTCTTGCCATTCTTCAGAGCGCCATGGACCCCTTGTCCGAAGAATCAGAAATCACCAACGGGATCATCGCTCATGCCGTTGATGGTGCGCAATTCGGCGGTAAAGATGAACTGTAAGTGGTCCGGCACAACACAAATCTCCTACTTGATCAAGCTGATCCGGATTGCTGCATATCACAGACTAGCCTATCGATCTGGTGTGACCACCGCCGTTGTATCACCTAAGACATCCTCTTGGATTTCAGGATACGGATACGCCTTCTCACCTGAATCCGAACATTCCTTGGTTCCTGGTTCGATCCAAAATCCATTAACAGCTTTACACATCAGTTTGGATAACTCCAAGTCATCCGTGTCAACCAAGATCGCCATCTTAAGAAAATTATTGAGTGGATCGTCAAAGAAAGTAGAGGAAGAAGATGAAGAGACGGAATTGGCACATGCCTTCGAGAAAGTTCGAAAAGGAGGATTGAGATTGGTTATTAGGACGGATAAGGCGGATATCATCGCTTCGATCATCAGGTTGAAGAAGGAGGTAGCGAAGGAGGCAAAGATTACGATCTTAGGTGGACAGGAATCTTGGATTGTGAGTTGGTATAGATATTATCATCTCGTATATGGGATGGGAGAGGCTCTTGCTAAAACATCCATAGGTCGCGGACGAACTTGCCGAGAACGATATCGGAGTGATCGTCGCTCCCGTACGATCATACCCCGGTGAATGGGATTCAAGGAGGATCATACCTTCTATCCCACTATCGAATCATACCTTACCTTCGTATTTGGTTTCTCATGGTGTCGTGAGTGTTTTTGGACATCCCATAGGTTACAATCGTGTTCTATCAATCGCTTGTCACCATGATCTCGCATATACCCAAATATGGAACGTACAACTGATTGAGCTTGACCCTAATTACAGACCGTCGGACTGGGTATTCAAGAGGAATGGCAAGCTCGAAACACCCTATACGAAGCTGCTTGGGTGTACGCTACCTCCCCCACGGGAGTGTTCACAAAGAGACAAGCTCTTGACCTCGTAGGCAAGAACTTAGAACAATTACTTGGTTTGTCCACTGGTATCAAGAGCTGGGTGGCTCATGAAGGTGATCCATTCGAGTTTGGAGGGAGAGTAAGGAGCGTTAAAGGCTTGAGTGGGGAAGCGAAGATTGATCTATTTTAGATCGAGATCAAGTCGGGAGATTGGGGCAGATAGGGTAGATGACGAGCAGAAGAGATTGACAAGTGCTCGAATATGAAAACGATTATGCAAGTTTGCGAAATGAAACTCAATGAATTTAAAATAGAAATGGTTACCACAAATTAAAATGCATCGACTAATCGAATGACACGATAACGAGCAAAGACTTTCATTCGTCTGTTCGAACATTGATTATGAGCTGAATGAACTCTACTGCATGCTGTATGACTACTCTGCCTTTGAACTTGCTCCATCTGCCTGATCATTACTGTTTGTCGCCTCGGTATTCCTAGATCTACCATTCGACTTATGAGCATAACATCTCAAGAGCGCCTTCAAAACCAATTCACATCTCTCCCTTGTGTCGGTAATACTGTCTTGATCACCTAAAGCTAAAGCCGCGTCATGTTGGGCTTTCAAGTTCGATCGATCAAACGCCCCCAGAAGAGTCATGCCCTCTTGTCTTTTACCTGCCTCATCGAATCATCAGCTGATTGCATGCCGTGGGTCAATAGACTAGGCACTACGTACTACTCCATAAAGAGATGATGTTGTCAAATTCGTCCAGGGTGGCTCTTGACCTGGCATTGAGGCTGTCTGTATTGGGCTTAGACATGATGTTGAAGCTTGAGATGATGAGTTGAAAGTGCAGAGACAGAAATGTTGCGTGGCTGGAATGAAGCGAAACACAAGAATTATCTGTCTGTACACTCGATGCGGCTGTGACAGGAAGGCTGCCTACAAGCTGAGCAGATAGAAGTAAAAGATCCTTTCTAGGAGCCGTCTTGTCCTTTCGTCCTTTGAACCGTCATACCGTGTCAGGTAGGACTTTCGAATTGAAATGATTCTTCATCACGGGCGATGAAGAGACTGCCAAGGAGATTGTCATTATCGTCTCAAGGTGTCACGGGTCTCCCTACATTTGCTTCGTACGACATATCAAATTGTTCTGCTATGCACTCAGGATACATAGATCATTCGCTCCGAGCCTGTTGGTCGCCGTCTGTTCGTCGTAGAGAGGACCACTGTTGGTTTGTGTCCGATTTTGCCACATTTTGCCACCCAATTCCACCCAATCCAAGCAAGACGTCATCAAAAACAAAGAAAGACATTCACGTACTGCATCTCTTCCTTTCTTCCGCTCTGACTGATCACTCTACATAACATCTGGGAATCAATGTGAACACCTCGTAGAGGCGATCTTGTGGATATAAATCGAAAATGGTGAGCTGTCTCGTTATTCAACTGGCTACATATAGCTCACAAATCCCCAAGATCTCTGCAGCCGCGCTGTGGTGTCTTTCCATACTCGTTGGACAGGTCGTATCTTCACCATTACACCATCAGCAACAACCCTTCCTACCGTTTATATCATCTACAGAACACATAGCGGACATTACTGGGCAGAACAACGATGATTTAATTCTGGATTTGTTACGACAATATGCACCAGTGTTCAAATTATCGTATGTACCATCTATCATCTCATCAAAATCAGAGTAAGGTTTTGATTGACTGATGGATGTTGGTGGTATCAGAGAATTGGAAGCTTTTTTCCCTTCTTCAATAGAGTACATGTTCCCTCATTACAACTTTGTAAGCACCTTACCGTATGGACCCATGGAATAGAACCCATGGAATAGACTCGGGATATCTGAACTGACGGGACGAAACGGTACCCATAGACCGAATCCCCTTCAGGTGAAATACGACCTACCAACCATTCTGTTATAAATCGATCACATCTCGACGAACTGCCATCGAACGGAGGGGGGCTGTATCTATCGATAAATGAATCCCATAATCCACAGCCTTTTTTAGATGAAGAATCGGAATATCTCTTTGGGCCTTATGGACTGAATGATACGATGCCTGATGATCGGAGGGGTAGGGTAGAAGAGGAAGTATATGGGTTCGGAGTAGATCAGGGTGATGGTGTGGTAGTGAGTATCACTTACGTATACTGGCAATCATATGTATCGATGTGCTGACACGATCATACAGGATCTATGGTATTGGACGTGAGCTGCAGCATCGAATGAGCCCCCGGACATTCTCAAGCTAATTAGATGTGTTCAGATTCTACCCTTTTAATTTCGGGAAACCAGTCGGACCATTTGGTATATTAGGGAATCGTGAGTGATACATGTGCATGTCCTCCCTAGTTATTCGCTGATCGATTCAATCTCATAGATGTGGCCGATTGGGAGGTAAGCCAAAGATTACGCCTTTCATCAACAGCTTACATCCACTTGTTCACGCATCGTAGCATCTCAGAATGAGGACAGTGAACGGGACACCGATATCAGCAGATTATAGTGAGCTGATTGAGCTTTTTTTGATTACTTCAGCTGATACGAAGATGTATGCATCATAGCCACGCACACTGGTGGTCGATTTAGTGCAGGCACGTACCGATGGGAAGAAATAGAGAAAGTGGATGGTAGACCCGTGGCATACGTCGCAGCTGGAAGTCATGGTGTATGGCCCGAACCAGGTGACCACATATATGCGAATGTAAGTGATCGTCCACTTAACCTCCGAGCTTCGGTATAAGGTGTTGATCCTTTTTTGCTGTCTTGTCGAATAGGTAGGAAAGCTGTTCAAATTGGTGGATATCACCGACGACGAAGGACCTATATGGGATACGAAAGGTCATGTCGTCCCTGCTATCTATTGGGATAACTCACAGAATCGCAGGAAGTTGTTTCATCATGGTGATTTGAGTTGGTTGAACTATAGAGGTAAATGGGGTAATAGAGGTGAAAATGATTGTTGGTGGCATAGGATAGTAGGATATTGTCAGGTGAGCTGGCTCCGTCTTGTCGAAGGTCTCAGCTGACTCGAAAGTAGGTGGTAGATGCTCCCTGGGGTCCAAATAGGAATTTTGGTATACCTACAGAGGTGAGTCAGCTGCCCAAATGATCATCCCGAGGAAATAGCATGAGTTGAGCTGACTATTTCGACAGTGTATACTAGCTCCTCTCACAACGGAATTCTCTACGTATAGATTTAGATTCGCTTCTAATGTATTGGATTGGGCAAAGAACCATAATATAGAGTTGGTCAAGATTGAACAGATATGTGTTAGACCCAAGACGAATCCTGATGACCCCGACGATCCCGACGATCCGGATGATCCGGATGATTTGAATGTTGAGTTGTATGATGATGAGATGGAAGGTATAGTTGAGATACAGAATGTTAAGAGTATAATAGGATACAGGGGCACCGAGAAACATACCGTACGTTCGCAAACAACATGTTCAGTTTCAGTTGGAGCTGATCTCTCTAATTCTTTATATCTCCATAAAAAAACAGGTTACAATGGATCCATGTAAAGGAAGACGATTTGCTGTTAGAGCATACAAGTTATCTTTGTGCCTCTTAAACGGACGATGCATATCGACATCGAACGAAAGGAAGATATGTACGTATGAACTACAAAAGAAGGGACACTCGTTTGGGAGTGCGGTGGACTTGAATGATATAGACGATTGGAGATGGGATTATTAGCTAACGTTACTAGACGGCTTTGCTTTTTGTCCCCGTTTTGATGATTTACGATGTTTTCTTTGTATCTTAATTAGCATTGCATCATTGTGTCTGGAAATGTAAATTGTAGCATGAGTAGTTGATAATGCATATATGTACTAAAGATGTATGGTTGTCTATTTCCGGGATGTCCAAAATAATTGACTATGATGGTACTTTGATATCCTCTTTGATTGTCACTCCTTCATCGGCAGGATTAGGTACATCGGACGAGGGTTCTTCATCATCGTCGATCTCTGCGATATCAACACAGCAAAACAAATGGTAAATGTACAGTCTTCTGATGGAATGGAGTAGAATGGTAAAAGGTAAAAGGTAAAAGGTGATTTATCTAATTCTACTCACCTTCACCATATATCTCTGGATGAGCTCTGAAACAATCTTGCATGTGTTTGAATTTCTCCACACAATCCACACCTTTGGGTTCAGCTTCGGAATAGATGAAACATGAGAAAGCAGCTTTGAACTCTTCTCCACATGGTCCGTCGGCCATTCCTCCGAGACACTGTGATTAATCACAGGAATTAGCACAAGCCCATGAATGAGAGGGGAGGAGAAAGGAGATATCGCAAGTTGAAATAGGAAAGATAGAAGATGTGGATAAAAGGCGATGAGACGATTACCTACCGGACAATCCCAATTGATCTCTCCTGTCTCTTCGTTGAACGCCCCCTGGGAAGGTTGAGCAGCTTCTGCAGATTTTTCTTCTACGACGTGCGCGGCGGTGGAGTCGTCTGATGGTGTGGAGGAGGAGGAGGAGGTAGCTTTGGTGACTATTTGCGATGTGCCGAAATAAAATACCAGGCATATCCCATACTGTCAGTCCAATGACAACAACGTGTCATGAGGTCTTCGGCTCACCCTCATCTTTCACCTCTTGCGTCTTCTCTGCTATTTTCTCTTTCACTCCTCCGACCTTTTCAGCAGCGGCTTTCTTTATTGTATCGGTATTTGACGATGACGACGATGCGTCGGCAGCTAAAACATGTTCACGCAGTGATGATTAGCAATCAGAATCATCTCATTCCAAGCTATATGCTGATCTCCCGGCTCAGTGTAATCCAATGCGTTCCCATTACTGCATATCATGATGTGTATGAAAATTGACTCGTACTCACCTCCTTCTCGTTTATGCACATTCTTCTTCAAGCTCCCCTGATTCAAAACACTCTCTCTTACTCGATCATCATTCCATACCCGCCTCTGCTCGGAATTAACAGCCAAAGCAGCTATCGTCAATGTCGTTAATCCAACCACGGCATTCCGGCTGAACGATGATGAGGCTGAGGCTGAAGGGGCAGTCGAGAGGAGTCGACGGGAAGGGATGGATCGGATGGATCGGGTTATTTGTCTGACGAACATTTTTGAGCGAATTTCGTGGATGATAGTTGTTTTGAAGCCGATAGGAGGATCTGGACTACTTTCGACGGATAGGTATAAGTGAAAAACAAGATGATCTTCGTCTGTAGTGTTGTCAGTGTAGCTGAAATAGATGTTAAGAATAACGAACAAATCGGAAATTATCTTCGTAAGCAGAAAAACGCTTGACGTGACCATCGGCTAAGAGGGGGATTACCGTATCACGTGACTTGGAGTCTGTCACTTGTTGCTCGTCGACCTCGGGTATCTTGAGTTGGCTCGAGTACTCGAATGTCTATCTATCCTGAACTAAAGTGCCAGCATACTACCAGAGACAGATCAGCTGTCCATATGCTGAGAGAAGGGATGAGCGATATAGCGGATCTCACAGCCAAGACATACGAGATAACACGTCTGATACCCCATGGACGAGTGACGAGCTATGGTGAGTCCACTCAGTCCAGACAATCCACTGATGTTGTCCGCTACTCGGCGCTGACAAGTTCGGATGGGTTTTAGGTCATATAGCAAAGTTAGCTGGTTATCCAAAGTACTCAAGGTACATATATCTATCCTTATATCTCAATCTTCCAATCTCTCTCTCTCTCTCTTCCTTTCTCTCTCTATCTCTTCGTCGATATACTCATTTATCTGGACTGGACGTAGACACGTCGGGAACGCTCTCAAGGCTTTACCTCCCAATACAGATATACCCTGGCAAGTGAGTCTGATTCCGCCTATCCACATTGTCATTGGCTTGTCCAGTAGATGACCGATACTTTTTGTTGGTGTGTTCTTTTGTGTCGTAGCGAGTGATCAACTCCAAAGGTCTCATCTCACCTCGAGCGGATCTAGGTCTAGGTGTAGCGAGGCAAAAAGACAGATTAGAGAATGAGGGTGTACAGGTCGATACGTTGACGGGAAACGGTGGTGAGAAAGTGGATTTGAGATTGTTTGGGTGGTTTCCTGAAAGTTTGGATGAGGTCGATCAGGTAGATCAATGATCTCGTGATTCGATATTGATACTGAGATGGATATTGATGTTCTTCGTCGTTGTACATACATGTATATTTACTTTATTTGATACAATTGACATTCCACATACACATCTACAACACTAGAGCTGAACGACCCGAGAAAGGAGTACCAGTTCATGCTTGACTTATAACTTATGATTTATGACAACTAAACGACCGACAAAACTACAACTAACCACTACAATGAACCAATACAACCAACTTTACAACTTTACAACTTGCCCTGGCCCAGTCCCTCATATAACAAATGAGTCGATCTCTCATATTGAGATGGTAGATGATTCTGTAACATTGATTTAGCGAAAATCGCTGCGATTACATATCATATCAGCTATCCCACCCTTACACGTATATCTACTAAAACAAAAAAAATCGACTTACGTTCTCTGAACCTCTCTTCTACCGAATCACATTGTCTCAATATCTATGGTAAACCATAACATCATTAGCTATATTCATTTTCGTTCCGTAGCTAATTTTGAATAATTCAACTCACAACTCTATGAGCTTGTTTATGAACTATCTTCTTATCACCCTGGACTTTCGGTTGATCATCCGTAACGTATACATCGAAATGTTCCTATAATTATCCAACATCCACCGGATCAGCTATGATCATACGTTATTATATAGTCAGATTTGACTCACCATGATATATACCATACCAGGTGGATACAACTTTTCATTATCCATATCTGCTCTCATCGTCTTAACTAAACTGACCATCCAATCACTAAGTACTTCTTCGTCATCAGGCATCGTCGTCTCGCTTCCAGAACTGTGATTCTGAGTCTGAGTTGGCTGACCACCTTTCTCCGGATCCGAACTCGGATTAGTCTGTTTTTGTTTTTGTTTTTGCTCTTGCTGTGATTTCTGCCAATCAAATTTCCTCCTATTCAATCCAATTACCCTCCCCACAATCTCCTCAGCGATATTCCCTTCTTCGCTCAAAGTCAAAGCGATATTCTTAAAATCTTTTACTCCACCTAACGAAAGCGTCGGAACGATATCCGAATCTTGCACTACGCTCGTGATCAGCCCTTTGGAGTAGATCGAAAGATCGATGGAAGTTACTGCAGGTGGTCCATAGGCATAACAATGTATGGGTCTTCCAGGGGGTAAACCACTTTTGAAATTGGTCACAAACGGTGTAGATATCCTAGGATGATCTGCCGGGTTGGCCAAAATGATATTTTGTTCTAAAAACGACTTAGACGGCATCGAACATAGTATTGCCAACAGTGATGCAACTCCTCCACCCAATGAATGTCCAGCTAAGACCAAACCGTAAGTGGGGTATTTGGTCAACGCTTCGACTAAAGTCTCGTGTACTGTCGATTGTTTCACGGTGAGTTTACGGGCAGATTGCCACATCCCTGAGTGGACGTAGTAGCTCGCATCGGGATCACCTTGCTCGACGTCAATGGATTGATATTCGCATGTGAGGTCCACAAGGACATCTGATAAACCAAGTGTACCTCGACAAGTGCTATGAGATACTCACATTCAGCTCGCAATTGCTTAGAAGCCAGCTGGCACTTACAGCACAATAGCCTTGAGGGAATGCTCAACCGCTACGTAATGTATCAAAGGAGGTGCCTCTTGTTGTATGAGAGCAGCTGAGGATTCGGTGAATGACGAAAGCAACAAGCAGTCGATGGGTATATTGGTATGTTGAGCCTATATGGCCAGTTATCACGTCAGTTAATATCCCTTTGGCAAGAGTAAGACGGATAGCTCACAAATGCCCAACTGTTCGCATGATGTTTACCCGTGCTCGGAAACATGAAGTCGCTTGAACCTAGACCCAGGATTCGCAGGAAGTTTTGCTACCATCATGAACATAACGTTAGTCTCTTAATATCTGTGATGAAAGGGAAGCTTTCCACTGACCCCATAAGCAGCACTAGAGTATCTCATGAATCTATGGATATTCCTGATCAACCCTTCGTGAGGGAAGAGGTTATCCGAGTTGGCATCTCCTTCATCAGGCATCGCATGGGAAGAAGCAGCTTGGATCCAACTGGATGAAGTATGTACAGCCTCTCGCACGGACATTGAAGGTCTAGTCGGGTTGGATTGCCTTTCAGTTTCAGCTTGACGGGTGGAGGTCATCCTCAGAGACTCAGGGGAGGAAGTTTGGGATGGTCTACGAAGTGTCATTGATTGATGTGGTGAAGGTGGAGGTGCTCTTACACCTTCATGAGGTGGTAGAGTTGTATCGATAGACAGCGATGGCGCTGTGGCTCTCGTACGAGGCTTTGAGGGTGATCTGGAAGGGGTCGAACTGGGAGTGGGTGTACTAAGTTCAGTCAAGGAAGGAGTGATAGGCCTCGAAGGTCTCTTGGTGAATGATAGTATCCCTCGTGCTTTGGCCAGCGCCTTGTCAGCCGAAACATGCCTCGCATGTCTACGTCGGGACGGAGTAGATGGCATGGAAGGTGTGGACAGTGAGCTTTCAGGCGAACGAGTCATGCTGGGCTGAGGTGTTCTATTCCAATCGATATCTTTCAAATGACCCCTTCTAAGCCTTTCAATAGAGGGTCTACGACTATTCTCACTTGACCCACTCTCCACATTATCCCTCGTGAAATGTCGGACAGTCCGTTTCCTCTGTAATAATCTGTAGGTCATAGTCTTCAAAACCAACTGAATTCTATCCGAATTATGATGAGGATGTTCGAGCGCATCGAGGTAACTGGCTGTTCCCACTGATTCTACTCTCGGTCCGTTAGGTAAAGAAGGAATGTTTGACCTATCATTACTTTGACCTTCCACTTCTACCCATTCTTCTTCACCATCACCTTCGTTGTCCATATCTGTACTCGAGAGTAGCGACAATCTCGAGTCGGCTCCTGGTGAGGTCACTACGCTAGTAGCAGCAGATCTCATAAGGTAATCATAAGCATCTTCATCTTCCGTGTCCATCGACTGAATGGCAATTTCCGGCATACTAAGTTGTCTTCGATGCTTGAGAGGTACTGACTTCCGTGGTCCTAAATTCCGTCTCATCTCATCATCATGTTGAATCTTTTCGAATAGATGAGTAACGACCGTACGTTCAGTCAATTCATCTGTGATTCCAAAAGTTGATTCTCTCCTTTTCTTCTTTCTTGAATTTTCATCAGGTGGTCCATCGTACATCCCATCACCTAATTCACCAACGAGATCATCTAAATCTTCCATCGACCAATAATTGACCGTCTGAATACTCTGCGTCCTACTTAGACCTGGTCTCATACTACTGACACTAGCAGGATCAGAATCGATCGTCTCCATATGTTGCCATAATTTCTTGTTGGCTTCTTCCAAAGAAGGATCATGGGTGAGCAATGCCGATGAACGTATTCTCGATTCCATCGTAGAAGATCCAGGTCCAGCGGCAGGCAAGCAAGAAGGGGTATCTTCCAAAGCTGCTAGAGAAAGTTGAATGGGATCTTCATTGGTGGGATTAGAAGTGTTGGTAGTGTATGAATCTTCCTGTTCAGCTTGTATCGTACAATCATACAGCCTATCCACAAGTCAAAAAAAAAAAAACATCAACGTCAGTCAAATGATTCTTGTATCATTGCTGTATGTTCATATCGTATATTACTTACACTTTCATTTTCATCCTCTGAGATGTTCTTTTCCAAGTAGCCACCTGCAAGCACGCAAAAGCCGTTAAAGCTCTAGTCAATCCAGATAAAGTCGCAATAGTAGATTTATTCTTTGATCTTTCATCTTGGATAATCTCTTTTTTCACCATTGTAATGATTGCTGATAAAGATCTTGAAGATTCGTTTGATCCGAAAAGACTATCAAACAGCGCTACACTTTCTATTGCAGCTGTATGGGCCGAATTGACCAAGTTTGAAGTAAAGAAGAAACCTGACATGGTGAATAGCTCGACCATCGTGAAAGTATGATGTATAAAGTATATACCGAGGTTGGTATATTTATCCAAAATACCCAAAAAATTATCTGTCGACGATGTCGAGGGTGAAGTTGAACTTTGGTTATTGAGTGATGATTTATTATGCATCTCTTCTAACAGATGAGTCGGACCTCCCGATAACAATGCCAACAAATCACCTTCTATAGCTGCATTTGACATCAGGTATACCCTTCTAGCAGAAGATATCATAGTGATCAACCATCTTCGAAGATAACCTAGTGACATTCGGGTAGAATATTGTGAAGTCTCCAAGATAGCTTCGATAAGAAAGGCTGTGATTCTAAGAGTCATACGTGTCGATGTAGCTATGGTGGTAATAAGAGATGCTATAGGTGCAGGAAAGAGGGTAGGTAAATCACTGATATCTGCCAAAGGAGTATAACGAATCATCGAGCCTGGTAAATCTTCGACAGCTCCGAATGATATCGAGTGAGGTAAAGGTACAGGATGGGGAGTGACAGGAGGTTTTTCCTTCTCACCTTGATATGTCGTCGTAGTCGCTGTCGTTGGTGGGCTCGGCTGAATCATGTTGGGAGATTGAAAAGGTGGTAAGATGTTGCCACTCATGTTGGAAGGAAGATGATGGTGGTTGTGGTCGTGTGCTGGAATTGATATTGGAGTAATGATGAAGATGGGTTGGGGTTAGATGGCGAAAGGGGGTCTAATTGATCGACGTGCAGGGTATGGTGTATGGTGTATAGGGTATAGGGAAGATTGAAGATCGAGTATTGAATGGGAGATGAAGGGATAATTGATGCATGCGAAGACAGGTGAGTTTAGAGTCTGTGTACATGTAAGACAACCTAGTCTACTAACTGATTGACTCTTGACTCACTCCTTTTTGGGGAATAGAATAAAAACCAGCAGCATTGATCTTGATCTTGATGTACTTGTACTTGTCTCACTTGATTCCCATCGTATCACGTCTCACATCTCACATTTCATGTTCCCGGCCCGTGCGTCTGTCTGTGTGTTTGTGTGTTTGTGTGTTTGTTTGTTTGTTTGTTTGTCTGAAGAGCACTGATCGTTGCTAAGGATTTCCAACTGAATTGAATTGGATTTTTCATTTTTCTGTTTTTCATTCATTTTAGAACAGCGGTTGAGGAACACGTCTACGCGTTCAGGTAGGTCAGGTCATATGACCCAATGTGTAATGTGTAATGTGACGTACTCGTATCGGTTAATCGTTGATTCCAGCAAAAGTGCAGAATAATCGTATGCTTTCCTTCCAAGATCATGATCCGGCCGTATAGCATGTTGCAGTAGTACGATGAGACATCCAATCGCTCTCTGTAGAGAGTTACGGCACCGGAATCGCCATCATCGTTGTTTCATGTCTAACCCCGCATCACATCCCATATCAACCTCGGGGAATCCAATTGACACACCCTGAGCCATCTCGGCATCATGCAAAGTAAAGAGCCCGTCTTGGGTGAAAGACAAAACTCTACATGACCATGGTCCATATCATGAATCACTGTGTTGCATATACATCTCATACAACGTCATTATACAGATACAAAAACAAACCTTTGGTTGGGATACCTGAGTCGCAGAATTGAAACTGATCAACCCACCAACTTCAAGATAAAAAGCAGCAGGAACTCACTTTTGCGCTAATCGGTCATGCAAGTCTTCTTCTGCTATCTGAGAATCACCGACTATATAACGCAGATATCCCAATTAGCGCTCATAGAACAGGTTAATATAGGTTACAGGTAACCATGGACTTACGTTGATTACCCAATGTCAGCCAGCTATATAGATGTATATCATATCGAATCGTCAGCCAATCAACCCAACCAATGATCGTCGGTGTCATGGTATTTAAACACTGACCCAGGCCGAGTATTATGTTTCCTTCCGAACAATTCCAACTTCCTACCATGGGGTGCTAATCTAAATTTCACCTAGATCAGAATCAAACGCCATTACCGGAAATTATTTCAAGATAAATCGATTTACCTCTCAATAACCCCATAAACCTCATCAGGTTTTCTACTTGTCTCTCTCACTTCAGCTACGACCACATCGGTATCTACCCCTTTGCGCAATTGACGTAGAGTCGGGTGGGTATCCCACGGGGTCGGTGCGTTCTTGGGATGGTCGGCCGGTAATTTGAGTGCGATGAGGAGGTGTTCGCAGGTGTGGCTAAGTCACAACAAGTCAATCACAATATCCAATCAAAGTGGGTTCATCACCGGAAGCTTATAATCATTGGGACCATCTCATGTTTGTGTGATTAGAAAAAATCCTCAACTCACTTCAGCCAATGACCTGTTCTTCCAGTTCTTATCAACCTCTGCAACTGATTCGTCTTGACCCAGACCAACTCGTCCACACGCTTATACCCCCAAACCGAGAACAGCTCTCTTCCCAATTCCATCGCTCGTCCCGTTACCCAAAGGCACAAGATACCCCAATCGGGTTGGAGGGATCGGAGAGGTAACGACCGCATCTCGTCGTCTGTCATCGTACCGTATGGTAGCTGAGACGCAATATCAAGAGTCAGGTTGAAGCGGACGTACATGAAATGAAAAATGTATCTTTTGGAGATAATATGTTCGAAAACGAAAAGCTGTTGAGAGACTTACAGACATGTGAATATCCTATTGTCGATATACGGTGATAGTGTTAGCTGAAGTGACCTGTACACAGTGAATGCCTTTCAGCTTACCCAAGGTGGATCAGCCACTATGACCTGAAACCTTTTCAGACAATGGTCATATCAGCTTCAGACTGTGGATCTCTTTGACAACATCCGTGAAGCTGGTTTTGTAACCCTTGAGATGTCAACTCACTGTCCAAGTAGGGAATAATCGAATGTCCTGATATCGCAATTAACCCATTGGGGAACAGGCGGCGAATCATATTCATCAATCTTTTCACCTAACAACCTCTTTTTCACATTTTTAGGTAATGGTGGTATGACAGGAGGTGTCTTGGGAGTAGATGAGGTGGAAGGAACGACCTGGAAATGCATATACCTAGTGCATCATATCATCAATCAGTAACGGTATCGTCTCATTCTTCAGAGATAGAAGTGTGTGAAATGGTAGATTGTACAGAGAGAGAACCCACCTGCACTCCTTTACTCCTCCTCTTGGACCATTACCTTCCCCCAAAGAGGGGTTATTCGCGAACATTGGATCTCCATAACAGAGATTAAGATAACTGAGAAAATAACAATCAGATCAAGGTCAGATTCATAATCAGGTTGATCGGTTCATATATGATCCAGTGACGTACCTGCAGTACCCTAGGGAAGTGTCTGTCCAAGGTCTTATAATAGGTTCGTAGTGAGCCTGCACCAAATTCCATAAATAATCCATTTGGCAATTACCTCGACTTCGTTGGTGGCGTGATATAAGATGGTTTGGAAAAGGAAAGATCTAATTTACCTTATCACACTTCTCTCTCACAATTCTGCAAGCTTCCAAAGTTGTTTCAGTACATATCGGATTAAAAGGTATATTCTTCTCTTTATCTTGAGCCTGTTCGTTCGGTCAATTGTAGTGCATGGTAGTTCAGTTCATGTCAGTCTGTGGTTGACGAAACGTAATAGATGGATGATGGACTTACGGCTATACGTCTTAATTTCGTCTTTACACTTTCCTGATTGATCAACGAGTCTAGCTCTCTTATCGTTTCCATGCCTGTACATCTGTCAGATCATCAGACCTTCCAGGTTGGATGGTGTTCGTATACTGGAGTCTTGATAGGGAGCACTCACCTGTCCGGATTCTTTTCCTAGATGGACCTTGGTCGTTCTGTTCGTGCGGATGAAGCCGAGGAGAGACAGTGTCGCTCATATTGCTTGTGGGTTGTATGTGTTCGACCATCACTTTGGACGAAATCGCAGAATTCAGGACCTATGGACTGGACAACAACTTGCATTGCTCAATCGTTGAGGTTGCTTTCCGTTGGAAAGGGCTGGGACATCACTTGATACGTAAGATTAATATCCACATATATGCTATCGATCTCTTTCACGTGCACAGCATTCATAATCTCATCACGAGTACATTAATTGGGATTAGGTTGATTTGCTCGTAGTGTACTGCTCATACGTGATTTATTTACTGTTCACAACCTGCAATCCCATACATTGGACTGTCATTGCTGTACGATACACAGTCCGCAACGTAGATCATCAATAAAGGGTCGAAGGATCAGAAAGGATCGTTGAGCGTTACCATCTTAAACCTGACAACGGATCAGTGCAATAATAACAGAAAAATCACCGGATCCACACATCAACGCGTCAACCCAATTCAAGCACAGGAAATATCGACTCTAGGTCTTGGCAACGTACCCATACCTTGCATCCTATATCGACATAGAGAAAGTACCGCCTACTTTAAATAAGCATTAGATAATCACTTGATAGAAGTGAGAGAGGGAGTGACTTGTCGAGACATACAGATAAATACAGGCAACGTGTCATAAAAGCTGGCTGGCTTGATCTGGTACGTCTATGTCGTATCGTTCTCGTTGAATCCGATCGCACAGCAATACTGACAGTGAACTTTCTCTCCCTTCATCAGTATCCACTCTCTTACTCTTATCCGTTTGAACAACCTATCTACACCTAAACCATGGGAGTACGTTTCCGAAATGCTACTCCAGGTACACTAGCCTGTCTGGCAGCTACGATCCTCCTAGCTGTCGTATCGTTCAATACGCCGTTACTCAAATCACTCAATTTCCTATCCGCCTCATACAGTTCTGGAAGTTATAGCGGCGAGTTAACTTTGGGTACGTTGGGGTTCTGTCATACCCTGGATGGAAGTCAGAATTGTACAGGTCCACAGGTAGGATACGAATTTGGTGAGTAGGTCTTTATCGTCTCTCAACCGTCCTATCCCATCTTCCTCTCACTCTCAAGTGGAAGCTCTCATCGGCCAATCTGTGCAAAATGTACATGTAGACTAACTATCTCTGTTATGCTTTAGATCCAAATGATGTATTTGGTGTAACCATCTTCGACATCCCCGAAGCAATAACCAAATATCTCACTTACGTTCTCATCCTTCACATCGTCGGATTAGCTTTCGCTGCTATCGCAACTATAATCGGTATATTCGCGCATTCACCTACCTTCCCTTTACTCTGTCTATCAATATGGATGGCCGGTATAGCCTCAACATTCACTTTTCTTGCTTTAGTCTTTGACCTGGCCATGTTCTACATTGCCAGAGCGAGGATAAACAACGTCTCAGGTGCATCAGCCGAGATTGGTATTTGCGTGTGGCTTACTCTAGCTGCATGGGTGATTTTGGCTCTGAGTGGATGTTTCTTCGGGATTGGAAATTGTTGTGGATCATGTAGGGCCAATAGCGAAAGTGGTGATTCGAAAAGATCCAAGAATGATAAATACGGAGGTGGAGAAGAGGATTATAAGATGAGAATGATGGCGATCGACAATGAACGACAAAGAAAACAGAAACAAGAACAGGGTTTACCGTCTTTCCAGACTTTGGTTCAAGATGATGGTGAAGATAAATACTTGATTGAAAGAGATCCACAACCCTCTCAACAAGCACCAGGTGGATTAAGGAGAGATGGAAGTGTGTTACAAGGTGTTGGGATGGGATATGGAAGAAGAACCAACAAATCACCTTCGAATGATCCTTATTTCACCGGCAATGGGAATGGATGGAATCAGAATTCTTATCAGAACATTGCTGCTCCACCACCTGTCGCACGACGTCTGTCGGATACTACAACTGCTGGTGATTTCGTAGGAGTAGGAGCGGGTGGTGCAGGCGTGGATAGACCTCAACCTCAAGGTTACGGGAATGGATATTACGGTGAGAATCCATATGGAAATGGGAATGGAAGTGATCAAGGACATGGATATGGAAATGGACAAGATCAACAATGTATGTATGAAACTTCTTTTGAATCGCAATTACAAGTAAATTCTCAAATGAGATCTAACACTCAAGTATATCCTCAATCGCAATCTCAAACGAGATCTCAAAACATGCCAATGTACCAAAACTAATTATTGAACTTCCTACAAAATAGATCAAAATGACCCATATCAACAACATAATTACAACGATCCTTATTCTCAATCTCAACAAACACCTTATCAGAATAACCAATATGCAGATCAACAATATAACCACCAAGATCCGTATGGCCAACAACAGCAACAGCAGCAACAATATTCAGATCCATATCGATCATCTTCCCCTCAACCTTATAATAATACCTCCTATCCACCTGTGGCTGTGCCAGCACCGATATCGATGCCTACTCCAGGTATTCAATCTGCTCGATCACCCCAACCCCAACCACAGATAGGGAACTACGATACATCGTTTGGATCCAGTGATTCACATTATGTAGATCCTGGACCACAGGTTCATAATGCGAATACTTCAGATCCTTATGGGGGATATAATGATGATGATGGATTAGGAGCTATAGGAATGGCTGTTACTCAAAATGGGAATACGACAAGACATGAGAGGGATTATACTGGACAGACATTCGGTGGATACGATGATTCACAATTCCAACCTTCTACTACGAATAATGGTGGGATCCATCAACCTCAACCTCAACATTTGGCTGGGTCCAATTCACAGAATAATTTACTTAGATCGCCTGGTGGGTATGATGATGATCAGCCGGAAGGATCGTCGATCAGACCTCCAAGTTATTCTGCTGGTGATTATTCTGGTGCTAATGCTGGTGCTGGAGGGAGTGGGAATGAGAAGAGTTCGTACAGGCATTATTAGTGAAAGGAAATGTATTTATACTTTGATGGGAAATGGTATATGATATATGTAGTTTTGCTCGGACAGGACATTCCTCGTGTAACAGTTAGGTCAGATTGAACGTTATGAATGTACATGCTTTGGCCTGATTATGGTTGTATGAGTGCCACATTTAAACTATACTCGTACTCGTATCGATATATCCACGCGTCACACCTCGACATGGTTGAACAACAATGACAATTAGATGAGCGAGACTCTCTTCTTAAGAGTGTTTTCCACTACGAACCATACATATATCTTCCAGATCTACAAAAGGCGTACAACAAAACCTCCACTACACGAGTAAGAGAAAGGGTTGTTTCAACATGTTGAATTATATAATGTTGGTCTCCCGACAAGGTAAGTACACCTCTCCTTCTTCTCCTTATTGTTATCAAGTCAATGAGAGTAACTCTCCGTCTACTGTGTTTACTGTGTATAACAGTTCATACTTTTCTACATGACTGACAAGCTGGACTTCACTGACTTGTCAATTTGCATGCTCTAGGGAAAGTACGTCTAGCGAAATGGTTCCAAACTCTCCCTCCCAAAACCAAAGCGAAGATAGTGAAAGATGTTACTCAGCTTGTGTTGGCTAGAAGGACTAGGATGTGTAATTTCTTGGAATATAAAGGTGAGTGACGTTCTAGTAAGGAATTTGAAACTCTGTGTCAGACTTCAAAAATTGGCAAAGAAATATTGGCCATTGGATCGATGAGCTATCGTCATTGTCTCCAATGGTGGATTGTGTCAATTGGATAGGATACAATGAATCTCGATGATATTAGGGATCCCATACCTATGGCCATGATCAATAATTCATATATATGAACTCGGCCAAAAACTGAATTTTATGATTATTCGCAGATACCAAAGTAATTTACCGTCGATATGCCTCTTTATTCTTCATCACCTCTATCTCACCAGGTGATAACGAGTTGATCACTTTGGAAGTTATACATCGTTATGTTGAAGTGTTGGATAGATATTTTGGAAATGTAGGTTTGACATTTCGCTATAGTATTCGTTCCACCTAAACAGTATATCATGGGAATACGGTATATAATGGACCGTGTGGCTAATGCAAATGCAAATGCTGATGCTGATGCTGGTGTCGTTGGGATAGGTATGCGAATTAGATTTGATATTCAATTTCCAAAAAGCCTATGCTGTGAGTTTACCTATCAAAATATAATCACTCAATAAAATCATACTAATGTCATGCTCGATGGCTTTATATATCGTTAGATCCTCGATGAATTGATCATAGCTGGAGAATTACAAGAATCATCTAAAAAGGCTGTACTCAAGATTGTACGTCACTCCAAAAAAAAAATCATTTCATCTGGAAATCCAATTTATCCTTGATCCTTCTTATTATCATTGTTGCGTCGTATCGTGATCATTAACTGATCTAGTCTTTTGTCTTGGTCATTTTGACAGGTCGCTCAGTCAGATGCTATAGAAGAAGGTGAGTCACTTTCCAACGGGTTGAAGGAAAGTGGATTTCTGTAAGATCCATAAGAGCACAAGGAAAGAGGGGGTGAGTAGAACCCCTCAAATTGACCTGAAAAGTATGGTCATCATGAGGAAGGGAAGAGATTGTCTGGTCTTGACAGTTTGAATTAGGCAGGAGATGGGGCTGACACAGATGGTATGTATGGTGGTATAGCCGAAGTATCTGAAGATTCACTCGCTAGATTAGGTAGTTTAGCCAGATCATAAATTTGATTGACACCTAATTCACCTCGTTCGAATCGATGTGTATATAGATTTCCGTGATGATTTTGTATATTACCAGTATGTATGACGATGATATCTTGAAATGTGATACCAACCAATCAAACTTGCACCAAGCCTTGGAGACCAAGTTGAACAAAAATATCGGGAAGCCAAGATTAACTCTTCGGGCGTCATGTACTGTATAGGTGACTGCATCTAGATAATTAATTTGTATTTTCTATTCTATACAACGAGATAAAACAGGTATAACTGGAAGATATGAACTATGATTGACTTATTCTAATCTAAATCTCTTTTTTTCCTTGTTCAAAGAAACGCTTGATCAGATGACGATGTACTATTTTCCTTTACTTTCTACATGTAGATACTATCGTTCGTTTCAATTGAGATGAAGTATACTATACGGTCTGCAAGAATGGACATATCAGCTTATACCCATTTCGCAGGATGATGGCAGCTGAACTTTATACCTATACCCACATCATCATCGTAATGCCATCTCGTCAATTTCGGATTACTAGGTGCCGACCTGACGTATCGATCGTTTCCTTCCGGTCTACACAACACATTTTCGTCATGAGCTGATACACAAGGTTGAGGGTGGAAGTCCAGCTCACCTCTCTTTCTTGTTGTTCGAGGCTAACATCGATTGCATCGTTATACAGATAGCGACAGCGTTTAGTACTGTCCATGGTTGATAATTATCAGCTTGTATTGCGTTGTCAATGTTTCATCAGCTGCTCACCAGGTGACCATTCACTACCTATCTCAGTTTAGTTATATATGAGCTTGACTCTCGGTGGTACCACAGAAACGGACGAGATTGAGCTCACCTAATATCGATGCACATATATGTCCATTGGAGTATACGTGAGGATGCATTGGCGGTTGATACTGCCCATTGGCTAGGAATGTGACCTACAAGATATAGACGTATCAGCTGGAGGAGGACACTCGGGAACGGTAGAGCTGATTTTCGTCAAGAGACGATGAAGCTCACCTCTGGAACGTCGATAGGATACCTATTACCGAATTTCATTCTCAACGCAAATGTTTCTCCCTACCAGGAATGTTATAGGGTGCTCAGCTGAACGTTTGAAAGTATTTACAAGAAGAAACTTGTGTGTCAACTGACCTTGTATATTGTCTCATCCCCTAAAACCGAGATGAGAAATACCCATTCGTCCATGTTGTCCGCTGAGAGGAGAATTATACCTTCCGGAGTACCTTTCGACTGAATATCGGCTAGCTCTTTCACTGAGCGGAATCAATATAGGTCAGCTGATGTTCCCAGAGGCGGTTGAAAAGCTTAGGTAGCTGATGAGAGGGACTACTCACTGAGTCGTTTTGTGGATAGACCTGACATGTTGTATAGGAATGTTGATCGTTTGAACGAATGAAGAAGGGGAAGGAAGGAGAGCTTTTGAGGATGACAGGGGCGGTAGAGGATCTAGTACTGGGGAAGAAAGAGAGAGGTAGTAAGGCAGGGTCCAGACTGGCGGTGATGGTGTCGGCGAGTGTGGTTGTTGTGTTAGAGCAAGTTACAATGACAGGACAAGAATCTTCAAACGCATAGATGGTTGACTGGGTGGCAATCACGGTGGTATACCCTGGAGACCCCACATTCACTCACAGATCACAATCACGTGGCAGGCCAAGTATCTACTGGTGGAATTGTTCCGTCGTCCCTCTAAGAAAGAACATGTCTGCTATGTTTTCTCTTCTCTTTCGTCTCTCCTTTTTCAACCTATACGCAAACACAAAGGTATATACGAAAGCAAGCAAGGACGCATCCTTGATATAGGACTCTTGTTCATACTGACAGAAGACTGGACATCCCACAATCACCGTGCAAATGTCGGAAGAACCTTCAGCCCCACGAGAACAGATCATAGTGGACCTTGAACCGGGTTCAGAATGGAGGTTCGAGTTGGAGGCGGATGAGAATATAGCGCTGAGGGTGAGTGGTCGCGTTTCTCATACAACCATAAAATCTGTGTTACGAGGAAAAAAATTCATCGAAGGATGCCATCTGTAAGTCAGCTTTGTCTCTATTTCTACACCTCGAAGGCAAATTAGCTGACTGTTTAGAATCACCCTTTGTCTGAAATATCTTATCGGTTCTTCTGGATGTCAACTCTGGTTCATAATGCAATGTATCTAGCTGCACTCATTGTGATGCTATTTCTCGCCTCTCAGAGAGATATACTCTCCCTATGCTTTTCATGATTCTTGAAAACGGAGACGACAGTGCCCGTCAGATATAGAGATACATATCTCACTTCGACTTGACATCCTCATGAAATCAATCTCAGCGCAACTTTGTTCATAAATACATTTTACAATTTCTACCTTCAGATTTTCTTATGACGATCGATCTCATCGGAATGCTCATGAGCTGCTGGAGATTACTTCATCATCGTACTTACTATTACATCTGAATTATTTACTGACTTCTAACCCAAAACTGTCACATATAGGTATTGTCCCCCGACCCAGTATTCGTCAACTCTGAAGAACTCCCCCCAGCTACATGGTATCCTATACATCGATACACTAAAGGAGCGTTGTACGCCCCAACTCAGGCGAGAGTAGAAGGTGATTCTTATCCTTCCATTGAATGTATTTTTGCTATAGTACTGATATAATTTGATAGTAACATCCCTTCCCGCTTCCCAATATACTTCCACATCCACCATCCACCCTCAACTGCTCAACGTCCACCTCGCCCTTGAACGAGATCGTATACTAGCCAAACGACATCTGTTCGGCTCCGGTCCATCAAATGGTGTGGAAAGGGTTGAGAGAGGACCTAGGGTGATGATCATGGGACCACCCAGTTCGGGAAAGACCACAGTGGTGAAGAATTTGGTGAATCTCGCATTGAGTAGTGGGATGGGTTGGACAGTGGGAGTAGGTGGATTGGATCCATCAAGTGTGAGTCTAGCCTCAATCCATTTCTTGTACTTGCATCCACAAACGTAATCGCTGACCTCGTTCAAAGCCATCGAACCTCATACCTGGAACGATATCTCTTTCGACACCCTCTCACCCTCTCCCAACCCATCACCTAGCTCATCCATTCGGTTCATCACCCACTTCCACTCCGTCGAATACACTTTCAGCGGATACACCTACTGTTGGATGGTGGTTGGGTGGATTGGAGCCGACGAACAGGAATGCGGAAGTGTGGAAGGTGTTGATTGAGAGGATGGGCGAAGATTGGAAAAAACGATGTGTGAGGGATAAAATGGGTAAGTATCATATGATATTCAAATACATCTTGAAGGCTGACTAGCGTATATCACAATCATGCAGCCCTCGCTTCAGGCCTGATCGTCGATACGTCAAGTGCATTCACGAATGCCTTGTTAGGTACCAAGAAGGATGATCCCAAGGCTCGATACACCCTCGTTGCTCAAGCTGTAGAAGCGTTTGAAAGTGAGTCCAGCTGCAATTCTAATCGAAGATCGATAAATTAGCTGACAATGAAATGGATCTGGTAGTCGACACAATCTTAGTGATCGGACATGAGAAATTACATATCGACCTATCGAGATTGCCCATCCTCCAGCAGAGGGGTATCAACGTCATTCGAATACCTAAATCTGGAGGAGTGGTTGATATAGATGATACACAAAGAGAATTGATACATTCGTTCCAGATTAGAAATTATTTCTATGGTGAACCGCCTTTACCCAAGGAATTGACGGGTCTGTTAGGGAAGATGGTCAGTGTCGATGGGAATTTGAATCCATATAGTTTTCAGATTGGCTGGGAGACTTTGGTAGTACTTAGAGTTGGTGAAGGTGGGTGATTTCCTCCTCTCTCGTTATCAACATCGACCGTCTAGTCTGAAAATGGCTTTTTAATCGAAGTATGATACTGACACATTCGTTACCTCGCAGAAAACTCTGCTCCCTCGTCTGCCCTTCCTTTAGGATCCTCCCGTATCCTCTCACCTACCCGTCTCACTCGAGTCGATCCATCCGGTCCAGCACATGTCGTAAGACTACTTAATACCGTATTGGCCATAGTAGATATTAAACCTGAAGATAGGAACAAACCTGATAAATCCCCCATAGTGGAAGAGGTAAAAGCTGAAAATGGAGACGGTGAAGAAGTGAAAGAAGAACAACAAGAGGAAGAAGAGGATATGGAAGAAGTACCGTTCAAGGAGGAGATTGGAACTAGGGAAGTATTGGGTTTCATTGTCATGTGAGTGCACACAACTCCAGCTCCAAAAACACAAACAATCTTTCAACATTTGGCCATTGGCTGATGGTTTGGTTTATCTTACATAGCACTGCTATAGATACGCTTAAAAAGAAATATACAGTGTTATCACCAAGTCCAGGTAAATTACCTTCGACGGTTGCTATCGCAGGATCGATCGAATGGGTTGATTCGGCTTAGTACTTGAGTTGGCGTTGCTGCATGCATATATATGTATATATATATATATATATGTATCTAGTTCAGAAAGTAGCTTTTGCTTTATATGTAATCTCACAGAATTAGAGCAGATGGCATACCTCAGGAATTAATGATACGTTTCTCGCAATACCAAACATTCGTATATATTCGTGAATAGATAGAACAAATAGCGTGAGATGAAAACGATACCGAGCATAATGTGAAGGGATCTTCAGATAAATCTAATTATCTTCGTACTTTGATAGAAGAAAGAATAGACTAAAGAAAAACAAGATAAAAGGACTTACAACTGCCAAGATTGTTAAAGCTGTATGCAATCTTTCCCTTTTCATCCCTACGTGATCGGCAATCGACCATCAGCACATTCAGTCAATATTATTCATATTGGAATTTGCACTTACTCTTCTCTTCGTCTCTTGGACCATCAGCAATTTGAACTCTCAATCTCTTAGGTGGGTTGGTCTTGAACCCTGACCAAGCTTCATCCATTATCATACACCATCTTTCATCGGCTCTTCTCCCACTACCATTCTGAACTTCTGTTTCGACCAAGGAAGAAATTTCTATTCTGTTTGGTGGGTAGGTCGATAAGATTGGAAATGCCCTTTGGACAATTGAAATCGTTTCCTATAACAAACAAAATCACGCATTCAGATCTATACTACTCCATAAACATTCCATTCCGTGCTTTGGAAGCACTCCCGACCCACCTCCTTGGTATCTCCCAATACACCCAAAGCATCCTTTGGTTCCCCAACGATAGGCCAACGAGGAACGAACGTATAAGTTACATTGTGAATGGTTGAGCCCGATGATTCCCCTATTCTGGGTGGATAGGCAGGTAATTCATCATGTTCGTGGTCGTTGGACTCAGCGTCGAAGAGCGGTAGGGACTCTTCGTCACCCTTGGGGTGCTTCTGATATGAGGGGAGTAAAGGCACGATGCGTGGTATATTGTCAAGTCGACAGCGAACAAAGAAAGAGAGGAATGAAAGCCAAGTGGAGTGGCGAATGAAGTGACTGTCGTTATAACTTGAATGCTGTGTGTGTCTCAGTGAGTCTTGTCGACAACGCAATTAGGACTTAGGACACGGCCGGGGATGGGTCACAGGCACGGAATAAGGTTATTGGGTTCCCTGGCCCGGTTCCGAGAGGTAAATCAAGAGATTGTGTTGTGACGTGAAACAGAATACACAATGATTGAGTCGAAGAAGCTGCATTCTCCTATTCTCTTTTGAGAGCGAGATCGATATGAATATCCCTAGTGCACCTTAGGAAGGTGCCATCTTCGATTCCTCCTCCCTCATATACTTGTCCCCCAGTTCACTCACGCAGCTGTTCTTACTCTTCCATTCAACAGACTAATAAGTTCCTCACGCCATCCACCATGTCCACTTCCCCGTCTGCCTCTCAATCCTCCTGGTCACTAGATGACGACTCAACAAGCGATGACACTCATAGCATAGCGTCTACTGTCGAGCACACCACTCATCTGCCAGACGAGACAACAATCTTACGTTCACGCTTATCCGACTTCGAGAGGAAGAATGCAATATTAGAGGATCAACTGCGTGAGTTGAGGTATACAACTACCAATCAGTCTGATGAGATCATCACGGTCCGGGTAAAATTGACTGAGCTAGAGGAAGAGAGGACGTATCTGCAGGCGGGTTTAGATCCCACCAGGAAAGAGCTTGAGAATGAGTTGAGGGCGTTGAAGTTGAGGTTGACTAGCAGAAAGACAAAAGTAGGAAGGATGTGTTGGATGATATACTCTGTCGGTCATCCATTGTAGATGTACCAGAGAACAAGGAAGGGACGACAGAAGATCTGAGAGCGATATGTAAGGACCAAGAGAAGCGTATCGAAAGGTTGAACAGCCAATTAACCGAGACGAATAAAGACCTATCAGATAAGATATTAGAGAATCAAGAATTACATTATATAACCCAGAATTTAGAGACTCAGAACGCCAAGCTAAGCGAAGAGATAAAGCAGATGGGAGGGAACGAAGAGAAGCTCAAGAATTACAAGACATCAATATCGAATATCAAGAAGAGATATAAGAAACAATTAGAACACAAGGAGAAAGAGTTGAAAGGCGAATATAAGAAGAAGCAGGATGAGGTGAAGGATGAAAAACAGAAATTGCAAGAGTCAAGTAAGAAGGGAAAAGATAAACAAAGTGAGATAGAAGAGTTGAAAAAGAAGAATGACAAGTTGAGTAAGATCATTGATAAAGCGAAGATGGACAATGAAGAAGTTAGTGAGATGCTGGAACGGAAAGAGAAGGAGATTGATAGATTACGGGAAGAGGTTGAGGGGAAATTGAGGATCATTGAAGGGATGGATAAGAAGTGAAAATAGGTAGCAGGTACCGGACTAAGGGGGAATAGGCAGAGTGGATAGGACGAGATCAGAACAGTGACCATCGCAGCATGCTGGTTGTACGTGTTATATTCATGTTTGTACATCTCTGCTTCTGTATCCATCTATACTTGATCTTATAACCCATTTACACTCTCAGTTAACATCTTCACAGAATATATGACATATGATCTTCATTCATCATTCGAAAATTCATTAACAGTGTGCCGATACAACTTCATCATCTGCTATTTCAGCATTGCCAGATCAGCCCACTCATTCCCACTCATTCTTACATATTTCGATCAAATCCTACTTGCCTGTTCTTATCAATCACCCAAACACCCAAAGAAACTCTCATCCAATTTTCTCTTCTTCTCATTTTGCACCCTTTCGACCTCTTCAGCTTCTGCCTTTCGCTTCTCCTCTTCTTCATGGAACTTCATGCGCTTTTTGGTAATTCGTCTCAAATTGTCGTATTTTGATTTATACGAATCTCGTTGTTCTTCGATTATCTTGATCTTTTCTTGAAGTCGTTCTTCCTTGTTCAGTGCTCTAATGTGCGCTTGATCCAATTGACACTTCAGCTCTGTAATCTCTTTTTGTTGTTGGTCTGATCGTCGTTGGATATCATCCTTCTCGTTTTTGACCTGATCACATTTATCTTGAAGCTCATCCATCTGATGAATCAAAGTTGACAATTCGGAATCTCTTTCTCTCAATGATAGATTATTGGGTCGAAGGATGGAAGCCTTACTGATCTTCCTGCGATTGGTCGAAGTAGACGAATGACGATCTATAAAGGACGGTTTGCTTAGATCCTTGCCGAACATTGTTTTTTTAAAAGAAAAGAGTGCGATTGTGCAAATAAAGGTATCGTTGGTGAGCTAGGTCTCGTTGACTCGGCCTGCATGATCAGGGATTAGACATGAATATCCAATTTCATACTATGATAGAGGATAAAAACATCATCTCGTTGTGATCAAACGGCAGAGTCATGTTGAATAAAAAGTATAGGTGTACGAAAAGGGGCGATCTTCCTCGACGACCATACACAGGTGGACAACCTCCACCGGTCAAAGATTACGATGTGGTCATCTACTCACCTTGTTCTTGAGAATCCAGATATGTTTATGGGTGGAGAGTGATCGAATCCAACTGGTCATAGGAGAATGAGAATGAAAAGAAGGAAAGGGAGTTAATCGATCCAATTATTGGATTCCGATTCCCCTATTGTGATTGTATGTATGGATGACTGGATGATCGGGTGATCAAACGCGGTGGCCTGTGCGTTGCGACCCATTCATCCGTCATTCTCTTCCTTGTTGCATAGGTGATATATAGTGATCGTATTTACAACATCACAGACGATGATCAACAGTAATCCATGGTTAAACAACCGTAGTGAGATTACCCCAAAATATGGCTTCAAATACTCTAATGAGATAAAACGTCAATCTTCCAACAACGCCAACCATCTTTCGTTCACTTTCCTTTTCTTATCCGAACTATCTTTCTCACATTTTTCAAACTCTTGCCTTCTTTTTCGATCACCTTTCATCAAGCTTTGTTGCTCTTTCGTGATTCTTTTCAACTCTTCATACTTCCTCTTGTACGTATCACGCTCATCTCTCAGTCCTGCTACATCGTCCTCTTCTAATCGATTCTCCATAGCATTCAACTTACGTTTCAGATGTATGATTTCCTCATCACGATCTTGAATCGTCTTTTTGAACCTTTCGAAATTTAATTGCAATTTTGCGAAACTTACTTGCCAAGAAGAATCCTGCTCTTGGATGTTTTTTGTTGCTTGTTGTCCATCTTCCAGCGGACTGGATTTACCATCTGGGAGGTATTCGTGGAATCTGGAACTCGAACCGTTGAGATCATCCGTTATAGAATTGACCAGGATAATGTTCATTGAGTCTGATTGACGTTCCCAATGATTATTCACATAAATTTCTCCATCATCTTCAAGCTCCTGGACCTCCTTATCCTTGTCCTCATCGTATTCTTCGTTCTCGCTATCCTCGTGGTGGTTGACGGAAAGTGACGTAGACGTACTGACTGCGCGACTCGGATGAGTGAAAAGAGGTAGTCCCTTATTTTTCAATCGAGTGTTTAACCTAGCAACGTATCTTGATTTTCTATCTTCTGGACTTTGAACAATAAGGTTCAGAAAATGTTCAGACGGAGGATGATTATGCTCTATCAGCCCAGATCCACATTTCTCATCCAACTTGAAAGGTCCCGAAGCTCTATCTCTTCTCTCTTCGCCGCTGGGATTTTCAGTGCAATATCTAAATGAAATGTAATGTCGACATCCGTATCCAGGTGATGTATCTAGTTCTGGATGTTTCTTCGTACCCCCATTCCCCAAGTCATCATGATGATAATGGGAGCAAAACATTTTGAATTTTTTTTTACCATTTTTGGGAATACCACCTCGATCCAACATATATTTGTATCCTTGAGTCTTGGCGAATACGTTCAACTCGTACTCGATATCCCAGAAACTCTTCATTTCTAGTCCCTCGAGAAATTCGATATCGGGTATTCCACTGATGTCAAAGGATGGGGAGGGGCTTGTGAGAGGAGATGATCCAGTGAGAGGTGATTCCATGGTGACCTTACGTTCTGAAGGGAGTATGTGAGTGGGAAGGAAGGGTGCTGTGTGCCGGGCGATGTGTAAAAGTTCGTGTTGTATATCCCTGACTGGCTAAAAGGCATGTCAGGATTTAGCATACACTTTTCGAGGATGATCACAGAGCAGATAGAAGGTATTGGGCCTGACCATAAGACATGAAGGTAAAAGGGTGCTCCGTCTTAACACCTCACATGTTCGCTTCGCAAGGCATCACTCACCTATCGGTTGCTCCCCAGTCTACGATCTCATCTGGGACATCGTAATGTAGCTGTGGAATGAGGTGTATGCGTCTTCATGAAAATGATCATTGGAAGAGCGGAACATAACGAAAAGGAAAGAGAAGGGGAAGGAGAATAAAAGCAATGTTTTGTTATGAGTACAACTTGTATCGATCTAATCTTAAAGTTCCTTGATGGCGACCGTATGGATCCGTGCACCTTTTTTTAGTACATGGCAGATGGTCCGTGCGGTGATATCACTCAAGTCAGCCGATAGTGACATATATAAGTAGGATATCAATTCATCGTGTTCCTCCTTCTTCCTCCATCATCTTTCTCTCTCACATGAATCCCCATACCATTCCGATTTATCGAGACCGCTTCATCAGATTATCGAGAGATCAAGATGTCACCTATACGACGATCTGCCAAATCGAACAAAACCAACGTAAGTCAGCGCCACATTCCATTTTCGGAAAAAAGATAATAATGGGATTGCTAAACTCTCACTCCATCTTTCCTGATCAGACTTCCTCTTCGTCTTCATCCTCCTCAGCTCAAGCAGGATCCTCAGCCAGTTCCATGGATGGGTTCCCACGTACTTTCGATGAGACCACCATACTTCGCAATGCCCTCCTAGAGACCGAGAGAAAAGCAATCATCCTTGAAGGTCAACTCGCTATCAAGGAAGAAGAATACACCAAGCTTTTCCAAGAAACTACTCAGCTGGATGAACGACTCAAGCAGTTCTCGTCTCGAGTCAATGACATCGAGGAAAGTGAGAAGCTGAAAAGTACGATCAAAAATAAAGAAGGTGAAATTCGAAGATTGAAAATGGAACATATCAATTGTGAAATTGATCGATGTAATCAACTTTTACTAATCGTTGATACCAAAAGGAAGGTCAGGTTATGATCGACAAGCAATTTTCTGATCCCGATTCCGATTTGTTCTTACTTCATCGTAAAGAATTACTTGACGAACTAAAATCACTTAAAGAAAATAACAACCAACTTAAAGAACAATTGAAAAGTTTAGACGAAGAGTTGTCTAACCAAATTGCAATTAACATTTCTACTCAAGATCAGATCGATGACCTATCTGTTGTCAAAACGCAATATGAAGAATTGAAAGTGAAATTTGACGATCTACAAAAAAGTAAAACTAGAACCAAGTATGAAGATGAGGAAAGTAGGAAGATGAAGAGGGATTTGTTATTTGCTAATAATCGAAATATTGAATTGAAAGAACGATTAAATGAGACGGAAGAACAAAAGAAGAAAGTGGAAGACTCGAAAGAAAAACTCGAAGGAAAACTTGCAAAAATCAGAGAGATGCTTTGTGATGACATGCCAGAAGGAGAAAAAGATGACACTTCCCGTCCCGATGATGGTTCAGAAATGGTCAAGGTCAGGGAAGAAGGTGAAGGATCAGGTGGTAGTGGGGCGGGATCGAAGGACCGAAAGGGGAAGAAGAGGGCGTCGGAGATTGATGCAGGTGATACGGATAGTAAGAGAAGTAGAGCAGCTTCGGGAGGGAAGGCCAAGGCCGAAGGAAAGATCTGAATGGGAAATTGTATAGAAGTCTTGTGAGTGTGAGTCCAGCGAGAGAGAAATCTGGAAGTTAACTAATCAAATCTGTGATTTATAGATGAAACAACACCATTTAGTGATGAAAAAAGCGATCATATACCAATATCAAGCGTTGCGATCCGAGCTTCAAAAGCAATGATCGATAACATCTTTTATTTCATTCGAGTCCAACATTTATTGTGGAGTCTATCATCCTATCATTCTGTTGCTCCGTGGTGTTACTATAATACTGTATGTCGTACCTGCCTGTCAATATATATTTAAAGATTTGAAGAAGATCGCGGTGACACACATCTGTTCTGCTTTTCTGCCACTGTATACCATACCATACTGTACCATAAGAGCAAAACCTTTGTATATATTCAAAATGTATTTTGTGTATATTTTCCATCAACACGTATACTGTAAAGCGGACAGCAATCAGTGATCCAGGTTATCTGGTCGACGATCAAGTCGTCATTCAGATATCCAAGGACGATCGACGAGTGACGAGGGCTAGTGACTAGTGACTCGAGTCAGGTACACAGAATACTGTATCGCAATACAGTATCCGAATACCATAATTGAAAACAGCACCTGTACAGTATCTTATGAATTTGATTTAATTATGCATTCGTCCCTTCTACTTAAGTCTACTGTACCATGCAAAATGATCTACCTCCGCTACTGCAATTACTATTGCTTCTTCTCATCTTCTTTATTCTGTTCACCCTGAAACCCTTCCAATCCACTTTCGTACCCTTTCCTTTTCTCCTCTTTCTCAGAGGGAGAGACGAATACCCAAGCGTCCGGACACCGTTCTCTATATTTCTTATGGACTTCTTCAACATCTTCGGGAGCAATCGATTGTAGGAGAGTCAAGGACTTTTCCATATATATAATATGAGGTATAACGTCTGAATCGCCCAGTTTCAATAACACTTCTTTAATTTTCTGTTTACCCTCTGGGGAAATCACTGATAAATCTTTAGCAGCGTAGTAGATCTCTTCGGGTGTATTGGCCTTATCAACAAGCGAGGTACTGAATTCATCAGGGGAAGTAGTGAGTAAAGATGGAAGTTCCTTTTCGATTACCGATTTGATGGATTGAGGAATATCTTCTGATGATGTGGAGGTGATTTGGTGGAAATGGAGGATTTGATATTGTAGTTTAGGATTTGAGGGGGAGATGGATTGAGAGGATTTAAGTGATTTCAAGGCGGCGAGGTACATCTCTGAAATAAGTCGAAAGGAGAAAGTTGATCAGCTTATTGCCATTCGCATAATACAGATTCTTCGACTTGTCCCTTTAGGTCCTTGTGTAATACAAGATCGACTCGGACTCACTCTTCCTGATGAAAATCTCATAACCACTCAACCAAGTTTCCACTCTCTCCGCTGCCAATCTCTCAAGAGGTTTCCATAATTTCAATGCGTCGTCTATTGGAGTTTCAGATTTGAGGAGTTGGATACCCGTCGGGTCAGAGTCTGGTACGACTGGATCATTCTTCTCTCCTGATGTAGCAGCCGCTATCAACGATGATATACCATACCAATATCAGTTTCATCACTAACTCAGATTGACCCAGTGTATGGACACGTAAATGACTCATCACTCACCCTTCTTAGCTTTAGCTTCGGCTTTTTGAGCTTTCTTAGCTTGTTTCTTACGTTCGGCTTCTTCCTCTGGACCTACGACCATACTTTATCAGTGATTGCTAGTTCGGGTGTCACCATCAACTCACTAATCTTCTCCTCCGTTATACTGGGATCATCGAATACCTGAGTATAGATCTCGATAGCAGCGAGAGCACCCTTGAAGTAGGCTGGGTGAGATCGAAGTTGATCTTCATACCTCATCAACCTAATAGCATTGTTAGCAGATATCAGCTACATAACTTAAGTTCACTTACGATACGTATGCACCAAATGTCATCCTCCTCATGCAGTAGGTATGGAAATCGTATTGGTCGTCTTCGTAATCTTGGAAAACCTAGAGTAGAAGGTGGTATCAGCTAAACGATGTTGATGATTACCTAGTATAGAAGATGGTAGATAGTACTAATTCTGTAATAGGGCTAGGCTAGGTACCAGAGGTTGCAACTCACAGTGACCAAAGCTTGATACCTTTTCAAAGCCATCGCCAAATTACCTCCTTTCCTATATGCATCCCCTTCTTCCTGGAGGAACCACAAACACTGTAGATCCGTCAAATCCTGTACAGGAGTTAGATCCTTCTTGGTGAACATGGCTAATAACTCTTCTGCTTTCTTGACTTCTCCGGCTCTTAACCAGTATTTCGCCGATTTTCCATTTAAGAATCTATCCTGACCGTCCAACAACCTAGCTTTTTCCATCTCGTATGCTGCGTTCAACAAGTCTCCTGATCGTTTGAGAACCATCGCTTTGGCCATGTATAATTCTGGCAGAGTGGGTGTATGAGTGATTGCTTTATCGAGTAATTCTAAAGATCTAGTGTAGTTCGGTAAGGGTTGTAGAGGATAGGATAAGTGGAGTGAAAGGTAGTAGTATCCCCATAATAACATTGTTGGAGGTGATATCGAACCTATACAAAATGAAATTAGCATGATATGTAAACTAAAGAATTTAGGTCATGACTCACCATCATCACCCAATGACGCATCTTGCTCCAATTTATTTACGATATCTTCTACGATCTGACCAACCACCTTCATCTTCTCAGAATCGGTATATACGCCCTTGACGTCCACGAAAAAGGATGGTACACCCCTCTCTAAACCTTTGATGATATATGCTTTGGCAAGTTCTCGGAATTTGTCACCTGCAAGAGTCAGTCAGCGTTGTTCAGCTCACACAGAGCGCTAAGACTAACCTGTTGAGTAGTCTAAAGCCAAACGACGAGGAGCAGCTGAACGAGGGAATGTCTCGGCGAACGTCGACAACGTTTCGAGGATCTTCGAGCGAGATTCATCGGTAAGTTCGACATCTAACATAGAAGTCAGCTTGAATCATAGATGTGAAGTGAAAAAAAAACTCACTCAAGTCGATCCCCTTAGTCTTTAGATATCCCTTGTAGTATTCCAGATTATCTGAGTTCTGCTCTAACAACTCTTGGTACGTTTGCAGAGCATCCTCTTGTCTTCCGAGATTAGCGAGCATTTGCGCTATATCCCAAATGTGTGAGTTATGCGACATATATCTGTGTATAGCTTCAGTTTGAAGGACTCACCCTTGAGTAAGGTACATTCACCTCTCGGACTGATGATTCCATCTCTCACACCTTGTCTCAACTGGTCCAAACCCTCTTGATCCTTTCCAGCTTCTATACAGATCCTGATCACATGCAAGAGGATCTGTGATTTTTCCGGTCCAGTTGCACCTTCCTCCTTGAGCGTAGATTGATAATCGTCATATACTTTCAATGCTTCTTCCAAATCTCCATTCAGCTGATGAGCAATAACCAAAGCAAGCCAAGATGATCGGATTTGAGGTCGGAGTAAGAGATAATGATGTCTTGCGGCTAGGGCAGCAGGGTATTGTCGAGTATGAGTGAGGAGAGCTATGGAATCTCGTATTAACGGGATATTATCCTAGTATAATACAGGACGAATTAGCGATACTTTCTTCGTGTCGTTTTGATGTTTGGTTGGAAGCGAAGAGAGAGAGAGAGAGATGACCCACCGGATCCTGTTTCCTGGCCATTGCAAATGCTCTACTAGCTTCATCCCAATCTTTCCTACTTTTAGCTAAGATACCCAATACGTGCCATGTGATGTGACTTGTGATATCCTTTTTAATGGCCAGTCTAGCCATCGCTTCAGCTTCCTCCTTCTTAGGTACGGCTGATACCGTCAGTGGCTCGGGAAGTGACGAATGGAGAGTGAGTGCCTTGAGAGCGAGCGTTTCTAATCATGTAACAATGGCATAACATACTGATCAGCGTTGTAGTATGATGGAAAAACTGATGGTGGACGTACCACCATGATTAGGGAATTTCTTCAATATCGTGTCAGCAGCTTTTATACCTTTTTTATACTGCTTCAACTCATATTGGGTCTGTTAAACCCCCAAGATCAGTGAAAGTCTATGAAAGTTGACTGAGATGGGTGAAACGTACGAGCAATTCTCTGAAGAGCTTGCTCTCCTTGTCTGGCAGCTGTCTGTGTTTTGGTGCAGCGTGGGCCATCTTGAGTGTCTCTCTGTCTGTCCAGTGGTGTTTTGAAGGGATGAGCGGTGAGATGGATTTGGTGCAGCTATGATGAAAGAGAGTAATCGTTCGCTCAACGATCAAGATGCGTTTCGAAATATGAGTATGAGTATGAGTTGGATCACCAACTCAATTGTCAGGCTCACTCACTCTGTCACCAACTTGTCCCGCTTTACCCCGCACTCGCTCACTCACCCCTACTCACTCTGCAATAAACACAGCATCAACATCAACGCATAACTTACACCCCATGTAGCAGATAGCATATCCCACCGCAGCACACGTATTCTGACCAAGGAGCACTTGGCCTTACCTGTGGTACAAAGAGGCGTCATACGGGTTGTGGTCATACCTCCTTGTGCTTCACCCGCGTCATCGGTGTCAACTCTCAGAACAACCAGGACATCAACAAAGGTCGTCCCATCTTCTCATGTACACTTAAAACTCCCGACCGCGCTTCACCGGCATCAAGCCTGATAGCTTCTCTTGCCACCACCACTACCATGGAGGACACTTACTCACGGTCAAGAACATCCTCGATGGGTGAAGCAGGGGATGATGAGCAGCCCCGGAGCATCGCCTCGCTCAGATCAAGGTTTGAGAACCTAGCTGCCGCGAATAGTCCGACGGTGGTCAATGGCATGCAGAAGTCTTCTTCTGGTGGGAGAAATGGCTTCACACCGAAGAACAGCGTTGGTCTTGGGAAGTCGGCGAGCCTGGATGTAAACGGACAGAGCAGCGGTCTGAAGGTGAGCTGACTGTACAAAAATACCCTGACGCAGACTGACATTTTCAAAAGCCCGTCTCAATCTCTCGTCCCGCTTCCCCTCTCAGCTCGTCGCCTCCTCAGCCTCCCTTTGCCAAGTTACCTCCCACTGCACCACCTCCTAGGCCGACCACTCCAAAACCGGCTTTGCCATCAAGCACCATCAACGCATCTAATGAATCCGCTCTCGCACTTTCACAGACACTTGCCCCTTCGACCATTCAGCTTTCCCTTTCTCAGCCCGCCACCCCGCTAGCCTCACCTTCTCTGTCCGCTGGACCTATACCCACCTCTCCAAAACCCGCTCGCCGACCTGCACCGGCCGTACCAAGCAAACCCTCATCGGTTGTAGCGACGCCTACAGGATCGTCTGAAGGCTCGCAAGAAGAAGAACATATAGCTTCGGTCAAATCCCTTCGAGAGCGCTTCAACTTTGGTGCTAATGCGGAAGCATCGTCGTCTACTGCTTCGCTTCCTAGATCAGTATCTGCAGACGCTCCCAGACCAGCTGCTCCAGCGATGACTGCCAAGCAGATATCCTGTCCTACCATCAAACGCACTTCGACCGACGGGAAGACCGAGAGACCGATCGCTCTTTCGCCAGCCAACGAAAGAACGATCGAGCTTGCTGAATCTTCATTTACCAACGGGGACACACCTAATCACAGGCCCGCCCCAGCTCCACCGACCTCACGAACCTCTTCACCGGCTCCTCCAGCACCTAATAGAGCTCACAAACCTCCGCCTCGCAATACGTCAAGTCCGACACCTCCTCCTCCACGCGACATCTCCAATCCCGCCATACCTCAAGAGGCAACACCTGTCGCCGATAAGCCCACTCCACCTCAGCTCCCTCTACGTAGACCCACCATAGCCTCACCAGAATCCCTGGAACCCCTTCCAATTCCACCCCCTATCCCCGATAACAAACCCGCTCTTTCCCCTGCTATGATGGCAACGATGTCATCAACCAGTGATTCTGGTCCTGGACCTTCGCCACCTCGACTACCGGAACGCTCACGTGCAAGTACTCTGACCAAATCGGAGAATGAAACCCAGCCGCCACCGCCTCGACTACCCAGCAGGACTGCTACCCTTCCAGTGAACGGTATAGCCCCCCCACCTTCGCACCCTGCATCTCCCTCCAAAAGTAGGGAAAATACCAACGACCTGCCTCCGCCACCTCTGCGAAGTGCGCTCATAAACAGCGCCTCGATATCCTCGTCCCCTCCGCGCCGGCGAACCAACTCTGGGGATAAAGAGAAAGAGGAGAATTATTCTGAAGATGAAGATGATGAACCTGACGACTCCACACCTATATCTGGACTCTCAGCAGCAGCCAAGCGAATGTTAGAAGATTTCCCAGACTCTACAGAAGCCAATCGACGTACACCTAACTTCCGACCCGATCTGAAAATACGAGATTGTCATCATGTATCCGCGTTTGCGACATTTGGACGATACGTCTGTACAGGTGCTCATCATGTTAGAGTATACGATACACAACTTAGTGATCAGCCTATATCCATCGTAGACCTCAAAGAGACAGGTTTAGAACATAAGAGTAAAGAACCTAGAGTTACTGCGATGTGTTTTCGTCCCGGAGCTACTTTAGCTGAAGAAGGTAGATACCTATGGTGTGGGACTAAAGATGGTCATCTGTGGGAATTGGATATATCGACGGGTAATGTTAGTTCGACCAAGGCTTTTGCACATACCTCTTCGATCTCGCATATCTTCAGACATCGCAAGAACCTCATTACGTTGGATGAATCAGGTAAAATGCTCGTGTATGATGTGGGCGATTTAGAAGGTAAATCACCATCGTTAATAAGGACATTAAGGATAGGTGAAAAGTTTACTTTTGCCAAGATGATTTGTGGCAAATTGTGGACTTCTTCCGGACCCGCTGCACGATCTACCACTTCTGCAAGTACGTCAAAGGGACCGACTATAAGGATATACGATCCGTGCTCGGAAGGAAATATGCCGCCTGCAAAAGTAGCTTTTACAACTGAATGGACAGGTGCAGTGACCTCTGCAACGTATATACCACTAGAAGGAAATATAATTTATCTAGGACATGAAGGTGGTTTCGTATCTTCATGGGATATGCAAGAATACAATTGTATTCAAGTGTTGAAGATTTCTACTACGGATATATTGGCCCTGGAAGGTGTAGGTGATAGGTTGTGGGCGGGCAATAGGAAAGGTCAAATCAGCGTTTATGATGTGGATCAGAGACCTTGGTTGACTATCAATCAGTGGACAGGACATTTGTAAGTCTGGCTGAACTGCTTTGGGTAGTATTGTGTACTGATGAGACTGAAAATAGGGATAATCCCGTCCAAGCGCTGGTGGTCGATCCGTGGTCTATTGAGTACGCTGGTAGATACACTTGTTGGTCTTTCGCCAGGGACTGTATGAGAGCGTGGGACGGACTGTTATCTGTAGATTGGATTGGTGAGCTTTCTATCCATTCTTTATCACATCACGGGGCTTAGCTGATCAATGGAGGAACAGATAAACAACTATTGATACGACAAGCCGATTATTGCACTTATCGAGATATCAAGCTTTTGGTCTGTTCGTGGAATATCGATAGTGCCAAACCTACCGACTTGACTGGGTCGGAAGCGAATTCCAAATGGTTGGAAGAATGTCTGAACAGTGTGGACTTGCCTGAGATTATCGTTTTTGGTTTTCAAGAGGTCATCCCTTTGACTGATAAGAAGATAACTGCGAGTGAGTGCATTATCTCATTTAGTTAACACGATTTGTCTGAAGGAAGACTGATCACCCTCGGATTTCTTTCAGAAACCCTTCTATTTGGCGGAAAGAACAAGGATTCTTCGTCGGGGTCGGATAAAGTTTCCCACGCTTATCGACAATGGCTGGAGAAGCTTACTCAAGCTGTACGAATGAGTATGCCATCCGATACGCCCTACGTCAAAATACACTCGGAGAATTTAGTAGGGTTATTTACCTGTATTTTCGTCAAGAGTAGTGAGAAAGATAGACTGAGAAATCTGGATATAACCACTGTCAAACGGTGAGGGATTTCGTCCTTACAAGCTGAATGTCGTCAGAGAATGGTACTGATAGCTAGTTTGATACTTTGTTAGAGGTATTGGAGGAATATACGGAAACAAGGGAGCGATCGTTTCTCGAATCGTTATGGATGATACCTCGCTGTGTTTCATCAATGTTCATCTTGCTGCTGGACAATCTCAGAAATCAGCTAGGAATGCGGATTTAGCTGCGATTATGGAAGATAAGGCCATTTTCCCTGCCTCAAATGAGGAGATACCGTTTGTTCATGGTGGAAATGGAACGGGTATATTGGATCATGAATTGGTGGTGCTCAACGGTGATCTGAATGTGAGTGATTCATTCTTGGTAGCTCAAAAGTTAGTGAATGGCTGGCTTCAGTTACTGATGAGCTTGGAGTAGTACCGTATCGACCAACGTCGTGAAAATGTCATATCATCCATTGCAGCTGGTGAATTACCGTACCTACTAGAACACGATCAACTACGTAAAGAGATGAGAAGTAATCATGCGTTCAGATTAAGAAGTTTCGAAGAGGCACCTATCACTTTCCCACCTACTTATAAGTATAATCCGGGGACTCATGATTATGATTCGAGTGAGAAGAGGCGTATACCTGCTTGGTGAGTGATTTTGATCTCGATCTGTTTCCAAATATATCGTCATATACGTGTGCGAGAATCAAAAATACACGTCAGATGAGAGTAATCATTATCATAACAAAGTATATAAGCTAATCTACGATTATCGCGCAGGTGTGATCGAATTCTATATCGAAAATCCCCACATATCAGAAATCTCAATTATAGACGATACGAACCTACCGTATCTGATCATCGACCTATCTCAGGCGGGTATCAGATAACCCTTAAGGCGGTGGATACGCTGAAAGAGATGGATGTGAGAAGGGAATTGGCTGGGGAATGGGCAAAGAAGGAAAAAGGCATGTTGATGATGATGGCGGATAAATTTGATTCTTACACCTAGAATAAGCTTTCACGATATATTGTAGCTTTAGCATCTTAAGCACCGGTTTCATGTCTTCATTATTGATACAGTGGACTGGACACCTTTGATGAGGGAATGCACAAAAGAGTGAAATATGAGATTGACTTTACCAGCCACAGGATGGATCCAAGTGGAGGGAGGTGAATCATCCTCAATCTCGTCGTCATGTTCCAATTTATATTCACATCGATATCTCACTTTCATATTCGTGCGAATCATTTTCAATCATACCATAGCTACCATAGGAGATCATAAGTAGATATGACAGATCAACTAGGTAGGGATATCCGACATCTCTCACTCGGGCCGACATACACCCCCAACAGCAACGGTAATGGTAGACCTAGAGATTCGACTATAGCTAGTGCAGGTGACGCAGCGGATATATTCGATTTGTACGGGAGTGAAGATGTCAATGACCAAGATCCAAAGGAAAGTTGGAGATCCTCCAATAGTGTGAACGGACTGAGAGATTCGACTATTGGAGTAGCGTATGGAAGTCCATCTAAATCTCCTCAGAACCAAAGAGATTCAGAAGTTAGTTGGTCAGGACCTATGACACTCTTAGGATCTAATGATGAGAGTAATGGGGAAAGGAGATGGAGCGATAATCCTGATATATCAATTACGGATGTCACACCTACCACTACGAAGAAAGATAGTATGATATCGTCAACCTCTTCTCGACAATACCAACACAACGAACAAGATACCTCTAGACTCAGTCCACAAAGACCGAAACGTTCCAATGGGACGACAAGTAATCATACGAGTATGAGTGCCAGTACGGATACTAGTATTAGTGTTAGTGAGATGGAGAATAGAAGTACGAATAGCGTTGCTGGTTCAAGTCAGTATCCTGGTGAAGAGGATGATGCGTATATGATTAGGACTACTTGTGAGTAATCAATCACAACTCAATTGATCCTTCTCCACGTTTTGTAGGTATACGGACACAGTTCCCATATCAGATGAAAGGTAAGGAATGAGCTGATCATGCCTTCTACGTACAGACGCCAGACTAGAGAAAGAAGGTGTACATGGAGATGGATGGGATCAAGGTATCGAACGTACTCGTGGAGGGCCATCTGTTGGATCAGGTAAACGAGCGACCGTCTATCCAGCTACTAAATCTGGTGATATTGGTGAACAGGAGAGACAATTTCTGGCAAGCTTAGATCGGTAGGTAGTATCTTCTTTCTGGCCCGGCCCATCTGACCTGTGTATAATCCAATCCAAAGAAAAATGATGGATAATTGATTCGATCTCCATACGACAGGTACGGCTTTGTAAATGAACCTCATCGTAATCGATCTGAGACCCGAGTCGCCCTGATACCCACATCTCCTCTAAATAAAATACCCAAATTACCTTCCACCTCGCCATTGGCTGGTAAACCACCTGTGGAACCGAACAATTCGTTCAACCCAAGTGATGGAGGAGGCTTATCCCCTCGGATACCCCCAGCCAATTCCAATGGCAATGCGAACGAAGAGGAACGAACGAAACGAAGGGAATTTGAAAGAGTTGATAAATGGGGTAAAATGATGAGTATCAAACAACGGGATCCAGGTGGGAATATATCTGAATGGAGTTGGTCAGCCGGAATCGATAAGGGAAAAATAAGGAAGAGGGTGTATAAGGGAATTCCGGATAGATGGAGGATGGCAGCTTGGTGGACGCTCACTAGGGATCAGAGGGATTTGAAAGGGAAGGGAAAAGACAGAAGGGATAGTGAAGAGATCGAAAATGACTATAAGGTATGTTCCATGTCCTTGACCATGATACGAAGAAAAGGACTTAATGACTGGAATAAATATGTTTGTCGCAGAACACCCTTGACCTCCCTTCCACGTTTGACGTCCAGATAGACCTCGACGTACCGAGGACGATCTCGGGCCATACGATGTTTGTCACTCGTTATGGAGCTGGTCAGAGGAATCTATGGCACGTTTTACATTGTTTTAGTCAAGTTTGTGAGACTTGCGGATACGTCCAAGGGATGGGTCCAATAGCAGCTACTTTGTTATGTTATTTCGATCCGGCGGTGAGCACAAAGATCCTCCTCGCTGTATCATGAATTATCAACTGATATTCATGAGCAACCGTGAATTAGCGCGCATACACATTGTTAGTTCGCTTACACGATATATATGGAATGCACGATATCTTCCAACCTGGTTTCCCAGGATTGCTAGAAGCGTTCTACGTACAGGAGAGATTGATGGAATGGTTGATGCCTGATTTATATCAATCTTTCGTGAGTTATCTATATCATCAAGCCCGACCTGAAAACAATAGATCCAATATATCTTGATGAGTGTAGTTGTTTTGCTAATTTTGATTTTTGGTGGTGGGCAGCAACGTAATATGATATCTTCTTCTTCATGGGGTACCAAATGGTATATCACCTTATTTGTCAATACTATACCATTCTCTCAGCAATTGAGATTATGGGATGCACTTTGGCTAGATGGAAGGGATGTGATGATCATTACTAGTTTAGCTATCTTATGGGCTTTCAGAGGTATGTGAAGTCCCAATACAAGTCCAGATATATATATATATACTGCACTTTGTTCAATTTTGGAGCTATGAGCTAATTTGATTTGCTCGTTGTGTTTCATCGTATAGACCTCTTATCATCCCCTAAAGCGACATTCGAATCGATCCTTTCGCTCTTATCATCCTATTTCGTAGCTGAGGATGAAGATGCCCTCATGCGCTGGATACGGAAAGTCATTGGTCAACCCGAAATCAAGAATAAAATGTCAATTTGGAGAGAGGTATGGAAAACTTTGGTCGAACAAGGTAAGAGTGGGACTGCGTTGTTGTAGTCGATCAACTTCACTTGGAAGTTCTCTTAACATCTTCTATTCTGAGTTCGAGCAAAAACCCTAGCTCTTCAATCATTTTGTTGTTTGTATATACGCGTACATTGCATCCATGATTGATTTCTTGTCTTCTTGGTTGAAATCTTGATGTTTCATTCTTTATGCTCAAATGTCGCCATTTCATATAACATTCCATTTCATGCTCGCTTCTTTACTACTCATATGCATCATGCCATACCCGATAGCTTGATGGCAGATTTTCCTGTAATACAATAAAATGGTATTGCCCTCGCTTGGCACTTGTTAATGTCTGAATTGACATCATTCGAGTACAATGTGCCTATGTACATTTTCTGCATGAGTTCTTCCTAAGAATCTATATATACGGGAAGAGAGGGAAATATACCGAATCAAAAACCTAAACTGAGAACGATGAAAGAGATGAAAATGAAATGTAAATATCGCATCATACTATACCCTAAAAGGTTCATTATAGTCTATTGAGCAACAGCAAAAGCTACAACAGACGTATCAGAGTGACTCAAAGAAACTTTGATCTTCTTGTTACCACCTGCTGCCAAGGCGTCTCCAGAGAGTTTCACCTCTGGTCCTGAGGATGTCGAAACTATCTCGATTTCTTTGAGTGAAGCACCTGCTCCTTTCGATGGCACTGAGAGTGCTTTGAACTAAAACCACCACAACATCAGCACGACATATTTCGGAAGTACTACGTAGTAAGGATAAAAACTTACAACTGCCTCTTTGGCTGCCCATCGTCCGGCGAAGGAAGCTGTTGGATCAGGTGCAGAAGTACAGTATTTGATCTATATTTCACATGTCAGCTGAGATCAATCCCGACAAAAAAGAGGATTTAGCAGCTCACCTCTTCATCGGTAAAGTTTCTTTGTCTGAATGTCTCAGAGGTAGGAACGTTAGAGATCAATTCGGTATCAACTCTATAAAAGACGACAATCATATCAGCTGTGATATTAATGTAGTATACCACGTAACGAGGCACTCACCCTACACCCTTAACATCGTTAGATTGGGCGAAAAGAGCTTTGAGAGTCTCGGCATTCTGAGGGTTGAGAGGTACAGCCGAAGGCAATTTCCCTTGGAAGGAGAAAGAGTTGTTCTTTGATGGACCAGCTCGAGCGAGAGGGTTCAACAATACACCACCTTCCAATTCAGCCGAGTATGGAGGAGCATCCTTGATCTGTACCAAGTTGTTGTTGACCAACGCTTGTGACATTCTAGAGTATGCTGATAATTCCCTCTCTGATCTTCGCTTCTTGTATTCTTCCAAATCGTGAGGTTGTAAAGATGCGTACAAGTATCTGGGATGTACGATGGCAACTTGGCCACCTACTTGTCCAAAACCGAACGAAGTCAATAGACCACATTCTAATCTGACATGTTGAATGGGTTTAGATGGGTAGAACAAGTGAGGGAAAGCTCGTAATTCTTCAGAGATATTATCGGCATTGTGGTTACCAGGTACCAAAGCTGAGTTGAGGGTTTGGATCATACCGTTGAACATCCAAGCGGCAGCACCACCCTTAGGATGACCTGTCAAACTCTTCTGAGCAATAACGGGAACGGCATTACCAGGTGTTCGGCCGAGTTGTTCGAATTGTAAATTGTATACACCAGATTCGTTCTTGTCGTTGGCCTTGGTGGAAGTACCGTGACATGAGATAGCACCAACTGAATCCGCATCAAGACCCCATACAGCTAATGCACGTCTCAAAGGAGCGATGTTGGGATGAGATCCCTCCAGCATTCCGAATGTAGCCAAAGCGTCTTTCTCCTGTCTTCTAGCTTCGTCGTCGATGAAGTTGACCCGGGATTGGAACCAGGAATCGTTGTCTTTGGCATCTTTTCGGGTTTCAAGCTCCGTTCGCAACAGCTCGTGCTCGTTCTCAAGCCATTGAGAGATCTGTCTTCTTCGAAAGGTGAGTTGTCGAGATCGGTATTTGATGTCGAGGAGGGGGAGGGGTTCTTTAGGAGTGACTTCTCGAGCGGTGGCAAGGATACCTCGACCAGGAGCAGGGATAGATCGACCAGCTTTGTCGGTGTGAGTGGAGGTGTAAGCGACGATACCTTGTATAGAGGCACCCATCTCAAGAGCGGTCTTTGCAGACATCATGATGTGAACACCACAACCTTGAGATTCCATGAAACCGGCTCTGGTGGAGGTCATAGGTCGAGAGAACTCATTAGGTTCTCTACCCATAGCAAATTCGGTCTCGGCGTTGGAAGTAGCTTTCATGTTGGCGAATTCGAATGAACCTTCTTCAGAGAAGTCATCGAAACCACCAGCAATCATGACCTTGGCTTTACCGCTGAGAATGGAGTCGCAGGCGATCTCGACGGATTGAAGCGCGGTAGCACTATATTTGCCGTCAGCTGAGATGCAAACATTTACACTCAAGTGACTTACCAAGCACCAACGGGGATCTTGACGGGACCGGAGGAAGAAAGCAAGAGCAAGTTGACCCAACCGGCGACAGTGTTGATGAAACTGATTGTCAGCTAGGTTCAATTTGGAGATGACTCACGTTTCTTGGAGAATATCCTTCTGTACGTCTTTCTCTTCTCGTCGATCCTTGAACATCGCAGACATGGAGTGCATACCACCCATACCTGAACCAAGAGCGGTACCGACTTCTGTTGGATGTACGAATTTGTAAAGCTCATAAGGATCTGATACACCAGATGCGACCAAAGCTTCCATGACACAGACCAAAGCCCAGAGAGCAGTTCGGTCGGTTTGGCCAGCGATATCTTCAGGAATACCGAATCTTCTAGCATCCCAACCGGTAGGCAATTGACCAGCGACAAGTCGGTCGAATTTGACAGCTTTAGGTAAAAAGACTCTGGCACCCTTCTTGAACTTGACGAACCATTCTCCAGATTCTTGGGCCCAGACATCGACTCTGTCACCTTGTTCTCGCTTGAATCGTTGAGCGTCTTCAGCGGAGATCTCAAGAGGTTCGAGATCGTGGTTGAGCTCGATTTCTTGGTGGAAAGATTTCCTGTTGGGGTCGTAACCGAAGAAGAGATCGGGTTCGATAAGTCGGATACCAGCGTGTTCGATAATGTCTTTTTCATATTTGGATTTAACGTCTTTGTCGTCTACGGGATCACTTGATTTGGCATCAACCCATCCGACGTAAGTCTGACCATTCTTGAGTTTACCATCAAAGTGTTTGATGTATCCCATCATCCAAGCTAATTCGATGCAACCTTCAATGGTAAGTTCTCCTTTAGCTTCCATCTCCCATCTGGTTCGTGAAGAACCCCAAGGACCAAGTTCGGCGAAGCCGGTACAGACGATGACTTTGTCGAGATCAATAAGACCTTGGAGGTGGTTGAGTTCAGCGAGAATGTCAGGTGAATCGATCTTGGGGAAATCGAAGTTGAAGTTGGCTCGAGGAGCGATGGCGACTTTTTGGTGGAGTCGCTCAGCGTCACCTCCGTTGATGACCTTGAAGTCCGCGGCGTTGTCAACGGTGATAGCTTTTCTGAGATCGGCAACTTTGTTGAGATCAAGTCGGATAGAAGTCATGACTTCGGCGAGACCAGCAACTCGGTCCATACCACCATTGAGATCGGCCCAGATGGGTTCGATTTGACTGACGTCGAACAGGAGAGGGTGCATCAAACCAAGAATGTTGAAAGCCATTTCCTTGGCTGAAAAAGTTCTAACACCAAGCTTCTCCAAGCCTTCAGCGACAAAGTTGGTAGCGGACATGAGACCAGTACCTCGAGTCCAACCGATGACAGCACCAGCGATACACAAGTATTCACCCCATGATTCAGCTGACCATCTGTTGAAGAGAGTTTCGAGAGATATCTTGGATTCAGCGTAGAGACCATCGTTACCAAAGATACCGTGGTTGGGGGACAGGGGGAGAACAACTTGAGTAGGTCGAGTCACGAATTGTCTGGCGGCTTTCTTCACCTTGACAGCACCCATAAGTCGGAGTAAGTTGGTCAACATGAGTCGATGAGCAAGTTCCGACTTGTCATCGATACCGTCGATTTCTCTACCGTTCTCAGGCAAGGCGGCGAAGGGAATGATGTAGTCGAGATCGATTTGGAGAGTGGAGTAAATGTAGTCTACAAGAGCTTCAACATCCTGTTTGGAGGCTACACATAGGGTCAGTACGGCAATTGACAGCAGATGTAGATAAGACTACTCACCTCCGTTGAATGGCACAACAATAAGTTTGGATCCTTTAGAACCAATCTCGTGGAAGATGTTCTTGTAGTAATCTACAGCAGCTCTACTGTATCGAGAAGTGGTGACGATACAAGTACAACCACCCGAAAGTAATCCCTTAAGAATCTCAACACCAATAGATCCTTTACCTACACCGGTAAGAAGAGCAGCTTTCTTCGCAAAGGTGACACCGGAGGTAGCGATCTCCGTGAGCACGTCGAAGTCTGGTCATACGGGTTAGCTCCACCCTGTATGATAAGGGAAGAACTGCGATAGCTTACAAATATTGGTGAGCTTTTGTGAATAAGCGAAGCTTGTACCAGTCTTTCTCTTAAGATGTAAGAAGGGTAAATGAGCTTCTTCAACCTCTGTCCTGTCTTCCACATTTGGTCTCAAGAAGGATGACGAAGATCTTCTCTGTTTGGCACCTTTGGTCCTAGCGACAGCAGGGTTCTCCACGACAGCGTCTTTACCTAACGACTTGATGACTTCACCGTACATCGATTTGATGGCGGCTTTCTGAGCAGGGGTGATGGATGGTTGAGAGCTGACAAGTTCCCAAAGTTTATCTACAGTATAGAGTTAGGCTTTGAAACAGTTTGGCAGTGGATGAATGGTTACTCACCGATATCGGATTGAACCTTGTCAAGGTTTACAGCCGGTTCAACTTCACCTCCGGATGCCATTTCTGTTCGATATCAGCTGCGTTCGTATATTCATAATTCATTGTCACTCACCCTTAACATAACTCTCAAGCTTCCTAACGTTGTGTCTTGAGATTTCAGAATATACGATATCACCTTTAGCGGATACTTCGGTATGGGGAGCGGTAGGAAGAGCGACATCTCGGTATACAGGGGGTTTGTCGACGACCTCTTGACCTGAGAGTAAAATTAGCTATGACCCTGCTATAGTGAGATGATTGTCACTCACAGTTCTCCAACAGAATCTGACCGAACTTCTTTACTTTCTCATAATTGGGACCTTTGGTTTGGTCAACATTGTCGATGTGGTATTTCATGTATCTAAGATGATATCAGCTGAGTCTGAGAGCGAGCTGACGAGATGACTCACTCGATGAGGTTAGGGTCCGCTCGGTTCATCTACAGTATGTCATCAGCATTCATGGTATTACACTCATTGAGACTCAACTCACGATAGCGATACATCTTGACGTGAGCTCACGTCGAGCTGTACTTTCTTGATCCAAACCTGCAGCGGCCATGATGTTGGCTTGATGAGTGGTTGAGTTGGAAGAGAGGGAAAAGCAGCAGCAAGAAAAGGCCAACGAAGGTCTTTGCTGTGTGATCGGATACTAGGAGTACGGGCAGGGATTAAGGTGATGAGCTGATGATGAAATGATAGCTGAGATGATGATCAAGTTGTTGTTCTTGCACGGTGCTACCACGGTGCTACAAGTGGATGAATATTTCCAAAAGACACCTAGCTCACTTGTAAACGTAGAATGGGGAATCTGACAGTTGGGGATAATAACCACGTGGCAGCTTACCAAGGTAGATCGGATTTGCCCTGAAAAACAGAACGATTTCACTGATTACGATAACCGGGTTTCACCAAACCTTGATTCACCGAACATGAATCAGAACGACACCTCTCATCGACGTGGAAGGTATTTCAGTTGGGGTACAGCTCTTGCATTCACTTGGGATGGGGACACAGAGGATGCCACGGTCGAGTAGAATGTCCAAGACGGACATCGACAACCCCATGCATTCACGATGGTGATTCATCATCACATCGCTCCCCCCAAAGATTAGACAAGGGATGATTTGTATTTTTCAGTGATTGATTTGTATTTACTGATCGGTTATCTTCGGCGTAAAAGATAACGGTGGTCAAAGCTGATCAGACCCTGACTGCCACGTGGCTGCTGATGTGTTTTGGGGAATTGTAATGGGGATCAGGTTGACATAGTTCCAAAATAATCTTTGGGTGCTGGATCACGGTGCATGGTGCATAGTGGACCTCTACGTTTACCTAAAACCAATTTGGGATATCGACTTGATCTTCTCCGACATTCTCTCATCTCTACTCTTCCCATCCAAGCTCCCTTTCTGTACCATTAACACGAGTTTGAGCAGCTCAGCAAACCGCCCAACATGGCGTCCCTTTTCAGCAGCTCTACTCCTGTCCGACCCCTCGTTCTTCACTCGTCCTCAACCCGTGTCTCCATCCTCGTCCCTGCCTCTCCATTATCAGCTTGGGTCACCTCTGAAGTCCTCGCTCAGCAATTCCACGACTCGAGGATAGGTCAAGATGAGGAACCTGCTCCTGTAGTCGATGAAGAAGATGATACTCCTAAACAACCATCTCAAGAACCTCAGGTCAAACTCCTCGCTAGGTTCCTCTCTTTCGCTGCCGACAAAGTCAACGCAGACCAAGATTCATCAGAACTCGCACAAGTGCTTCTTGCCGCCTACAACAGATTCAACGAACTCTTCTTGTCATCTGTCAACGTACACTCCCTTGTGCAAACTTTCGAGCCAGACTCACGAGCCGAAGTACTCAAAGCTTACTTCAAGGCTTTTGCAACCGCCAAGGAATCGCTTGGTGACAAGGTCAAAGTAGCTCATTCATCAGCGTTGCTTGAAGCTACTAAGAATGGTTCAGCTGAGCTTTACGCTCTTTTCGGAGGTCAAGGTGTGAACGAGGTGAGTAATCGAATTTGTCAGACTGCTAATCCCGCGCTGACGAGATGTTCAGCACTACTTCAACGAGCTTCAATTGCTTTACGACACTTACACACCCTTCGTCAAACCCCTTCTCTCTCAAATCACCTCTCTCCTTCTCGACCTCGGTGAGAAAGCGGATGCAGATGGATACACCTACTATTCTCAAGGTCTTGATCTCATCTCATGGCTTGACGGTACCTCACCTCGACCAACGGTTGATTACCTCGCCTCCATCCCTCTTTCGCTCCCTCTTATTGGTGTCGCTCAGCTCGCTCAATACGTCGTATCATGTCGAGTCACCGACCTCACTCCCGCTGAGATGAGGAGTAGTTTTAAGGGTGCTACAGGTCACTCCCAAGGCGTCATCTCAGCCGTTGCCATCGCCTCATCCGATTCATGGCAATCACTCAACGGAAACATCCTCAAAGCTGTCAAGCACCTCTTCTACGTTGGTCTTAGAGGTCAAGAAGGTTTCCCCTTACTTTCACTCGAACCTCAAATCGTTGCGGATTCAGTAGCCAACAACGAAGGAGTGCCTACACCCATGCTTTCCATCAATGGTTTGTCATTGAAACCCCTCGAGGGTCACATCAAGAAGGTCAACAGCCACCTTCCATCCAACTCGCAAATCGGTATCTCGTTGTACAACGGTCCTACCAACTTTGTCGCTACTGGACCTGCTAAGGCACTATACGGTCTCGCCACTGCTCTTCGAAAAGTCATGGCCCCTCCTGGATTAGACCAGAGCAAGATTCCCTTCTCTAAGAGAAAGGCCGTATTCAACATCCGATTCTTACCTGTCAATGTGCCTTACCACAGCTCATACCTTACGGGTGCCACTGAGAAGCTTGTTCAGGAAGATCTGAATGGACAGGAATTATGGAGTACATCGGATTTGGCTATTGCTATCTACCATACTGAAGACGGTGAGCTTCAATAACTGGTCGATCGAATTTCCCTGCTGACCCCTGATAGGAACTGATCTTCGACAACTCGAGTCTTCCCTTACTGCTTCCCTTTCTGACCAAATCTTCGTCAAGCACATCCACTGGATCAAAGCTACCAGCTTCCCGCCAACCGCCACTCACGCTGTCGACTTTGGACCTGGTGGAAACTCTGGTATCGGACCATTGACCGGTAGATCTATCGAAGGACGAGGTGTCAGAATTGTGGTAGTCGGTGAGAAAGGCCGAGCAGCTGCTGAGCTTTATGACGCCAGCAAGATCAGAAGAGAACCTGTTTGGGCTAAGGAATGGTCACCTAAGCTCGTCAAGACTCTGTGAGTACTATATCCCTCTTATGCGACATCTGCTGACGACTTGGACTCTACTAGTGACGGTAAAATTCACATTGATACTCCCTTCTCCCGACTCCTCGGTAAACCACCCATCATGGTCGCTGGTATGACTCCTTCTACCGTTGGTGCTTCCCTCGTATCCGCGACCCTCAATGCTGGATACCACATCGAACTCGCTGGTGGTGGTCACTACAACCCCACTGCACTCCGAAACAAAGTCGCTGAGATCCAGCGACGAACTCAACCTGGTGTCGGTATCACTCTCAATGCCTTGTACATCAACCAAAGGCAATTCTCCTTCCAATTCCCTCTTTGGCAAGAGATGCGACGAGAAGGTTTACCCATCGAAGGTTTCTGTGTCGCTGCTGGTATCCCATCTTCCGAGAAAGCCACTGAAATCATCACTGCTCTCAAAGCTGCTGGTATCAAGCACATCTCTTTCAAACCTGGCTCAGTCGAAGGTGTAAGACAAGTTGTCAACATCGCTGCAGCCAACCCAGACTACCCAATCATCATGCAGTGGACCGGTGGTCGAGCAGGTGGTCACCACTCTTGTGAAGACTTCCACCAACCTATCATCGCTACCTACGCATCCATCAGACAGAACCCTAATATTTCTTTGATTGCTGGTTCTGGTTTCGGTGGTGCCGATGATGTATGGCCTTAGTGAGTAGTTTTCCTCTCTCCCGAGGACCCGCTGACCCCTGCAATAGTATTTCCGGAGAATGGTCTGTCAAGATGTTCAATCTTCAACCCATGCCCTTCGACGGTGTCCTCTATGGATCCCGAGTCATGGTTGCCAAGGAAGCTGATACCAGTCCTTCCGTCAAACAACTCATCGTTGATGCTCCTGGTGTTGAGGATGCTGCTTGGGAAGGTACTTATGATAAACCTACCGGTGGTATCCTCACTGTTCGATCCGAACTTGGTGAACCTATCCACAAGATTGCCACCCGAGGTGTCAAGTTATGGAGAGAATTCGATGATACCGTATTCGCTCAACCTCGAGAGAAACGAGCCGCATGGCTCGAGAACAAGAAGGACTATGTCATTGAACGACTTAACAAGGACTTCAACAAACCATGGTTCGGTCAAAAGGCTGACGGCACTGTCGTTTCCGATCTTGGCAAGATGACTTACGAAGAGATCACCCAACGAATGGTCAGACTTATGTACGTTTCTAAGCAAGATCGATGGGTAGATATCTCCCTCAGGAATTTAGTTGGTGACTGGCTTAGAAGAGTCGAAGAGCGATTCGCTGGTGTTGATGGTATCAGAACCAAGGAATCACTCATCCAGTCGTTCTCTTCCCTCGACAAACCCACTGCCACCATCGACAACTTCTTCAACACCTACCCACGAGCTAAATCTCAACTCGTTGCCGCTGAAGACAAAGCTTACTTCCTCGCTATTTGTCAACGTCCTGGTCAGAAACCCGTACCATTCATCCCTATCCTCGATAACACCTTCGAAGTATGGTTCAAGAAGGATTCTCTCTGGGCTGCTGAAGATATCGATGCGGTCTTTGACCAAGATCCTCAACGAGTGTGTATCCTCCAAGGTCCTATGGCCGTCAAACACTCCACCGTGGCCGATGAACCTATCAAAGATCTGCTCGGTAACATCGAAGGTCTCCTCGCCAAGAAGATCCTTGACCAATACTACGGTGGTGACGAATCTCAGGTCCCTGCTATCGATTACATCGGTGCCGTAGCTGGTAAACCTAAATCTGGTCTTGCCGCTGAAACCAGATCTGAAGGTATCCGAACCCTCAAACTCGGCAAATCTGTTCCTTCCGTTGATGATTGGATCGAAGTTGTTGCTGGTCCTGAAGTATCCTGGCTCCGTGCCGCCTTGACCTCGGTCAACGTTGTTCAAGGTTCCGGTTACATCAGCAACCCCTTCAGAAGAATCTTCACTCCTCGACCCAATCAAACTGTTGAGATCAAGTCTACTAACGGACAAGTATCTTCCGTCACTCTTTACGGTTCTGCCAGATCTTTCGGTCCTCACCCATCTGACTTCAAAGCTGTCGAACTCTCATTCAACTCTTCTACCAATGATCTTACCCTCGTCTTGAACGAGGAACGACGAGGCGCTGTGGTACCACTCCACTTCGCATTCAAGTACAAACCTGACATGGGTTACGCTCCTATTCACGAAATTGTTGATGGTCGAAACAAGAAGATCAAGGACTTCTACTGGAGATTGTGGTTCGGTGACAACGAGACTCTCCCTGAGCTTGCTCTTGACACCACTTTCACCGGTGAAGAAGTTACTGTCGACGCTCAAGCTGTCCAAAGATTCTGTGATGTTGTCGGCAACCAAGGAGAGTCTTTCAAGTCTGCTAGAAACGACAAAATCTCCGCTCCAATGGACTTTGCTATCGTGCTCGGTTGGCAGGTGAGTCTAACATGCATAGAATGTTGCTAATCTCCCATAGTCCATCATGAAAGCTATCTTCCCCTCAGACATCGACGGTGACTTGCTCAAACTCGTCCACCTTTCTAACGGCTTCCGAATGATCGAGGGTGTCGCTCCTATCAAAGCTGGCGATGCTTGTACCGCCGAAGCCAGAGTCGTTTCCGTCTCCAACAGCGACAGTGGTAAAACCGTCAAAGTCAAGGGTTACGTTCTCAGACAAGGTGAACCTGTCATCGAAGTTACCTCTTCATTCTTGTACCGGGGTAAATTTGCCGACTACCAAAACACCTTCGAGACTATCGATGAGTCTGACTACGTTGTGGAATTAACCAAACCCACTTCTGTCGGTGTCCTCCAAGCTAAACCTTGGTTCGAGTGGGATGATGATTCAAAACCTCTTGAAGCCGGTACCACCCTCACTTTTAAGACCAAGTCGGAGCTTAGATACAGAGACAAGACCTCTTTCGCCGCTGTCAAGGTCACCGGTGCCGCCTTGGTACGAAGCAGCACCAAAGCTCTCGTTCAAGTCGCTACCATCGACTACGAAGCTCACAACTTGCACGGTAACCCTGTCATCGAATACCTCAAACGACACGGTACAGCAGTCGGTCAACCAACGCCTCTTGAGAGTGGTTACTCGCTCATCACTGATCGAGCCACCGCCGTCTTCACCACTCCAGCCACCAACGAGCCATACTCCAAGATCTCCGGTGATTTCAACCCCATCCACGTCAACCCATACTTCTCGGATCTGGCATCTCTCCCCGGAACTATCACCCATGGTATGTGGTCTAGTGCCGCTACTCGAAAATACATCGAGTCCGTCGTTGCCGATAACCACCCTGAACGAGTCATCTCTTACGAAGTTGGCTTTGTTGGTATGGTTCTTCCTGGTGATGAGATCCAAATCAAACTCACTCACATCGCCATGCGAGATGGTAAGAAGGTCGTCAAGGTTGAAGCTTTCAATCAACGAGGTGAAAAGGTTATCGACGGTACTTCCGAAGTCCTCCAACCTCCTACCGCCTACGTCTTCACCGGTCAAGGTTCTCAAGAAGTTGGTATGGGTATGGAACTATACAACAACTCCCCTGTCGCCAAAGCCGTTTGGGATGCTGCCGACGCTCACTTGACTTCTACCTACGGTTTCTCCATTGTTGACATTGTCAAGAGCAACCCCAAAGAGCTCACCATCCACTTTGGTGGTATCAAAGGTCAAGCTATCCGACAACGATACATGGATCTCACTTACGATACAATCGATGAGAAAGGTCAAGTCAAGACACTCCCTCTTTTCGCCGATATCGATCTCTACACTACCTCCTACACCTTCTCTCACCCTCAAGGTTTACTCTTCGCCACTCAATACACCCAAATCGCTTTGGTCGTTACTGAAAAAGCCGCTTTCGACGATATGAAGGCCAAAGGCCTCATCGACACCAACGCTGCCTTCGCTGGTCACTCTTTGGGTGAATACTCTGCTCTTGCGGCTATTGCCGACGTCCTTCCCATCTCGTCCCTCGCCGATGTCGTGTTCTTCCGAGGTATCACCATGCAACGTGCTGTCCAGCGTGATGCCGAGGGTAAATCTCAATACGCCATGATGGCTGCCAACCCTTCAAGAGTCGGTAAGACATTCAACGAAATGGCTTTAAGAGAGATCGTTGATACTATCAGCAAACAAAAGGATATCTTACTTCAGATCGTCAACTTGAACGTGGCCAACCAACAATACGTTTGTGCTGGTGAACTTCGAGCTTTGGCAACTTTGACCAACGTTCTTAACATGCTCAAAATCCAGAAGATTGACCTTGAGAAGTTATCCACTATGATCTCCGAAGAGGAGCTGAGAGAGAAACTTGCTGAGATCATTGATGGATGTTGGGATATGATGATTGAAAAGGAGAAGAAGGACGGTTCTGTGATCCTCGATAGAGGTTTCGCGACTATTCCATTACCTGGTATCGATGTACCTTTCCACTCTCGATACCTCTGGCCGGGAGTATTGTCGTTCAGGAATTACTTGGTCAAGAAGATTGATCCTTCTCAACTCAATCCTGATAGATTGGTTGGCAAATATATCCCTAACTTGATGTGAGTACTCTTGGTCTCAAATTTCCGCCAACATGCCATGCTGACTACTCGTATAGCGCCGAGACATTCGAAGTTTCCAAGGCATACGTACAGAAGATCTTCGACCAAACGGCTTCTCCTCGAATGGAAGCCGTTCTTAAGAACTGGGAGAAAGACGCTTGGGATTCTGCTGCTCAAAGGCAGAAACTGGCTTACAACATCCTGACTGAATGTCTTGCTTATCAGTGAGTAGATAGTTTGATTTGGTCGATAGGCATATGCTGACCTGTCAACCTTGTTTACAGATTCGCTTCACCCGTACGATGGATCGAGACCCAGGATATCCTTTTCACCACTGCCAAATTCGAGCGATTCATCGAAGTCGGTCCAAGTCCCGTTCTCGCTGGTATGGCCACTCGAACGCTCAAGGCCAAATATGAGGCTCAAGACGGCGCCATTTCGCTCCAGCGACAGATCCTGTGTCACGCCAAGAACCAAAAGGAGGTATATTACGCCTTCGAAGATGAAGCTGTCGAAGAAGCTGCTCCAGCTGCTGCTTCCACACCCGCTCCTACCGCCGCTCCAGCAGCTGCTCCTGTTGCCGTTGCTGCTCCCGTTGCTGCCCCTGCTGGTGGTCCCGCTGCCGCCGTTGAAGATGTCCCACCTAAGGCTGTTGACACCGTTCGAGTCATTGTCGCTCAGAAACTCAAGAAGCAAGCCGGTGAAATCCCTCTCAGCAAATCCCTCAAAGAACTCTCCGGTGGTAAATCAACACTTCAGAACGAGATTCTCGGTGACTTGCAAGTTGAATTCGCCTCGGCGCCAGAGAAGGGAGAGGACTTGCCGCTTGATGAACTTGGTGCTGCTTTGAGTGTCGGATACTCCGCATTGGGTAAACACGCCATGGCCTTGACCAACCGAATGGTGGCTGCTAAATTCCCTGGTGGATTCAACATTTCTGCTGCTCGAGCTCACATGAACAAACAATGGGGTTTGGGACCATTACGAACCGACTCGGCGCTGTTCTTCGGTATCCTCAGTGAACCTGCTAAGAGATTAGGATCAGAGGGTGAAGCCAAGCAGTTCCTCGATACCCTCGCTCAGAGTTATGCTTCGTATAGTGGTATCTCCCTCTCGTCGGGTGCTGCTGCTGGAGGTGCCGGTGGTGCGGCTGGTGGAGGAGCTGTGATGAACTCTGAAGAATTCGATGCGTTCGTATTGAAACAGGAGGAACACGCTCAAAGGGAGATTGAACTTTTGTCGAGATACTTGGGTAAAGATCAGAGAGAAGGTGAAAAGAAGGCTGATGTGGCTAAGGTAAGTTGAGTGTACTTGAAAAAATATAGAATATGTACTGATTTGTTGTCATATGTGATAGGCAACTGCTGAAGAACTTCAAGCTAAACTTGACGCTATCAAACTTGAACATGGTGATGCCTACCTCGATGGAATCTCACCTGTATTCTCTGCTCTCAAGGCTCGAACGTTTGATTCATCCTGGAATTGGGTACGACAGTCCTCCATCCAATTGTTCTACGATATCATTCATGGTGAATTGGATCCTTCGACGGTATTTGATAGTGAACCCAGATATAGGCCTGCTACGTAGTCAGGTTACACAATAGATTTGGATATTGGTTTTGGTCTTTTGATTAGTTATTTGTCGCATAGATTTTTTTCTTTTCTGCTCTCTCTGTAATAAAGTATTTCATTTCTCTCTTTTCGTCTGGTCGTCTAGGATATATGGATATATCCTTAGAGGTACGATATACATGCCAAAATCAAGTTAAAAAGTAATTAACAAAAACATGCATCTCGGTAACGATACGATCCTCTTCGTGCAGTAACTTAACTTGCCACTACTGTAGCTGGAATCAATCACATCGTATCATAGCCACGCGTCGTTCGTCGTACGTCACAGTGATGACTGAATTTACATTTCGTCCTTATTGCTTTCATCATCCTCTCAACACAAGTAACACATCGACAGATTCGGTACCATGAGCACACCAATAGATTCAATCCCACCTGCAGATGCCAGCGAAGCCTCTGCTTCGAGTTCAGCTTCCGCTCTTCAAGCCAATGGTCTAGCTGATCAACCTCAGCCATCAACGTCGACACTTACTCCTGCTCCTGCCTCTGGTGCTGAAGAAATAAATATGGAAGAAGATGGAGGTATCAAAGTCTATAAACCTATATCAGAGTCCACCACACCAACATCTAAGAGTATGCTTTCTCTTCCCCCAACGTAATGTCAGACGGTGGTTAGCTTACATTAATATGTTATGGGATTTACTGTCTAGCCGAACCTGACGAATCCTTTTTCGAACCTACCCTTGCGGACGTACAATCCCACCATTCTTCCGTGCTTGCTAGGAACAAACGTTTGAACGAGGCTCCGCTCTTGACGGCCAAGTATAGAGAGGCGGAGAAGGCTGAGAGGGAGAAGTTGAAGAAGGATAGATGGCCTAATGTGAGTGTTGAGCGGTAATACCAACTAAAAGATACGGGAACAGTGTAAGACGTTGGACGCTTTCATGACCTAGAGAGTGGAAGAAAGAAGTAGGCAGTATGCGATCGCTAGGAGATGTGCGAATGGGATCTGTCAATCATAGGAAAGAGCTGACGGGTGAATTCGCTCTGATCTTGGTGTGATCGTCACAGACTACGATTAGAATTAAATTCTCTGATGGGACTATTATACAAAACATATTCCCAAGTGATTCGCCGTGAGTGAATCATATTCAAGCTCAAAGGAGAATCACCTGTGTGGTGCAGGTTGTGAAAACCCCTCAGCTGACGATGATCATCCTTATCCTAACAGTATACAACCTGTCTACGAATTCATTCGAACGGCTTTGATAGAAGAGGTAATAAGTGAACCATTCATACTTTGTGAGTGTATAAGCTTCACTTATCGTTCAACTTATCCATACATCAACGCTTATATCTGATGATGATTACTTATACGTATATCAGACCAACCACCCCGAACTAAATATCCTGAATATCCCATCCCAATCCCATCCTCTTCCACCCAATCCAAATCCAAGTCAAAACCAACTTATGCCAAATCATCCATAATCACTCCAGCAAATTACGGTCCGGTGAAAGGCGGGACATTACAAGGTTTGCAAGGTGGTACGGGAGGTAAAGAGACGTTGTATGAATTGGGATTGGTACCGCAGAGTGTATTGTTGGTAAGGTGGGAAGATGATGAGGCTATGAATGGTGAGTTGTATCGTTGGACAAAAGATGGAAATGTCAAATGCTGATCATACTCATGTGGTTTTACTCTTCATCTCTTGAATGTTCGCAGCAAGCTCTTACCCTGCTCCCATTCAAGGTCACTTGAAAGCAAAATCACAACCCCTTCCACCGTCTGTTCCCAGATCAGACTCGAATTCGACAAATCAGCAGAAAGGTACTATACCAGGACCGGGACAAGCATCAGCAGGACCAGGTGAGAAGAAAATACCAAAGTGAGTTGGATCGTCTTGTCGGTCGCTGTGATGGTCGGCTGATAAGCATTTGGACATTAGGTGGTTACAGAAAGGTCTTCTTAAGAAGAAGACTTGATTCGATACTAACAACCTCGAGTCAGGCATGACGTACATATTGAAGAAAATGTAGTTATCTGAGATGATGGACGGAGAGGTAGACGCATTGATAGAATCGTTGTAATAGTATCATGCATATGAGAACATACGTTCATGGGAACTGTACAACATGGAAAATAACCAAGATCTCGATTTCATCCATTCCCGTCCATCTGTCAAACGTGAACTTCTGTCTAATGGTAAATTCACGAAGAGGTATCTGGAAGAGAGATTGATCAGCTTGAAACCCTTCCAATCATAACATTTCAATTACGATTGAAACAACAGCTCACAATAGAAGTAGTCATCCACCAGTGGTAGATAACCCTCGACCAAATCACCCACAAGCCCTACGATAGGTATCTTCTCCACCAGCCTCGTCAAACCCAGTACCTTTGGTCGGGTGAATCCCAACCACATTGGACCGGTTAAGAATGCCCTGGCTAGCAGCTTCCTATCTTGGCTGGAGTTATGGGTCATACCGAGATTTGAGGTTTTATGAGAAGGACGCAAGACCCTAGCGAGTAGGAGGAGACGGAGTGTGGATAGATAAGGGATATATGAGCGGGAGAGGGTGGGTAGAGAGAGGGGTTTGTACGCTGAAGCATTGGATTGGCGCTGAATGCAATTATAAGCAGAAATTTTAGTATTAGCCAGATAATAGTGACAGTGATAATGTTAAGAGAACTTACAGAACTCCTCGTAAGTAATAATACATGCATCAACCCTACCGAACTCCATATGATTTCCGAGATGTATTCTTTCCCTTTGAGCTCTTTGATTAGGTTGAGCGGATGGGTCTTATGAGATTCCGGGAGATTATCGATCATAGGGTATAGATGATCTTTCAATGGTGCGTAGGGTGTAAGCAACTGTGTTAGGGGGGCTGCTTTTATCTTGCTGGTTGATTGATCTTCATCCGATGATGAAGAAGAGGATAGAATTTCGGAAGGTAGAGAGGAAGGATCGATTTCTCGTTGAGGGATAGGAGAAGATAGGACGGGTCTTTTGGTAATTTTCAGAATGGTCAGGCGGAGGAATGTTCTATAGCATTTTAGAGAGATGATCAGCTTCAGCGATACTCTTCACCACAGAAGTGTAGCATATCCAATCGGGTATGGCACGAGTTACGTTTCACTGACTTGATTAGCTCGATGAACAATACAACCCTCCATCTAAATCTATCTCCACCTTTCTTCTTCGCAATCATCTCCACCACCAACTCCAGATACCCGATCGTACTCAATGCTTTGCCGGCTCTTTTGTAGGTTGTGGATCGCTTTGTCCAATATCGTGTGTATCGAGTATGTTCAGATTCAGCAGGAAGTAAAGGTGATATCCTTCCTACCGTACTACTATTTCTACTGATACCTGTGCGATTCGAATCAGGGAGCTTTGACTGATCTATAAATGGATGAGGTGGTAAAGACAATTCGCGAGGGATATGAGAATGAAGGATTTGATCGTGATAATTCGATACTAAGCCTAACAAGGCGTATACTACATACACATTAGGATATCTATCAGCTCTAGCTATTCACTGACAACAGAATGAGATGTAGCTTACACCCCTCTGAAGCTAGTTCAGCATCTTCGAATCGACCTGGTAAGAACCACGTTATGTTGCCCAGACCGGATTCGATGGTTTGGACGGTGGAGAGGTTGGACAGGAGGAGGGAGTGATACGCTGTCAAAGGAGACATCGTGTTGGCTTCTCCTCTCTGCGCTAAAGCCAGATGGATATATCCGTTATCGTGATGTGGATCTCGAGTGAGCTGCTGAGCGAGTCTTGCTGCGTATGTACTCGCTGTTGAGAGGTTGTGAGGCAAGTGGGATTGACAGAGACGACACGAAGAGAGATACAGCAGTGAAGTGATGTAGGGTGAATAGCTGACAGATGTTCGGTGATTTGATATACCCGGCGCACAGACTCGTAACTACGTATCAGTCATCTGAAAATTTCAAGATAATCTTGATATCAACTTTTTAATCTCTATTTCATAACAATATCAAACATACGAGCATACATCACTATACAAGACTATTGACCAAAATGGGCAAGAGATCATCATCCTCTGTTATACCTGCTCCCGCTTCAAGCTCGAAGAAAGCCGTTAAATCCACTCAGCAGCAGAAGAACCAATCAACATCAAACTCAACTTCGATAGATGATATCTTTGCTGCTCCGAAGAAGCGCAAAGCGGAAGAGCCATTAAAAGAGGACAAAAAGAAAGATAAGAAGAAGGACATAATAAAGTCGAAATCAGGTACGAGTGAACCTGAACAGAAGAAGAAGAAGAAGAAGGAATTGGTGAAAGAGAAGAACGATAAACCAACTAAGAGATCTAAAGTGATAGACGAAGAGTCTGAAGATTCTGTTGATTTTGATGATGAAGATTTTGAGGAGTTTGAAGATTCGGATGATTTCGAGGAGGAAGATGAGGAGAGACCCCCACAAAGAAAAGTAGAAGAGATAATTGATCCTTCTTCACTCGCTGAGATACGTAAGAAGATAGAAGCTGCCAAAGCTACATCGTCGAAGGGTGGTAAGAAGATAAAGTCGAATAAGGATAGGGAGGATGATGCGTTGTTCGCTGATTCGAGAGGTACAGGGACTGGTAAGTGCTTATTTCTCGTGTATGATTTCTCTAAGATGGACTTGGATGTACTGGAGTGACTGCTGACTTATCTGGATTTATCAATACGATAGGACGTAAAACGGAAGAAGGTTATGTGATTTACAAGGAAGTTGATTTACAGATCGACCCTACTGCTGGAGGTGGGTGTGCACTTCTCACTTCAGTGTTAGATGTCATGGAAGTTAGCTAAACTTCGTTTGGGTAACAGGTACCCCCTTGTGTCCATTCGATTGTGATTGTTGCTTCTAAATCTCGATCAATCATCGTAATCATCATTAATCGCATATTGCTAGATATACTACGTGTGTTGTAAATCATACATCCAAGAAGACTACATATGACCCATATCCAACATCACGATGCAACGTAATATAATTCGTGTATTATTCGTCATTATAAGTGATGATATATCAAAGAAAAAAAAAGTCGTATTCGTGTATTCTGACAGGAAGGATTAATTGTAAAGTTCTCATCCTGTTCATTTCCGTTCCAAAACAATCATTAAATCTTTTCGCTTTCGTTGAAGATCATTAGATCACCCCAACCCAATATAGTCCGTCCTTTCTTGCTATTTCCTCTCGTGTTCACATTTGTGTCTTTCTTCGGAGGACCAATTCCGAACGACTAATTACCTTTTCCACCATCAACATTTGAAAGCTTTATCCTTTTTAAGTCGACATCCTCCACCACCTCTTTCTCTTCCCTTCACCACCTTTCACACCCACCCTTAAACCCATCCCTTCAAGATCCCTCTCATCTTTCGATTCCCTCAAACCCAATACTACCCGCCCTTTGTCGGATCTAATGGATATTTTCGAATGATTAATCCTCGAATGCGATTGATATCCACCATACAACTGATCAAACAAATCACTTTGCTCCTTGAAACTCTTAGGAAGGTATTTCTCAAGGTTTACATTAGAGTTGTATTCGACCGAATTGGATTTCTTCATGTTTCTCGACAGGGATAGGGGGACCATAAACGTCGTATAGAAATTGGAGTAAGGGTTTGACAGTGGTTTGAGTAATGGGGATATTATCGATAGTGATTCTGGAGGGCGAGAGGATGTTATATGGATTGGACCATGGAATTCGTCCGGTCTAGAGTACAATACCACAACGACCCAGATCAGCCAATACTTCAAATTTTCATGTCAGAGGTTGTATTCACTTACAGTAATACAAGTACATCACCAGATTTCGTTTCTATCTTCAGATCAATCTGTCTGTCTTGATCCAATTCGACCTATCGATCCACATCCAATCAGCTTATACACCAAGACCATCATGCGATATAAACATGACCAGATATAAACATGACCACTCACAATATCAACCTTTATCCCACCCGTCTTACTACTGACCTCAACTCTCGCTTTCTTCCTCCCCTTATCCTTCTCCCAATCCTGTTGTTGCGGATTATGTGAATTGATCACACCCAACCCCAATTCAATCCCTCCATGTTCAGCTATAAACCTCGCATCGGGAGTTACCACCCATTCTTTTGCCATTTTAGTCAGTCCATCAATCGGAGCTCCTATCGTCGTATTGTACCTTTCTTTTGGTCCACTTGACAATCCACTCAAAGCGATATTAGCCGCATTGGTAACTTGGTGCGGAACACGTATCAACGATTGTTTCAAGGATGGATCGAGATAGTGAGTTGACCAGATCGACATCCTATCTTGTGCTCTCAATAATACTTCTTTCTCCGCATCTCTCCTTGGTTTATTTGTTGATGAGGAGGACGACCCAGGTTGATTGGTTGGAGGATAATCTGGTGCACCCGCTGGAGGAGATCGCATTGGTATACCTATACCTGAACTGGAAGTGGAAGATACGATAGTGCCGATACTTTGTCCAGTACTAATAGGTGGACGTACTCCGGACCCAGAGCCAGATGCAGATGCAGAGCCGCTGGGTCCGGCTACGTTGACGTTTATACTTGATCCAGGAGCAGAGCCCATACTGATTTGTTGAGATCTCTGATTCCTTCTTGGCGGTAGGTTCGGAGGGGGTGCACTAAGACTCGCGTAGGCGTATTGGGCTGAAGGCGCTGTAAGCTCGCTTGGGATTTGAGGTTTGTAATCTGGTCTATATCAAAGTACTGAAAGATTAGCATCCATATATATGTCCATATCAAGATCGAGGTGACGTCGTCTTTGACCCCCGAATATCTCTCGTAACAAACGAACGGAGATGACCGAAGATCTTCGAAAGAATCACTTACTCCCATTGTGGTGGTTCCTATGACAGTTGAAAAGAAAGTTCCGTCAGCTGGGACAATCACTTTTGATGATATAGACTAGCTATACTAACGGGTGCAGGTACATTCGTAGGAATAGCAGGTAAAGCTCTCCTCTTTGATCTACCATGCCCATCACCTTCTATGTACTCATTTGCTCCATCCCACTGTTGATATCCTATCATATCCACTTCCGACTGACTACGTCTCATCGGTAAACTCGGTGGACTGGGTTTCTGTCTGAGAGCAGGTCTGGGTGGAAGACGTGGCTGAGGTGGGGGTCGGAAAGTAGTTTCAGGAAGTTCCTCATCATTAGGACGTGGAGGTGGTGTAGGGGATCGATCGATTGGAGTAGAAGGTATAGGTGATAATAATGTTGCCTGATTCAGTTTCGAGGTAGCTTTATGTATCGGTGATTGAGGTGGTGTGAGTGTATGTCCTGCTCCTACACCTGCGAAGGCTCCTTTTGGGTGTGTCAATATATCATCGGAACTACCCGTGGCGGTAGTATTGTGCGTCTCGGTACTGAGTCCATTAAAACTGAATGAATTGGACGCGGAGTGTCCAGTAAGAGAGCTTGAATGGCTCGAAGGGAGATTAAGGGATTGCTGGTATGCTGATTCCAAAGCATCTCGATCGAAGTTCAAGGGTTGATACTCTGATAAAGATAAGGAACGAGGTCGTTGGGTCGGGGATCGGTTGGGTAAAGAATGGTTGAGATGGTAGGTGGATGGTAAGGCCATTGTGGGAACTGTGGATTATTGGTCACACATCAAATCGGATGTTCTACTGTTGAGTGTGTGTATATATAAGTACAAGATGATGAACAAGATGTCCCATGCTATGGGTATGGAATGGAATGTCAACTGTCAAATGTCCTTCAAATGGTCACTCACCAAAACGTCATAGAAGAATCCGACCTAACCTTAAATCCTTTCATTTTTCACCCCAGGGTTAAGCGGGGCACCAGATAAAGAAGCATGACGCGTTATCACGCTAAAACCAAGAAAGGTCAGTGCGTCGGTTCGGCTTGATGCGCGATACAAGTTGTAGGCTCGAGCGTTATCTTGTCTTGAACAGAGTGGGATGATGGAACACGGGAAATCATCGACTGACCAGACTATCACTAAAGCACCAAGGCGAACCGAATTATGGCCTGTGAATTGGTCTCCGATGATAGCCAAACATGGACATCACGTATATGGAGGACTGCTTGATGTCTGTCGGACAGAATGACTGCAGAGGAGATGGGACAACCGACTGATTAACCGCTGATGAGTCCGCCATCCTCTTTCACCGGGCTTCGTAGCGCTGATTGAGACGTTAGTTTGATCAATAATCCAGTTAGTCGTGAGATGAGGACTCGTTCGGATGCTGTCACGCATGAAAATTGAAAATGATGAAAGAACAGTTTGAGAGTGCAAAGACAAAAAGGCAATAAGACAACCAGCATTTCTGGTTCCCATCAGGATCAGCCAAATCAATGCGAGCGGCGATCATTGCGCCCAAGTCGTGCACATACCGACATACTGTATACAACCAAAGGTACTAGGCTGAGCTGAGAGGTGTCCGTTACCACGCACTGCGCACCACTACACTCATACAACCACATTTGCATTCCCGTATCTCTCTGATCCATTGAGACCTCTCCACTGACCGTAATCACCCAATCAGTCGACCTTCCAAAGATAAAAGACCCCTGTTGGACAGCTGATCTCCCATAGTGACGACCTTTGACGAACTTGTACATGGTTAGAGCTTGAAGTGTAGGGCGAAGACCTGTGACGTAGGTAAGAGGACTTCTCACCCTAATCATCTGCATTCGCATTCTCACTTCAGATTGGCAGCTGACTTTTGTGGGCCGTCAAATAGGACATGTATCCGTATAATCACTCGATCGACCCCAGTGCACCACCGTTCAACCCTCCTCCTCGCACTGTGCAACCCCATCCGCTCAATCAGAATTTTCGTTTCCCACCCCTACCACCGGATGTTCCTGTACGATCAGTCTCGCAACCTCAGACTCAATACCCCCAGGAACCGTACGGGCATTCTCGCCGACCTTCTCAGCTGAACCCTTTGGCATCTTCATTCTCTTTCAGACCTTTGGAAGTCAGCACATCGGTGAATGATGGCGTGAGCAGATTAAAGCGATATCATGATGATCCGTCAGCACTGGATATAGATTATGGTGACCCAACGGAAGAAACTTATGAGAGGAGGGTATCACCCAGGAAAAAAGCTTTGGCTAGAGCTATGGAATTTACGCCTCCAATTCAGCCTATCAATTACCACTATAATCAGTCATACTCGACGAATAATGAACCGATACCTACGCAGACTTTGACCAATTACGATCCTCCACCTCATATGATACCTCAACCTGCTCCAACCTTTCGACCAGCCATGCCCACCCCTACTCCGACTTTACATTTACAACGAGATAGTCAACACTGCACCTCCGATCGAGCAATGTTAGGTATATCTCGCTCAGCAACTGTCTCACCTCAATTCAATACCCATCCCGCACAGACCTTTCAAACACCTCCACCACCATTGAATCGAGCCTGGACACTGGACTCGTCTTCTCGTACTTCATTATCACCTCTCAACCAATGTCATCAGGGATTACCACTGACCTTATCACCTCTTCATACGCAAATCCAGCAAGGCAGGGTTTCACCTTCTCATTCAGTCATCAGCGCACCATATGACTCTCGATCTGTTTCTTCCCCAATAGATGATAGGAGAATCGTATCGCTCTCGCCCAATTTTGGGCAACGGAGACAAGATTCGATATCCCTTCCATCGTCCGAAAGGAAATATAGAGGATACAGAGCTAAGGAAGGTGGTCCGCCAAAAGCTGTATTGGGTGGTCCGGGAGGTAAGACATTCGATGAAATGCTAGCTTTGAAAACTTCCCCGAACCTATCCCCTTCAAAAGGTCCATCGAGCGTAGGAGAGCTGTCTACTTCATCAAGACCAGTTAGCGGTGCGAGTAGCAATCCTGGATATAGGTATAAAGGTAATCCGATAACATTCAGATTACCTCCATCAACCTATTCCCCACCTGACTCGCCGCCTAAACCCCTTCCTCTTCCTGAATCACCTGGTCTGCCTGTCGGAGATCAAGACGAAATGGCCGAAGGCGAAGGAAAGATAATGGAGGAAGAGAGAAGACCAAGGAAAGAAGCTTTCCCATGGCCGTCATCGCGGGTTAGATTGTCCCCTACTGGTGTTCCCTTACCTCTCTCACCTGATCAACCGGGTGAAGATACACTGAGAAGACCGAGCGTAGATTCGCCTACGGACAAGGAACAAGAGGTGAAAGAAGGGATGTGGAAAGGAAAACCAGTGTTGGTATCTTTTCCTGATGAGGTAAGTCAGCTAGCCATAATCATAATATATAATCTGATACAGCTGATCTGTTACGACAGGATTGCTGGGAGAGATTACGACCTCCTGCTTCGTCTGAAACAGAGGCTGAAGAGCTTGAAGAGCACGAAGGTACTGAAGCTGAAGTATCTGTTGTATTGGGTGACGAAATGCCAACTTCACCGATTGCAGAGGATGAAGATGGGGAAGATACCAGATCGGTCAACATGGTCGAAGATAGTGCACCGGCTCAGCAAGGAGATATTCCATGGGACGAATATCCTGTATCGCCTGGCAGACCTGATGTGAAAGAGGATGTTCATGTCGATGTCGATGATCGGCATGTTGAAGGAGATAGGACTTCCAAGCCATTCAGGATTGTTCCACATCCTAGTCTTCCCGCTCGACCCGTCACTCGAGATGATCCACCTCCTCCGTCATATAGCTCAGAGCTTATCAATCCGAGCAAACGATCTTTCTCGGATTCACCATTAGGAAACGCCGATTTCCTCAAGAAGCAATTGGGAAGAGTGCTCAAGGATCCTGAAGAATTGAAACCAAGGACAACATCAATTTCATCCACGGGTCACGTGAGAGATAAATCCCAAGGCTCTTCGGTCGGATCGTGGAAACAATACGATGCGATAGGAATCAAGGGCGAGAGTTCTGGAACTATCGGAATGAACACCGGTCCACCGCCTTCACAGAAAGGGAAATCGAAGATAAGAGCTTGGAGTGATCATGCAAATGAAGCTGAGGATGAGGTCTCTGGGGAGGAAGATGAGAAGATGTCAATCTCTAGTCCTGCTCGGATGGTGAATCCTGCGGTGTTTATTGAGCAATTCGACCAACAACCCTCAAAATCGGAACGAAATGGATCAAGTGAGAATGATGCTGTAATCTTCAAGGAGTCGAAGTCGAAAACAGAAACTGATTCCTCTCCCAAATCAGGATCCAGGATGAGAGCATGGATTGATGATGAGCCAAATATGTTATGGGAGGAGGAAGACCAACTGGAGCCAGAATCCATGTCTAGTCCTGCGAGGTTCGAACAACCTTTCAGGGGGTTTGTGGAGGAAGGACATCTTCCGCAAAACCCCATTACCCAAGAGCAGATTGATGATGTTGATATTGCACCGAAAACAGGATCGAAGATGAGAGCTTGGAGTGACGATGGTGTTGAGTCGATGTCGACAAAGACAGATCGGGAAATTCGAGAACCAGTATCGAGTCCAGCGAGATTAGAACCATTGGCCTCTGCGTCTCACAGTGGTGCTGTAAAGAGTGATGATTTCGATGGTGATCAGCCAGAAGAGTATACTGCCGATTCTATCTATCCTGGATCAAGCTCTCGTTTAAATACATGTACACCTTCACCCGAACCATCGAAGATGCGAGCATGGGGCTTAGAAGAAGATACCAATGTGGTGGAAGCATTGTCTGCACCATCCAGGATACCCGACAATGCGCATGCCCATAAGAAAAGTGCTTCCGATGAGGTTGACAGATGGCAGAATGATAAGTTCGATACTTCCGAGGAGTTCGAGGATGTGCCGCTTACTGCTACAGAAACTTCCAAGATACGTCCTTGGGAGGAAAGTACGCTGAAGCCTGTGGAAGAGGTTGATGAGATAAGAACTAACAGACTGGAGAAAAGAGGTAGGGATGAAGATGGGGAGGAAGATGATTTACCTCAAGGTGAATCCAAGATGCGTGCTTGGTCTCAGGAGATTCCTGTATCGACTATACGGGATCCAAATCCTTTCAAATGGTCTAAGAACGGTGATGAGGTGCAAAAGCAACCATCGGATTTCGCAATCACCCTGGACAAGGTGAGCTAAACAATGATTTGAAGCGTACTTCGAGCTGACAGCTTTGTTAGCGGCCGTCCGAGTCAGAGCAACTCAGACAGAAAGCTTTGAAGGCGAAGGAGACCTCAGCGTCTGAAGCCGCAAGTCTGGCGAAACTGAAAGTCCTGGTGAGTGCAATAAGCTAGTCAAAATCGGTAGATAGATAGTGCATACTGTACTAACTTATCGCAACACAGCTTGCACAAGTCCAAAACACGAAAGGTTCGAAGAAGAAAGGGGCAAAAAGTATAGACGCAGTCACTCCAAGCGATACCGTCATGGCTGTCGATCCCGTCAACATGATCCACGAAGGATCGGGGGTCTCTTCTGCCAACAAACGATCATCTTCCACTGGAGAAAACGTTGACAACAACATCACCAGCCAGACTGGGCCCAATCAAGCGGATGCTACCTCACCTCAAGCCAAACGACTACGTCCAACTGCCGAGCCATGGAAACCACCTGCATCCACTCCCGGGTATGGTGCTTTGGGTATCTCCACCAAAACCCCTAAAGCAGCTAGTATAGCGCCGAGACTCCCACCAGATACAAAGCTTTTTGTACCCCGGTCCACATTATTCAACTTCACCATTTCTTCCTCTCATCCTGTTGTCAATCCCAATGCACAGTCATTCGTACCAAGATCAACATCATTCACCTTTGCTTCTCCAATACATCCTTCGATAATACCGGCCGCTCCGCCCTTCGTACCCAGAGCGACATCGTCCGACTTTATGCCACTCGGTAATCAACCATCTTTTACACCCTCCGCAGCCCCATTGATACCTCCATCAGCTCCTCATGATGTGTCACAGCTCGGTGGCAATCATCAGCGACAAGGCTCGGCATATTCTTCCTCACTCAAAGGGAAGAAGCTTCGTCCGTCTGCCTTAGCCTTCCACCCACCACAGACTTCACCTACGAAAACAAGTGGTTTCGACTTCCCATTCCCCGATACCAGAAACAGAGCTGCTTCTCTGACATCGAGTAACGGTGAAAAGATACTTCGACCTACCGCCACCACCTTTGTCCCATCATACGGGTCCATCTCTTCACCCACGAAACCTAGACTGCAACCTTCGGCCATACCCTTTGTCCCACCTGCAAGTGTTGCATCTAGTGTTACCGTTACTTCACCAGTCAAATCACTCGCTACCTCTCAGACACGCTCGGAATTCGATACAGGAGATAGTGCAACGTCCACGATACTGGTCACTTCGCCTAACAAGGCGGATGTGAACGCTTCATCCGAATTCGATCTGCCGACACAAGACAATTCCGAGGAAGATATTGACGAAGTCCAGGATTTGGCTAGACCACCTAGCTCCAACGATCCTATACTTACGCCCGCTGAAATTGTATTCGAGCACCATCGACCTGATTCAGTTGAAAGTGGTTTACAAGTGGCTCCACCGGGAAGAGGAAGAGCTGATACAGTTGCTTTCGGTCCTTCGAGTCCGATTGGAGACGGTACTTCTGATCTGGAGAAAGACGAATCAGGATTGCAACCAGATGAGGATGAAGAGGAACGGATTGGGGACAGTGTGGTCAATTTGGAAGGGCTTTTCTTCGAGAAACCTCTTTTGACGGCCCCAAGTGTTACTGGACATGATGTTTTGGGAATCAGGGAAGCGTCTCCCCGATTGAGCGTTAGCGAGAGGAGTTCTAGAGCATCGGAAGTTAGCCATAGTGTAAGTACAATGGCAGTGTTAGGAGTAACCCAAGCTTACGAATTACCTATAGAGCGAGAGAAGCCGATCTATGTCTTCCGACCGACCCCCTAGGGATGATCGACCATCAATGCGAAGGGCAGAAGAGAATTCGTACCATCCACTAGATACACCTACTCTACCACTCAAAGAACCGATCATCCCCCTAAAGGAGATAACCATTCACCCTTCTCACCCTGTTCAACTCCCACTTATACCCCGACCTCATGTGGAAGAAGAACCTGATGCACCTGTATCAGCCCATACTACAGCTTTATCCGGCGAGGGCAGTATCGGATCTGAAGTCTTGGCGCATACTGCTCGACCATCCTTCTCAAGACCACTACCAATGATTCCTAACTCCAAGGATGTTACCCCTTCTAATGGTTCATTTACATTCTCTGGCCCAGCCAAGGCTGACGAGTATACCACCCCGCCTCAATCTACCGGAGATACATTTGCCTCTGCTGCGTATATGACAGCTGATGGATCGCCCTTGATTCCAACGCGGATCTTTGTCGATACGGACAATACACCCCCAAAGAGGCTTAGAAGGCCGTTACCTGATATACCAACTTGGAGGGAACCCATCCCAGTTTCTACGCCAGCTCCGTCCTCTGGGAATGCAGTTGCAGATCCTGTAGAGATGTTAGAGGATTATGGTGAAACCGAGGAGGACGGAGACGACCAAGAATTGGTCTATCCCAAAGTCGATATTGATACTAGCAGAAGGACGAGAGGGTTCGATAGATCTGCTACACCAAGTCCTGAATTACCTCCCGAAGTAAACGAAGTGGAACCTAGTCCTGATCCTTTGACAGTGAATATTAAGTTCAGAGAATGGACGTTCCCGATATCTTCTCCAAGTAGTACGAACGGCCCGGGACATAACATCAGACCATCAATTACCAGAAGACATACGATGCCTGCGGAAGATCACTTGGACGAGCTTATTTCTCCGCCTATCTCAGCAGAAGCTACGATGGGAGTTGCATCGACGTTCGCTTCGAGAGTGAGCGAGCTGAGGGCGTACTTACGGGCGGAAGAAGAGATTTCGAGAAGGACCTCGGTAGAGTTTCATATGAGGGAAGATAAGAGGAAATTAGGAGTGGTCAATGTGGATCTTGACGATGATGAGGACGCGCTTGGGTCCGCACGACAAGGAGGCATGGCTGCGAAGGTTTCAGTGCATGACGAGAGATTGGATGAGATGCTAGATTTGCTGAGGAAGCGGGATGGTATGCGAAATAGATCTAAGGAGGATCTGGATGGACTGAAAGATTTGGTCGTTAGTGCTCTTCAAGGTGAGCTAAACCATCGACTCTCACGGAATTGATGATTGGAGCTGACTAGGATGTCTGATCACTTAGATATCATTTCTCAGCACCATATACAAAATCACTCAGACAAGCCTGATATGCTTGAACGTGTGGCATCGGTCTTGGAAGAGCACTCTCGCCTTCTCACTTCTTTGCACGATATCGTCAATTTACCTCCCACACCCACAAATCAAGAAGCTGAAGAGGCTCACGAAGAACAATCCCAAACCCAGTCCAAAGACCTATTTGTAGCCATACTCACAGGTCAACATGCGATCCTCTCCAAATTTGACGAAGTAGCTTCTACTCAAATATCCGGTTCATCAACCTTATCCCAGGCAATCGAGGCATTACAATACACTCAACAAGCCGCCGAACAAAGAGCGAGGGAAGAAGATAGTCAGCGTGCGATAATTTCAGCTTTGAGAGAGGAGATTGAAAATAACCGAGTATCCATCTCTGAGTCTCGTGCACAAGCTGATGTGTTGAATCAGCGTTTGAAAGATACACGACAAGATAGAGATGACATGAGAGCTCAGACTGAGGGGGTGATGAGCCAATTAGAATCGATGAGTGCGAGACAGAATAAAATGGAAGGTGAATTGGATGGAGTGGTGGCTAGGGCTTTGGCAGCTGAGTTGGAAAGAGATGCTTTGGCGAGGAGCCTCACTGAACGTAGGGACTTGGAGGACGGATTGAGAAGTGAACTAAGGGAATATCAAGAACAGGTGAGTGACTGAGTCAGCTGAGCCATGGGAAACGGATCTCCGGAGAGATAGCTGACTATGGGCTTGATGATATTGTAGCTCGAGAAGGAGCGTGAGAACTCTGAGAGATCGATCAAGCAGAAAGAATCAGAGATTATGGATATGCAATCTCAAATTCACCACCAACTCTCCCAAATTTCCGAACAGAAAGAAAAAATCCAGTCTCTGGAACAGCGCTTGCTACAACACAAAGAAGATCAAGAAGAGGCGGACAAACCGAAATTGGCCACTGAGTCGTCCATAATTGAGATGAGTCAGAATGCCCTGACTTTCCAAGAAGAATTGATGAGTCGGTTGAGCAAGTTGGATGAGAATATGTATGAGACGATGGGAAGTAGAGTGAAAGAGTATGAGAGTGTCCTGGATAGGAACAGGATTTTGCAAGCTGAGGTGGACTCTTTACGTGAGAGGGTGAGTGATGCAAATCAACACTTTTATTTCTGATATAGCCATATCATATATCCGAGTCATTAGATACGGTGGAAATACCTTTGACATTCAGCTGATCAATACTACATAGCTCGAAGCATCCGCTGATCGATTTGCCAAACTCCAACTATCAACTTCTAATTCCCTTTCAGCTCATACGGTCGCTCAACAGGCTCTATCAGATAAATTGTCAGATGAGATCAAACGGCGCGAGAGTGCGGACACCAAGATGGAAGAAATGAGAAATGAATTAGAGAAAGTGAAAGAGGAAAAAACGAATTGGAATGTTATTGCTAGTGAGAGACAAGCTATGGCAAGAATGCAAGAGGTGAGTGCGATGGAACATTCCCATCATCCTCCTGTATATTCAGACCGACAGAAATGATGGGCTAAGGAGTGGTGAATGTGATTGTGGTAGATCGGATTACAAGCTTTAACTCAAGAGAATGTATATTGGCGTCAATTCGCGTTGGAACATGATAGAAGAAAGTTTAAGAGCTATATGCAAACGAAACCGTTCAAAAATTCAGATGGGTCTGAATTGATGGTCAATTGTGAAGGCAAAGATAAAGTGGATGGGAATGAGGGTACCTGGTATGTCGAGAACAAGTGATTGGGGTTTCCGTTTTGTAATCGGGGTTCTCTTGACCAAAAAGTTGGGATGTGATGAAAATTGTTGTCTTTTGTGGATGTGGAGAAATACGTATTCGTACACCTCTTCTTGTCTTCCCTAGCTACATACTGTCTTTACTATCATCTCGAAAATTATATCATAATGCATAATCAGTATCAAAACGATCCACCCTGCTGACGACCAACTACACCCATCATGTGAAATATTTCTTTCTACAAAGAGGAACAAGACTCCCACAACGAAGTGGACTTCCTTATTTGATTGATACATATCCAGGGCATAATAGTGATACAACAAAAGAACAATAGTGTTATGACAAGTAACCCCTCTGAAATCCTTGAACAGATCATCCATCCATTCCTTCCTCTTTCCTCATCCTTTCTCCCAATTTTACATACTCCTCCAAACAATCTGGATTCCTGAGCGTAGCAGGGTTGATACTGCTTATCGAAGCTCCGTTGATAAGTTTCCTTATCGGTACTGATATGATTGGGTAAAAACAGTACGGAATCATCAGTTACGATGATACAAACCATCACCAGTAAGCGGAACTTACCTTCGACTCGCTTATTGGTCAATGTCACGGGTATGTCAGAAACTTGAATTATCTAGATGAAAAGGATGTATTAGTCGACATTCAAGTTAGATAGTCGGAGATGGTGACGTTCAAGATCGTGTAGATGTACAGACTCACCTTGGATGGAACATGTCTTGCACTTCTAGCTAATCTAATATCCGTCTTAATCTTCTTAATCAACGTATCATCTAATGTTCTATTCCCCTTCATCTATGACCAGTCAGCAGTGAGTCAAAATTGTGAGCCTCGTGAGATTCGTCCTCACTCACTTTCACAAATAGTACGACTTTCTCATCAGCGCCTCCCTCGACCATCAGGCCCACCACCAGCGTCTCTTCCACCCCCAATTGAGAATACTCCGACCCCTCCAGGACAGAGTAAATATCCGTTGGACCGAATCGGATTCCACCGGGATTTAACACTCCATCTGATCGGCCTAGCATCAGAATACCGCCAGAGTTGGACGATCGCGATGGGGTGATTCGCACGCTGATCGAAACGTCATACGAGTCAGCTTGACTGGAAAATCAAAAGCATGAACTCAAGGCTTCACGCACTAATCACCGTGGTCTAACACATATAACATCAATTATCAGCCGTATCCAAAACACCATCACATCAATCAGCTGAACTCACACCAGATGCCCTTATCGCCCTTGAAATAACTCTCTTTGAATCGTTTCTTCGCCGATTCAACTTCATCTTCGGAGAAACCATAGCCGTCCAAAGGCCAGAATCCTAAAGGTTCGATGGGGAATGCTTGCTTGCAAATCAGCTCCCCAGGTTGGTTGGGTGGCCCATCCGTATCGAGGGCACTGGAGTACCATGTGTTATCAGTGCCGTACTATCCTCCCTCATCCTTGCACGGACTTAAGAAGCAATTGACACATACAATCCTAACATCCTAGATTGTATCTCTCCTCTATAAATAGGTAATGAAGTATTCCTACCAGCAAACACCGAACAAATATCGGTTCCACCTAAATATACAGAACACCAATGTCATCAGATAAGATATCAGGTGTGTCATGTCATAGCATTTGATCTAGATCTGGAAGATGGTTTCACATACCTGTTATACTACCAACCAGTACATCTTTCTTAACTTTCTCATAAATCCAATCAAACAACCCGCCCGGTAGAGGACTACCAGTACTCAAGATTTGTTTCAAGGTAGATAATTCATGGTGATCTTTGACATCGGGATAAGTCTTTGATATGACTTCCAGCCATTTTGCAGACGTGCCAAATATCGTTATACCATATTGATCAATCATGTTAAACAAGTATGAAGGGTCTTTCAGGGGTGATCCTTCATAGAGGATGATGGTCGCTCCTGTTGAAAGGGATGAAACCAGGTATTGAAACATCATCCAGCCGCTGTTTTGATATAGATCAAATTAGTCTATCTTTTCTGATATCAAACGAGTTCGAGTGACCGTGGTGAGTATGCGATACCAAGTACTCACGGCGTAGTATAATAAAAGAAAACATCTCCTCTACCTATATCACCCGCTAAATGATGTTCCCTCAACGAATCCAATAACATCCCACCTTGACGATGCTATCCAAACTCGTCAATCAGCTCTTTCTCCGCGTCTTCAGAGATTGATTTCTAGCTGACTCACTACGATAGCTTTGGGTTTTCCTGTAGTCCCAGAACTGAACAATATCCAAATCGGATCATTAAACCCTAATCTCTCAAATGTTGTTTCTCCATCTTCACTATCCAACCATTCATCCCATTTGTCGAGCTCTTTTGGTATCCCGACTAAGTCTTCAGGTAGATGTTCAATCACGACGACTTTCTCAGGTGGTGATTTGAGTGACTTGAGGAGTTTCGGTAAGAGCGGTATCAAGGGTCTTATCACTCCATTATAAATCACTCCATTCGTAACGAATAGTAACTTGGGCTTTATCTGATCTAACCTCTCTTTCACTCCGTCCACTCCGAAATCAGATGCTGCACTTGAGAATATCGCTCCTATACTTGAACTTGCCAATACCAAAACAACAGCCTCGAGGACGTTCCCACCCCAATATCCTATCCTGTCTCCTTTCTGTATTCCTTCTCCAATCAATGATCTCTGTGCTCGTCCAACAAGTTTATACAGCTCCAGCTGAGTAATCTTCTTCTCAGGCGCGGTATAATTTGAAGAGGATTCTGATAATTGAATAATGGCAATATCATTTGGATAGGAATGGGAATGGCGTAATTGATTTTCAGCCCAATTGGATCTGCTTTCCTCTAACCATGATGGATTATTCTCAGGTGATGCACCTTCATCTACTATGTGTTTACCTTTGCATCCTACTACGTTTTGAAAGTCCCACAGGGATGACCAGAAATCCGCTCGGTGCGAGATGGACCATTCGTACAGGTCTTGGTACGTTTGTAGAGAGAGGGAGTAAGTCGAGTTGATGTGTTCCCTAAAGAGGGAGGTTTGGGTCTGGGAAGGGTCGGAGGGGGTCCAGAGGAGGTCGGACTGGGTATCTGGGTTGAGGGAGAGGGATGGCAATGACATCGCGGTGAGCTGAGGGTAGTAGGATTGAGGATACAGCGTCACCCCGGTGGTCTATATATGAGCATCTGCGTACCATCTACGAGTAACTTGTGATCAGGTGTTTAAAGTTGACCCGTTTATCCCGGTTATCGTCCATCCGGCCGGATCATGAGTCTATTCATGGCATGTATCATTCATTGTTATTGCGAATCGCATCGTTCAATGGATAAGTTGCGTACCTGTACATCTAGGTATTGATATAATGATTTATTGCATATGAGGATTCTGAAGACTTTGATCATTGTGATTATGCATTAATGGTGGATTTATTATTATATTAATTTGGAAAAAACATCGGTTTTCATCTCATCACCTCCCCCGACGCAACACATCCTACTCACCCCTCACCATTCCTCATGGTACATTCCCCTCCTCGCTCTCGGTCATGACGATTATTACTATTTCTCTCCTCATTTACTGCTCCTTCAACTTCTCAGTCGTAGTCTGTTCACCCTCAGGTTCATCTTCATCATCTGAACGTTCATCTCTCAAATCATTGTAGAAGACGGCTCTGCATTCCAAAGACCGCATTAGCATCCTTGCGACGTGACATATTCTGATGGTGAGACGACACTCACTTGATGAGGATCCTCCAGATGAGGAAGTACCAGAACAAGTTGATCAACTGGAGTAAAAAGATAGGTACGAATATTTGCCATTTCATCCACCAATCCAACCATTTATCTTCCAGTGGTGCGAATCGGGTACGTTCTTTCTCACTATTGATGTCCCGTACCCATCGCAATCAGCACCAGTTTTGTATATTTGGGTAAAGAGTAGAGTCCAACAACTCACTCGATAAGATTGAATTCGGTATATACGGACCAAAGTATCCAGATATTAAGGTAGTGTCGGAAATAACTATATGTATATATCTCGTTACTTTATGTGTCTTCTGGGAGGTGCAAGGTACTCACCTCCACACACCGACGAAGAAAGCGAAGAAGGGAGGAGAAGCAGCTTCGGATACGTAGTTGACACATTTAGCGAGCTAAGTTGAAGCACATGAATCAGCTACAAGTACAATTTGGAGGTCTGAAATGACTTACAGCAAGGAAGATGTCGGATACGTCCATAGTAACGAAAATCGATACACCGATGTATGTAAGCTGAAAGAAGAGAAAGACGACGTTAGCGACAAAGAAATCAAGTTTTTCGAAAGATATTTGTCACCCACGTAGAGGTTGTAGCTCCATCCGATCAGCCAGAGAGTGACGATATGCTATTTTAACATCCATCCTGTAAGATTTGCTTATTCTCTGCAGAGAGAAGAGAGAAACACGACCCACATGAGCGACCAATTCCTTGAAATCCTTTCTGGGTTTCTCGATCTTGGCAGCCAACAAGATAGTCTGTTGAATCCAATAAGCAGCTTGCACGAGATAATAAGTTTTCAGTTCCCATGTCATTTGTTTGTGGGGATAATCGATCCAGAAGTATTCGGTTTTATACCCTGTACAACCAGATTCAAGTCAGTCTCGAGCATGTATTGAAAGCAGGGAGAGAGGACATACACCAAGTAGGTAGACCTCTCATTACGAACTATCATTCATCTTGTCAGCTAAGTCTACGTGATAACGAACACCTATGTCTAAACTCACTATACCGAGTGTACCAAGGATGGAAAAGTAGAATACGGCGTAACCCTCTACAAGTGAAGTACATTTAGCAAATGAACACCTAATGCCTAAATAGCTGTGAGGGGATGCGAAACTCACGTTCAAGGAATCGCATGATCTTTCCTCCCTTTATACCCAACGCAATAGCCATAGGTCTAAGTATATGGATAGTAACGAATTGTCGGACGCTAAGCAATCCCATCGTTACATAAGTTTGAATGCCTTTATTCGACTGACAGTACGACTGAGCAGGCAGGGCGTGGTGGAGTAGACTCACAATGACCAGAAAATAACATAATAACCCAAAAAAGCAAAATCATAGATACTTTTCGTATATCTCCCGCCAGGTAATTCACCAGAGATGAACAAAAGATGTCTGAATGGGTTGGTAGTGTTGGGTTTGAGTAAACCATATTGAACGAGTATGTTATGGTTGATATATAGTATAATAGGGATCAAGGCCAGGATGAATGCGGATGCTATAGTCAAAAAGTAACAGAACGATTAGTGAGTTTGTAACTTTTGTAAAATTCATCTACACGTAGGATGTAACTCACAGGGAACCAACATCCACCTTCCAGTTTTGAGATCATCCCAAAACCCTCTCGAATGGTAATTATCAGGTAGATCATTGGCATCTCTCTTCTTCCTACTTTTAGGTCGGGGTTTACCAGAGAGTGGTTTGACCTCTGATTCCTGGATGGTGTCTTCGCTACTACTTGCAATATAGAGCATATCAAAGATATCAGCACATGCAGATTGTCTTCAATGTGTCTTGAGAGAGTCACTCACCCATATGATTGTTCTTGTTGTTGATTCAGAGGGATTTGCCTATTAACAAACGAAACAATCAATATCCATGACTCCACATGTCACCGAAAGGATACCACTCACTTGAGGGCATTGGTCACACTTGAACTTCTCCTTCTGTTTGCTTTACGCGGACTGGCAGTTGCGCTCGACATTGTGGGTGTGTCCAGCTATGTACAAGTGTTCTTGTATTGTGGAATTAGCAGTGGAAAGATTTGAGGTGGATCACAACAACACCAACAATTTGGGGAGCACTCGCACTTGCATTGTCGTAGGCTAGTCGCGTGTATAGTACTAACTGTAGTTACTAAGTGGTAGTGCCCAACAGGTGTTTTGTTTACGTGATCAATCGACGGATGCTCTAGATCTCCATCCTCAGTACTTCAGTGGTCCTAGTCCGAGACTACTAGACATTCCAATCTGCATACATATGCATATATATTCACACGAATGCGACGGTCATGCATCCCCGTCGTCATTACAATCAAGCAAGCGATATCATGTACACAAACGCATTGGCATCCACCACTGTACATTGAGAAATGGCGTCTATTGACAGGTAGCTCAGCTCGGCGACCGAGAGTCTCGGATCCCAGCAAGAACGAGCTTCATGTGATCGTAGAGTCGTGCAAGAACTCGTGTATCCTTCGTCTATCCATTGCATGAATGAGTACAGTGCACACGAGGATGTCTGAATAACCACGGCGCAAGGAAAGGATGCTACAGGACAGATCTTTGACTTGTATATACAATACATGCAAGATAATCTTCTATTATCACAACCTCTTCTCTATTTACTCCTCAACTTCATTCAACTCATGCGCTCTCTTCACAACGTTATTCTGTGAAACCAAACCCATCAGCTCAGCTATTATAATCTCCTATAGTTTATGCAATGGATTTGATTCGATGCTCACCCCAGATCGTTCAATCACCACAGCAGGATCATCCTCCGAAGCGTTCTTCGAGATCGTATTTCCCTTGTTTGATTTAACTTCGGCTTTACCTTCTTCTACTATATCTGCTACTTTTCCAGCTACGACAATCGTAAAACGTATAAGCCACACTGAGTATAACACTGTATCTAGAAAAGTAGAGTAAGAAGTGATTGCTCACATGGCTGACCACTTCCCCAGTTCCATGAGACTTCATCTCCCTTTTTCAATTCTTCGGACATATTGTTAGACTATTGGTTTACTTTATGTTATGGTTACTTCAAACAATGAAAAATGTAGGTGTAAATAATGCAGTAGAAATTCGACACATGTGCGTTCATTGATACATATATATACATATACCAGAACATTACATGATGTGCTACTGTACTCATGACGATCGACGATCAACGTAAGATGACATCAGATCGCAGATCGCAAAATCATCATCCCATCAACTCAAGATTACCCGATTCAGCTTCGACCGTCCACTAATCATAGAATTTTCATTATTGCCAAGTACTGTATGGATAGAGTTTTCATATCTCCAATAGATGAGAGTATTGATGCATTGCATATAGAATGCATCTTGTGGCCCTAACGGGAAATCAAGTCCACATAAATATACTGCTGTAATGATGATGTTGATGCTAAAACCAACTCAAGGAATGAAACCCGATTGTCATTCACCAATAACCACTTGGATTTTACTTTATTCCTTTGTTTCTACGCGACGACCTTGCCCAAATCAAGGTTCAAATCCTTCCCACCCACAATCCCACCCTCGTCTCCCTTCCCATGCACATTCCCTTCCACCCTGCCGCCTAATTCAGGCTCATCCCCGTTTGTCACCTTTTGACCCAATCCGGATCCAGCAGAAACAGTCCTAACTCTATGAGCGTGTGGTCCATTGGTCGAATTCGTACTAGACCTTTTCTTATCTTTGAAGATATCTTTCAAAACTTCTTTAACATCTTGATTATTTGCACTTCTCGATAGACCCTTTGACGATAAGGATTTTTGCAAAGCCGTTGATAAATGTGATTGATCTTCCTGAGTCAAAAAAGCAGATGAAATTACTGATGGCGGAGAAGATGTATTATTGGTTAAATCATCTACTTTACCGCCTGATATCACAAGACCGATTCAGCTTCGCTTTCCTTGTCTTCCACAGATGATAGACTCACCCAAAGCCTCTCTCAAATCACCTACATCGATAGTCCTACTTCCCGGTCTATGTCCTCCTGTGGCACTACCATTCCCGAAAGACTGATACGATCCGTTATTCATACTCATCAGTACGTTGGCGATCTCATTGTGTATCTCTTGATCTTCAGGTCGGACATGCCCTGAGGAGAAACGTTCGATAGCTGAGCGTAGCATATCAAATCAATATCAGTAACCAGCCTCTCACAAACACTCATGTACTATGCCACAAAAGACAGCATTTTAAGATGAGTCTCACTCAGAGAACTAAACTTACAATCCTTCACTGCATTCTCCACACTCCATTTCACTTCCCATCTCCTCCTCAGTCCAGCCTCATCTCTCCCAGTAGCACTTTGTACATTGCTCGACCCAGTCAAAGCAGTCAATAGCACCTTGGGGTCTAAAAGGGGTTTGGAAGCAGAGGAGGATTCACCCTCTATCATGTGGGGTACGAACGATATGGCCGTTTCGGGAAGGTCAAGGTTGGATGAAGGTGCGTATGGTGGTAAGGGTGGTATCACATATGGTTCAGGGAGAGATACTAGGGACTATTCCAACCATCTCCATCAGCAACGTACATTTATGTATCTGTACTGTGGAATGGCATGACATACCTTTTGAGCAATATCCTGTATTTGACCCACACCCCATTTCTCACCCACTACCTTCCAGACCATACAGACCAATTCCCTAATAGCTCTTTTCCTCTCCAACACCCACGATCCATTCCTTCCATCATTAGGTCTCCGCGTCAACTCGTTACCCGCATCTTTGTCCAAGGCCAATAACATCGGTACACTCGTGATCAAGCTAGGTATGGGTTGAATCTCAAAGATCTCCTTGAGGATCGTAAGGGCACAAGAGAAGTCCAAGGGAGTAGCGACGTTGTCGAATGAATTCAGAGTAACATACGATTGAAGTCTATTAAGAGGTAAGGATGGTCGACGAGTCGGTCTGGTATTACCCTTCTTCCCTGTAGGAGTTACGTTACCTGATGCTGGAGAATTGCCATTACCTGAAGCAGAGTTGGGAGTAGGCGAGATCAGATTGAATGATACGCCTTTTTCTTTTTCTTTCCCTGATACAGATCCATTCCTATCTCTTTCATCTTTACCACTCTTCTGTGGCTGTTCATCCGCAGTGTTTATGGTGTGCTGGTCGGGCACAAGCGAAGGAGTGATCGTGCCAACTTCAGGACTAGGTAACGTAGATTGTTCATCCACCACTCCAGCACCAAGACAATTGGACATGAGTAACGTATAGATACTAGCATTGAGGGCATGACAGAATCTATATATCGAAGAGTCCGATCCGGATTTATTATTATTTGTGCTTGATCCTCTTGGTAATTCAGTTTCTAAGAACAATAACAACGCTCTCGCATAGGTTATCCTAACTGCGTAATCGGATTCACAAAGGAGAGGTAGAGTCTCTTGCCATACTTCAGGTGAGATCGAATTACGTCTTGAGGATTTATTGTGAATTCGTTGTAGAGAGGGAGTATTTTGATTTTCTGATATACTTGGGGTGAGAGGTATGGTAGATTTCGATTTACCTTTACCCCCTCCTCCTCCGCTGACCTCAACCGAATCATTGTTAGATGATGATCCACCATTTGATAATTTCAAATCGCCTTGATCGGCAGTGATCATCACTCCAATTATGCAATTGATCAATACCCTAATTATCTCCGAACGATGTTTATCATTTATATTGATGTCTGCTATTCTGATCGAAATCTCCTCTACTATATCGTTAATCTGGTCGGCATAGTATATATGTGTTCCCAAGGCAGAAACGCAAGATACCAATGAAGGTAATAACGAATCCCTTTGATCGAATTTGATCCGTCTGATAATTAGCGTTATCAGATTACCCAACAGATCGGACACTCCCAAACCAACCAAGGAAGTAGTCGAGTTGAGAATGGTAATTACCATTGATAATATCGTTGTATTCTTTGCGGTAGGCTCCTTAAGGTTTTGTTGATCAATCAAGACTTCTATAAGTCTTGTGGGAACCACGAATCTAAATTGCAAAATTATCCAAGCGGTCAATTTCTCAGCTAACCAACAACATCTTTCTAAATCCTTCCAACCATCTTCTGTATTCCTATCTTTATCTAAGAAACCAATGATCTGATCGATAATCATAGTAGCCTGTGATATTTTGGATTGCTGTACCAGCGAATGAAAAGATTTCAAAGTCGTTCTCAATACATCCTTCTTGGTTGGTCCCTTCTCACCAGGTATATGAGCGTGCAGACTCGGTGCTCTTCTAGCATTTAAGGGTCTTTTAGCCGAGAATTCATTGAAGAATGGTGATTGATCTGAAGAACCATAATCTGATTCTATTTTATCACTTTGCACTTTCGATTCTTCTATCGAATTTGAAGTGGATCGTTCGAACAAATTGATAAGCAGAGGTGGTAGGAGGATTGAGATTTGTTTGGGGAACTCGGTATTGGATGAATAAAGTGAATCTGAAAGAATAGCACCGTTCAATCCCGCTAGACCTAACAGTCTAGTCCTATTCTCTTGTTCTTTATCTTCATCTGGTTTCTCCTTGATTTCAACAAAAGTAGCCATTCTCCCAAACTTCTGTAATATATCGAGGTAGGTTCTGGTGACATTCTCATCTATCCCAATTAAGCTTCCATCTGTAAATGTCGTAAAAGCGATGAAAGCTGCTGAAGCTCTTCCAACCACTTCTAAATCTAGTTCATTCGATCTTTGATATACTATAACGTCTAATGCCGAGTTGATACATTTCAATGCCGATTTCCCAATGAGTGATATATCCCTCTTACATTCCGTTAATAGTGCTCTGAGTATCGCCAAGGATATTAACAAGCTTGCGCGATATTTCGCATAACCACCTGAAGATCTGGTCGATTCCTTTGATATTCTCTTTTCTAGTTCTTCTCCTATACGGGCTAGCTTGGATGGTTTGTTGGTCGCGAAATAGGTCAATTTCGATAAGTCTTGAGAAAGTGGTCTATATTCCGGTCCGGAAGTTAAGAGAGCTTTGGAAGGTGGATAACATGCGTTGAGATGGGCGACCTCGGGTTGGAGGTTGGTGCATGGTATACAGCCCATGTTGATGAGTGTTTATGAGGGTAAGGAGGGGAAGGAGGGGAAGGAGGGTGGATTATAAGGATGTATGAGTGGAATGGACAGATGACGGAAGAGGCCGGAATGGACCTGGACCTTGAAGTTAGCTTGGCGCGTAGGATGATATGCTTTTGTGACCAATAAGGAGTGACGAGGTATATGCCGGTCTATTTAGACACGACGTGTATGAACATTAGTTGTAAGTGAGATGATGATGGATGATAAGAAGATGGTCTGAAATGAAATCAAAGTACAAAGGTGGGTGTGAATGACGAGCGACGTGAAAAGGACACGCATAACACAGTCACAGTTTACGCATTCGGTCAATTCTGTGACCGACGTCGTACCGGCCATACTCAACAGTTCCATCACGTAGCCCAATGACAAAGCTTTACATGCATACACGTCTTGAACGATCAGGCATGCGATCAGTGCATCAAGGTTCAATGGTCATGCTTATTTGGCCTGCTAGCTGGTGATGCTGGAAGGAAATTCTAACATCGAGAGCATCATTGAGGTATGGAAATGTATGAACAGAAAGGTAAACGGGAGAACATATTATTGTGAAGGGATAGCAAAAAAAAATCATGATCATGTTATTTGTATTTTCTTAATGGAAGAGTCTGCGAAGAAAATCCTTTTTTCTCTGTATTCCACGAAGTCTTCCGTTCAAAACACCCATCTTCCTCTCATCCTATAATCTCATGTTTACCTACTGTTGCTTACAGTCAGGGTTCGCAGCAGCGGCATCTCCGCCTTGACCTTGGTCATCCTACTAGTCAAATTTTCCATACGTCAGTTCAAAGGTTCTGCTTCAAGCGACAGAGTGAAACATGTGAGCAGAGAACCTCACTTACCTCATCATCATCATCGTCATCGAAATCCTCATCCTCGTAATCATCATCCATGTCATCTTCGAAATCACCTTCGTATCTCAACGCTTTACCGGTGAAGTAATCAACAGCACGAGGGATGATCTTCTCCTTGAAGTCTTCACCGATTTGGTAGTCGGTCTCAAGTCTGGCATCGAGCTCTTCAAGCTCATCTTCATCGACGTCGGATGATTCGAGAGACTCAGGGGTGGGTGGTTGAGGTGGTTTGAAGAAGTTGAAGAATGAGTCGGTGGGAACTACCTTCTTGATCACTCGGGTTCGGCCGGTAGCTACAACAGGGACCACAATGAGCTAAATGATCGCAAACAATCTCAAAAGAGCATTGCTAGCTCACTCTTGTTTCGTTGTTTCTTGATCTCAACCTTCTTGGTAAGATCTTTCTCCTCCTTCCACTTGATCTCGTGTCCGATGGCCTTGTCGTAGACGAAGTCACCACCGTAACCGACTTGTTCCTGTAATTGAGGAAAGTGAGCTGCTGCACCGAGAGCAAGTGAAAATCCAGCTTACTTGGTAGTAGTAAGTCTTGGTCAATTCGGTGTCCTCGAAGAAATCATTAGGACCGAAGATGAAGTGGAGCTTGAAGCCTGGTTGACCAGCTTCGAGGTAAGAGAGTTTGATGTCAAAGAGGGATTTGAGGGCCTATAAAAGTACCCCATCATCAGCTAGTGCATTTCAACTTGGTCGTGAAAGGGGGGAGAGGGGGGAGGAGGCACACTCACAGCTTCGTCGGAATCAGTGATAGTCTCCGAGATAGGGACGTGGTTCTTCAAAGCGGTCAACCAGAATTCTGGGATACCCTTGATATCACTTGAATCCTTTTCATCCTTGACTTCTTCAACTTTAGCACCTTCCTCTTCCTCGTCATCCTCATCATCTGAGTCGGAAGCTTTACCGGCTTCTACTTCGTTTTCGGTAGGTTCGGCTTTACCGCTGACGATGGCTTCTCGTCGTTCGTAAAGAGGAGCGAATTTACCGAGGAACTAGCATGTCCAACAGTTGATGAGTTGTCAACATCGCGATCACTATGTCAACTAATAACTCACCTTCTTCTCTAATTCGAGAATGGCCATTTGAAATTCAGACTCGATCTTAGCGTGTTCGACTTGAACACCCTTGAGACCGTCGATCCTTCTTCTAACGGCAGGAGGGAGGGATTCAATGTATCCTGAGGAAGTACCGATCAAGTCATCGAGTTTGGATTGAGCAAGAGCGAGAAGAGCGGGGTTCTGTATGAAGGGAGATCATGTTAGCAAGATTGCGCAATAGCAATTCTGAGGCATTCGTCCAATTAAGCCATAATGATTGGGCTGACGATGAATGCAAGGAGAAGTTCAGATAATTCATGTCCTCGCCACCTCCCTCGAATACTCATCAGTTCGCCTAAACCATCTTCTACTCGTCACCAACAAACATGTTTCGTTGTAAAAGGACATGCCTCCTCACATCGCACGTTCCCTCTCGATTTGATATACAACCGAAATTTTCCAGACCAGACGACTCAACTCACCTTGGCTAACAAGCTAGCAGGATTGGCCCCACCTACATCCTCGGCATCATCATCCCCATCGGACTCTTCACCTTCAGCGAGGGTCTCCACGGTGGGTTGACCAAGGTTGGCGGGTCTGTTTTGTAACACGCCAGTGTCGAGAGGGGTGTTCTGAGGGGTTGGGGCGACGTCAAGAGAAGGGTCGGTTCGGCCTTGGATATTTTGCGATTGAGACATTGTGCGGATGATTCAGTGAGTGTGGATGAGATGAAGGGATATGAAAGGATGCAGAAAGAGGTGGAAAGAATTTCCGAGTAGATAAGGTGCGTGATATGTGTTGGTGTGTTGGTGGCAAGGTTCGAACTCGAACACCTGACACAAAGTGTAGTTCAAAATTAAACAGTATTGGAGAGGAGAGACGAGATCTGACGCGACTTGTGGCACTACTGCCTGGTGAGGACTCGTCATTCCCACAAACGCCGTGTGTGGCATCACGGCACCTCATCACCTACTGTGGTACTTACTATATGCTTGCACGGACACCCATCAAGATGTTGGATCTGATCTGTTGTATTGTACAGTACAACAGATCCATAGGGAGAGAAAAACATGAGGCAGCCTCGTGTCACCACACTGACTTGCAACGTGCATCGACAATCACACATTGCTGATATATAACGCTACAATCATTCGAGTTTCAACTTCTCTTCTTCTCTTCTCTTTCTTCTTTCTTCTTTTTCTCTTACTCTCTCTTATCAAACAGAAACACTACTCACTAACCTGAAGTACCGTTTCTAACTCCATATCACCTCATGCCCACTGATATCCTCGTCAGACATGCATTCCCAAAGAGCAACAACACGATGACTTGGTGAATATCCTATGATCAACACACACGGAAAAACCTAAACCTGTATTTGATGGCTGATGTGTCTCGATTTACTCAATAGCAGGTCGATTCACCTCCTAATCATACCAATCCCATCCTCAGTCGAGAAGACTTCCATCCTGAATTGTGTTCTTCGAATTCGGTTCCACACATCCAAACCACTGATTGTGGTCCTCTCCCACCCCAATCAATAATCCTCGCAAACCCGTCTTCTTCCTCGAACGCGACCATTCTGGTAGGCGATACCACTATTAACGATATTGTAAGAAGTCCTACTCCGGCTTTCATCTCCAACGAGCACAACGAAGACGACAATCACGATATCGCGGGGAATGTCCCCCACGCAACACCATCCATTGCCGACCTCACTGACGAGTTGACGATCTGTCGATCCAAAATCTATGATTTGGAGAGATCCATCACAGCGTGTGGAGAAGAGAACGAAGATTATCGAGAAAGCTTGAAATACCAATCCGAGGAGATCAAATCACTGCGAAATACCCATCGCGATACAGGTACGGTTCGAACTCAAGATTATAGAGATGAACGCATACTTGGATGTGATATTGAATTGGGAATGAACCCCTTCGAGGAATATACAGGAGTTAAGGGATGGAGTGAGAACAACGGGAAACACCACAACGACAATCTTCAGAAGATTATCATATTCGATGATCCTCCTCAAGAACTGATCTATGAGACGGAGAAGAGCCGTGAACGATACTTGAAAGATAATTCTGCATCAAGAAAAGTAAAGATCCTCAAAAGCGAAATAGATGATCTGAAAATCAGGATCAGAATGCTTCAAAGGGAGAAAGATGAGAAATATTGGAAAGACAACGCATCGTCATTCCAAGAAGAGGTTTTCGGAATGCCAGAAGAAGGAGAAGATGATGATTCGGCGTCGAGTTACTTTGATGATCAACATGACGACGCAAATGACTACTTTAAGATTGGAACAAGCTTTGTTACAAGAGAAACAAGATCACCTTAGGACTCTGTCTAAGATCGAAGAAATCGCAGATCTCAAAAATAAGGAGATTAAAGAATTGAACGACAAACTTTTAGACCAACAAGCTTTAGTCGTTGAAATGCTTGATGCGAATGGAACTCTCACACAGCGAATATCCGAGTTGGAAAAACAACTTGAGGATGGTCATAGATTCAGAATGGAACAAAGATCAGATGACGCCAGAAAGCATAGGGAAGAGCGATCAATTGGTCAAGTCAGAGCGGGAGTGGCTGGTCGGACTAGTGAGGTTTCTGATGCTGGATTGGGGGATGGTGTTGAAGATGAGCTCGAGCCGGGCTACTATGGTTGGTAAAATATCTGAATGTAATTTGGCAGGAACGGTACACTATTGCAGATATTTCGAAACTTATTGCGAAGTGAAATGACCATTACGAATTTGTCCTAGGTGTATACCCTCTATGAGCTTCTTGAAAAGGCTGGTATATACTGCTTATCATATATAGAATATCATTCATGCACATTCAACTTCATCGAACTTGCCTATATGTAGATGCATCTTGTTGGCCACTGCGAAACCATTTTTACGTAATTGAGGTTGTCTCGAGATTCCCACCAAGATCAAGCTAAGTTGTAAATTAGCTACAGACGACGTTTCTTCTTGCCATATTGTAACTGTGAACAATCAAGCAAGACGTCTGCGCATTCTCGGAATGTCAAAAGCAGGACGAATTGAGGAAGAAGAAGAAGAAGAAGATCCAACAGACATATTCGATACATCCCTATCATCCTTATTCTCAATCCCTCCTATAGGTTTTGCACCGGATCACAATGGGTATTTCACTTACAATCCACCTATCTCGGATGCCCATCACCAAGATCCACAAGCGATAACGCTCAAAATACCTTCACCACCTTCATCGCTCTACACCACTCTTCAAGCCCAACTCATCTGGCCATCATCAATCTACCTTGCCGATCTGATCTCCCTCGGAACGGTAGATGTAGAAAACAAACATGTGGTGGAATTAGGCTCAGCAGCTGGGTTACCTGGTATAGTTGCCAGTATCAGGGGAGTGAAGAAGATCGTATCGACAGATTATGGGGTGAAAGAAGTGTTAGATGTTTTAGAAGACAATTTCAGAACGAATAATACGAAGAATAACCAGGATAGGTGGAAGGTGAAAGGTCATTGTTGGGGAGACAGTGTTGATGATCTAGTAGAGTGCATCTCACCAGAATTAATAAAGTCAAATGGACTCGGGTCGAAAGTGATCGACGCTCAGAATGAGGAAGATGGTCATACAATTAATCAAACTACCAGAACCAAATTCGATATCATCCTAGCCGCAGATGTCCTATGGACCACCTCCACCCATCAGATACTCCTCGACTCCATTATCTCCCTCATGGCAAAGGACGGTATAACCCATATCACAGCTGGACTGCATACCGGCCGAGGACCACTAGAGCGATTCATACATTCCGCGGAAAAGAGGGGTTTGAGAATGGAATATAAAGGTGAAGTTAGATTGAAAGGCGATAAATCATGGGAAGAGTATAACCAATCTATGGCGGTAGAAGGAGAGGAAGAAAGAGGGGTGGTAGTTTGGTTTACACTTAGATTATGAAGTGAGTCGGGTCGTTATATCCTATCTCTATAGTAAAACACGAAGTGTTCATTCATCCTCTACGCTATCCTATATCGTTGAATGAGATCGTTGTGTACTGATTCAAAGATTTGTTGTTAGATTAACGATTGACAATAAACGATATACAAAGTAACGAATTCTATGCATGTCATCATCCCAGACTGAATTATACAAAAAGCTACAAAATAATAGAGTATATAGGGTTCCAATCCAATTCTCCGCTCAAGCTACCGTATATTCCTATTGACAAGATCAAATGTTAAACACTACTAACTACACTCCAAGTACATATCTTATTTAGACAATCACGAAACTCCCTGTTCTAGCACCTGCTGCTCTCGCCCCACCAGCCATCCTAGTAGGAGGTCTCATTTCCTCTACTTCTTCTCCATCTCCATCAACCGAAAACGTAGTGGTTGTCATTGAACTTTTCGATCTCGAATAATACCCTTTAAATCTTTCTCCAGCTCCAGCAGGTCTCCGAGGAATACTCAAAGTAGACGACGAATCGTCACTCTTCATTCTATCGTCAATATCATCTTTCTCGTCAACTACTTTCAAACCTTTCTCCAGATCAAACGATGGTATGGCTTTCCTCCTTGAAGATGCGTTCCTATATATATTCCCGACGCTCACAGTCCTAGTAAACTTATCTTCATCTCCCATCCCTGGGTATCCTACGGCGGTCGAACCGACGGTAGGTACTCTAGCAGCTGAAATAGCGTTATACAATGTATTCCTCAAATTACTAGCCCAAGTCGCAGATCTCTGAGGAAGACTTAACGAATCGTGAGATAGGGATGGTGAGGGGAATCCCAAGGGTGGTGCTTGAGCGGCAGATAAAGTGGAAGATGATCCGAATGGATTAGGATGTAGGTTCCGGTCGAGTTGATGATTATCGAATGAATCGATTGATGAAGGTCGGGGAGGTAAGGGTGTAGACCAAGGTACAGGTAGACCGTTTCCTACAATCAAATCAAAGCCATCAGTAAAATGAGACGAACAATTCTATTGGATTAGGGAATAAAAAGAAGGATTTACTTACCATTAACACCCAGGAATCTCGGACTACCTTGACCCAAACCCAATCCTACCAATCCTACCAACCCATCTATCCCCTCTACTTCTCTCTCATCTTGCGCAAGCTCTTGCTCATGCTCATGCTCGTCCATCTCACCTGGTACTGCATTGCGCACTTCCAACGGACCCGTCTCACCTAACAAATGATGAGGTAATGTACTCGTCCCCATACCGTGAGCTATAGGTGGTGGAATAGGTAAATCCGGTATATCCATGTCCATACTCCCATTATATCCGATTGGAGAGTTGGATTGTGATTGGGTGTGTAAGAATGGTGATCTGCCATTAGCACTTGTAGTAGATTGATGAGCAAATAGACTTGATCGTCTTTCCAATTCACTCTTCTCTTGATTATCATCGACATCAGAGAGGTGTGGATAGGTAGAAGCATGAAGATAAGGATTATAACCTCCTCCACCTAATGTCCTTGGAGTATCGAAACCCCTAACCAAGTCTGATAGTCCATCATCATCATCGTCGTTCCTTGATCTACCCAGACATGGTAATCGACGTGATTTGACCATGTATCGCAGGAGGGAAGCGAGGGCGATGAATATCGCTAGAGCGAGGAGAATAATGAGGAATATTATTCCTGCCGAAGGTGGGTGATGATCTGAAGCGGGAGACGACTTGGCAGTGGAAGTGGAAGTGGAGGATTGGGAAGCTGAGGTAGATGAGGTGGAAGTACTCGATATAGATGTAGAGGTCGTACTGATACCATTACTAGTAGTCGCTGGAGTGGAAGTGACAGTAATAGCTGTACTTGTGCTAGTCATTGGATCTGTCGTTGAAATGGACATTGGAGTAGGTGTGGCAGGACCAATAGACGAAATGGCCGAAGAAGCCATCGCAGTACTATCGACTACCGAGGACACCAATTCAAACACCGTAGGGGTCAGAGTAGGAGTGGTTGTGGGACTAGGAGTCTCGGTAGGAGCTACCAACACCACTTTATCACCTTTCAATACTACCTGACCATCACCCTTCACACTACCACCAGCAGATGGATCGTTGTCGGAATTGTCGACGTCGATAGTAGGAGGTTGAAGGGCATTCTGTGCCCCTTTCGAACCTGAATTCGGGTTGGGGGACAGCAAAACAGCTTGTCCATTCGAATTAATCATCATTGGACCATTTGATTGAGGTGGAGGGGCGGGAGGAGCGATGGATGCCAAGTATTGTATGAACGATGGTGGTGGATTCATTACTATTCGTTTTCGTAATCCACCCGCAATTGAGATTGAGGTTGAGGTCGATGTCGGATTTGACAGATGGGAAGGATGATAATCTGGATCTGGCATGGTCAATAGCGATCAATCCGGAGAAAAGAGGGGCCAGCCTTATACGATGGAAGAGAGGGATTTTCGCACCTGGCGAACGATGGTACAGAGGTCGATAACGATTGAAAGAGGGAGCAAAGTTCTGAGGGAGCATGGGATAGGCCGTCCAGCGGTCTAAGAGGTTAGTATGATCTAGTCATTCAAACAAGAAGATCCAACAGAAAACAAGAGAGGGGAGGAAAGAAGGAAAGAGTGAAAGGATAAGCTGCGATGGTAGGAAGGGCGACGAATACTTTGGTAAGATAGTGATCCCTAAGAATACAGGTCGGTATCATAGAAACCTCTTTGTCTTTGACTAGTCTGGGTTAGCCATGATCTCGGTAACATTTTTGTTGCGATACACAGGCTTAGAGCTGTATACTGCTGCAGACCTGCGTTGATCTTCCAAAAAGATGTTAGAACCGTTCATGTCTCATTTCATCGGTCCGAACTTCAATCTCATCGTCATTGCCACTTTATTCGCCACAGCACCAAATTCGATCTCTTGAGTCTGATCTATACATCGTACAATGTAGTCCATGCGATGACATACTGCTGCATAGCCGTCCACAAGCTGATGTCCGTTCCATACTGTTTGTATGTGTTGTATACCTATCATCTCACTCGAGTCCAGGATGAAGATGAAACATGTTTTTGTCTGTCCATCACTCATTTCCTCCTCATTTCAAAGGACGCAATGGAACGAGTCCGTATCTGCATGAATACATACGTGTGTGTAAAATTGAAATCACAATCCTATATGTCATAAGTGACTGTTCACCCGAGACCTGAGGTTGAACCATTTTTGCCCTTCATCATCTAAGTGTTGTATATCCATGTATATGGACAGTATGAACAAGCCCTTCATGAATAGATGAACATAACGAATCAAGGATACCGGTATTTGCGGTATGTGGTATGAGATATGAGGTATAACATCTTTCTTTCTCCAATTTCCAAGAAGGTTCGTAAAAGCAAAAAACGAATAAACAGATAAGTTACGTCATGTATATATGTATGTACACGTACACCTCCCAAGAAAGTTTAGGTAAAAGAAACATAGGATAGAATAGAAATATGAACATCTACTCTACACAGTGATCCAAATGAATCAGGAAAGGGAAATAAAGGGTTCAAAGGGGATTTTGGTTGATTGTCCATATGTAACAAAACGAGAAATGTGTGGTATGCGAATATGATAAAGATGTATATCAAATAAAAGACTAGTTCCGTTCAACTTATTTCATCTTCCTCAAAGTCGATTAGTCAAGCGAAATCAACTAAATATGTCATTTGGGGTATTCTTCTTCTTCCGATCTTCCTGATAAATACCAAAGAGCCTTTATCAGCTTCAAATCTGTCTATTTTTCATGGAAAGATGAGACAATCTGACTTACAAAGCTCCAAACTTAGAAAGCCGTCGCCGCGTTGTTTTGAGCCCAATCTCTCGCGAATGTACTGGCTCTCAAGAACTTCTTGTTGGCGTATTTCTTGTACACGTAAACAGTTTCGAAATCAGGTTCGACCAATCTCTCACATAACAGACTTGCTCCAGCTACTAATTGCGATTCGGTAAATCCAGAGTAGAAAACGAAAGCTTCGTTCTATATACATTCCAAAGTCAGCTTGTGAGGTTGAGAATTGTAACAAATTCGACTTACCCAATCACCACCTAACATCCTTCTAGCTAGGTACATACCAATAGCAGCAATCATCGAAGGTTTACATCTCAAGAACCTATGATCTAACAATGTAACTTCCATCAAGAACTTTGACAAGGTTCGAGTCTGAATATCGTAATCGTCGGCTTTGGAGATCTTCCTCACCCAAGAGTAAGGTGAACAGTATGATGAAACGGTGAAATCTAATGTTTGCAAGATGATCCTTTCACCTTTCAAGATCTCATCTTTGGTATAACCGTTTTCGGTCATGTAAACGAACTCGTCCACCGAAGGAGCCAAGATTTCTTCGTATTTCGCAGCGATGAACATGGCTGTCACACCGACTAATTGAAGTTTGACTAAAGAGACTACTCGGACAGAGAGGAATCGGTCGACAAGGTTGACGGCGATCCATAGGGTTTCGGGTAACATGTGGTATCGGAGGTGCACTTGGAGTAACCAGTCGATAAGGGTAGTTCGCATAGTCCTGGAATCATCAAACACAAACGTGTGAGTGGACGGTCAGGTATTTTAATGGTGAGGATGATGATTGCATATACTCACCATTCGATCTCGGTTTGGAAATCCATGTATCTTGGATTGGGCATAACAGACTCTTCCAATACTTCCATATGGTTGAAGATCTCATCGGCATACTCAGCCACCATGGTAGTATCGAAAAGGTCCACATCATCTTTAAAGGTTGATCTAATCATGTCAAGTTGTTCTTGAGCTCTGTACGCATCTTCTTCAGACATTCTCAACCAATCTTCCTCATCTTCTTCCTCCTCCTCATCCTCCATTTCTTCTTCGGATTCATCCTCGTAGGCCTCTTCGTCGACCGTCAACATCTGCATGGGCATTTGCATCTGCGCGGCAGCAGTAGACTTGGATGAATCAACATCCATCTCAGATAAGGGGTCTTCGCTTTTCACGCTGAGGCTTGGTTCAGAGGTGTATAGGGATGATGAAGTGGGTTTGGATCGATGGGGGATGGAAGCGATGGGTCGAGTAGGTTGGGCATTGTTGGTTCGTGATGCGAGCGGTTGTCTGAGTTCCGTAGTTGGTTTACCAATCGCTTTGACTAGATATCAGACAACGTCAACGCACTGGACATGGCCGGTGCATATGAGCGACGAGGGGAGAATGGACCCACGAGGTTTTTTCTCATCTTCGTATTGCTCCTCCTTCACTACGTTGGTGACCACACCACCCAAAGCAGTTCTCTTCGCGCCGGCTTTGACAGCCACGGGCTTCTTGACTGCTCCAGCTGTACCAGACGTAGAAGCGACTGATACTTTCTGGGCGGGACCCAGGTGAGATAAGGACGTTTTGGTTCGGAGACCAGCTTGAGTGGGAGCGGCATTCTCGTCGTTACGTGTTCGACTAGCTGTTCGTCGGGTGTTGGCTGCCTGTGAGTGTGAAAAGCGAGTAAATAAGTATCATTAAAAATGTATCAAATCGACGGATGGAGCGGGAGACTTACTCGAGATGCCATGGTGGATGTATGTGATCAAGGATCAAGAAAGGTTATAAGGGAGATATGATGTTTACCAACAAGGTTGACTGACAAGTCAAATGGGAAGTATCGTGTCGTTTATTGAGGTCGTCAACTATGGATGGATAAAGAAGGAGAAGAAGAAGAAATGTTCGTTATAAGTGAGTGAGTTGATAAGATGATACCGATTTGCAGTAGAGGTGTATGAATGAAAGAGTGAAGGTTAAAGTTGAATGATCAACAAGTTTGTACGGTTGGTAACGGGGATGTTTGTCGAGTTGAGTTGATTGCCGGTGTGTTGGCTCGTGTCGAGTTTAGTTCAATGGGGGTTTTAGCGGGATCGATGTCGATGTCGATGTCGTCAATGAATGAGTATTTTCGAGAGGGAGAGAGGGATGGATGGATGAGGATACAAAGAGAGATGCAGAGATGTGGAGATGAAAGAAGATCGAGTATTGACGGAGAGTGTTTATAGCTGAATAGCTGAAATGCGGACGTACGGTGAGACACGAGAGAGGTGGTGGGCTGGATTAGGGTAAATGTGAATCATAACACTCATCAAAAAAGTAAAAACAGTCGCAAACACACAACGCATATTGCCACGTGGCAATGCACAATACAGCTCTACTGTGCGGCGTTAAATGTGAAGAGGCATAGGAAACATCATACTCGGTTACCCTGGCAGTGGTTACAACATAAACAACTGCTCGTAAACATGGGTGTCACATCCCATCAGACGGTCCAACCTCACCACATCTCACATACCTCACAAGTCAAAACAAACAGCAATCGGATATCATCAGTCCGACTCTTATAGGGTATGGTACATCCATAATTGGAACAGAAGAAACAATTGTCGCGTTCAATGATACCAGTCTAACCAAATTTGTTACGAGATCACATATAAGGATGTAATGTATAAACATCCGACATACAGGCGATTGAGCGAATAGTAAGTAGTAATGTGAGCATTGCCAGTTTCATCACCAGACCATCAAACCTTGTACAGATGTTACCATATCTTTGAACGCCTCTTTACTAGTTTGTTCCCTGTATATCCACTTGACATACCATCCATTATCTTATCAGTTGGCTTCGAAGTTGTTTGCATGTTTGCATTCCACGATATAATCGAGATTGAGTTTGTGTCGTTGTCAAGTTGGGAATGTCGTCATACTCCTTGATCGATACCATGCACAGGCACTAGGATGATCGGTTGTTTATCTCGTTGGATTGGGATAATACTTCGGTATGACGGTGAAAGCATTGACACCAGTGGTATTGGACATTCTGAGCGGTGCATCACCATACAAGCGCAAGCATGGTTTGCCGAGAGCAATCTGTTCCGCATCGGTTTGGACCAAATCATATATACATTCTTCCAATTCAACTCCATTTGATCCATAGACATTTATGTTACAACTGAATTCTCTTTCTACCTACTGACTACCAACGAGGATCATAGCCTATCTCGTCCTAAAGGTCCTACCAGTCGCGGTCCTTCTCTCAGCTGCGACCTCGGGTTTAGCTCGGTTGAGAATCTTGAGGAACTCTGCTACTCTGTATCTCATTCTGGAGTGCATGTAAGCTTTGGAACATTTGATATGGTAGTGCAAGTAATCTCGGAACAATTGGATTCGGTCGATGGTCTGTTGAGTTTGTGCTGGGTTGGCGAAATGTCTCGGTGAGAAGACTGTGGATCAAACGGCGAGTGTCAGCTCAACATGACAGGGCAAAGTATTGAAAAGATTTGGTAATCCTCAGAAGCGATGATCAGAGCGATAGGAGTAGCTATGATAACTCGAACTCACCAAACGTGACGTATCCCCAATCTTCACCGTTATGCAATCCAGGTAGATGTCTAATCTCAAGTGGTGGTTCTCGATTAGAGTATCTTACTTGAGGTGCATTTTGTAGTGCATTCAGTTTACGAGCGTCAACGAATTCCTATGGATTCAAAGAGATTAGCTATCTTTTCGTGCTGCAGGACAATTGCGCCTTATGATGATGTTCCTCATAATTATGACTTTCTGTCGTATTGATCAAATTGATCAAACACCATACTCACCTGTAAGAAAACCCTTCCAAATACTTTATCAGTTTCCTCCTTGAACACTGTACTAAACACCACCGTTACTCTATCATTGGAAGCTTGGATGTATATCGCCTCTTCTTCCCTATATCTAACAATTTTCAGTTCACCTTTTGTCTCTGATTGTTCGGCTATGTCCTTCTGTTGAGCTCCACCTGCATCTTTATAATTCGCTTGAAGGGTTGACTCCTCGGCGAAAGCAGATAAGAAAGGGGATGACATTGCGGTTGATTTTAGATGGGCGAGTTTGGATATGAGGGCGAGACGATCTTCTACAATCATTCACAAAGAGGAATCAGCATACCATTATCACTTGTACACACATTCTGAGAATAGTAGGATATAGAGGATCATGTTTCCAACATCCAATCTCATGAGGACAGTCTCACTCACCATTACCCTCTGGCAACTGTTCCAAATCAATGACCAGACTAACATCGTATTCCGGTTCAGTCTGATCCTGAGGTAACAGGTAGCCCTGATATTCATTTTGCAGGTGTTCTCTCGCACCGTATTTCACTAGATCGGGCCAACATTGAATACCCATCGACAAGAGTAATTTCGTTTTGGATTCTGGGGTTGATAGGTGGAACCGGACATTGTCGTAATCTACGAATTGGATATCGGCTCGAGAGGCTCTGAGAAAGTCCGAACGAGGCTAATGTCAGCGATCATTAATCTCAATCAAGAAGATATGGCTGCCCACTGATCGGCGAATGATTGAAGGTATTCTGGAGGGAGATGCGCAACTCACTTCTCGAACCTGTCCGTGAGTACATCATTGATGATGACGCTGTGTGACTAGTAGAAGGGGATTTATCAGCTGAAAGTTCACCATGGAGCGGTTAGATCAGCTTACCTCTAACAAGATCATGTTGCTATTTGTGTCTTCGTTGGCTCTGTCGGATATATGCTGATGTACTGGTATATCAAGGTTAATCTACAGAAAGCAGTGAAAGCGAGAGTGGTAGTGGTAGTGGTAGTGGTGGATGTTACGCATCGATACCTCATTTCAGGGTTGCACCTACACCTACACCCTCTCAGATATCAGCCACACGCCCACACAACCCACTCCACGCGAGTATCAGGCTGGGTCAACATGCTTAGATCCGTCGGAAGTTGCTGACTAACTGTTCACTTTGCCGTTGGCCGCCCGCTGGTGTTTACGATAGGAGCAATCTTCAAAGTCGATCAGAAAAAATAAAAATCATGAACGACGAGAACGACTGCTACGATAAACGACCATAACAGTCAACAAACGTATGACCACATCAGCCCAAGGACCACGATCCCGATTGAGAACCAGTCATCTATCTCCCCTTGCCTTTGCTCTTGTTTTCCTCATAATTTCAGTCATCCTCTCCACTCAACTCAATCCCCTCAAGGGAATACGCCACCTTCGATCGGTCATATCTGTATCCTTACCTAGGATCAAGACGACGACGACTGCAGTAGCATCATCGATAAGGAATATACATAATCCCTCTGTAGAGCTTGGGACTAGTACGATGCCGTCAAGAGAAGATAGAGAATGGAACCGGTAAGTTGGACCTATCAAGGGATATCTATCGATTTCAAAGTTGATGAATGTGTGTATGGATAGGTTGGCAGTCCACATGGATCAGTTTCATTCCCATTTCAGATACGAATTCAACAGGGTGTATACGGTGAGTGAGCCCATCATACCTTATATTGGTTGTGCATTGTTAATGGATTTTTGTCTCGCTCGTAACAGTTGGCAGATGGTGGATTTCAAAAAGAAGGAATGACCTTACCTAGGTTTCTAAGGGAAGCTCAACAGTTGTATACGCATTTGGATATGCATCATCGTATAGTGAGTCTGATTTGCTTTGCTCGTGTTCTTCAGTAACGTATTTCGAAAAGGAGGGTATGCTGACTGTTGTATTCTATAGGAAGTGAGCTTCATTTAACGATGTGTTTTTTTCGCTTGAGATCAACACCAATCTAACATTATCGGTTCAGGAAACATATATCTTCCCAGTATTAGCTAAGAAGATGCCTCAATTCAAAGAGGGTGCAAGGGAATCAGGTGAACATCTAAAGAAACATAAAGGTATACATGATGGTGAGTCACCCATTCCGAAAAAGATCGAAATCGAACAGTAAGCCAAATACCTAATACTGGATGTGTTGTGGATTGGTGCAGGTTTAGAAAAGTATGATGCATTTTTAAGGAATTCATTGGAGAATCAATCAGAGTATAGCCCAACTAAGTTGAGGGAAATAATGGATGGGTTCAAGGAAGTTTTATTCACGTAAGTCGAAGTTTCACTATCGTCTATCCCTTATTGTATGTGAGTGAGAACTAATCCACAAAATCTCCAATCTATTATAGCCACTTGGACGAAGAAGTGAAAGATTTAGGTGCGGAAAGCATGAAGAAAGCAGGTTGGAGTTTGGATGAAATTAGACGTATACCGATGTAGACTACTGTAGTAACTGGAGGGTCTAGTATTCTTATTATAATGGTTTCACAGATAGTGAGAAATGTTATATTTGTAATCTGCTGATCCACCGTTACCACTGATGACTTTCAATAACGCATCTTCTTCTGAATCCTCCATATCACAAAGCTCATCATAGGTGATGTTTGACCCTTGCTCCAAAGAGTAGAAAGCCGAAGCCAAAGCCAAAGCTTTGTTGCGTCGTAGTCTGGGTTACGAAGTTTGGCTCTGCTCTAACCCTTTTACCGACAACCTTATTTATCTGGTTTGGAAGAGGATCCTGTCGTTCACTTGTCTCCTTCTTGCCATTCATTCATCTCCTTTCCGCTTGATCATTTTCACTGCATCGCTTTGGCTTCGCAAAAATCATCATTTAGACAAAAAGAAAACCCACAATAGATCGGACTGTTGATCTTTGTCTTCTTTTTCCAAAGAATCGATTTCCCCTTCTCTACAGTAGAGTATCCTCTGGTTTTCCCACTATCCCTCTGCAACCGTCCTTTGGCCCATCAACAACACACAGACACAGGCTCGTAAACTCAATCATTTCAAAATCTCCTTGGCCGTGTTCAGCTCTGCGCAAGTACCGCTTCTCAGTATCAGGTCAAGACAGGAGAGGTACAGTACGGTGCGTTGGTCCATATGATTAGCTCGCTACATAGCATGATGAACATTCAGCTGACCGATCATATGGGAAAGCAGTGCATATACTGCCTTCCATCATCCATCAGCTCCTGCTTGCTATACCGGCGGGTCATCTTTCTCGCTTTCGATCAAAGGTCTTCCTCTCGGTATTTTGGTCACAAAGCCGGTATGATCGGTCGGATCATACGACTAATGATTCACAGAGAAAAACATGTCTGACCGATCAAAGTCATGTTCAAAGGACCTACACACACTGTCAAAAGGAAAAGGCCGAGACTTTGACTCTGACTTTGATGGTGATAATCACAACAACAACAACGGTGTCAGAATGGCCAATATGGCTACTCATGCAATGAATGTATCAAGATTACTATCTTTGGACGTATATCGTTCACCGGATTCATTTGTTCGTACATCCCCTTGCGAACTGGGTGAAGAAGATTCAGAGGGGGAGGGCGGAGGCGAAAATAAGGTTCGAAACGAGGACTACCCGTACCGACCTGGATGTTCGAGTGAACTACCATCATCACCATCAATACAAGCTATCAACAACAACAATGCACGATCACCCATCGGTCATGCGCAGCAGCCTCAACATCAAAATCCTTTGGTAGACAGTCACAGATCACAATCATCATTTTCAGGCCATGAAGTTCAAAGTGACTTTGACTTTGATAATGGTGACTACTACTTTTACCACTCGGACGACAATTGTCCGAACTCGAACTTAGATGTTGAGAAAGAATCGGATGGCACTTGCTCGACAACAAGTGAGAAATCAATTTCTCCTTCTCGTGCTCATCAATCAAACTCAGCCAGTTCATCCTTTCGATCTCAAGCATACTCGCCTTTGGTTACTTTTAGCCGAAAGCGAAGTAGAGGAAATGGAAGATGGCAAACCCAAACTCACCGCTATCACTTGAATCCGGTGTGGACGTGCGTATGTCTTCTATCCAGGACAAGGATAGACAAGATACAGTAGACAAACAATACCTGTCCGCAAGAGAAGAACAACAGACAACACCATCAAAGCCTCATCACCGTTTACCCTGTTTCTCAGATCTGGAAAAGCAACAACAAGACATTGTTGTACTTGATAATCAATTACACGGTGAACATGACGAGATCAAAGCATTGTCTCCGCCACGAAATGGAATAGAGAGAGAAAGCAGAAAACGAAAACCAAAGGAACCCTCGAATCTTCATAATCACTCAACATCAATATCACCTACCACTTTTATCAGCAACTCAGAATTCCCACTTCTATCCAAACATCATTCTTTATGCCGACAACCACGACAACCTAGTCACAAAATGGATCATCAACCTCATGAAAACACCGAATCTCATTCGAATATACCGATACCGATACCGATACCGACAGACTATCCAGGTCAATCAGGATCAGGTTCGGGTTCAATTCGTGTACCGCCACCACCACCACCTAGACAACCATCATCGGGTGCAGGATCAGAGCATTATCCACCTTTATATACTAGGGTACCAGTAGATTTTCAACTTGGAAGAGATCATCATCAACAACCTAATGAAGCTGGACCATCTACTCATCCTCATCAACTAGCTTCAAGCTATTTATCACATCCTCAACAACTTCCTATGGTCTATTCTGCCAATCCACCTGAACATCCTACAAATCCGTATCAACAGATCTATCATCGGACACCGCCCGATAACAAGCGTAGGAGAGGAAGGCTGGCTACGGCTTGCGTCAATTGCAATCGCCGTAAACAGAGGGTGAGCCTATTCACTTGATACTTGGGCGTACAGTATATCAGATTGTACATGATATGGGAACTGACGTGTTTACTGGATGATGGGACAGTGCGACGGTGAAATTCCTTGTGGTCTGTGCTTGAAGAGGAATGTTCCATGCTCTTATCCTACAGAGATGAATACCTCTTATAACGCAGATGCAGAGAGGGTGAAGCAGTCTGCTACCATGATGGCTTCTTCGTCTTCTGCACCTACTCATCAACCTGCCAAGAAAGCTAGGATGAGCGTTGAAGAAGGAGATGCGGCGAGGGTGGGCGATCCGTCGTTCAAAGCTAGAGGCAGAGAAAGAGATGGTTTGACCGATGATCAAGCTGGAAGAGCTAGGAGGATGTCTCTTCCTTCAGAGGGTATAGAACATCGTCAACATGTTGGACCAGGTGGGTGAAGATGGTGATCTCACTTGAGAATGAATCTCGCTCAACGAAACGTCACTGAATTAGCTTCCCCTCTGATTGATAGGATCCCAGAACCCTTCTCGAGAACCGACCTCAACGCAATCATCAAATCTCTCACTACCCATCCCTTCTCATCCCATCTCTTCCGAAAGGAGCAACCCCATGATGCACCGTCTGGACCAAATTCCGACCCAAGAAGATCCCGAAACTTCTCTGGGTAGGTTCTGGAGATCCTATACCGATCTTAGACCTAGTACCAGTCCGCTTCCTTCTTCAACGGGGATAGGGGTTGGAACAAGAGGTGAAAGTGGTAGTCATGATAAAGATGAGACTTGCTCTTCGTCTGCATCGGACAAATTGATGGAAGAGAACGAGGCCTACGGTGTTGGCAGTTTGAGGACTCACACAGGTCCTTGGGATGGGGGAAAAGGTGAAAGTTAGTATCTTAGTATTTCTTTCAATGTCATCACTTTTATTCGAATGGGTGTTGATGTATATCCTCTATTGCACCAGAAACGTTCTTCGGCACGAGTCATTTTGGTCCACAGCTGGCTGCCAAAGTCATCAGAGTAAGCCATCACATCCATCTCTCCTCAGCCGGCCCGATCACCTGTCAGATTAGGTTACTGATGTCTCATTGTCATCTCTGCGCCACAGAGCATGCCTACTGTCCCACTGGCGGATGTACGACATGCGCCGTACCGTGGCGCCTCGAGATTAGACGGTGTGAAATCTTATACTCTTGAATCCCAGACGAGGCAATTGGTGGGTTATCTCCCAGCAAGAGAGGAATGCGATCGTTATGTGAGAAGGTTCTTTGAAAGATACAATAGGTGAGGCTATCTTTCATATGTGCATCAAACCATCTGATTGGTCGAAACGCTGATGACTCACTGATACTCCAAAAGCCACAATGATATCCTCTATCAACCTGATTTCATGGTAGCCTATCATCGATTTTGGAACGATTACAATACCAAGCAATCCTCTCAAGTGGACCTACGTTACCTTGGCTTACTCCTCATCGTCTTAGCTTTGGGAGTACTTTTAGACCACGACCCATCTGAAAAAGTAAATAGGCAAAATCAATTGCTCAATCTGAGGTTGAACGAAGAGCAGAAAACAATCGTGGAAGGAATGATGAATCATTTGGAGAATCAGACGATGAGCTTGAAAGATAGAGAAGAGAAATCGTCGAAATGGTCTTGGGCAGCCAAGAGGGCGTTATTGGAAAGTTCGAGCTTTTTTGGTGAATCAATGGATACTGTCAGAGCTGGGTTATTGGTAAGTGACCCATCTATTCTGCTGTCTTAGCCGATTGGCTTACACGATATACACCATGACAGATCGCTCTCTACCTCAATGTATGTAGGAGAGTACCAGAAGCTTGGACTGCGATTGGTACGGCGATCAGAGCTGCCCAGGCTCAAGGGTAAGTCAGCTGACAGTGAGGAGGAGAAGGGCTGCTTAACTGACGATAAGATAGTCTACATGTTGATGGATCGTCTTGGAAAGGAATGACTACAAAGGAAGCTGAGTTGAGAAGGAGGCTGTGGGCTCGTAAGTCGACAATCATCAGGCTACGAAACAATGCAAAATCGCTGAGTCCTCGGTTTTTGCATGTAGAGCTGTACGCAGTTGATCGGTAAATTTCATGTGAAGATCCCAATAGACTCCAGAAGCTGATGTTGCCGCATAATATACATCCAGCTCTATCGCTCTCTTCCTCGGTCGACCAGTCTGCATCCAGGATGGAGAGTTCACCACCAGAGAACCAGCCAATATGCACGACGACGAACTGGAGATGCCATCCATATTCCCTCGAGGATTATCTTTCCCTACCAAAACTACATTCCTTATCCTTCATTATCGCCTAGCCAAGATCATCGGTGAAGTCCAATCAACATGTTTCAACCTCAATCCGCGAAAGTATTCGGATGTACAAGAATGTGAAGAGATGTTTTTGAGATTCAAAGAATCATTACCGCCACATTTTAAATTGGATAGAGAAGGAACAGATTTCACGTTGGACGATCAACAAGGGTACAATTGGCTACCTATCCAAAGACAAACGTTGAATGCGAAATTCCATTTGGCCAGGATATCTCTACATCGCCCGTACCTCCTCAGATCACTCGGTAGAAGCAAGTCCAGAAAGGTGAACCCTTATATAAGAAGCAGAGATGCTTTATTGCATTCTGCTACCGCAGATCTGCAATTGAGGTTCATGTTCAATGAGCTCGACCCGCTCGATAGATTCAAGTGGATGACTGTGAGCGAGAATTTCTTTTTCGTCTTCGATGCCTTCTCTGTTATCCCTGATCTATCGATCTTGTGAAGCTTATGCTAGGAAGTGACTGACTGGCTTTGGACCTCTTTTGCCAGGTGGCATCAGGATTCAATTCCGCCACTATCCTCGGTATCCTCTGCCATCTAGGCTACAAAGATTCACGATTCCCGAAAGGTTCGTTGAGATCGATGATCCAGGCTTACATCGCTCTCGAAGAAAAGACTATCCGAAGGGACGAAGCTTTGGAAACTGAATTGATGGTCTTGAGACTGATGGAAGCTAAAGCTTTAGCGAGAGAAGACATGGATCTGAGGAGTGGGAGGACCACTCCTGGTTCTCATGGTTCTATCGTTGGGAATGAACCTAAATTGATGGTCCAGATCAATCAGAGTAGATTCATGCCTCCACCACCACAAATACCTGTGGTGGACAATCAACCTCGATCTACTACATTGGGATCTCGCCAACATCGACTCCAACATCCACAGTCGAGAGTCGACATCACCACGGATTTATCGGCAGACATCAATACGTCTAACGATATTTGGTCGTCTTCCGCACCTGTCCATGTTGAGCCTATGGCAGACTCAGCTCGAGATCGACTTCGACCTGGAACGGGACATGGAATACATTCTGAGAATGAGAATGATACTCTACTGCCATACGATTTAAATTCGCAATACGATCCAACGAACGTGCATTTACCGACCCCCTTACCACATTCTTCATCTACTCCCTCACTGTCCACTGCACTGGGTCTAACGAATCACAATCACAATAATACATATAACGACAATCCCAATCAGAACACACAAGGCGATGATACCCGAAGGACACAAAACGATAACGAATGGTATTTACCTTCCGATTGGGATCCTACGACATCCGGCTTGCCCGATTCGTCCGACCCCTCTGCATGGCAGGCTCTGCTGGGTATGGAATGGATGAATAACCTTGATCTAGATATGGATCTGGACATAACGGAGGGGGAGAATACAGGTAGTTTGATAGCTCCCCTGGGACAAGGTCAGGCTCAGAATGGACAAGATAGGGATGGACATGGGCTTTGATAGGTTAAATAAGATGCGATTTGGGGTATGGAAGTGGACCATAAACAAGTTAATCTACATCTCCGATGTTATATGATCACACCTCCATTGCATGATGATGGAAAGAAAATTCGCAGTTACTTTAATGCGATATTTCAGCTGTATATTCCTGTGACGGTGGTCGACGGGATGTGATCTATTGCTTGGAAGTCGAAAACACATACATACGGGTCATCAAAAATCTTGATATCGAGGTGGGAATGTGATAGATTGTCATGTGTTATAGGCAACAGATCAGTTGACAAATATATATCTATATTAGGATTTATGTATCATAGTATCTATCGAAGTGCAGCGAAATCACCTATTGAAGGCTACAGTGTGCCGCCTTGAGTCATTGTATTCTCCACTACAGTACCCATCATAAGACATGTGACATTCGATGGATTTGATACATCTCTTCATTTCAAATCCATCTTACCCGTACTACTTACTACATTGATATCAGATTATTTTTCTATGGGGGTCGAGAAAAACACTTTCAAAGCTTCCTTTTCTGCTTGATCGCCAATTCAGCATCTTCTTTCTCATCTTTGGGAACACCAGCTACTTTAGGTGCAACTATACCATTCAACTTTCTTAGGGCCTATCAAATCACAATAACGACTTTTATCAGCGATGACCTGAAGAATCTGACATGAAGGATAAGACCATCTTTCCATCATGATGCAGACAACGAATTTGTCATATAACTCCACATGTCGTCTTGATGGAAAAAGTACAGTAAGAAGGAAATTCGACCGAAAGCAATAAACATACCATTGCAAATCCATTATCAGGTATTTCATCTCCCGGTCTATCTTGTAACCTGACTATTCCATCGGGTGTAGAATAAATTTGAAGAACAGTTACGAGATTGTACGTTGGTCCAATCTTGAATTTCAGGTCATGGTTGAAATCAGCTTCGATCAAATCTGCGATTACCTCTCTACCTGTACCGGTTTTGGTGGAGATGGATGGAGAGAGGGAGGTGATATGGAATTTGTGAGTGGTAGTTGAAGAGGTTACAGTGGGGATATGTAGGAGCTGTCCAGCTATATCGACATGGACTTAGTCAGTGAGATGATCAATTAGGTAAGAGATTACAGAGCAGTACAATAGCTAGGAAATGAGGAGTTGAATGGAATGGAAGAAAGAACCTCTAACCCACCGACTTCCTCTCTGTTCTTGGCATACGCCACTGGATCTTCATAACAACTATCCTCCGTAAAGCCCTCTACGATCTTAGTCATCGTTCCCTTCCCTTGGAATATATCTAGAACCAACGCAGCATGGTCTAAATGTCTTTTCTCAAGTTTCAAAGACGGTTCACATGAGATTGAAGATGGGTCATTGGAGAGGGTGGAAAGGGATGAAGCGGATACTTCTTGTTGGTCGGACATGTTGCTACTTCTCAATGTACTCGGTGTGAGCGATAGATGTGGTATACAGTATGTGTGATGATATGCAGTATGGTCTTCTATTCAGTTGAATTCTTATATTGTTTGCTCGAGATCGTACTCGAATCATGAGATGGACTACCTCCACTCTCACGATCGACTCATGTCAAAATGACATCATTGGGAGGAGACTCACCCAGGTGAAAAGTGCATAAGTGTCGATGCAATATGTATGTATATGTATGAGATATATATATCTATGATACAATGATCCGTGACATGCTAATCTGTCACTCAAGACATGCCATGAGTTGATGATATCCTGATAAGCCTGCGAACGAAGTCACTAGACCCCCCTGTGGTGTAACCAAATGGTACCGCTACCCACTATCCAGCCTCACAAACCCAACCCCCATCTATCCTTCAAAGTCCTCTTGACATCTCCCAAAGCTCTCAAATTAGGTCCTTGAGCTACTATCGTCGCTTTTCCAGAACCCAATCCGTAATTCAACCTTGATGATGAAGATGCAGGTCTGAGTACCCTGTTGGCCGTCCTCCATAGGTCCTACAGTAGCATAAAACACCGTTAGCCATATTTCCCCATAACACCGTTGATCCGTATAACAGCGTTTCAAGAAAGGAGTATAGACCCACCTCCAATGTCAACTCATCAATCTTCGCACACATCTCCTCTACAGGCACTTTGTGTCCGTGAATCTGAACTTGTCTACCTAGATCTGCAGTATGTAAGTATGCAAGGTCATTTCATCAGCTTTATTCCCTTACCGCTGTTCATAGTTCAGTTCTTGAGTCTAGATCCCGTACTCACCCTCCACAGCAGTCAATTTGCTCTCTAAAGCCATGACCAACGTAGATTTCAACATGTTCTTGGCTCTCAAGAACTCCTTCTGTTCGATTCCTCCGAACATCTGACCAGTCAGGGAATGTAACTGGCCAGCGATCACATCCACTATCCTAGGTGCAAATTCCGGATAGACCGAGGCCGCTATACCGAACAAGCCGGAATCGGCGTAACAGTGATGGAATCCTGCACAGTAATCGACAGAGTAATGCTGGTTGAGGACTTTGGTGTATAGCCGCGTGTACATCCCTTTTCCTGGACCACCTGAGTTCGAAGGATGTGATATTAGCTCGACATACAATGTACAGACTGATTGCATGTGTAGAGATACTTGTAGAAGAACATGATAGAGATATATGCCACTCACCAGCTGAGAAACTACCACCACCACCCAGTAACGTCTGCAAGGTAGCCAAAGCGTACTGCAAAGACTCGTAAGCTGCTGACAGTCCCAGAAGGATCACTTTTGGAGAAACTCACAATATCAGGATCATGTATACCCAGTCCTTCAAATCCAATATGTATATGAACCAATTTATCCTCTGGGTTCTCTACGTAATATTCGCCGCCAGTATATACCGCTTTGGCATTGACCAGTCCGTCGTAGTCTGATGGTGCAGCTACATTCGATACGGTCGCAAACGATTTACTTCCTAACGGTGTTTGTGGTTGTTGTATAGGAGTATGTAACGTCGAGGAGGAAGAGGTTGAGGTAGAAGGTTGTATATCGCCAAAGAACTTCTGTGATAATTCTACCAATTGATCATGAGGCATTCCAATACCAGCTACGACGATTCTCTCGGGTTTATACCAATCACTCATAAATCCTCTTACTTCCTGTTCCCCCAACTTCGGTAATTGACTTTCAGGACATAGTAATGGCATACCCAATGTGTTGTTTTGGAAAGCGACCGTATGGAATATCTCAGGTAAGATTAATTCTGGTTTATTCCATATTTCCCTTATCTCATAAGACGCAGCTTCCTTCTGAGCCAGTATTTCTTCAGGTAATAATAATGGATGTCGAATAGTCGATGAGATCAATTCTAAAGCTAGAGGTAAGGATTCGGGAAATACTGTAGATTGATACATTATTGTTTCTCTTGAGGAGGAACATGTCACTTGAGACCCCAATGAGTCGATCAAACGAGTCATCTCTTCGTCAGAATGTTTGTCTGTACTCTGTGACGAGAAAGGAGGTAGACTATGAGCTGGCTAGTCACTTTTCACACTCACCAACCTGAATGAACTCACCTTGAAAGCCAACCTATCTAAAAGATGTGATATCCCACTTGTCCTTCGACTCTCAAATCGACTACCGACATCTACGTAGACACCCACGGCGTGGAAGTGTCCAGGAAGGGCTTCAGTCGCCACTCGCACTTTGTTGGGTAGGGTGGTGACGACGGATGCTGGAGAGAGGGTCTACAGAATAGGTGAACAAGGTTAGCTACACACGAAAGAGACAAGTGTCAAAAGCTTACGTGTGAAGACGAAGAAGCATATCCTTTGCGCAGTATCGAGCTGGACGGCTGAAAGGCTTTCAGACTTGGCACAAGTGACGAGGAAGGTCGGGGTATCCGGATCATTTTGCTCTACCTGTTTGCTGTTGTGAAGTAAGTGGAATGCACAATGCCGACGTTGTTCATCATTTATTCGTTCATCCATCTGATCTCGCTCATTCGAAACATCCAAGCGGCAAAAGCGGCGATCACCGAGACTCTGGATCGAAGCAACCGAAAACACCGAAAAGTTGAAGGTCGAGAGAGAGGGGGAGATCACCTTAGTTTTCTTCAGCAACTATCTTCAAGGTCCAGACCCTCCGATTGGAGCACAAGAAACCTCAAAACAATGCCGCCCAGACTCTCAACGCGAGCTATCTCAACCCCCTTGGCGGGACTTCGTTATGCCTCTTCCTCAGCCACATCGAAATCAGCTTTGTCCGTTCCTAAACCTGGACAAGCTGGACCTTCGAGCTCAAGTGCCCCTGCGTCCATACCGAGATCTTCTTCTCCTGTAACTAGCTCAACTACGAACGATACAAAGGGCAAAGCTAAAACTGGACCTCAGACGATACCACCTCTTCCGCGACCCTTGGGGATTACAACCCCTCCCAGCTCGGCGAACAAGACCTGGTCGCAGAGGAAGAAAGAGCTGTTGGATGATGACAGACACAAAGCGAAGAGAAAGGCTTTGTGAGTCGGCTTAGTCCAAAGAGTGAAAGGATATCGAAAGGCTGATCCGAAGGATGTGGTGAATATCTGTATAGGGTAAAAGAAGCTACTCAAGGCTATTTTCATGATTATAATCGAGCCAAAGGCGTTGGTGGGGGAAAGCTATGGATAGCACCAAACGTTTTGATCAGAGAGGATGTGAGTCATGCTGTTCGCTATGACATTCGCAAGAAGTACATCTTCTGGTTGTGACGCATATGAGCTGATGAGATGGAACGACATCCGTAGAAAGCATTATATTTTCCAGATATTTCGGGGAAATCATTGTTAGGTGAAGAAGTACATACGACGGATCTCCTTCGAGGTCAAATCACATTAGTCTCTGTGATCGCTACGAGATTGTCAGAGGTGAGCTCATCCGCTGCTTGCTTCATCGCAATCTCAAGGAACCTATCGCTATCCTTCGGATATTCAGTCAATTGAGCGACACAGCTAATCGCTCGAGGTGGTAGGAACATGAACAATCATTCACTCAGCCTGTATTGGAAGATTTTGCTGGACATCCAGAATTCAATTTTGTCCAGGTGAGCCAGTCTCCTCCCGGAACAGGCCTCCTGCCATTTGACAGAATAAGGACTGACCAAATGTTGATCATGTATGACGAATCACCGATTGCAGATAAATCACCAAGAAAACAAATTGAAATCTTTCCTTGTATCATTCTTCATATCCTCCTTGAAACGAACAATAGCAGAAGATAGATGGGGCGATTACTTGATATCAAGTGGTGAATGGTCACCTATGGATGTGAGTTTGAGTTTGACCTTTGATATATAACCCATATGATCGGGATGAACAGGAAACTTCCTCAAGATCAATTTTACTGATTGAGATACGGATTTTACAGATCACAAACCCTTTAGGAATAGATAACAAGCTTTTAGGATATGTATACCTCATCGATCAGAATTTGAAAGTCCGCTGGGCAGGTTGTGGGACAGCTAGTCCCGAAGAATCTCAGGCGCTGAGGCGAGCTACGGCGGTGTTATTAGGTAGGATCAAAGGTGGTTCGGAAGTTGAACAATCAGGGGTATCTACGGAATAGATAGATAGGTACACTAGGTCATGCAACATCTACAGTACACATCCCGATTTTAACAAGACCTATGTGATGGTCAGTACAGTATGCACGCTGATCCCGGGTTTCAAGACGTTCAATGCATAATATTTGTATTGTATATGAAAAAAGAAAATATTTCTATTTTGTATATACTTATAAATTCTTTTTCGATTGGGGTTTGTTGAGTATGATCTTCGATTCATCTATGTACATAAAGGTGATTTGGTATGTGTGTATAAGTATAGATATGCAAGCAGGAAAAAAAGACATGAGATATAAAATATATGAGGAAAGACCAGACAGTTCTAATCTAAGAATAAGCCCAAACAAGGTCCGATAAGAAAAGACAAGGTTAGACAATATGTGCTAGGACGAAGAAGAGACATGGGTAGCAAAACACAAACTCTATAGTCAAGCACCAAGAACAAGTGTGAGAAGAGCCATTCGGACCTATCAACGTATCGCAACAAACATCAGCACTTCTTCGCAAAAGGGAAGAATATATGAGAAGTTACTTACGAAAAGACCATATCTCATTTGTCTGAAATAAGCCGCTCTCTTTGAATCGAAATCTACCTCTGGATCAATCTCGTTGACCCTAGGTAAGGGGTGCATGACAATAGCCGATTCCTTGGCTTTGGCAAGGACGTCGTTGTTGATCACGTAGATATCTTTGACAGCTTCGTACTCTGTGACGTTCTCAAATCGTTCCTTTTGGACCCTCGTAGCATAGAGAACATCCGATTTAGCAATGATATCATCTGAGAGGACAGTCGATTCGGTCCATCGTACACCCGCTCGAGATGCCTCGGACTTGACAGAGTCGGGCATGGTCAGAGATGGTGGTGAGACAAAGTTGATGGTTACGTCATATAATGATAAGAGCTTGACGAGAGAGTGGACAGTTCGTCCGTTCTTCAGATCACCAACTAAGAGCCAGTCGTCAGCAAAAGTCGTCTTGGAGGAACTGGGGATCAAACTCACTCAAAGTAACGGTGATACCGTTGACTGAACCCAATTCTTCTCGAATACAGAAAACATCCAACAAACTCTGGGTTGGGTGCTCGCCGATCCCATCACCGGCGTTGATGATAGGTACGGGACTCGACTTGGCAGCTGCTTTACTAGATCCGACAGAGGGGTGTCGGAGGACAATGGCATCAGAGTAACATCCAACGGTCCTGATGGTATCGGCCAACGATTCTCCTTTTTGCACGGAAGAGGTAGAAGCGGAGACTTGCACAACCTCACCACCACATCGCTTCATGGCAGCCTCGAAAGAGGTGGATGTTCGTGTCGATGGCTCGTAGAAGAGAGTACATAATACTCTACCCTTGAGCGTATCGACTGCACCACTTCGTTCCACTTGAGCTCTCATCTCAGAGGCAAGGTTGAAAAGAACATGGAGATCTTCTCGGTCGAATTGCTTGACGGATAAAATGTGTCGTCGAGAGAATGCTGGGTGGGTTTGGAGTGAGAGGAGGTTTCGGACGGGAGAAGTGTTGACAGCAGCTATGGACGACAAAGACATGAGTTTGTCGTTGGCTGGAGGACCGAAAGACGCAGGTCGTTCCATAGTAGGAGACAAGAGAGCTGAAATCGATGGTCGCTTCTGTAAGGCGAAAGACCCACGAGCTTGTTTGGCGGTCGCGCTTCGGTTTCCGGCGGTAGAGACATCTCGTCCAAGGGGCATGGAGAAGGACAAACCGTCAAGGAAGACTGAGTGACCGTTGATGACGACTCGGTGAATCGCTCCAGCGATGGACTTGCCATCGAGAGGTGACCATGTGTCAGCTGCTTGCGGTGCGAAGGTTGACCTTCTGTTCACCTCGACTTCAACGTAGGTTTGAGACTGTTCAGGCAAGCCAAAGATGTTTCTTGGATTCTCACTGAGCCTCAGGGAGATATCCTCAAGAGTGAGTTTACCATCGGCAACGGCAGTCAAAAGGAGGGGTAGCGATTCAGCGACACCGGAACTTGGAGAAACGGAGTTGCCAAGAGCGGTACCAAGCTCGAAAGGAAGGACACCGACGGAGAAGATGTCAATGGTGGCCAAGTTATCCCAGAGAGCTTGTTGATCATCGGCGGTAGGGAGACACTTGGCGGTTGGATAATCAGCCTGCGAGTAGAACAAGGCGTAGATTGATACATCGCAGGTGACGTTCAATCCCTTCTCCTTGGCGAGAGCGATCAGCAAGATGTCGTCTCGCGTAGATATACTGGCAATGTGGATTGACCTGTTGTTCAAGCTGGCAAGAAGCAAGATTGAAGCGAGATCGGTAGCCCGAGCGTCGGTGACAATTGGCTTGTCTGCTGGCCAAGCGGCAAAGTGTTGGGCAACACTGGTGACCTTGTTGACCGATCCGAAGAAATTGTTGAACGGGATGAACAAGGCTTTAGCACCTGCAGCGATCGCATCCTGGAGTCTTGATGCGTTCTCGGCAGTAGCGGCAACAGAGAAGAAGTAGTCGCAGTGAGAAGCACCAGTGGCATTGGCTTGAGCTCGTTGAAGGGAGATCTCGTCTTCGACGGCAGATGCTACACCTTGAGGAACCATTTGCATGACAGTGAAACCACCTCGGATAGCCGCCTGAGAGGCCTCGCTGAAGTCGTTGGAGTTGGGCTCGGCAGCACCAGGTACGAAGGCTTGAACGGACACAAGGCTTGGGAAAGAGAAGGTTTCGTGAGAAGTCTTATAGTCTACACTGGTAATATCGAAAGTAGGCTTCTTGAGTACAGCTTCGATGAAGAGTTTGGCACATTTGACGTTGGTGATAAGTGGGATAGCGAAGTCGACGGCCATTCGTCTAGATCGATAACCTTGAGAGATGTAAGAAGCAGGTCTTCGAGATCGGTTCTTGGATGGCAAGTTGATGTACAAGTCGATCAAGTTGTTGGCCAAGTGCTGAGTCAAAGAGTATTCAGCCTTTTGAGGGTTGAGATCGTTGACGGAACCCAATGCTTCGAGGAACTTGACGGGGATACCGTGCTCCTGGAAGAAGTCTGAAGTACCAGCGGTAGCAAAGAGGTTGTAACCTTGCCTGTGGAGTTTGTGAACAACAGGTAACATCTCCAATTTCTCCTTGAAGGAACCGATAGAGAGCAGAATATTTTTCTTTGGTGGTCGGATACCAGTCGAGATCAGTGCTTTGAGATAAGCATCGTACTTGTTTTTACCGAAACAAGCGACTTCACCGGTGGAAGCCATTTCGACACCTAACACAGGATCGGCACCGGACAATCGACTGAAAGAGAATTGAGGTACCTTGACACCGACATAATTAGGCGGCAGTTTGACGTCTGGGTAAGGAATGACAGGGAAACCAAGCATGACTTTGGTTGCAAGCTCGATAGCATCGATTCCAGTGACCTTTGAGACGAATGGGAAGGATCGAGCAGCTCGCAAGTTACATTCGATAACCTTGATTTCGTTGTTTTTGGCGATGAATTGAATGTTGTATGGACCAGTGACGTTAAGAGCCTGGCCGATCTTTTGGGTAGCGATTTCAATCTTTCTGATAGTCTCGGGGTCAAGATCTTGAGGAGGCAAGATGAGGGTGGCATCACCGGAGTGCACACCCGCATTTTCGACGTGTTCGGAGATGTAGTGCATGACCATTTTACCGTCTCGAGCAACGGCATCCATTTCAATTTCCTTGGCTTCTTCGATATATTTGGAGATGACGACGGGGTGATCCCTAGAAACGTCGGTAGCTTGGGTGAGGTAAGATTCGAGATCATCCTCGGAGAAGACCACGTTCATAGCAGCACCGGAGAGCACATAGGATGGTCGCACAAGCACGGGGTATCCCACCTTGTCACAGAAGGTCTTGGCTTCGGAGAAACTGGTAAGCTCTTTCCAAAGAGGTTGGTCGACGCCGATTTTGTCGAGCATTCGAGAGAACTTGTATCGGTTCTCGGCGGTATCGATCATTTCTGGGGAGGTACCATAAATCTTAACATTTTGTCGGTGGAGAGCTAATGCAATATTGTTAGGGGTTTGACCACCCATGGACAGAACGAGACCACTTGATCGCTCAATATCGTAGATATCGAGCACAGTCTCGAGCGAGATATTCTCGAAATAGAGCTTGTCGGCTTCGTCATAATCGGTGGAGACTGTCTCAGGGTTGTAGTTGATCATGACAGTCTTCATGCCTTGTTCTCGGAGGGTTCTGATGGCTCTTACAGCACACCAATCGAACTCGACGGAGGAACCGATTCTGTACACACCAGAACCAAGAACCATTACACCATTGTCATCAAAGGTGACATCGTGTTCGCTAGCATTGTATGTGGTGTACAAGTAGTTGGTGAAAGCAGGGAACTCGGCAGCAACGGTATCGATTTGCTTTACGTATGGAGAGATGCCAGCTTCAATACGGAGTCTTCGAACAGCAAGCTCGTTGGAGTTGAGAGCTTTAGCGATTTGTCGATCGGAGAAACCAAGTTGCTTGGCGTTTCGGATGAGTTGGTTGGGGACAGTAGAAGCGTTGAAGGTCCTGTAGAAGAAATTAGCTATGTACATTTTTACGATTTATGTTGAGGCTTACCCAATGAGCTTCTCGGTCTTGGACAATCTCTCAAGTCTTGTCAAGAACCAAGGGTCGATGTTAGACATCTTGTTGAGCTTCTCGACAGAGTAACCCCTCTTGAGTGCAGTAGCAAGGGCGAAGAGACGTTGATCGGTAGGATTGGCGATCTCATGATCAATGTCTTCGACATCGATGTGGTCACCGAAACCGGGGAATCGATCATCGATACATCTTATGGCTTTTTGAATGGTCTCTTCGAAAGTTCGGCCGATAGCCATGACTTCACCAACGGATTTCATGGAACTACTCAAAGCGGTACTGACTCGGTTGAACTTCTTCAAGTCCCATCGAGGAATTTTGACTACACAGTAATCTAATGAAGGTTCGAAACAAGCCGAAGTGAGCTTGGTGACAGAATTCTTGATCTCGTTCAGAGGAATGTTAAGACCCAATTTGGCGGCGATAAACGCAAGAGGGTAACCGGTAGCCTTAGAGGCAAGAGCGGAAGATCGAGAGAGACGAGCGTTGACTTCAATGATGCAGTATTCTTTAGAGTAAGGGTTAAGGGCGTATTGAATGTTACATTCACCCACGACACCAAGATGTCGGATGACATTGACAGCGGTCGTTCGAAGCATGTTGTAGTCGGCATCGGATAGGGTTTGAGAAGGAGCGACGACGATGGAATCACCGGTGTGGATACCCAGGGGGTCGAAATTCTGTGGCATGGTCAGCTATGGCATGGCACGGATAGTACACGACTCACCTCCATGTTACAGACAGTGATACAGTTGTTTCTGCAATCTCTGACCACTTCGTACTCTATTTCTTTCCACCCTTTCATTGACTTCTCAACCAGAACCTGGGGAGAAGTGGCGAAAGCCTTGTTACAGAGCTCGGTAAGTTGCTCATCATCTTGAGCGAAACCGGAACCGAGACCACCAAGAGCGTAGGCGGCTCGGACGATGACTGGATAACCAATTCTGTTGGCAGCTTCTGTGGCTTCTTGAAGGTTGACGGCACTGGCAGATTCAGCACATTTCTCGCCAATTTCCTCCATAGCTTTAGCGAAGAGATCTCGATCTTCAGTGGTGATGATGGTCTCGATTGGGGTACCAAGCACCTTGACACCGAGAGAGGCGAATTCATCTTTCAGCTTGATACCGACTGAAAGGGCGGTTTGACCACCAAAGGTACAGTAAATACCATCGGGCTTCTCGTGTTTGATGATCTTTCGTACGAATTCAGGTGTAACAGGAAGGAAGTAAACCTTGTCTGCGAGACCTTTCGAGGTCTGGATGGTAGCGATGTTAGGGTTGACAAGAATGGTATAGATACCTTCTTCCTTCAAAGCCTTGATAGCTTGCGAACCGGAGTAATCAAATTCACCGGCTTGACCAATAGAGAGACCACCAGAACCGAGAACAAGAACCTTCTTGACGTGTTCTTTAGGTCGAGCAGCGATGTTATCTGCGAGGTCACCCCCAGGCATGTCGATGGGGACGAGTTTACCTTCTCTGGCGGAGTCAACCATACTCTTAATGAAGACGTCGAAGATGAATTCGGTGTCTCGAGGTCCAGGAGCTGATTCGGGGTGGAATTGTACTGAGAAGAAGGGTTTACCATTCTTACCCATCCAGATACCTTCGTTGGATTGGTCATTGGCGTTGGTGAAGAAAGCTTCCCAACCGTTCTTAAGGGTAGAGACATCGACTTCGTAACCGTGATTCTGAGAAGTGATGTAACATCTACCAGAAGATGAACACGTACAAGGCAAGTTCATACCTCTGTTACCGTACTTCATCTTTCGAGTGGAAGCACCTGAGGCCAAAGCGAGAAGTTGGTGACCAAGACAAATACCGAAGATAGGGACTTTGCTGGTCTCAAGCGCTTTGGAAAGGTTGGAAATGGTCTCTTTGACCATGGAGGGGTCACCAGGACCGTTAGAGACGAAGAGACCATCGTATGGTTCGGTCTCAGCATTGAAGTCATAATTCTAAAGTACGATCAGCGTAGCTCATTTGGCCAAGCCTATGGACCACTCACCCAAGGAACAACCTTGACCTCGACACCTCTTTCTCGGAAACATCTAATTTGGTTCCACTTCATACCAACATCGATAGCCACGACTCGCAATTGCTTGCCAGTCCTAGGGTTGATTTTCTTCTCTGACCCGGTGATAGCGGTGTAGAGAGTGGGTTGTTGAGTGGAGACCTTTGCGACAAGGTTGATACCGTTGGGGTCATAGAAAGGTACAGACTCGTAATCTTCTTTCCAGTTCAAAGCGAAGTTATCTGTAGAGTTGGACCTAGCCATCGAAGGAGCCGAAAGACCGTTGAGAAGTCTGGATACTCCACCGAGAACTCCCGATTGGGATTCTCTACCTCTTGATTGACTATCAACAGCCGAGGCACCTTGCTTGGCGAGGACTCGACCAAGAAGGACACCACCTTCTCTAAGTCTCTTGGTCAGCATTCTAGTGTCGACACCCCAGATAGCGGGGATACCTTGTTCTTTGAGCCATTGACCAAGACTGGAGTTGGCGAGATGGTGCGAGAAACTTGGGTGGTAGTTGGCTACGACGAGGGCAGCGATGTGGATGTGAGAAGACTCGAATTCGAGAGGGAGCGAGTCAAGGAGGTGTGTAGGAGGAAGGACGTTATGAGCGTCCTCGGAAGTAGGAATGTTGGAAGTAGCAACATTGGGTCTTTCGGGTACACCGTAGTTACCGATTAAAGGGTAGGTGAGGATCAGGATTTGAGAGGAGTAGGAAGGATCGGTCAACGACTCGGGGTAACCGACCATACCTATGAAGGGTGAGCATTGGAAGACATGCTAGCTATCTAGGTAGCTTACCAGTCTGGAAGACACATTCTCCTGCTACTGATTTCTTAGCACCGAAAGAGTGACCAGCCAAAGCGAGACCATCGGCAAGTTCGAGAACAGCATCCGGCTCTCCCATAGAATCGTCCCATTTAGGTTCTTCGGGCATACCCTCCCAGTCAATACCTTTGAGAGTGGCTGGTGGGTGAAGACTACCTAATGGCTTGGGAGCAGGGGCGACGAAGGAAGACGCACGATTGACGGTAGGCCGAGGGGAAGTAGCTGCGGGAGCTGGTGAAGCTGGTGGGGTAACATCGACAGCAGAGTGACCAGCGGGAGCTACAGAGACAGCCTGTTGAGCAGGTGGGATGTCGCTGGAAGGTACGACACCTTCGAAACCTGGTACGGAAGGAGCCATCGCGAAAAGTTGAGGAATTTCGCGATAGTCACAATAAAAGAGAGGCGGGAGTGTCGGTTCTTGCGATATGTAGAGGGGAAAGGGGGGGGCTAGAAAGAGGAGCTAGAAAGGACTCTTTCGTTTTTCAGTATTTTTACAAGATGCGCGGTGCTCGAACCAGACACAGTGGTTTTTGGCGTGCTGGACCAAATAGGTATGCATTGGAGAAGAGGAGAGAGGAGGAGAGGAGAGAAGAAAGAGGAAAGATGAAAGAAAGAAAGAAGAAGGACACAAAGTGAGATGGATGTGTCAGTCACCACCGTACCACCGTGCTGATGGCAGTAGTAAATTTTTTTTCCAGCTACTGGATTTTGGATTTGAGTGGATTACCGTGAAAAGTGGAGGACACGCTGACAGAATAATGGGTGAATTCGTGGATTTGTCGTAATTTATCCCGATCGCGCATCTTTTTTTTTTAATCTAAATCGCGTGGGGGCGTAGCAGCAGTTAAATTAAATTGGGACATTACTCGTAGGGACATTCGGATATCCCGGAATCAAATAGAGGACCGGCAAACGCGTCTGTCAGAACCCAACACGTCCCAAGCGGAAGCGAAGACATCAAATCATCACACGTCGTCGATCTGATCGCATAGAACATCAAAGTCAACGATGAGCCACAAGCATGTCACTGTCCCGACCGTCAAATGCGTTTGACGCTCTCGAGCCAGACGAGTCCTTCTTCGACAGGGAGAAGGCAAAGCTGATAGAGGAGATATCAACAGTGAGAACAGATCCATTCGTTTAGCTGGTTCGGTCGGTAACTGACAAGAACCTATTTTCCCAACAGAATTTCGAAGAATTGATGGGTCATACGAATGTGTTGAATAGGAAATTGGAAGAGGTGTTTGGTGTAGGAAAGGAATTCACTACTGTAGCTGCATTGTGGGGTGTAAGTGCTCTTCACCCCTCGGAGTACAGATGATGCTAAGCTGACTTATTTTTGGTTGGATGATAGAAATTCAGCGATCTGATCAAAGAACAGCAAGTAAGACACTCCTTTTCGACCGAACCAAACCCAGACCTTCGATGTGTGGGACTTATGATCACCCGTGCATATTGACCATCACTGAAATTTTCTTTGTTGCTTGACTAGACCGAACTCGCTCAATCTGCAGATATCGGTGTACCTGGAACAGGTTCGACCAACTTCGTTGCTAATCCCATTAAGACCAATCAGCCGGAGAAGCGATAACACATCTTCTCTTTCCTTTCTTCCTTCTGGACGTGACGTGGTCGTCAAAGTCGTTGGTGTGATTTTATCGATGGATTTAGTTGTATATTCAGAAAAAATCAAGTATTCTCATTCAATCATGCATATAAATAATGATTTATGGTTTTACTGTAAATGCTGGGAAATCTGATCTTCAAAACCAAAACTCGAGACCAAACGGGGACATGAAATAGCAACACTACAACGTATTCAGAATTTCATGCTTATGGATTTTATCGTATCGTATTGTATCGTATGTGAGTCTTATCTGCTTATTTACTTGGTTACTGATGAAAAAAGGTTATCGTCCCAAAAATTCATAACTGTCTGATCAAATCACTTCCCAACCCAACGTGCTCATCTTGATCCCATCGTTATAAATGATTATGATTCCTACCCATGAATGATCGCTTTCTAGTGTTCTAGTATCTCCATTCTTCTATTGTGGTGAAGGGACATTGTGAGGTGCTAGAGTCGGTATGTGATGGCTCATCGTACCACTCTGTTGATATTGATGTTGTGTAGGAGTCTGATGATGAGTGTAGTGCTCGTAGGCTGTAGGAGGCGGTGGGGGAGGCTGGTAAAAGCCAGTTTGAGGAGCGTTATGGCAGATGTTGAGCTGAAGGTGTTGCTGGTGATGATGTTGTTGTTGTTGTTGCTGGTGGTGTTGGTGTAATTGTTGTTGTTGAGCCTGTTGATGGGCGTAATTCATCTGAGCTTGGGTGGGGTAGAAGTACGCAGCTTGCGCATAAGGGCTTGGACCGGGTGAGTGGGAGTGATGTCCATGGGATCCATGGGATGAGTGGGGAGCTTCAAGCGGAGTGAGCAATTGAGGTGGGGAAGGTGTTCTCGATCCTTCAGTCATAGGGAAAGTATACCCATCAAAGTACCCGGTAGCATAGGCGATCTGGCCGTTGTGCGTGGGGGTGAGTGTGGCAGTGGGAGTAAGGTGGTGTGCGGGCATACCACTTAAACCAAGTACGTTGGGACTTCCAAATGGTTGATATTGGTCAGTGTGATGGTTTTGCTCAGGCAAGATGATGTTCATCGGAGGAGCTAAACTTCCCCTAGTTGAAGTCGATCGTCTGGAAGATCGACGAGCAGCCTCATTAGATAATCTGATTGCTTTTTCCCTGGCAGCATTCTCCTTCGCTTTGGCTTTTCTCTTCTTGGACCCTTTACCTTCTCCATTGGGGGCTCGGGTAAACTTGTAATCGTAATCTTCGACATACTTGTCCCAATACTTCTTCGAGACTCTTGTCCACCATTCGAATTCTTCCGGTCTAAGGTCTTTCAATGCTCGCCACTCGGCAGACAACCAGGTGGAGATCGAACCAGTCTTCATGTCAGAGTACATATCTCCCCACTGAGGTCTTCGGAAATCCGCAAAGGCCATTGCACCTGTAATCAGAATTTACCAGTCAGCACCACAACTTGGACGGATCAGAAGGAGAATTACTTACTGTTCATAGGCCTAGGTGGTTTGAATTCTTCCCCGGCTTTTTGACATCTTGTAAATTCCTTTGCGATTGTCGCTTCAGATTTCTTCATCAACTTTGCCACTACCGCATCTTCAGTCAGGTCCTTTCTGGCCTGTTCGACCTCCCAAAGATGAGGAAATCGACAATGATCCGTGAGGGGCTGTAATTCTTTGGGTTCACCCTCACCTTTTGGCCATGCTTTGGGATTGGCCAAGTAAGATTCTCTTCTTTGTTTATGTGACTCAGCAACGGATCGGATCCATTCGGAAGGTCCATCATACCACTCATCGGTCGAAGATGGAGTGTTGGATTTGGTGATTACCATGCGAGGTGCGATGTGGGATGTAGAAGTAGCAGTAGAAGGAGGCTGGGGTACCTCTTCGGTGGCGATAGTCGCAGGGGAGAAAGAGGCATTCGATTCGGGACTAAGACTACGAGAAGGCGACGGTCTATCAGAAAAGGCATCAGTCACTTTTCAATACGACACGATACAATAGATGATAGACGATTGATCGACTCACTCCATGAGTTGAGGGTTTATGGTGAACGATGAGATCATAGGCTCCCACCCTTGGACTCCTAGGTGTTGTTGACTGTGTAATATCGATTGGTCGTACGTGTGCCCATATTGACTGGGTGTCTCGTGCATGTAATCGATCGCGAGATGGTAAGGTTGATGATGAGGAGCTGTGTGCGTATCGGTGAACGTACACGCACTGTTGTATTGAGGTGGTTGAGTGGCGGTAGTCGTCATTTTTGAATGGGAATCGCTTTGGAAAGGATCTGTAACTGAGTATTCTGGAGATACAAACGAAGAAGAAGAAAGATTATGAGGATGATGAGAATGATTGATAGGTGTTTGAAGCCTCGTTGAATTGGAGTTGATACTGTCTCTAGATAAAGCGGGGATAGAAGGAGAAGGTGTAGTTGAATATCGATAAGATGGAGAACCAGAATGAGAATCGAATGAATGTTTAGAATGGATTTGAATACTCAATTGAGGCCGCTCTCTTGAATCGCCAGTGGTAGAAGTAGTAGTAGAAGTACAAGGTGAGGCTGACCAAGGTGATGCTGTCACTGTACCAGCACCAACTTGATCAACAACCCGTTGTCTGTTTGACACTTGCATCATCTTTCGTCTTCTTCCTTCAAGTGAAGGCGCAGCTCGGGTTGGCTTGTATTGTATAGGACAGGACAGGATAGTGTTTTGCGTTTATGATTTCCCCCTTGGATGACTGATAGGCTTAGACGTGATGGCTCAAGTGGTGTCTGATGTTCGGCGGGTGATAGAATGGTGAAAAGGATAAAGAATTTGTCATTCAGTTAGTATGCTTCTTTCATTATACATAGGAGTGCCAAGTATAACATGTGTATTACTCACAGTTTATGATGCAACGACCTGCGTGTACAGGAACGACCCCAGAGTCAAACAGGTCTTGAATTTTTTTTTTTCTTCCTCTACTTTCCTTGTGTTTTACTGTACGGGGGATCTACCTACCTGGTATGTGTGTCTCCGACACTGAAACACAAGATCAGATCTTGATCTTGAATTGCTTCCCAGGGATTTTTATCTTTATAGTTCGATAGGGCAATACCGTACGGCAACGGCAATTCGTCAGATTCGAGGAAGGTTGGACACGTGAAGAGTTCGTACTCGGTAGCCTAAAGGTTAAAGGTAAAGCGTAATATGCCTCAGATGAGAAGAACAGTAACAGATCGTCGAAAGTGGCGAAGAGCTAGAAAAGTCGTACAGGTACAATGTCTTATGGATCAAGTTGAATTTGGTAGATTCAATGTATGTATCGACGTTGGGTCGGAGTTCCAATTGCCAGCTCAATCTGTGTTGATAAATTGTATTGAAAAGGGAGATTCCAAGCTTGATCAGACGACTGACGATGATTCTTTATACATCTATGGTGTGACCAGTGGAGTACTGTACTCCTGGTACCTTATAACCGGAAGATTCAACCGATCCCAGGTTAATGCATCTGGAACATGTGTGTATGCACCACCATCACCTGAACGTCGATAAGGTTTGATTTCATTTGGCTTGTTTGCTTATTTTCTTGTCTTTGTTTCATCTCATCGACGAATCGAACAAGACTCAGCTCTTTACCACTTCGGCTGAGTTCGCCACTGCACAGGGCCTCACGGCACCATAAGGTGTTGTATGATTGTACAGCATGAAAGTGTAGGGGGAAATTTGAATTATCACTAAAACATTCCCTTCCTTTTCCCATGAGATCGTCGAGTCTCTTGGAATTCTTGGAATATCGGACCAGATCCAGAGAGGGATCAATTGTACAGAAATAGAAAACTGGTTAAGATCAAAGAACAGTTATCCTGATTGGCCAGGTTCCGCCGGTAGAAGGAGATGGAGATACGCGGAGTTCCCTATTATGCTGAACGGAAATGAAGGGTCTCTTACAGTAAGTAAGAAACGAGCGATCAAGCCATATTAAAACCACAACACGGTACTACACCCACACACATGGATCCAACCAGATGTTTGACTAATCAATTCAAAGAATGAATCATCATGTTACCCTTGAGACATCGCATATCGGGTGTATACCCTGAAAGACTGGTAGTCACTCCACGGATAGTGACAGACTATGGTATACACCAAATAGGAAGCGAATTACACTCTGTGAGACCTTGGTTTGATTCAGCGATTCCAGAGTCTAAATGAGATTTACATCTACCCTTGAGTCATACCTATTTACAAATCAGGATACAGGACTCCTCACGGGGAAGTCGGAAACAACCGCAGCAAACGTCATGCACCCGTATTGGACAGAGACTTTACGATCGGGGACAAATTTTCTTCAAGAACGATGACAACTGTTGAAGAGGCCGATTGGGAACGTCCCGGCTTTGTCTTACTGTAAGAACTGCAGCATCAACTCTCCGTTTCCCCTTGAAGAAAGTGGATCAGTACCCAATTTTTCATCAATGGTTGATTTCAGAGATCATTTTACATGTGATAGTACCTCTTCAGGGCTTTTCGACAGCTAGGGGACATGCATATGCATTGTCCCTAAAATCAGTCTCGTCTCCAACTTGCTCTTGGCTCCAAACGAGTTAGGGGCAGGAAAATGGCTTAAATCCCTTCCCTCCCATCGGCGAGTCCTGCTGCATTGTTCTGCATGACATGCGGGCTGATTGTGTGGAGCGCTAGACTTGTAACGGGGGCAAAGAGCTCATGAATTGCTTGTGCAGGTGTCCCCTGTATAGCCTAAGCCTTCCACCTCTTACATCCTTGTCTAGGTCAGCATGACCTTTTCGATACAAACGAACCTCGACGTGGCATCACCGATGCACCACAACGTTACAGTATGTATCCGGTTCCGCATGATTAGGCTTCTATCGTATACTGTACATGCAAATAGACATGAATCATCCTTCAAAAATCTGCATATCTGATCTGCCGTTACTATCTGTGGCTTTGACATAATGGGCTTTATAGTAACAGATTTACGATTAGCTTGGCAAAAAGGTACCATTTTATCGATTGAAGATAAAATCCTTGAGCCACACTATAATTCCATAATTTGTCCTATTCAAAAATCAATTTGATCGCCCCGCATCAAATTACCTGTCGTAAGTAAGATTTGCGATTACAATACGAGCACCAGTACATACTTGTCTATCGGTATATCATGATACAGTGATCCAGCCACATGTGCTCGAACTACAGTCGTACCAGTGTCTGCCCCAGTAGAGTATGCATGTGCCTTAACACTCCAGTGATTATAGTGACGAGGAGCTATCGAAGCACAAGGCTAAAATTGAAGGGGGAACCAAAGAGTTTGAAAACAAGCTTGTTTGATGTGATAGCCGAGTAAATTCGCGGATCCTCGCTGATGCAAGACTAAGTTGGAGTGTTGAAGTTGTTCTCGTGACGCAAATAATGTCTTGAACATCACACCACGTCTCGTCACTCTCCGGGTGCACATCGATTTCAACCTTGGCTTATTGTGCTGTATCCTCCAAGGAGACTGACTTTGGCGCAAGCAGAATGGTAACGAGGACCGGCTGAACATACTTGTACACAAGGGTAAGACGCCATCCGGATCTAGTCTAAGCTAAGCCATCGTGTGTCAATCAGTCATGTGCAATCACTACACTCGGAGGTTCGCTTATAACTCAACTTGATAGGGGGTAACGTGATACCACTTCACCTTCCCTTGTCTCATTCAAAGGCACAATACAAAATATATCGTATCTTCTTCATCTCCGTATCCGTATCTTTTCTCTCGTTATGGTTCGCTTTGCTGGTGATCCGTTGGATCATACAAGCTCCAACGCTCCATCGGATCCAGACATTCAGACCAAAATGCTGATCGAACAGTATGCATCATGCATCATGCACCGTACGACGCGAGTCGACCGGTGTGTATGTATGTATGCAAAAGATCCAAGATACACTGTAGTGAGTTTAGGACTCTTTAAACTTTATCAAAGACAATCGTCACTCTGCGTTCAACTCTCGAGAAAATCGTCGATACGCAGATCAAAAGATCGGGTAGAGTCAGTCTTATGATCAATGGTGGAGCATGGTCTATATCTGCGAGAACTGGTGAGGTAAATGACTTCATCAAATTTGGTATGGAAATGAGATGGATATGATATGTATGTCTGTCTAAGTGTGATTAGGTATACTGGATGTTGCTATACCGTGGCAATTCGTTACGATACTTCTTCTCTTCCAACTCCAAGAACAGCGTACAAAAGCGGTTCTTCACCCGTGTCGCGATGATGTTACACTTTACTCAAGAAATTGTCCAACGATAACTCTGCGTATTCGTCTTCGGGTGGCAAGTCATCGAGTCTGCTCAGTGAACCGTTAGTGCCTCGCTTCTAGCTATATAGGACAGTGTATCAACTTACCCTTCTAACATCTTACTCATGGATGTCGGTCCATTACTCGTTGAAATCTTAGGTTTGGCAGGTTCACTTTCAGCAGACACCTTGAAAAGATCCAGTACTTCTCCAGTGTTCATTGAGCCTAGTCCCGCGTTCTGCTGAGTTACCACGGAGGATGCGATATTCAGCTTGAATCGTTGTAACCTGTAGTATAACATGAACAATTACGGTCAGCACCACGTCGGTAAATCACATTTTGCAGTCTGAACACTCACCCCATGATCTTTTCTTCCAAAGTCCCTCTCGTAATCAATCTATAAACATTAACGACCTTCCTCTGACCCAATCGATGAGCTCTGTCCATAGCTTGGAGATCCTTCATAGGGTTCCAGTCGTGATCCACAAATATCACCGTATCTGCACCGGTCAAGTTCAGTCCCAACCCACCTACACTGGTAGTGAGTAGTAAGACATCTATTCTGGGATCCGAGTTGAACGTCTGTACAATCGCATGACGTTTTTTAGGATCGGTCGATCCGTCCATTCTCATATATGATACAGAGTTCATATGTTTGCCGAACAAATCTTTCTCGATTATATCTAACATGGGTCGAAGTTGACAGAATATCAGGACTCGATGTTGGTTTACGTCATCGGATAGCTTGTCAGGAGGTTGGCCAATTCCGCAATCAGTCAAAAGTTGTCTGTAGCAAGCATATCAGTTGAGCTTCACCACTGTTGATGATGACATATGACTCACTTTAATGCCTCCATCTTAGGCGCGTTAGTTATATCATGTAAACCCGTACCACTCTCTACTCCCCATTTCTTCTGTATCTGGTTGAATCGCTCAGGTTGATTATCCAAGACCAGTGCAGGGTGATTACACAGTTTTCTGAGATATTGTAAACTCTGGAAAACATGTCCTTGACCTTGTCCATTCTTGGGCGTATCAGAGGAAGAAACTTCCTCACCAGCTTCTTGAGCGGCTTGAGATTTCGAAAATTCATCGTACAAGTGTTTCTGTATTGGTGATAATTCGCAATAATAATCTTGGATAATTTTGGGTGGTAAATCGTTTAATACATCTTCTTTCAGTCTTCGTAAGAGGAACGGCAAGACTTGTTTATGTAGCGCCTCAAGAGCGGACGCAGCTGGATGAATGGGTCCATCACATTTACATCAGCTCTTTTGATACATTTTCATATTCTTGTCCGAACCGCAACCATACTCACCTGCCTCTCTTTCTTTGGGCGTAGCTTTGCCTTCTCTGTCCGCCAGAATAGGCTTCGAGAACTTATCATTGAACATCCTTTCATTCCCAAGGAAACCGGGCATGAGGAAATCGAACAAACTCCATAACTCCAAAACATTATTCTGGATTGGTGTACCGGATAATAACAATCTATGTTGAGATTTGATCTGTTTCACCGCAACTGATAATTTCGTTTTGGCATTTTTGATGATATGACCTTCATCCAATACGCAATATAAGAAATTGAACTTGGTCAATTCGGTTATATCGGATCGTATCGATTCATAAGATGATATGATCACATCATGATAAGGGAATCTCGATCTCAACATTGTCCGTTCACCGGCATTACCCACGTATTGTAAAGGTTTAAGATGAGGTGTGAATTTGAGGATCTCATGATACCAATGCCCCGTCAATGTTGGCGGGCAAACTATCAAGGAAGGTAAATGCGCTGTATCGACCGATTTGGTTGTAGCATGTCGAGTCGCTCGTTCATGATGTTTACTGGCGATTATACAGATACTCTGCAGCGATTTCCCGAGACCCATATCTACGCTCCATGGTCAGCTGTCTGCTTTGCAGCAAGCGCGAAGCTAGCTCACCGTCACACAAGATACCGTGCAACTGATATTTCGCCAAGAAAGCTAACCAGCTCACACCATCTTTCTGATATTGCCTGAGATCCGCTTTGACTTCTACTGGTATCTGATACTGTTCAGCTTTACTACCGTCAAGCAGCTGCGTGAGGAACTTTCGTTCTTCATCTCGTTTGGCTAGAAGTTCAGGCGAAAAGCCTTCGGGGTCTGGGATGCCAGCCTGACGCAGCATATCAGCACAAATGTTGGGTCGCAGTTGTACCTGGTGAACTAACCTCAAGAGGTACCATCTTTACCAAAGAAGCGAAAGAGCTAGTAGATAACAGGCGAACGTGCTCATCTGGGTCGCTCATACGACCCAGGATGGGTACAATGAGGAACAGGACATAGGGTAATGCTTTGATATCCAGGACTTTGATGATATCTGCGAGTGAGTTACTTGAGCATATAGATCAGCTTCCACTACGAAGCCAGCGACTCACGATGAATAGCTTCCACTGCACCTTGCCTCGACGCCACCCTCGTAGCATCTCCCACAAGGGGTACGACGTCATCTACCACCTTTTTCATACTTTCATTCAACAATACGTCGCAGAAGGCTGCCAGACATTTCGCAGCTGAATGTCGAATGACCGCAAAAGAACTTTGCAAAGCAGTGATGATAGGTGGGAAGAGGACATGAAGTTGCGCATGGAGCGAGGGGTCGAGCTCAGGGACGATGAGCCTGAGAGAGGTCAAGCAATCAATGATATCTTGTCCTGCCTGAGCGTTCTCCGATAGTTTCTTATCGATCTCATTGATATGTATACCTGGCCAGGAGATCAGCTTGGCTTAACAGATCAGAAGCATGAAGAAATAGCGAACTCACTCATTGCAAAATTCAACAGCAGAGCGGCGCTTACACCCTCCCAGAATTTCGGTACCGCGTCAAATAACCTATCTCCAAATTGAGTAGCCATAGCTCTGAAGGCCTCCAAAGCACCTCTTCTAGTAACTCTAGCTTCGATCTGTTCTTCGGTCTCTTCGATGGCATCCTTTCCTGCCCCTTTCTTGGCCGCAAGTGCGGCAGCAGCTCTTTCATCTTTCAGAGTGATGATACCTGTAGAAGCACTTGGACCAGGCGCGAAGATGGGCGTGACAGACGTATCAGAACATAAGAAAGTAAAAAGGTTTCGTACGACTTTATCCGAGGGGTTGACTCGTCCGGTGAATAGTGGAGTGGTTGTATATTCGATGAAAGCAGCCACCGAGGAAGCGGCTCGAGTTTGAAGAATCTCATTTTCCTCTTTCTGCTTTCGACGTCAGTGGTATATCAGTGAAAAAGTAAGATTCAAGCTCACTTTGACAGCATCCATCAGACTTTTGATCACTGGGCCTAGCTTCGAAGGCATAACTCTCAAAGCTACCAACGCACTGGCTATTCCAGCCATAACTTGGGTATCGTACCTTTCTTTCATGACCGAGAAATAACCTATGGAACCCATGACTTTTCGCTGTCTATCCTTCAACGCTGCCAAAGCGATCTTCTGGGCTGGTTTAGTAAGTAGTTTGGCTAATCCTTCGAAAGTCGGTCCAACAGCTTGTTGGGCAGTCGTCAAAGAGAACACGTCCGGAGAGGTACTGAGAGGATCGAGCCGACTAGGTAAGGTTGGGATCCTTTCTTTGGATATTTTTCCTTCCACGTTGAAAGCGTTAAGAAGGGCATGACATTCAGTGTATATACGTTGGAGAATGACAGACATCTCGTGATACGTTGCGGGAGGAGGCGATTCGATTCTCTCGATTAATATTGGTACCAAGGGATTGGCGAGTTCATGGGATGCGCCCAAGCTCCTCAATTCCGTTTCCGGTCTCTGGGATTTGTCGTAATCGAGGGCCCATTCCTGCATGATGGCAGTGGCCATGAAAACCTGGTGCGCACTAGCCGATCCGAGGTATTGTTTCAGGTGGTTCAAGTCATTCGACTGGTCGCTTATCAGTTGACAGGACCATTTCGAGCTATCAGGGAGAAGTGCACACTCACATCTTCATCATGGAACCGTCTCAGCAAGCCTAAAGCCTTTGCTCCCGTCAATCTAGTTTGCAAAGCTGTATCCATAGATATCAACGACATATCTCCTGCCATCATGGCTTTATCGACATTATGGCCCGTAGTAGAATTTTTCACTTTCTTGAACAAGCTCTGATCGAATGGTGCTCCTATTGGGGTCATGACTAGTGGGAACCAAGTATCCAGATCCATCATTCCCTCCTGTTCACCGCACTCCTCTTCCACCTCTTGGACAGCATCATCGAGGGCTTTCAAGGACAGTTCCCTGATATCTTGTCTTTCTTCCAACAGTAGATTTTGGAATAAGAGCGAGCTGTAATTATCTGACAACCAGACCTTCTCGACTTCCCTCAACTCGCCAAGAGCTATGAGGATCTTGATGACTGAAAGTCGGACAGAAGCGATAGGATGTCGCATGAATTTGTATGTTCGCGAAGCAAGGTGTTCTCTACTTTCGATCATTAAATGTATGACATGCTCCTGCTTAATGAGGACACCTAATATCGAAAATTCGTCAACATGGGTCCGTACGAAAATTTCGAGAGCATTCACCTAACAAATCCATCACGGCACCGGTACTACTTCCGAGCTCATCACCACCTTCGGAAAGACATCCCCATAGAGTAGTCAGCAGACCGTTCAGGTCTTCTTTTGGTAGTCGCGTAGCTATGATGTCGGGTATAGGAGTGAGAGCTGTAGCAGCTACAGTTCGTACATCATCATCCGAGTCTTCCAGCCTAAAGAATAGTCGTGTCATGTCAGCTGTGTCGGGACCACGATCTCGACGAGCTCACGCTAGCACACCTGCCTCCACGACATCCTGTAGTATATCCAGCTCGGTCACCGCCAGATCAGGCTTGATGTCCGTCTTCATCTTGACATTTTCGTCTTTAATCGAACCTAACAGGTCTCCTCTAACGGCTACTTCATATTTCAATCCCAACAAACCGGCATGTCTAACTTCCCAAGCGAACTTCTCACTTCTATCCAACCCTTCAGCCGCCTTACCTCGTTTCGCCCAGGGTTGTTTGACCATCCCCATCAACGTGTTGTGTATCTCCCTCACACCATTTATATCGATATACTTCAGGACGATACCCAAGCTTTGAGCGGCGGTTTCTCTAACGGGTGCCACCACAGTATCCCCAACGAAATCACCGAATCTATCTAATACTAGAAGACAAAGTAATTGCCGAGCGAGATGAAGCAAGTAAGTAGATTCTTTCGTTGCGTACGATTGGCCCAATGAGCGAAGGATTTCCATAATGGCTAACGCTGATCCATGCCGTATCTGCCAAACAGGTTCGTGTAGCTGAGGAGATAATTCCGAAAGTACTGTCGTCCATGGCGATTGAGTTTCGACAAGGCTTAGCACTTTCACTGAAGATGTGATTATTGGATTGCCATCTGCGTCTACGTTGGGTTCAACCTGTCCTCCTGAACCTGCTTGGGCAGCCGCCCTAGCCTTGGCTCCCGGATCGATAGTGATCACCTCAGATTTCACATCTTCCGACTTGACAGGGGCTGATCCTGAAATTTCTGGTGGAGTAGATACCGGCGAAGGTACAGTCGAGCTTGGTACGCTTCCCGAGGCTTTCTCATTCATCCTTCGCATCCTGAGATGAAAATTGAGTCAGCTTGCTAGTGCGAGATCTGGGCTTCTGGCTAGCTCACTTATTCGCCTCTTCCACCATGTTACCCTTCTTTCTCTTCAACATTGTTATCTGTCTGGCACTTAGCCCTTCGAATATATCTTTCGGTGGTTGAGGCGGTTCGACGCTGGACGCTTTCAATCCATTCTGATTCTGGGTTTTATCTTCGTTCATATCTTCATCTTCATCACCGATCACTTTATCTACATCATCACCCCATCCTACGGCATCTCCCAGCCCCAAAGACCCCATCATCGCCTTTCTCCTCTTGGCTTTATCCCCAGGTAAGGGTTTCGCCACATATTCCCTTCCCGCCGAGGCAAGTAACGTTGATTTACCTTTCAACAGATCCTGAAGATCGATAGTTCCGTCGGGTCCCTCTAGGTTTGAGAGGGTCTCGGTAGGATGTGACCATTCAGGTAAAGACGATGCTAGTAGGCCTAACGCGTAGGCCGCGGCGTGTCGAGTATCTGATACTTTGCTTTTCAGCAATGGTAGCACCTTGCTTATTGTTTCCAACACATCGTTCCATGCGTCTTCCTCGTTACCACCTGTAGAAAGGGTCACCGAGCCATTGGGGTCGATGTCAGGCTTGCTATCTTCTTTGTGGTCGGATTCAGCTTGGGGTTTCGGTTGAGTAGTTGATAAGAAGGCTTTGACGGTTAGATCGGATAGTTGTTTCGCAGCTGTTCGTCGTACATGGGGTGAAGTACCGGTATCAACAAGAAGTATGAGTTTATCTCGTCTGTTCATGATATACCCCTTCAAGTCAGTACCTTGTCTCTCCTTCCGAGATGAGGAAGGGAATACTGAGACTGCAGATATAACATACCTGAAAGACATATCAACAGAGTGGAATCTTTCCCACTTTTATGGGTGGACAACCTCCACTTCCCAGTGTGATACGTAAGGAGAAAAGAATAAGGAAGGAAAGCGGCGAACACCGACTGTGCCGATGTCGCTGAGTGATGGTGTCTTCCACCAAAAAAACGAGACAAGAGAGGGGCGGTCGATTGACGCGTCTCAGAGATGGGTTGGAGGTATTTACATGATTCCCATTCACCCCCTTATATCCTAATCTGTACGGCATTATAATTCACGTCGGGGTTATCAGTTCCATCCTTTCGTGGCATCGTGCGCGTCACTCTTGAAGATTGCATGTTTCCCCACGGTCAAACCTGCAACCTGGAGGCATATCCAGCTGGAGATTATGTACTCCGCGATGATGTTCAGTCATCCTATAGAATCCGTCTCATCCTGCTCTTCCTTGCACCTCAGAACACCAGATCATGGTCTGTCAGACCAGGAGGACGTCATGATAATCACCACGTTGTACGCCTTTCCGCGTCAGCAGACCAACCATCAACGCCTTCAGCGATGACGCTCGGGTCACCGAAATGTAAGGATGGTAACCCGTCCTTGTTCTTCTCTTCTCATGAATCTCGCAATAATGAATTTCTCTGATCACTGAGATTCGATCGGAAATATGAAAGCATAGTGGCAAGACTCGGTTCAGGCACGCGAAGACGCCGTGTTATCTTTTTTTTTTGATTTGTTTTTAGGGTTTCACCGATTCCTTTTCCTTTTCTTGCACGCTCGGACGCGTTGTTTGGATCGTTGCTTTCCTTCCTTTGCTTCGTCATCCTGGTACGATGGTAGCTGGCAGTTCGGAAGCTGTTGCTTGTCTCGTCCTACTGCAGCCTATACCCCTATCGGGCACTGCTGACTACTCAACAATGATGATGACCTGCTCGCTGTCTGACGTGCAACTGAATCGAGATACCAATTTATCACTCCCGGGTTTTACACCTGTACGAATCTGGGATGAAAGAAGCAACACGTTGTCGAGAGGAAGGACGATCTTACTCACAAAGAACGGAAGGAGACGCAGTTGTTCCAGATCAACCTTACTTCTATGTCCTGTACTGTACCTTACTTTCATGTTCAGGCCCCACGATCCAAGCACAGTTGTTATCGTTGGACGGGTTATATCATTTTCACTGTTCTTAGTGTGATGCCCTGATTTTCCTCTGATCAGATGCCTTAGGATGTAATGATCTGCCTTTATTTCCTCTTTCTCTCTTAAGGATGTTCATGTATTTGTTTGTGTTGTTTTGATCCGGTTACTCCGCACAATCCCTCAAAACAACACAAACAGCGCGTCAGATGTCTTTGATCTTGGTGAGTACTGATCTGATCCAGTTTCATCAAGATATAAGACACCCCCTCCCCCCCCCCATCTCATCGTCACTGTTCTTCTCATCTCTACCAAAGAAAAACTTTATAAACTAACTATTCATCTTTAATTCAATCTCGATTATCGATTTATCTTCACGTTCTTTTAACGACCTTATCTATTTCATCTCGACAACCTACGACTGATCGACCGCACTATATCAATACAATGTCCGCCAAAACTCTCTTCTTCGCTGCTGCCGCCGCTGTAGGTGTTGCCGTTGTAAATGGTCAAGCTGCTCCTAATTGGCAATACGTGAGTTTGTTTAACTTCACCGCCATGTCTTGCTTGCTGACTCGATTGTGATAGATCCCATCTGCTTGTCAAGATTCATGTTCTTCCACCATCGAATCTGCCTACCTTTGTGAGGTGAGTACAAGCGCATCCCATCTGACTCGAGCAGTCCGCGTGTAAACTAATGCAGATGTTGTATTAATTTATAGACCACCTACTCAAGCTCTACTGAAGTCTACGGTTGTTTCTGTCACAACTACCCCACCGACGTCGACTCCTGTTCGTCATGTCTGAGCTCTAACGACGCCTCCGCTCTCGCTTCTCTTCTCACTTCCACCCAAACTGCTTGTCCTACCGCTATTCAAGAATGTTTCTTCCAATGTTCATTCGACACTTGTGCTTCCTCTGATATCTCTTGTCAATGTAAGTCATACTATATCTTGTTTACCACTACATGACATTTACTGATGGTTCTCCTTTGGTGGTCTATAGGTGACGCTACTTACCTTGCCAACATCTACAACTGTGCATCATGTAACACCGCCAACGGCAACACCGCTGCTACACAAGTATCTGATTTCGAATCTCTTCAAGAATCATGTAAGAACCAGAACTACACCGGTGCCGATCAATCATTCACCACTGAAGCTCTTCCCGCCATCACCACTGGTAAGTTAGATCTTCTTCTATACTATCCACCGCCATAAACAGAAGCTGACGAATGCTCCCCGTTTATAGATGGATACGCTGCTCCTACTTTGACCGCTACCGGAGGAGGTGCCGCCGCCACCGGTGAAGCCTCAGATCTCGCAGGTGGAGATTCTTCTGTCGCTTCCGATGCTTCCGGTACCACTGCTGCTACTTCCGCCGCCGTCACCTCTGCTGCTGGCGGTTCCTCAACCACTTCTAAAGCCGCCAGTGCCGCTGCTACCGGCTCAGCTTCCAAGGCAAGCACCACCGCTTCCAAATCTGCCAGTGGTTCCGCCTCTGCCGCCTCCGCCTCCTCATCTGGATCTTCGTCCGGTGCCCTTAACGTCGCTGCACCCGCTTTCGGTGGTGTAGTAGCTTTGGTCGGTGCTGTCGTTGCTCTTTTCTAAATTTAGACGGACTAGAACAACACAAATGTTTTTAAAATGTCTTTTCTGTTATGCCTTGATCAACCTCAACGAACATTTTTTTTCTCTTTCTTTCTTCGTTTCGCTCTTCACAATGTCTATTTATGTGGAAATCAAGTATATAGCATATAATGCAAAGCTTGTGTGCTCGGTAGAATTGCTGTTTATGTTGCCTGGCGTAGCGCAATGATAAGCAGAAAGAAATGTCCTACGTGGCGAGCAAAAGCCTGTCCTGGGATGACCATTTTCAATGTACATTCGCTCTGTTGGAACGTAAGTTACCTACTGAATGGGTAAGTCATGGATACACGCTGTCAATTGATACATTTGGTATAGAATTGCACGAGTATATGTAATCTACATGAACTGTAGAGGTACTTCATCGTGATGCACTTGTAACAGTTTATCAGTAACTTTCCTGTTTGACAGATAAGATAGCCGAGCCGACATTTCTCGTACATCCACAAATTCCACCATTCCTCTTTTATTCACTACACGTCAATCATCAACCCATGTCATACATTGTCACCTTCACGCATCATGACCATCTCCCAACACCCTTCCCCCGAGGAACTTCACCTCCTCTACGTCCTCCTCGATTCCAACCTCCCTACAGGGGGTTTCGTATCCTCCTCCGGTTTAGAATCATTCGCCAAACATGGTCTCCTATCTCCCATTCCACCTTCTTATTCCTCCTCTGGTGTTTCTTTGAAGGGGAGAAGGAGTGTAGGAGAAGGTATAACCGAATTCGCCAAAGTGGAAGTAGAAAATTATAGTATGACAACCTGTATATTTGTCATCAGGGCTTATCAAATCGTACATAAAGCTTTATCCTCTCATCTCCTCCCATCCCAAGAACAAGATACAGATGTCGAAGGGGTAGTAGAAGATATCATACAGGTGGACAAGTATAATGAATCTACTTTGTTGAATCATGTAGGAAGGAGAGCATCGAGAGCTCAGGGTGTAGCTATGTTAACTCTTTATACGAGGGGATTATCCAATCCTGCCGAATCACCAGACGATAACCAAGATGGTGTAAGCGATGATAGGGAGACGAGAACGAAGTCGAGGGCGAAGAAGATAATTGATTTATACAAGAGATGTATTAGAGGAAATAAGTCTCCAGGTCATTTGGCGGTCTGTTGGGGTGTCATGACTGCTTGTATTGGATTATCCTTAGGTGAGTCAATTTTGTCTGTTACAAAATGATAGATAACTCACAAAGAAGGACTTGGTCTTGGTGAATGATGACTGATGACTGATTGATAATTTGTTGTCCGTAGATCGATCAATCCATCTTCATCTATTCCTTCACGCTCGTTCACTTCTCTCTTCAGCCGTACGTCTCAACCTTATCGGACCATATGCCTCAAGTCAATTGCTCTTACATCCTTTTAAGAGAATAATCGATGATCAGGTGGAAGCGTTGTACAAAGATGGTCATTTGGACGATGTCAAGTCTCAATGCCAAGATGTGGTCGGGATTTCATTCCGAGAGGAAGAGAAAGAGGGAGAAGACGATTTCTGGTCATGGGCTGATGAAACAAATACGCAAAGTCCAAAGACCACTTGGCCATTAGGTGAGATATTGATGAGTAGACATGATTTACAACATTCACGTATATTCAATTCGTAGTTGCCCAAGTAACCTCACAAGCGTTTCACTGTAGATTATACGAGTATCATACGACGTGTGTATATGTAAAAATTAGGGGTATGCATAAGATCATCGTGTAACATCACGACACAGAACCAAGTGACGATTGTCCCACATCCAGGAATCACATGTAACTATCGCGATCACCAATAATGCAGAGGATGGAATGGTAAAAGATACGAGTTGAGAAAGACAGAGGATAGGATGAATGAATGTCATGTATGTATGCTAAATTAAATGTGATATCAACAAGTGATTATAATCATATATGAATGATGATGTGATGTGGAAATATGAAGAGTCGGAAAATGCTATATATGAGAGGGAATTGGAAAATGATCGTTATTTTTGATTTGTATTGTCCATATGGATTGAGATAAAATTGTAAAGTCCGGAATGATAAAATGTAAAGTTGTTATAAGCTACACGAATGAACATATACAAAGGAAATAAAGTCATATCTAAGCCATCCTTGGTCTACCTGGAGAAGTCCTCATACTTTGGCCATGGAATTGCTGAGCGGCATGAGGATGAGGGTACATACCCATACCATACATGGATCCTCCTTGCACGTTCATATTCATCTGAGGATGAGCATAACCCATGGGCAAGACCATCTGTTGATGTTGATGAACAAAGTGTTGATGAGGGTTGGAATGAGAATGGAAAGAAGTAGTAGAATTTGATTTTTGTTCGTAAAAGGAGGAGAATCTTTTCCTTTCACTACCACCTTGAACGTTCCCTGAAGATCTCGTTCGATTGCTGTCCGGTCTGCTGGGAACTGGAGCTTGAAGACGGTTTTGAGGGTTATGCGAATGAACTCTACGTCTGTTCACGTCGGTGACCGCAGGAACTGGGACAGGGGACAAGTGATATCCGTGATTTTTCGAAGTTGTCATACCAAAAGATGCCGATGAATTCCTCTTATGATTATTATTCGATGTCGATGAAGTAGTAGGTAGTAAAGTATCTTTCAAGTCCATCATTGAGGATCTCCTCTTAGCTTCCTTCTCCTTGATCCTATCTTTATCAGCTTGTCTCTCCATCTGCCCGGCTTCGTTCTGCGCCCTCAATTCCCTAGCTCGAACCACTGAACTCATAGCTTCCCGAGCTTGCAGTTCTCTCCATCTCATCTCAGCTTCCATAGACATCGAGACTCGCTTAGCAGCCTTTTTGTCACCAGGTTGTGAGAGTGATCGGACGTGCGTCGCAGGTCGGGATTGGGTGAGAGGAGGATTAGATGAGTGGGCAGTACGAGCAGCGGGACGAGGTTGAGATTGGAATGATTGGGACCGACGTTTAGCAACTACCGCCAATGGCTCGTCATCATCTTCACTTTCATTTTCCGATTCCGATTCCGAACCCGATGAGGTTGATGAGGATGAATGCCCATCGTTTGATCGAGAATGTTGACCTTTGGGTTTGAACGATGAAAGAGGTCTTTCCTTCTTGGGTGATCCAGCAGGAGTGATAACAGGAGTAGCGATAGGCGTAGCAATTGGTGAAGGGGAATTAGCATTTGCCGTTAGAGCTTTGAGAGCCATTGAAGCGTCTTGTAACAATTCGGGTGACTTGAGGATCTCCAATGTCTCTTCATCCGAATTCGTCTCGGAAGCCTTGATCGCATCTACAAATTCAGTAGGAAGGTTGGGATTCTCAGTCGAGAGTCTAGGTAGAGTAGGCCAGGATAGCGTGGAAGGTTCGTATATTTCTGATAACCCTAAGATGTAAGGTGAAAAATCCAAATCCCAAACACCATAGCCTGGTCTAGCCATCGATATGGGTGAGAATACATTATCAGGGTAAAAGACCACATTACGTTCTTCGTATGGTGGCCTGTTGATGAAATCCAAAGCACCTTTCGGTCTGGGGACGATCGATTTCTTCGAATTCTTCCTGACTTTCAATATACCCTCGGGTTGTTCACCTCGATCAAGCTTGATCATCACTTTGGTAATGGCGATGTTCAACCATAGTCCACCTTGAGCAGGAGTCAAATCGCCTTCCAGACCTTGATGGGAGTTGACGCTCATTGGGAAGACTCTTTGATCCGATCGAATTGAAAATGCAACTTCGTCTGGGAGTTTGGAGTTTTGCCTTCGAAGAGAGAGAGCAAGAGGATGAGGGGAAGGTGATCGAAGCTGGGATAGTTTTCGCATGGACACTCGACGTAGCTGTTCCGACGCCCAAGTATGTTGTCGAGCGAGTTGTTCAGAAGGTGGAAGAAGGGGAGTGGATCCTCGAGGGGGAGTGACAATTGCAGGTGAAGGAGTAAGAGTGACTCTTGGTATAGTCGAAGGTAAATCCAGTGTACTGGAATTAGGCGTAGATTCGGCAGATAGATCGGAAAGAGGTGTGTTCGACCCAGAGTTATCTGAATCTTTGGATGATAATTTACCGTTCTTCTTCCCTCCTAACCATCCTCTCCAAGTTTTCCCTTTGTTCTTCTTTTCACCAGCTTCCTGCAATGCGTTGGCCAGTTTTGAGCCTGTTATAGCTACGTCGAGCGACACTCCTTCTCCTGGAGTTTTTACCCCTTCGGAACTACTGCTTGAACTCGCTGAGCTGATTGTGCTGTAATTCGAGTTTGACCTCGAGGTCATCGGTGTAGAAGGATCGAGGGACTCGGATGAAGAAGCGGATCTTGCAGGGGCGAGAAGTGCGGGTGGCTCAGGAAGAGCTGGGACAGGCGGTATCGTGGGATCCATCTCATTCATGCCAAAGACGGATTTACGAGCTTTGGTGAAAGCTCTCTTCAACGATTTCTTACCGGACTTGGGTGTCTTGGGCGTCATCGCCTCTTCTTCTTCCAGAGCCATTATAATAGCTTCGTCCTGCTCGACCGAAAGTACTGTTTTCGTCGGTACGCTATTGCTTCTTCTCCTCTGTAATGTCACAGGTTTCTCATCGATAACATCATCTTCTTCGCTGCTGCTGATGGGTGGCTGAGAGAGTGGCGAGGGTTTCTTGATCAGGCTCAGCGATCTCTGTTTCCTTACACTCCTAGCTCTAGGTAATGTAGATCTCTGTTCGCCATCTACACTGGCCAATCTCTGCAGATCGCCCGGTCCATTTGCCGCTTTGGGATCAGGCATGGGATCGACATAGTTCCACAGTGAATCGTCGGGATGTAAAAGGAAAGCATTCAATCCGTATGGGTCCCGGTTACGACCTCCTGGGAAAGCTGGGAAGGGAGAATAGCCGTTCTGATCGAGGATGGGGACGGAGCGAGGGACATCGGGAACGTAAAGTGAAGTGGGACGAGGGAAAGCTGAAAGGCTTCGCAGGGCTTCGACTTCGGCAGACATGTTTTCTCGTGTATCTGTTGTTACCGAAAGAAACAAACAAACCAATCAGTCAATGATCGTATGGGCATGCGGCTCGGGCGATAGAAGAGATACTCACTTGAATTACTTTATGTCTGTACCTGCCAGATAGATTTTTTGATGGAGTTGCGTAAGAAGAGAAAAGATTGAAGAAATCCCTTCTGTCACAAACACGCTCTTTTCTTTGCGTAACAGTGCTATGATGTGATATCAGAGCACGGAGCGGAAACGCAATCTTGTATCTATCTTAATAGGGCGATGCACAGTACGATCAAAGGAAGTATACCGTTCTGACCGAAGGTAGGCAGTGCTCGAGTTGATTAGGGTGGAATGAGATAGCAAGGGGTTGCACGCTGATCAAGTTGACTGTGGATGAATGGAAAGGATACGTTAGTCAGATAGGTATATAATGGAGTGGATCGACGGGGAAACCGGTAATATCAGCACATGTGTGTGGGTGATGTGGGTTGTGCTCCACAGGGGACAGGGAGGGATGAGGTGGCGTATAGGAGATGGAAGATGGTGAGTAGAAAGGAAGATGTGTGTGATGTAAAAGGAATCACAACACAAGAGAAAGGAAGTGATAAATTGCCAAGAGAACACAAAACGGCGAATAGAGGATGATCAAACGAAGTTTAGGTGGATGGACTTACTCAGTGGCTCGTTATAGAGCGCTGATGTCCTTTTGTTGGTCTTTCCTCTCTCTACTGGTCAGATAGCCATTCCGATCACCTGTACTTGTATCCTGGGTAGATATCCTTTCGAGTCCAAAGGTGTTTGGTGGTGTGGGTAGACTTGAGATCGATTGATCAATAAACACCGGTCGCAAAGTAAGGTATGGGAAGGAAAGGGCGGTGAATGAGCGGTAATTGGTGTGAGATCGACAAATGACCAGCTGTGCTATTGTCCTGAAAATGAGGGGAACAGAATCCGATTAGCCTTCTTCACTTCTGATGATGCTTTCATCTTCTGTGCGGTAAACTGGTTTGGTATGGTATGGTTCATAAACTCGTTCATAGGAAGGTTAAGGGTGAATAAAAGTGAGAGCAGGCTAAGAAAGACACATTTTGAGACATAGGACAGTCACAATAGTGAAATGACCAATGAGATAGGACGTCATGTCATTTCACTGAGACAACTGAATTTCAGGCTCGAATAAATTTGAAGTATGATAGGTGAGAAGATTTGTTTTATGACTGAAGGCTGAAAGATTCCAGTTGAATGGTCAACTCACCTACAGCGTAGTCTGACCACAGCACGTTCTTTGATGTCTTGCGTCCGTCCAACGAACAAACGAACAACCAACTTTCTGATCTTTTAATTTTTTGTATCTTTCAACCTTGCTGTCTATCTTCTATCCTCCTATGATAACCCAACCTATCTTTGCCAAGCCTTGACCCGATTGCGATGAACCGCAGATCGGATGAGGATGATGGGAGTAAGACCAAGGGATGTCGTAAATGTCGAATAACAACCATTCACCGTCGGTCGATAAAAGTGGAGGTGAAGGGTGAAAAAGGCTGTACAAGGTTTTGCTCTTGGTTGGGTAGATTAGTATTATTAGTTTATCGGTAGTGCGTGGTTTGTTGGAGTCTTTTGATGATGTGACCAGTCGACGTTGGTGATCTTATCGATGACGGATGAATTGGATTGAGAGAAAAAATGAATGACTATGGTGTGAAAGGTTGACAGGGATAGGTAATTAGGTCCAAGTGAACCAACCGAAAAACCGAATGACCGATCAATTGTGTTGTATTGTGGTATGGGTATGAACCGATTAGCAGAGGTAGAGGCTGATGTCGAGGAATGCACAGAAAACGAGTTTATGACGATACGGAAGAAAGACCTGATGAGTTGATGGGGGTTGAGAGAAGGACGAGGCCAAAAGTTTTGTTTGAAAGGGTTACAAAGGTGACAGGGATTGGAAGGAACGTTTCGGTTGTTGTTGTTGTTGATGATGATGCTGCGATGTGATCAAAGCGTTCTTGCCGAGGCTCTTCACACAAATTTCAAAATACAGTCTGATACGATACAGTTGATGATTGATATAGTTGACGAACCCAAGTCATGCATTTGGCAGTAGTTGTTATTATCATATCTCTTCATGTTTTCTCTCAGACAGCCCAAAATACTTTTGAGACTACGAGAACTTCCTGTAGAGGGTACTATATGTCTGTGCCTGGTTATAGGGGGTGTCGTAATTGTCGGAATACGGGAACGCTAACACACTGCCAGGAAACCGGAATGACGTCTTTCATTTCCCATTTACCTCTTCTGATGTGCTTGTCAGCCAAACATCTGATTACGGCAATGTCCTCAGGGGGTTTCCTGAATACCCCTGGGATAATTTCGATCTCTCTTATTACTGGAATGGAATACTGTATGTACCCACAAGGAGAAGACGGCATATCAGGTAGGTATGAATGGGGGGAAGATCAGCATGCCGAAATGGTCAATGGCCTGTAGCTGTTATACGTATACCCAGAGGTTCAAAGCGACAAGTGATGATCAACCTAAAACGGTCATCTACCCTCCGAGGTCCAACGCCAAGTCAACAGGTTAACGAGGTCAAACCATACCGCAGATTCCGGAGTAAACCTCTCCGATCATCTTAAACCCCTCGAACCTGAAACTGCAATGTCAAGTAGCTTGGTCGAAAGAGGAATCTACCAAGCAAGGAGATAAATCTCGTGATGAAGCGAAAATGCATTTTAATCATTGATTATCTACAACGAATGACGTCTTGTTTTAGTGTGCTTTCTACTTTCCGCAGTTGATGCTTTGTGATGGGTATGCGGTTGATGCAGAATAGTGTTGAATATGATGTTATATGGTATGATTTTGATAAGGAACTGGGTTTCTTCTATTATTCTAGCTAATGAGAATAATCGTACTTCTCATAGAAGGTGATACGGTCTTTCGTCTGTGATGTCATGAGTAATCAAGTCAGCTTTTATCATCCATTTCACCGGTGGGAAGCACAACGAACACATCCAGCACGTTCCTAGAGGAACCGACTACCATCTTCGACATCCGAGTCCAGATCTAGAGGTACTTATCTCGATACCTCGTCGGTCTGGATCGCACACCGATTTGTACATTGCAAAAGAACTCAGTCGTAGACACTCACATCAGTCTTTGGACCTCTCACTCTCCCCTTTTCTTTCTCCTTGACTCTCCTCAATTCTCTATCTTCTCTCAACCAGCCTAGAGCGAGGGTGAACAAGTCCAACTCCGATTCCGGTACATTCGCAGGAGGCCATGATACGATTCCCCGAGGTGTCGAACCAAGTTGCATGTGGCAGATCTTGGTGGGGAAATTACGGAGTCCATCAAATATGTGTGTTGCGTCTGGGCAAGAGTAATTAGTATTGATGCTCACGGGCGGGAAGACCGGTCAGATACTTACAGACAATGGTGGCTCCTCTGATCTCGGATTCTGATACCAAGAAATCTATAAGATCCGCTCGAACCAATACGTCCAGATCGACTGTAACCTAAGTAAGGAATGTTAAAGTCAACGATTGCAATTTTATCATTATATTCCTCAGAAAAAGTTCAGCATAACACACCTCATCTAGGAGCAAAACATCCCACTCTCCCATCAATCCCATACAGAGCTGAACTCGTCTTCTCTCACCATCTGAGATCTATCTCGGATTTCACCAATCAGTCTTGTATAGATAGACGTAAGAAAGATGAACATGACTGACCTGGTGCATGTGCCTACCAGTCAAGCAGACTTAGCGCTTATCCTGAGTTCTAAAATAAGAACACAAACGTACCAATCCAAATCAACATCCAAGATCTGTAATAACCTATCCCTCCTTTCTTTATGTCTATAACCACCTACACTATCCAAGAAGTGAGATACGACGATATCGGATCGTACCACTGGGTTGGTAGACCATTCTGTTCCTAGGTAGACCACTCCCTATGAAACACGATGAAGTATCATTCCTCAGCTTTGACTTGATTCTCTTGTCCACCTCGATTGAGGGAGAATGAAGACATACACCAGGTGGATTCATAAATACGTCTTGACCTAAAATTTTACAACTTCTAGTTTTGGTCAATCTTTTACCAGCTAGAATACGAAGTAAAGTTGATTTCCCAGCTAATAATCATCCATATCCGTATTCATCAGTGACTAAGCTCGAGATTGGCATGTGGTGAAAGTGATGATTACTTACCCCCATTGGCACCCAATAATAAGCATCTATCACCCTTCGTCAAATCCAGATTGACATCCTTTAGGACAGGTTCGTCACCTTCTACCCATGAGTAGGTGAGGTTCTGACAATCCAGTGCGAGGAGATTGTCGGTGTTGGTTACGGTCATACTGGCTTGATATAGTACCTACTTCCAGATAAACGTCTAAATGATGAATGTATGTATATCTCCCATCTATATGCATCCCTCGATACTTGGGTAGTCTCGGTATGCTCTACTTGTAAGTCGTCATTTCTCGACATGATCCGATCTCCTCAGCGGGGATCGCCGATCTGGAAAACTGGATCCCGCTGGAAACATATCACACTTCAACAATTCACGTGTCGGTGTTCTCTTTCGCGTCAGGTCTGAGATTAGGCTAGAAGATCAAAATGCGTACTGCGGGGTTGGACAGGTTGACAATTCAGCTCAACAGTGCTACCACTGTATACATAACACAGCACAACATACTGCATATCGCATAGAGCATAGAGCAAGCAAGGTGATTCTCGACGGAGTACTCAGTATATTGCTAGTGACTCACTCGCTCAGGATGGCCGAGATACGTCAGAGACAAGCTCCAGGAGAGAAGGAACAGGTCAAAGTGCCGTTACCCTCAGATCCAAAAGGTAAACGATTAGACAAGAAGGAGGTATGTCCCTCACCAGTCAGCTATACATGGCTCTGCCAGACATCAACGATAGTCATATCATCAGCTATGTTGAGCCCTCCCGCTAGAGGACGTCGAAGCTGATGAATATCACTATGTCTAGATCGACAAGAAGGTCGAACAGATCCAGACGTTGAACGTAGTAAGATTGATACTTTCCTTAGCTGGATTAGGAGCAGTAGCATGGTTCGGATACAAGGTCAGCACTCCTTCTTTATCCTTTGTCATTCAGCTCACTCCCGTCGAGTCAAGATTTGAGAGTATACTAATACCAAGACATCACTTGCTATCTCCCAAATAGACATTATATCCGATTCTCTCTACACCTTCAATAATAAGTGACGGAGAGAATCTAGCAACGAAGATATCCTCAACCTCAACGCACAAATTCGGTAAGAAGAATCAACAACCTCTGATATCTTCAGAGATACCTAGTCCAGTGGGTGGCATAAAGCTCGAAGCCGATATTGAGAAGAGACAAGCGGTGAAAGATGCTTTTATTGTATGTCTATGGCTATCTTCATATCGAAGGATGCCCGTTGAGGGTTTGAGCTGATGATTGTGATCCGCTTCGCATCTTAGTGGAGCTGGAATGCATATGGTAAGACTCGACAACCTTATCTGCATAATTGCATACAAAGGAAGGAGCTGATAAGTTACGGTATTTCATATAGAGAAATACGCATGGGGTTCAGACGAAGTAAGTCTTCCCTATATATCGTACAATCTCATATGAGAGCGACTTTGCTGATCATGGTTTTCGTCACAGTTTTCACCCCTCTCACAATCCGGCTCTAATCTCACATCAGCAGGCGGTATAGGATATACCATTGTAGATTCCCTCGATGCATTGTTGGTACTAGACTTGATACCTGAATATGAAAGGGCCAGAGACTGGTGTAAGAATGAATTGAGTTTTGAAAAAGATGCGGTGTTCAATACTTTTGAGGTGAGTTTTGAAGCCATCCATACACGATGACATAGCTAATTCACGTCACCCATCACCTCTCATCGTATCGCTCACGAATTTATGATGATTTTCTGTACACAGACAACGATACGTATCCTCGGTGGACTTCTCTCAGCGCACTACCTAACTTCAGTACATACCAACCCTTCGATCCAGAAAGACGCCCCGATATTCCTTGATCTGGCTGTAGATCTCGGTGAGAGACTCCTTGGCGCATTCTCAAGTCCCTCGGGCCTACCTTGGTCAGGAATCAACCTAGTTACTCGGGATGGAATACCGGACAGGGATAATCAAGGTGTAGCTTCACTGGCTGAAGCTGCAAGTTTACAATTGGAATTGAAATACCTCAGTCATCTCACGGGAGATTACGTATATTGGAAAAAGGCAGAAAGGGTATCGGAGATCATCAGAGGAGAAGCGGTACATGATGGTATTGCACCGATCTTCATCAGGTAACTCCGGGTTTCCATAACGATATTGTGATTACAAAACTGATTGATGGGATGGTGATCTGGGATAGTCCCATGAATGGTCAGTTCGTGGCTTCAGAGATCAGACTTGGATCAAGAGGTGATTCATACTATGAATATCTACTGAAGTGAGTTGATCTTCCAAGCAAAAAGTTTGGTATCCTGGCCATGCTGATATCAGGTCGACTCGCTTAGACAATGGCTACAAACTGTAAGCTAATTGGACTGCTCTTGTTAGTATCCGTAGCTAACACTTCTGCTTAGGATCGCGAAGAACCCGTCTATCGAGATGTAAGCTTTCCCTCTGTTCATTGTGTGAAGATAAGCTGACCTTGTAGCATAGATGTACGACGAGGCCATGGGAGGTATCAAGAAGCACCTAATTGGACAGACCAAGAAATCCGGCTTGATCTTCACCCAAGAGTTACATCCTGCCAGACACCCAAGAGACCAAACTCAAACTTGGCAGGTAGTACCCAAACAGGACCACTTGGTATGTTTCCTCGGTGGATCCTTCTTGTTGGGTATCACCGAAGGTGGTAAGCGATCGATCGATTGGAACGATCTGGATGAAGCCCAGCAGGAAGATTTCGTAGTTGGGAAAGGGGTCATTGAGAGTTGTATGAAAACTCATGAGACCGCTACGTGAGTGATCTCTGCCTCCCATGCCATATTGCATTCTCACCCCATACAGTTGGTGAAGAAGAGTAATGCTGAACCTTATCCGGATCCTGGATTTCAGTGGATTAGCACCGGAAATTGCGATGTTTGTCCAGTGGAGCGATGAACAACGAGCTGCTGATGAAGATTGGTATATCAAGCCTAACCTGTAGGTCCAACCTTCTATGCTAAACCATCTTCTCACCAGAATTGCCGAATTCAAACACGAGCCTATTCCTTCTAAGCGACCCACTCCACCCCCACTTTCTCCCCACTTGCCCCACTCGTGCTGATTCCCTTCATCCCAAAAAGCAACGGAGTCCTGATCGACGGGCGAAATATCCTTCGACCCGAGACCGTCGAGTCCCTCTTCCTAGCATACAGATCAACAGGCGACGAACAGTACAGAGAATGGGGTTGGGAGGTGTTTCAAGCATTTGAGAAATGGTGTAAAGTCCCTTCAGGTGGTTATGCAGGTATAGAAGATGTTCAGACTGTCCCGCCTAAACAGTTGGATAGGATGGAAACTTTCTGGCTGGCTGAGACGCTCAGTGGGTCTCGACTGCTTCTGCTACTCACCTGATAAGAAAGCTGATTTGGGTTTTTTAGAATATTTGTATTTGCTGTTTGATGATTCCGATCACATCCCGCTTGATAGTGAGTCATCGGTCTTATGGCTACAATCGGCATGTCATACCTTGTATGATAGCTAATGTGATTGCTATTGTCACAGAGCACATCTTCAATACCGAGGTAAGCGTACCTGCTATTCAACGAAAGGAGAATCGCTGACATGTGATATTTTTATCGTCATTTAGGCACACATCTTACCAGTTTTCAAACCGGAATACATCTCTCCTTTTGCTACATCGTAAAAAATGGACCACGTCGTAAAAAGCGATTCCATCTTATAGTCAAGCATACATGAGTACGTTTTTGATTTCCCACGCACACATATATGCATGCATACACACGTCCAACACTAGTCAAAATTTACATGAGCCTTCGTACATGCAGCAGTGTGAGCATTGATCAAAGTTGGATAGGTTCCGCCGGGCAACGCGTTTTAGTATCATCTGATCGCCCTGAAATGATGAACCTGTGCGGTTATGAATACTTTCTCACGACACTAGGCGAGCCAACGATGCTGAGGGTGATGAGTTACCACGATAGAGATGGGCCCATAGTGGACCTCCTCAGGTCTCAGGTATAGAGGGTCTGCCACTGACATCATGCCAGACGAATGAAAAGATGCTGAATGCAGGAATACTCATAACACCAACTGGGCCCTGAGAATGGTCCTGCCCCGGGTAATACCTCAATACGTAATACATCACTATGAGCCTGGAACTGATCAATGCATGCCACCATCCCATCCATCTCTGTAGTCATTCATATTTCAATTCAGTCGACTATCTATCTCATACAGCTTCCTTTCTTAACCCTCTTCCTCTTTGTCTGATCTTCATCTCATCACTTGGTATATACCCTCTACTAAGGCGTCTTTGTATATCTACCTATCTCAAGTATACCTCTAGATAGGAAGACAAAAGGACACGATGGCATCTTCAGCAAAGAAATTACAATCCAAGATATTTGGACAAACGGCCGGAGGGGGTGAGTACGATACTCTACGCAGATCGTCCATGAGCTGTGTCGCAGCGCTGATGTGTCCCAGGCGATCAACCACCTTCAGCTGATTCTCCCGGAGGATCTGGAACAGCTACTCCCATGTCGGGTGAACAGCTCAAGATCAATATACCTACTCCTCCTTCTCATTCTCAACCTGGTGAGAAGAGGGAGAAAGAAAAGTGAGTAAAGCCTACCTCATGTTTTACTATCATTCCTCGATTTGCCCACGTAGAGTCAAATTTGCGGTTGAATGGACAATATGAGATTTGCAAAACGGTTGTGAAGCAGAATACGCTAGTGGATCGAGCTGACTTCAACCTACTTTAGTCTCCCAAAAAGACCTTCTTTAGCTACTTCCGAAACTCCTGTAGCTCCTGAACTTGCTGGATCTCGTAAGTTGTAGCTAACGGGAGATCGAACGGAGCCTCAGAAGCTGATTCAGGCTGAATAGCCCATCCGAGAGATGGCGGTAGCGATACTGATACTCCAGGTACAATTGGACAAGAACAAAAGGTGTGTATATCTTGAAAAGTTACTACATACATATCACTTGACAGAGCTAATCGAGGTTTTTCGATAACAGTCGTTAAGAGAAAGATTACAAAGATCACTTGGACCTAGGTACCGATCAGTGGAAGAGTACAGACTCGACCAATCTGATAGATATGAAGTCCACTGGAAGAGATGGGGTCCATACGTTTCTGAAAGGCAATGGGTATGTCCTCTTTTTCTTCTTCACGAATACTATTAATCATCAATGGAGTCTTGGTAAGCTGAGTGCCTATTAATCGTTGAATCATCTAGGGTACTGTGAGAGAAGATTATTCTGCCAATGGAGATGCATGGAACTCTTTCCCATTTGAGATGTCCAAGAGTAGAGCTTATAGATGGGGAGAAGATGGTATGGCTGGTATTTCGTAAGTTCAACCACAACCATGGCTTCATCGAGCTTGGACATACATAGCTTGACTAACTTTCTGTCAATGTTTATAGTGATAACCACCAGAGATTATGTTTTACCCTTGCTCTTTGGAACGGTAAAGATCCGATCCTCAAGGAACGATTATATGGTCTGAATGGTAATCAAGGTATGTGACACAACAACACTTATCAACCTGACAACGCCAAGCCCAGCTGACATCTCGCCATGATTATATCTGTAGGAAACCACGGAGAGGATGTCAAAGAAATGTACTATTACCTCGATTCGACCCCTACCCACTCATACATGAAATATTTGTACAAGTACCCTCAAGCTGAATTCCCTTACGAGCAACTCAAAGAAGAAAGCAGAAACAGAAGTAGGGAAGTCAACGAATTCGAATTGATGGATACAGACGTATTTGATGAAGATAAATATTGGGATGTCTTCGTCGAGGTAAGCTAAAAATCTTACACGACTGCAGGAAATCAGCTTACAATTCTTGGTTTTATATGATGTAGTATGCGAAAGATGAAGAGTTTGCCGATGCTTTGTCGATCCGAATCACAGCGTACAATCGTGGACCGGATCCAGCAGATCTACACATCGTACCTCAGCTGTTCTTCAGAAACACCTGGTCGTGGCCTAAAGAATTACCCAAGAATATGCCTAACGTAAGACAAGAAGCTGAAGGTGTTATCTATGCATCGGAAGAATCACTCGGTAACACCAGACTTTACTGTACCCCTTCCCCTGCGCCTGCTGCACCTGCCAAAGGCGGTGTAGTATTGGTTGATGGACCAAGTATCGTCCCTGAATTGCTCTTCACAGAGAATGAGACCAACTTCGAGGTGAGCATACTTGCACGGTCTCGATTTCAGTGCGGAAGTAATCATGAGCTCATGTAATGAATTATAGCGATTATACAATGGTAAAAACCGAACACCTTACGTGAAAGATGCCTTCCACGATCATATCATCCCATCTCACCGACCTGCTGAACCTGGAACCAACGGAGAGAAAGAGGCATCTTCTACTGAAGCGAACGGGACGGACGATGATGCTGAACAAATCATCGAACCTCCTCCTCGACCTACTTCTGCACACGGCGGTCGACAGTTCGTCAACCCCGAGAAAACAGGTACGAAAGCTGGTGCGCACTACGAGTTCAAGGATGTACCTGGTAAAGGTGGTTGTGTAGTCGTTAGGTTGAAGATGACTCCTTATTCACCTGATGAAGATCCCTCAATCCTGGATGAAGAGTTGTTCGACGACAACATTGAAGAGAGAAGGATTGACGCGGATGAATTCTACGGTGCTATTTCGAGAGGATCCATAAGCGAAGATTTGAGGAATGTCATGAGACAAGCTTTGAGTGGTATGCTCTGGTACGTACTCAATTGAGAAAAGACTGGATGACTTCAAAGAACGGGGTCTCTGAACTGAATTGTATGCACGGATTATAGGACTAAGCAATATTACCAATATATTCAAAAAGAATGGATGGATGGTGATCCTGGTCAACCACCTCCTCCACCAGAGAGAAAATGGGTCAGAAATAGAGTGAGTCAGCTTTCTTTTGCGCATTTTGTGCTCAGCAGCTGATCGTCAACCGCGAACAGGAATGGAAACATATGTATATCAATGATATCCTCTCTATGCCGGACAAGTGGGAATATCCATGGTTTGCTACGTAAGTACAATCACGCGATACCTCTTCAAATCCTCTGACTGACCTATTGTACCCAGCTGGGATACCGCTTTCCATTGTATCCCTCTTGCCATGGTCGACCCTTCTTTCGCCAAGAAGCAGCTCGATTTGATGACTCGAGAATGGTACATGAAACCCGATGGTGCTTTACCTGCCTACGAGTGGAATTTCAGTGACGTCAACCCTCCTGTGCACGCTTGGTAAGCTATGAACTTCTGGCATATTCTCGGGAACATAGCTGACACGACCATGTGCAGGTCTACATTCCGAGTATTCAAGATCGAGAGAAAGATGTTTGGCAGAGAGGACTTGGACTTCTTGGAAAGGGTATTCCAGAAATTGCTTTTGAACTTTACTTGGTGTGTCAGCTGTCGCATTCTACATTACGTTCTACCTCGGCTGACCCTCGATGCGACTTAGGTGGGTCAACCGAAAAGACGCGGAAGGAAACAACGTGTTCGAAGGTGGTTTCTTGGGTTTGGATAACATCGGCCCATTCAACCGATCTGAACCATTACCTACTGGTGAGCTACCGCATACAGAGGAGGAACCGCTTCCAGCTGCTGACGATATCCGTGACTGTAGGTGGTACACTCCGACAAGCTGATGGTACAGCATGGATGGCATTCTTCTGTTTGAACATGTTATCAATCGCCTTGGAGTTGGCCAAACATAACCCAACTTATGAGGATATTGCTTCTAAGGTATGTCAAATCATCATGCACCCTAGCTCGCAGTCGGAAGGCTGATATTTGCTTTAGTTCTTTGAACATTTCTTGTTCATCTCTGATGCGATGACATTTGTCGGTTCAAATGATGAACAACTTTCCCTGTGGAACGAAGAAGATGGTTTCTATTATGATGCTATTCAATGGGGATATGGACATTCTCAACAATTACCTGTCCGATCCATGGTCGGTTTGATGCCTCTATATGCCACTTTGGTTTTGGAACCTCAAGTCATCAAGCGATTCCCTGGGTTCAAGAAGAGGATGGACTGGTTTATCGAGAACAGACCTGATATCTCTACTAGAAATATCGCTAATATCAGAGGTGAGTGGTATCGCAACTGTTCATTTCTAGCATATGGTATAGCTGATCATAAACATTTGGTTTGAAAAGAGAGAGGCCGAGGTGATAGACGATTACTTGCCATCGCATCTAAAGAGAGACTCGTTCGGATCTTGGAGAAGATGTTGGATGAGAAAGAATTCTTATCTGAATATGGTGTACGATCGTGAGTCTATCATCATCACTTACGATGCCGTCTCTTAACATTGTATGGTCCTGCAGTATGTCCCTTCACCATCACGAACATCCATTCTCCATGAATGTCAACGGAGAAGACTTTGGTGTAGGGTACTGGCCAGGTGATTCTAGATCAGGAATGTTCGGTGGTAATTCCAATTGGAGAGGTCCAATTTGGTTCGCTGTCAACTTCTTGCTTATCGAGAGGTGAGTTGCCCCGATGAAAGTGTCTTTCTATCGTCAACTAACGAACTCTTGTGGAGACTAGTTTACAACGATTCCACCAATATTACGGTGATACTCTCACAGTAGAATGTCCAACGGGCAGTGGAGACGTAAGTTGTGTTGTGGTCATAGCTGTAATGTCGATGTTGAGGACGATATAGCTGATGTCTATCTTTGGGGATCACAGTACATGTCATTGGCAGGATGTGCCGAAGAAATCCAACATCGACTCATCCACATCTTCTCAAGGGACGAATCTGGACGAAGGGCCGTTAACGGTGGTAATCCAAAATTGAACCGTGATCCCAACTTTAGAGATTATGTTCATTTCTACGAGTTCTTCCATGGTAATGATGGTAGAGGGTTAGGTGCATCACATCAAACTGGTTGGACGGGTTTGGTAGCTTGGAGTATTATGCAGACCGGAGAGTATTGTAGATTACCCAAAACACCTAGAAGTGAGTTTCTTCTCTTTGCTCAAGTTGAACTCCATATTGACGTCTTCTATTTATTATAGCTCCAAGATCAGTTGCCAAACATTACTTTGACGAACATCTCAATACACCTTCAGAGTATAATGCCGAAGATGGTTCGCTCTACTCTGCTTACTCTGTTCATTCAGATTTCGATAACCCCGAACCTGATGATTTGTAAGCCCCATTGGGCGAACAAAGGTATTTGCTCGTGGTGCCGTTTCTATACTTTTGTTATTATCCCATAACCATTCCATTTCATATTCCTTGCATTAATTATCCTTGATTCACTTACCCGCATAAATATGAAAACACAATACATGGATATACTTATACTTTGCATCTCTCTATCCAATCGATCGTTCTGTAAGTTGTGTTTGAGTATATAGAAGATTCGTAAAAATGCACTTTGTCTGCTCGCGTACTGGTGGTTGGATCGAATTCACAAACCAAGTACAAACCAAGTATGCATGGACGACTGATTTGAAAGATATCAATAATCAATTGATCTCGCTGTACATATTTTCAGTCCTCTTGATTCTTTGATCGACTGGATATTCTCTCTACGTGTTCCAATTGCGCGTAATAATGGTGTTTCGTACAATTTCAGCTTTTTTTCCTCTTAATGTTTCATGATACTATATATTCATGTGATAATCAAATTTACAACAGTTGTATACATATATACATATATACATATATACATATATACATATATACATATATACATATATACATATATACATATATATACATATACACGACGAATCCTTTCTTTTATAACTAACATCTTTCGAATATCCTAAATAGATCAGGTAAATTCGCAATCATATTGAAATCCTTCATCATGATTTTAGGCCATTCGGTATGTTTTCTAAAAGAGGGGAATAAGATATGTTCCAATTGCCACGATTGATGATTCTTCTCTTCCTCTGTGCCTTCCTCGTCTGTGCTTGTATTCGAAGGAAGATCGGAGAATGGTCTAGGTGAATAGAAGAATGCTAGTTCATGTAGGAATGTTGAAAAACATTCTTTCTCAGATTCCCAATTTACCTAATACCCAGAGTCAGGGTTGAAACTCGTGGGAAGGAGGAAGGAGAATGCAACTCACCCTCGTACCTAGACATAACAAGAAGTGAGGTAATCTATCTAAATTCGGTGTGAAACCTTTTAATATCATTGGAACTGTTTCGATATCACCTTGAGATGTAATTGATAATGAAAAATATTCATCTATCATTTCTTTTTTATCCATCAGTAGATTGTATATGGTCTATGACCAACAATAGAGGGGTCAGTAAGCACCATAAGCGACTTCCGAACAGTCCTATCCGGGAGATGGACAGACAACTTACCTCTACAACATCGTCGACTTCCAATCCAGCTTCTATCAAACGCTGTTCATCCTCTGCGGCCAATTTCAATAATTCCCTCAAGTTCGGAGATGGTTCGAGACGTAATCTGTTGAAAGCGCCGAATTGCCTTAGACCAAGTTGATAGAAATGTTCATCCCTGTTGGATAGTCAAGATCACATTATCAGTGTTGAGTGTCATGCCATTCAGTCAGAAAGGGGGAAGGAAGTAGAAGATATCACTCACGCTAGAGAAGCGTGATCGACGAGATACAATTTCGTACTATGTTGTATGAGGGATAAACATAACTGTTTATCTACTATACCCACAAAGGCATGTTTACGCATGATTTCATTTAGATCTGAACATCCAAAATTAGTACATATACATCCCCATGCCATTCAAGACCTTTGTGCTGACTCACCCGTATTACCACCTTTCCTCGCTGCTCTTCTTAATTCAAGTATACTATCAAACTCGCATATACTTTCCTGTATATCCTTTTCTTTCCCCTTCCCACCACTACTGTTATACCCTTCATTCCATCTCACTTTCTCTCTCTCTTCTTCCATTGAGTCGTCATCCTCATCATCGATATTCAACGGTTCTTCGGCACTTCCCTCACCGACCACCGCACGTCTCTTATGTGGTCTGATGTCGTCTGGGATTTGCGAACCCGATTGGGCAAAACCAGATAATTGTGAGGGATCAACGACTGTCACCATAGAATCTAATGTACGGTTCGAAGGGTCCATACGGACTTTATAATTTGGTGCGGGTTTCTTGATTGTCGATTTGGGTTTGGACAGAGTCGTTGCAGACGTGGACGATTCACCTCGTTTTTCCATAGGTCGATCAGCAGCTGGAAGTAGGGTCTAGAAATTGATGACAAGTCTTTTAATGAGTCGCTACGATACTTGGGTATGATCTGATACAAGGTATTCACCTGAACAGAAAATGACCTAGACACGTTGGCACCTGCCAAAGCAGTCTGTACTGCCCCACATATCCCATCTATCATCTCATCTTCATTCAAGAAATGCACTTCTGATTTTGTAGGGTGGACATTGACATCAATCTTCGCGGAATCGATTTCGAGACTGACGGATGCCACTCATTCGTGAGTCATTGTAGTAATTGGGGAGAGGGGATCCAGAAGTGGTTCACACACCTTAGATATACCCAAGGAGAAGCACCCTTAGGTAGATAAGCAGTATACAAAGCATCTATAGCTTTTTTGATCTTGTTAGATTCGACCAGTCGGTCTATAATCGTCAGTCATAAATCAGTAAACGCTGTAATACATATGATTTGATGTAATGTCATAGGCAGTGGAGTGGAGTCGCTTGAACCCACTGTTGATGAATAATAACCAACCGCCCTTCCTAGCCCAATTACTGTTCGCATTACTCACCCAACCCCTAATCGTAGATGACAATTTCGATTCAGGTTGTAAGACCGTCAGAGGAATTTCCAAAAGCTCGGCAGCAAGAGAAGGAGTATAGAGATTGGCAATATTCGCTTTGACAGTGGAATTGACTGGTGTAGATATATCAGGTAGACTTGTTCCCGCCTACATCACGTCCCGATTCATATTAGCTTTTGGACATTTGAGGTTGCATTGTACATACCTTCTTACATGACCAGCTCGCGTGTGGGTTATGCACGGCGTACTTTGTGATGACATCTAAGACCCTCGTATATTCGTCTGAAGGTGATTTGAAGGCTCGTTTTCGTAATGGCATGTTATAGAATAGGTCTTCCGCCTGATTAATACGAGCTCAGCTACACGCTTCCATTGCAACAGAGGAAACGGCAGCTGAAGGGAAAGTAAGGTACATACGGTGATGACGGTCCCATCATTAGCTGCCGTAGGTTTCGGTTCAGCGGGACCACCAGGCTTTGAAGGGATGATCACTCCATCTTGAAAATTTGCTCTTTTCGACCAATCATGAGGAGGGAACAAACAGAAAACACAGGAAGTTCAGCTTGTAGTCTGGAAGGTAAAGCTTGTAAAGAGATGGAAGGTAGAGCTCACTTCCAACCACATCCATCATTTTTCGTTTTGGTTATCACCTCGACATGACTACAATAACTTATACTAGCCAATGCCTCTCCTCTGAAACCGTATGTACCCAACTTCTGCAAATCTTCGAACTTCTGTAATTTCGAAGTAGCATACCTCTCACACAGTAATGGTAAGTCCGCTTTGTTGATACCATGGCCATTATCTGTAATTTGGATTGACTTTAGACCACCATCCTTGAGAGTGATCTTGATGGAGGATGAACCTGCGTCGAGAGAGTTTTCGAGTAGTTCTTTGATTGCGTTGGCTGGACGGTGAATTATCTGCAGGTGATGATAGCAGAAGTCAGCTCAATGACTATCACCAACACTATGCGCGTCTCGTACTCACCTCGGCAGCTGCGATTTGGTTGATCACGTCCTTGGTCAACTTCCTTATAGGCTTAGGACCCTGTGGCTCGTATTCGACCTCGCCTACTGGAGGTGCAGAGTCGACTTGAATTGCCTCGTCCGTCATATCATACTTGATCTGGTGCCCTTGGTTGCTATATAATAGCTTCAGGTGAGGTGCTGGTAGGAACAAGAGCTTGGTATATGGAGGGATTCGATTACATTGGGTGAAAGTAGGTGGCGAACGAGAATGAGATGATGTCACGACATTCATCCATTCACAACCATCCCGCACTCGATTAGTTGGTTAGTAGGTCCGTTCTCATCCATGAAGATATCTATCCTTTGTTTATTACACATCTCTCTACCACCCACAATACGATTCGATAATAATACAGACAAACTCGACCCGGTAGCACACATCTTGAGACGCCTTCTTGACCTGGAACTTGACGTCAAGATAGCCCACAATGCCAGGACACGTTCATCACTCCGCTCCTCCCCATATCAAACGGCATTACACAATGAGGAAATCGCCTTATCTCGTTTCGCTCATTTTCCTGCTGGCTGCTACGACTTTGACATTATTAAACATCTATGTAAGTTCTCGACTCTGGCTGACGTACATCTATACTCCCGAGATGAGCGAGTGACTGACCTTGAGAATAGGTACCAAGCTTGTTACATGTCCTCGTGAGGAACCCTGGTCCCACTCAATTCGAGACTAGGTGAGTGTATATGTCCCCTGTAATGTCGTTCCAGATGCTGATTGATCATAATATCTATCTCAGATACGGATTGTACAGAAGGTATTTCGATTTATATTCATCATCAATCACTCGGCCGAACTGATCTCATCGCTACTCTCAATAGATGTACTCGATCGACACCTGTCCCTAATGCAGCATTCCTCCAACCCTCTCATCCACCTTCATCAGCAAGCGATCAAGTGTTCAGCGGATGGGAATTGGGACCAGTGAATGGACCGGTGTACGGAGAAGGTGACGGATGGGTTTGTCAAGCTTTCCCTACCAGGTGAGTAGAGGTGCTACTTAATAGTTGGAAATGTGAAGAGCGATCATTTAATGATTTTATTATGGAACAGATCCGAGTGTCAGCAATTTGGTGAAAAGTTTTGCGTTTTGTGGTCGACTGCAGGCTATTCTGCTCAATTATCTTTGGTGCCATGTTTAGCAAGTTTGATTAGCTTATTATTCATCTTCTTGCATCGAGGTGAGTGGGACATCCCATGCTGTTTTGAGATAGAATAAGTGATACAATGATTTATAATTGCAGGTCAACGAACTGCTAGAGCCAAAGCAAGAAGACAGCAGTGGAAACTTGTTTCTGGGACAATGTTGATTCATTGTATACTTCAAATCCTATCGATTTCTTTGATCTTGCATGTTTTCCGGACTGATGAGAGGTTCGAAGCTAAGGGTAGTCATCTCGGTGAGTCTTGAACTGGATGACCGTACCCGCTTCCTGCCTCGTGTGATGTCTTGAATGCCAGCTGTTAACAAATTTCTTTGTTATAGATCAATCATTCTACTACGGTGTGAGCTCGGCAATCGTATCAGGCATCATGGCCTTACTACTCACTTTTACCGCACTTGCTGCTCGTGAGTTCAACAAACAGTTTCCTCCTGCTCTGTTCCTTCAGCTGACAACATGAAATCACATAGGTGCCGGTAAACCTTGGGCGGCAGGTAAATCCGCACGACACGCCAAGAGACACCGACGAACTCGTTCAGGAAGAGTCATCGCTGTTCCACCCGGGACTGAGATCCCGCCTGAAGAAGTCGTCACTGTGGGAGAAGTCAGAGCTGCTCAGGAGGCTGTGGGTGAGACTACGGGATTGTTGAGTGGACATGAGGGTGAGGTGGCTGGTGGAAGAGGCGGAGAAAGAGCTACGGATGGGGCCGTATAGAGTGTATGCTCAGAGGCTCGGCGAGAAGATTCAGAAAACACTGACGAGTAGCGGAAAGTAGTGAAACCACCTGGTCTTGACCGAGTTGCAGGACACTTGACACGGATGTGAAGAAGGAAGAAGGAAGATAAATCGGAGTGCAGTAGATATCTCTTGATCTTTTAATATAACATGTAGCGACCAATTTCACAGTATTATTTCTCTTCTCCTTCCTTCCTTTTCGATCATAGATGGTGATATGTAGATGAGGTTATGTGATGATCCCATCTTCCATCTTGATATCATCCTGTAACAACTGAACATTACAGCAACTCGGCTAACTCGCTCACGGACCACCGCGTGCCACGTGGAGAATCGATGAGACGATACTTTGAGCACTCGCGAAAAGTCAACAATAAAAGAGAGATCAGATCAATACTTCACTATTTTCCTTTCCCCACCCCTTCTCCTAGTCCATCACTCAGCCCTCCTAATAGCGTTCTGTCACCATGTCATCCTCCCTCAACCCCGAGATCGACGGCCACACCTACAAGCGACAAAAGACAGACGACATCAACTCGTCAGACCCAAAAGTAGCTCGAAGAGCAAAATTCGAAGCTGTATTCGACGTGATTGCGAAGGAATTGTTGGATTATGTGAAAGGGGAAGGTATGCCTAAGGATGCTGTGGAGTGGTATGAGAAGGTGAGTTTGTAATGACCTCAACCTCGCATTTTTGCAAGCTGTACTTCGAGATCCTTTTCTGCTTGATTCGGTACTATCGAAAAAGGGTATGAGCTGATTTTACTGTTCATGACATATAGGTATTATACCACAACACGCCAGGAGGTAAGCTAATCACTCTGTTTGGCCGCCAGACGGAGAAAAAAGCTCAGCTTACACGTCCCTATCATACAGGTAAATTAAATAGGGGTATGTCAGTGGTAGATACCGTTGAAATCCTCAAGGGAAGACAATTGGAAGAAGAGGAATATAAGAAGGCTGCTATTTTGGGATGGTGTGTTGAACTCGTGAGTGGCCTACGTATCATATACCTACATATCTCGAAAGTCGCTGTTGGACGGGCATATGCTGAGTATCATGTTGCTGTATCCTAGCTCCAAGCGTACTTCCTCGTCGCGGATGATATAATGGATCAAAGCGTTACCCGAAGGGGTCAACCATGTTGGTACAAGATGGTCAGCTAAAGCTCTGTTTTTATTTTGAGACCAGAAAGCCAAAAGAGAAGTAGCTGACCGTTAGGTTCTGAAATACGATTCAGCCCAACGTCGGTAACATCGCTATCAACGATGCGTTCATGCTTGAAGCTGCTATCTACCATTTATTGAAGAAGCATTTCAGACAAGAGAAGTATTACGTTGATCTCATCGAGCTTTTCCTAGAGGTATGTGTATATGATCGACAGAATCAGATTTGCTATCCAGATCCATCGAAGAGAAGTAGCTGATGTATCATATGCTATGGGATTAGACAACTTTCCAAACTGAACTTGGTCAATTGGTCGACCTCATCACCGCTCCTGAAGATCACGTAGACTTGAACAAATTCTCACTTGAAAAGTTAGCTTATATCTATCATCTCTCTGTGTGGAGTATGGAGTAAAGCTAATGTCTTGATGGTATCGCAGACACCACCTTATCGTAGTCTACAAAACCGCCTACTATTCATTCTATCTTCCTGTAGCACTCGCGATGTACATGGTGAGTTGTCACCCATGCTCACTTGATAAATGTGAAAGTTTTCAAGCTTATATCCATAATCTGAACGTTTTAGTCTGGTGTCGAAGCCAAATCAGCATACGACCTTGCTCTCTCCATCCTCATCCCGCTCGGTGAATACTTCCAAGTTCAAGACGACTACTTGGATTGTTATGGTAAACCTGAACATATCGGTAAGATCGGTACGGACATCTTGGATAACAAGTGTTCGTGGAATGTCAATACCGCTTTGAAATTCGCTACCCCCGAGCAAAGAAAGATACTTGATGTGAGTGTTATCTCTTGTTTAGTATATAATCAAGTCTAGATCCCTCTTTTTGGCCTAATGTCAAATGCTGATGTTGGATGATTCGATTCTGATTGTAGGAAAACTACGGTCAAAAAGATTCCGAGAAAGAAGCCAAGATCAAAGCTATCTTCTCACAAGAACCCATCTCTATCCCTCAGCGATTCGAAGCTTACGAAAAGGAATCATACGAGAAGATCAACGGTTTGATCGAATCTGTTGATGAGGAAGGTACAGGTTTGAAGAAGGAGGTGTTCAGAAGTTTCTTGGCTAAAGTATACAAGAGATCCAAGTAGGGGTATGATGGGCGCATTACTCTATTGGTAGATGTAGACGGTAGATGACAAAGTCAGATAAGATTATCAATGCATATAGATATACCATAACATACCATACTATCATCAAGTGGTTATGACTTCAGATGGGACAAAAAGCGTTAGAGGAGTAACGAGGGATCATAGGGAGAAGACTGTTTGTTTCTTTCCTCTACAACATCTCTATGTTTACATTTCCAGCTCTATTGTTCCAGATTTCTCCCTCTCCTAGTATGACCACCGACTTTATTTTTACTTTCACTTGCCTCGTCACTATACACACCCAACAATCTAAGTGTTGATATCTCGGACTTCCCTTCTTCCTTGTCCTTCCTGTATTCTTACCTGTTTAGTGTTCATACGCGCATCATCCATCGCTCGCACATTCATTGTGAACCATATGTGACTATGTCCTTTCTTCTCCTTTAACATGTATTCACTGCGTAACTTGTCATCGTGTGTTCATGATTCGAAATGAATGACAGTGGTCAGAAATGCCAATGGTGCAGGTGAAGAGATCAATCGAATCATTAAGCTGCCTCACGCAGTATTGAGGAGATAATATACTTGTTCTGTCTTTGAGTTATTCATTGACAAGATACATGATGATGTTTTCCAATTTTATGGTTGTACAACATGAGCAAACAACAGATGACAGGATAACAAAATCAAATGACAGAATACAAAGTACAAAGTACAGTAAACAGATTACCTGGATCCAATGACACTATGTTGTATATCCGTTTCCACATGCCATGAGTTTTGATAGTATCAAGTTCAAGTCTAGCACCACATTCATCCATCTAATCGGGATATAGGAGTAGGCGTGATCTCCCTTTCTTTCTTTCTCTTGGTATATTTCCTCTTCGTAGTCGATACAGGAGTAGGTATAACCACCTCTACATCTTTCCTGCCTCTTTTCTTCGTAGTCGTTTTGGTCGGCGTCTCGACCTCTACATCACTCGAAATGACCCTTGAGTGTGGATTGGGCTGAAGCCTATCGATCGATTCGGGTGTAGGTGGATATGAATATGAATATACCACACCCTTCTTCGTCGGTGTACATGGCACTTTCACTTCCTTTTCAAGTATCTCTTCATCATTGATCTTGGACAAACGATCAATCGTAAATTCCTGTATATCACTTTGGATCCAATAATCCACCAAGCCATCCTCGACTTTCGGCCAGCTATCATTGATCAAAATAACTTTTCCCTTTCCCCCTTCTGCCCTCTTTCCGTATTTTGATTTTGGTCGATGATGGTGATGGTATTGTAAAGCTTTACTCATCTCTTTGATCAACCTCTTCACTCCAGGTATATCAATCGTCGTTCCAACCACTACCAAACAATCCACCACTTTCAGATCCCTCTCCACCATTCCTCCTATCAAATCACCTTGAGGATGTTCTTCCCCGTAGAGAATGACGTCGGATCTCAAATGACCTTTACGTCTCGATCGTTCGGATAATGCCTCTCTGATGGTGGATGTGAGATCGCATGTCGGACATGGAATTGGACCAGGGGGAAGAGGTAGGTAAGGTTCGATTGGGAATTTTGAGTGACAGTGCGTGCAGGAGAGAGTATGGATCGTTCCGTGTAATGGTATGATCTGAGAATCTAATTCTACCTCCTCTGAGCGTGATTGACCGTTGAGGAGTAATAAAGGATCAATCATGTCATCAACATCTGTTGTACGCCGTTTCCTCTTTTTAATCTTCGCTTTAGAAGTCGTTGGAGATGGGGGTATACCAATCCTCAATCCTACTTTTGATTCTAATCCATCTACATTTTGAGTGTAACATCTCAACAACCTACCTGATTCAGCCAACGTAACGAGGAAATGGTGGAACGGGGTAGGTTGAGCGGATATTGCAAGTGATGCGAGGGAAGTTATCATTGCTTGATGAGCAGGAAGAAGGGTAGGTGACTATGAGATATGCAATATTGCGCATCAGCCAATATGATCGATCACTTCCACCTAAACATGCTGGATGAAGGTTTAAGAGAGACAATGTACTCTTTGAGTGAGATAGATAGATGACTTACGGATAAGCAATGTACATGGAACAAATCTCTCGCCTTCCCTTTGCCCTTGCCTTTTGATACATTATCATTAAACAAGCCAGTGGAAGATCGAAAATCCGGTATATCAGCTGCAGTAGATATTCCAGCTCCTACTCAACCCAATGTATTGAATCAGTATAAGCTATATCATACTGATGGAACTAGAGCTAACGTACCTGTAACGACTACTATCCTCTTAGACCCTTTCAATGAATTCAGAACATCCTCCAGATCCTCATGTGTGTTATCCGACCGAATGAGGTGTTTCGAGCTCGGTGTTGATGGTCCTGCATTAGAGTCGGAGGCGAAGGAACCCAATGGAATATGAATGGTCATCACTCCTTGCTCTTCAAGTTGAGACGCCCTTATACAAGATGACAATAGGACCAGATGGGCGACAATGCTATTATGTGCAAAAAGTACAAAGATACAAAGACGTGTATGAACCGTCAATAAGATGGTAAATGGATCAACAAAGTCATCGGACGAGATCGAGTTCGGAGTGTCGTTGTTGTAACAAGGGATGATGGTCAACGAGAAAGAAAGGAGCAAAGAAATCCCTTCGTAGATATAACGTAGTTGCAGCGTGTTCGAACATTGGTTTTTTAGGGTTTATTCGTCACTCCTTATTATGGGTTGGCATTCATCATGCAGATTATACATTCATATATTTCATACCTTTTCATATGGATGTGAACATGCAAAACACCAACATCAACTTCAAACGAAGGAACAACCAATCCTATAGTGCATTTGTGCAACGGACGTGCAGCAAGAAAGAAGAATAGGAATACACATAAAATTCAGTTTCGTTGGGAAATGAGTCGTTTTCCTGAAGAAGCGATTCAGCAGTGGTATCTATAGTAGCTTGTCTGATATAACCTTGATTATTATTATGAGTGAATAAACGAATGACTGGTATTATCTTAAACCTTCCTGATGACATGATGATAAACAGCGAAAACAAACACACAAGTAAAAAGACCGAAAAAACAAGTGAACAAAGATAATATTCCCCCATCCGACCCCCATTTCATCCATGTCTAGACTATATGATAGCCATATCCCTCAAAGCATTCTTCAAGATCGTATCTTGACAAGCAGCCATGACGATCTTGACGTTCTGTACGTCAACCGCAGTTGTGACATGACAGTAAATCTCTTTGGAAGGTGTTCGGTTGAGTGATCGGAACTTCATTTTGAAGAATCTGGAAACATGTAGGGTGTTAGCAGCACTCCATGATATTTGATATCGCGGAGAATGATTGGATTGAAAGCGTGGTGGATCAAAGGCTACTCACTCAACAGCATCGTTGAACGATCCTGGTTTACCTTCAAATTCTGAGAAATGCTTTTTGATCTGTTGTTGAGGATCCTTGATCTATGTTGTGATTCCCCTGTCAGCTTTGGATTGTATAAGTCCACAAAAAAGCAATCCGCAAGCTCACCTTGTCCATGAGGATATCCGCTTTGTTCAAGAACAAAATCTATTCGTGACCACACCACCGGTCAATAGCAGAACCTCATGCAAATAGATTCTGGTCAACTTACTATGGACGTTTTAACGAACCCTACAATGGTCATTCAACAAATCAGCACCGATCAAAGAAACAATTTGCTGTGAGACTGATCCAAGACTTACACTGGGAGTTACAAATCGAATCAAACAGTAATAAAGCTTCTTGCATACCATTCGATTCTCGATCTTCTATTAAACACGAATTGTAATCCGAGAGGGAGACCAAGAACAAGATGGCAGTGACATTTTCTATTTCCGGTTGATCAATAAATTGGTCAGCTACGTAAATCCCAGAGTGAATATCCCTCACCAAAGCATGACGCCCATTTTCGTCGCTCGGACCTGTTGTCAAGCAAAGATCACACATCAGCATGCGGTAACTCAACTTATCATAGGGCGTAAATGAGTTTAGTACGGGATCTAAGGCTAAAAATGAGAACTTACCGTTGACCACCTACGTCGAATAGTCTGAAAACCACATCGTTCAGTGGGAATCTCGTCTCGGTGATACCTAATAGTTTACTTGAGTAAGCGCAGTCCAATATATATATAGGAGAAAGAGAATGAAGTATTTTTCGATGTTTTTCAACTTACCAGTAGTTTTACTTCTAACTCTCAAAATATCATCTGAAGTAGGTCTATAACCACTTTCGAACAACCTATCTAGATCCGCATAGAAATACGGCATATTCTCCGCCAGAGCAAATTCATTTCCTCTCTTATAACATTCTTGAACATTTGGATCTGCCCATAAGGATTTCAACGCGTTTAGATATTTTATAGGATACGTTTCACCAGTATTGATAGGTGGTTCGGAATCTACCAAAGAGATATATCGACGATTTTCTGATAGGACGGCAAGGTTTAATTCGTCCATTACATCTATGATTGTTCGCATACCACCAACTATATTCGAAAATGTGAGTTTACTATATCACCCACAAATATGTCAGCCCGGTCTGCCATTTGGGGAGAAATCGAGCTCACCGGTAATCTTCGATCTCGATAGGCTCAAACGGTTTATTATGTATCAACCTCATTTGTTTCAAGCTACAAACGCAGTGTGGTAGAACTGTATCAGCCGACATTCTCATCAGTAGGTAATCATAACCAACTAAACTCACATGGTCGATTTCCCAGAAGCGCCCGCACCCAATAATAACAACTTGACTTCTTTCGCTAACTTCTTCTCATCCTATATACAACACTCGGCAGATCAGCGACACATCCATCGACCTGCACTTCACCCCGCATAGACCTCCTTTTTGCTCCAGATGACTCACCTCTCTCAGCTGTCTGTCAATCTCTTTACTCCTCTTATCAGCTACGGGATCCTCCGAGGGCGTAGACATACAACCACCCATCTTGATTATCTATCGATATTTTCTAATTCGACAAGAGGAATTCTGGTGATAATGTTGTAAATGAATGATGAATGTGAGGAATCCACAGAAAATGGAAGTGGGATAGACCACAGACAGATTCCGGCGAGAGAGAACAATAGATAGAGAGGGATCTAGACTACGTCCGTTATGCCGTGTGGAAATGAGGATGGGAACAAAGCAGATTGTTTGTGAGGAGGGTCGGTACGTTTGTGTGTTCACGTTGATACTCCAGTATACACTGTCGTCGCTGATGTTGTCGTTTTTGATTGTCCTTATGAAGGTCTAGATCTGAAGATGGATATGACTTATCGACAGAATGGTGTGGTATCAAGGTGGAAGGTATAGATAGTAAGGTATGAGGTGAGGTGAGGTTAAATTTTATTCTTTTTGTTGGTCCTTTCCTTTGCTTTTACTTTCGTTTACAGCTGATGAGCGATGAACCCTCCTGGTTTGGTGGAAATTGTACAACGCACTGGTCCCTACCACCTCCTGCGATGTAATGCAAACGATCTATGTGATACGTACTAACTCAAAAGCTTTGACCTATTGTTTGTTTCTTGCAACCTAGGTGGGGAAAGGGAATATCGGTATGGATGAGATGAGATATGCAATTGCGAGATGGGATAAATGATCCTTTGGGTGATCAGAGCGATAACACTAACATGTGAAAGTGAAACAATGTTATGTTAGCTAGCACCCCCCGCACGACGTTACCCAAAAGTTCAGGATATCATCTACAATGTGTACACAAGGACATGGCGCTGATTGTGAGTGGTACTCACAGTAGTCTCCGAAGGACGATTGCATTCAGTAGACAAACCACATATAAGCTACCATGTGATCTCCTTCTATATCTGTTTATACGGGTTTTCTTTCCTATTATTGAGAAGATGATGATGTCGACGGCGGATGTCGGATTGAATTGGACTTTCCAAAAGAGAATCAAGTGAGACAAGTTCACTGGTATCCAGAAGATCGGATTCTCCCAGTCAATTCTTGTTGTTGTGTTTCGAATCGCGTTGCGTTTCCCTGTTGCGTTTTAGACTAGAGCTAGTGAGCAAGGTTGATTGATCTACGCAAAGGATTTGTCTACTTGTACAGGTGATTCAAGTTTCCCCTTATAGCTATATACGTAGATGGTACCTTCGGACTATCTGTCAATCTTCCTCGATGCTTGTTCTAGTTTATTTTCTCTTCCAGAGATGAGCTGCAGCCTTTTACAATGGAGAACAATAGGAAATCATCTCCGGGTGTAATTAAGAGTAGAGTACCATTTTTATTGTTCAAGGAACATGAATTTCAGGGTTGAATGAGGACAAAGGCACATAAAATGCTTAATACCTCAATTCTCTCTCTCTCTACCCCAAAATGGGCAATATTGTACGGTAAGATGCCATTTGACGGTCCACGTTGAATAATAGGAAAGTGGTGGTCAGCGTACTGAAGTGAATTCGAGCTCATAACATGCAGCACGAAGGATAGACCTCTGCTGTACTTTGCTCTCGGACTTCCCGGGCGGTAATCAGATAATGCGTAAGGTTTATGCTCGAGTCGTCCGAACAGAAACTGCTCAGATGTCATCCGCTTCAGCTTCGGACTCGGGAGGAAACGAGACGTTTCAAAACACCATCGCGTTGCTATGACGATGGCCGAGACGAAGTTCATCAGCCCATCACGCCCTCCTGATCAGGTCCATCAAGTAAACTTTAGTGCGAACGGATCATAGCATTGATGTTGATGCTTGCGCTAGGTGTTCACCCTATTTGCCGCAATCTCGCTGGGTCGTCGGCACCTCATTTGAGAACCGCCTCGGAAAATCACGTTCCCAACAAGGGTCCAGGTATACAATAAAACATCACCACATACAAGACAACTCAACAAAGTGATAACGTATATACCTACAGGCGAATTACAATTAATGATCACATCAACTTGACCCATGAATTACAACGAAAGAATACAACTGGCATCAACAAAAGAATGGTAGGTACCCGCCAAAGTGGTACATAGTTCAGTCTGGATCATCTCTCATATAGATCCCTTCTTACTGATCCAACAACCATATCCTACAGCTACTACTAATCCCACGACTAGCAGACCTCTCCAACCCCTCGTCCACTTCTTGACACTCCTGAGGAAAAAAGTCTTCTCTACCATATCATTCACTCCTAAACCTTTATCACTCACTCCCTTGGACTTGGATGTGGATTTACGAGGAAATAGCGGTGGAAGACAGTCTTTCTCTTTCTCGACAACTTTGGGTATTTTCTCCAAAGACCTTTTCCTCCTTCCCTTCCCACGTAGATTACTCGTACCCATACCTATCGATTTATCTCTTATACATCTTGACGAATCAGATTCCCTTCGTTGGGCAACTCTCCTGGATAAGGTTGCTTCCCACTCTCCACCTCCCTGAGCACGAGCAACAGTAGGCATAGCTCCTACACCTGACGAAGTGGAAGTCAAAGACGATGCCATAGTCCTCTCTCCTTGACCTTGACCCGTCATATCGCCATACAGTGATGGTACAGGCGAAGTGAGATGATCAGTCGTTCGATGAGTGAGAGTGGATCGCCATGATAAAAATGTATCTATCGATCTGTCCATGCATCCCGTGGGATCATGAAGGATGCTGATGATTTGCGAAACCGCTTGCATGTCAATTCCGAACTCGCCGGAAAGTCCAGGTGAAGACGCAGGAGAGGGTGTGTAAGAGCGAGGAGCAAAGTATCCTGAAGCCGATGCTTCGTCAGACGGTCGAGGGGTAGGTTCGATCTCGATTGAACGAAGAGAGGGTGTTTTCGCTGTAGATGTGATAGAATCATTGTTGGCGATATCGGGAGGTGTATTTGTGTTGCTATGCAGAACAGGGATAATTCCTTCGAGAGAGGGCGGATTGACTGAAGGTGTCCTTAGCGATGCGCCCCGTGGTAGCGTGATTCAGTAATAGGATGACTCACCCTCATGTTCGTTGAGATTGATGACCGCATGTATCCAATCTGATCTCCCTATATACCCTTCGACCAACCTCCGTAATTCAGCTCGTGCAGAGGTATCTTCTCGCAACTGCGGGTGCAATAGCGCATTCAAGGTACTGTACGCATGTAGCACCCGATCCCGAGCCTGTCCTCAAATCCGACGTTGTAAGCTTGATATTAAGCACAGAATGAGATCTTTCCCGTAAAAATTCAATTAGCTCACCTGTTCGGCCGATATATACCCCGTCATAATTCTCATGGCGATTTTCCCGTCTCTGACCACTCCGACGCCCTGCTGGATCTCTACGAGTGCCTCTTCATCCCTCAACCTCCTCAAACACCTCTGCACATCCTCCCTCTCACCTAGCAATATAACGCCTAGACCACCTTCCTCGCCTGTCCATTTGTTCAAACTCATATGCAAACTAAGGCTTTCCGAAGGTAATGCCAGAGTAGGTAGAACCAGCTCGTCAGTGATATGTGGATGTTGACTACTATATTCGTTGATTCCCATAGGCGAGATTGATGATGTGCGAGAAAGGGATGAAAGGGAGGCGACGTATGATGGCATTGAGGTGAAACTTGCTGGTGAAGACGGTTCGGATGTGGTAGGTAAGAAGGGAGAATCGACATTGAACGATCGAGTTATATGTTCCAATGTCAATGGATGATGATGTTCTCTCTTTGATATAGGTGAGCCTTCTGAATGAGAGAGATGGGAATGGTCAAGTGGATGGACAGTATCTTCCGGACTGGGTGGGACGATCCTTTGTTCTGGATTCGTGTGAACTGGTCTTGATGGTGATATTGCTTGATGTGATGGAGATGTTTGACCCATTTGAGTTGATTGATCACCCTCCAAGTTCAAGCCTATGCCAGAGGATGATAGACTGACATCCCCTTCGGGTGTCGATTCGCCTTCACCCTCTCCATCTTCATCGTCATCGTTCTTGTCCTTTGTCTCCTCTTGCTCATCTCTTATTTCACTCCGACCATAAGCATATGTATCTGATGGACCAGGCATATCATTCACTTCAGACTGTTCACCCCAGCTAGAAACGCTCTTCACTCCATAACAGCTATCCGACCCTTCTTGAGTGGGTGGCGACTCGTGCTGATAAGCCTTTGCGGCATTGACCGTTCTCTGATGATTTCTTGAAGTGGGGAACATCGTTGATGGATATCAAGTACGGTGGTCATCAATGAAGAAGAAAGTAGAGTGAAGTGGCCAAGATGTCTTTCCGAATTAGTGATTAGGTATGCGTTGGCTGATGTATATATGTGATGTATATATTGTTGTGAAAGTTATATAAACATAAGATGGTATGGTGTGATTACGACGTGTGGTGGGGTGTACCTGTAGAGTGAGATACAGAGATAGATAATCCGCCTAAGATCTCGTGATCGGGAAGATCGGTCGAATACCAGTAAACCCAGTGACAACCTAAAAAGTGGAGGTCTTTAGATAAAGGAAGGTAGTGTGCCACATCCATCGTCACTCTTAACGCTCAGTCACAAATCATCTGGTTAGAGTCTACGTCCACTGATCGGTCTCATGATGCTGTCTGGATATGCAGTTAGAGCATGTCGGACTCATTATCACTGTTCGTCGGTATACGTCAGCTGATGGGTCGAACAAATATGGAATGTTTAATATGGAATGGTCGTGACAAAGCTTGATTCCAGACTGCGGGTCCACAAGATTTGGAAGGGCAAAATGGGGACGAGAAGGGTACAAAGACGTGGTGAGATAAGCACGTACAAATTTGATAATTTGTCTCAGGCAGATAAGCCTCCGTCAATTTGGGGAAGAGGATACTTGAGAGTTGTTGCTGGTGACATCTGAGATGCGCTTCTCAGATCAGGAAGTTTGCAGGTCAAACTCCGCATTGGTGATCCATTCCACTCTGGATTTTCACTCACGACGCTACTCATGAAACCCAGTAATACCTTGCTGCAAAAACCTAGACGTCGATGTTTTGTGCATGGCCAAGACGATGATGTCCCCAGCGAAAGCAGGTTTCAGCTCTTGTCATAGGTATCTCGTTCAGTGCGTTTTTCACCTTCGACTCTTATCGTGTTCAGCTCATATTCCATCGCTGCTTTTCATCTTGAGCTGAAGATATCATAATCCTCCTGTGTACAAACTTTGCCAAAATGAGAGTCTCAGATCTCACTTTTTGCATAAAGAATACAGCTGAATTATACCTGACCGATAGACAGAGCTGACTAGGCGAGAGGAATTTCAAAGCTCTTCCGCTCCTCGGAATCCGCTCATTTCCACTTGTTAGGACCCTGTTCTTCGTATCACTCTACTGGAACAAAGAGCATCTCAGCGCAGGGAAACTCAAGAGAGAAAAAAAAATACACCCAAACAACGACCAATACGGACAGGGAGCAACAGATAACAAAAAGATTTGAAGGGTAAGGGATTCGAACCCTTGCTCTTTCGAAGTGCGACTCATCGTCTGAGTAAGCTGTTAACTTGAATGCACCGCCATAACCACTCGGCCAACCCTCCGATGTTCTTGTAATTGCAAGTTAAATATATCCTGTTGGAAAAGTCACCATTGATGGAAGAGAATCCAATGAAGACCGTTCAAAGGAGGTGAATGAGGTCTGGAAGATCGCGAGGTGTGATAGCCACAGTGGCACGAAAAGCGTGTGGCGCGCGGCGCGCCACACAAAAGGTACGACGCCTGGGCGGTGATCGCCGATCAAATTTCACCTATAGTAGAGGAGGACAGAAGGAGCGTGGGTGAAGGTGGAAGAGATCATCTTCTGATGGAGGTGAGGAAGCGTGGAAGGGGCGGAGGGGCGATGATGGCAGTGACGAGGAGGAAGGTAGGCAGGCATATATAGTGAAGGATCGCCATTCAATCACGAAACTAAACTGACTAGATTCGGGCATCGCGAAAACCAATTTATGCATTGCGATAATTTCCATAACGTGGCTCGAATTGTTGATGGCTTTTTCAACCTCAGTGACGTGTGATTAGAACTATTTGGTGAGAATTTTCTTTTCGAACAGCTCGTCCATTTCAGGGTATGTTCTCGATTTAGTCTGTGAATGTAGGAGATGATCAGCCCTCAGCATTCTCATAAGCGGCAGGATGACGATGACGGCACCATTGGCTGACCTATCTTGATCGACTGACTGTGACATTCACATGATATTGCAGTCGATAGATGGTTCGATCAACCACTGCGCGTGATTCGAGAAGCATTCTGATCACCAATCATGGGTCCAGAGCTTACAGTAGGACACGAAGAACATGACCCACCCAAGACACAAGCATATTTGTTCCGGTTTGTTCGGAAAAAATGTGCCTCGTTCGGATAAATACCAGTCGTGAAGGCGCGTGATTCAGTCAACTGGTGTAGGGAAACATGCTCATTTTCTCTTCCCTACTGACACAGCACACTACTACTAGAACCATGCTGGGTCACCGAGCATCATCACAGCCCTTCTCCCACCTCTCCATTACCCCGGAGGAGATGTGGAGAGGGGTCGATTCTCGGACGAGGACTGGACCGGGGTAGATTATCCATTTGTATATATCACACGTTTGTGATCGTAAACCCAACAATCATTCCCATCACGATTTCCTATTACAACATCAATCTCCACATAGAGCTTGCAAGCATAGCGAAGATGGCGTCCAAGACCAACGACCAGATGGACAGGTCATTCTTGACGGCTTCCATACCAAAATTATTAGAGGAGATGACGGAAGAAGAGAAGATTTCGCTACTAGCAGGGAAGGATTGGTGGAAGTGGGTTATATCTCACCTCCCATGGAGATAAGAAGACCCAATATCATACTCACTCACGTTATGGATACAATTTAGCACCGTGCCCGTTCCAAGATTGAATATTCCTAGGTGAGTCCGTCTCAACATAGAAAAGCCTTGTCTGTGACTATCACTGACATACGTCATCGAACTCAGCATAAAAGTCACGGATGGACCCAATGGCGCTCGAGGGGATAGTTTTTACCATATGTGTGAGTCCGAAGATCTGCTTGACAAACTCCAGCCTGATCCGATCTGAAATCATATAGGTCCCGCTACTGCCCTTCCTAATGCAACCTGTCTGGGAGCGACCTTTTCCACGGAACTGGCCGAACTCAGCGGTTCTTTACTCGCTGACGAGGCCAGAGCTCGTAATGCATCCTGTCTCTTGGCACCTACAATCAACATTCAACGATCACCTCTCGGTGGACGAGCTTTCGAGTCGTACGCCGAGGATCCGACTTTGTCAGGGTTGATAGCTGCCTCATATGTTAATGGTCTACAGGATAAAGGTGTGTCAGCGACAATCAAACATTTCGTTGCGAATGATCAAGAACACGAGAGGATGGGTCAAGATAGTATCATCGCTTCCAGACCCTTACGAGATATCTACCTACGACCTTTTCAGCTCGCTCAGAAACACTCCAAACCTTGGGCATTCATGACCGCCTATAACAAATTAAACGGTACCCACTGTTCCGAAAACAAATGGTTGTTGACCGATGTCTTAAGAGGAGAATGGAAATTCGATGGTCTAGTCATGTCAGATTGGTATGGTACATACTCGGTATCCGATTCGGTGAATGCGGGGTTGAATTTGGAGATGCCCGGAGAAGCTAGATGGAGACAACAGACACTTATCGCCCATTCGATATATTCCCACAAAATCGATCCTCGTACGTTAGATAAGAGAGTCTCGGAGATTATGAATTGGGTGCAGAAACTGGCCCAACACAATGAAGAGCTAGTTTACGCTAAACCAAATAAAGAGAAGACTAGAATAGAAGAGAAAGAAGCGGATGCGAAGATACTGCGAAGGATTGGCGGTGAAGGAATCGTTCTGTTAAAGAACGACCAAGATGTTTTACCGTTGAACAGACCCAATACGAAAGTCGGTGTGATCGGTCCTAATGCCAAAGCTAAGGTACTGACTGGTGGTGGATCGGCACAACTCCGAGCCTCCTGGTCGGTATCACCTTGGGAAGGGTTGGTGCATAACAAGCCTGATGATGTCGATCTATCCTACTCTCTGGGAGCGACTACCTCAAAATACCTTCCTCTGCTCGGTGAGGAGTTCACTACCCTGGATGGAAAACCGGGTTTCGACCTCAGACATTACGCCATCAACAAAGAGAGTGGTGAAAAGGAAGAAAACCCGGTATTGACTGAACAACGGGATACATCCGACATGTTCATGGCCGATTTTCACCCTCCTGAATTGGGAGATCAGTACTTCACGGAGTTATTGGCTATCTTCACACCGGGAGAAAGCGCCGAATGGGTATTCGAATCGACGGTAACCGGTCAAGCTTGGTTATGGATAGATGACGATTTGATCATTGATAATTCCAAATACACATCGAGAGGTACTTCTTACTTTGGTTCAGGATCCGTTCCTCTTCAACGTACCTTCAAAGTTGAAACCGGCAAGGTGAGGATTAACGATTATCATTCTTGTAGATTGCTTGAAGAGTACATGCTGATAGACGAGTACATTCCTTTCAGTCTTACAATATAAGATATCTACATGACTCTCGAATACCCTCCACGTTGATCACCGCCGGGTCCACCCCCTTGACCGTCGTCGGAATCCGATTAGGTGCCTTCCCCAAATTCGAACCTGAACAAGCTATCAAAGATGCTGTGGAGTTGGCTAAAAACGTTGATGTGCCTCTGATCATCGCTGGTTTGAACGCTGATTGGGAGAGTGAAGGGTATGATCGACCTGATTTGTCTTTACCCTTACGAACCAACGAGCTTATCTCGCGTGTGGCCGAGGCGAATCCCAAGACGGTCATTGTCATCCAGGCTGGATCGGCTGTATCTATGCCTTGGATCGATCAGGTTTCCGGCGTAGTTTACGCATGGTATGGTGGTAATGAATGTGGTAATGCGATTGCGGATATAATTTACGGTAAAGTAAACCCATCCGGAAGACTACCTATCACGTTCCCTGTAAAAGAGACAGATATCCCTGCCAATACCAATTACAAATCCGCCAGGACCAAGACATACTACGAGGAAGGTATTTGGGTAGGATACAGATGGTATAACGAAAGACAGATCAAACCTTTATTCCCCTTCGGCCATGGTCTCTCTTACACCACTTTTGAATATGATAATCTAAAAATTACCAATCAACCACCCAAAAACGCTAAAGCCGACGAGTGGAAATTGGAAGTTCAAGTAGATGTGAAGAATACTGGTAACATTCCAGGGAGTCATTCTGTCCATGTCTACACTTGTCCGCCTAAAGAAACGGAGACTAGTTTGAAACATCCCAAACAGACTTTACAAGCATTCAAGAAAGTATCAGATCTCAAACCTGGAGAAACCGTCACGGTTAAAGTGATTCTTGACAAGTGTAAGTCTGCTATTGAAATGGATCTGGCTATGAGCTGACGAGTGATCGTTGGATAGATGCTATCTCCCATTGGGACGAAGGGTATAACTCCTTCAGAGCTGAATTGGGTGAATGGTATGTCAAGATTGGTAAAGATGCTGAGACGATGATTGGAGAAGCCAAGTTCGTTATCGAGCAGGAGATTGAATGGACTGGTTTGTAAGGCGGAGATATGTTAAGTGATTGTATAGATACAGTAGATATAGTAGAATTTGTAGAAATGAAAGTAGATGAATAGAAGTGCCATGTATATCCGCTACGTGAAGAACCTTCGGTTCGAGAATTTTTGTGTGGACAAGTGGCTCGAAATAGGACAATCTGATACTATTGTAAACGCTGAATATCGGTCATGGAGATTCCCTATTATCTGTATAATGTTCCCCGTGAATCATAAGAACTTCATTTTGCTTGGTCTAAGCGGTAAAGAGGTTCAAGCGGGGATCAGATATCTTCCCTCAACGTTCAATGTTCAATATATCTGCAATCACTCACCTCGATCGTAATTCGATGCCCAACCAAATTAAGGGTAAACCAACGTAGTATGCCAATATCCTCAAATTGGTATAACCTCTACCATTGGCCCAATCCGAATGTATACCCGCCAAGTGGATGGTGAACAGCATAAGGGTGATGAGGAGGTATCCAGATAGTCTGTGTTTTCATTTCCAAGTGAAAGTCAGCCCAGTCAAAGAACATTGGTAGTATAGCGGAAGAGACTAACCTATGATACTTGTAAACCCTCTTTGCCTTTTCTTCGCCTCCAAATGCCTTACCTCCACCCCATACACTGGCAGCGCCAATACTAGCCTGAGCCACGACCCAGATAACAGATATCAATCCCAATTTACCATGCCATGTGGTGAAGTGCTTAGCACCGTGCAAATACTTGTTATAGATCATTGCTGAACTGCCAATGGCAAGTAAAGGTAATGCAAATCCGAGCATCACCGATTGATGGGTCTTGAATCGGTTTTTCTTCGTGGTGGTATTTGGAGGTGGGGGCTGTAATGGAGTGATACCTGACATGAGAGATGTGTTAGCTATCGTAGCCGGCTCCGAGAATCTACAGTAAAGTACAGCACTCACCAAGCAAGAAAGCTGTGATGGCTAATGATTGCATTGGTGGATGTACGGCGAACCATCCCATTTCCTATGATCGATCGGACATAGTAATTTTATTAGTGATATCTCTCGAAATAGAAATGATCAGTTCGACTTATGACTCACCTTCAGGTTACCCGAAAAGACCAGATACCAACTTGTGCCCAGTACCAAAGCTAACCCGATCTATTCGAGCCCCCACAGATCAGTTTCTCTGATCGATCTGGAATGCACGATCACTTACCAGGATTGACGCATGAGCAAGTTTATCTCTCCTTGTAAGCACCATGTCTAGATTCCCAGCCGATCCAACTCCTCCTTGTTCGTTGGCACGTGAAGGTGAAGGCTCCGCTGTGGATGGCAAGAGAGGTGAAGCTTCTTCTCTGCCTACGTTGGACATCGGGGCGGAAAGCAGTGACAGCTCTTTTTTGTCTTCTGAAATACTACAGTGTTAGTTCTTAGAGCCTTGATCGTAGCAGTCGTATGGAGCTGGAAGCCAGACCTCGAAAGTGCCGAACCAAGTGGACAACAAGGGTAAGAAGAGAATATAAGATATCGCTTTTGCTGACTTGATCTTCGATCCTCATTGGTCATCGCAGCCCTAACCATGTAGTACTTCCGGAATGTCGCAATCTAACATCTCATGCACATCGGCTATCACCGACCATCTGGATTCCTTATGGTCATTTATGGAGTTCCATACATAATCTGATAAGATGCATGTCGGCTTCATATGAGCTCTGCGGAGGCTTGCTAGGTGAGCTACAGTATCAATCATGCTCCCTTCCTATCATCTGCGATTTCGCGGATTGAGTCAAGTTGAACAACATGAACGCTCATATATGAGGGCAAAAAAATGGATTTTGAGAGATATCGCGAATGATCCTTGATGAGCGAAGGGAATCGAGCCTTATTCTTGAGGCTATCTGAGTTTCTATATCACTAGCTATTGCTACGACACCATCAGGAGGGTGTCTCCTCTTACCAATAATCAATGCATCGAAGTGGGACGAATCATCTTCAACGCGCGGTTTCCCGCCAAGAAGCCAAAGCAGGGGAGGGGTGATCGGCAAATTACGTCATAGCTAATGTTAAGCTTGTGACATGACAACTTCGAGAGGCACATACGGTCATACAGTTAAGATTGGTGTTCGTGCTGCTGGATGGGGCATATCCAAAGTTTCAGCTTAGAACAGTAAGAAAAGGGATGACATCATGACATCATCAACATCCATGTTGCTTTTGTTGCTGTGCAAAGGTGGAACAGGTACAGCAGACAAAGTAACGCTCAGCTCATCCTGTCTGTGCGTGGAGGATGGAGGATGTCGCCTGTCAATTGGACGGAAAAAAGGACGATATGACGTTGGTTTTATTCGTGGATGGATTGAAGGACTCCCCTGGGTTCATAGATACAGCTGAGATATATAAATAACTTGTCTTCATTCCAATTGCCACCGAACAACTATTATACTGCAACCTTACCATCCGAATATTGCCAACTCTTCACAATGGGTCTACTAAGTAGGAAATCAAACGAATACGACACCACTACCACGACCGGTGTAGGACACAACAACAACCCATATACGACCGGGAACGCGACTCTGGGAAATAACGCTCAAAGTGGATATGGGGGTATTAACAGGAATGAAGGACCGTTAGAACATCATACGGGACAAGGTGTATCGGGTACTGGACCAGCACCTACCGTAGGTGGTCATGCGGGAGGTGTAGGCGCAGGGGCACATCCTCCTCCTGTAGCTGGTGCAGGTCACGTAAGTCACCTTTGAAACATTCCGAGCCAAGTTCACTGCAGATTGTTTACGCGATGCTGATGGATTCGCCTGATATAGGTGAATACCGGTCCAGCACCTCTTCATGGAGTTAACAGCGGTTCTACACCCAATACGAAGGAGGCTCTTAAATTAGAGAAGAAAGGTCACAGAGAAGAGAAATTGGGTAATATCTTACATTCTACTTCTATGGTAAGTGTTCATTCATCATCACTATCGTTTCCGAAGCGAAACATAGACAGTAGAATAGATGTTCACGCTGACGTGGATACTATTCTTTCGAATCTGTAGAAAGAGAAATCGGCAGCTCATCTCGCACAAGCTGATCATCTGAAGATGCAAGCTTCCGAATTGAACGAAGCTGAGAGATTGGAACACGAAGCTGGAATGAGAAGACAGCGGGCTGTAGGGTTGGGTGCTGATCCGATGCATGCCCACGGGTCGACTGGACATGGGCCTGGGACAGGTACTCACATCTAGGCGGTTCCAGAGGTACGAGTAATAAGAAGGAGGAATAAAAGTTGTAGTTCAGCCAGGAAGAATAGGAATACGAGGATCCATGTCGTTTTGTGTATGTGCAATATAGTCTGTAGCTGTTAATACGAATCATGAAATCTTAAATGAGAATATTTGAACAATCAACATCGCATAGCAATATGATCATCTACTTGCTCACTGTATGACAACATCTACAACAACATCACCGTACTCCTTAGCCATCATCACGTATCTAATCCCATAAACATTTTAGTATCCCACGCGTTTAGCCCTCTCTACCTGTCCTAAAACCCCCAGCACATCCTTGATTGCTTCCGTGTGTAATTTCAGATCCACAAACCATTTTCCACTTTCATCTTCACCATTTCTCCTCTGTCCAGGTGGATGGGCAGCGTATCGTTCGAGAGAGGAAGATAGATCCTGGAGAGTTGACGATAAGGAGCCAGAGGTTGATGATAAGGCTTTTCCTAAAGGGGAGGAAGGGGAAGGTGGGACGGGCTGGTTGATTGGTCCAGGGAGTGGATGAGGCATGGGTCGCGTGGATGCGAGCGACTAGACGAAAGTGTCAAATTAGAATATTTGGGATAGGAGGACAGATTGACAATTTCTTGGCATCGCTGGTATTAGACTCACCGATTTCATTGTGGTTGGCTGGGATTCTCGTACGCCTTCCTCTTCCATATCTACATCTTCCCCTTCCACTTCATCTCCAACCCCTCTCTCCAATCTCTGAGCACTTTCTCTAGCCTGTCTCTCAAACTCCTCTTTGTCTACCTTTACTTCCTGCAGTTGTTCTTTCTGTTTCCCTTTCCCATCCAAACCGTATAATTCATTCCTAGCTTTTGTTCTAGGACTTTCCACTTGTTCTCGCTGCTTCACAACCGTCATGCCTTCCCGTTCAATCTCCTTTTCATCTATCCATCTTGATCCGCAGCTTACACACATCCTTCTTGGATCCCTCGAACCATCTGATTTTCTGGGATAACCAACTAGGGGAATACCCTTGCAAGCTGGATTAGGACAATTGTCACCTAATAATGAATATCCTTTGAGGAGGAGCTCGGAAATGGATAAAGCAGCTTCGTCAGATTGGCTAGATTTCTTATCTGCTTCTCGAGTCTGTATTTCTTCTCTAGGCCGATTGTCGGAAGTCGAGCTGGATGCCATGGTATTCTGAGGCTGAGTGATGGAAGGAGAAGAGGTAGGTAATCCTCCCTCGGATCTACCATCGCACAGCGCACAGAACTGTATCCTCTCCCTTCCTTCCCTCTCCGCGGCGGCACTAGGCTCCCGCATGAGGGGTGTCACTCTGCATGACGAGCAGTGCAGGTCGGTCAATGTCCATCCTTTCAACATATACTCGCCGAGCTGAATCAACGAAGAACAATGAACTCAGCTTCGAACGTTTTCAGCTCCGGAAGCTCAGGCGGTGAGGAACGGGACATACGATAGCAGATGTGTATTCGAGCTGAGACATGACTGGGGCAGGCATTGGGATGAACACTGATTGCTTAAATGCTGAATGTACAAGCAGGAAAGAGTAGAGCCAGATTGTATCCAACTTTTACCCTCACAGACACGCTCGAGCTGATTCTATTTTCCACGTGTCTAGCACATGGTAAAAATCACCTCCACCTTCGCTCTCATTTTCGGTCCGGATGTCTTTGCTGGCAGTGATAATCCGGAGATTTGTCGGGCCATTGTGTTGTGTTGTTGCGTCTAGGTTGTCCGATATGGGGGATGGAAAGATGGCAAAGAGACAGGACAAGAGCAGAGAAGATACATAAAGTAGCTAAATATGTGTACTACATCAAAGTGGGCAACATCATATCACCAACAATAATCAATTTGAAAATCAAACATGTCATCAACACCATTCGTAGCTCAATGGGGTATCATAGGATGTGGATGTGAGCTATCTGTCTCTACATTCGTCTCTGTTCTCGGGTATTAGCTGATATCGGATACACTCTAAGGGATCTCATCAGAATTCGTCACGGATATATGTAGACAACCTTCCACACGGGATGTAAACGATATCTCGCATGCAGTAGCTGCAGCTGGATCCAGATCACTTTCCAAAGCTGAGGAATTCTTAAACAAATACTGTCCGGATGGTGCTGCTGCTCAACAGCAAGGGTTGGTGGATTTTAAACCTAAGGGGTACGGGAGCTATAAAGGTGTGGTCGAAGATCCGGTATGTACCTCATCATCCACCTTTCTGGGTCAATCTGTTCAACAGACAGATTGGACTAATGTGTATTTGTGCGATAGAACGTCAATATCGTATATATAGGAACGATGAATGTATGTCATTACGATGATGCGAAATTGGCTTTGGATGCTGGTAAACACGTATTGCTCGAAAAGGTATGTTGAATTCACTTCATCCCATCATTTCTGCTGACCGATGAATACGCCGCGCATCTATAGCCAGCAACGTTGAATGCAGCAGAATGGAGAAGTTTAGTATCAATCGCTAGAGAGAAGAACGTGTTCCTAATGGAAGGTGGGTCTCACTTTACGTGCTAATTACAATAGAAATCATCACACCATTCGGAATATTGTACATCGTACATTGTAAACTTACACATTACTGATTGATCATTCAACTCACAGCCGTATGGACAAGGTTCAACCCTGTTCTTCGCTCTGTCCAAAAGGCGATCCATCAAGATGACCTGATAGGAGATATCAGATGTCTTTTTTCGGACTTGTCAATGGATTCATTTGGTAAACGAAAAGATACAGATAGGTTGTTGAGTGCCGAATTGGCTGGTGGACCGTTGTTGGATTTAGGTCCTTATCCTTTAGTATGGGTGAGTATCATTACACCTAAATATCGGATCGTGTCATATATGGTCATCGTGAGGTTCAATGATATGTCTGACTTCCATATTGCAGACCATGATGATGCTTTATCGACATCCCAAGAATGGTAGAACTCCCCCAGCCAAGATCGGAAGTACCATGATGTTGCATCATACAGGAGTAGATTTAGCTACCAATTTTGCTTTGACCTTCCCTAAGATCAACGCTATTGCAAATTGTGAGTGATCGTAGTTATACGGCTTTGGGATCTTTCGCTGATACCCATTCTGTGTCTAGGTACCGCCAATCTCCTTTCTCCTACTCAGCAAAGTCAACATACCAGGATCGTGGGTACTAGAGGGTAAGTCCGGAAATTTAGGTTCAGGTTTTGATCATGGTGAATATAAGGGATATTCAGTTGATATTCTATTGGTGTGGTAGTGAGATCTTAGTACAAGGAATAACCTCTCGACCTCAATCATACATCATCCGACGACTTGCGGACCCCTCTCAGGAAAATGGGAAATACCTCGAAGATGAATTGGTTGATCTGTCGTTCGAAGAAGGGGGGTTGGTATTTGAGGCGGATCACGTGGCCAGATGCTTGAAAGATTCTTTGGTCGAAAGTCCTGATATGCCCTGGGCAGAGACTGAGCTCACTATGAGTGTAAGTGTACTTGCTGCTATTTTGATAGGACATGCTGATGGTAATTCTGCGTGATGATAGGTTTTCGATAAGATTCGTAAAGAAGGTGGATACAAATTCTTACCTGGCTTGGAGCGAGTCAAACTGGATTAATCAGTGTGTGAAAGCCCTTTGAGATCTCAGATAATGAGTGTGGTTACTCATGTACTCGGATAGGATCGAATACATATATATGGTTAATTCCACAAACTTAGTCAGACGATATATCCATGCAAATTGTTCAAAACCATTATCATCGTTTATGCGTTGATCGATCGTTGTTTATACTTCACGAAATCCTCTACAAATCTTGTACAAAATGAGATATTCATCATGACATTAATACGTCGATTACCCTTTCATAATCTTCTATCAATCATCATCTTGCAATTCAAATTTCGGTTCTTCCAAATAATACATTTCCTTTAACCCCGACCCATTATCATACCAACCAATTTTATTACCCCATTCATCCTTTTCTTTCAATTTGAAACCTGCAGGTGTCGTATCAGGTATTTCCCCATCGGTGGTCAAATCGGACGGACGAAGTTTTCTGACATGTTTGGGTATCCAGCATTTCCTCAAATCATCATATGTCACTTCTCCCGCATATTGATTTGACGAATCTGCCATGAGCAACATCTCCTCTCTTAGGACTAGGTCTAGAGCTGAGGCTGTTAGTAACTGTCCGCGATATTCCCATATTTCTTGAGAAGCTGATGATCCAGACGAGGGGTTGGGTGAGGATGCCCTGCGAGAAGGCGGGACTGAAGGTTGAGGAGTAGGTTGATATGAGGATAAGCCTGGAAGAGGTGTAGTTTGACCTGTACCTGTACCGTACTGTTTCTGTAGATCTGATGCAGTCATTGAAGTGAATTTGGGTGAGGAGGGGGATGAAGAAGGTACAGATGGGATGGGCGATAAGTCAGGTGTACTAGGTAAAGTCAGTGGAGTAGGTGTCGTAGTGGAGGTTGAGAAAGAGGTGGATCGACTGGCTGGTAGTGATGAGATAGGTGTAGGTAGAGCAGAAGAGGATATTCTCAATTGTAACTAGATCAGTCACACGATGTACCATCATCAGCATTGTATCGATTTCCCCCTGATACGCATATATCAGATAGGTCAATGCTGGCCCATCAACTCACCTGCTTGACCAAAACTCCAATCTTCTTATACGCCTCCTCACATTCCTTATCTTCTAACAAATCCCTATCCAACGCAGAAGCAATAGCGATTATACTTTCCCCGGTTTTTCTGAAATTATTAAGATCAATCTGATCATCTACCGCTTTGTCCAATATCCCACGTATCTCATTGGAAAATGGGATGGAGATGATGGATGATTGGTGAATTATCGATGTGATTAGGATGATATCGATCAAGTAATCCGGTCCTATTCCATACCAAATTATAGATTTAGCTACAGTAATGGCAAGTTTTTTCCCATATTGGGGTTATAAATGTAGATGACTGACCTTCTTGCAAGACCTGGATCAAGCCGAGTAGGGCATCCCTCGCTTCACCCTCTATCATACCCCTTATATCTCTCAAACCAATGTTTACCTTTTGGTATATCTGTTCCAGGGTATCTGTGCACAATTCAAATCGAGATGAAAGTCAATTTTAAGTAATGTACGGTAAAACGGAAATTAAAGAGGAGGATTACACCCACTCAAAGCTGGATATCTTCTCTTCCCTGTAAATGGATTAACATCCTCCAACTCATCTCTCTGAGCTTCTAACAGAGCTATCACTCTTCCAAGTAAAGGTGAATTCGGTCCTCGACCTATAAAAGACTTTAAGAGGAATTCACCGGATTCTACCATTTATCAGATCAGCATGAGTTATCCAGTGGAGCGAGGGATGGTTCTCTCTAGCGCACCTATAGCTTTTGAACCTATCTGAATGACTGGATCGAGTAGTCTACCATCTTCGTAAGCTGGGTCAGTATCCTTCGCTTTGGCTTTACCTTTACTCTTCGTCTTACTTTTACTCTTGACAATGTGATGATCTTCAGCTTCTATATCTTCTAAAGCTTTGATCAACCTCTTCATATCTTCATCTGACCTACTTTTACTTTGGCTTTCGCTTTTGACCGTATCAATCAGGTCATATATCGTATCTTTATCATACCCTCTAGCACGAGAGTTTTGATCATCATCGTATGTCTCTACTGGGCTAGATGGACTACCGGATGTTGAACGTAATTCCGTTCTGAGCAATTCAGCAAGTAAGTCTCGTCGTTCGAAAAATTGTCCATCTCCACGTCGAGTATCCTCATTCTCTCTGTACTTGGCGTACTTTGAAGGAGAAGGGGAGTAGGTTTGGGAAGGATTGGGTTTGAATATGGATTTGAGGAAATTAGGCATAACTTATACTCGAGTCCGTACTTATGGTTGCAGCTGTATCGGGCGAGTCAAGAGGGAAATGAGGTGAGGATGTCACTCAAGTATCGTAGTGGTATACCATCAGCTTGTGAATTCCAATCTCCTCTACTTTCGAAAAGTTACATCATCCAGAAGGAGTCATCTGAACGGAAGGCCTATACAAAGGAGGAGTCAGGGCACTCCTTTTGCAGTGCGCTGATGAGATGTTGTTGCAGTCCATAGCTGTAGGATCTTCATGCTCGTCAGTCATTAGACCGTATCGGAAAGTATGATGATCGCGCAGCTGTCAAGTGCAGTGCAATGCTCCTCGATGTTCGATGTTCCAATTGCGCAACTCCAAAAAGTGAGGTGCAGGCAGGTCTTTTCTCCTGGCTCGCGTGTATTACCCTGTCGATCACTTTACGCTCTATCGTATTTACCCCACAATAAAGCACGTGGTATGAGTCACGGTGCGTTGATCATCACATCACATGACGTTAGTCACGCCAAGCTGGCCAGACTCTTTATGACGATCCCCACAGGAAATCGCTGTGGAGGGGTATGCATGTATGTGTGTAACGTCCCTGCGACCACCTTCCGTGAGCCTCCACTTTCCGTGACCAGCTTCGAAGGATGTCGCGACACATCAATTCCGCTTAATTCATTCTATATCACAGTTACAAATTTACATATTTCACCATGCATATCACTCTGGAGTGTCCTCTAAAGCATGCAAAACAAAAGGGTTATGCTCCAAGTCCATCTCAGGGCCTTTAGATGCATGTTTTGCCTTGGCGCTTGCTGCTTTTTTTTGCTTCTTAGCCTCTCCCCTCTACTTCCCTCACCTTTTCTAGAGCGTCTGGGGTCGATATACAGTGCGTTCCAAGGTTGGTAATGGCCACCCCAGGCCTGGTAGGCGTTGTCCTGGCTTTTATCTCTTCGATTTGATGTTCTGCAAGTGTAAGTCTTGAATGCAAAGACATTCTGTCTGATAGAAGGGAGGCGATTTTCCTCTTGATTGGTGTTGCTAGGAAAGCGCTGTAGATCCTCAGAAACTCTGAATCTTCACTAGTAAATGAAGACAAGGGCTCTCGAGGGGTTGGAGATCTGGTTGGTGTGCTTGGAAGCGGTGCAACCGGGATTAGTTTTGTTGGATTGAAGGGATAAAGTCCGGTCGCTTTCCACCCAGCCTTGATGTCACTTTCTGTCATTGCTTCTAGCCAAGCATGATACAAATCGGATACCCAGTCAGCCTTACTAACTCGTTGCTGAACATATCTATGAGCTTTGATGGTTCGCTTTGAGAGAGCTCGCTTGAGAGGGGCGAAGACACCAACATCAAGAGGTTGGGTCAAGTGGGAAGTGTGAGAAGGAAGGATGACCAGATCAATGTTGTTCTCCATGCAGGAAGCAATGAATCGAGCTTGCATATGACTGCCATGGCCATCAACTATGAGGAGTCGATGGTGGGAAGGGTCTGGTGGGGCTGTAATGGGAATAAAGACTTTGAGAAGCCAGTCATAGCCGATGTCATAGTTCGACCACCCAGAAAGACTTGTTGACCACCACCAGTCTAGTTTCGACCCGAGTTCGAGCGGAATCCAGCTGGAACTGAATCTTCCCACCTTCCTATCTTCTTCTCCTTCTTCTGCCTCTTCTTTAGCTTTCGATTTGAAGATCAGGTGAGGGGGGAGGGCGTCTCCAGCCGCAGAGATGCACTCAATTGCTGTGACCCATTCCTGTCTAGATGGCGCTCCCTTCTGCACCTTTCCTCCCTTCTTCTTCTTCCCTTGCTTCCTATCGATGGTAAACATCACCCTTTCTGACTGTGTATCACCTATTCCATGTCCTGTCTCATCCATATTGAAGATATTCTCCCTGTTTATAGTTGTGTTCATTCAAAAGACCACCTAACTCTGAAAAGAAGGGAGCAAGCTTCTCTGGAGCGCTTCCTTTGACTCGAGCTGTGTCCAGGGCTCGAGACCATGCTGTCCTGACCTCTGGGTGTCTCTTTCTGAATCTTTCTATCCATTTGCGACTGACAGGATCAGGTGGTGCATCGACAAGAGGGTTAAATTGAAGGCGCTTTTTTCGAATAACTTCCACTAGTTCTCTGACAGTTCTGATGGGTGGGGGATGTCCAGAGATTGACATTCGAGTAATATACTGGATCAGAGCCGTCTCCTCTTCATTGGTGAGCAATTGTAGGTGCTAAGATGCTTTATTACGGTCGGTAGACTTGCCAAAGATTCGATCATGGAGAGTCATGTAAGGAACACCACAAGCGGCTGAAATTTCGTCTATGGATGGCCGATCTTCCTCTGCAAGGAGTGTGCGTGCATTGTACAAGCCTAGAGCTTCCTGGAGACGTTGTTCTTTAAGCTCCATGATGAGAACTGAGTGAGATATGCATGGATGAAGACAGAACAGATACAAGAGAGTTAAGCTGAATTGATGTGTCGCAACATCCTTCGAAGCTGGTCACGGAAAGTGGAGGCTCACGGAAGGTGGTCGCAGGACGTTAGGTGTAGGTGTTTCCCGAACCTTGTTCTTCCATAATCCGATCATTTACGTACTCCACCTACTGTGTTGTTTTTTTCTCACTGACTGAGCAGAGCAGTTGGTAAGCAGTACGATAATGGGATATAAGAAAGAGAAAGACGCATTCCTTCGTGTATTCTTCTTTCTCTATTCATCTTCCAATAATCTCAATAATCTCAATCAAAGGTCCTTTGGATCCGTCATAGAGCTACCCCCTGCTAACTTATATCCGACATATACTGCATCATAAACACGAGGTCGTGACGCCAAAGGAAGGGTATCGGTGACAAACTCGACTCCGCCCAGTCGATTGAATATATAAACAAGCGAACACATCCTTAACATATCAACACCGACCACATCATCGTCATCTCCACCATCTCATCCGTGTACTACGGTTGACCGTCACCCATAAAAGAAAGGACAAGATCATCCAGTCTTCTTACATTCAACCCGTCGTCAGGGTGTATCAAACTACATAAAACCATAAAACCACAACGCTCCGTGACCTAAACAATCCATCAACTCAATAGACGGAATCACGACCAAAAATGAAACCTTCACCTACGTTGATACCTCGACTTTTACCTATTCTCAAACATCATCCCATCCCCTCTTCCTCCTCTACTTCTGCCTCTTTCGCGATTGCCGCTTCGCGTTCCGCTCCCGCTCAACATATCAACCAGAAGAAAGTGGAGCAAATTGGTACTGGAACTGGGTGGAGTACCTGGTGGTTATCCAACCCTAGCGTGAAACATATCAATGATGACAAGGTGAGTCTGATTGTCTCAACAATGGCAAGTTTGTCCATGGTGTCGTGCTGATTAGAAATAATCTTCTAAATCAGATACGGAAATCCCCTTTGAGTAACAGTCATAGCCATCATCATGATCATGATCATCTACAAACTTCATTGAACTACCACAACTCAATATCATATCGACTTGAACCCACTGCGGTAACAGATAATATACGGTCAACCCCAATTCAACAAAGTAATAATTCCAAAAGCAAAGGGAATGCTACTACTCCTACCAGTAGTGGTAATGGTAGTGGTGATACCTCGACTGTCCCTCCACCTACCATAGCATGGAACGATTATCTCTCTATGGTATGAAATTACCTATAAAACAAGACAGGCTGGACTGATCGGATCGACAATTCAAAAGAAAAAGCTCAAATCTTTATCAAGGAGCCACCTAATTATTCATTAAATCCTATATTTATCTGAACTTCCCGTCTTCTTCTCTATATATGGACATTTAATTTGTTCTCATTCACGAAAATACAGATTATCATTCACTGTATCGTACCCTAACTCATACACGTTACCTTATTTTATTTGTTGCTACTCTTACTTCTACTTTGTAATGTACGTTACTTGTACACGACTAAACATTGTATAACCCCTTATCATCCTATACGCGTTCATATATCTATGGTTGTTTATTGAAATCTGTTGCATGAACATCAATGTTATCTCTATCCTACCGAAACCTAATGATGATGATGATAGAATCAAGTGAGAATGACCCAAAAATGAACAAGTGATATATGTGAGAATTGATACTATGCGGGGTATATGCCGTGTTACAGATTTGTCTACTTGAATCAATTAACCGACCAACCAACCAACCAACCAATCATCCCGTGAGCTGGACTGTCCTCGATGGTGTGACTGACACTGGAACTAGCCAAAAAGCCTTCTCCAGATCTCTCCTCCTACTCGCTTTCGTTCCGCCCCCGCACCTTGTTCGCCGCTCATCAATGATTTGTTCTCTATAGCTCGTCGACCGAGGAAAGGCATCACTTCTGATAATTTACCGTATGCCATGTACTATCGAGATTGCAAGTTTATACAATATCAGTCGTCAGGCAGCATGTGCAGTGATGATTGAAGAGGAGTGGTGTAGCTCAACTCACCTTGATAGCAACTGGTCTGCCGTCGAAAACGAATTTAGAAGCCATTTTATCCGTCAAGTCATCTTTCATACCTACATGCGTGACGTCAGGTCAGTTCCAATCATCGTGGCGCAAATAAATAAGATGAAAAGAGAAATGAATGTGCGAAACTCGTTGTTCAACTTTATGTAGAGAGAGAGCAACTTACCATACAGCTGAGCAACTCCAACTTTACCGACCACATCATCCCTCAATTCCAATCTGCCCGTTCCATCCTCCAATTCCTTGGCCAGACCAACCTGCTTGAATCCATCGCAAATCAAATCGCACGAATCGGGATTGTGCGTACCGAAGATCACAGATAGTGCCAGTTCAGGTTTACTCGATGCGAGTTGGGTTGAAAGCGTCGATATGACCGTATTGAGTGATCCGTTATACGATGAATCTGTTGCGGGTTTACTACAATTGCAGAATCGACTAATCAGTATCAAATACAGAATGAAATGAATGAAAGGAGATACTCACTCTGGCCAGATGGGATCAGCACCTTCTCTACCTTCAACCTTCCATTTCTTCCTTTCTTTATCGAAGTATGCACCTCTGACCAACTTGATCCCAAGAGCATAACCATTCTCTTCGGCATGTTTGAGCGCTGCGATGAGGTGGGTAGGTTGTCTGGTAAGGTATGATTGGTATGTACCGCTAAGTCCAAGAAAGTCATTAGGTGAAGCTCGCACCGGAATTTGCGTATGTCCCTTTCTTGTTTTCGAGTCAGAGATTTTACTCACTAGATCAAAGGACCTCTCCAGTTCTTGAACTCCTCTGAGTCCTTCTTGGGAGGAACGTTGAATTCAGCTGAGAGTAAAGTTGTGTATGCGTCCAAGGCAGGTTGCATCCAGGTGTACTCGGCGTCTACAAGCAAGACAATGCTATGAAACATTACAGGATGAAGTGTCAGTACAGAACATATGTAATCTCTTAAGCAAGCAGTCAAGGGTCAGAGATAGACATCTATCTACTCACCCATTATCTTTTGCGATTTGACCTATTTTCTTCAATTTCCCCCATAAATTCGACAATTCCTCCAAATCGCCCTTCCTCAACCCTTCATCTGTATCCAATACACCCATCGAGCCCAACACGCCGTTCAGAGACAGTAATTCTTTACCGTCTCCCATGGATGGATCTCTCGCTACGATACGAGCATCGGTCGATTGCGGTGTACCAGGGTAGGGAACTTGGGGAGGTGCGTCGGCGGACATGGGTTGAGATGAAGTGGTGAGTGGTCGTACTCGTAAGAGAGTAGTGGACGCTCGAGTAAGTATAGGTGGATCAATCAGACCGGTCTATAGCGTGAACAATCTCATCAGTCACCTGCAAAAGCGAGTATACAGATGAACTATGTGATGTTGATATACTCACCACTTTCAAAGCGAAACTAGTTGCTCCTCTTTCATTTTCTTGCAAACTTCTCTCGAACTCTCCAGCTTTCTGTAAAGCTCTAAAAACCTCTTGTAATCTCTCTTCCCTCGATTGTTCTTCCAGATCAGCCTGTTCGTCCTCTTGGATAGCCGATCCTATGTCTGCTTCAGCACTGTAATTCAACATTGATGCTACACCCCTCTGATGCTGAGCTCTCATCGTAGGTAAACATTCCTCGACGGTCTCTCCTGGTACGAATTGACCAAAGAAGGTCATTCTCACTATCGCCTCTGTGAGGGTTTTGAGTCCGGGGATGTAAGAGTGAGTGAAGGAATGGAGGATCGTAGGTGAATAATCGACAAGGCCAGGTAAACAGATCATGGTGTAGACTAGATATGATCTGAGCAATGAAGGGAGACTAGCTGATTCCAAGGATGATTTGGGTACTTCCACCTTAGAGTCCGAGTCGGAATCGGCAGATAGAGTAGGCATGATGAGTAGAGAAGTGGGTATACCGATCAGAGCGTATGGTAGATATTTCTTATAACTATGTTGGTGTTGAGATCTTGATTCTGATGAGCCATTGCTGCTGGAAGTGACGAGTGATCGGATTATGGAAGAGGATGAGGATGAAGACGCAGGTGTGGATCTTGAGATTAACGTTGTTGGTTTGAGTAGTTGAGTTCGAGCTAATCTCGATGAACGAGTGAGAGTGATCAGTGGGGAGATGGACATGGTAGTATGATGAGAGTGGAGGATACCGATCTTTTCTCTAGTGGGTGGTTGTTAAGGTGATGTGCCTTTGTCCTTCCGAATATATATACCTTTCACTAAGAGGTGGTTTGTTAATCGACTTTTTCTTTGATGGTGATGTAGGAACGGCGACACAAGAAGAAGAAGAACTGTTTTATATATCTATACACAAATTTTTTCTTTTTCAACTCTGTTCTGATCAAGTGATAAGAAGTAAAAGAAAGATAAAAGATCAAATGACTATCGAAAACTACGAGATGGATGTCAGACGACTAGCTGGGTAGGTGTTATCATCACCATCATCACCATCAAAGATGTTGTATGGTGTATGTTAAACGATGCCTCCTTTCATTTGTAACATAATCATCAATCATACTTCCTTTGGACTCCAGGTGTTTGCAACTTTTCGATGCACTCAGGTTTCGGATATTCGCGAGATTGTCTAACCCTCGGCGAACTACCCCTTTTGCGTACAAGCAGAGCAGCAAGCAATAAACCCAAGCACAGGGCAAAGTAAGCAAGAGCACGGACAGGGCAAGACAATTCTACGTTGAGTCGTTTGTTCGTTTCACTGAATCGTTCATTTGATGAGACAGCAAAATACCCAGAATAAAACGGGATTGCCGATTTAGCGATTTAGCTTCAAAGATATGGATGGTATTGGTAGATCCCAGATAAGCAATCCAACTCGTGGTCGTGTTCTCAGCTCTGACATGGCACGGCACGCACCCACGTAACTGAAGGGATCAAACTACAGTATCTAACGGCTATTCCGAAACCCTTCCCTGATAAGTTTCGGTGAGCTACGTATCGAAGTGGAGGGGAATGGTTGAATGACCATTCTTCGTTTGGGTGTATATATATATATATAAATATATGTTCGATGCAACGCGGACCCATTTTAGGCTTTCTGATTCTCGATACCAAGAATAGATTGACGATTGATGATCAGTAAGACGCACCTTGATCGATTGATGCATCATCTCAATGTCATGTCCTGGATCGGATGTGTTAAGGTGTGTGGATGCGGCTTCGGGATTCCCTGAAACGGTCATATCAGACAAATGACAGGCACGGCACGGATCACCTATTGCCAGTACGCTCGGATCATCCATCCCAACGGTTTTTGATTAGGTGTCGCATACAGATAAATTACCAGATAAGAAGACGTAACTGTATGTGGTACGCTGTCCCCACCCTGAGAGGGAGTGTTCTCCGCCAAGTGATAGTAATACTATAAGATACATTTCCGTGTCCGACAAGCAATATGATCATTCACTGACATAGACATACACCCAAACACAACTGACTGACAAACATAATCCGTTCATAAACCTTTGACGTCGTCTATCACTCTATTTATCTATCATCATCTCCGCTCGTCCTCTCGAATCCCAACGAATCAGATCTACCAGAAGCGCTAGATCCTCTCCTTGAACCACTCCGCGATGGAACATTTAAAAGATCCTTACTACCTTTTCTCGAAGGACCGTTACTCGCCGTTTCCTCCTCACCTTCTCCAATGATGAATCCACCATTATCCGCTTCGCTCGTGGGTACCGATTCGTAGCTGTAATGTTCTCCTCTGAGAGTCGGTCGATTAGATTGCGGAGGAGGTATGGGAGAGGGAGATCGTGAGAATGGTAGAGCTTCGGGATCGGTTGGTGTGGCTTGAGGAAGGGGTTTGGTGGATGATAGCTGCAGAATATGGTGAACGATCATTAGCATGTATTGAGCAGGGAAACGAAGTTCCGTCATGGTGGAAAAGAAAGTGAGAAGACATAACACTCACCGTAGCCCACAAAGCCGAAGTCAAGATGATGATGGTTCCCAATGTACTCAAGAAGGAAGGTATAGTTTGCCATATCAGAAATTCCAGTACGAGGGAAATTACAACTTGGGTGTATAATGCTATACCCGCTCGTCCCGCTTTCTCACGTTGGAGTCCTAGTGTTAGGAGAGTTTGTGCGCAGAAACCGAATATCTAGATGGAAAGAAGAGATTTACATGAGCATCTGGGTGATGCAGAGAGGGGATGATGGTGGAATGTAAGCGGGATTGGAAAGAGAATAGGCCACTCACTCCTATCGTAATGATGAACAAGAAATCCCGGAAACTCTCTACAAATACAGTGGGTTTAGGATTCACTAGCATGTATCTACGGTTGAAGGAAGTGTTATTAGCTTCAGCTGTGGTTTTACTCTCGTAGAAGGATACACTTACAGTCCAGTACAGATAGTACATAAATAAGAGAAATATCCAATCGAATGTAATGCATGTGCTTTATCGCCTATCCCGCGGATGGTGGTATCTGAGAAATCGGAATTCAACGTATGTCAGTAAGAGATGACTTTGTCTCGACGAAAGCATCGGCATGACTTACACGCAACAGCGGTGAAGAACACGTTGACAAATGCCCATGCAACCGACACGGCTCTTTGGGGAGTTTGAATACCTTCAGTATCACCTTCACCAGGTGGTGGAGGGGGTAAATCCAATCTTGTGCCTCCCCCTCCTCCTGCACTTGGCGTATCTACATTGCCGAGAATGAAGCTTGGTCTTGAGACCAATACTACTCCGACTAAACAGCAGAATCCCGCTATAATTTCCTTAAAGGATAGCTTTTCTCCTAACAACAGATATCCCAATAGAGCCGTCAAGGTCGGAGCGAGGAATTGGATGGTGACCGCGTCAGATACGGTCAATCCTCTTAAAGCCTGATACATCCCTAATAGACCCATGAATCCGAAAAATCCTCGGAGTAGTAGGAGTCGCCGTATACCCTCTGGACCCAATAAGGGATTCTTGTCTTTAACGATAAATACCAGAGATAGGAAACAGAATATCGAAGTGATGCTCATCCGGACGAATATGAGTGTGAAAGCTGATATCTTCGTCGTGGATAGGAAATATTTGACTGTTAAGGACATCAGTACGAAGAATAGCTGAGCACACGCGACAAGTGTTAGACCAACATTTTGATCGATGAAGTTGACTAAGGTTGGTGGGAGGCGGTGATAGAGCTTTGAGAGGAAAGGTGACGGTATAGAAGTGTGTGGTAGTTGAAGAGGTCCAGAGGAAGGCGGAGAATCTAGTGTAAGGATGTTGGAGTTTGTGAGGTTATGGTTGGGGAGTTGATGCGAGACGGGAGATAGTGGTACAGGAACGGGGATAGGGGCGTGTATGGGTTGTTCGAAATTTGACATATTGATGGAGTTGTATACTATGAGGAGTGGTAGGATATACAGGCTGCTCTATATAGTGCAGTTTGGGTCGTTAAGCTCGTAAGGTCGATCGGAGTTACTTGATACACGGGTATGGGAATTCAGAAGGGTAAGAAGGTACTTCACGAATGGATGAATGGATCGATGACGATGAGCTCTGTCTCTTCGCTGACCCTTTCTATGTGTCCCTTACTGCTTGAAGTCCCCACGTCCTCCGATGGAGACGATGTGACCGTCTCGAATTGACAAGGGAGAGTACTGTATGAATATACCATCTCATCTCAATCGTTAGTCCCTGTCCACTTTTCATGTCGCTCCCCCGGATCGTCCTCCCCGAACTATATCACGTGATACGACCACGCCCTCGTCCTTTGTGTCGGCAATTCTCGACTGATGATCAAAGATGATGATTCCGATGAGAGTCAGTAAGGAATGTTCTGCATATATGGTGAGAAAGATTGATATCTATCTTCTCATATCCAGCTACAATCTAGCATAGCATGATATAACACTCCGACCTCATTCCACGATCTAGTACCTCGTATTCAAAATGGACGATCCAGGCCCATCCTCAACCTACTACCGTTCATTCGCCTCCACTGCCGATGGACCAATCCATCCACCTTCACCACCCCAATCACCTCTACTCACACCTTATTTACCGCCTCACCAACGCGAAGCGGATCTTTATGCGCTGCTCAACTTACCTAGAGAAGCTAGTGAATCTCAGATTAGAGAGCGGTACAGGACACTAGTCACGACCTTTCATCCGGATCGACAGAAAAATCAACATGATCGATTAATAGCCCACGAGAGGTTTACGGAAATTCAAAGGGCATATGAGATATTGACAGATGATAATAAACGTATGATATATGATTTATTCGGTGAAGAAGGCTTAAAGACTTCTTGGGAGCTAGGCCCAAAGAACAAATCGAAGGAAGAATTAAGATCATATTTTATTCAGCAAGCCAATCATAAGAAAATATTAGAACTTGAAAATCTAGTAAAAAGCAAATCTGAAATTGAACTTGTATTAGATTCAAGAGCTGTTTTTCTACCTAAATCATTTTGGAAAGATCCTTCTATCGTATCGCACGATCCGATCTCTAGACTTGGTAGAGTGAGACCAGGAAGATCAATTATAAAACATTCATTTGAAGTTCCCCTTAAAGATAACCTACAAGTCAGTATTGAAGGGCAAGCCCTATCGAGAAATGGAAAAGGAGGATCGAATGTACTAGGAACGATAAAGTATCAGTTCTCACCTAGATTATGGATAGAATTTAGTAGTTCGGCTTTACAACCTCGTGTGGGACGATTGAAGGGGACTTATACGGTTGATGAAGATCAGTATATCACCTGGAATATTGTTCAACAGACTTTGGGTAATCCACCTCAGGTGGGAGTGACGTATGGCAGGAGGTTGTATAGTGATTCGACGGGATTCATATGTGAGTCAGCAATGCCATCAGATGATCGGAATTGAACTGCTTTATACCTCTGCTCTCACCCATTGTCATTACCCCACATATCGACCTCAGTCATACCCTGTATCATCTGCTGACTGATCGACTACACAGCCTACGAATCCGGTTCCTACTCTCTCGGTTCATGGGGATCCGAATCGCCCCTTTCCGTCCCCTCATCCCTCTCAGTGGGTGTGACTACCACCCGCCGCAATGGAACTGGTTGGACCGTCCAAACTACCGCTGGACTAGGTGCATCTCGTCTAGCGGCAGATTGGTCGACCAAAATCCCCGGTGGACTGAAACTGAAATTTGGTGCAGAAGTCGGATTATCATCTAGTCCTGCACTATTCATCAATGCTGATGGGAAATTGACGGATAACACGAGGGGTGGAGTGTTGTTGCAGTGTGAAATTGGTGGTGGAATAATCATGAAATTGAAGTGAGTGAATCATTACTTTTACCGACCTGTCATGCGATTGTAGGATCTGTCCGAATACCACGGTGGTACGATTGTCCACATACGTGAAAAGAATAATGGGATGGATGTGCTTTGAAACCAGACTTGGGATAAGACGGGGGAAATGCTTGTGAAACAGTATGTACTTAAGCTAATATGTATCATCTCTTTTCACCTCCGCAGATTCAACAGACTAGGGCAGAGAATTTCAATCCCCATCTTACTATCCGAAAGACTTTCACCGACCATCTTATTCTGCTCGACCGTATTACCCTCAATAACTTACCTAGGAGCATACAGGTATATAATCTTACCCAACAAGAAGAAACGTTTGAGAGAACGTATAAATGAGCTGAGGGAGGAGAATAAAGATTTCATACTGCAGAAGAAGCATGAAGCGCTAGATGCTGTCTCGCTCATGGAAAGGGAGGTTGAGAAGAAGATTAGGACAGAGAGGGAAAGGAATGGTGAGTGGTTTGTATTCCTTACCCGTGAAGTGGGGTAGAACGGTATTCTATAGTAGAATATGACTTCTCAAACTAGGGAGATGGGACACGCGTAACGCTCATATGCTGAGGTTTCGGTGTACTCTTGCAGGCTTGATAATCGTTTCCGCCCACTATGGCTCATCCTCATCATTCACTTCGAGAGGTATCAAGCAATCGGAGAAAGAAGATGAGGAAGAGATAATAGATGTCACCATACCCGTCCAAGCTCTAGTACAAGATAGTAAATTGTATATACCAGGTGGGAAAGGTAAATTCAACATTATAGGATTTTGGGTATGTTCATCTTTTTTCCATCGTGGATACATACAGTAGCTGACAAGTTGATGTATATGTGATATAGGATCCATGTATTGGTGAAAACAAATCGTTAAGAGTTAGATATCTGTTTAGAGGTAAATTACATGAAGTGACGGTTGGAGATACGATATCTCTAAGAGCTCCTGTCAAAGGTATGTGTCTTCTTTGCTATTTCACTTACGCAAGGAAGAAGGAAGCTGATCTGCTGGAATGATTTGATTTAGCTCACGCATTGGATGACCTATAAAGCATAGCATACTTGCATAGCTGCTTGAAATACTTATGCATCTTGACTATGCAGGATGACATATGTCATGGTCCTGACTGAGCTGGAATACCAAGAGAATCAGTAAACTGATAAGATTAGGATCTGGTGCCTGAATGATAAGTGCGTATGTGGATTGGATTTGATCGTAAACATGAAGTCAGACCAATACATCTTCTGCCTATGAACGACGTCACTGTGCTAAGAAGAAGGAGGACAAGAAGAGCATCATCATACACTGGTTTGATCAACTGACATGGGACATGGGTATGGACCATCCATTGGACCAACAAAAGATCATCCTAGTGTCTCAGTCGAGGATACACGGAGAGGTCCAAGTGCTGCTGGTAGTGATCCAAACTCAAAGGATGGGTCGTAGGGTCCAGAGCGCGATGATGGGAGAATGAGAATGACGACGATGATTCAGATCAAGTTGCAATTGATTGATGTCATCTACTCATCTATACAAACAAAAACACGTGTAGTACGAACAGGAATATGAATACCAATCACATATAAACCCCATCCTATTCTCTTCTCTTCTCTTCTTCCTCTTCCTCTTTTTCACTTCAACCTACTCATAGTCACTTCAACCTACTCATATTGCCTCTTTCATTCTCTGATACTAAAGCAATTCGAGAACACAACACCGAAACAGCATGGCCACTCCAGCTAGTCCCGCTGCTACAGTCACCAACCCTACTATGCCAGGTACCATCGATCCTCATACTGGTACAACCACCCCCGGTGCACACGATATTGAGAAAGGTTGGTTCTGACCTCCTTCACCCATACTATACTCTCTGTTCTTTCCACCCTGTCACGCATACACTCAAAGCTGACTATATTACCCTTCTTTAGGCCAAAGACACCAAGGACTTGGTCACGGACACGGACACGGACACGGCCAAGGACATATCGATCCGAGACTCAACGAAGCTCAACCTGGTTTCCCAGTATATCAAAAACCAAGAGCTAATCCTGCTCCCCTTGGTAAGTTTGGCTATCAATTTGCCACCTCATTCATTTCACGCTACCCTGTATAAAATATGAATCATCATACACATGTCCTCTTGACCTTCCTGCTCCCCACTCCTTCCCCACCTCCTGAATCCGTACTCCTTCCATCAAATGGGGAAATTAGGTCAGCTGACGTGAGATTGAAATAGGTCTGTTCGCTTTTGCCACCACCACTTTGTTGTTCTCTCTCATCAATGCTCATGTGAGTACTCTGCATATCTAAGTTTACACATTGAAACGAAGAGGAAGTCACCTGCTGACAGCATGTTCTCATCGACAGGCCAGACATGTCACTCAACAGTCAGTCAACCGTCCTTTATTGAACGTCATTTCTCACTATATTTTGGACTGAGCTGATGTGAGATTGTTCTATCCAGAAACATCGCCGTCGGAATGTCCTTCGCTCTCGGTGGTCTCGCTCAATTCGTAGCTGGTATCTTCGAATTCTGCGTTGGCAATACCTTTGGTATGACTGCGTTCTGCGGGTGAGCTGAACAAACACTCCATGCCATGAATGTCCAGCAGCTCATATGTTTATCTGCGATACCCGCTAGCTACGGTGCATTCTCGTTCTCAATTGCCATTTCCTACTGGTAAGTTACCCTCCATTCATCGAAGTTTGTTATAGGTAGTTGCTAAGCGTCAATACCTCAGGCCATCTTCTGGTGTTCTGACCACCTACGCACCTACCCCACTCGACCCGTACAGACTCAACGCAGCTATCGGTCTCTTCCTCATGTGTTGGTTCGTCTTCACCTTTGTCCTCTGGCTCGGTACCTTCAGATCCAGTGTCGTACTTTGTGGAACATGTAAGTTCTGTGTAGTCCGTGCAGTCCAGAACGGTATGTACTGAATCGTTCCACCCGCGTAGTCTTCTTCTTCTGGCTTTCACTCCTTCTCCTCGCCTCGGGATACATGGCCAACAAGGTTGGAGTCATCAAAGCTGGCGGTGAGTCTTACATTAACCATCTTAGAGGAGGAATAGTGGACGTTCCTGATCTGACACTATTTATAATCATAGGTTGGATGGGTATCATCACTTCGCTCATGGCATTCTACGTCGGAGCCCATAGTTTCCTTACTGCCGAAGCTGCGCCAATTCAACTTCCCGTGAGCTGAAATTCTCGAGGTGATCAAGATCGATGTAGCTTACCATGTCTTTCTCGTATAGAATCCAAGTCTAGCCAGGAAGCGAATTTGAATTGTATCGCACTCTGCTCAGATGGGATACCCCTCTGCCTTATGCGCTAAACACATTTTTTCTCAACTCAGCTGTATCCTATAGTTAACTTCTATACTGTATCTTACATTTCAAGAAAAAAGGAGAATGAGATCGTTGATGAATGCACTCGTAATTTGGTGACTGAATATAACATTGTGAATTATAATGATAGTGATAAAACACATTTTAATGCATTTTCGTATCTTATCTAATTCACAGCATGTGTAAGACATTGATTGTATGCATTGAAAGACAGAGTCATATTACAACAAATTATCTGATGAATGATGAAAAGCTAATTCTCTTTCAACTCATTCCCATTCCCATCTAATTGACTTAACGCCAAAGTCTTTTCTACATCTTTCAAAGTTCTCAGCAATCTAGCATTTTTCAATGCTTTAGATTCTTTCTTCCGCTGCGAATCGGGTGATGTATTCTCATCAGTCCTATTCCTCTTCTTGTTCGTCCCATTTTCTCGGATAGGCGATCGCGATACACCGGTCTGTATTGCTGTGATTGTTGATTGTGTATGTGGAGATTCGTCGTGGGGTAAAGGTAAAGGTATGAAAATACTGTTCATGATTTCGTTCAACTTCTTCTCATAAGTCTTCTGTAAATTTCTCAAATATGATTCAAGGTGAGAATCAATTCCACCTAATTTACTATTCTCATCAGGGAAAAATCTCAATTCGATTGTCGTATCTTTCAATTCACCCAAAACGAGGTATGAGATTGATCTTAAGATAGTGATTATCGGTGATAATGCTTTTTGAAAACGAATCAGTCATGGTTTCATGCTTCGATAGTGGTTGTAGAGGATAGACTCGACTCACGCTGACCTAAGAATGCAGCTTGTCGTAAAGGAGTGATCGATAAATCCAAATCATCTATACCTTTCAACAAGTCATTCTCGGAATATTCAACTATCCTTTCAACTAATTCGAATGGTCTACCGAAGAAAACAAACGTCAATTACTATTTCGTCATTATGGAGGTCGCGATTGCCGATACACTTACAAATCATCTTTCTCCTCTTTGAACTCCGGTAACACGATCGGATCCCATTTCCCTTCATCCTCCAACTGTAATGGTCCCAATGTCGATCGGGTCAATTGCGGAATGGAATTGATCAATTCGGTTCCGCGGGTGAATACCGATGAAGCGAGATTGATATCTTTTGGATTTTGAGTCAGTTGGATAAGTGAGATATCAAGGTATCTTTGCCATGTTGGATACAAGGTAGATATCACGTCTGTAGATATTGGAAAAGAACAAAAATCAGTATTTCACTTTGCTTCGTTTCGCTGTGGGTCGCGCAGGATGTTGGAAATCACTCGCCATTCAATCGGATAACCAACTGTTCCTTGATGGTCAGATCGGGGATGGCAAGTTCCAAAGCCTTGGAGAATCTTTCATCCAGATCATCCGAGTAATGTAGAGACACAAGAGCTTTCCTGCTGAACATTTCTAATTCTTCTGAGATTTGTAACTACGACACATATACAAAGACAAATATTCTGTCAGTTTTATCCTTCCTTTTTAACATGTATAATATGATGTGTACCAGCTCACCCTTTCACCCAATTCTTCTATACTTTCTTCTTCCCAGCTCAAAATCAATAACGAAGGGATATATCGATTCGTCGAAGCTTGTAAACCTTTAACAAAAACTCCTATTCTATCTTGACAATCCGCTATATTCCTATCGCCCCAACACGTCAGTCAATGCTATTTGTCTAAGATCTCCAAAGAAGATTAAGCTTACTGGGCATTCTTTATTTCATTGTCCGTTTTCAGTGGAACTTCAAAAACGTATAATCCAGTCGAACACCAACCCGGTAACTTGTTCTTACCCGATTCCATAATCTTACTTTCGTACATCACTCCGTTAATCACATAACTCTCTTCTTCTTCTACATCATGTCCATCTCGACGATTGGGCTGTAAGAATTTACGATTTAACCAATCTTGCACCTGCTTGTCAGGCGGTGAACCGAATTCTCCTTCTTCATCCCCTAGGGAAGGGATAGAGACGATAGTGTGAAAAGCAGGTAAGAAAGTTGATTCTGATGACGCCTGAGGTGAGAGGAATGGTCCAACATGTTTGATTATTGATAATAAGAATGTCGATGGTGAAAAGAAATTGTCTTTGGTTCTTTCAGCCTATAACATAAACCAACAAACAAAGACAAAGTCAGCTTATTTACCCAATTGACGGACAGTCAGGGCGAGGACGCTCACGTGATTGATTTCGATGTCGATTTGGAGACTATCCAATCGTTCGATCTCTAATGACATGTCAATATCACTTATAGGAGTCGTCGTTTCACTCCTAGATACAGCCGGTAAAGATGAGATCAACTTGCTCAGTCCCATTCCATTGAGGTAGGTGTACATGTTGACACGCTTTTTCTCTGATTGTTCCCTATTCTGTCGTTGAAGCTTAGCCCAGGATTTCCAATACCTTATAGCTCGTCTGGTGAGATACCTTCTCTTCAATTCCTCCAACAAGGCCACTCTTGCGATTCGTTCAGTCTCATGATCGACCAGCTGGTGGAATGTTCCTTGAGACCAATGCAAGATAGCTTCTGAGCGTAGGACTTTCCGACGTTGATATTCCGTAGCTGCTTTTTGCTGTTTCACATATCTAGTGAGATCTGCTGAAAGGTGATCTCCAATCATGAATTGAATCACCTCGTCAACCAACATATCGCATATATCCGGTAAGGCATTGAGTTGCTCTTCTCGTTGTTTGTGAACATCTGCAAGTGATTTACGCAAGACACTGGAAGACAGTTTCGCTGTTGAAGAGGAAAGTACGGATGATGCCGTTCTTTTCCTCTGGCGAGTGGGCGAGAACGTGGACTCAGTCAAAGGTGAAGTAGCCACCGGAGAGATCGGTTTGGGTACGCTGAAAGGCGGTAATGTCGGTGAAGCGGCTTTGGTGGGAATTAGTGATGGTAGGGATGAAACAGGGGCGGTGGATGATGATGGTAACGATGTAGCAGCAGGCGAAGGTGCGGAGAAGAAACCGGCAGATGAGAAAAGCGGAGCTTTGACTGGCGGAGCAGAATCCTCTTCTGCTGATCGCTTCTTCTTTAAGCTGGATTCTGGAGCTTGTTGAGGTGTGAAAGTGAAAGATGGGGAGGAGGCTGCTGACTTGTCTTGAGGGACGACCTTGTTGAAGATACTATCGGTACGATTCAGGGCATCGCTTACTTCTTTCGCTGTGTATGGGTATGGCTCAGCGAATATGCCCTTGGTAGGACCTGCTAGTAGAGGCGGAGGACCGGGAATGAGTTCCTTATTCTTCTGTGCTATCACATCGGGGTGATCAGGAGGTGGACAGAATGACTTGAAGAATGTGGGTTTTGTCTTGGGTACCTGCTGAACAGGAGCGGGAGCAGGCGAAGGTGAAGGCTTGAACGAAAATGCAGACGTCGATGCTGGAGTGGAAGTGAATGTGGGTTTTGGCGCGGTAAATACGTTCGTTGCGGTGGGTCGTGTCGGTTGGATGTTTGTCGTTCCATCGATTTGAACACCAGCTTTACCATTCACTATATCCACATAACTCGCATTTCCTCTTTTCTCCGTGATCAACTTCCATCTTCTGGTATGAGGAGCATCTTTATTATCATCGTATGGTGAACCGAGATTGATCAGAGCACCAACAGGTCCACTATCATCTTCGTAAATCTCGAAACCAAATTTTCTTGAAATATCAATCGATTCTTGATCCGGGTTCTTATCGAGGAAATCAATATCATCCCATGCCGAATCTTCATTCTCTTGTTCTTCAGATCCCAATATCCTATTCAACGTATTGAGTAAGATCATCTTCCTTTCAATGATTTCTCCCATCTCGTTGACTCTAATTGCATCGGTTTTCAGTGCAGGATAAGGTCTTCTTAATGCTCTGATGGCACTTCTCCTCATTTCCCTTAGTCTGATCTCCACCAAACATGCTAATAAATAAGGTATCTTGGGTTGTTTGAGCAATTTGACGAATCTCGTTATCAAGTTCATCCCTAATTCCGCATTATGTTTAGATCCTTCCTTCTGAGTATCAAAGTTTCTCTGAGCGGCTCGTCGAATTTCCCACGCCATTTTGACTAGAGGGTGATCGAGGATGAGTGATGGGAGCTCTGAAAATGGGATTGAGACTGATTTCGAATTGAGGTCATAGATTAACATGTAAGCTGTAAATTCAGCTTCGTTGGGACATGGAGCTTCGATGCCTAGTTCTTCTCTTCGATCATTATAATGTTGTCGTAAACTCGTGAAACCTTTATTCTCCATCTTGTCAGTCATTCATATAGCATCTTGTGCCAATGATAAGCACTCACATCGGTTCAGCTCGGCAGAATCGATATGCATATCGACATTCGTCCCACTTTCTTCTTGCAATTCCCTCAAACACAGGATATGCCATCTTGCGATTCTCTCAAAACTTGCTATAGCCTCTTCATGTCCCCAGCTACTCTGCATGGCAAACTCCTTCCTTATGGCTCTTGTTCTATCACGGATGAATCCAGCCGAGTATCCTAGAGCTTTTCGAGGGGTAGCGGGTGATGTTGAAGTGGAAGATGGAAAGGTTGGCATGATAACGGAAAAAAGATAATCGAGTGTTCGCTAATCACCATACCAAGCTTAAGCACTGCTGCTTATGTTAATAAGGCTGTGGAAAGACTCACGACGAGAGTAGCTGGAGTTCTCAGATCCGAAGGTAAGATAGCAGAATCACCATGACCTGCACCAGCATCTGATCTAGAATAGGCAGCGACGGCTTTTGAAGGGTCCATCCTTCCTTCGGATCCCTACAATAACACAAGAGCATCAGCCATCTTCGACTCCCTTCAATGGTATCCTGTAATTCGACACTGTGACTGACCATTTTCTCAAATGGATGAACTTCTCTCGTGTATTCTCTAAATTCCCTCTCATACTCTGAGCACATCATTTCACAAGTACCTCGCATATCCACTGCATCACCCAGTTCAGTCTTACCGACTTTGATCAATCCCTGCTGTTCGAATGCTTTCCTCTCTTTGATACGCATCTCTTCGAGCTTTACGCCCCACAGAAGCGGCTTCAGCTTGAATTACTCTGTTCATTCTGTTCTAGCTTTACGAAGATACGTACCTGCTTGTACCTGTTCCCCGGTAAGACCTTGTTGAACCTTGCTGCTCGAGCAGCCAGCTTGGATGCTTTACGAGAATCATCCTCGCCGTCTGGGTTTCCAGAGTCCAGGGCGGATATAGCAGCAGGCATCTTGGACCGTATGGTGCTGCACCGGAAGCGAAGATCAAGTTATCACTCGAGAGAAGTCGAGTTGCTGGGATGGTGTTATTGACGATGAAGACCCATTTGCGGATGCTTTCTTGTGATTCCACCGCTTGTCTCTCAGCGGACTTGACCTTCTGCCTCTAAATGGTTGTAGTCTCCTCTATGCTATCGAGATTGGTCTAAGGATAGAGCACGACCTCAAGGATCATCTTTCGACATTCGAGATTCGCGTCATGTCACAACCTAACAAAACGTTATCACTCGCCCACCAGACACCACGTGGTTTTTCATGACGTGGCATTCATTCGGTCTGCACCTTTCTTTCTTTTCGACCATCCCATCCGTTCAGTAAGAAGTGAAAGTCAAAGGTCTGAAAACATCAGATACATATCCATCTACCATCTACCACAAGACACTCGGCTTCTCATCCAGCAGCAACATGGCCCGACCGTTGAGATCGATATTCACTGGTGAGCTGAATCCTCACCTGTTGGACCATGATCGAAACAAGCTGACATCCCTTTTTAGTCGCCCAGACATCTATCGCTGGACCATCATCCTTCAGACCTTTGAGCCCTTCTCTAAAAGTTGCGTCGCCTTACCAGAATCAAGTCCGAACGTGAGTCATTGAATCAATCGCCTCTCCAAATCATAATTGCAGTAGTATGTGTACTCAAAGTTTGTTATATCTATTATAGCGCATTCAACCTGTCCGGATGGGATCGATTCCTACCTAAACTCCCTCGATGGACGGAAGATGAAAAAGAAAAGGAATCTACCGCAAATGCCTCGCAGGGTCAAGCAGAGGAGGGAGGAGTGAAGATGGTAGAAGATAAAGGTGTGGCTACTAGCGAGGAAGGATCGACGGGCGGTTTGTTCGACGAATACTCGAAAGATAAGGAGGAAGATGGGACAGGGAAGAAAAGGAGGAAGAGAGGTGATATACCTTGGACCGAGGTGAGTAATGCCTTTGCAAGCTGTCCATGGTGTGTTCTCACTGCAATTGTAACGAGACAAAGACATTCATCGTCCCACATCTCGCATAACATGATGTACTGACTATATTTGTGAACCCTTGTGATAGCACAAATACTCTTCAGCCTTACATAAAATCTCCCATCGAAAACTTAACGATCTCTCTCGACAAATATCCAACTTACCCGTTGACGAGGCTATCGTCCAAATGCAATTCTCTGAAAAGAGAGCTTCCTCATGGATCAAATCGACTTTGGCATTATCAAGGGATCACGCGATGGACAAAGGTTTGGATAGATCGAAATTGGTTGTTGGTACGTCTATACATATCGTCGTTCCAGTTGTGTTTGTACTGATTCGTGGTCATTAGCCGAAACATGGGTATCTAAAGGACCTAAGATCGCACGACTCGATATTAAAGGAAGAGGTAAATACGGTATCAAACATCATCCATCTTCCAAGATCCACGTTGTCCTGAGAGAAGGTAAGACCCATGAAGAGAAGTTGCAAGATAAGTTTATCAAAGATTTGAGAAAAGTTAGAAGTGCAGGTGTGGTTAGGGAAGATGGGAAAATAAGGAGGAAAGTGGTTAGTGGATGGACTTGGTAGTTCTTAGTACTTCCCGATGCATACACCATACTACACGACTCATCCTTCGTTTTCGCTCTGAGATTGAGGATACGATTTTTGCGCATTCAGATCAATGTCAGCCATCATGATGCAGTCGAAGAGCACCAATCGTGAATCTGTATATGGATGTGATAGTCTTGTGAAAACAGTGTGATTTCCACATCGATCCATATAGCATATCGATGCATTTACTGCATATTTATATATATTCCTTCTTCCGCCCTGATCTCTATCCTTGTACTAGCACCCATTCTTATGCCTTTTGACTGTTTACAATATCAATGAACTCAGGTTTGAGAGAAGCACCACCAACAAGGAAACCATCAATGTCAGGGGCGTTGGCTATAATTGAAGTGAAACACAAGAGTCTTAGTCATATACTTCAACGACCCTTTGCTCATTTTCAACTTCACTCACAAAGATCGGTACAGTTCTTTCCGTTAACACTACCACCGTAGATGATTCGGGTGTTATCAGCAACAGATTGAGAGATTCTCTTGGCGAGCCATTGTCTGATTTGCTCGTGGGTCTCTTGAGCTTGCTCTTTCGTGGCAACTTTACCAGTACCGATAGCCCAGACAGGTTCGTCTATCCGAGAATATTCCTATCAGCTAAGTACTCAATCCTTCAGACAAAGGCGAAAATCAGAGGACTAGCTTACAGGCAATGACGATGTTCCTACGGTGAAAAAGGACGTTATGTTAGTCAATCTAATGTCAGATTCGAGTTGGGAAGACGAGGTTTACTCACTTCCATTCAGATTCGGAAATCTCCTTGGCGATAGCTTCGAGTTGTCTCTCAACTACTGATTGGGTTTTACCTGATTCTCTCTCTTCGAGGGATTCACCGATACATGCGATAACGCTTAGTCCAGCTTCGATGGCGGCTTTGGTCTGGTGAAGTGGGAAAAGGTCAGTATGTAAGGAATAAACAAGAGACGTTGAAAAAGGGATGTGAATGCCTCTCATTCCAATTGTGTCTCTCTGTCTGTGGATCTCTAGATAGCATATTTCATACGAGTCTTCCTTTACCCCCTCCTAAAACATTTGATGGTCATTCATGATCCCAACCAACTCACCTTATCAGCCACGAGCTTATCGGTATCACCAAACAAACTTCTTCTCTCGGAATGACCGAGGATAACCCAAGGGACATTGGCATCTTTAAGTTGGTTGGGTGAGATCTCACCGGTGAAAGCACCTGATTTCTCAGTGTATGAATTTTGAGCGGATACTTGAGCGGGGGGTTTGAGCTCTTCTTGGATTTTGAGGAGATACAAAGCTGGAGGAGCAACGACGAGTTCTGAAAGACAGGGCAATGTCTAGAGTCAGCCATCAAGCTCATAGAGGTGGATGATAGTAAACTATTAAGGGAAACGAGTGAACCGCTTCTTATATATAATACGATGAGAAACACCTGTCCGACAGCGAGGACTCACCAGTAGATCCATCAAAGTTGGCTTCGTTGATTCTAGAAACGATAGTCTCGACCTCTTTGAGAGAACCGTTCATCTTGAAGTTACCTCTGTAAGGCGTAGATATAGCATTAGCGATATTTCTCATGAAGCTTTTCAGACATTTGTCCCTTCGTGGGCGGAAAGAGGAGGAGGCCAACTCACCCAACGAAGAATTTCCTGTTGGCTACCATTTTGACTGTTGTGTATATCTGTCTTTTGACCAGGTATGAATACGAAGTGGGAGTGAAATTGAGTATCTTGTAGATGGATGAACGAAGTGGAACGTAAGGTAAAATGACCAGGAAACTCTTTTCGCATTTATGACGAAACATTCCACACTCACACCCCAAGTTGGTGTAACCGAAATGTGAATTGTGAATGTGAACCTGAATGTGAACCTGGCAACAAGCGGTAATGGATTCGCGGGGTCTCCAACTGACAATGTAGGTAAAACCCGAAATGACCGAATGTGGCATACCGTACTAACACCACACTCATCATGTGTCTGAGTCCTTTTGTTGACAAGATATAAATCATAACAGGTCATGTTGATCACTCTACTTCTAGACATCATCATAAATATACATATTCGCGAGTGACTCAACTGGACAGAAGTATAAATCAGAGATAATACGGGATAAGATGCCACCTCTTCGATCAAAGAAATCAAAGCAGAGTAGAGTGAGTACCTTCCCTTCTCTCCTCATCAATTCAAGGATAATCGCTGATGATGTATCCCACTCCAGTTCCCAGTCGTAAGCTTCTTCAATCGCAAGGTCTAGATCGAGATATAGCTTATCATGCATTCCAATTGTCGACTCAGGCTCGTATAAAACGTATAATGCAATTGGACGAGGAAGTGGGTAAACTCGCTTCTGCAACTCCAGTCCTGATATGTAAGTTACACTTACAGTCAGCTTTCGTAGTCCGATTATCATTTATATGAACTGATGACTGATAATCTGTCGAATCATAGCCAAATCGTTGGAATGTTTCTTGCAGCAGCTCATAGATGAGACTTGTAAAGAGACTAGATCGAGGGGATCAAAGAAGATGACAGCTTATCATCTGTGAGTTGGTAGTGTATGAATATACAACTGGCTAGAAGGAATGGTTGTACTTGAAGCTCGTTAGCTGCCAGCTTACTCTACTTGATTTGTCGCAAACGGAATATATGCTAATTCCCTAATATGCTCATTTGTATATAGAAAACACATGATCAACTCCAACCCTACATTCGATTTCCTCCGTGAAATAGTCGAGTCCATACCTGATCCAATCGTCGCAGAACCTAAAGCAGGTCCATCTAAACCTCGTAAAGTTTCCAACCCCAATCCGAGTTCAAATGATCCTCTTGGAGGAGGAGGTCCAGTGAAAAGGAGAACGAAGAAAGAAAAAGATGATAATGGCCATGGTGGACAACAAGAAGGATTCGGATTTGCACAACCTCCTGCACCTGCACCCAACCCCAATAGTCTGCCGAATATCGGTACGTGGAAGAGAGATTTCACGGGAACGGGTGGGACGGGGGAGAATGGGAGAGGGATATTTGATGATTATGAAGAGGATGAGGATGATTATTAGTTTTGAAACAGGAGAGTGGTAGAGAGTAAGATATCGCAAGGAGAGGTGATGATGAGTGCTGAGTGATATTCAACCCGTAATGAACTCGGGAGACTGGGTTGATGTAGGATCCAAGTGACATGGACAAACGGGAGATGGTTACATCCAAGATTGTACATTATATATGACGTTACGATGTAGACATGAACATGACATGTATATTAATTCATATGTCAACTTATCCATAACAACGACAATCAGGATAACGAATTGTACTGAGCTGGATACGTTATCCCATTTCACCGGCCGACTGCAAGTGCACTGAGCAGTCGAGTGCTCTTTTGACTGCTTGTCATATACTATACATACACAGTTGTCGTTCCTAGTCTATATATTCCCCTGATTAGGTAGACTACTTGGACCCTCTAGCGATTTCAGCCTTTCTTCACCTGCTACAGAGATCAACTGGGCAAGGATCTTATCTCCGTCCAAATGGGATAATGGAAGTGTCTGGGATGGCGTGCCGTCTGGATCGACCGCAACAAATGTCAGCATGAAATTCCTTCCAAAAAATCATGATTTGGGTCCAATCATTTCCAATGTAACGAGCTCCCAAGCATCGTATTGTCGCCTCAGTCCTTTCCCTTTTTTTTTTTGCTTTGGCAGGAATTCGATACTCACCAAAATCAATCTTCATCTCTGGTTTAGGCATGATCCCATTCTCCCACACTGCACCTTTATCAGGTGAATTTGGGTTTTTATGCTTCGCTCGTGGATCAGGTATACGATGGACGTTTATGCTTAGATTGGGGTTGGAGTATGATAATCGTGGGAGATGGGTTCGTATGAATTGTCTATGTGAGTCAGAGGAGTTTAGTTAGCTATGTCCAACCAGATGACTTACTTGGTCCTCAAGGTATAGCATGCAGTATCTGATTATAATGCAGGTGAAGAGATGTACTCTGATGCACGAGACATTTCATTTCACTCACCTAGGTCCAGCCTCTGAATTCTTAGCTACAAACCTCAAAGTGACACTCCTGACATCATTGGAAAGTACCAAGTTATCCGTACTGGTCCGTAGGGTATTGACGGCTTCTCTGAGTGGTAATCTTCTCAAGGATGATGAAGCTGCTGATGTCATGGCGGGGGTGTATACGGGTATGCTTATAGGTCGGAATGCGGATTGGGATTATAGGCAAGTAGAGTGAGTATATTCAATCAATAAATAGATGGAATCTCGAAATTATCATCGGGATAAAGGTGCCCAAATGAGCAATGATGTGGCATTGACTTTGGATGCATGGTGTCAGCTCTCAACAACGTGTCGAGTGAAAATAGCATACTCATGTTAAGATTTGATACTACTCTTTACTTATTTACCCTGAGATTCCACAGTAACAGCAGCATCCTAGTGAGTTTAACGCGTTTGTCAGTGTAAGTGCACAGTTACACCACCATACACCACACACCTGACAAGTTATTCAGCTCCCCTTCCACTCTGCGTGTTCGATATATAAAAAATCATCATCACCTTCACCTTTATCTATTTGGTAATACGAGTGTTATCATCCAGGTAGATTATCACAAACATAATCAACTCACCTTATTCATTCTCTTCTTACACCAACACGTCTCTGCTCAAGTCTACCTGAACCTGAACACTTGACACTCTCCAACACGCGCGAAGATAAGCCAACGAAGGAAAAGATGAGTCAAAATAACAAAGATGTCGAGGCTTCCATCCCTCTTAATGTGAGTTGTTGACTCTGGATCCTCCTTGTACCCCTTCATGTATGGATTCCGCTGATATCATAAAGGACGTACAGGCCATGCCTAGAGCATCAGACGTAGAGAGGGATCTTACGCATGGTGAACATATCGAAGTAAAGTGGGTGCCAATCATCTTGATCTTGATTTCGATCTTGAACAACCTGCACTTACATAGTATTGGTACATAGGATTGCCGAGCCTAGAGCTCCTTCGAACCAACCTAAGAAAATCACCATCCCAGCTATTATCAGTATGTGCAATCCCCTTTGCTTTCGGCAATACCAAGAAACGCAGGATGTTGTACTGATGTGAATATTTATGATAGTCATTCCAATCTGGATGGCCTGTTCCATCTCGGTCATCTTGTACAACAGTGAGTAGACACATTGATTGTATAAATTAGATCCAGTGATCAAAAGCCTTAAGAAGCTGAGACGCCTTTGAACAATTTGCAGAATACATCTTCGACAGATTCGATGGTCTGAATTTCCCTTATCCCGTGTTCTTGACTACTTGGCATTTAATCTTCTCTGTGAGTTCGTCTTTTCAGCCATATACAGAAATATCAACAACGCAGACCCTATCATGTCTTATACGGGAACAATCAATCACTATATGCTAACGTAGATGGAATGCTGATATCATTCTCGGGATTTTATAGGCCATCTCAACTAGAATCCTACAAAGAACTACCACTTTGGTTGACGGTGCTAAAGATATCGATATGACCGTTAGTTCTGGCTTCAGCTCATTTTGTGACGAGTCGAACCTCAGCTGATATATCGTTGATACTCATTTAGCGAGACAGATGGGTTAGATCCATCCTCCCCATCGGAGCTTTGTTCTCTGGAAGTTTGATTCTCTCAAACTACGCTTATCTCTCTTTGAGTGTATCTTTCATCCAGATGTTAAAGGTGAGCTCTGCGCAAGATATCGAGATGATGCGAAACTGACACTGTCGCTTTAGGCTTTCGTGCCAGTTGCCATCTTACTCATTTCTTTCGCGTTCAAAATCCAAGAACCTAACAAGAGATTGATGGCTATTGTCTTGGTGAGTTGAACCGCCAAATCATGGCTCTTGCCATCCGTCAATTGCATACTGATTTCTAATTATATTTTGTATAGATGATCTCAACCGGTTGTGCTCTCGGTATGTCCCATTATTCCACAGCTCAGCAATCGTGAATCACCAGCTGACCAATTCCGTGTCTTCATGTAGCCGCCTACGGTGAAGTCCACTTCGAACTATTCGGATTCATCTGTCAATGCGCCGCTATCGCCTTCGAGGCATCCCGATTGGTCATGATTCAAATCCTCTTACATGGAATGAAGATGGACCCAATCGTCTCCTTACACTACTACGCCCCAGTCTGCGCAGTCATCAATGCGATCTTGATCCCATTCTTCGAAGGATTGGAACCTTTCTATGCCCTTCACAGAGTTGGATTGTTGGTACTTTTCACCAACGCCGGTGTGGCTTTCGCTCTCAACGTGAGTATGGCAACCCCAACTTTGTTTCTACATGATGTTTCGGACGCTAATCCCTATGGGGTCTATGTGTACAGGTCGCGGCTGTCTTCCTTATCTCAGTTGGATCCGGTCTCATCCTTACTCTTGCTGGTGTGCTTAAGGATATCGTGAGTGGCAGTAGACCTACCTGTGATTAGTAAATACTGGTGCTGACGGTTCTCGCCTTCAGCTCCTCATCACTGGTTCAGTCATCGCTTTCGGTTCCCCTATTGCTGCTATCCAAGTATTCGGTTACTCGTGAGTGGCTTTGCCAGTGCCTGTCGATAGAGTGTAAGAATGTTACTGAAATGGTATGATATGATTATTAGCATCTCTCTTGGCGGTTTGGTCATCTTCAAGACTACCGGTGGTAAATAAGTCAGACCTGGAGGTGATTGATGAGAAGAAGTGAAACGAATGATGGAAGAATAGATGATGGATGGATGATGAGGTTCTTGGGGATATAGGCGGCAGAGCTGAAAGAACTTTTTCTTGGAAGACGTGGATGAAAGTGTGGATATAAAAGACGGTGCATAGAATGAATGGAGATGCTGATGGCTTGTGGCTAAAGATAGAAATTTACTTTTTACACTCCGAATTTTGGTTATATCACATAACGATCAAGTTATTTTCTCCTTGAATCGAGTAAATAAATATCTCACATACATCAAAATACAATACAATATACTCTACATATGAATCTATAGAATTTCTTTTGATCACATCTCTTGATACTGACTGTACATTCATCTTGATCGATCACTTTCTCACTCTACTACTTGTCCCTTTACCCAAACCCGACTCCAGACCCAAAAAACTCCTCCTCGCCCCTCCGGATCCTCCCTTTTTCGACTTTATCGAATCAGTTCCATTCTCCCAAATGATCTTTCTCTCAATGACTTCCCTCCCTTCAGCCCATTTCATATCTTCCATAATCACATTATCTACTTTACCTTTCCTTCGTTGATCTGAAGCTGTAAATATCGAATTACACTTTATACATGTTATAGTGAGTAAAAGGCAGGTACCGAAAATAACCAAGAATATCAACACTACCAACAAAAGGGAAAAAAAAAAAAAAGAAAAAAAAAAAGATGATGTCAGCTCATTCTCTTACTGTTTTTATTGCTAAAGTACAGATAACTTACTAGAATCCAATACTTGTTGATCTTTCATGAACATATATCCCCTATTCGATGAATTGGGAAGTACAGGTTGGGGAGTATCGACTGGGAAATTAGGAGGAAAGGAATTAAGAACTGTACAGTAGGTATCAGTATAGGTATGGTATGGGTATGGTTAATTTGGCGATACTGTGTATCGTCACATGGGAACAAAGTATACTTATACTTACATATGGTAGACAGAGCAGAGAAAGAACTCGTATTGGTATCACTGGGAGGGACAGACTGCTTCTCGCCTATTGAACTTTGTGATGGTATATCCGTGGGTTTAGATGTTCGAGCGACTCCATCATTATCGACAGCTACCAGCCTGGATGTACCAGTAACACTCTGTCTATCCCTTGTTCTCGTCGTCGCCTCAGCATCTCCTGCCACTCGCTGTGTCGTACGTGTACTTGTCTCTCTGATATCTGTGATCACCTGTCGTTTACTACGACCTATCTTCAATCTATTTCGGGGTATAGAGGTGAGTGGTATAATCATTTTGGCGATGCGCTTTCAATCGTTCGTTCGTTCGTTCCGTTCGTTTCTTACTTCTACCTCAGTTCAAATGCAATGAGCCTTTTTTTCTTATTTTAGAACAATACAAGGATCTATACACTCCATTTGTACAGAGTGAAGTCGCTGACAGATAAGGACGATATTCAATATTGATTATACCAAGACCACGAAGAGCCCAACACTCCTTTGTCTCGTCATTCTGACCTCACAGAAACTAAAACATCCTTTGGATGTATCCTTCATTCAGTATCTTTCCATCTCATCTCTCAGAAGGAATATTCCTATTCACTTTAAACCGGTCATAGGTGAACAAACTAAGTGACCACGAAGAAAAGCGCCACGAGAACGTTGTTACGATACTAACTTTAGGTATGTCTGTCTATTTATTCCTTCCTTCTGCATGTACTCGTACATTCGCGTATAAAGTCAGATCGGTACAGTAAGACAGTAAAAGATTAATATGCATTCGTTATTCATTACATTTTTCCAATTCATACAAGGAGACAAAAAGGAAGGGGAAGGGGAGTATATCTATGACCGGTGACCTAGCATAGCGAAATAAAAGTATAACAAAGTAATAACAGGTGGTGGTGATGAAAATGATGAAAGTTGAGTTGTTTTTTTTTGGTTGGTTGTTAGTCCTTTTTTGGTCGATTTTCTATTGGTTAATGATGGGTTTTTACAACATTTGAACTCATCTTTCTCCCCCTCTCCCCCTTCCTCCGAATCTTGATAAAATATGGTATTGCCCAAAATACAGAACGATAATCAACTGATGAGTGATAAGCGATAGATATGTGGTGACACTAAAGAAGTGTGAATACAAAATATACGTGAACGCCAGAGAATGGGGTTTTCAAATGCGATGCGAAGATCGAGTCATAGTAAAGTAAATGATGATATTCTTGTTTTTATGTCAAGATCAATGCTGGTTGACCAAAGAGAGTCATCAAGAAAGCCATTCTACATCAATCAACCCGAACATCAGCGATCCATTCATCCAAATCTATATCATCCTACGTGACTGGACTTACCCCTCTTTACCACCTCTCCTTAGGATTTCTCTACCCACAATGACATCGGCACTTTCCTCTTCTTCATTCTCACTCTCATCGTCGCTTGTCGAAATACTCGATCGGGAATATCCTTCTTTCAATTTAATTTCAAATTCCTCTTCGTCGTCAGATTCTACAATCACCTTCTCATGACAATTATCATGGTCTACCTTCGTTCGAGTAGGCGAATGACCCTGATTCTTCAAAGTATGAGCATTGGGTGTAGAATGGGTATGAACGAGGCTAGCCCTTCTGACTGAAGGTTTCAACTCCAATGGAGCGGAGATGGGCGACGTGATAGATGGTGTGAGCCTTATACAACCCCATCCCTGATGATAGGCCGTATGAGCATGATCAGAGTGGTTGGGCTGAGCACATGATCGGGCGAGTAATCTATATGTAGCCGGTGTCGAATGCGCGTTGAGTAGGTGGTTCAATAGCGCATGAGTGTGAGATAGGGTGGTATCGCGTAGAGCATGGAGGGTTGATAGGTCTAAACGTAAGATGTAATTTTAGTACCTGACTATCTATCATTGACATTCTTCAACGTCGATTCAAACTCACCTTGGAAACAACCTGGACTCCAAACGGGAATATCCACAATCAACTCTGCCGCCTCTACTTCCCAACTACCTACCATCCCCATGGCTATGCTCTTATTCCTTTTGGGTATATTCAACCTCTTCACGTTGGGTCCGATGGATCGTGAGTCTTCCTGGGAAGAAGACAGATTGACATTCTCTACCATCTCTATCAATTCAGATTTTCGTTTCTCGTTCTCCCTCTGAGTTACCATGGAAGCTACGATCTCTGCGAATCGCTTTGTATCGCCATCAACGGCTTTGGGGTTCTTGGGGAGCGCATTGTATGGTCTGGCCTGAGGTCCACGTACGAATGACCTCGTAGGTAAAGAAGATGAGGTTATGGGTACTCCGGAAGCAGTGGAGAACGCACTGGGAGTAGGGATGGGTTTGGCCATGGTTGATGGGACTGGAGTGAGCTTGGGCGAGGAGGATGGTGAGGGCGTATGAGCAATTGATCGACAGGAGGGTGTGAGGATTGGTGAAGATGTCATGATCATTTTCGTGTGTATGTGTATGGGAAGATATAGAGAGAAGGATGGATGGGTAGATTTTGTCTTCTATTTGAATAAGTCTGGGGTTGATAGACTATACACTGGACGTCACTTGGTTAAGATATACGTAACTACCTGTAAATCACTTATGTGGTCTTCTTGATGTGCTCCAACGTAATCGTGAGTGTAAGGTAGATAATTGACAAAGGTCTGAGTGAATGTTGGCGTCTGTTTCAGTTGAAGAAGGCAAAAGTCACAAGACCAAGTGAGAGTTATTTGTATTTATAGGATAAGAAGAATAACCGGTGTTGAGCGTAATTCCAAGTGGATATCTTTGCACTTTGTCTCTCCTTTGATATCAATTGATTGTCGTGTGAGAGGGGGATTGGTCTATCTGTTTGAAAGGGATGTTAGCTTTCTTATGCATTGCTTTATATGCGATGGAGGTGATCATCAACGCAAAGAGGGCGTGTATTGGATTGTAAATCTGATGTGCCATCGGGCGTATACAACGCGATGATCAAGAGTCTAGATCCTTGGTCTAGTCTATTCTAGCTGCTAGCTGCTAGTGTGGTAGGAAGTGTGTGCATTTGATCCGATGCTGTCTTTTGCATATGATCGATTTTCACTCACCTGATTGATGTTGCGTAGATATGATGCTGATAACGTTAATGTCGATTTTGACTGAAATTCACTTGATCACGAGCGTTGTTTGACTTAATTGATGGTGATGAAGTTGTTGTTTTTATGTATGTATGTGATATCGATGATCAACCTGATAGTTATGATTGATGCTCTAGGTATCTACGACATGTATAAACCTCCTGGTTGTTGCAGGTCGTGAGTTTTCGGAAAACCTTGTGGTGGTGGTGGTGGTCCGGTGGATTGCGGGGGAGGAGTACGTGGAGATATAGTGGGGTTGACACAACAGAGTCGTGTGAGGGAGAGGGAATGGATGGATGGGAGATGCGATGTTTTCCGATCTCTTGCAATTGATCAACTAAAACAAAGGAGGGTGGACGTGTTGCACGAGATAGAATACAAAGATCTGGGTACAGGATGCAGAACGCACAGCATAAGCACACCAAAAAAAACAGATCTTTTTGATCGAATCCAGACTCTTTTCGCTAGCTACCTGCAGCTGTATTTTACTTGATCCGTTATCCTTAGGCCCATCGTCATAACAAGGGTGGTATGGTATGGGTGGATGGCCCGAAATCAACCGGTCGATCTTGTCCGGCTCGTACCGCTTTGGCTCAACCAATCAACCAATCTGGAAATAGCCAATTGCAAAACTGCAACCCAGCCCTGAAAATACCAATCGGGGTGGTATTACTCCGATCTCATGAGACGGAGTCCCGTTTCATCCGATTCATGAGAAATTGTCATGTATGGCAAAATCCGATGTTGATCTGGTTATGGGTGATGCATTTCAGGTAGTCAAGGTGAAGGAGGAGCTCAGATCTGATCTTTTACTGTGAATACATACATATATACTCGATGATATCAAGTACAGCTCACATGTGTGCTAGTGCTAGCTTATACCGTGTTGAGTACCGCTGCTTGTCATCTACTCTCAGACACCAGATATGAGAACTCTCTCGACAAAATAAGGATACTTCCAAGTAGTTTTAGATTGACTACGTGCAAACGCTCAAGAGAAATATTGTTGGTATCCTTTGTCACTGACTGATCCTTTCTCTTTGGGTCAAACTCCGAGGTGAACATGTAACATGTAAGTGATCTGCGGATCCTTTACCCATTATCCTGGTTTGGTATATCGTGGCAGGCGTTGAAACGGCAGTTAGTATCCTGTATGTACTCATGACGCTTGAGCACACGCTGATCACATCAATATCAAAATTGACTTTACCCTTTCGCTACTACTCCTCAACCACTTTGAACTTCACCTCCTAAAAAGCTTAGCTGAAAAATAAAATTAATCGTACCGTATCGTATAATAAAAAGTAAAATAACACAACTTAGTATAATAAAACAACACTCATTGACAGCTAACAAACAACCCATCCAAAATCCAAAAACACACAAGAACGAAATTCCCGGGAGACTACAAAAAAATCACATCACATATAGGATATAAAACAAAAAGTAGAGACCACTTACCCTATCTGATATTGAACTTCAAATACGAGCAACTCAATCAAAGTCACAGATGCGATAGCTTGACGATTGACGATCCAAATCCAAATCGAACCCAAAGAGCATCATGTCTCATCAAACCTATGGCGATGACCGGAGATCCTTCGAGAATGTCGAATTGGGTACTCCCGTTCTGCGTGGTCAGTCTCGTACGAAACAAGATGAGACAGCACCCGATCGACCCTCTGATTACTTCAACTATCATCCACCGATATTGACTCTAATCTTGTCATTCGCGGTATGGCTGATGTTATTGTTGGTATGTTTTGTCAATCCCAGTGGGGGGTTGACAGTGGTATTTGAAGATAGTGGTGATTACGTTGGTGTATTGAGTGAGTATGAGCTGCTACAACAAGGTATAATGGAAAAAAAGAAACTTGAGCTGACGAGATGTACGTTTAGGAAAATGTACGGCATCAAGTTGTGATGCATGGATGGCTACTGGTAAGTACGATCATGAAATACTAGTAGAAAACAAAATCGCTGATGTATATCTCGTCAGCTCAATCATCACCTTCCTCTTCCTCGTCCAGTAATTCCAATCCATCGAAAAGAGCAGCAACCACATCAGATCTGTCAAATTTCTACCTTACCACAGGTCTAGCTACCCTCGCTTCATTCTGGTTAATGACCTATTCTCTCCTATTCATCATCATCCGATATTTCTCTACCATCTTACCCACCAACGACCACAAACCGGAGACAAGCGATGATGGGAGCTCGATGAGAAGGATGTGGAGAGGGTTCAAAAATCCTATTAAGAAATTCGCTTTTAGGACAAGTAGGATTTTCTTATTTTTCCTCTCTTGGACTATGCTCGGTGTTGCGTTCGATGCTACGATCAAAGTGTTTAGTATCACGGGAGGAAGTGGATTTGGGATGGGTGTGATTTGTAAGTGAATAACTTTCTGATATCTTCAGTCTTTGCCATACTCATCATATGCATGCGATATGCACTGATGGCCAATTTTCTCATAGTACTTCACCTGTCCCATATCTTCTTATTCTTGCTTACATTCCTAGAGATCTCACGAGGAAGTATCCGACGTAAGGCCGATCTGAGTATGTGGGGATGTAAATGTTTCCAATTCTGTCCCTCGTATAATAGAAGAGCGAGGAGGAAATGGGAAGACTACGATGCTGGGAGAGGAGGGTCAACCGAGAAGAAGAAGAGCAGTGGTAAGAGAAAAGCCAGGAGAGAGGAGGTGAAGGAACAGAGCAGAGAAGAGAGATACGATGATGCTGTTTATGGATAAAAAACTGTATATTCATGCATCGAATCTTTCCATCCATCTATGATTTTGATTGTAAGGAGAGTGCCACAACTACGATCGTCATCGTCATGTCAGTAATAAATGTCTGAGACTGTGATCTGATTTTTTTAATTTTTACCCTGAATTGGGGTATTTTTGTAACTGCAAGCAACATGGGAAACACATGTAACTCGTACTACTGCTGTACTGCTCAACTACGCAAAATGAGGCTGAGCATCACCATCTGAAATACAAAGATCTTACTGCAACAACAATCATACATTCATCCTTCGCCAGGTTGTCTATACTTATAACCTCACAAGTACATACGATACGTGCAACAAAACAAGATGTCAGCTAAGGATGTGAGTGATCATCATAATGCAATGTCACCTTCCTTTCCTTCTCTTGGCGATAAGGTATAAATAAACAAACAGTCATGCTGATGATCGTCGTTGATTTTTTTGGTAGTACTACGGAAACCAGTATGTATCGTCTGTCCAACCATCCATGCAAACCTCTCAGCGGATCATAGACGAGGGATAAACTAAAGAAGGAGAGATGGGATTGTTTGCATGAGGATCCGGTCCACGACTGAGCACACAAAACTGATGAAATATGTCTGTCATGTAGACAACAACAATACGGTCAACCTCAATACGGAGGAGGATACCCTCAACAAGGTGGATACGGTGGACCCCAGGGAGGTTACGGTCAACAACAAGGTGGTTATTACCCACCACCACCTCAGGTGAGTCCATAGCTCACTCTCCATATGCCTTGCATAATGTTTCATGACGACGTGGTATTGATTCATTGTGATATTGTAGCAATCATACCAACAACCAGGTCGTGAGTATACCTTTCATCTGTCAAATATTCGCATCGTTGTGCTTGATCGATATCACCATTGACAATGACATTGTTACTGACGTTCGCTTCGTCACCTTGTCTTCAATCGCTATAAATAGAATAGTAAGTTGATTTCCCCATCCAATACGCAAAGTGTATTCGAACATTGATTCAAACCCCATCACACTCGTCTTAGCTACCCTCAACCTCAACCCCAACCGGTATACGTTCAACAACAAAGACCTCAAAAATCAGGTGGAGCAGGTACAGGATGTTGTGCATGGTGAGTTAATCGGTCATCTCAACATTTCATCCGATACACCAAAACTATAATTGATAATCTGATTTGCATTCGTTAGTCTCGCTGGTGGTGAGTCCATATATCCCATCATACATCTGTTTGATATCCACTGACGTGATGACTCGCCTCATAGCTCTCTGCTGTTGCTGCGCCGAAGAAATGTGTTGTGACATGTTATTCTAATCTGCCCTCCCCCTTTTTGTTATCTCATAATCAACCCATCACCAATATAATCGAATTCCATTTCAACAGTCACATCAATCTTTCTATCTGTCGTCGAATTTGACTTCTGAATGGATATTCCAATGAAATTATGTATTCCAATTGCTTTCTTTCTCTTCTCGTTGAAAACAGAAACCACCATCTCTAATATCATGTTGATCTGCACTGATCCTGTTCAGAGCAAATCGACAGCTTAACAGCTGCCATCCATCGTCGGTCAGTTAACACTCATCCATTAGGCATCCCAAATGCATCACATTCTGCATTTTCTACATATGATCACCGTCCCCTATCTCCTATAAACCTATCCCTATACTAATTCCCGCCAGCTGATCCAGGAGGCTGTTGCGCCTGAGGCCCCCCAGCGTGATTTGACGGAGCTTGAGGAGCAGAAGGATGAGGTTGATTGACCTGCATAGGCGAGTGAGGATGAAATTGCTGTGGAGGAGGTTGTTGGCCGAAAGGTGGAAGGTTATGTTGGACTACTATTGTAGTCTAAACATCAGCAAATCAACACAAACATCAAGGAGAAAGATCTTGAATCCATCCATACTCACGCTGAGGTGTTTGATGAGGTGTAGATACGCCAGGATGGGGATAATAACCTTGTGGACCTGGTCCTCCTGGTCCCGGTCCTGGACCTGGCCCATGCCGTTGAGGTGTATGAGGGTTGAATTGCATATGTTGAGGAGGTATGAATTGTGGGTTTTCTACGAAGTCCATTCGCATAAGTGTCCAACATCCTGAATCTGCTAATGAGAATACAGAGAGACCACTCACGAGGCATTCCAGATTGGTAGTACATTGGCATACCATTTGGTTGAGGACCATTAGGTCCACCGGGACCAGGTATCATCTGATGATGAGGTTGTTGTGGTTGTTGTTGTCCAGGTAGAGGAGCAAATTGCGGACCACCAGGTGAGAACATCGGACTGTTCATCTGCCCTGCGAATTGTGGTGGTAAACCGGGCTTCAACAACAAATTTCCGATATCAGCTACATTGCTCTCTCTCTTAGACATACTTAATAGATGGCACTCACCTGATTGAACCTATATCCATATCCAGGATACGGTTGCATTCCCCCCACAATCGGCGGAGCAGGATGAGGCGATGGTGAACCAGTTCCTCCACCATTCTCATCTTCAAACACTGATGAACCTGGACCGCCGACCCCTCCAGCAAGGTGGATGGGGATAGGCCCACCACCCATGGGTCCACCGACGAAAGATGGGATATGGGATTTCCTACCTGGGTAAGGCCATTGTAATCCCACAGAAGAAGCAGAAGGTACAGAGCCATTCCCATGTTTCCAAGGGTTGAAGTCGTTCCTCACGTCAACATTCACCTTTTCAGGTAGTTTGTCCTTGAAGAACGGATTTTTCAATGATGCTGATGCAGGTGCAGGTGATGCTGCGGATGAAGTGGCCTATGAGAATGATGACCAGGGAATATCAGTGAATGTAATTTAGCAGAACGTTGAGCTTCAACTTACAGCAGGCAGTTGACGGGGAGCAGCAGCGGGACTTCCAGATGGTTGACCAGGCTTGAAGACAGCTGCACTAGGTTTGAATACGAAAGTGTTCGCTTTAGGGTTGAGTTTGGCTTGAGAACCAGATGCGAGACTGGCCATCGAAGGTGTAGGAGAAGTAGCTTGTACAGGTATATTTTGTCCGGCAGTTTCAGCGATAGGTACAGTTGGAGCAGCGGCAGGTGGACCATTGGCAATGGTCGAGGGAACGATAGACTTGCGTTTAGCAGGATTGAAGGGTGGGATTTCAGGTATTTTCATGAATGGCTTTTTAGGTGGTAGAGTCTTGGGCTGGTCGGTCTTGGCTATTTCCATAGGAGCAGAAGTCTTGACAGGTGATTTGACATTGGTATCAGCTTGTGACTTTCGATCTTCCCTCGCTTTCTCCAATTGTGTAGCCGCTTTGGCCTCGATGTCTTTCTGCTTAGTCTCGTCTTTGGCTAGGATAGGTAAGATGTCCTTGGGCATGGGTATTGGGACCTAGATAGCCACCATTAGCCCTGCGGGATCTTATCAAAGCAAAACAGCTTACCTTGAAACTCGCATGGAATTTCTTCAGTTCTGCAAGTTGTCTCTCCCTTTCAGACTTGATATGAGACTGTTTCTTCGCCTCGGCCCTCTCACGTTCTGTGCCGACGAATTGACGCCATTGATCTACCACACCGCCGAGTTGTCCATCCTATCAGAGACCGGAAGATCAGCTACGGACCTGCTATGGATGATAGCATCATGTCACTCACTGCTTTTTGATCTGTGGGAGCGGTGACAGTGGGAATAGCAGGGGCTTCAGCAGGTTTGACAGGACCTGACGCAGCGGCAGCAGCACCAGAGATGGTAGCAGAGGGGTCTTCACTTGTACTTCGAGGTGGACCGGGTGGAGGGGCGACAGTTGAGGAGGGAGCGGGAGCGGGGGAGATAGCTTTAGGAGCTGAAGGAGCAGGGGAAGGAGCGGCACTTGCACTGGGCTTTGAGGCTGTCGGCGCAGGAGGAGCAGACACACGAGGAGCAGCACCACCTTGACCGAGGGCTCGACGAGCACCTGGAGGAACATATGCACCGGGGGCACGAACCACTCCAGAGTATCTGACAAGATTGTCAGCTATAAGGCTGAAGCCAGTATAGGCGGGATAGCTCACTTTTCCTCCTCGTCCTTTGTGGAATCCTCTCCTACCTGACCTCGCTCTTCTTGGATATGAGTGTTCTTCGATGTGGTCTACACAAGCACGTCAGCTTGTACTAAGCGGGTATGATAGTTGAAGGGACTTACGCCCATAATCTCATTAGCCAATTTCTCCGCTTCCTTTTCCCTCTTCTTATAATCCACCCCATTCTTGTTCAACTTGGTGGTATACAGCTCCTCTTGATAATCCGTCTTGGCACCGAACAATCTCTCGTTAGTCTCGAACTGGTCCCATGGGATGTTGGTAACTAAAGTACCGAAAGTATCTTGATCTTTCCCACTACCATTCCCACTACCGTTGGCATGAGATCCGTTGGGTGGAGGTGAAGAAGCGTCAGGTACCCATGGTTTCAATTCTCTTTCAATTGGTCCAGAAGATTTGGAGATGTCCGTATCGGTTTGAAAACCTGCCAAACCGACCATCATCAATGACTCGTCGACGTAGGATCAGATACGGACAGGAAAAGACATCTGAAGACATACCTTTAGCAGATTTACTCTTATCGTCCTGATGAATGATTTTCTTCATATCGTTCATACTATAGAGACAAAAACACTCCATTCATTAGTTCACGTTTCTCATCTGGTCTTGTCTTTCGGCCCGTTACAAAGGAAGGTTCTTTCTCCTCCACCCCCTTAATCATCCGTCTATGCCTTTTCCTCCGTGTGAAAGTCGGTAGAAGCTACAGCCACTCACTGGTCGTTGATAGATTGTCTAGGAGCTGGAGGAGGGGTATTTGACATGGCTGGAGAAGCTCCTCTAGAGATTGAACCTGAACCAGGAGGTGGACCACCTCTCCATACACCTCGGCTATAAACATCATTACACACTCAGTTTCAGTTTCAATTTCACCTCGAATTGTATGATGTATGATGCTGAGCTTACCCTCTGGAGTTGTCAATACCACCACCACCTCTCCCACCTCTCATTCCTCTATTACCGCCTCTCCCAGTGCTCATTCCAATTCGTCAATAGTTCGTGATCGTGATGAAAGGGAAGTAAGTGCCAATTCGTCCGTCTCCGTTTCGCTAATCAAAGGAAAACGGATCAGAGCAGAATGTCCTCGAGACTGACCCATGTATAGGTATGTCAGCTGCCCCCGCCATACAGCAACATGGCAAAATATTCAAAAGGGGACGAACTGTTGATATGGTACACGTGCAGAATAGCAATGAGGTGCAGTTTCTCGCGACAAGGACGTCTCATTGGATCATTGATGGGCTTTGAACTGAACTGGACTCACGCGTGTATAAATAGCTCTTCTTGAAGAGGTTTCTGACAAGCACTTTTCCTAACTTGCCCTTGTATCCCAGCTTCAGCTTATGATCGCTGGGCTGGTATCTTTGAATGTGCGAATTACACTTTGTATATGGATTGAGATGATATATACTCAAAGGGAGTACTCATACATCATCCATCGTACTCGTGGTGCTCATCGTTACGATACCACGCCTTGCTACTCGTCTTATTCTTATTGCCCCGCATATGTAAATACATTGACACCTTCAGGGTAAGTGCCACATCTCGGAGATACATTCGGGATGTCTTACTTTTAACCACGTGCTCGACAGATCTGACATCATCACCTGTTCACTCGTTACAAGCTGATATCTAAGGTCCAAAGATAAGATTACGAGTGCGACCACAAGTAATCAACTGAACCACGAGTTTACTATTGGGAAGAGAAAAGGAACAGGATGACAACAGAGATACCAAGAACCAGTTTGGACAACTATACTATACGATTAGCCAACGATGATCAAAAAGTACAACATGCCAAGGCGGGCTACGATCACTGGAAGAAGGATAGTACTTTTCAGGTATGTAAAAGCACACCATCAGAGCGATCGTAGCTGATGAGATGAGTGAACGTCGTAGCAATACTGGGATATATACACGAGAGAGAGGAACGAATCGCCTTGGGGGGTAAAAGGTAAACTCCTGACATGGTGCGGAAACTTGTCCATCCATGTTCGAAATTTCAGATGTCCATCACACTAATACGATACATTACGTTAATAGGGTTCTGGTCCGAAAAGATGACCCAGAAGGAGAGATCTATGCAGGATGTGAAACGTTAGTATAGGTTCCTTTCACAAGGATCAAGGCTGATTGAGCCTCGGATATATATTCGTACAGTTATTCACGAAAGGGATTCATAAAGCCTAAAGCATCCGAAATCGTAGAAGATACTCATCTATACGGTATCGCATCGGTGGTCACACCAAGACAACATCTCCGTAAGTATTCCCAAAACAAGTCCCTCTTGCATATTCCCTTCATCCCGAAGTCCAAGATGCTATTGCTCACCACATCAATCGACTAATCAGGTAATGGCTACGCTACTCGACTTTTGTCTTTACTTCATTATGAACTATCCTCCCTTCCATCCCCTTACTCTTCCACTCCTTCAGACACAAAACTACCTAAAGCCGTCGGCTCAATCCTATGGTCCGACGTAGGTTCAACATTCTATTCCCGATGTAGCTCGTCAAGCGAAAGGAAAGGATGGGCAGTTCGTGATTCGCAGAACACCCAATTGATCTGGAAGATCTTACCTCCAACTCAAACGGAATTACCAAAAGGGTGGGAATGGATCTACCTCCCCGATTTACCAGGTATCAAAAGCAAATTGTCCAAATCGGTCAAACAGAATTTGGAAAAGATGGATACGTCAAGTAGATCGTTATTCATACATGATCCAATTTCGGAAGGGACATTGGAGTTCGTACCTACCAAAGGAACTTGGCAAAGATCATTGATAAGCGATCCGGAACCAATAGGAATCAAATTCAGTCCTGTAAATGTCCCAGAAGGGAAGAGGGAAGACACGATCGTTATATTCTCACCCAAGACTATCAACATAGGTGATCGATTTTTGATTACCTACATCCACAACTTACGTAGTGAACAGATACCAACACTCCTGAATGCTTTGGATATAATAGCTAGTCAAGCAGGTCAGACAGAAGGTTGGATCTGGGATTTACCAAGTACTGATTCGTCCGAACAGCTAATAGAAGCATGGAAGAGTGTGGGTAAAGAGAGAGAAGTAACATCTGGGAGGAGGAACGAGATTGATGGGCATTTATTGGGAGTGGCATGGTACGGTGATGTAAATGACGAAGCGGAATTGGTAGAAGGTCAAATGTGGACTTGGTGTTAACCATATCGTGTCGCTACATTTGAAAATATGAGTTGTACATACCCAAACATCAATCGAAAGATCATATACATTCTGTGATGTAGCTTTCAGATTTGGATTATACAACAGTAATTTGATTATGATAAGGGGGCAATAAGCTGAAAAAGAGAATTATCAATCCTTTGTACATTCCAAGAGAACCAGTCTCTATCACATCAAAAACCCTGTGTCACATCTATATAGAAGTATTCTGCAACCACCTTTCGAGATCCTACATCCCAACCGAATCATATCAGCCACTTGGTCTCATATCGATCATGAGAAAACCAAAACTCACAGCCATTGGTAATCCACTTTTAGGTGGTCTACAACCATTTTCCATACCAGGTGTTAAATCGACTTTACCTCTCAGCCTTTTCAATCCAGATTCTTTCGCATATCTCGAATCTGTACCTGTACCGATTATGTTCGACTTGATAGGCATCGGGATATTGTGCAAATGGTTTTTAGGTCTAAGTGTATTGTTCTGGACCTGGGCATGTTTGGTCGAAGGCAACGATCTTGGAATGTAGCAACTCGAGTCGTGATTTATATGATTCCTTCTTGGGATTATACTCATTCCCGCATTTTGGCCACCATCGGCTGAGGGCTCCCTATTTATCGTTATAGGTTCAGGAGAAGGTTTAGCACCGAACGTAAAAGGATGTTTTCTGACCGGTGTTCTCGGACTATCTTCATTCACCTCAGCTGAACTCGAAGTTGTCTTCCTGAAAGGCGAAGGAACGAAAGCCCCATAAGAAGTGGAGAAAGCCAATTGGTCGATGAAAGGTGATGGTGCGGAGAGGATATATGCAGTAGTAGGTGAATAAGGAGTAGAAGGTTCTTCAACTCCTCTGGTAGGTGTAGATAAGATTGGTTTAGTAGGAGTGACTAAACCAGGTGTGGAAGGTGCGGAGAAAGCTAAGGGAGGCAAAGTAGGTGGAGAATTTGGGATCTCCAAAGATGGATTATGTAAGGATGGTCTACGATTGTGCTGAGCTGTAGGTCGTGGCGGAGAAGGTAATGATTGATGTTTCATTTTTGTTGGAGTTTCCACGGTGGGAAGTACGGAGTTACCTACCATTCTAGGTGAAGATTTGAAACTTTCAAATGGAGGTAGATTATCCCCCCGTGGTGAGTCAGGTGTAGGTGCACCATTGACACAAACCGAGTTAGCCGAGAGTAGGACGCCTTCATCTTCTGCATTCTGGGCGGAGGTAATGTCAACTTTTAGTGGAGAGGAATTGACAGGAGCTAGCCATTGTCCACTCGCGAATGAGATTGGTCTAGCCATACCATCTTCATCTCTTAATGTCGAATAAACACTTGAATATGCCGAATGAGGTACAGAGGGTTTCCGTTCTCTCGCTTCCCATTCGCTGGCCGATATAGGAGTAGGCGAATCTAGCACAGTGGAAGAGTTGGGATAATGCCCTAGAGTTTCGAATGACTTGTTGGATAAGGGAGTACCGAACGATTGAGGAGCTGAATGAGGTGGGGTGACGATGATCGTACCTTCTTCTTCGGTGTACAATGGTGAGGTACTTCTATCAGTCTGCGACATTGCATGAGCAGATGTAGACATCGGTGTTCTCTTAGGAGGGACTGGACCTCCTTTGATCTTGATAACATTCTTCGGAGGGGTATTGCCAGGAACCAAGGATGAAGTGGAAGGTGATAATCCAGAAGATAATGCTGCAACTTTCGCTCTCCATTCTCTTTCGGCTCTGCGAGCAGATTTAATCGATACTCTCGACGAACGGATTGACGATGCTGATGAGTTCCTTCTATAGGGTGTTGGACGTAGGTAAGCGGGAGTAGCGGATAATCTAGGTATATGTGAATTGTCGTAAGTTTGGTGATGGATTGACCCCCTCTTGATATGTTGCGATCTTTTGGGAAAAGTAGACGATATCTGATCTTGTGTAGAAGGTGAAGGCGATCTGATCCCGGCGTCAATTTCAGCTCTTTGAACTAGAGCTTCGAATTCTCTCATTGAAGCTTTCAGATCGACTTGACCTAGTGTTTTAAGCGCTATGATATTCCCCACAGGAGGAAGTCCGGGTTCAGTTTCGGATCCAGAGGGTCTACGAGATTCGCCCCTCCTCTTAGCTGATAGGGAACGGATCAGACCTTTGGGTTTGGTCGTGACAGGGACGACAGGTGCGGAGTGTGGGGCATGGTAGAATGCTGGAGAAGCTAATTGAGGAGTAGGAGAAGTGATGCGATGTGGAGGTGGAGAGTGGTGGAAAGGGTCGGGACCAGGCGATGGGAATGCGGAGAAAGACTGGTTGGGGTAGGTAGGAGGATGAGCTGATGTGAGGGCAGGTTCTAAATCAACTACGGTTGATGATTTGGAATTTTGTTGACCCATTGTTATTTCCTCTGATGTACTGGTACAGCTAGAGAATGTAGATGTCGAAGTGAAGTATCTCGGTGAGAGGGGACTGAAGTGATATAATCGAGATGGGGAGAAAGATTGTTTACGAAATGGTTTCTTCTTGAATATATTGTGATCCGATTTAGTAGGTGTGGATGCTGAGTCGGTAGTAGATGATGAGAATATGTTTTTGGAGAATGAAGAATGTAACGATTTTATCATCATCGATAAATATATCTCGAATAGGTGTTGATGTCTCTACAAGATTAATCTCGGAGTCGGCTGGGTTGAATGTTCGAAAGGTATTTTGATTCTGTCTCAGACTGGAGCAAATGTTGGAGTCAGATCCGCCGGTCTCGGATGTGTGTGGGGTTGGAAGTACTTACCAATGTGGTATAGATGATCTAATCAGTCTGGATACTGTGTGTTCTTATGCATATATGTCTGAGTGCGATGTAAGTGAAAGAAGGGAGTGAGTGATCGAGAAGGAAATAGATATTTACGTCTTTTTTTGTCGATGATGTATGATATGTGTTGTGTGTGTTATATGTACGTGTGTGGTTTGTGTGTGTTCTCCTCTTCTATTTTGACCATCAGATCAAGGGATCGAGGTGAGTGGGGGAAACAAGGTCTAGATCTGAGAAGGATGGTGAGTAAAGATATTCCTTTTCACCACGGTATGGATTACTTTGTGCTATGTTATCTGGTTAGTGTGTGAATAAAGGTGAACCTGTTCAAAGACATTGACTTGCTGATAAAGTCGTGCTCGTGTTCGTGTTCACTTTGCATCAATGGTTGAAAGGAAGTATCAGATCTAGATCAGTCATCCTCACCGATGTATAGGTTATTGACCATCTATCATGTCACCGTCATCATCCGAAGAGAAAACAGGTGTTTCATACTCCTCAGCATCCCCTCAAATCCAAAACAGTCACCGTAAATATATTGATCCGATCAACCAACGATGTTCTAGTGCACATCCGCATGTTTGTCGTCGTGTGAGCAGGAAGTAAACAAGTTGATTGAAGGACGTGCTTAGTCTGAAACGTGTTGTGTACGTTGGTGTTTATGCTTAGTGCGATATGAGTGAAACAAGGAAATGGAAGATGATTCTCGGTCATGGCGGTCGATCGACTCGGTTGTTTGATCTCATGTTCGGATCTACTATGGAGTATGATCAAGTTCCCTTTCATAAGGTCATCACAATGTAGATGAAGAAGGGTGATTGATGAGTGAAGGCATTCATGATCGGGTTGACTTTGAGCGGTTTGATGCCGTTACAGATGTCACGTTGTTAAGGTTCAGAAATTTTGTGTTCTGCGTTGTTGGTGCAGTGGTAGCATGCCTCATTTGGGTCTCTTGAAGTGAAAGCTTATGAATTTCCGGCATTGAGGTGGTCCTCAGTTCGATCCTGGGACGACGCCTACTTTTTGAGCGTGGCAGACGTTTTTTTTGTGTTCTCTTTTGTTGTTCTCTGAAGTCATCATCATCCACTTTATGGGATCTTTCGTTATTTTGGTTCCGCCTCACACACCTACATACAACGTAACCTTTTTTAACCGATCCTGGCTTGTCGTTACCACTATGACATCGTTGCCTGTGTAGGTTGTGCATACTTCGTGCATTCCATATAGTCCTGATTGCACAGGTCATAGGTTTGAACCAAATTTTCAGGTATATCGACACATAGCCAATAATTTTGTGAAGCTATCTTAGAAAGGCAGACCTGCGAAAAGTTTGTGTCTTACAATCAAACAACGGACGACACTAAACGATCAACGACGACGATGTCTTTACCACCTATCAACCCCGACAGGACCGCCTCTGGGATTATAGTTGATCCGAGGACATTGGAGAGGGTGATTCCTCAATCTAGGCGGAAAGATGGGACGTGAGTCTTGAATCCATATCTTAACAATCTTTGTGTCCGTATCCGTATCTGTGTTTGTCAAGATTTGACTGATGACTCTCATCTCATGTACTTTACGTAGAGTTCGTAAAGAGCAGAAAGTTCGACCTGGTTTCACTCCTCAAGAGGATGTCGGACGATTCCGATCCACCCGTCAGGCAGCTGAAGATGCCCGAGCGGCCTCCCGACCTACCATCCCTGGATCCGACCGTTTAGGATCCCAGGCGAACAAAGGTGGAAAGGAGGAGAATGTATTTGCTAGTGAAACTAGAGAAAAGACCAAAGCTCAATTGAAGAATGAAAAGAGGAGGGAAAAAAGGAGAGAGAAAGTATCTGTTAATTGGGATGAAGATGATGATGAGGATGAAGACGTTGGTAAATTAGATGAAGAATTTAAAAAGGTTGATATTGCCAGACAACAAGGGGCGGAACAGAGTTTCCCACCTTTAGAAGGAGGTGGTGGAGTACCTGAAGAAAGTATTTTAGATAATATCAAATCCAACGAGGATGAAGAGAAAAGTGATGGGAAAACAGCTGCTATCGAACCTTCTCCACCTGCTCCATCGGGATCTCAACCTGAAACTGCCTCGGAACAGAAAACTACCACGGATAAACCTTCTTTGTTGAATGATAGGAAGAACGAAGTCCAACAAGCTCAAAAACCACATCCTATTCAAGGAGGTAGGAAAGGACCTATTGGATTGGCCAATCCACCTCCTTTAGAAGAAAAAAGTCAGGCATCACCATCACGGGCGGATCAGGATGATTGGAGAACTCAAACTCGTAAGAAATCGAATAATCACAATAGTAATAGAGGCGGTAAACAGAATCAAGGCAACAGACCAGCAAATACGAATAGACCGACTCAACCTTCTGAGCCGTCACCTCAACCTAGGGAACGAAAGGAATACAAGGTGCGAGAAGGAGGAGCGAACGATCTGTCGTCTTTGGCAAGTAGGGTGAAGAACCTTGTTGTGGCTAACACGGTGGGGAACGCCTCGAGGGATTATAAGGACAAGAAGGAGGAGAGAAAAGCTTCGGCTTAGGCTTCGGTGAAGGTATCTAGTGGTGTTAGGAGCGAGGATGATTGACGAAGGAATTAGTGGAGCTGAAGCTGGACGAAAGAGATGGTTGGGATTCAACTTTATCGGATGAAATCCAACAACGGAGACGAAACACAGTATTCAACATCATACACACCCGAGAACATCAAATAGTTATACCAATCTATCATTTCTCGGATGGATTAATGACGGGAAGGACTCAGACTGAAGAACTACAGAAATTGTCATTCGACTGCAAAATCAGACAAAAAATCATAATGTTATAATATAATCTATAAGATAGTCGAGAGAAATGCATATAAAGATCCCTATATCCACCATGCTATGTTCGTCATGTATAATTACAACTACCTATCTCACTTAATTATTCTATCTATCTCTTAATTGCAGATCGTTCAAACCTATTCATCGACCTTTGTACCGAATACTCTACCTAATAATACCCTTCTTAACTCGTCTATTCCAGCAGTCTTGGTGATTACCCAAGGAAGTTGTTTAGCTTTAGGGATCTTCTCACCCATTCGTCCGGTCTCTTCATCCTTCTTACCAATCCCGAACGATTTAAGATCTTCATCTTTCGATCTATCTGTATTATTTGATTCTCCCGTACCTCTCCTATCCGTAACGCACATCCCTCTAGTCAATTCACCTATTCTCTCAATTTTGAAATCCCTCTGTACCGCCTTCCATCCTTCTAACGGAGGAGAATTTCGTTTCTGCATTGCATGAGCTAATGCATACCATACTGCAACTGGGTCATGCATCTCCATCGAATCTTCTAATCCGAAAGAAGCTTGCAAACCCCTCACTCTAACCAACATCGCTGAGACGAATGCCTGAAGTGGAGTAGGCTCTTCGTCCGTTTCGACGAGCTCACCTTTCGAATTTGGGATTTTGACTACAGAGGGATGGATCAGGTCGGAGAATGGGATTGCATGAGGGGTAGTGATGTCCAATGGAGCGAGGATCAACTCGAATAAACCGGCTTTACATCCCTCGAGTATTTCAGAGGCAGCAAAGGGGTCGGCGAAACAGTTGAATTCGGCTGTAGCGGAGGTGTTACCTGGGTGGTCGAGAGCGCCTCCCATCCATACGATTCGAGAGACTTTGGAGAATGTTTGTGGGTCGGTACGCAAGGCATGGGCGAGATTGGTCACTGATAGCAGGGCACAGTCAGCCCAAGGTACCATTGTCGGGATGGTAAATTGCATAGACCAAGGACGGCACAGGTAGCATGTCGAGTACGTAGGACTTCACTTACATGGTCCCAACGCAACAATAACCACTGAATCGTCCTCCTCCTGTTTCAAGATATCAAGCATGACTTCGTAAGAGGGTTTCGTTGAGATCTCCAGATGTTCATGTGGAGTGGAAGGATCAAGTTTGGGAGGTGTGAAGTGAGGGTGGGTTTCGGAGATGTTGGATAGACCATCCGGGCCGTGCTGCAAGGTTGACAAGAAGTCAGATGTATAGCTCGGTATGTACGTTCAACGTGTCACCCTCCAAATTGCATGATAGCACGAGGTGAAACAGATGTATATGTAGTCATATAATGTGTGAGGTATGATACACAGACCAACGATACTCACGAAGTACGCCGCGACAGCCTTCTCCCCACCAATCGGTCCATCCTCACCCAACGCCAGCAATGTCTTCTGATTCGGTTCAGCCAATCTAACATATCGCGATTGGGCGTCGGGTATCTGTTCGATCTCTTTTGATAGACTGTGATAGATCTTCAAGAGGTTGCTGTGAGCTACGGGTGCATGAGTGTTACCGAATACGATTGAGATTAGGACTACCTGTAATTCAGGGGAGGATAGGGACAAGAGGATGGCCAGGACGTCGTCCACCCCCGGGTCTGTATCGAGAATAAGCTTTTGGGGCATGCTGGAGTGAGTAATTCAGTGGATGTGGATGAGTGGGACCTGAAGAGGATGTTGACCTATTCTGTGATTGTTTTTAATGATGCAGGAAATACAGAAATAGAAGCAGTCGATGGAATTGGGTATCTATCTACACGGCACTCATATCTGATTCAGATTCGGATTGCAATTCCAAGTCCGGTCCAAGCGGAGATGGCCGCTTGGTGCACGTTCGCTTTACCCCGCATATCACTCGTATCGTCTACAATCAACTTTTTAAGTCTTCTTCCAACCTATAATCTCTCTTCTTTTCTTCCCTTATCAACAATCATAAAGATATCATCTACAGCAGACCATGCCTTCCAGATCATCCGCGGATACCGGACCTCTTCTCAGCGGAGCACTAGATAACGCTCAGATACCACACCAATCATTATGCGTCATCAATGACAGTATAAGTTTTTCTGGGTTGAACATTTTCAAAGAAACCCTCGCAAGGGGTATACGGAGGTAAGCTTGTATTCGGTCCCTTATGGATTGAGATGAGGATGTTCAACGAGCTGATAGACAGTCTGGCTTACTGACAGAGGGGAAGAGACGACCCTGATCTCCATCCTTCACCCTCCCGAAATACTCCTACCATCTTCAACATCATCGAAAATCAATGTCATAGATTTATCAAATTCTATCAATGGCTATGGCGAGGAGTCAACATCGATTGAGAGTATAAAAGAAAAAATCCTGTCCACTTGTGAGTAAGCTTTCCGGACCGAGTCTGATTGCAGATAGCTTACATGGCATCTCTTTTACCAGATACATCCGGACAGATATTTATCGACGCTTTGGATATCTTATCTGAAGATTATTCAGCTTCGAAAGTATTATCACTTGTCAAAAGTATTCTCAGCGCAATCAAAAAAGCTAAAGGTGAGCTCCACTGTGTGACTCCCTTCGAGCAGCTAAAGTTGAGCTCACATTTCTATCGAGAATAGCACCCTCGCGTCTTGTCCTCCTCCTCCCACCTTCTTCAACAATTTACCACTCCCTCGTCACACCGTCATTCCATTCAACACTCACCCTGATCACTCCTCATTCACCACCTTTAGTCGAACACCTATCGAAATCTTACCTCTCACCTATATCTTCAATACCTTCACCGAACCTATGGATGATCCTTGAAAATACAACTAAAAGATCAACTCATCAGGATATGGCTCTTAAAGCTTCAAGTGAGAAGATCGAATTCGACCCGTGCTGGACACAATCTCTGGGCGGCCCAGCAGCAATCGTACAAGTGTTGGTGCGGAAGCCGACGGGAGGAATCAAAGGGATAAGTAGATCTTTAGAAGGTCTCAAGTTAGATGATGATAAGAAGCAATTCAGAGTGGTAGATCTGGATCAACTTGTAGATTTGAATCCTTTCTCCAAGCCTTTGACTGCTGGAGTAAGTGCAGGAGATAAGACTATAAACACTCATTCGGAATTGGATTTACCGTTTAATCTGAGTTTGACGGATGAACAGAGGAATAAGAGAGCTCAGGTACCGCTGCCTTATGCTCATGAGGGTGAGGGAGCGAGTGGGGATTTGATATGGGAGGATGAAGAAGAGACGGATGATGAGGAGATATAATCTCATTTGGTCGAATGAAGAGCATATGTAACATAGTTCTGTTCATGCATGATTGATTATATTGTTCATTGCCAATTGACATGAGTGATAAGACAAGTTCACAGAATGATTCTTCCGAGGTTCATGCAGGGTATATCAACTGATGCATCCGTCTATCTATCTTGTCTTACCGAGCACTAACATGAGATTGCTATGTATTCTATGGAGGTTGATTGAGAGAAAATGCTGTAAAGGACGGATTATGGCTAGATGCTAATGAAGGATTAAGGCTGCGAGCTCCGACGCAAAGCTTGAATGGTGAGTATCCAATACTTCGATTAGAAAGCACCGTCATCCAATTCAGGTCTATAGTAATATGCTTCTAAAGCATATAGGAAAGCGAATATTATGAATGCCGCTGAACCGAGGAGTGAGACTGGAAGTGAGGAATGATGGAACGTCAGCATATGAATTTGGATTTATGAGGAGTAGATCAACTCACTATGCTTGACGGATATCTTCGTAGATAAGTACCTTCCTCCCACTACTGCTCCCGCCGTACATACACCGTGTCCTAATATTGTACCAAACGCGATGACTGGGACGCTCTAATAATTTGATCGACTCATTCATTAGCATCGACACTGTAAGTAGGTTATGCAAGGCAACCTACATGAGCACCACCCATCGCTATCGTAGTAATCTGAGACCTATCTCCCCATTCACCCAAAAAGGTCAAAACGAAAGCCTGGGCGAAGACAGGATTGGTAAGAAGTTGAATTATATTCCTTAATTTCTCTTTAACCGTTATTGTCCAGTGTCTGTGTTCTAATGGTCCAACTCCACCATTTTGACGTGAAGAACCGGAAAGTGGGAAATGTATACTTGGACCAGTCTTATATTTGTTATTTGGTAATTTTGAATTCCTAGTTGAAGGTGAAGAAGGGATATCCACCGCTCCACCTCCACTCAAAACTTTTCCTTCTTCCAACGATTCCAAGGGGATATTCGAGCTTGTACCTCTAGCATTATGGCTATCGTGAACTGCCGAATCTTCTTCTAATTCTTCTTCTACTTCTCTCATCTCCTCTTGGATATGGAAATTACCAGCTGCCATTGAGAATGATTCTTGTAACATCTTGATTCCGAATACCAAAAATAGGATGGATGCTGCCCACAGTGTCCAAACCTGATAGTAATTCAACGATCAGCGATATATCCAAAGATCGTTATTGACTGTGTAGGTCGATTTGAGAGTGACCACTTACCTTGGGTATCAATCCCAATATCACCCTGCCCAGCGCAGCACTCAATATACTCATAACTACCAAGCTCGCAAAAGCACCTCCAAAGACTGTTACTCTGGGATGTCGAGTGGCCATGATAGCAGCTATAAGGAACGTCTTGTCTCCTATCTCCGATACGACGATCATGACGAATGCCTTGAAAAGGGCATCTATTTCATCCCGAATCAGTTCATGAGCCAAACTGGAGCTGTGGGGCGGACTCACCGAAGTTGGAATCGCCCTCTGATATCTCTGCCATTTTGTGAGAAGACGACTAACCCTGTCTGGCTCGATGATGGCCAGATCGATGTTAAATGGGGGTTTCAAGAAGATTTTGGACAGTATGATCCAACTGTGAAAGGAAAGATGCCCAATCAAACACGTCGCGAAAACAACCAACAACCTACAATCAATCACACATGTAAATCATACAGCTCAAACAGCTCACAGTCGGCGATCACCGCTCCGCCCCCCTCTTACGGGAATCATAAGGCTCGCCAAAGCCAAACCCCGGTTATCCCATAGGCACACGAAAACACGTTGAACGGAGGGTCAGAGCGTCATTCACGTTGTCACCGCCTGTCGATGGTTATGGTTGATCTGTCCAATTGTTAATGTCAAACATCGTTTATCAGTCAACAAGCACAGGAGTTATGTCTCGTCAAGGTAAGCTAGCATTTGCAGAGGTTCGTGACGCAGTCAGCTGACCATCAGTATCCAGACAAAGCTACCACAGAGCGAAATGCCCGTATCCTCCGTGATCTAGTCAAACAGCCAGATAACAAGTCGTGTGCTGATTGCAGGAAGAATGGTGAGTGCTCTTTGTTCTTCATAGGACTCAGCTGGACGAAGCGTGTAGGGGTAGGGGGTCAATCGGTTGGCTGACTATATTCGTGTGGTTATAGACGCAAGATGGGCTTCGTGGAACTTGTACGTCCTACTGCAGAACTCCAGCACCCAAGAGGTTGAGTGCTGACCACTAGTCGAATGTGTAGAGGTGTATTTCTCTGTATAAGATGTTCGGGTATACATAGATCCATGGGAACTCATATCAGTAAAGGTGAGCTCATAGCTGTCTCTGTCGCGTTTTGTTTGCGAAATTAAGCTATGGTATTCGCTTGCAGTCAAATCGATCGATCTGGATATATGGACGCCCGAACAGATGGACGTAAGCTGGAGTTCGTGGTTGAATCATTACGCAACTAGAAGCTGACCTGCTATGTGTACTCAGAATATTCAAAGATGGGGTAACAAACGAGCGAATCTGTACTGGGAGAAACACTTGAAAGCTGGACATGTACCTCCTGATCAGTGAGTTTGTCTCTTTCTGGCTTGTACTGTGGATTATCAGCTCATCCCATATGTCATTATTCAGCAAAATCGAGTCATTCATCCGGTCTAAATACGAGTCGAAACGATGGGCAATGGACGGTCCACCACCTCGGGACCCAAGTGTTCTGGAACAAGGGGCCGGTGCTAGTGCAGGCGTAAGTACTGTATAGCTATGATCCAACTTCATTCTGCCATTTGACAAGGAACCAACTGACATTTCTCATGTGACAGCCAACTGAAGTGCCCAGACCTACACCTACGACATCCGCTCCCGCTCCAGTACCGCAAGCTGCACCAAAACATCATCCCCTGCTCTCTCGAACCGCTAAACCTGCTCCTACTCCAGCAGCACCAGTACCAGCACCAGCACCGATGGTAGACTTGTTTGGCTCAGATGAACCTCCCTCTTTAGCTCCTCCAGTGACTACCAGCGCACCTACCACTAACGCCAGCCAACCGACTCCAGGAGCAACAGCAGGTACCCAGCCACCAGCTCTAACCCAAGGTTCGTCAATATTCGATCTGGATTTCCACACTCCCACTCCATCTACTCAAAATCAGCAGCAACAGCAACCCAAGAACGCCAAGGCCGATATCATGTCACTTTTCTCCTCTGCTAGTTCGCCATCAGCTACCGCTCCTGCATCTTCAGGAGGGTTCTTCAACACCGCTCCTCCACCACCAGCACAGAATCAATATGCAAGTTGGAATGGAGGTGTGACTTCGTCTGCTCCGCCTCAACCTGCCTATCAGCAAACTCAGGCTCATCTTCCTACACCTACTACCGGTGGTGGATGGGGAGGTATATCGGCAGATCAAAATGCCTGGGGAGGAGGAGGAAATACGCAAACACAACCGGTACAGCAGAACAACCCTTGGGGAGCTGGTTCGAATAACACCAATGATCCGTGGGCATCAAGTGGGTCGACAGGGGGAGGAGGAGGAGGGTTCTTCGGTAGTTCGAGTGGGAATGGGCTGGGTAACGTTCAACCTCAACAGAAGAAAGATGATAGAGATCCATTCGCTAACATATGGGGTTAAAGTGTTTCCTATAATGGATGAGTTGTAGATTACTATTGGATCAGTTTACGAGTACAGATATCATATATGCTAAAATGCAATTGATTGGACATCTGTATCCTGCTAAGACATAGTCGAGGATGATCAATGAATTAGTGACCGGTAGAGATGTATCCAAATGGGCGGTGCCCGGTAAACGACCAATATGGGAGGAAGGGGATATCGTGCAGTGGCGAATGGAATATCGCTGTATCTTGGAAAAATCGTGCTTGTGAACGAGTTTTTGCATTGAATCGACACTTGGGATGTTATCGGGCCTGGCCGGCTGTACGATGAAAAAGGAGCAACAGAAAGGTCTGTCTTCCGATTCACGAGCGTCAAGCATAGAAGAAGGGTAAGAGTGAAAAAGGATTTTGACTGGTACACGCACCAGACGTCTCATTTTATACCTTACCTTTCATTGTCTGACGACTCGAGGAATAAAGGGTATTATTTTTCGCTTCTTCTCGCAAATAGTGTGGAGCGGTTAAAATCGTCTATATAAAGGTCGCAATTCGCAGTACAAGAGCTGGTTCCTCTTCCCATCAATTTTACAATTGCAATCTTGCCACTTGCCCAATTTATCGATCATGTCTGAAGGTACACATACCAAAGATACAACAAGTGTTGACAACAGTACTAAGTCCGGCACAGTCACGAGCCAAAGTCAGTGCAACATTCTTTTATAGCCTACCAGAGATATGCTGACGACGTCCTTTATGCTAGGCCAAGGATCGAAAAGGACCAATCAGTCATCGGCCTATCGATCCGCCTCTCATCAAGATACAAGCGCCCCGATCTCGGATGCCGAGTACGCCGAGCAATTGAGACGTGAAGGACGTGATTTCAGCTTCTTCAAGGACATGGAAGAAATCAGGCGAACTCATGGTCCTATGCCGCCAATGACAACCGATATCATGATGAGAGCATACACGGAGATTTATGGAAGCGATGGTAAATCCTGATCTGCATGGTCGCATTTGTGGACCGGATAAAAGGGTATGCATGTGCTGGGTATATTTGATATGATTTACAGTCGTTTATCTATTTGATCTCGATAGCTTGAACGGCCTTTTCGATCCCCTCGGTAGCGGAGGGCTGTGAGACACCGATGTTGCTATATCGCTCGAACATGGGGATGGTACGATGACCCTCGGGCGCGGTCGACGAGTTGGCTTGGGTCTGACGCTACAGTATGGCATGAGTATGTATCTGTGTGAGAGATTGGGACCGTACTTACTAGAGCAGATCTGTCCAATCCAGCTTCCAAACCTTCCAATAACGCGCATGCTTTCTGTAGTATGGAATGTATCAGCTGGAATTACACCCTGTACGGTAAGTTGACTCACGCATAGATCATTAGATGAAATATATCCACATCTCAAGCATGTCTCTGTACTCCATGTCAGCAATTTTCACCGATTTCGCAGGGAGAGACTCACGCATCGCCTTCATTCCCTTCTGCACACTCTGCTCAAGCTGGAACGATTCTCCAGAATGGATGATATCCACAATAGCACTTGGTCGAATCGCTTCGAGGTCTTTCAAAAATACTCGAGCGTGACCTCGGTAGGCTACAAAGTATATTCAGCATGAGTCATTGACTAAGGGGGCCGACTCTGGGCGACTCACCATCGGGAGAATAGATACACTCAGTAGAGAAATAAGTGAGCTTCTTGAAGTATGCGTACCTATCCGAAGAGAATAAGTTGGCTTGTAAATTCAAGGCTAGGACCAGCTTACATGACGATCTCCTTCTCGTAAGCGTATTTAAAAGGTTTACTCCTCTTGATCGTATCTTCAGATTGAGTGGTGACGGCAGTACATCGTCCTAGACGAGCTATATCCCCCCTCATGACTGGAGGAGAACATAGGTAAGCTTCTGATGCACTCACTTCGTGATCTAGCTTACTATTCATCAAAACGGTCTCAGCGATATCATCCGCGTTATGTCCTGTGACGATATGATCTACTCCAAGTTGCGCTGCTCCTCTATCTAGTGCTTGTCGTCTAAACACACCGCAGAATGTGCCTACAATCATTGGTAAGTCAGCGCGAGTGATCACGCTAAAAATAGCGATTTACTGACAATTATTACGTCTTCCGACTTGTTCGACAATCTTATCCATAGTCCATCCGTATAACTCGTTGTATGAGAGAATTTTCAGGGGTAGACCATATTCAATTTGATTCTGCTTGACGGTCTGCGGAAGAGGTCAGCTGCTGATCAGCACCCTGTGATTTCGCCAGCTCACCTCCAGCGAATCGTCCCTATATCCAGTGATACCCTCATCGATAGAGAGTAGAAATAGGTCCAGCCCATAATCGTATCGCTTATTCAATACAGATAAGACGTGGGCCAATACCGTCGAATCTATTGATTAACTTAGTTCGATCCAATCAATTGTCGTATACATATGTTGCTCACCCTTCCCACCACTCGCACCTATAGCTACCTTCTCACCCCTTTCGAATATCCCTTTCCCCTCCGTGATGGTATTATGGACCTCGGTCTCGAACACCTCGAAGAAGCAATCTTTACAGACTTGTTGACCTGTTTTCGGCCTTTTGACTAATGCTCTTGCTATGTGACATAGTGAACAAGGTGTGGGGGGCATCGTGTATGTATGAGTGTATTGTTATTGATAATTATCTTGAAAGATGATGAAAGGTGGAAAAAGTGAAATACGAAACCATCGATTGGGTGGCAAATGGTAAAAATGGATTGTGTTTGTTAGGCGGGACATAAGGACGCTCAGATCCCATGCCTATTTTTAGCTCAGTTTCCGGTTGTGTAGTAACCCTTTGACCACCCTTGGACCGGATCACCTTCACTCCGTAGCTTCACTCGACTCCAACTCGTATCAATCCTTCTTTCTCCTCTTTCTTAACTCTCGCCAGCTTATAAACACATCGAACAGTATCATAAACGCCATGGGTGAAGCTCCACCCACCAAGATTCACGATACCGGACAGAAAGACGCTCCTCTGCCTTCTGAAAGTACCCCTTTCACATTCACCTGTCAATGCCTCAACTTGAAAGTTAATGGACGAATAGCCAAGGACGATGAGAAGACAGTCACCAAGGGAAGTAAAGATACCCTCAAGGTGTATCTCCCAGTGGCCGCGGAAGTTGTGGTGAGCTGACCTCCCCTGTTCGTGCAATGTCCAAGCTGACGTGAGAGCAGAAACTTGGTGGTTATGTTACATACGATCAAGATGTTTTTCGAGAACCAGACGAGAGCGCCGTGGAAGAAGTTGATGGCGACTCTCTTGGACTTTCATGGAGGATATGCTGGCTTTGTAATGTAAAAGCCTACCAAGTAGAAGGAAAAGCCAGGGACGATGAGGCAACCCAGGAAGAATGGGTCAAGGTGAACTTATCAAGTGGAATACTGGTGAGTATTCTATCTCCTAAGTAACAAACCTGATCAAACTGACATCGTTGTGATAGTATGGAGAAGACCTCGATACATCTGAGCAGACCCTCCTTTCATTCTCCAAACTTCGCTTAGATGCTCCTAAATCATCATCAAAGTTCGGACGACCTCCCTCCAACTCCACTCCCGTTCCTTACCCAGCAATCAACCATACACCCGAATCCCACCGATTAATCCCCCCTCCTCACGACCCTTTCTTCCTCCCACCTCCATTCATACCTAATAACCCTCATCTCCGAGATCTGTGCGACAATGCGGGAGATCATCTCAAAGAAGCGCATAAGAAGCTTGAAGATGAAGTGAGGCGATACATATCTTCGAAAACTCAGGAAATGAGAGACTTGGAAGAGAAAGTAAGAGGGGAGGTTGAAATGTTATGGATCAAATATAAAGATGGTCCCGGTAAAGGTGAGATCATAGAAAGAGAGAGAAGTTCAAGTACTTCCAGAGCGGGTGACTTGAGCAGACCAGTATCAAAGGATCGCTCCATACCTTCCGACAACAACCCTCTGGCGAAAGCGTCTACTTCCCCCTCGGTAAATCCCCCGAGTACGTCTTTACTCGCTCAATCGCTCTCTGCAAATACTTTCTATGCTCCCGCACCGACGAACAAACCCCCTCCTAATGTTCAGGATGAAATCAACAAGACTCTGGACCATGTTGCGAGCACGTACGATAAGCGAGATGATAGTCGAGCGGTCGCGATGAGTTATGTGTTCAGTAGTTTGGCTGATCATATGGTTGGAGCGTCAAGTGTCGGTGGGACGAGTCAAAGTAGGAGGAGGAGCTCGTCTCAGTCTAATGGGAATGGGAATCGGGAGGAGGTAGCAGATAAAGATAGCTGGATCGATGAGGAGCGGGCGACTTTGAGAGGAACTCTGGGTACGACTAATAGGATGAGTGCGGTCAAAGAGGAAGAAGGGGAAGGTAGGACACCTAGACCTACTTCGGTGAAGCAGCTACACAGTGACAAAAAGGAGGAGAAGGGCAAAGGAAAGGGTAAAGTCACATTTGAGGAACCTGAGGAGAAGACGGGTGAAGCTGAGCGATCGGATGTGGAGGGTGAGTCAAATTCTTCTCAACTAGGCTCGTCATATTGGTCAATTCGGCTTGAGCTGATAGTATTCCAGATACCGTCTTTGACATGGAGATGGATGATCATCAACCTTCCAAACCTCATCAATCTACTTCTTCGCCACCTGAGAAACTCGCGCAATTACCTATCTCACGTACACGAAACATCGTCGAGGCCAACCTTTCACGAACGTTCGCAGCGGATGCACCTTCCCATCGAGCCGCTTGGAGACGTATCGAAGAGAATGGATCGATGTACGCTACTCTCCGTCGAGGATCAAGTTCCTCCGATGATGACGAGGAAGTAGAAGATGAGAGTAGGATATCGAAATTAGCTATGTCAATGCCTATGGCCATTCATCTACCTAAACCACGGGCAAAGCACGAAACAGTTACCGAGTTGGAAAGGAAAACTTCTTTATCAGATAAACACGGTGTACTTGTTCCGCCCCTTCTCAAAGCAATGAGACAAAGAGGGATCGAGCAGAATTCGTTAGGTCTATCATCACCTAGAGGAAGAACACCTCAGAACCGAATTAGAAAGTTATCGAGGTCCGCTTCTGTTTCTAGAGAGAGGGAACAGGTGCAATCGTATAAGAATGATCCAGGAGCATTGTACGAGTCTTTAGGTGATGCGGATTATGATGATGACGAGGATGCAGAAGGAGAAGATGATGGACAGGATCAGGGGACGTTGAGGGATAAGAAAGGGTTCATACCTCCTCATGTACTTGCCAGAAAGAAAGATAAGGATCAACTGGCCGATGTGGGTTGGAGAAGTATGGTGTCGAGTTGAGTTGGGGATGTGATCAGAGAAGGTCATTATAAGTCTCATGGACATTTGGGAGTATGAGTAGTGAGAGGGAAACATCATATGGAGAGATAAGAGATTGGATCAAGTCAGTCATCTGGATATTTTACTATGGTATTCTGGTAGAACATGAAATCTGGAATTGGAGAAACGAAATAAACCGTTGTATAGTATCTTATGTCAAATAAAGCAATCATTCTCAATCAAACATCACAAATCAAGTCAAGTAAATTACGATATGGGAAGAATATGGATATAGGTATAGTATAATATATCGTATGTTCCCCCAGAGTACCGAATGCATGTCAAATAACAGATATCAAGAGATGTATGTATTTATGTATCATGATGATGTTTGGAAGAGCGTGCCTTATGCGATAAATGAATGACGGTATGACGCGGTTATGACCTCGAAAAGTTACAATAGTAATTTCCTTTCTTCTTCGTCTTATTATTTTCATCATTGAGATTGAACAGTAGGTTGCAAGATGCTCAGGTCCACCTGGAGTGTACGTGGACTGTTGACTGCCGGCCAGATATCCTGTACGAGATCGCTGCATTGTGAGTAAACATGCGCTTGATCACGGTAGCTTGTGTGCAGTAACTGAGCTGATCGACATCCTTTGTTTTGGTTCGTATGATTGTGTTCAGCTAAATCAACACCGTTTCCGAACAAGTTGGCATTCGCATTCGACATCGTGAGTTGACTCTCAGTCTGGCATAAACGCTGTGGACAGAATCATTGATCCAAATCTAATGTACTTTGATTTAGGACGGGGTGTTGAAACAAGGTCATCATAATGTTTTACCCCAGGCTAAAAGGGTATTGAAAATGTTATCAGGTGAAGATGGTAGATTGACAAAGTGAGATCGATCTCTCCTCATTACCAAACATCCTTATTGCTCTACCCACTCCAACTTGCCCGTCCCTATCATCCTCCAAGGTGCTGCCTCATCATACTGATGGAAAGATGATATAGGCCAATACCCTTTCTGCTGATAACGAACGGAGGTGGTGTACCAGACGAAGAGAGACGAGCGGCCCTATCTTCTGAACTAGGTATACAGGTGAGTATATTTTCTTGTTATTTTCCATACTTGAAAACAGATAGCTAATATCATTTCGTATGTTATAGCTCACCGAAAACCAGCTGGTCCAGAGTCATACACCTATTAAAGAATATGTCGATAAATATAGGGATAAACCTGTTTTGGTATTAGGTGGAAAGGGAGAGAGCTGTAGGAGAGTTGCTGAATCGTGAGTCTGACTTTCTGACTTGTTCAGTCCAGTGAAATGATAAGGCTTCAAGATGATCTGATATATTTGCATGTGGTACACTTTTACAGATACGGATTGAAATACCCTTACATCCCTCAGGATATCATAGCTTGGAAACCTTCTATATGGGATAGGACCGAATTGACAGATGAAGAAAGGGGATTTGCCAGAGTATGTCTCTTCCCTCTTCCCTCTTCCTCTGCCTCTTAGTCTTATAATGATCCCAAATGGATGGGTACGACTGGCTGATGATATCCATATAGCCCGAGGATTTCTCCCAAATACCATTCTCGGCTGCATTGATGTTTCACGATTCTCACGATTGGGGAAGGGACATAACCCTCATGTTGGATTTGATGTCTTCCCATCGGGGTATATTCGGTACGAGAAGAGAAGGTCATGATAGGGCGGATGTAAAGGGAGATGTAGAGTTGGTGTTCAGTAACGCCGATGTTGAATGGAGATCGTAGGTTGTTTTTGCTCTGAATTGATCTCACCTGATGTGATACATGAAGAGTGCTACAGTGATTAATTTCAAATGTCTTTACGTTGTTAGTGATTGGCCAATACCGAGATTGGGTCAAGGTGCATTTAGATTATCACTTGAAAGTATATACAAGGTGAGTCTTGTTCTTTCCCAATACTGACTATACTATACATTGATATATGTCGATATGACATCTAGTCTACGACAGGGTTGCAACTACCTTATAAACAATTTGGAAAACCTTTCAAAGCGACGTACGACTTTTCGGAATTGATGTTACGCAGATATCTGAAAGAGGTAGGGAGGGATCCAGAGGGAGAATTGAACGTGTGAGTGCAACACATACCAAAATACGTGTTTACCTGGCTGATCGAACTACGTTCGCAGCTATATGGTAGGCGACAATCCCCTCTCCGATATTGATGGGGCCAATCGACACGGTTGGTCTTCCATCTTAGTGAGGACAGGTGTATTCCACGATACTCACGGGGAAGTACCGAGTCATAAACCTACGATTATAGCTGATGATGTAGAAAAAGGTGTGGAATGGGCTATCCAGGAGGAACTGAGGAAGGGGAATTTATAACTTCTTTGGCCCTCATTAGATAGTAGATTTGTTTATGACGAATCTGTTCATCGATTTAGATTCATAGATAATCGCTCATTTGCATATTTGCATTCTGTTTCTATAGATGGTGTGAAATATCATATAATGCATGATGCATGATTATAATTTACAATCATTTCATTCCCAGATCGGCTTATCATCCAATCCATCTAGATCTATTTGACTATTATCGTTCTTACTCTTCGATCGGATTTTGACGGTGGATCCATCTCGAATCAAAACGAAATAAGGTGGTTTATGATGACTGATTTCGGACTCGTCAATGATGGCAGATGATGAATCCTGCTTTGAGGTTACCTCTTTGTTTTTCACGATAGAGAGTATAGGTTGATTTGATATCTCGTTCTTTTCAATATTAAACTTGACTTCTTCTCTGGGTGATTGTAGTACCGACATGTTATCCTCGACTTTTATTTTGAGATCATCTAATTTGCCCACTATAGATCCTACTTCCACTTCTTCTTTCACGTTGAGGATATTTTCCAATTTGATTTCCTCCCTCACAACCTCTTTCTCCTTCTGCTCCATAACCTTCAACTCAGCCAATTTACTCAATCTACCTTTCTCACCCAACCACACATACCCAAACCCATATTCCTTTTCCAAAGCATCTTCATTCTCATTCTTCTTTATCCATCCCAGATTCTCATACAGTCTCACTACCCTCGTCCACCTCTTATTCATGTACCCAATCCTACCGAATCTCACTCTCAAGCTCGAGCTCGAATTATAACCCAGATTTTCAACTAGAATACGATCACCCTGAGAAGACTGTCGTTTGATCAATCTGTCTAATTTGATCGCATCGTACCATCCTTCCCAGGCTATACCCGCCAAATCATCCAATTTGTAATGTCCCGCAAACCTAGCTAGGATCCTGTACGTCTCGGGTCCAGGGGTGATTTGGTGAGCAATGGAGAAATTGGATATGGTAGCCAGGATTTTGTTTTTGAGTGATTTCATTTCTGGTGAATATGCTTTAAGTCCGAGCAGGGAAATTGGTGTTGAGATATGTGATTTGATTAAGAGATGTAAGGTTTGTCTATTCACTCTTGCTCCCTGTGCCTCTTTCAAGTAGGTATCGACCAATTCTATACCATCTATCTGTCTTGCGGAAGAAGATGGAGATCTGTGAGTATACGCTAAATACAGATTCAACAATTCTAATGCACTTCCATATTCCACATTGCTATTACTCCAATCTGATGACCGTTTCAACAGTTCTAAACCTTCTTCGAAAGTTGGTAATTCACTTTGAGATTCAGTTTGAAGTGAGAGGTAATGAAGATGTTGGATTAATTGGGATTTGGTGAATTTCGTAGAAGGGAGATAAGGCAATGGAGGGAACATCTTGATTGCCCATCTGTTAGGTCGGATCTTATACTTCACTTTCATCATCTTCGAGATTCCGTTCTCACTCTGTGATGAAGAAGGGAGAGGTAATCGGATTGAAAGGTGTGATCTGATAATTGATAATGGTGCGATTCGTTTCCTGCCCATCAGTTGCCATAACCCCCTATACGATTTCAAATCCCCCATTCTCAAGCAGTACGATGACAGAGCCATACCTGAGTTCAGATTTAGATGACGATTGTCTGCTCGAACGAGATCTAGGAGTGTAGATGGTAGTGGTGGATTCGGGACTGATAAGTGGAAATGAATTAGGCCTGGTGATTTTTTCCGCTGGCGGAGGGATGCCATTTTACTTGATTCGGCGAAGACTCGTGGAGGGTATAAAGGAGACTTTGGAGGAGAAGGCTGAGACGAATTGGGAGACGGAGAGGAAGAGGACGAAGTGGGCAGAGTGGTGTAGCTTGATTTCCCTGCCCATGGTAAGAGGAATGAAAGGTTGACCAGGTCGACATGACGTCGAGAAGGGAGACGAGGGGGCATGAGGAGGGGCGTGCCAGTGAACGAGGCAGGGCACAAGGAAGAGAAGGTGGAGAAGATGTAAGGGAAGCGGTGTCCTTCAGTCCCTCATCAGTGTGTTGATTTTGCTGCTAGGGGATATGGCAAGGGGGATTGCTGATATGGAGAGATGGACTTGGGTTCCTCGAATCTCGGCCGTCACTCTGACAGTTGAGGTTGTCGCTTGGCTGAGAGAGCGGAATGAACAGTGATCTCCGAGAGGTGCTGTGGGATAAAATGTGATAAATGGATAGACAGATATTTCCGGTGATGGGAGATTCCCGGACGATCCGCTTCTCAATGGTTGGGATGGGATTACATCATCTGTTATCGTCCTATCTCTGCGTATAACATAAACATACTCATATGATTGATCTACTGCCTACGAGTAGTATGTACTCACACTCAGTGTCAGATCTACCTTGGTAGACTACTGTCAGTCTTAGAGCGAATCTTAATCCCATGCTAATGGCGGTAGTGACCCAACATCACCTGATCAAAACAATCCAAAGTGACGTCGAAGGTAAAGTGTATCATTCTCACACTGACAATACAGAAATAGCTCCACCAACTGTCTGCTGATTATTCTTCATCCACATCTCAATCCCTTCTCTCCATACCCACTTTTCTCTCTCTCTACTCACCAGCTAGAGTACATATAGTCATAACTAATACATCAACATGGAGTTCATCCCCCAATCAGACTCCCGATCCCTCACCGACGCCCAACAACCCAAGAACGTCTACCCTTGTCTAGCTCATATCCACATTATCCCTCACTCCGACCCTAAAGCTACCAGGAGATTATCAACCGGCTCATTCGGGTCTGACGAAGGTAATGCCCTTACCAGGGTGATCTCAGGAGGTAGAAGGAAATCTACCGATGTTTCTAACCCTCCTCCTCCTGCAGGGGGAAGAAGATTGTCTTTTGGACATAAGACTACTGAGAGTGGTTCTACCCCTGCTACGGGTGGGGCAGAGGGTGAGATTCAAGGTAAATGGTATTGGAGGGTTCAAGCTGGAGTGACAGAGGTGAGTGCTGTCCTTTCTATAACGTCAAACATTATGGGAGGCGAGAAAAATTCCATCAACTATGATTAGAATGCGTGAGAAAACAATCTCACGTCAGCTCCCACCATACTTCTGATCTTCTTTCTTTCTGCCAAATCAACCTGCTAATTTCACAATGATTTCCAGACCCATCTCGTCCTCTTACCACTCACTCAACCTCCCAATCCCGTACTCACCACCCCTCCCGCTCCCCTCTCTCACGCTATGCCCTCTCACTCCACGCAAGCTTCGGCCGGTATCAGATCCGAATCAGGCCAAGAGGAAGACGGAGGTCTTATCGGTAAGATGAAGAACCTCTTCAGACGATCTTCGACCACTCAAAGAGACACTAGCGAGACAATCAATACCGATGCGGGATCTACACCTCACGCTCAGACCGGAGTAGTCGACACGACTACCAGTGGAAGTGCTGGTTTCGGCAGCGGAGCCGGTAAAGCGGAAAGGGTAATTGATCAAACACCAAAGGGAGAGATGTTACCACCTGCTAAAGGGAATGAGATTGGTGCGACTAATTTGAACCAAAATGCCGAACTTGGTTATCCCGGTGTGATCAATGGAAGTAAACTCTCTGGAGTGCTCGTACCTCTAGGTGCGATCGATAAGAGCAAGATTGTAGTCGGAGGCGGAAAAAAGGGTGAAGGTAGTTGGATTACTGTACCTGTTAGTATCTTATTCTGAAGGGAATGAGATCCATCACTGATTGTCCGTATCTGATCCGTCGATACGTTGTAGATCCTCTCACACTTCTCACACTTTGCTCAATCAGCACTTGGTGAGAACGCCCCGACCAACAAGAATGAATCATACCCTAAATCGGGTTACATCAAATTTGAGTTTGACAAAGATTGGATTGGTGCCAAGGGGTGAGTCATCCTTACTCGTATCACGACCCTTGGACGAGTGTGCCTGCCTTACCCTGCACTTTGTCTGCACCCCCTTCCTCTTTCCTCTTCCCTTCTCCCTTTTTCTTAGCTGTCGCCTGTTTCCCGCCAGCCGTGCTGTCTTCATCTTCTACCTTTCTCCGCTCGATTGCTCCCAAACTGCATACTGATGTGTACTCGTACCAGCGAATGCGAACTCCTCCACCACCATCTGACACACGCCATCTCAGTCATACCCGAATCGAAAGATCGACAACCTCACCTCGCTCAATTCCACTTAGGTGGCGGAGGCAAGCATTCTCCAACTCTACCTCAAGCTAGGGAAGTCGGTCCCAATGACGAATCTGCTATTGAAGAAGACGACGAAGGACCTAAGGGTACTGGTATTGGTACTGGTGATTCAGCATTCACAGGTACTGGTGCGGGTGTAGGTACTCGTGGAGCAGGTATGGGAATGGGAGGTGCCACTGCTGCCACTGCTGTTACTGGTACTGGAGGGGATATGGCAGCCGGAGCGACGGGTGATCAAGGTATTGCTTTAGGTCATCCTGTGGCTGGAGCTGGTCATGCCAGTGAAGGTGGGAGTAGCGTAAGTGGTAAAGTAGGTGGGGAGTGAGTGGAATTGGGCTCAGCAACGATATATTAACAATTCAAAGTAGTCGAGAACGACAAGAACGATATGAAAGTTAGGTTGTGTATAATATATTTGGGTTAATAGTGATTTAGGTTTTATGAAAGACTATAACGAGAAAACATCAAATCCCTGTAAAAAGAGTAAATATAATTAATTATAGCGAATGTTGATTTGATATCATGCAGTCTCGTTTCATGTACTGTATGTGAAATGTAAGAACTTTGCATTCGCATTACATCAGAACTACTCGCTATATCCCATTTCATTATCCGTTGACATAGTATATTCCGATCATATCTTACTTCTCGACCAAATCATCTACGCATCTACACATCTACACTAACTTCCTTGCCATTGCTTTTCAACATCGCTTCTAATACTGCCAAATCCCAAAGTGAATCTCTGGGTTTAGCATAATTACTCTCATCATCTTCACTGAGTTTCTTTCCACTTTTGAGATCTCGAATGGCTTTTGCGAAATGATCAATTTCAATTTGGACTCCATCCATCTTGCCTTCCTTCTTGAACGCTTTCACACCAGTCCCTTCACCGGGTATAACCTCGATACTGAATATTCTTTCGTTGGTTTGTTCATTGAAGCCAGATTGCACATCTATAACAGCATTTAAGAATGATATTCTAATCCCATTAGGTATTGCCTTATCTTGTGGGATGTTAGGTCCACCGAACGAGAATGTGATTTGACCCCTAGGTGAAGATTTACCAATCCCACCTGGGACTTTACTTTCGTCATTTACTGCTGTGGTAAGTTTAGTCTTGGGTCCATGAGCTTCGGTAGTTGATGACTTGGGAGGGAGAGAGATCGCTTGGAGAGTATCGTGAGGTAATAAGTGGGTTCGGTGGAGGGAAGAAAGCGAGATGATGGATGATGGTCTAGCTGATTCGGGGAGGACGACTCGGAGGAGGGCTGTCCAATGGACACCTCCATCGAGGAGGAAGCCTACATACGACTCATCAGTATATTTACGAAACTGACCACAAATAAGTCAACAGTCGGAAAGTTGTATTTCAGACTGAGTGGATTGCAGGGAGAAGTACGAGACAACCTACCACCTTGATAATCTGGGATAGTTCTCCAAGCTGTTTTCTGATATTTCGAACCATCTTCTACGAACGCCTGGAAATTCAGGTTCCAAAATAAGATTGGACCTAATCCAGGTGTGCTTCGGATAAGTTCACCTGCATCTCTCAAGATGGGTTCGTGGGAGTAGTCTAAGTGGGGTTCAAGGGGTATCGCATTAGCCAACAGCTCTCGATGAACGTCTTCAGCAGTCAAATACGGTAACTTGGACTATGTCATCTACTTACTCTCTGCTACTCTCCAAATCAACCCTTTAGGTTTATATTCCCTCTCATAAGTCTCTACCAACTCTTTCGCATCCTTCACATCCTTCGCTAGAGGTTTCTCACTCAATACGTGTTTACCCGCTTTTAAAGCTCTGATGACTAAATCAGGTTGAGAGGTTATGGGCAATACCAACAATACCCCATCTATCTCCGGATCAGATAAGATACCTTCTAACCCCTGGTCACCACTTTCCAATTTCGGTGAGATGGAAGATGATTCTTCTTGAGCGACAGATAAGAGCGATTGAGCTGATTCAGCCGATCTAGACCATATACTATGGAAGTTGAGTGTGTCGCCGTGAAGGGCGAGAAGAGCGGGGAGGTAAGAGGCTTTGGCGAATGTGCCTGAACCGAGGATGGCGATGTTGGGTGTCATGGTGTGTGAAGTGTTTGCTTGGTAAATAAGGAGGATGGAGACAATGATAGAAGAGAGGAGAGCAGGAAGAGATGGACAAGGTATCTCTAACAAGTGATCGCTCGCTGTATCTACGGTCCGGAAATCTAAATTAGAGACGAGATTACATAAAAATGGTGATATGATGACATCAGGAAATGCGGGGTGTGGTGTTTATGATGTGGGGTAATCGCCTCGATACTGGATAAACTGAAATTCGATCGATCATAAGGTGAAATCATACGAGTAGTCTGAGATTGATGATGAAAGTAAAAGTAGAATGAGGAACGATGAATGGGATATGATTCATGTCAAACGGTTAACCAAGTTATGAGCTGACGAGATATCAACTAATCAACCTATCCTTAATCCTCTTTCCAACTTACATGTCCATTCGACATCTCTTACGCACCATGAACACATTCATCCATTATCACACTCTAGATCTTCGTCTGCACGATTCCCCATCTTTACATGTAGCCCATCAACCCAATAACCCTTCAACTCACTTCTTGCCTTTATACATATTCGATCCTCGTCAACTTGACTTATCCCATTTACCCAATGCACCTAAATCACCTTCACCCCATTCGCTCAAATCCGCTACGCATCAAGATCCATCAGCTCGATATGATCCAAAACAAAGTAGATGTTCCCCTTTATCCCGAGTAGGGGGATTTCATCGTACTTCGCCTTACAGGCTGAAATTCCTATTGGAGGCTGTGTTCTCCCTTAGAGAATCGTATAGAGCCTCAGGAGCGGATATGGTATTTGCCTATGGTCTACCGGAGGTCATCCTTCCTAAGATAGTAGAGAGCCTCAAGACTGATGGGGGGAAGGTGGAGGGCATATATGCTCAGAGGGAATATACTTTAGAAGAAATATCGAATTATAGAAGAATCAACAATGCCCTCAACAATGAGAAAGTACAATTTAACGATAGTAAGACTCTCATTTCTCCTGATCATCTCCCTTTCAACCCCGAGAGCCAGACGCCTGATGTATACACTGAATTCAGAAAAAAGGTAGAAGGGTTAGGAATAGGTTTGAATGAGATGCTCATCAAACCGCTGGATACGTCTGAGGTAAAAGATGGACAAGTGAAATATAATGGTCGGATCAAACCTTTCCCTAAGATCGATGTTGATAAGATAAATTTAAAAGACGGTCAAGGCGGATTTATCTCTTCTGACGAAACGATTGACTCGGTATATTCCAAATTGGTTAAACCGTTATTTGATAATCCACCTGTCGGAGGATGGTCCTCTTCATCATCAGACTCAAGGGATACGTTACCAGACTTACATTCTAAATCAGCAATACCGTTCAAAGGTACCGAGTTAGCTGCATTGGAGAGAGCAGATGACTATATTGGTATACCGCCGGAAGGGAAGGCCGGATGGAAAGGAGGTATGAAAGCCAAACATTATAAAGAGACTAGAAATGGTTTATTAGGTGAAGGGTTCAGTACCAAGTTTTCGACGTGGTTAAGTCTCGGTGTACTTTCGCCAAAAGTTGTGGGATGGAGAGTGGGCGAGTTGCTCGATGCTCAAGGGAGAGATAAGGAAGTGTGGAAGAATGCTTATTGTAGGTTGATGCAGGATCTACATTCTGCGGTGTGAGCTAGCTTTATTGATATATTGTATTGAATGTTTAGGGATATTGTTCGAGCTTCTGTGGAGAGATTATTTCCAATACATCGTTCTCAAGACTTCCCTCACCACCTCTTCATCCAAGAGTAAATCGGGATTGAGAGATGAGCTCAACCCCAACTCATCATTATTTAACCCTGATGGATTCTCTTCACAAATATCAACATACCCTCAAGACCTCCGACCGAACCCTTCAGAATGGCACCAAGCGAATCTGGAAGATCCGAATGATAAAGCTCGGAGATGGTGTGAGGGAAGGACGGGAGTGCCGTTCATAGATGCCAATATGAGGGAGTTGGTAGAGACGGGTTGGATGAGTAATAGGGGGAGACAGAATGTAGCTAGTTTCCTAACTAAGGATCTGTGAGTTAACACTATTTACCATACTACAACCTCCGTTGATATCAAGATGATGTAATTTTGTATGAAGACAGGAGTCAAGCTGATTTAGGTGCAAATTGGGATGTAGGTACTGCGATTGGAGGATTGGCGCCGAATTTTTCGAGATGCATCTCATAGATTACGATACGTGTTCGAAGTAAGTCAAAGATTGTGATTGTGAGTATCTCAGGTTGGCTGATGGTTGGTTGGGACATTTAGCTGGGGTAATTGGCAATACCAAGCTGGAGTAGGAAATGATCCACGCTCATCTAGACAATTCAACCCTATCAAGCAGGCCAACGATTATGATGTTGATAATGGATTTGTGAGAACCTGGGTAACAGAGTTGGAAGGTGTGGGAGACGAATATGTACAGACACCATGGTGTGAGTCGTCAAGTCTACTTAGCATCGTATTTGTATTCGTCACACTAATGATTTTGAACATTTTTTCAGTGATCAACGATAAATCGAAATTGAAAAATTACCCCTCCAAACCAATAGTCGAATTACCTTCTTGGAAGAAACATTATCCGAATCAACCATCTACAAGGAATAGGGGAAAAGCAAAAGGGAACGGCAAAGGTCCTAAAGGTGGAAAAAAGGGTGCGGAATAGACTAGCATAGGAGAAAATAGGAAAGGATAGGATACAACATATGCATACATTCGTTATTTATCATACTGTTCTAATCGAATCCTGAGTCGACGGGAGAGAAGGTCGGCTGTACATATACATATAGCATGATTTGTAGAAGAAGTCAAGTTGACGATGAGATGTGAGAAAGGAGGAAGACAAACAAATGCTGATGAATATGTGGTGATCTAGTGAGCTCGTTGGGTTAACCAGGCCAATACGATATCTAAATTATGCTTCGTCTTGTTACTGGTCGAGTAGCACTAAGGGACAATTAGAAGCAGATCATTAGTGACCAAGACAATATAAGCGATTCTGTGCTGAGGTTTCAAGGAACACTTGGTGGTGGCACGTTATGTTTTGGAAAAAGCTGAAAGCATAGTCATTAATGACTCACCGATACGACCCTCCCGCCGATATCACCCAACCTCATCTCTTTGATCAAATCGTCTACTCCTACCGCATCGGGAAGATCATTCTTATTGGCTAGTACCAGTAATGGGACAGAGGTGAGTGCTGGTAGAGAGAGTAGTGCGTGTAATTCGGAAGTAGCTGTAGGTAGGGATGATCTCTATATCACAGCAACGACATAAAAAGTACATTGTCAATATGCCATACAAGGTCGTATGTAATAAGAAGTAAGAATGAGCTTACATCTGCTGCGTCCACTACGTATCTGTTCAATAATGACGATCAGCTACAACCATCGTGTATGTGCACGATAACGAAAGGTATAACTGACATTATGGCGTCTGCACCTCTACAATACCTATCCCACATTCCTCTAAATTTAGGTTGACCCTATAGTAGCAAATGAGATGATGAGGTTCAGCGAAAAGAGCGAGACAATGTCAGGGAGATATTTCAGATTATATATTCAAGTAGGAATATCACTCACAGCTACGTCCCACACTTTCATCGTTACATTCCCTTTCCTCACCTGTCTCAAGTTGAACGCTACAGTAGGAACGACATCTTCTGACCATTGGTTCGAGCCAAGGACGTTGACTAGGCTACAGAGAACCAGGAGATGTATCAGCGTAGTCCAGATCTACGTATATCGGGTATAGACAGCTGAACGATAAGTGTTCAAGATCTATCGCGAGATTTGGAAAGGAAAGGAAGGAGGGATGATGTGATTTGGACTAACGATGTTTTACCACTTGCCTAGGTATTGTACATATAGGATCAGCTGATACTAATACTCATGGCTTTCTGATTATGACCTCGAGCGAAATTTAGGCTAAGCTGAACTCACCTGCAGTCCTACGATGGTTACTTCCAGATGCTTGGCGAAGAACAATGATCTAAGCCAACTTAGGAGATTGGATAGGATGAATGCCATTGCTTGTGGTCGTTGTTGAGTGAGTGGGTTTCAAAGATTGATCGAGAGATACGAATGAGTTGACCTAAGTCCCGATGCTGGGATTAAATGAGATGTTTAGCTGAGGTGAGGGAGATGTGATCAGAAGATAAGCCAGATAGAGAAAGGATTACTGAAAGTACACTCGTACTCTCATTGAATCGGAAGGGACGAGGATGGTCGGAAGTGGAAGTCACCGTGGTAGGGGTCACACGTCATCGTTCAACCGAAAGAGATCTGCGGACTCGAGTAGAATGCAATCGGTAATTTGCATCATACACCATATATCACATAACATCGATAACATCACAATGCATGAACACATCACCAAACCACCAAACCACTATATACCACATACCACATACCACAAATCACAGACGAGAGAAAGAAAGGTTCACTCGCCTTTACATTCATACTCATATTGTATGCCAAATGACGGGTTCTTTCGTTTCCAGTCAACCTGTTCAAAATGGAAAATAAAATGGTAAACAGATAACCCTCTTTCCTCAGGATACCACCACCGTCACCACCATCACCAAACCTAGTTTATTCAATTTATTCATTCTACCTAAACATAAAAATGACAATCTACAAGTGAGCTTTGAATAACGCTTCAGAGATGTAAGAAGCTTGTAATTGTCTTCCACCGAAGAATCTTCCGTTTAATCCTTTTATAGCGGAAGTAGCTCCGTCAATCTCGTTGAATTCGATGTATACTTCGCCCTGTAGAATGTACTCAGAATATCAATGATAGCTCCACCTGATTGGCACGGCCGTCCAACGAATGAGCTGAATTTTGACTTACCGCTGACATCTTCTCTACTTTGATTCGTTTCACTTTACCATACTTGCTTTCCACTTCACCTTTGACGTCTTCTGCCAAATCGAGATCCCAATTACGTTCGGTTTCCCTACGTCACCTACGTCAGCTGTTATCTTCTCGGCAGAGAAGCAGGAATCTTCAACTCACTCATCAGGGTTGAACATATTGCTGACGATGATGAATGGAGTAGGGTTCATCTGAGGTGTTTTAGATCTACCATATTCCATCTGTAAGGTTCTGTCTTATCACTATGACCGTGTAAGGAGAACTCACGGCACAGTAACAGGCTTAGGAGCGGATAAAGCCAAGTTGACAGTCGGTTCAGCCCTAGCAAGTTTGAACATGAGCTGTTGACGTTGATTCGCATCCAGTCTAGTTCCATAATTCCCATTATCTTCAATTTGCTCGGTAGCTACGTAAGCTCGATCTTGAACGGTCTGCACTCGGACTACAACAAATGGTCAGCTACAGTCATTTGATGGTGACCTTCGTAGCTCACTTGGTCTACCTGCAAGTTCGAACCCAGCCATCGCATCCAAAGCCATCTGAGCAGCTTGAAGTTCTTTGTATTGCACGTAACCTGTTCCCTTCTTCATACCAGACTGTACACAACGTCAGCTGATCGTCGCATGAGGAGTGGTTCATCAACAGTTGACTTACAAAGTCGATATGCAGATCCACAAACTCAATCTCGCCAAACGGTTCGAATACCTGCCTGAGATCATCCGCAGAAAGACTGAAAGCAATATTGGAGATGTATAACCTGTGGTAAGGAATAGCAGCGTCTCGGTGCGCGTCGACATCTAATCCTTGAGGAATAGCAAGACCGGTGGATAAAGGTGGGAAGGTATGACCGAATGTCACTGCTGGACGAGCGATCTGTCCATCTGGGCCCGGAACACTGCGAGTAGTATAAGCGAAAGTCATGAACACCGAATGCAAGATACGACTTACGGAGCTGTACTGGAACCGGTTGGTTCTCTGTTTCGCTCTGATTCGGTGAGCATCACGTTGATTGGGAGACCCATGACAATGGTCCCGGTGAGCTAAATAGCCGTCAGAATGAGTTGTCAATGGTAGTGAAAAGAACACAACTCACTGCTATAGCCCTATTGACAAGTTCTGCAGCATCCAATTCGACGTACCCGATACTAGACACCATATCAGCTATATTCATTTACGTATTGGATACACGAGACAGCTACACTCACCCCTTCGATCTTCTTGTGACTTTATCAGTAACGATCCTAGCATCCCTGACCGCACCTCTACCCAATTTATCTTCGAAGAACATTCCTAAATCGTGAGAAGTCAACCTAGCAGATAATTGAGAGATGAAGATGGATCGGTTCTCCCGCTCAACTTCGTCCAGAAGAGCTGTAGCTGGATCTCTCGGTGGCGCGGGAGAAGAATAAGAAGAAGAACCTCTTCGTCGACGGGGAGGGGATCTATCTCTGGATAATCCTCGTTCTTGATCTCGGAGTCTTCGTCGTTCGAGCTCACGTTCTCGATCCATCTGGAAAAAAAGTGCACAATGATGTTAGCGAGATATGTCCAGATGAATGAAATATGAGGACCGGCGGGACCGCAATGTTATGAGTGACCAGAAACCCGTACTCACCTCTGCAAATCTCGCTTCCCTCGCTCGAGCAGCTTCTCTCTTCTCCTCGGCCATTTCCCTATCACGTCTCTCACGTTCAGCTTCTTTCTCCTCTCTTGTCAATTCTTTTACTTTGGGCCTGACATCAGATCGATGACTCTCTCTTGATCTATCTCTATCCCTTCGACTAGATCCAATGGAATCTCTTCTAGATCTCTCCCTCTCTCGTTCTCGTTCTCTTCTTCTTCGATGTCTTTCCTCCCTCTCTTCCTCGGTTTCCTCTTCCCTTCTTCTCCTTCTCTCTCTTCTTTCCTCCTCGGTCTCCTCATCTCTTCGCCGATGTCGCTCTCGGCGCTCTTCCTCAGTCTCGTCCTCTCGATGTCGTCGATGTCTTCTTTCCCTTTCGCGGTCTCGGTCCTGATCTCGCTCACGGTCTCGTTCGTCGTCATCGGTTCGGTGTCGTCTCGAGGATCGATGGTGGGACCTATCACGCTGAGCGTCACGATCATCTTCTTCGTTTTCGTCTTCACGACGACGTTTCTCACGGGAACTGCGATGGCACGAAAGATAATATTAGCTTGAAGGTGAGGGAAAGGAAGGGAAGGGACGAAAGTGATGGATCGCATGACTCACCTAACTAATTCAGGTGTCCTATCTCGCCCATTGACGGGCACTGCATCAGGAGGTGGCGTGTCGGACATGCTGCTGTTGCCTTTTGTATAAGATATGCAAAGTAGAGGGAAGAGCAAGGAGGTGAAAGAAGTTGAAGAGAAAGGTATAGCAAGCATACCGTGACAGGTTGAAAAGGTAGATAGATATATAGGTGAATGGAGAATATTTGTCTAATGGGTTTTTTCGTTATTTATCCCAAATATCAAGTCAACCACACGATACTTGACTTTTTATCCAGCTTCACCTAAGACGATCCATCCATCCATGCACCTATACATTTATATATCTACATACTTATACGTACACCACCTAAGCATACTCGCAGGACCATTACGACAATCACAATCAACATGCCACTATACGAGTTATTCTGCATAGCAGTACACAACCCCTCTTCCTCGGTAAATATCCTTCTTCCGCTCCTGCTTCCTGTCCTTCCCGAAGACAACCCACACCAGGTTGAGCTGACTGTATTTTCGTTGCGTTTGCTCCGATAGGTCAACTTGCGATCGGTCATCAACTCTTTATCTAATCAGATACATTCAACCGGAGGAGTAGTAAGGGATATGAAGAAATTGGGTATTAATCTGACATTACCTCAGAGGATGAGGCGGATGAGGCAGTATCATGAAAGGGGAGAGTGAGTGAACCACCGTCTCCATCGAATGCGACCACACAATGTGTACAGCCAGTACGATGTGAGAGTGTTGAGCTGATATATGTTTATATGTATACCTAGCCACTTCACAATGACATTCGACACGTCTCCTATCGTACTTAAGAGGTTGGACGAAACTCTTCGAAGGGATCCTTCGATCATCCGATGGACCTTATTGAAGAAAGCTTCTAAAGTGTATGTCTACGTCTTCCAGAATCAGCATATTCCAGCATTCAGCTGATCTTGATGGCGTTCTCGATAATAGGAAAGATCTCAATAAACCTTTGAATTCATCTATCGAATCGCACGGTACCGAACCGAGACAAGTGGAGATGTGATTTGAGCGCCTCAAATGTATTAGCTGAAAGTAAGAAAATTACATGAGGTTCCCTGGATTTATTGGGAAGAGTGAAGAGATAAGGAGTGTATGACAGATTGAAATGACTGGTGATGCGGAAAGAAGGGAGGATGAACGAACAGAAGATGATTCAATAATCGAGTCAAATTTGTAATAACAATTTGTATAACCTGCATGCGATACCCATATCATTCATACCAAGCTACTAACCATCACCTGCTATGTACACGCATAAGCAATGAGCCAAATGTACATTGTAGTTGATAAATTGTACATGATATTGAAGATATTGGATTTTTGGCATTTCATCATGGGAACCTGAGGAGACCTCCACTTGAGAGACCACCAAAACCGACCTCGGAATCCTCGACATGTCTATATTGCACTTTGCACTTTTGACATTACTCTCTCTACTCTCTTAATCCTTCTTTTGCTCACTTGTCACCTCCAGATAACTATCAACGGGGAAGGGGCGTACATAACCTGAGACTCATCACGCATCTGCCATGTCATCCTCCACATTCAACTCCATACTCTCATCCCTTCCACGTCGTCTAACAGACCTCGAAACCTTCCAACTTCCAAGGTTGGTATCGTGTAGAGGGCCATTGGACCTGCACAAGGAGCTTGTAGATGAGATGCGAGGTGACTTGGAAGGGGTCAAATACAACCTAGATGTAAGTCACCAAGGAAGTCATGATACACTGTGTATGGTGTTGTATACTAATCACTTTGTCCCGCTTGGTTCAGTTGGCCAAAGAGATATCATATTCCCTACCGCACAACGAACAAGAAGATGCTCAGAGTAGAGTACATGAATTAGAACAGCAATATCTATCGTATGTCCCTCTCACTCTCACTCTTTATTCTGAAGTCAATAGTGGTTGTACTTTTAGCTGATAAGTAATGAATGATAGTATCAAGCGATCCTTCCGTCAGGGAATGTTAGATTCCAAACGGAATATCTTATCTAAACGATCCAGAGTACACGAGCTATCAGAGAAGAGTAATAGGAGGTATGAATTGGATGAAAGTAGGATAGGAGATGAGGATATACCAAAAGGTAAAGGGAAAGCTAGGAGTGCAGCTGAATTTGGAATGGAGTGAGTCGAAAATTGTCGCACCAAACAAAATGAACAGGCCGTGCTGATGAAGGTTCTTTGATGGTATTCAGCAGAGACGACGAACTTCAGACAAAGACCAACGAGGTGACTGTAGCATTAAGACGAACGACGGAATTGATGCAAACCGAATTGGAGAAATCGGTATTATCAATCCAGACATTAGGTAAGTAAAAGCAATATCATAACTTGGATACTGGATACTGGATACTCGGCTCGTAATATCTTCCTTACTAACTTTCCTATGTATATGTAGAATCATCCACTCAAACCCTTCTTTCCACTTCATCCCTATACGATCGGTACACCTCCCTCCTCGACCTCTCAGGCCAATTGGTAAAAGCAATCGAAAAAGCAGATTTCCTCGATCGAATTATCATCTTCTCCGCTCTAGGGTTCTTCTTCCTGGTCGTTGGATTTATACTCAAACGACGTATATTGGATAAGACTGTTGGTGTGGTCGTGGGAGGTGTAGGAAGGGGTGTGGGGTGGTATCTATTTGGAACGGGACGATTGATCAAATATGCTTTCAAAGGTAGACAGAACGGCAGTGGTTTGGTGGATATCGAAAAGGGTCTAGGATCAGAAGAGGTCAATCAGTTGTTGGAGAAGGGAAATGTGATCAATCAAGATTCAGCTATAGGTGGACAATCGCTCGAGCATGATATGGAATTGGCTGATCCTCCTATGGAAGGGGCAATACCAAGCCAGGTATATGATGCTAGTAAACCGCCTAGTGGGAAGTATGGTAAAATAGAGGTCATACACAATGATGAGAATGGTAGAATTCAACCAAGTTGGGTGAAAGATGAGTTGTGAAAATGGACGATTGTAAAATCACATATAATGTACATGCATATCTTAGACGGATCATCTATTTTAAATATATATACCAGATGAACATCAAGTGATCGAGTTGACAGCAATCCAAATCAAGACCTACAACTTTTGTAGATTGATATCTCCCTCTCCTTCATCCAATTTCGACACCTCCAAAACCCCTTCAACAGGTCTGATCGACTCCGCCGTACTCTTTCCCATCACATCCTCTTTCACTTCCCCAACTTGCTGTGCTGTCTCAGTAGAAGAAGATGATGGGTTCTCCTTGATATTCTTCAAAATATCTTCCACTTTTTCCAACTGTTTCTTGACCGCTAAGCGATCTTTGAACAACTGTTGTTTGCCCAACTCCAAATTCCTCTTCTCATTTTCTAATTGTTCTTCCAACGTTTCGAACAATTTCAATTTCAATTCCACTTTCTTAACCTGAGCTGAAACTAGACGAGATACCAATCCTGACAATTTCGATTCTTCATGTAATGCTAGTGCTTTCGCCTTTGAAGCTGCAGATGACAATGCAATAGTAGCCGCTCTTGATACATCGTTTGATGATGGTCCCTTTTCCTTTTCCTGTACAGCTACCGCTGTGTCGGTATTATCTTCTTTCTCTCCGTTTTCCACCTGTACGCCCTCACTTTCGCCATCAACTACCATCCCATCTTGTTCCTTTTCTCCCTCCGTCTTGACCACCTTTTCCTTCTCCTTGTTTTCACCATCTTCCCCGCCTCTCTTCCTCTTCAATCCCTTTGCCAACTCCCCCAAAGCACTCTGAGCAGCAGCAGCAGCTACAGCAGGTCCCACCGCCGACGCCAAGAAAGTCACAACAGACATGACGGGGTTCTCCGATCCATCAAATGGTAATCCGTTGATTCCAGCTTGGTACTTCAACGGTCCAAGGTCCGCAGCAGGGTCCGAAGTGAGATAAGGATCTTCGATGGGGAGTTGTAAGAATTTCGCAATACATTGTTCTTTTGATCTTGTTCCAACATGTTCAGCAACGTTCTGCCAATCATCATCAAACATTTCCACACCTTCTAGAAGCAATAGGGTCTCCTGATCTGACCATTCGCTACCTAATCCCGAGGAAGAAGATTGTTTGAAAGTCTCTTCATCCAATCGAACGAAATCTCCAGAGAACATCGTAGAGGGGAATCGACCCGATACGAAACATGATGGACACAAGGTATATTCACCATCTTTGATCGAATGGTATCTCGTTCGGGTACAGTCCGTTCCGCAAGTATCACATGAGAATGTCTGTGTCTTAGGTACACTTTCGCCATTGGTCGTAGAAGCGATTTTGGTTGCCTCTGATGAACTGATAGGTTTAGATGATTTGGAAGTGGAATGATAGATTGTCTTGCGCAAGTCGAGATTGGATGAATGAGGGGTGATACCATTGGTCTGAGCGGTGAGGGAGAGAGAACCGGTATTGGGTCTTGTTCCTGGATGAACGAGGTTGGAAAGACCTTTGGGAGTATCGAGAGTCACTCGGAAATGACCTGTGAACGGTGGACCAAGGGCTGCAGGACGTGTATCAGGGTCGACCTGTAATTTATCGAATCAGCACAACCCCTTCGTTTTGAAGGGAGAAGACTTACCTGGTAATTTATCAAACCCCACTGTTCTAGAAACGCATGAACCCTCATGATGGCACCTACATCACCCGCCAAATTCCTCCTGCAGGCAGTCACCGTGAGGTATTCCCCCGGGTTTAATCTGTAAGTGTTAATCATGAAATCTCGATAATCTTTGTATATAGCAGGTGTCTTGCTTCTATTTCTCGACGAGAAGAATTCAGGTAGTGATCTTCTCTCGATAGGATGAATCGTGGAGAGTGAGAACCAAGAGGAATAAGATGGGATGACAAGAGGGTGAATCTGAGCTGCTAGGTATGTCGTAGCGAGATCATGCAGTTGTTGAGGTGTAGGTCGTTCGGCTGCTTCGGGTGCTGGAGTAGGTGCTTCACCTTCTACTGCTGGCGTGGAAGTTTCCATTGGTTCGTCGGTCTGACTTGGGGCTGATGATGATTCTATAAGTATTTCAGTAAGATGAAAATGGTCAGCAAGAGCATTGCAGCTGGACTGAAGCGGTTGCTAACAATCACTCACCTCCGTTAGTCTCCCCTACACCACCTATATTCCCAATCTTCCCGCTATATATCGGTTCTCTCTCCCTCTCTTTCCCCGGAGCAGTAGCGATATCATGAGTGGTCACGTCTCCACCAGTAGCGTCAGTTGTTATAGGTTCGGCGGAGGGGGTGGATGGTCCACCTGGTGTTGACACTTTGATTGATATTTTAGGCGTTGACATTGTTTATGCAGCCAGGGGGGACACGTGAAGTGATCAAATCAAATTCCTTGTTCTTGTCTAATGAAGCTTTGATATCTCGCTGACGCGTCTGACGAGTACGAGGGGGAGGATGACAATCTCGGTGTGGTCGTAATGTTTTATATTATGTTGTATATCAGTGGAAAGAGGAACATGAGCACACTCGGTCGACGCGAAGAGCATCAAAGAGAGGGCTATAACTATTCCCTGTAACGGAATCAAATGAGACCTTCTGTCCGGGATTATCCGGTGATATAGCCACGAGTAACGACTAACGTGCGACTGTGGCATTCCATTCCATCCCATTAATATTCCCATTCCAGTGATCGCACAAGCACCCTAGAGTAATTTCCACCAGTTGACTCTTTTTTTTTGACGTCACGCCCAGACCCAGACCTCGTTGAGCTCGATACGATTACGAGAATAACCAGTACTGTAGTACAACGAACATTGCTCAACTTCCCATATCCCATCTTCGTATCTCCTTTCTTTCTCACAAATATCATCACATAACACTAGACTCATACAGTCAGACAGTACCACTGCTGTTGATCACATTAGAGCTCATAATCCACAAAGCGTAAATTACCATCACTGAAACAACCATACTTGGCACCTTCATACAACCACAAACCCACCAGCTTATCTCCCCTACTCAACATGCCTCAATCATCCGCCCCACCCGTCCTGTACTCGTTCGACGACACCAACCACCTCCAATCATCATTGGCGAATTTCATCCTCAAGGCTCAGACCGATGCGATCCAACATCGAGGTGTATTCACTATCGCCCTTTCAGGTGGTTCTCTACCAAACAATCTCAAACCTTTAGTTGATATAAAGGAAATTCAATGGGATAAATGGCAAGTGTTCTTTGCGGACGAACGAATCGTTCCTTTAGATCATCCCGAATCAAATTATGCTGCCTGCTCAAAAGCTTTCTTGGACCTGGTACCAATAAAGAAAGAACAGATTCATACGCTCAACACCGAGTTGTTCAGGGAACAAACGAGGATTGATCCCACAGCAGAAATCAAAAGGGAAGAAGAGGATGAAGCTGAGAACGAAGCTGTAGAAATTGCAGATGATTATGAAAAACAACTTGTCAATACATTTGCTGGAGCGAATGCTGCCCGATATCCAACATTCGATTTGATCTTATTGGGAATGGGTCCAGATGGTCATACATGTAGTTTGTTCCCTGGACATGAGCTCTTGTCGGAGAATGATAGATGGGTGGCAGAAATTCAAGATAGTCCGAAACCACCCAAGAGGAGGATCACTTTTACGTGAGTAGATCCTCCGGCTTTCTGACCACAAGAAGACTGTTTGTCTACTTTTCCACTTGCGATGATTTGGTCTTTGCATATGATGTGTTGATGTTTGGCTGACATATCCCCCTTACACTTTCGCAGCTACCAAGTCCTCAACCACGCTTTCAGATGCGCCTTCGTAGCTTCAGGAGAAGGTAAACAAGACATGTTGTCTAATATTTTGGATAGACCTGAAGAAGGATTACCATGTTCGAGGGTCAGACCTACCTCGTGAGTGATCTTACCTTAAATCTTCTAATCTATTCCCATGATTTCTCACATGGCGTAAACGTATACTTTTCATGACATGTTCAAAACTGATGATCCTCTGGAATCTACAGCCCCGGTCTCGTATTCTGGTTCGTAGACCACGCAGCCTCAGGAAAAGTGCAATACCCCAAAACCGAATACAAATGGATCCAAAAAGCTACTGATGACGATTTGATCACAACCGAGAGGAAGAGGTTGAAGGAGGAGATGGACGCTGCTGTCGAAGCGGCTGATCATTAGTTATAGGGAGAGGTTCGGAATGGAAGCACAAAAAGGAAGAAGCAAATAGTTCATAGTTCATCATGATAGAAGAAAATCCGCCTTTCAAAAGTGATAGTAGTAATACCTTTGTAGAGCCCTTTTAATTGTTCATAATCCTTTTTCATATAGATGGTCTAGTTCATTTTTGTGAATAATTGATTTCCTAATATAGATGGATGAAGTAACAAACAAGTTAATATTACCACCTCTTTGGTACATGTACAGCTGCATACGACTCATAATTACAGACGAAAGTTCACGATTGGATATGGGGTATGAGATTGCCGTTTTTGGATTTGAACGTGCTACGATCCCAGTATACCTTTGATTCCGCCGATAAATGACCGGATGGAATGAAACAATAAGAGATACATGAGAGTGTACATTGATTCTATGTGAGTCCTATAGGGGAACAGTGTATATATCTAATGGGATCGATCAAGGTCGGATGTTAACTGTATTGAGCAAATCATATTGATCAGCTTCGTCAATTTGGTAATGGTGATGTGGGAAGCTGTGTACACTCACATGATTCTCCACATCCACAAGTATCTACCACATTAGGGCTGTAGTGAGTTGAGTTGACAAAATCAGCATCTTAATATTGTATATCCATTTTGAGAATGAGAGGGGATAGGTAGTAGACCAATTCTTGACATGGCCATTCTCTCCCCGTTTCAATTGATCGACATTATACTCACTTATCGAACACAAATCCCTGACTTAACCTATTATCTCTCCAATCCATCTTACTTCCAATGATACTAAACAAAGCCTTCGAATCGATCAAAACTTTGACACCATCCTGTTCGACGACTTCGTCGAATTTCCCACCGGGGGGTGAAACATAATCTAGATGATAGGCCATACCGGCGCATCCACGTGATTTGACTGATATTCTGAGTAACTTGGGTGAGGTGGGGGATGATATGAGGGCCTTGAGGCGGGAGATGGCGGATGGAGTCTGTGGAAGAAGAGTTAGCAAATTATACGAATATAACAGTATATGACAAAGGATGATGTGAAACACATATATAGAATGTTACAATGTATCGATAACTTGAAAAGGACTCTTTTGAATCTGAAATGAGGATATATGTCAACTTACCATACTGATAGCTGCTTTCTTCCCTTTCAATTCTACTTTCCTCCTTGGCGCAGCAGGAGAAGGAGCAGCATGTGAATTCTTTTCTTTACCTTTTGAGTTCTGATCGGCAATTGGACTGGTGTAAGTAGTTGAAGAAGGGATATTCTCAAATTTGGATGGTTGGGATAACGTCTGAGCCAGGGTCGATGCCAGTCTGTAAGATGTCGGGGTAAGAGGAGTGTAGTGGAAGTGATGTAAGGTGAGACGGGAGGAAGAGGCGAAGGTCTGTCTTAGTGAGATTGAAGCCATTTTCGAAAGAGTGTCTTTTACTGGTGGGGTGAATGATAGGAAGGCCAGCGAGTACAAGTATGCGTAGATTTGTTGACGTATCAAGAAAAGTAATCAAAGTTGAAGGATTGAAGATGATGGATAAATAACATATGTATTATTGAGTACTCAGGTTGATCGGTCAGCCGATTTCACTTTCACTTCTCACTCATTCACAAAGGTGGAGTGAGTGGGTACGAGCAAGTGGCAATTCCACTCCTGCTGACACCGTATTCAATTCTCATTGGACGATATTCCCGCCTGTCACTCGATATATCACATTCAAATATTTTCATTTTCTCTCCCCACCAGCATCTATGCATGCTAGAGGCTCACTCAGACCACTTTACTTGACATTGTGCATAGCAATTTCAATGGTTATCCTCTTGCAAGATCCTGAGGGGGTACCTTATTAAAATTGCCCACTTAAGACGTCCTTGTCGGTTATATCGGACATGTCCTCCGGGATGAGACGAGGTTCGAGGTTAGTCATTGGAATGCGTTATGACATGATCGAGTCGTGACTTGGATTGTATTGTCAACAATACGAGTAGAGGGCACTAGTGCATGTCAACAATCAGTATACACAAACTTACACTGAAGGGGGCTACCAAGATCTCTGAGGGACCTATGATAAACCTGGACAAAGGAGGGGTTTAGGCGGATGATCCTTCGCTCGACCCTTCCATCTTCCATCAATCGATCGACATATTCGCATCATTGGCGTCAGAGCTTCATATACAGATGGATGAATACGATACCTCGTCAGCTCTCTACTCTGACTCATCCAATCGATTTTACCATCCCCTACCATGCCCCTCTCACCCCCTTTCCGTCCCACCGCAAGTGGTTCCTCCTCACCACCTCCCTCAAATGGCCCCTTACCGACCCTCCCATTCGAGATCATCCGTCGAATCATCTATCATCGATTGTCCATCTCGTCCTCCTACCCCTCAGAGCTAGAAGATGATTATAACCCCTCTTGGGATTCGTGGAACGGGATGAAGGGGAAGATCTCAGCTGAGAAGAAATTGGATGAGAGAAGGGACGTTACTAGATCGGCGAGGGGTTTGATGATTGTATGTAAAGCTTGGAAGGTGAGTCTACCCATCGCGATAATTCCAAATCTAAAGCTATTGTTCCTCTCACTGATATAATTGATATAGCCCTTAGTGATGAAATACCTCTACTCCTCTCCTTATCTAACTACCAACCTTTCTTCTCTGGCTTCTTGCGTGTTATATGGCGATTCCAAATGGTCCGATATCAACCTTCATACATTCTCCATTCCAGGTAGATACATCACACTCCTTGACCTCAGTACGTTACCTTCAAGAATCCATCCAACGGAAATCCGTAAGAGTGTTATGGCTATATTCCCTTTGATACCCAATTTGGCTCATCTCAAATTACCTTCTGGACCACTCCCATTCCCTTTAGAAGAGGTGGGATATGCACCGTTCGTCAAGAATTTAAAATGCCTGGAGGGGATACATGTGGATTATGCTGATGGGTTAGTAGACTTGTTAAAGAAACTTACAAATCTAGAGGTTCTTGATGTTGTCGGTTCAACGACATCACACTCATCGGATCAAGTCGAGGGTAGAACCCAAATATTGAATCTACCAAAATTGCATACGTTGAAATTGGAAGATATCAATTCTGGTCATTTGTTAGATTGCCTGATCCAATCTGAATTACCGAGTTTGAAAAGATTGGTTATAATTCCTTCATCAAGTGGTGCGATATCGGCTTTTCAAGATATTCACAGCAGCAAAATTAGATCGTTGACATATCTACAAAGCAAATACTCTATTTGGTCAACTGCAGAAGACGGGTTGATACCCTGTGTTAAGATTTTGGAATTATATCCGAATCTACACCATTTATCATTCCTCATACCGGATTACGACCAATTGGAACTGATCATCGAATCACTTCGACACTCACCTAATCATCCTCTAAGTGTGATTACTATATATAAATGGCAAGCACCTTCTACTGTTTCAAATTCGGATGGACAACTTGCCTCAGAGGGCAGGAGGGGTAAAGATACTTTATCGTTCCTTAATGGAATGGCTGAAAATCCACCAAGGGGATTAAAAAGAATCAATCTAGATGGATTTAAATGGGTTAAGTTGGAATTAGGTAAAATAGCTTTAGATGCAGGGAAATCAGGTCAGATGAGGAAGATAGCCGAGATACTAGATAAAGTGGGGATTGAGTTGGGAGATATGGATGGGAATTTGTCGCCTTCTCCGCCTTATACCGGTATAGGAATCGGGGCAGGGGAGAAGGAAAGGGTGTATGGACCTTTGATTGGTGGACGGAGGAGATCATCGGGTGGACAAGGGTTGTTGAGGATGAACATGATTGCGTTGAGTGGGAAGGGGATAGGGACTGAAAGAGGGAGTGAAGAAGAAGATGGTGGATGATTGTATCTACAGTTGTTTCGTTTGCTTTGTTTGCTATGGGTTGTTCGTCATATCTCGGGAATCATCGTATGTTGTACATAAATTCGGTTGTAAGCTGTATATAAGGTGTCTCCTCATAGCGAAATGCATATTGTGTATTCGTTATAAGAGTCGATTTGTCTGTTCCAAAAATAACCAGATACAACGTTACTCGCACTTGGTTACGTTACTCCCGCTGATTCTTCCATCAACATCAACATCAATATCGACTTTGTTTTACCTAGTCACCAACATTGTATCGTTTCTGATCCGTCAATCGATATCCCCGTCATCAAATATGGGTAGACTCCAGCATTCTTTGACCGACACCCAACTCAACCTCATTACCCTCGGTTCGATCATTTTAGTGGGAGTAACGTGTTACGTGATGTACAGACATTACCGTAGTATACAGAGTAGGTATGGCAATGGATTGGAAGGTCTACAGTCAAAAGATGGGGCCAGAGGTGTGCAACAGAAGGGGTCAAGGAAGGTCAAGGCGTCGTAACGATATACCGAATCATGAGAAGATGAGAAGAGAACGAACGACCAAACGAGTAGGTGATTCACCATAATTGCGATGACAGTGAATTGCTCTATACTGACCAAACTCAGACTGCTTCAGATCAATCCCGCTCTCGAAGCACTGCACAATGATCCCATGCTGCTGCATATTCCCGATCCACAACCGCGATAGACCTTAAAGACCCTCTGACCTGTTTAAGTCCTTGTAATGCATGTTTGTATGCCTTCTCGCTGTAGCGCGATGATGATTGTTTCGGATTGCGCCGATATGCCCAACTCGGGATCATCGAGCATTGCTGGAATCAGAGTTGAGTCTAGACCAGGATGCTGCAAAGCTTAAATCGGACCATCAGTCCGACGTGTGAGAGGGAGAGAGACTTATATTCACATCGACAACAGCGATAGCGTGCTCAGCTGAAAAAATTCACAAGACTATATACGCTCCTACCCATCTGACATCCCGTCTTCCCATTCTCACCTGACTGATCAGTGCAAAAACACATCCCGACGTCATCTCAACACTCTCGCTTATCACGCGCTCTTATAATCGACAAAATCAAGTTGACAATTTGCCATTGAAATGACAATCGTCATGACATTATTATAGTTTGGTTTGGAATCTTCACCTCAACTCATCTTAAGATTAGTCATGAGCATAAGCTTAGTATTAATCTGACATCCTAGGGTAACCTTCTTAACAAACAAACACTCGACCCAGTTCAAACAGGAATACACACAACCAACGCTCAGTCCACCCTCACCCTTGAGAAACACTCTCCTTTCACATCCCCCCATTCCCATTCAAAATATCATTTCCAACACGACCGCTCTAGACTCTTAGACTTGTCAGTATGTCATTCAGCGAACAAAGGATCTCGTCATCGGCATCTACGACCCATTCAAATGGGACCATTCGACCCGCTAGACCTCCTTCAGTATCTTCTCTAAGGCATACACATACACATAATCGTGTGCAGTCACATTCACATTCAAGAAGACAATCTACAGATACGATAGAAGGGTATTCGCAACCACCTTCGCCTATCACATATTTCCCCAATCCATCTACTTTCCTATCCAATACCAACACTTCCTCGTCATCCTCATCTTCACCTAGAGTCAGTACGTTGTCAATGTCAAATAGCGTCACCTCTTTACCTGAAGAAGAAAGCGAAAGTCTAGGTCCCACACCTAGGATGTCGTTGGTGAACTTGGACTCTGCCAATTCCAGTCCTTGTATATCTAGAGGTGGGACAAACATGGAACATCGCAGGAGATCTAGTGCTCAGCAGGGACAAGGCGTTGGATCACTTAGGGCATTCTCGACTCCTATAAGTGGATATGGATCTACAAATAACAACAATCATGCAGGATTAGAATTAACACCTTCCATTTCAAATCTGAACAACAACGGCAACAACGATGCAACATTATCTTCGCCAAGGAGAATATCAACTTCTCGTGTTCCACCTCCTTCTCGATTGACGCCACCCCAGGGATTGCTCAATTTACCCACACATGAAGCTTACTATGGAACTTCTGCTTCGCAACCAGGTACAGCTACGACCTCTAGATTTAGGGATAAAGACCTAGCTCATCCACATACTGCTATTCCCCACCATTCCAATTCCCTTTCCGCACAACCATACAACTCTTCTTCATCTTCGTCAAATTCACACTCACACAGAAGACATTTATCTGTCAATTCACAGATCAACTCACCTTTATTTCCTAAACAGCCTGCGTCGTTACATTTACAGAGTCCCACAGGATCGGTCATGCGAAGGATCAGAAAGACTGCTAGTACGATTGGGATGGGCATTGGTAGACCGGATAAATACGATGATGAGACGTCGAGAGGGAGACCGGAAGATGAGATGTTGGAAGATGATGAAGGTGAGAGAGCGAATGGGATGAGGGTGTGGTATAGGTGAGTAGCGCTATGTGACCATCATACTATATACTGACGGACGATATAGCTCGTATGTTACCATAGACTGGATACACGATGCGGTGAGCTCACTTCTTCCGAGCGACACAACCGAGCTGACCCCAGTCTGCAGATCAAAGAGTCCTCACGAGTCCGTCGACTACGCCACGCAGCTCATCGGTCCATACGAGGTAAACTCGCCAACTCTTGGGATAGATTCCAAGGATGGCTAGTAGTCACCATCATCGGTATCCTTTCAGCTGTGATTGCATTCTTCATTATCCGAAGTGAAATGGCCCTGTTCGACTTGAAGGAGGGTTTCTGTGGATCGTCATGGGGTACAGCGAAGAGGTTTTGCTGTGCGCCTAGACATCCGTCTAGTCCTGGTGATATGGGAGATACGGAGAGTTGTGGAGACTGGATTGAATGGGGAGAATTCTTCGCTCCGGATGAGAAAGGCGGTCCGGAAGATGCTTGGATATGGGGTGGACCAGAGTTTGTCGCTTATACAATCGTAGCGGTGAGTGGGTCTTAATTGGATCACACAGATCAAAACTTATGAAGTTGTGTTGGCAGATTTCCCTCGCCATCCTCGCATCACTCTTGACTGTCTATCTCACTTCTTCAGCTCAACATACCACGTCCAAAGACTCTACATTCCTCACACCGCCTTCTGACCAAATCCCCGACCATTCAAAACCCAAGACCCTATCTAGAACTCAATCATCCACCAACGCGAATGAGAGCCAACCACTATTGGAAGGAATCGCCAATGAACCTATCACTCCCCTGATCGAAGCTTTCCCAAATACCGAACCACCTAGGAAGATAATGTATTACGCTGCTGGATCAGGTATACCAGAGATCAAAACGATCTTAAGTGGATTTGTGATCCATGGGTATCTAGGTGGATGGACCTTGATTACCAAGTCGGTTGGACTGGCGCTGAGCGTAGCGAGTGGATTGAGCTTGGGTAAAGAAGGTCCTTTGGTACATATCTCTTCGTGTGTGGGTAATATTGTTTCGAGGTTGTTCCTGAAATTCGAATGTAATGAGGGTAAGTCAATATCAACTCATCAAGTCGAACTGGTCGCTTGGAGCTGATGATTGATCGGTATTGGTGATATAGCCAAACGAAGAGAGATACTGTCGGCTGCTTGTGCTGCGGGTGTATCAGTCGCTTTCGGTGCACCGGTAGGAGGGGTACTATTTTCGCTGGAAGAGGTGTCGTACTACTTTCCACCGAAGGTCATGTGGAGGAGGTGAGTTGGTACGGCATACTGCAAGAAAGGCTGTGGCTCATCCGATCAAATAGTTTCTGGTGCGCTGCTGTCGCTGCGATCACATTGAAGACACTCAACCCGTTCGGTAATGGTACTTTGGTTCTTGTGAGTATCTCTCGGATTTGTCGCCACTTGTGACGGGTCTGATTAGTCTGGCAGTTCGAGGTGACTTACACCAAGGAATACCATTATTGGGAATACATCATTTTTGTGATTTTGGGTGTTTTTGGAGTAAGTGGCGTCATCGCAATTTCGTGAATCTAGCTGACCATGCTATTCACTCAGGGACTATACGGCGCGGTATTCGCTCGACTTAATATTATATGGAGTAGGGAAGTCAGAGGAGGAACCTGGTTGAAGAACCATCCTATATTCGAGGTTGCATTGGTGAGCTTACCCCTTGCGTTATGATCACATGTCAAGCTCACAATATCTAACAGGTCACCCTTCTCACCACGATCATATCTTTCCTCAACCCCTACACCCGGATGGGTGGAACAGAGCTAGTAGCTAGCGTGAGTTGTGCAGATGATTTACCTCATTTCCAACAATTGACATCTACCATAGCTATTCGAAGAATGCAAACCTTCTTCATCCAGCAGTCTCTGTGTCAATCATCCGCATGAAATCGTCTCAGTGATATGGAGTATAGGAACGGCCTTACTAATCAAGGGGTGTTTGACGATCATCACTTTCGGTATAAAAGTACCTGGTAAGTCAGCTGAGGACATGATGTAAAATCATATGCCAAGCTGACAAATGATCGTAGCCGGTATATTCATCCCATCACTCGTCGTCGGAGCATGTTTCGGACGGATCGTGGGATTGGTTATGGAATATATCGAATTTGCTTATCCCTCTCTGGGCATATTCGACGTGTGCAGAGAAACGGATTGTATAGTTCCTGGATTATACGCCATGGTACGTCACCCACCGGCATGACTTGATGATCCGAATGCTGACTGTGATTATAGATTGGCGCCGCTGCTACCCTCGCCGGTGTGACACGTACCACCGTTTCCCTCGCTGTGATCATGTTCGAACTCACCTCGACCCTCAACTATGTCGTTCCGGTCATGCTGGGAGTTTTGATCGCTAAGACAGTGGCAGACGGGTTGGAGAAGAAGGGTATATACGATCTGGTCATCGAGTGAGTTTGCCGTCATCTTCTCCTTGCATATTTGTATCTTACTAATTAGTCTGACTTTCTAGTCTAAATCAACTACCCTACCTCGACCAGAAACACGAATACCTCTGGGGATCCCGACGAGCCTCTTCCATTGCAGATCGATCCGTCCCGATCCTCCGAGCGGATAAACAACATACCGTTCGATCGCTTACTGGTAAATTACTGGAATTAGTCAGATTGGGTATGGCAGATACTGGTTTCCCCGTATTAGTCAAAGAAGTTACGGCCAATGGGGGGAATCCAGGTCTAGGGCTGGAAGGTGGTTTATCATCGGGTAGAGAGAGAAGTTGTCTTAGAGTAGTTGGGTTCTTAGGTATGAACGAATTGGAACATGCTTTGTGTAAGTTCACTCATCACCTATTGCTACAAGATCTCAATGGTGACTTGCTGACTCTTGTGGTTGTTCATGGTATAGCCGAACTTTCCGACGAACCCGATGCGACTCTCAACCTAATGCCAGACGACGCATCAGTCCACCGAAGTAGATCATCAGCCATGTCTATCTTCTCTTTCGCGGACTCTTACGTCGATGGATCTTGGTCACCTTATGATCTGAGTAGATATGTCGACAGGGTGAGTATGGACAACATCCAAGAAGGCAATAAGCTAATTCAAGTGTCTGCATGATGAATAGGCACCAATAACAGTACAAATCCACTCTCCGCTCGAAGTTGTTCAACAGCTATTTACGAAATTAGGTGTAAGGCAGATAATAGTCACCAATTCGAGAGGGGTGTTTCAGGGGATGGTGACCAAGAAAGGATGGTTGAACTTCTTGGGTGAATTGGAGGAAGATGGGCATTAGACGTAAATGGGGTTGATTGTAGTAACGATCCTGATGTAAATACATGACTTGATGAATATAATGAATATATACTTTTTGAAGTGTACGATCAATCCTTTAAAGGAAGCTTGACATCCCCTCCCCCCCCCGCCCCCCGGGGCTACAGAAGCTCATCAGTCAGGGAGCAACATACATGTCAGGTGCAACTTGTGTGACTTTCATCTTACCGTCACAAACCTGCCTAGCCGTATAGTCATATCAAGACACTTCCAAAGTAGCAAGATTTTGGAAGATTTGATGGTCGAAACGCCACCCTGCTTTGGCAAGACTGTCGTGTTGTTGAGTTGGCAAACCCATCATCTTCTGTGTAAAGCGATTGCTCTGGAGGTCGACGACTTTACTTATTTGAACTTCTATCTTCAACAAAGCGTGTTCAGGATCGGCGGCTGCACCAGAGATAGCCTTGAGACACAGATCCACTCCGCGTCAGCCATGTCCTCTCAAACGAGCTGGGGTATTCACTTTCAAATTGCCATCTATTCCTCAGCCAACAAGTAGGTGTATGCCGACAAAGATCTCTCGGAGATCGTTCTGGACCTCCTCTACAGTCTTTCTTAATCGATGTCCTGTATCGGCCAGCTCAAAGTATCGCCCTGAGTATATATATGTGTGTGAGTGTGAGTGTGAGTGTGAGTATTAGTGCCTTCCGAGCTATTCTATCTGTCGGTCACTCACCCCTATTAGAGCACAAGGCTGCACCAGGCGGCACCTCTACAGCAATTGAATATACCGCTTCTCCCAACATATTGACGACCGACCGAGATACCAGACAATAACAAATCATAGTATCAGCTGTACAGTCTCATCATATCAATGGGTCATCAGACTGGCAGAATTTCTCACTTACGATGCAAGCCATTGCTTGTTGGCTGTAGGCTCCTCGGAAAGTTTTACTTGAACAAATTCACAATCTGGATGTGGAAGTGGAGAATCATTCGAATATACATTCAGGATTTAGTGGTGCAATCTCATCAGATATAAGAGGGAGGCGTAAAGATTGGCGGATCGGAAGCAGATTATATAGGAAGTCCCATACAAATTTTCATTCCGGTCCGTCATTCTTTACGCCTTTGTCTTGTAGAAGTGGAATTATCACTCACCCAAAGCATACTCATGCTTGAGTTCACCAGCTTCCTCACATTCTTCTGTATAACATGCTTTGATACCTTCTGCGTACCTCCTGAGTCCTTGAAGACCCTCAGCTTCACTTAAGATGAGATGCTCTAAATTTTCAGGAAGGGGTGGCAATTGATGATCTCTGCTCTTGAGAAGGCGAGTGATCATAGTGTCGACAAGCTTGGGTTTATCGAGCTCGGGTTCATCGGTGATACCGTTTAGCTTGGAATTGGTGTCGAAGGGGAGGCTGGCAAACGCCAGCTTGTTCTGATCCTCATCCTCGGCAGTACGCCTGATCATCTCATGGTATTCGTCGATGGCGGTTGAACGGACATTTTCGTTTGTTTCGGAGCCTTCGACAAGAATGATTTCACATGCCTCAGATACGAAGTCATTGGTATCATCAGGTGTGACTGGGCTGAGAAGTGGAGTTATTTCATCCATGATTGGATCACCTCCACCTCTCGTCGTTCGGGAATCTCCGCTCTCGCTTCGATAAGTTGATCTGGGTGGCCAAGACTACGAAGTGATTTATCTGGATTTATGTATTTATCCACTGAGACTAACGTGTATCTATAATCATCGATCCAGCTCAAATCTCTATCTCTACCATCTTTGTCTCAAGCTCTACTTGACCTCTCACAACGACTTTTCCACAAAAACAATGACATCTCTCCTTCGATCCGCTTTTCCATCCATATCTCGCCCCTCTCCTATCCGATCACTATCCACCTTCTCTCCCCTCCTATCCAAAAAAGCACCTTCCTTCTCTCGACCCGGGCCACCACCTCTCCCTCCATCCGACCAAGCAGAGCTCGAAGCTCTGATAAAAGCGAATGAGACGATCGGTGCATCGCCCGATATAGTAGATAATCCTCAGAAGGGGATCAAGGCATCGGAGGAGCTACACAAGGATGTTAGGAGAGGACCAAGACCCGATTTCGAGGGTGATGTCAATCCCAAGACGGGCGAGAGAGGAGGGCCGAAGAGTGATCCGTTTAAGGCTGGGGATCAGGATTGGAGTTATGCAGGGAGAGTGACGGTGAGTTTGAGTGATATCTGGGACCTCAAGGTGAGGAGGAGAATGCTGATATTTTGTCTTCGATTATGATAGGACTTTTGATCTGAATTCAAGATGATGCACTTCCAGTAGGGATCAATATATTCCTTGACATCATTCACCATGTTACCCTATCATTTATAGATGATCAATCACAATGCATTGCACTGTATCGTTGCTCTTTGACTAGAATCTCAACTTTCGGATACAATCCCCTATATTGCTTTATTGCACCGTGACTACACGACATGACAGAATGGATATCATTCGTAATGTTATCACTACATCACATCACAAGCAAAAACATCGTGACCAAAGTTATGACCAAAGGGTATATACACAAAAAAACACGTAGCTAGCTGAAAATAATAATCCAGACTTGAGTAATCCGATAACACGAATCTATCTCTAAGATACTTCTGACTGATCGTCCCTTCCCTCCTTCTCAGCTCTTTCACCTAACATGATCGACCGCAAGCGAGAGTGGATAGGTGAACTCAATAGGTAGGTTAATTAGCATATTGCCTAGTCCATTCTTTAGCTTGGGCGATGGCCGCACTTTGGTTCTCTTTCCAGTTCTGCGCTACATCGTTGGCGAGGGGATCATCGGGATTGGGAGCTCCCAGAAGAGCTTGAATAGAGAGGCTACGAAACATACGATGCATAAACGTCAGGACATATGATGAGTGCGAAGGAAGGACGGTGAAGGGTAAGATTATAATCTGATCAGTTGATTATAGAATAATCCACTCACAGGACAGTTCGGATTTGTAAAGCTGGGGACCATTTATCTTTGAGAATATCAAGACAGATTCTACCGAGTTTGTCTATTATGATATAATGATATAATGATATTAGCATGGCTCGTTAGTGCTCAAGAATGGAATGGTGATTGTATATGGACATACCGATATTTGGGTGACTGTTTGATTATCATGGCCCTTTATCAGCTGAATTGCTTCCAACCTTGGCTAATCCTTCTTGTACAAAGACTCACTAGATCTTGGTCAAGAATCTCACTTTTGGCGGGTTCATAGGATATTCTTCAGGTAAGAACAGCTCAAGCTTGAATATACCTCCTATATGACGATAAAGGGAGATAAATAGAAAGTTGAGAGGGAAGAAAACGAAATCGTTGATGAACAAGCCGAACCGAAGACATGCACAGGACAGCTGAATTAAGTATACTCACCTTCATAAGGCGATGACTCCGGTCCAGCAACAGTCACATCGAAATGTCTCAAATTATCATCCTTGGGTGCTGCTGATATACCAGGTGGTGAATCTGCCATAAGACGTTCTGTCTCCTATATGATCGAACGGTCGGTGTGTCGTGAGATTGAGAGGTGGGAAGTGGACATTAAAAGATGGTTTTGAGGGAGAGCACTTCAGTCAGAATATCACCTCTCGCCCCAGGCGGTATTTGACATGGACGAACCTTCAGAATACGCTTGGGTAAAGCTGACATCGTATCTTGCTCTTCTAATCTAATCTACGAATTGAATGTGGGAAGACCTGAATCGAAAAGTGCTATTACTACTCTGATCGGCTTTGCTTGGCTAGAAGTCGGTATCTCACTCACTGTGACAGGTGATGTATATGCTCTACGTGAGCGGTGTACTCGATGCTATTGGAGATAGATATTGCTAAGCACAAGCAACGGATGAATCTCGCTTTCCATGACGTTTTAGGATGCTCATCTCTCATCTCGTCCTCGTCAACAGCCAGTGCACCCAGCAGTGTTCGGGATAAATCGCAATAAATGCATGTGGTGAATATTCATCGTCAGCTCGGTTATGTAACCGGTGTTCATGATGTGATGTCGCACTTCATGACCTGGTTGTACACGCTCTCCGTTGCTCGCTCTCCATGACGAGAACACGCATATCGCATATGTGGATATGTGGATAGGAGAGCGTGAGCGCTTGATGTCATCTTGGAGCAAGTGTGCGGTGAGCAAATCGCTCTCCGTCTGTGGGACAGCGGACACCTCAATCGGCGGGAAAGAAGAGCGTGATCTGTTTGTAACCCAATGAACAATGCATGACCATATCGCTCTCCTTCTCCCTGCTCCTCATACCCTCGCTCCTCCCCTTCCGCTCTTCATTACCGTTATGAGGACCGAATGACCCCTTGCCATGCATGAACAGTACCTAGCATTTCAGATGTTACTTTATCTGTCGCCGTCCTTCGATCTCAACATCCCGGTTATACTTGTATTTGGGATAGCCGTAATGAAAGCTGAAGACTGAATGGAATTGGTCGAATCAAAAGATCAACAACTCAGGTCTTCTTTACTTTCTCCTTCGCTCTCCTTCACGTCCAGTCTATTGGTAACATACATCAGCATATATATCAAGCTCGCACGCTAGCATAGAACATAGAATATCTGATCGGAAGTCACAATGGCAGCCGTCAAGGAAGGAGATTACGATGGTGAGTTCGCCTATTCGTCGATCACCGATTGCTGCTGATGGCGTCAATACTCTTGTCGGCAGGTATCCGAGAGCAGGTCAGAAAGATCATGAAGCAGCCGGGATATGATGATGGATCAGCTGGACCAGTGTTAGTGCGGTGGGTATCCGTTTCCCACCTCAATGACCTCGGGATTCAGGCTGATGGCAAATATAGGTTGGCATGGCATGCGTCAGGTAATTTCAGCTTGGTTGAGGTAAGCAGCTAGCCAATAACCCCAAGAGGGAGGGCATAAAAGCTGATACACTTCCACGGATCCAGCATACTGGAGGATCCAACGGGTGAGCTGCACATGCCTCTCATTGTTTGTTCGCGCATAACAGCTGATGATATATACATAGAGCCGGGATGCGATTTCCTCCAGAGGTAAGCTGCGTGGCTTGCCTGAAAATGGGCAGTCAGATAGCTGACATATCGCTCTTCTATAGTCGGTGGACCCAGCCAATGCAGGCTTACATCACGCCATATCGTTCTGTCTGCCTATCCAAGCTGCCAATCCGTGGTTATCACATGCGGATCTGTGGAGTAAGTCATTAGATACTCTTGGAGTAGAATGGGTTTCTCGCCATCCTCCCCTGGAAAGCATAGGCTGATATTATTACTATTCACAGCCCTCGCCGGAATAACAGCAATTGAAGATATGGGAGGACCTAAGATACCTTGGGAACCAGGAAGGACGGACTACTCAACTGCTGAAGCGGCAGCTGAACATAGGGGAGATATAAGTGAGAGGTGAGCAAAAATCTTATTGCTCGACCGTTACGATCTTAGCTTATGAATATGATTCACCAGACTACCTGATGGTGCTCTTGGCGCGGATCATATAAGGGAAGTATTTGGAAGGATGGGATTCTCAGATCGGGAGATAGTAGCTCTTTCAGGTGCACATGCTCTGGGTAAGCTCTACGTTTCCGATATTGTATGTACGACAGCTTATCAATGCTTTCAGGTCGATGCCATGAAGATCGAAGTGGTTTCGAAGGGTAAATTGACTGTGAGCAGAAGTGGTGTATTTGGCTGATTAGGGAGTGTAGACAATGGGTAGTAAATCCCATTCGATTCTCCAACCAATACTATAAATTATTGTTGCGAGATATCTGGAAGCCTAGGCAGTGGGATGGGCCATTTCAGTGAGTATTTGCATCGGTTTGACCAGCTTGCAACGATAGATCGCTGACGGTACAACCCGACAGGTACGAAGCTACGGTCGCTGGTACGAAGTTGATGATGCTTCCAACCGATGTGAGCTGCTCGTTCATGTTGTCAAGCATTGATAATGGATAGCTGACATTTCTCATAGATGGCATTGGTACAGGATCCCAAGTTCAAACCATGGGTAGAGAAGTATGCAGCAGATCAGGATCTCTTCTTCAAAGATTTCTCAATGGCGTTTGCCAAACTCATAGGTGAGCTATCGCATTTAATCCCAAGGATCCAGGTAGCTGATGAAGTGCGATACAGAACTCGGAGTAGCAAGGGACGATACTGGATTCGCTCAGTTGGTCAAGAAATCTGCTAGAGAAGGTAAACCGCTTGATCAGACCGCTCAACCTTCTGGTGGTGGATGTCCTTTTGCAGGTGGGAAGAAGAGAGATGCCAAGCTGTAGATGCAAAGCTGAAGATATCATATCACGTTGTATCTCATGGTAATGTATCCTTTACTCATGCCCTCCGGGATCCTGCCATCCTTATTCTTGCCAAACATCCTGGATATCATACTGACTCTCGACTATCGAAGACCGACAACTCAATCTGGTAATTGCCATGAAACCATCCCATCTCACCCAAAGGATGTTTCACCAAATTCGTCTCATTACATTTCATCGAGTCATCCTTTGATTTTCTGTCCTGATTCAGACGCAGGTAAAAGGATATCATCCTTTGTGCTGCTCTCGTCACTCAACTGGATTCGTTTTGGAGGGAAATGTCGCTGGGGATGGTATATCGCAGTGGCTGAGAGTCATCATCCTTGTCGTAGTTCGTTGTTTGACGTTGAAGACTGACGAGTATACCATAAATATCCTATAAAATAGTGTAAATCAAAGAAATAGACCAAGCGAATCGACATACCATATGGACTGAAGAGGAGAACGAGGCATACATTCTTTTAGAATCAACGTAAATTCAACAAAACCTGTAAATCAACAATAATCAATCACCATCCTCTATCTTGTCCTTCAAGATGCAATTATCAATCATACCCTTCCTCACAATCCTATCGATACTATTTCCAACTTCATCCGCTCAGCTAGATACCGATATAATCTGTCCCGATGGATCTCTAACCGAATACCTAACATCGATGATGGATGTCCTCTTCGCTAATGGACTGACGACATTCGAACAACTGATCGTACATTGGTCAGAAACAGATATGGGATATGAATTCTTACATGATTTGTATAACTCTGGACAGAAGTTGACGGTCTTAGTTCCGACCAATGACGCTTTTCAGGAAAGTGGGATCGTAAGTCCATTTGAAGGGTTGACGGAAGATTGGGGCACGGAATTGGGTGAATTACATTTACTTCAAGGTGAGCAGATCTATCCCTCTCTGAGGTACTAAGAGCGAAAGGGATGACGGTAATGATTTTAATGATATGTTCAGGTGAATGGACGTACGATCAAATACCGCAATCTGGGCATGCCGTAGCAGCGACTTCTTTGCTATTAGCCAACGAGCTCAACTCGACTGATATACAATCCAATGCGTACCAGGCGATGGTACTTGAACGAGGGAATGATGATTCGGTTATAGTAAATGGATGGTGGGGTAACGCTACTTCTACGTCGGGACCTTTAGATCTGAGTGGTTCAGGTGGATTATTAGATAATTTGTTTATATTACCCATTGATCAGGTGAGTGACTACACGATAAGACTCGCTCGTCTACATCATCCTTCTATCTCTTTAATAGATATGATAGCTTTTCGCTGAATATATACTCCAGGTCCTATCATTCCCTCCATCGTTGTCTACCGCTCTTCAAGCACCAGGTCTTACCAATATGTCCTCCGCTCTACAAGTGATTGGTAAATCGTCAGACGTCGAGCAACTGTCAGAAGGTGGATTTACCATATTCGTATCCCTCGATTCGGTTTGGAACGACGAGGTGAAGGACTTGATGGTAGATGAAAGCAAAGCACCGGAGATGATCGGTAATCATGTGAGTGTAGTGGCAATTTTACTGTTACAAGAGCTGCACGTACCAGGTGTGTTCCTATGCTTATTGACCTTGTAATCAGTTCACAACGTCCTATTCGCTCTTCTCACCTATGTGGATTCAACCTTCCACTTTCGAGTTACCCGTCGAATCAGGAGAGAGTTTGACTATACAGTATAATCAAGATGGGTCTAGTTCGGTGATATGTGGGGAAGTAGAGGCTAAGATAGTAAGAAGTGATATTACGTTGAATAATGGAGTGATGCATGTGAGTTGAATTCATTTCTTTACCTGTCTTGGTGAATCACTTACTGATGTTTTCAATGATATAAGATCATCGATCAAATCCTTTATCCTACTTCCACTTCTTCCGTTACCAACAGTACCAAATCAAATAAACCCACTACAACTTCATCGATACCTTCGACAGCAGATTCCACGTCAGCTTCGATCCCCGATGGATCCAGCAGCGATGGTCAAGAAGGAGGAAAAGCAGTCATTCCTGATGCTCCTCAAAACAGTTCTACTTCCTCAACTTTCACCCTTTCGGTCACGCTCTTGGGATGTCTAGCTGTAGGATGGCTGGTCGTGTATGTCCAGTAATAAGGAGAGATGAATAGGTTTTGGTTTTCGATTAGGTGAATTAGGGTTTGATACCTCGTTATAGTAGTAAAATGTATGCACTGTGGTTATACCCAAGATGCGAAACATGTACAATATATGCATGATGGTGATGATGATCATTATGATAATAGTGGGACTGGGTAACGCACAATACAACTTGATGGAAATAGTATATTTACGGACGGATCATTAGAATCAGTACCGTAAAGGCAATTTAAATCAGTAAACGATGGTAAGTCAGACGATCCTTACTCCTTACACCTATCTTCCCCCTTCCTTATATCTTCTAGTAGTTTCCGCTTTGTCCTCTCCGCCTCCTCCTCTTCCATCTCATCTGCTCGTTTTCTCTTCAATTCCTCTTCAGCTCTTTTCTTTTGTTCCTCTTGCCGTTTTCTCGATCTCTCCGCTTGCGACTTCTCAAGCTCTTCCAATTGCTTTTTAGCTCGATGACTTCGTTTGATATCGTCATTCGCAGTTCTTAGGTCTTTCTTCTCCTTTTCCAGCCTTTCAATCTTCGAGCGGAATGCTTCTTTTTCGATTTTCAAGATCTCATATTCCACTTTCAATTTTTCATTTTCAGCTCTTGATTCGTCCAAGTCTTTTTGTAAGTTTTCACTATCGTTGAGTTGGACCTGAAGTCGAATATCATTACATCTACCTTTTCCAGATTCCATCTTCTCAATCAGCAATTTATTTTTTCTCGTCAGTAAATTATTCTCTTCTTCCTTTTTGCGATAATCCGCTTTTAGTATCGCTGTTTCTGATTTTTCAGTCTTGAGCCGACCGCCCAGTATCGTGACCCGCTCTTCCAACTCTTTTATATCGCTCTTCAAAGCATTCTTCTGGAATCTTTCGGCATAGAGGTCGTCTTTCAATTGTTTGAGTTGTTCCTTGAGCTCGTTGATCGTTGATTGCAATTTCCGGCTTTGCTCTTGAGCTTCCCTCCTTGCTCTCTCCTCCTGTGAAAGAAGAGTCTTCAGGCGTGTTTGAACTTCTTCCGCTTCTTTGCATTTCGTAGTCTCCACTTGAATTCCGATCTTGAGTTGTTCATTCTCTTCGCGAAGTCTTGCAATCTCGCAGATCTGCTCATGGTTAGCATCGTTAGTAAATGTGGGGGTAGATATTTTCGAATCATTTGGAGAGCTTGAAGGTCCGCTCTGACTTGCATTTGAGAGGGGAGGATGAGTAGGATTCACTCTGTCAGTCGGTTTGACCGTATCTTGAGATAGAGTAGGAGTACTATCTTTGAGTGAAGTAGAAGTACCATTATTGTCAGTAGAAATTAAATTTCTAGGGGACTTTGATGAACTTCCTTGAGAGATATTCGAAGCAGAGTTGCTGGCAGTATCGCTCTTCTGCGCTGAAGAAGAAGAGCTGGTATTGATTTGACTCTTGGTTTCCGCTCCTATCAGCTCATCGTAGTCTTCAATGATGACAACCTGTCCTGACATGGTATTTGGACCTTTGGCTTTCGCTCTGGCAGAGCTTCGGGTTTGCATAGATGATTGTGAGCGAGAAGTGGAAGCGGTAGAGGGAGGACTAGGTCTGTGAGGTGTCGGAGTGGAGGTAGAAGATAGTGAAGAAGAGCGAGAGGTGGTCCATTCCGTCTCCGAACGAAGCTTGAAATATGCAAAGCGTAGTCAGCTTAGTCCGACGGGACAGTGAATAGGCATGTACGTTGCAATACCATATTACTCACTTCGTATCGCTCTTCTTCCTCATCCCATCCATCTGAATCCGTTTCTGTCTCATATTCATCTTTCCTTTTGGCTCTTCTCTTCAATTTACCTTTACCTTTCCCTTTACTTACAGGATGGGCACTCTTCGGACCATGATTATGGTCTATGAACTTATCGTTTCTACTACTAGGATCGCCAGAGGTTAAATCCCAATCAATCTTCCAGAACGACCTGGGCTGGATGAACAAAGAATGGCCAGACTTGAAGGTGATTTGATGTTTACAGTCCGATTTGAAGGAAGAAGAAGAAGTCTTCTTACCATGATGGTCACATTGGATGGTGAATACTGGATTTGATTTGGTGGGCCGACGTGCTGTGACGTATCTGTATCCTTGACCTGACACTAGACCGTTGACTGCTGAGAGGAGATCCGAATAAGTGAAGGAGGATCGTAGGATCCTGTTGATGGCGAGAACGTCTGGTACGGTACAGAGAGCAGGGGTCATCTTGCAATCGAGTTTGAAGAGAGGAAGGAGGTGAGGGTGTGGTATAGTCCTGAGGTTGGCGAGGAGTAATACTGATCCCGTTCACGCTGAGAAGTAGAGTTGAGAGGATACGAAGACGAGAAGTGACAGATACAGGACGTGATAGTCTTTAAAGAGATCGATATCAATTACTATCCTGCACGCACGGTACACAAAGACGCACTGACCGCCTGATCAAGATGGAGGTGAATTACTGTGGGCGTTTCGGATAACTCATCAAGAAGCACACTCAGATTGTACTGCATGTGCACTCCAGCATGATACAAAGAGTAGAACGCATGCATATAGAATGATATGGCAAATACCTTATTATTGAACAACAAGTTGGATAGAGACTGGAGATGGGATTGAAAATAGAATCACATTGTCCGATATGGTAAGATAATGAAATTATCATTATCATTTTCACCCTGCTTTCTTCGCTCTTTTCCCATCATACACTATTTGTGCCGAGCTCAAACGGACATTCCACGTCGCTGATCTGGGTAGACATTTCGGGTTTATTCGTCAATCCTACGATACCCATCTTGAGCACCAGACGTAATTTGAGATCTACGAAATGAAATGGATCAGTAGATGTTGGGAGGAGCAGAAATGTACAATACTCACCTGGTCTAGTCGTTCCCGTCCATTTATGTCCACAAGCTTGATACATGTCGTTCCCTGAATCAACATGTCAGCGTGCTCTTTTTCTCCTTCCCATTGCTATTCTCTCTCCTTCGCTTCTTCCTGCTCTCCCACTCTTGTTCATCTCTTCGTCCTTGTCTTTTGTCCCCCTCTCTGCGCGGTCCCACTTCATCTACCATCCGCCCTCTCCGCCTTCAATTCTCCCTTTCCTTCTACCTTTCTTCCTCTATCCCTTGGATTTTTCGATAAACCCCAAGAAGTGAGCATTCCACTCACAGGTAGTATCCGAAGTGTTCAACGCACTATACTCGAAATTGACAGGAAGCTGTACGGGTTGTTGATCTTTATGATCCATATAATGATTACCCCAATCTCCTTTCGCTATAGCTTTATTGGTCGTCTCATCGTACAGTGTAGCTTGGAGGGATGTAAAGTGAATGGGGAGGTATGAGCCCGATCCGTCACCTGAAACGTACATCAAAAAGAAGATGAGCACTCATCCAAACTCCTCAAACTATAGGAGCTAGGGAAGAGCTACTCACCGTATAGATTGAGAGTTCCAGCAAAAGAGAAATTTGTCGGTACTCTATTGAACGATACGGTCGAATTATCAACTGTAAAAGGTGATTCCTTGTAAAATTCAAAGTTCGGTACTCTAGGTATAACGAAGAAGAGCGTTATGCCCAGGCTACGAACACCATGATTTAGTGTCCCTTCGCTCTCTTCGCTTTTGACCATACGATCGACAACTTGACGGGACTCACGCTGCTAGAAATGCAAATATGATAAAAACCAATACCTTCCTAGTCAACCATTTGATACCGCATAATCCCCTTTGATCCCTCGTCCATTCTTTCCATGCTTTACTACGTTTATCACCTCGAAGTTCAGCTTGACCACGGCGTGATAGTTCGTGTAATTCGGATTTCTGCCATCTGGATGTGGATACAAACGTTTAGTATTCACGGCGCCGCGCCCAACGAGATTATGTGTCACTCACTCTGGACCTAGCATAGGTACCGATATCATCTCCTCCCTACTTGCCGCGCTCTTATTGTTGTCGCCATATGCAGAGGGAGCGACATGCGTAGATACAGGCTGATACCTATGGCCAATCATCAGCTATTTCCAGACGAACGACTTTCAATTTGATCAACTCACATCGCATCATCCATCATACCCATTCCCAAAGCCCCACCACTCCTAACACTACCTTCCTTCTTCGGCCCATTCCTCTCACTCCATTTCGGACCTACTCCGTCGAAATCCGCCCTGACATCAAATGGCTCGTCGGCATCTTCCCCATCTTCATAGTACAGCGAATTACGTGGTGGTGCGTCGTTGTAGGGATTGGTATATGATGATTGTCGATAATTCGGTGGGTAATTGGATGCTGGGAAATCGCGAGATAGTCTGGATGTCATGGTATCCTGCTACTCGGATAAAGATCTTGGGATTGGAAGTATGAGAGAAACGATGCTCTTTGGTCAGAGTGGATTTGATGAAATGAAGAGCGGGAATGTGCGGATGATGAATTGAGTCGATCGAGAAACCTCCTTTGTTAATTTCTTGTGTGAGTTGAAAGGTTGAACGTGGTCGCTGTGGTATGTGACTCTGGCTATTACTCGACAGCTATTGTTATACGGAGGTACATATGTATATGGGGTGTGATAGTATTCTACTTAATTCTCGATATTACATACAGAGAAAGTGTGCTGTGTGCATGATTCGACAATTTCTTTCCCATACAAAAAGAAGTGGACATACATATATACCATCCGCACGGGCCCCCACATGCATCTACAGTACTCGTTAAGCCTCATTCTGAAACACAGCCTCAATCTGTTTCACATGTAATCCCCATTGGTGCCACTTCCGTATTCCCATTACAATCCTTTTGTAATCCCGTGATTCGAGAGAGTTGATTTGTAATCTCGATAAACAAGTCTCTCCACTGCTGGCTACTCGAGTATATCCCCGTTGTATTCCCCCATTTCAACCTCAGTTTGTAATCACCTTTCTTAATCGTCTTTACAAACATCCCTTGTCCTCTTTAACCCCTAACTTCATCTTGAATCTGGTGGAGGTGGTCCACTCGACAATAAACAAACATCCGTGAGTCCATGGTCCGTCGCAGAACCATCCCGTCTCTTCAGACTACTGGATCACATCCAAGCTGACCGACGTTCTCTTCTTACTCGCCATCTCTCTCTCCGACTGACCACATCCACCCTCTCTCATTTTCCGTATTGGTTTTTCACTCACATCATGGAACACATCGCAGTCAGAACACATCATACACCATGTCAGCCCCAACGTACGAAGAGATGGAAGCGAAGAGGCAAGAGGTGGGTAGTCGTTCACTCATTATATTACACTGGACGATCATCGCCCCAAGATCTATTTGTCACTTCACAACACCAACTGATTCATATACTTATATATCCTAACTTTACCTTAGATGATAGCCTCTTTCAGAGAAATCGCAAGCGCCATGACCCGATGTGTCAAAGTAATCGAGGAATACACGTCCCTATCTCCTTCATCACTTAATAAACCTGACTTGTCCATATTCCAGAATACCATCTTACCCAACGGTCAACTGGTTTCCGACTTGTTAAAAGCGAACAGTCAGAAGGAGAAAGAGAAGAAGAAAAAGGAGAAGAAACCTAAAGATCCAAATGCACCTAAGAGGCCACCCAGTGCATATATCTTCTTCCAAAATGAGATTAGGGATGAAATTAGGAATTCTAATCCGGGAATGTCGTATAAGGATATTTTGGGGGTGATTAGTGCTAAATGGAAAGATCTGACCGATGCTCAGAGAAAGGTGAGTTGGGTTAGACTAACTTCTTACTCATCCCGGTATACTAATCGCGGTATACAACCAATATAGTTCTGGTCATTTGACTTAGAGCTGACCTTGTTTGTGTTTTGATTCTCATACAGGTCTATGAAGATGCGTACGCAAAAGCTCAAGTAAACTTCGTCGAGGAAGAGAAAATATACGCAGCTACTAAACCTGCCGTTACTGGACAATCCTCTTCGGCAGGAGTCACCAACGAGGCGGTCATTGATCCTACGTTGATTGCTGGAGTGGGAGGCGGAGCCGATTCGGATAGTACGGATGATAGCGATGATTCAGAATCGGATGAGTCGGTGAGTCACTGTCATCTGAAACTCTCTCTTTGCATGACTCCATCGAAGATTCACGAGTTGTTCCAATTGCATATGATGCTGATATGAAGTAAACATATGAATATGACATGACTCAGCCCGGACCTATCGGATTATCCAAACCACTCACCACCGCTCTTCCCTTACAAGTCAACCCCTCGACCCTCCACGCGGCTACTGCTACTTTACCTGTGCCCACTCCAGCCGAAGATAAAAAGAAGGATAAAAAGAGGAAGAACAAGGATGGTGAAGTGGCTGTGGCTCCTGTCGGTGATACAGGTGATAAGAAGGTAAGTCGATTTTACTCTGTATAGGTAGGAGAGTTGCGCTGATCATTTGTTCACTACGATCCAAAGAAAAAGAAAAAGAGCAAGGAGTAAGGGGTAAGGTTTACAGTACGGACACGCAATGATCGTATCGATGGGAGAGTGAAACATAATTCATATGTTTACAAGATCGTGCTATGTATATCATCGACGAATCGCATCCCATACTTCCCCACACCTTAATTTGGACATTCTCAGTCACTCGTCATCGTACAATTGCTAGGTACACAAAATAACCAATTCTGACGAGAAGCGAGAAGCAGTACAGACCCAGAAGGTGGTCCACCGTCTCTCGAATCTCTTTCAGTAAATCAAGTGTCTGCCTGACATGATCTGGGTTTTGAACCTATCCAAGATAAGATTCAGCAAACGGCCCAATTATCATGTTTGTGAAGATCATGTCACTAACCTTAGATCGGTTACCCCAGTCGATAGATGCGGAAAGAAGCTTCAGCTTTCGGATAACTTCATCGTCGACCATTGGCCCTCGGAGACGAGAGCAGATATCCTTCTCTCCCACTTCTCCATCTTCCTCAAACAGTCTACTAAGACCTTGAGGGTATCTGTCTGCCTCTTCACGCAGATTTGTATCGGCACAAAGGTCGAGAAACGCAGTGGTCAGAAGAGCAGGTCGAGATCCAGCCGTGAGCCGATTGGGGTAATTTTCTATGTTATGCTTGTCGAATAAACCTTTGGTCTTCCATCGTAAAGGTAGTAGACCCTCTTGTTCGAATCCGATGATCGCCAAAATGGAGTAGTTGATTTCATCTGGCAACCATGTGAAGTCAGTCCAGTGGTGTGTTCGCAGGGGGGAACACTCACGAAAGATTACTCGCCACTGAGTTTTATCCCAAGGTTAGCCCTCTCTTTCCTTGCCAGCAACGAGGACAGGACATACTTTTTCACAGTCCATCTGAGATTGCTCTATAATTCGTTGACTTTCGGCAGTAGGTTGAGGATAGTTTTTTCGAGTGGTATGTACGACCGAGTGTGAGACGAGAGTCCGTACGAGTACGCTCGTCCACGTATTCACGACATCGTGACGGTAGACCTGGAAGTAGTCCATGATTCATATCAGGTCTGGTCCGCGGGGATCTATCGATAGCTCCATCCGAATTAACTTACCACTGTACCATCTTCGGTCTTGAATGCTAAGATGTAGATCGGTTTCTCATGGCCATGCATATCACCACTTCTACCTCTATCATCGGGCACGAACGCGAAGATACCCGTGGGATTGTACGTGATTAAGGAAGGGTCGGCCGTGGGCGGTTCCGCTACAGCCCAACACCTAGGAAGGGGTGTACCGGGGACGATGAATTTTTCGCTCTCCATACTGATGTTGATCCCACAGGAACGATTGTGATGATGTTTATTGATCAAAGTCAGTGATTTAGAGAGGTGCAGGAATCAATATGCTAGGACAAAATCATCAAGGTTATGTCTTCTGACAAGATGCAACGCTGGCGTCAAGTATAGTAGTACGTATGACATATTCGTCGAAGGTATATGAATCATCTGTGCCATTACGCAAAGAGACACAGGAGTAGAAAAAAGTGATCAATGTCTCTGGAATTGCTGACAACTACGCGGAAAAAGTTTTGGACACCTACTACTCCCATTAATATCTTGAAAGTCGAAGAGCCCCTCGAAAGTAAACAGCACGATGCATACATCATGGCGGACACGAGGCTTGGTAACCACCCACGATGATCACCTTACTCATGCTATATGTGCATGTTGAAACAGGGAAGCTATCCTAGCCTGCTTCACCGGGCTTCAAATCACCTCAAATATCCTGCACGAACGAACAAAATCAGCCAATCTTTCATACCGAACAAGGAGCGCGACACTCACGTTATGATTCTTCGGAAGCAGTCCACTTGGACGTTCTAAGTGCGTGTTTGGTTTGTGCATGGATGAACAGAGTCAAAGCAATAATAGGAGCAGAAGGTACTCTGGGAGCTTTGGTTTCTGGAAAATGACCAAGAGCGTGCCACCTTCCAGAACTTGGTAGTTTACTCCTGGCTTTGTGAACCTAACAATCGTGAAGTGACGGCGTGAAGATCGAGTTAATTGGAATTCAGAAATTAAGACTCCCTTTGACGCCCTCGTCATCCCCACTCCGGGATGTACAAAGGAACAGGATGATGATCAATCCATTCATCAATCCAGCAAATCTTGATCCGACCCCTTTCACCGTATTCTGATGTGATCTCACAACTTTATCCTCTCCTTTTTGTCAATTCCCCGATTGAAAGATTCATCAAATCTATAAGGACAAAAGAGCACAGATCAAATGGTCGTCAACAAATTTCTAGAATCGATGTATATACAGATATATATATTTATATGTTGTGGCGGTATGTGGATGAATGTCAAGTCCTGTAAACCACCTCAAGTGTTCTGTGAGCAATACCATTGTATAATCTTCTCTTCCTGTGTCTTGAACAATTTCATTCAACTACATAGCATGCTTACAAATCTATTTGGTTTTTCACTTGTACTGAGTACAGCTCTACGTGAGTACATCCTCTCTTTCGTCAATAACTTATATGTCTTGTGCTGACGTGATATCCTATATTTTGTCTGATCAGTCATCGATGCTTCACCCATATATAAAAGGGATGCAGGACCATTATTTGGGTCTTCGGGTATACCTTCTCCAGATGATATCGAGCAACGTGAGTCCGACAGTGCAACGCACTCATTTCACCATGTTGATATACTGTACTTATCACCTGACTTGTTAGACCACCTCGACTGCGGATACGTAGCATCTATCATGACCCTTACCGATCGTGCTCCATTATACGTCAAATCTCTAATATCATTTGATGATGGAGCAGATATCAACTCGATCGAACAAGCAACAGCGACATGTTGGACTTTACCTGAAGATGAAGAAGGTGTTAAATCTGAAATTAGGAAAACACAATTGAATGTTGGGGATGTGAGACATCGTAATGATTCAAAGACTGATATCTGGTGAGTTATCCTATCATCCCACCATACTTTATACAGTCTTCAAGTTGAATGGTTTGTCAGTGACTGGTCAACTGACTCGCATACTGTACACTTAGGTGGCCAGGAGCATTATACCAAGCACCAATTCATCAAGGTGTAGTAACCGATCCAAGGGGTGAAGGGGGTATGCCATCCCTCGCACCGGGAATAGCAATGACGATAATCACTGGTAAACGAGCTGAGGGAAAGCAGCCTAAAGATTTAGAAGATTTCTGGCAAATGATCTTGAAAGTCAATGATAGTCCTATGGTACTTCAGACTAAAGCCGAGGGATGTACTACCCTTTGGGGTGCACATGCCTATGCTATTACCAAAGCGACGGAGGATACTCCAGGAGATAGAATGTAAGTAAACAAGTCAAACAGATGATAGATACTGTCGCTGATCGATGATGGTTGATACCCCAGGGTCGATTTACTTAATACCAATGGAGAAAGAGAACACTTAACAGCCCAACAGATATTTGCCGATACGGTCTTATTGGTCAATTGGGTAGATTATCCTTCGTTCGTAGATGAGAGAGTACCATAGATATCATTGATGCATTGTCTATGGCTTCTTCCTCATCTTCTCTGGCACAGGTAAGATCTCGCCGTTCTCCGGTGAGAGGACTCCAACAGGATTCATTTGTGTTATTATCGCCTGATTCTCGGGGTTATTAAGCATGAGATTCCGCACGCAAAAAAGAGCGTGTTCACGCAGGTCTAGACGGAGTGTCGTCAGCAGGGCAAGCCTAAGAGCTTAGCAAGACGAGACAAGGTGCAAGGGAGGGCGGAGAAGATAGAGGAGAAGAAGAATGGAGGTAGTGACGAGAATGAGAGTAGGCGAATAGGACGAAAAATACGACGGAATAAGGGATAGAAGGGACGATATGGAGGGGAGGACGAGAGAGAAAGAATGCTTGAACAGGTTTATACACTTACAAGGATTATTATCGTCGATCTCCGTCATTCCCAAAATCAACTGTACACCTTCACATTCTCTGACTTGATCTCCCACAGAGGTATCGTCGAAAGTAAGCACACCGAGTAATTGGACTATATTCCGTTTTAGATTGGAGAACGGTTTCAATTCTTCTGATATTGGTGTGATTGTCGCGGACGAGGTAGATTGTATTCGAGGATTGATACGGGGGAAGAACGTGTCTAGGGAGCGTAGCAGTTCTAAATGACAAATCCGTCAGCATTTAGCTTCCAATTTCGATGATATCTCTTTTGTCACCTGAATGCAGAAAGACAATCCAGGCAAATGAGAGAGGAGATCCAGGCAAACGACTTTCCGAAACACTGTACGAGAGTCGAGACATACCTATAGAGGGTTTGACCACTCCCTCTCCTCCGTCCTTACCGCTCTTCATCACCTTTACCATAGCCTCATCTCCCCCTAAATCATCATCTATAACTTCCTTGGAATCTTTCATAGCCTGAACCGATAGACCAATAGCACTCAGCCCTTCACAAACCAATATCAACCCTTCAAACACCTTAGGCAACCTCGGATCATCCTGTCCTGAATTGATACTTATGATTGTGTACCTCGCTAAATTGTGGAAGAGCGGGATGAGGAACGAATGTGGACTTGGAGAAGGAGATGACAGGGGGGAAGATGATAAGTGAGAGTCGAGTATTTTTAGTAAGACGGTCTGAGAAGGTGTGATCACTTCTGAGGTCGTGCCAAGGAGGTCGAATAGTTGAGGATGGAGGGAAAGATCAATGATGGAATTGAATATTGATGCACTATAACATATACATCAGTAACGAATTTTTTGTTTGTATGGGGAAAATGACCTACCCAAGTTCAAATAACCCATCATGGATCTCTACCCATTCGTCCATCCGATTTAAAATCTTGGATAACCACCTTATACCTGGCTCTGACAGGAGCAATTTCCTGAGATTAAGATGTTAGTATTTGACCCGGTATTTTAAGTCGCGTAGTAACTCACAATCTAGCTTCATTATCTTTCACCATGTTGTTGAGTAGATGTAAAGTAGCGTGATTTGTCTTTGTATCCCTTGAGTCGAGTAGACGTCTGTATAGGTTTATATGATTAGTATGATAATTATCCTATAAGATTGTAGAACAACATACATTATCACATCGTCCTCTCTTCGTCCTGAAAGATACACTCTAAGGTATTTATCCGCCATACGATCTGCACCTGATTGAGAGGGAGATGGCGAAATTAGATTACATAGTAGTTGGGCAAGTACCGATCGGAGTGTGAAAACTATCAATCATGGTTAGCAGGGGTAATCAAAGATATGAGAAGGAGATTAGTACATTTATGATCTTCAATTCGAACAAAGGTTGTGATATTGAATATCGACCTTCTTATCGATACTTCATGTTGTCTACCTCGGATATGAGCTTGTTTCGTTCACACCATGATTGGGAGATTGATACCACTTACTCAGCTCTATTCTGGAATGGCTGTAATGCAGCTATCAAATTCCTCTCCAATTTACCTAATGCCAAAGCAAGTTGGATCCTCGAATCCTCTGATGCCCATCCTTTCCTATCGTTATAGGCCGCTTGACTAGGATCGAAAGATTGCGCTAGACCATCCCAAAATGTCGATAATGCTTCGAATATGGTCTTCTCATCGTCGATATTCACTAATTCTTCTCTGTATGGGAATTCGAGATATGAGCTCGTTACCTTCGAAACAAGGGGGTTCGACATTACCTCTCATCCAGATTATGTGCTATATACCTGGCTACTTCCTCCGTCTCTTTCGCTATGTCCAAACACCCTTCGTCGGATCTTAGAATAGCTTCTGCTCCTAGTGATAATGCAGTTACCAGGTCTTTCATACTCTTTGATGCATAGCGAAGGCAGAAAGGCAATGGTAAATAGGAACAGAAACCAAACAATGTAAAAACGTTCGTGAACTGTATGTATGATGGTGGGGCTCCTAATCACACCCACTCGATCGAATAAAGTTAAACACCCAAGAGAGCGGTGGTGCAATATCTATTTTCTTTCACGTTTATCTCTTATCTTATTCGATATATCGAGCATATCCCCATTTACGAAGTCACCTGTGTATAGACCCAGTCCTTCTGACTCAAGATGTCGATGGGACCTCCCCCTCCCCCGTCGCCCACGACCAACCGTTTCCTATATAAAACACCTTCGTCCTCAGGAGATAAACGACCACCTTCTCCTTCACCTATGAACTCATCATCTCTCGCTCCTGGTAAAAGGCCCGTCGTGGTATTGGGAGTATGCGCGATGGATGTGAAAGCAAGGAGCAAAGCTATGAGGGAGATCTTAACTAGATTAGTGGACATTGAGAGGGGTGGAGTAGACGTCAAGATTTTTGGCGATGTTGTCATTCTTGAAGAAGGTGAATTGGGCCCATAAGAAAACTTAAGATCACAGCTGACATAAGATGTATGAACAATGTCATAGATATATCACACTGGCCACCTGTTGATGTCTTAATATCATTCTTCTCTACCGACTTCCCCTTACCCAAAGCCATTTCCTATACCCAATTGCCCAACCGTACCCCACCTATATCAATCAATTCCTTATCTATGCAATCGCTCTTATGGGATAGACGATTGGTGCTAGCGATCTTAGATCATATTGGCGTGCCTACACCGTCCAGAGCGGAAGTTTCAAGAGATGGAGGACCGCGTATACCCCGGGTCTTGAGGCGGAAAGTGAGGAGGGATCTCGGACTGGTCTTACCTGGTCCTAAAGCAAAAGATGAAGATGAATGGGGAGAAGTGGTAGTTCCCGAAAGATGGAAGAACAAAGCGAAGAAAGAACAAGTTCCTAGAGGTAGAGAGGTCATCCTAAGAGAGGATGGAGATGCGATTATAATTGATGGGAAAGTTATCGAAAAGCCCTTTGTAGAGAAACCGGTTGATGGAGAAAATCATAATGTTTATATATACCATCGAGGTGGTGGTGGAAGGAGACTGTTCAGGAAGGTGAGTTAAACCTGTCGTGTACTCAGATGTGCTCATTGGTGGATATGGCATATGTAGGTTGGAAACAAGTCGAGTGAATATGATCCGAATTTGTACCACCCCAGAACGATTGGATCATACATATACGAGGAGTTCATTAACGTGGACAATGGTGAGTAGAACTTGCTGTGTTACTTCCCTACAAGTGTATGCAGAAACATTCTAAGCTGACATGAATCTGCTCTCGCGGTACAGCCGAAGATATCAAAGTCTACACGGTCGGATCTAACTTCTACCACGCCGAGACACGTAAATCACCCGTGGTCGATGGTCTAGTTCGACGAAATGCCGATGGGAAGGAGACCAGATTTATCACACCGCTATCCGAGGACGAAGGGCGATATGCCAAAGATGTAGTCGAAGCTTTCGGACAGAGAGTTTGTGGATTTGACTTGCTTCGATGCGAGGGTGGTTCGAGGAGTATGGTGATTGATGTGAACGGATGGAGTTTTGTTAAAGGTAATCAGGTGAGTCAGCTGGCTGCATAGTAAGGACGATGAGCTGACATATTCATCGTCAGGCATATTACGGTAAGATACATTCTCATCGAGCGTCGACAATTATACTGATTGTGCGATGCATCACAGACAAAGCCGCTGAGATCCTATCCGGTGTCTGCCAACTTGCCCGAGAAAGAAAAGTTCAAGCTGGTCTACCAGCAGTGGTAGCCGATGCTGAAGCAGGCAGTGGCTCGACGACGTCCACTCTGCGAGCTACTGTGACCGTATTTCGTCATGCTGATAGGACACCAAAGATGAAGCTTAAAGTGAGTGGACCCTCTCAAACTGGACACCGTCTGCTTATTCTCCTATCCAGTTCTCTTTCCCTGCTCATGAACAATGGTCCAAACCATTCCTACGATTACTACGAGGTCACCGAGAAGAGATCATTCTACGTGATACCAGACAACTACAATATATCCTAGCTGCTGCTGAGGAATCTGCTCAAACTCCCGGAGTAACACCTGAAGTGATAACCAAACTAGGTCAGATTCAAGAAGCCCTGGGCAAGAAGATGTCTTTACCCGGTACGAAGGCTCAGCTCAAACCCAGTTTCGCTAAGAAGAAAGGTGATAAGGACAAAGAGAAGAAGGAGAAAAAGGAAAAGGAAAAGAAAGGTTCGGATGAAGAGGATGAGTTGACTGAAACTGAAGGAAAAAAGAAGGTACATGATTGGTTGAGAAGGGGAAGTTCTTCTGGACCCCATGAAAATCCCAATTCGAATGATACTCAAACTGAATCGACTCTATCGACAATTGCCGAAAGTACCAATCCGTCTACGATTGACAATACTACTACAACCTCTGACAGCTGTACGCCACAAACCCCAGAATTGAATGGACAACCATTAGGAGATGATGAGATACCGGAAGGACTGGAGAAGATGCAACTCGTCGTCAAGTGGGGTGGAGAAAGTACACATTCTAGTAGATACCAATCGAGAGATTTGGGTGATGCGTTCAAGAAGGTGAGTCTGGCTCTTTCGGTAGATCCAGTTGGGCTGATGAACTGTTATGATATAGGATATCATGATTATGAGTATGTCTACTTCACTATTCAATATAGTTTATATGCTGATCTCAAACAGACAAGGACGTACTGAACAATGTCAAGATATACACTTCCTCAGAGCGACGAGTCATCGTGAGTGTCAGTCTGCTGAAAGGTAGATACGGAATGCTTATAGATATGGCTTTTCCAGAACACCGCTCAAATCTTCGCCAACGCGCTTCTTGGTCTGGAAGGCGGTTCATCTCATTCGTCGACGATAGCTGGTGGCCGTAATCCACCTGAACCATGTCCTCAGATCAGTCATCTGATCCAACGAAGAGATCTGCTTGATGATAACAACGCTGGGAAGGAGAAGATGACAGAAGCCAAGAAGAAGCTCAAGGTGGGTCAGCTAGATCATCAGCTAAAGTGATCATGAGCTGATAACCGATATACGATATAGATCCTACTGAGGACTGGCGAAACTGAGAAACGACCGGAATTAGCTTGGCCAAAATCGTTCAAGAAAGAACCGGTTGAGGTTGTCAAGGTGAGTTGTGTCATCAGCCCTTATCTTTATGAGTATTACTCTATACTCATTCTGTGTGTCGTTATATAGGACGTGATCGAACAACTGACCGAACTTCGATCGATCATGAGAAGAAATTACGAGAATGGGAACGTCGAGAAGATCCCTCAACAGAGATGGTGTTCAGGTGATTCACCTTGGCTGTTTAGAGAAAGATGGGAGAAGATCTTCGAAGATTGGGTAGGGGTCAAACAGGAGAAGTTTGATCCTTCGAGAGTAAGTTGTACATAACTAGGTGGTTACGCCAATTGACTGACATAAAATTGATCATTATTAGGTGTCCGAATTGTACGATAGTGTAAGCTTCCCTGAGTCCTTCTACTATACGAAAACAAGCTTATACAACCCTTCGTATTGCAGATCAAATACGATAGTCTACACAATCGAACATTCCTCTTCGCCGTATTTGATCCAGAAGGCAAAGGACAGAACTTCAAGCCAGGAGTAGAGAATCAAGATCGACGTGAGTCATACATTGCAATCATAGAGAAAATATCAGCTGACCAATTGAACTTGGTAATCAGGACTTCACGATCTGTATGGTCGAGCCAAAGCTCTATTCGATCTGGTCGCGCCTCAGGAATATGGATTTGATGCTGAAGCGAAAGAGGAGATAGGAGTTTTGACTAGTTTACCCTTATTGAGAAAGGTATGGGAAGATCTGGATGAAGCTAAGACTACTGGGAAAAGTTTGGCATGTTTCTATTTCACGCGAGTACCTCCTAATTTCAACGGTACGAACGACATAGGGTAAAACCCTGTACGACGATGATACTGATACTTTGCTTGCCTTATAGCAAAGAATCCCATATCACCACCTTTGTCCACCTCCTGCTAGCTTCCGGCTTGCCATTCACCAATGTCCGTATCCCTGAATTGGACTACTGTTCACACTGTACGATCGAACTCTGGGAGAAGAGTTCAGGGAACGCTTCGACAAGAGGTCAAAAAGATTTCTCCATTAGGTTGAGTATAAGTGAAGGTGCTCATTCACCGGCTGTACTGGATAGCAATGTTGATGCGGTGAGTTGGTCGTTAATCTCCATCTATATCTATCCGTCCCACCTCCCTCTAACAACCCAGATTCCGCCTCTCCGACGGTCCGACGGGGGTTTCCCCGATCTTCCCCCGAGTATATTCTAATGTATTGGGTTCCAAGCTGATATACCATTCCATACACAGAGACATAGTCTTACTGTTCAACCGCGTAAGAAACTATCCTCCCATATCGACTACAATTTGGCTAGACAATGTTTCTCCAAACACTTTGATAAGGGTTTATCATTCTCTACTACCCCTCTAGAGGTGAGTTGACATTTTCCCTGAATATGATCTGAGCTGATATCGTTTGCTGTATAGGGAGACGAGGTATATCTGAAGAAACCCATCCAGGACGAAAGTGTCTTACCTCTATCATCACTACATTCGCGTGCTGGTGAGGAAACTCCTCGGATGATTAGTAGTGCAAGTAGTGATAGAAGTCATCCCGGTGCTGGTGCTTCGGATGGGGGATGGTAAATCCAGGGACGAAATAGCGATGTGGCAAACACACTAGGGTTTAAAGGGAGTTGTAACTTTGTTATACAAATGAACTTGTTTATACATATGCTCAGCTTTTGAATAGACTCACATGCAATAGAGAATACCTGTTGCAGCAGCTATGAGTATCGTACTTGTCCTTGAGAGTACTGCAAGATCTTAGAGGGTGTAGGAAGATACCATTGGTAAATTGGTGATTATGGCGTAGTTACGTAACACCTAGCTCGGCCCCATCTTAGCAAATTGGGTGATGAATGACGCAGTTTGATCAGTTTGGTTTGGGTGAACTTGAACTTTATAACAGCGTAATGAGACGTCAACGTTCGTCAGCTTGTAGCATCACTCTTCATCTTTGTTGTTGACAACTATCTGTATTCGATATATCATCACCTGCTCGAAGCGTCGGTCTGGGTATCCGTACTACAACGAACTTTGTTACTTGAAACACAAATACAAGTAATTTGCCATCGGTCATTTATCCCAGCTTAGCGTATATAACCACTCGGCCTACCTATCCAATCAATCCATCAGTCCATCAATTCGACCTATCTATCTATACTCACATCAACATCAACATCCACGCTACTACCAACAGCTCGAACGAACTCGTACACCTCCATCCTATACTAGCCCTTACAACAAGACTTATATATAGAGAAAAAGTCTTGGCATCCATCATACCGGAACAAACATGGGATTATTATCACAAGGTATCGACTCGCTCTCCCTGAAATCATCCAAATCGAGAAGAGCCTCATCTGCATCTGCTCTCTCGACGGGATCTCAGGGAGGTGGCTCAAAGGAAAAAGAGGGAGAGACTCAGCTCGATGATGGTGATCCCGATGACACTTCCACATTGGATAAGGAGGAAGGAAATGTGTTGATGGCTTTGATTTCCCAATGTATGTCATGTCGTTTTCTGCCCTTCCTCTTGATCGGTACCGATGCGAAAACATGTTGGCATGATGGCTGATGTGTATGTTGTGTTTATGCAGTACGACCAGGAATGGACTTGTCCAAAATCGCTTTACCTACCTTCGTACTCGAACCTAGGAGTTTGTTAGAGAGAATCACAGATTTCTTTTCCCACCCTGAATTGATCTTTGGGTATGTACATACACCCTTCATCCCCCTTGCGTGAAGCTTACGAGCAGGAGCTAATATGTTTGGCTGATGATATAGGGCTGGAGCTGAACCTGATGCCAAGGAGAGATTCATAAGAGTCATGACTTATTATCTCAGTGGATGGCATATCAAACCTAAAGGGTGAGCTATTTATCCTATACTGAGATAACCAACGAGGTTTAGCTGATTTGAACATCATCGTAGGGTCAAGAAACCGTAAGCTACCCAAGGAAAGATAACTCGCCAGGAGAGACGCAAGCTGATGAGCATTTGGACAGTTATAATCCCGTCTTAGGAGAATTCTTCAGGTGTAGCTATACCTACCAGGATGGTACAGAGGGTTTCTACATTGCTGAGCAAGTATCTCATCATCCTGTGAGTGCCATTTAACCTTGTAGAACGAGAATCAGCGGAGCTGACTTGCGTCAACCAGCCTGTATCTGCTTTCTTCTACGTATCGCCCAAGAATGGATTGCTGGTCACTGGAGAGCTGAAACCTAAGGTGAGCTCTCTAATTCATGCTTGACGTCTTGACTGCATGCATGGGACTGCAGCTGACTAGTTCGTCACGTAGAGTCGATTCCTCGGAAATAGCGCTGCTACTATCATGGAGGGCGAAGACAGAATACGGTTATTGGATAGACCAGAAGATGGAGATTATGTGATCACTGTAAGTTAGATGTCTTCACACCTATCCACTCTGCGAGACGATAAGCCGATATTGTAATCTTTTCATCTGGGATAGATGCCAAACACGTACGCTCGAGGTATCCTCTTCGGAAAGATGTTATTGGAGCTGTGTGAACTTTCGACTATCGATTGTCAAGGTACGGAATACCATGCGGATGTGGATTTCAAAGCTAAGGTAGGTCATCGATATCATGCGATCTTATACAGTCCTCAATCAATCCAAGCTTGTGCGAAGCTGTAAATGAGCTGATATTGTCGTCATTCCATTTTTAGGGCTGGATATCGGGAGGATACAATGTGATTTCTGGAAAAGTCACTGGACCAGGTCGAACTGACATTGGTGATCTCTCTGGTCACTGGTCATCGGCTATGGACTATACAGATAAGAAGACCAAGCAGAAGAGGACCGTATTCGATCCCGCTAAAGCAAGAGTGGTGCCTAAGAATGTCTTGCCTGAGTCTGAACAAGAAGAATACGAGTCGAGAAGGTGAGCTGGCTTAGTAGATTTCTTGGCCTCGGTTTCCCAATATTCATGTCCCCGGATCTCAATGCTAATTTGATTTGTTCTTAGGCTATGGACCAAACTTACCGAAGCAATCAAATCTGCAGACATGCATGGCGCAACCGCGGCCAAAACCACTGTTGAAGATAGACAAAGGGAATTAGCGAAGAAGAGAGAAGCCGCGGGTGAAGTACCAGAAGCTAGGTTCTTTAAGCATGTTTCAGGTGATAGGTGGATGCCCAAATTGGATGTTGACAAGTGAGTAAATCTCGCCTCCATAACATCATGAATGTGTTATCGGTGGACTGTTATATAGATGACGGTGTGCCTATCAGCCTTCCAAAAGATCGACAAGAGATGGAAGATAAAGTGCGACAATGGATATTCGGTGATAAATCTCCATCGCAAACTACCGCCTCACCCAGACAAACTCCAAGGAAATCATCTGTACCTGAATCACTCACTTCACAAACTTCTTCTGTCCCCCAATCACCTTCTGCTCCTTCAAAACCTTCTCCTCTCTCTGTGTCCACTACCGCAGATACTGCATCGATCAATAGTGTGGATACGACTGCTACGGCTACTTCCGTCCGTAAGTAACTGCTTAGGCATGATCATATGCATAAACGTTTGCTCATGTTGGACTGTAGCATCAGTAACGACAGCACCTGGACCACCAGCATCGGGACCTAAATTCGATCATCCCATTTCACCTAAATAGATGATTAAAGCTTTTCATGTCAACAAATCTGGAATTGGTGTTATGCCCATTATGATATTCGATTCAACGTAGATTTTTCTCTCTTAGGCTTTGTTACTTATATCTATATTTCGTGATCATTCCTTGCTCTGACTGAACTTTTTCTCCCTGCTATACTCGTATGATTTGTGTGTTACATACATGTGAGAATTGTGATAAATGCATGACAAAATGATACAAGTGTATCACAAGCAAGCAATGAAGGTTGGATGGTGCCACATTGAGTGAAAACAAGGACCAATCGAATCGCACTAAAATCGTTGAACGGTGGGTGAAATTGATTCCGTCGGTCACAATCCATCGTCTCCTGCATCTCTCTACTTGTAACATCGACTGTTGTGATTCATCGCTTGTCAGCTTTATCGTACATATACACATATCGATAACAAATCGCACACCACACAATGTCGTTAGCTAGGACGATAAGACATGCTAGGGCAGTAGGATTCAAGGAGTGGTTCAGGCAAATGACGTGGGTATTCTTTCAATTCGGCTTGACAGGTGGAATGGATGAGAATCTCGATCTCGATCTCCGCAGGAGTCTGAAGGAAGATGAAATGGTGTTCAAATTCAATGGAGGATGTATAGGGATCGACTGGGATTGAACTTAGGCTTAGGTGCCAGATGTCCAATTCGAGAAAAAAAGGATCACGAGAGAATCGTCGTTTTGATTGGAAGTGGGAGTTTTAAAAAGGATGGAATTTGGAAAACTGTCAATTGGTTGCTTGATTATCACAACTATAGCTAATTCCTATATCTCAACTTTACCTCAACAGGTATATTGGTGATGCCAAGATGGGTAGATTAGTAGGAACAGATCAATTTGGGAATAGGTATTTCGAAAATACCGATCCAAATGAAGAGGTACCAGGTGAGCTACTATACACTTATTATATGGCAGTCGGAATGAGGAGACATACACTCTCTCCTTCCTGTCATTTCTTCGTTAGTGCAAGACGGGAATTTTACCTTATTTTATGGATCATTTCAGGTCGACACAGATGGGTAGATTACTCTCAAGATGACTTCAACGCTTCCCAGGTTCCACCCGAATGGCACTCTTGGATATCGCATATTCGAAAGGATGCTCCGACCGAAGATCCTATAGTCAAAGCCGTTACACCACCTTGGAAAGCTGTAAGTGAAGTTATCTTATCGTATACCTGAAGAATTCGTCAACACTTCAGGATGATCATTCGGGAATACCTACAAACTGTGTTGGTCGGTGGCTGACAAACTGTGTCTCGCTTGTCTAGCCATTCATCGAAAATATGACTGGAACTCGAGGAGCATTCAAAACCTACTCTACGACCGCACCCAAGATCAGAGCTTGGGATCCCGTTGTTAAACCTAGAGGAGGGAGTGGTCAACCTAGTGCTTAATTAGGTATGAGGCGATTCGGTATTATATGCATTGTGCTATTTCCACTATCACTACTGCTAATCGATATCAGTGAGATGATGGACGGTTTGATATGACTATTGGCTCCCTGACGGCCCTCCACCACTCGGACTATCTCTTCTCGCTTCCATCTCCTTCGTTCCACTTCCGCCCCCACCTGCATTCTCCCCGACCCTTTCATCCATCTCATCCTGATCTATATTCTGCATTCTTCTCATAGCTGCTTCACCCAACTCTGCAAAGGTCGATCCGCACATGCACTGATGTTTCGTGGGTGGGGATGAGAGGACGGTATCGATATTTTCCACAGGTGGTGAATGTGCAGTCTCATCTGGACAAAGCATTAATCAGCTTACGTCCGTTCTTATAGGGAAGAACGATGGCTTGTGGAATCAAGCGTACTGAATTAACACTCACATGTAGGTAGATTCAAGGCATTCAATGTTAAGCAGCACTAAATGGGAAAGACACGCCATCAGTACGACCAATCATTGCCCTGATTCGTCATCAAAGACTATTCTACTCACCGAAGGCACACCGATAGGCATCTTTACAGACATCATCCTCAATTCACCTGGACCTTCTATCGGTTCACCAAACACACATAGTCCATCGAGGGAATAGACCACTTGAAGTATCAGCTCATGTTTCACTCGGATGGGTGTGATGGTACTATATCAAATTAGACCACAATCAGTATGACATTACCAGGACATCATCCGATCGAACCGACCCACTCACCCATCACTAGTAGTTGGTCTGATCTTGTCATGACCAGGTAATCTCGCCACCGCTCTAACATTCCAACCTTCCTGTCCATCCCTTTTCCCTTTCCCAGGAACACCTTGACCCCTCCATAAAGCCTCTGCATCTCTTCCAGGATACTTTTCTCCTGGTTTATGGGGTCTGCCGACCTGGTATAAGACATGCGATTTGGATGATTCAGGTGAATGAGGTGATTGATTAGGTGTTCGAGGTGAGACGATACTGTAGCTTTGGGAAAGGATGAGTCGAACGAGGAAGACGGTCGTTATGGGTGATGGAGAGGGGAGTTTGATCGAGATTAGGAGGACGGATGAGATTGAGAACTGGGATCCATTATGTCAGCTATAATATCACGTGTCGAGGAAGTCACCACAGTGGCAAGCATTGAGATGACCACCTACCACATCAGCATTGGCACTAAACCTCCAAATCCCAATCCCATCCACGAAACCTTCTTTCCTTATCTCCAATGTATTTACTCCACCTGATCTAGAGGGATTCGCATGAATGATCAATGCTCTCGAAGCGGTCAAATCACCTTTCAACCAACCCGCTGTCTCGTTATCTTTATCTTTCCCCTTTTCGCTTTTGCCAGCGGTTATATCGGAAGATATACTCTGTCTTCTTGATCTAGGTGATAATGGATCGGGCGACAAGCTCAAGGGAGGGACATCCGAAGATTGTCTTCGAGTATATAAGCCTTGTACTGAAGGTGATCCTTCGCCTACAGCTATCGCATCGTTCCCCTCTAAAGGATCTTCCAAACCCAACCCCTGTATTTGATTGTGTAAAAGTCTACCTCCCAAAGAAGAAGATAATTTGTCGGACCTAGCTATGACTCGCTCGAAATCGCCTATGTTGGGTATACTAGGATCTAAAGCTGGTGAGGCGGCTACTTTAAATACTGATGAGAAGGAGGTGCTGGATGGGATACCTTCCACTCGCGCTGTGAGGATATATGAAACTCGACCGAAAGAGTGGAAATCTGTTGTTGCAAGTGTTGCAGGCAATATTATCGTGAATGAGAAGCTGTGATTGTACGCTCAGTATCAATCTCAACAACATAAGCGGTGCACTAAGTGAGAAGAGAGACTTACGATTGACTTCCCTTCTCCAACCAGATACCTTCATCTCCTTCACCTTGTCCCAAGACTTCCACTCCTCTCTCAAAGATCCCGTCGTCTTCCCATCCCCTACCGGCACCCATGTGTAGCCTACATACACTCTGTACACCCACCGAGATAGCTTTGACCCTCCGGGGCTCTTTCATAATCACCTCCAGTGATCCTGAGAGGACGGTATCTTCGCATGGAGGTTCGAGGGTCGATGAGCCTGCTTCCAGTGGGTGAAGGTCTAAAGCACGAGGTGGTCGGACTAATGCTACCCCCCTGAGGTATACGATAACAGTATCAGCTTCATCGATACCATGTATGATGAAATACTAATGCATCGTAATATAACGTATAGCTTGCTTGATGCGAGAATGAGATACACTCACCACGCAGGAACATGTATTTTCATAATCCCCTTGGCACTACTCCCGGGACTAGACGATCTGAGGTATATAGGAGGAGGTACTCTCGGTCTATCATCCAATGCCATAGGATTGAGAGAGGGTGAACGGTCGAGAGAAGCTCTGGCGTAACTTGGGGGAGGACGTGGGGAAGACGGTCTACCTCTGGCTGGAGAAGAAGGCCGACCGCGGGGTGAAGAAGAGGATGAGGATGGAGGGGCATTGATGTTGAACGGGGATGGCGAGGAATTACGATGACCGCGAGATGATGACATTATAGGATATGGTGATGCGGGTCCGAGGGGATAATTCTGGAAACTCGACTCGCTCGTCACCTTTATTTATAGGTTTAGGTCTTGATACTCTATCCCAGCCAACGCGTAAATGTTGTTGATAATGATGATGATATGGGTAGTGATGATTGTATTCTGGTGATTTCGTGACAGTCGAGTCAACTTTTTTCTCAATCTGTAGTACCTGTCCATTCGTGATTAATCATCCTTATCATGTCCGAAGTGGTTGAATTGATGGTTAATCGATTCCCTTCGGTCCCTCGGCTTAATTGCACTCTCATTCTTACTGGCACCGTTTGGGGGATCCTATAACATCGGTCCGGAATATCAATGGAATTGACCCCCGCAGCTATGGAAGTGGTGTCACACCGTCACCTCCTTCCCTTGCTCGTGTCGATGACTCAGCTATATGAAATGATACGAATACGAATAGGATCAGGAATAGGAATAGGATCAGGAATCAGAATATCGAGTCACACATCAACTCAACAGGCACGAACACGACAAAAGGATCCGAAAGTAAGAAAATGGAAATTCGCCGAGTTAAGCAGTAGTCATTTTTGATCACCTTACGTGAAATCATTCCGCTTTCGTGAGCACATTCACGATTTATTCGGCTTACCACTGCCTCGTCTCGGAGGTAATATATGGAGTAGAGTACTGGAGCATCGCATGTTGTCCAAAACAAAGGCTCTGCGAGATTCGTAAGACGCCCACAAAAGCATCGCGATGTGCACAGACAGATATCAAGTGATGTAGAGAATCCACAAACATATCATCCTACCAAATCCGAACTGTCAACGGAAGAAAGCAAGTCACATCCAAATACGAAGATCTATCAGCAAGAGAACAAAGAATGAACCAGGACGAAATGAAAGAAAGCTCCCCTCAGTCCCCGACAAATAAACCGCAATTAAGGGCTCAGACAAGACTTGGGTATAAGCGTGCGAAAGCTCCTGTTTTGCCTCTTTTCATTCCGTTCTAATTCATCTCTACCTCTTCTTCAAGCCCTCAAACCCAAACTAACATGCTTCTTTTCATATGATAGACAGACCGTATTTCGGAAGACTTAGAAAAGTCTTTGAGGTTTACCCATGGTGGATTTGATAGTGAGGGATTGGATGTTTTGCCACTGCAGCGTAATCGATAAATCAGCACAAGCACTAGAAAGACTTTAGTTACATGGTTGTGACTCACTTGTTTCTTAAGAAGGGAGATCAAGAAGTTAATAGCCAACATGGTGTTTTGCATGATTTGATCCTCTTCCATATCAACGTGACCAACGGCGACACCGAGACACAAGACCTTCTTAAGTTGGAACTTGATGGTGGATCGAACTTCGGTGACCTTCTTTTGGAGATCTTCGGAGTGAGATACGGGGGTAGGGAATTTACCAGCTTTGGAAAGACCGGGACCTAACAATCTGGGGATTTGCTTGATCAAAGCTTCGGAAGCTAAGAAGGCATCGTATTTTTGAGCCAACTTCTTGACGAGCTTCTTGTTCTTGTTGAGCTTCTTAAGATCCTCAACGGTCATGAAGGGGAGTTCCTCATCAAGTTGCTTAGCTCGGTCAACATCGGCAGCATCGGCAAGGATACAGAGTTGCATTCGAGGTCTGGGGACGTGAGGAAGCTTGACGGTACCGGACTAAGGGAACGAAGAGTATCAGCATTGTTTCCCCTTTGTTTGTGTTATCCACTCCTTGACTCTTTGTCCAACCACAATCTACATTCCGCTTGACACGATCTCACTTCTACCTCGCTTCGCTCGATGAAAATAACTCACGAATCGCTTGTCTCGTTGAGGATCGTAGTTCTTAAGACCAATTTGGAGTTCGATGGTCTCTACGAAGTTTCTCTTCTTACCACCGGCTTCCTTGTGGGTGTCCAAGGAAGATTGGGCAAGAAGGGTTTTGATGGACCCTCGCACGCTTGATGCCTGAAGTTTGGACATTTTGTTTTGATATCAGGCCGGAGTAAGACGGGTCTTGATGGATGAGAGAAGAAGAGGAGGATGAACAGACGTTAAGAAATATGTTTAAAACGGTGAGTGTAGCGCGAGCAGTGAGTGAGAGAGTTGGGGTGGTCTGGTGGAATTAGTTTTTTCGTCGGAGTTTTCTCTAGACGGCGTTTCAGATCAAGTGTGGCGGATTCGAAGGTAAGGAGTGGAGGTCGAGTTGATTTCTTTCGAGACAGGCAAGAACGCATGAAAGAGAACCGAGAGATGCATGTATGGATTGACGATAGCACGCATACTTGACTTCTATACATCAGTGGAAGAAGATTAGATATCTACGTTACATCCGTGTTCATCCAGTCGACGTCGCCTCAACTCATCACTACCATTCAGAATGTCAAAAATACCCAATCTTTCCACCCTTCTCGCCCGTCGATCCAACCCATCTATCATCCCCATCTCACCCACTCGATCGGGTAACAACAAGCCCAAATCGCTTCAGAAGACCAAACGAACGTTCAAACCCAATATCACTCGAGTGGACTGGCCCATCAACCTTCTGGCTGAGACTGAGGGTGCGAGTGCGGGAGGGAACGATGTGTTACCTAGGTTGAGAGGGGTTAAAATGCAGATTAGGAAAATTAGGGATGTGGAGAAAGCTGGGGGATTGGAGGGGTTGTTGGTGAGTTACGGTCTTTCTCTTTCTTTGTATATTCGGATATTATACTTTTCAACAGTGTCCAGGGTATCATTCTCCCCTTCGATCTGCATATCTAGTTGATAACATCGCCCATTTATTGTTTGATGTTCCTTGTTGTCCTTGTCAACCTCCCAATCTTGAACTGCGGTCTGTTTATACGCCATGGATATTCTCAATCCATACATCCATCCATTGAGAATGTCTTACTGATCATATCCTCTCACAGCTCTCACGTCGTTCCAAGAATCTCACACCATTCGGCGCATACCTTCGATCACAAGTATTCACCCAACTGCATCGTATCAAGGAAGACATAGAGTTCGAGCGAGCTTCAAGGAAGGCTTCGGGTTTACCACCTTTGGAAGGGCTGGGTAGTCTGTCGGGTAGGATAGGAGTTGGAGATAAGAAGGAGGTGCCATTATTGGAGGGGCAGTAGGGGAGATGCGTTGACGAAGGAAGATGGAAAGGGGGAACTGGATTTGGCAAGGGAGACATGGAGATGTTGCAGATAGTAGAGGTCATAGCATAACACATGTTGTATGAATAGGATCACTCATCATTTCTGAATGAAGCGTACCATTTGACGCACTGACCTCTTCTTCCTCAATTCAAATCCACAATGTGTCCACTCCGTATCTCCTCATTTTCTCTTTTCATGTCGTTCATCTTCTTCACCCAATTCTTCATCAAGTCATCATCCACACCGATTCCTCAAAATGTCCTCCAGCTCGTTCACTGACACAGACCAAGCCCGAGCTGAACTGGAGACACTGCTATTCAATGACCCCGAAATGAAAAAACTCTTAATCAAAGGTGAAAGTATCAATATCAGGGACATGGTAAGCAGATTGATGGAGAAAGGAGTAAAGTGAGTTATATACTCCGCGATATCACAGACTGAACAAAAATAACGATCTAGAATCGAGAATAAACAGCCAGGATCCCTCACCTCGTGCGCTCCCGCCCAAAAACAACAGCCACAATCAAAGGATAAAGGGAAAGAGAAGGTGGCACATGAGCGAAACATTTGCGTTCCCAATATGATTGATGTGCAAGGAGGCGCACCAAAATCTAGACGTCTTCCGGTTAGAAGTTGTAGTGAGTGTCCTCAGACAGCATCGAATATGCTATCCCGAGAGATATCACTGATCGTCAGACTCCATGTGCCGTTTTGTATCATCATAGGGCGACCGGCATCTCCTCTCGATTGGCTCTCTGACGAGTACCATGAAGAAGACGAATGAAGAAGAAGAAAATGATGATGATGGTGAACCTGTCGGACTACTTTTCCCTCCCCCGAAGAAGCCCACACTTGCTTTCAAACATCTCTATCCTTCCTCAGCTGATCAAGACCACAAGGTTAGAGAGCGATAAAAAGACTCCTAAATGAACGGTCGTAATTACTCGTCCAAATTCAACTTCTAGAAAAGGTATATCAAAGATGTCTTTCATTCATACATACTGAACAAATTGTACATGTCTCTAAAACAGTCCCCATATTCCATGAATGATACTTTATCGATAAATATGCTTACATTGGCATATACGCGCTCATCCCATCTGCACACATCCCTGATCTCTCACATATTTAGGTAATCCATTCCACCAATCCTTGATTTTCAAAGGTTTCTTCCCGGCCATTTGAACTTCCAGCACTTCCAACCATGTTCCTTTCGCACATGCTACAAACAATCTCCGTGATCTCCCATCTTTGATCAGATGAGCTTTACCTATTTCGCCATCAAGCTCTGTAGGGTCATCGGAAGGAAGAAGGGGTCGGAGGGTTATGAAATGAGCTGTAGTGGATAGAAGTAGTGTCCAAAGGTGAACCTATACCAATTACTTAACATCAGTAATGGTAAGGTAAAATTGGATAGATGAGGGACGAAAGTTCACCTGATGGCTTATTCCTCTGTGTAATCTATCGATGTCGTCTGCAGACTGTTCATCCCACTTTATTCGAGCTGTCTCATGGGTGATTTTCGGTGCATACGTTATTTGAGATTCATCTTGAGGGGTAAATGTGGCCTGATGCAGACATCGACCATTAGCTGCTTTGAACAGATTATGATGCCTTTTCATCGACTTACATTCCCATCTTTCAGTTTCCTCAATACATCCACTAGTAACGAGCCGCCAATCTCAGCTAACAGAGGAAGAAAAGTGGTATATGTTGCATCGCTTGGTACACTCTACAGGGCGAAAATCTGAATCAGCCCATCTTCCATAAATGCAGGACACTTACGATATCTTTTATTGAACCTATTATACCCCCCGCATCCACTCCTCTACTATACTTCATCAACCTTTGTACACTCACTCCTGTGATTTCATCTCCACTGGCAATAGTCCACTGTATGGGTGCCGCGCCTCTCCAACGAGGTAACAAAGACGGATGGACATTCAACCGATGATCCTCGGGGAAGAGCTTGAGTAAACGCAAGGGTATGATATGCCCGAACGAAGCTGTTAATAGTACATGAGAAGAGGAAGGTGTGGTGAATGGTTCAGGTGGGTTCCAGCCTTTGATACCTTTGGAAGGAACGGTGTGGGTCGGCAGATCGTTCGAGAGAGCATATTGTCGAAGAGCAGCTATATATCCAGATGTCAGTACGAAGCTATAGCAACGAGATGTCAGGATATAGACTTGCGAGTATATCTCTCAAGAGTCTTGTTATGTTTTCCACCTCTGCCTATCTCCCTCTCGGGCGGTACAACCACATCAATCGAGTCCCATAAGCCTAGTCAGGCATCTTTCATGATCAGCCCAATACCGAATGCACGACATATGTATATGTTGGGAAGATCGGACCCACCTGTAGCGCCATGTACAGCTTTCAGAGAAGCTACTGAGAATTCGTCTGATCCACAGAATAAAATCTTGAACTTGGTCAACCGTGCGGAAGTGGTGAACTTGGCTTGAGTCTGAGCTTGAGGGTTGCCGGCGGTCCGTCCGTGAGAGACGATACTCAATATCCTAGACTTGGCATGGTGGGGAAAAGGACACCTCGATGGAAGTGGTCTTGATGATGATGAGAAGATCACCAATGAGGGAGAGATGATCATCTATGTATGTCTGAACATCCGTGTGAAATGTGGTCAAGGTCAACTGGTGAGATAGTATAAGAGTGAAAGCGATGGTCCGGATTGATATCTTTTGAGTTGTTGACACTTTCAGAACAGATCCCAGGCACGAGGCAAGAGGGGTTTACGACAACACTAACTTACCACCGCTCATACTCACTGCGTAAGTTATATTTGCACATCTTCCACATCGATTCATAGCATATCATAGCACACCGTCTATCACCTTTTTTCATCGCTTACAGCTCAACGATATCGACACGAACAGAAAATACTCCATACGAGACCAACCGGGAAAGGTTAGCCCAGAGATTGACAAACACTTCACCTGTTACGATCTCACACTTCTAGTCATCATTCAGAAGTTACCAAGCAATACATACCCAGCTCAACCTCCTGTGTGTGGTGATCTCAATACACCATCAATAGTCCTATGGAAAGGTTATTAGATCAACGTCCATCATCTATCAAATAGAGCGGACCTCGTTGCTCGTTGTTTGCAGAGATCACAACTCCTTTGATCGATTGTGTTTGACGTATGACCACCTATACTAGTACTCTATTTTAGGATCAACCGTTCAGGGAAGTCGACATTCAGATCAAAGCAAAGCAAGAACTTCATAGCTTGGCTTGTTTGGTATCTTCAACAAGTGTATCTCCTCCCAATCTGGGACTGGATTGGTCAAAAGCAATGAAAATGTATTCACCTCGTCTATCGCTATCCTCCCTCTTGGTCATCCCCACGATCTCAACATTCATCCTTCAATCCCTTCCTACCTCAGCTTACATTCCAGCGATAGCCGTGAACGACACTTCCGGTCTGAATTTTACGGATTCATCTACGATAGCTATCTCTTGGACTGATCCTGTTGGAATGTATTCAGGTGCAGTGTGAGTGCATCGATCTGCCAAATTACATCTTTCCATCCGCACAATCTCCTCGAAGGGTGATACGATCTGATATTTGTCTGATAATCCGCCAGGTCATTCCAACTTCAAGCAGATGTCAGAACAGGCGGCACCACTTCTGGAGCATTGGTACATTTCGCGGAAAGTTCAATGGGCGAGAACCTCACGACTTCAACACCTTGGATAGCATATATAAGTTGTGATGTCAATGAGACTACGGCGAGCGATGAATGGGGTCAGTGTATCTATCTTTCTGCTATCTCATCTAATATGATGACTGATGTTTCGTGGGATCGTAGATATATTCACGCTAGCTAGAGATAGGGGAGCAGTATCAGCTGTGAGTTAGGTCAACTTATCAAACCAAGTTTTTTGTGTATTGATATATCATACAATACTTTATAGCTGCTATATACCGCACACTCCCAATCATGTCTACTCAACTCAGAATATATCACAGACTTTGAGAAGCCTTTAGATGTATTTGCGACGAAGACTGTGCAGGTGGCTAGGCTCATCGACAATCAATTTGTACATACCAATACATCGTTTGAGAACTACAACGGAACTCTTCTTAACATATCGTATGTCTCTTTCTTCTTCGACTCCTATCAAGTTATGCTAATAAGATAAAACACACGTAGAGGAACCGATGTGAACAGTTCCCTAGCCAACAACGCGCCATCCTACAAATCCTTCTTAATGGGAACGCTTACCGCTCGGAACTCGACTGGTCAAGCTACAGCAACAGGTATACCCAATGCTACGCCTACAAATGACGGCTCGTCAAGCGGTGGAGGCAGTGGCAACAAAAAGACCTCTGCACCTATGATCGTTTTATACACCATTACAGGAGTTGTCTCCTTCATGTTCATTTTCATGTTGATGATCATGGGAGCTAGGAGGGCAATGTTGCATCCGGAAAGATATGGAAGAAGGGAGAATGACGATGAACATGGTCCGCCGCAATCTACCGCTAGAGGATTGGCTCAAGCTGTGTTGGATACGTTCCCAGTGATCAAATATAATCGGAACAATGAGGAAGGATACCATAGGGGAGAAGTGGAAGGGGAAGAACAAGGTACACCACCTAAAAGTTTGAACTCTGAAAATGCTATTTCATTAAACCAAATGAGTCGGAACGATCGTACCAACTCATATGGATATGGATATGGGTATCATCAGAATGACGCTGAGTCATCGAAAAGCGGAGGAGTACAGGTATCAGAAGTCGAAAGAAGGATGTCATCGATCGCCAGTGGCAGTGGGAGTAAGATGCCCAAACAATACGATGAGTTGGATCAAGATGCCGCGATGGGTGTTGGAACCGAAGGTCAAGGTCAACAATGTCCGATATGTTTGGTGGATTTTGAACCTGGAGATGATCTTAGGGTGTTACCTTGCGAGAGAGAACATGCGTATCATCAAAGTTGTATTGATCCTTGGTCGGTACAACCTTACCTATTATAAGATCATAGTGTGGTCCATGCTGACAGACTGTTGTTTATGCAGGTTACTTCAAGTATCCTCATCATGTCCTCTATGTCGTAAAGGTGAGTTTATTTATCCGATGGCAACAATCATTCCCTTACCATTGCGTTTCAATGAGAGAAAGTCAGCTGACTGTCTCGTCACATTTGCAGATTTCAACGCACCACCTGCCACATCCATCCTATCCAACTCTCAGTCATCCAGTGACTCTTCACCTTCCCCGCACTCTTCCACATACCCTTCTTTGGACCAACCTTCACCTCAGACGCAGCCACCTACTCAACATGGTTTCGCGCGTTATCTCGCTTTCATGAGGCGGGAACGAACGAACAGGAATAGGAGGAGAAGCAGGACGGATAGTGGGGTCGGTCAAGGAAGGAGTAGAGAGGCTGATCAGACTGGTCCGGGAGGGTATTAGGGATGATACAAGTTCGCACGGATCCAGAAAGAGGAAGGGAGCGACGAGAATATATACCCGATACCCTCAATCTGGCAAGAGATAAATTGTTGAGACGACATAATCCAACATCATTACAACCGACAAGATTGTCTCGGCAGAACATTCCCATCAAGCCGCCGAATTTGTATGACTTGAAGTGGACAGGGCATGACGTCGGGATGGAGAAAGAAGGGGTGATCAATGAACATGGACATTTCCGATTGCTTGGATTCTTTTTTGATGTTGTATCTTGATCAGTTTACTCAATTCTTGCATTTCATACATTCAACCATTCATTTCTCGTTTTTTGGAATCTTAGTATACTGTACAATTACTGTATCAATATTTCATATAATTCTTCGCCTTTACGTGTATCATCATATGACTTTAATGACGAATTCTTTGATATGATATAGATAAGTTTAGTCTGTTTGATGCTTTGATGCAGATTATGTATACGTTATGCTCACGCACGGATGGTAAAGTATACAGTAGTCAGGTCTTCGCATTTTTGGTGTCGCGGGTGAAGTGCTGGAGGCAAATTACGGTGATCATCCATCATCACGAACCCAGTTGGACGCAAGAGTACAGTGGTGCGTTATCTTATGGAGACAAGAGAGGAAAGAGAGTTGATATCGAAGATGGCTTAGGCTTGGCAACCCCCTCGTCGCGTATATTGGTCAGAATCACACGATTGGTCCTTCAGACGTTTAAACCCCTTGGGATCACACGAGATGAGACTAGCAAATGGATCTGTGCGTTGATCCGTTTCCACCATCCGGAAGAAGCGGATCAAACTACCCACTCCACTCCGAAGAGGAGTAGGAACGTGATTGATGTGTTTGTATTCATGTCCATGTTTGTGTTTGTTAGTTTGACACATATCCGTTGACATACACAGTACACAGATATGAAACGATAGCTGACAAGCAGCTAACCGAACAAAATAAATAGCTGAGGGGTCCGCAATCACACAAAACTGACTCCAGTAAATTGTATACCTGCCGTGCACAGCTTGGTGAAGCACCTATATCAAAGGGTATTCACCGTACATACAAAGGGATGAACCCTCTTCCTTCCTTACTAGCTAATGATCTAGACCCTGTGTATGTGTACTGTAGGTGTATAGACGGATCAATCGGGATAAGTTAACAAAACAATAATGTCAACTTAGCGCTTATTGCTCGATATCGATACTACTCGTACTCACCTTTCGAAAGGATTTTGCATGGTATATATATAGATCCTTTGTCCGATAAAGATGGGGATTGGGATTGAGGTTGGAATGATTCATCATATCAATTAACTATTGTATTTATCGTACTACCTTAATTATTCTGGACTGTATATCGTCTCCTATCACTCGATAACTTGATCGAAGTATATATATTTGCTCAAATCAAACAAGGCTCTGGTTAAGCCTTTGATTTTCCTACAGTACATCCGAATAATCTCATATCATCCAACTCAAGATGCCTATTTCGTAAGTACGATCTCATTCCATGCAACACAATTAATCTCATTCACGGAATGTCACGAATTGACTGATCACTGATCAATGCTATCTGAAATTTTCTAGCCCCGCCGCGATGTCCTTTTCTGCTCTGGTAGCTATGACAGGGTTCATATTCATGGTTTGGCATACATGGCATTATGATCGATGGAGGTGGGTCGTTGTTTCCCAACCATACTCGTACTGATATTAGTGCTTGAGTTGATGAGATCGTACCCCAGATGTTTACTATACTCGAAAGAAGATTGGTTCCGAGCTGTCATGTGTCATATCTTACTTGGATCCATAGCGTGCTTGATGGTATATACTTGGATATGCGTGCATGTCTTATATGCTGAGGTGAGCTCGCACTTTTTTCCTCTTTCCAGAACATTCAAAAGGACAGAGAGGTCTGATGCCTATTTGTCCTGTTCAATTTTAGTACTATATCTACCTACCTCAGATTCAACAGACGATCGTCGCACCATGGCAGCTGTGGACCAGTCTTCATCAAGATCTATGGCGAATCTCCTTATATTTTATGACTGCGGGATGGGGTTTCTTACAAGCAATTCATCTTGAAGAGGTGAACTAATTCCACTCATCCGTTACATCTTCATCTCCCATTATACTGACCGTTCCAAAACCTTACTGCAGTTCCTATATTGGGGATATTTGATTAAATCAATCAAAACTCCTGGTGGTCCTAAATCCACATGGTTAAAATCTGGTTTCTTCAAATTATGGATATGTCTATCAGTATCATCATTCGCCCTGTTGGTAGGAGCGGTACATATCGAAACTGATAATCTGGATATGATGAGAGTGTACTTATTCGTCGTTGGTTCAGTCATGAGTACGATGTGAGTCATGTTCATCATCTAACAACACAAAGATGTAAGACTGACCGAGTACATGTTGTTAGCCTCGCCCTCGCATCTATAATATTATGTTTCATCTTTCCCTCTTTCCTTCGTACGGTCAAAAGACAAGGTGCAGGATATGAGGTATTAGAAAGATTATGTTTCTTCTCTGAGATGAATCAGATAAGAACATTTTGCAGAGTAGCTTATAGCGTTGCGATCGTAAGTACCTCTCCATCTCTCCGCCAAACGAGATACTCGTCGAATTAACGTGTTTACTGGTTTAGTTGATATTATCGGTCGATGGGTTGACGGAAGGTAAAACGATCAATAAAACTGGATTTTGGCACGATTTGTTGTACTTGATTGGTCAATTGGCATTGTTCACTGCTACCTGTCTATCCATCGTTGTAAGTACTTCGCAATTGTAATCATCATTATCAGCTATAAGATCAGCTCTAACTTGATAATCATTTGACGATTCTAGGTGTTACTACCCCGAAACATGACTTCCGAATCACTCCCTCCTCATGGAAAAGATCAAACCTTTTTACCTATGGCACCATACAAACGACCTCCGCCAGCTCGATACGTCAACACTGCTAATACAAAGGACAACGATGGATACTCTGTCAAGCAATTCTATGAGCTGGGCGAAAGGTTGAATGTCGGTCCTGATGCCATTACAAGTGGATATCCTAATCCCTTCCCAAGCCTGAATGGCAGAGGAGTAGGTGGCCCAGAAAAGATCGAAATGTCACTTAACCCCAAACCATCTACATCAAGTGGACATAGTGGAGTGGAAGAAGCTCCATTTACTGAAATTGCGGATCGAACGAAAAGAGCAAGATTGTCTGAATTCCCAAATTTGCCTAGCGTAGTATCTAAATTCAAGTCTCCATTCGAAGTCAGTCAGCCGAAGAGTAAAGGTCCGACTCAGGTGTTTGTCACTAGTCATACGGTTGTTGAGGAGTAGATATGTGTGAAGAGTAGGATGATGTAGACTATTTTGTTGATCAATTTAGTCTTGTATGATATCTATTGAGCTATGGATCAGCTATGTAGGATTGTCTGACAAATTCGTGTGTACGTTCCATTGATCCTTTGAATGTCTGAATGTCGAGGATATGATATATGCAAGTGAAGTGTGTATCGTATGAGAAGAGCTTCAGAATATAAGAATTAGTTTTTACATTTAATGATACGTGTTAGTAATGCCAATTTGTCCAAGATCATAGTGCAATGAGATCAGTAAGGGGAGAAGATCATACAGTACATATGTATGTATACGTGACGCTTTCTTACCATAATATCCAAATCCAAGGAACCATGAGAATACAGAGTGAAACTAGCCCAATCTTCCTTCTTCCTCCATGATTCGATCTGCTCCAGGTCATACCTCTACCGCTATCTATACCCAACTCCACCTTTAATCTCACCGTATACGCCCACCCTACGTCTTTTTGAAATATTGACTGGTGACACTTTGACCTGCGATTATGCCGAACACTGTCTCACCTGCTGAGAGGTACGAGTCGGTGATGGATTTGATAGATGAGTCGGGGATCTGGTCGGTTGCGGGGCTATGGGGGTTGAGTGATGGATGTAGGCGAGATGAGAAGTATTTGAGGTCCATGAAGGCAAGGAGAGGAAAGGTTCGAACGGACAACGAGAGGGGAGCAGCAAGGGGTAGATGAGACGAGGTAGGGACGTAGATGAATTAGGGGCAGATATCAGGAGAGAGATGATGTAAAGTGTAAAGGAAAGATCAGTACAATACACCAGCGATATATATCTAGTTCTGACAGAGAAGCGATACGCACGCATAACCTGTCGTCTTCTTAACTCCAGCCAATATGGTTGATACCGCCAAAGCGTCTACGGCGTAATGTATCAATCTACCCAAGACCATGGTGTCGTGGAATTCAATGGTGGGTGGCAGATAGTGATAAGATAGGTGGTACGATGAAGGTTCTTGGATGTAGATGCTACAGGTCGAGCTGGACCTGACTAAGGTATCAGATATGGATGCTGTCTGGTATAGGTAGAAGGAAGAGGCTCAAAGATACATCAAGGTGAGTAGAGTAACCAGTGATCAACGGGAGACAGAGGGAAGGAGGGAGGGGCGGAACAAGCCGAAGCCGACTTGTCACGCACATAAACGCGTAATGGAGGTGGCAAGGGAATAGCTGTAGAATCTGAGTTAAGGCATGATATGATGATCAAATGGTTCATACAACATGATGTATACAATAAGCAAGCCAGATATATACGTCTCAGCGAGGCTATATTACAACAAGTTCAGATGCGAGTCTACTTATACGCTGTTCTGACCCTTATCTCTCTCATCTATCCACCGTCTAACAGCTTTCCTACTCTGCGCCAATACCCAAGCTCTCCTCCACTTATTCTCCTGAACATTCTGACCCTTATCTCCATTGTTCATAGTGAATCCAAGAGTCACAGATCCTCGAGGTGATTCCAATCCCCAATCATTATAGAGCTTCATGACGTGACCGCAACACGACCAGGTATCATCGTATGTCGCGTCAAAGAGGATGTACCATCCTTCCGGTAGGGGAATTCGAAGTAATCTCGTAGAGAGTAGTATAGATGCACAAGCGAGGGTATGTGGTGGGTGGATTGCGTACATCGGTGTAAGCAACCTGATATTAGAACATACAATTCATGTCAGATATAGGCGGTTGAAATTGAGTGGTGAGTATGACTTACATATCGTTTAGGATCGACCAGCACATCTGAGCTACTTCATCTTCAAATACCAAATCTAGGATCTTGAGATAATTAATCATATGATTATATGGTAAATCGACCTATGGCAAGGGTATTATTATAATGAGCAAGATGTAAAAATGTAATGTGCAGCGTAATGGGAAGCTCATTGTAGGATAGATTCATGCTCACCTGCATATTGAATCCCAACCTTTTGAGAATCTGCATTTCATTCGCTGTGATTACATCTTTCCATTCCCAGAAAATCTCATCGTGGAATGACGGTACGTCGAATCTGAAATCTTTCCATATTGGATCTTGTTCTTTCTCCTTTCCTTTAATACTCTGTCCTTGCCTCAGCCATGTTGAGTTACTTGAGCTTGGCAGGGCGGGTCTGAAGGGTTGATTGGAGGGTTGATTTAAGAGATATTGAATTCTCGCCAATAGGAATAGGTAGGTGTTGATCAGATCTCGTAGTCGGACAGGAGTCTCGCACAGTTTCGTAGATAAGAATAATGATGATATGGATATATCCTATAATGTGAAGTACAATGTAAATTTTAGTCAGTAATATTGGCAGAGGGATCTTTACTGAGGCTGAATTGATACCGTACTGTGTGCGGCTCGAAAAACTCACATTGACACCGAAGGAATATAATGATGAGACATAGTAAAATCGATGGAAGATGACTTGAGCAGTGGCCATCGTACTTTGAGGTCTACATAACACCGTCAGTCACCTGCATATGAGATGTTATGCGATGAAGAGACTCACAAACTCAGCATCACACCTGCTTCCTGCATCAGCATACATCCTGCGGCTCGAAGGTCAGCCTCCACTTCTGATGGAATCCCATCTTCAGACGAAGGTGTCTTGATTATTTGCTCCAGGGTAGCAAGTGGATGAGGAGCGTGCGCCATCTTATCAAGACTCTGCGCCCTGGTCTTGGGTCTCTGAGCTGAAGGCTCTGGGTATACGGTCCTCAAGAAAGTCTTCCCTGGTCCCAGGCTATATGTGCATGTTACATGGATACTGACCATTTTGCATCTCGCCTTCTAGACGACTTTGTGGGATAAAATGAGGAAAATGCTGCTGAATCAATTTGTAGATAATGATTTCCACGTGTTTTACCATCTTTCGTCCGAATCAACCTAAAACAAGGTCAAGGTAAACTTTAAAAAAGTAAAAGATCAACTTGTTTCTTTGTCCATTCTCCTTCTACATCGAATACACATATACACTTATTTCTGGTATTCATCTCGCCACCAGCATCTTTGATTTGAGCAGAGATATTTCGAATCGGAGTGCCTGTCTGTAAAGCGAACTCACTCTATAACTGTATCAATCAACACAAGCAATTAGAACAATACATCATGTCGGACGATTGGGGTGAGCTCAAAACCTCAACTCTCAGCATTGGCCGGCCATTTTCCCTGAAAATGCTGATAATGATACTGACACTACGCAGATATCGATGACGAACCTGTCAACTCTGGCTCTTCCACCCCTGCTCCAGCTGCTCTTCCGCCAAAAGCCCCTGCTAGAGGGAAATGGCAAGGTGAAGATGAGGAAGATGAACAAGTGAGTGATTGGCTGTCTGTTGGAACTTTTTCGTCCCCATACATGCGTACTGCATGAACTCAACTCAACTCAGTGAATATTCGCATATCGTCATGCGAGTTATGATAAAGGATCCGAAAAGTAGTTTTTCAAGCTGACACTGAATTTCTCGCCAGGACGACTGGGATGTCTCGGAGGACGAGAAGCCTAAACCCGCCGCTGCACCCATAGCTCCCGCCAAGAAGAAGATGTCACTGAAGCAGAAATTAGCTGAGAAGGAAAGATTAGCTGCCGAAGCTGTAAGTGTGACTTATTACATGGGCGGCTCTTTTCCTCGGCATCGGCAACTGTCAGCTGAAATGCCCTTACCCATGCTATAGAGAGAACGAGGTGATACAGGTGAAGATGAACTTATAGAAACAATGACGGAACAAGATAGACGTCGACTTGCTAGGGAGAGAGAACAAGAAGCCGATTTAGCTGTCGCCGCTGATTTACTGGGTGCTTCATCCCTTGATGAGAGTGAGTTGCGATTTTACCATAAGTAACCTTTAGCGTTTGGAGAGGTTGCGTGACTGACGATCCTCTTCTCATCACAGCCCCTGCTAAAACCCTTCAGACTATCCTCAAATCCAAACCCACCACCAAGAACGATTTCACCGAGTTATCTAAAGATATCTTCTCAGCTTTGATCAAACAGCACGAATCGTCTCCACTTTACGCTACTCTGGTTGAGGAATTGTCTAAGAACATGTGTGAGGCGTTGACGGCCGTACAGACTAGAAAGGTATCGTCTGCATTGAGTGTGTTGGGTAATACTAAACAACAAGAGGAAAGAGACAAGGCCAGTGGAAAGAAGAAGGTAAGTGACCCTCGACCCCTCGACCCCCATATCTCAGCTTTCCCGTTATCGTCGAAATAATGGGAAGTTCGCTAACATTGTTCGTCTAACTTAGGCTTCTACCAAACCCAAACTTGGTGCTGCCAAAGTCGGAGCTAAGATTGACACAGAATCTTACGATGATGCTCTCGATGATGACGACTTCATGTAATTGCCTGATCGACAAATATCATGTAATTTAGAAGCTAGAAAAGAGCGTTGGACTGGACAGGTGGGATTGGGCATGTGTACTTTGCATATATAGATTCTGTACATGTGACGAGTGATTTATAGATTGAGCCTATCATATTCGAGCCTGAGCGAGTCTGCAAGATGCATTGGGATACCCAGCTCCAGTATTGAGATGATATGGAAACGAGTTATGCCGCATGTGTTGGTGAAGCCCGGTAGAGCTTATTGACGTGGATCACTATTTGTGGTTATCTGTGTTGTTTTATCATGCATTCGCTGAAGGAGACTGAGAACAGCATAGACCAAAATGTATGGTAAACATTCCGCTCGTCTATGATGTTTTCTGAGCTAAATCTTTGCATTCGGAGGTTTGAAGGCGTCCACACCCGCAGGTCTTTCCTGCTCTTATGAATTGAGCGTCATAGTCTGACTTGTCATCGTATCATCTCGAGATGCTGATGGCCCTAGACGTCACATCGTGATAGAAGTTGTTAATGAAACATTCATGCAATTACCAAGCATCAAAATTGCTGGTGGCTCTGCCTCAATCAACGTTTCAGCAACCATCAAAAGAGTGCATCAAGTACATCCAAAGTTACCCAAAGACATGTGTCGATGACGGCACTGATTGCGATTTCTAACAAAAGATGATCGACGTGACCAAATGACCAGGGGCCTAGTGTCAATCGATCAGTTCATGATTTGTTCAGGGTAAAGATTCCGAAAAAGTGATAAAAGTGGCTGGAACGATATCTTAATGATCTCATCATCAGATCTGTAGGTTTTCAGTACCTACGGCGAGGTCAATTAGGTATACAGCGATGCTAGTGTATGTATGTATACCTTGGCATATACGGTATACAATGGTTTGGTTGAACTGTCGCTTATGCAAAATATGATGTACTCTTACTGCGGACCAAAGAGGAAATCAAAAAGAGCAAGTAGAGTGAGCCTTGACTGGAATTGACTATTACCCCTGAATCGAATACGTCATACGTCATAGTTCTTGGTGCGCAAATCGTTGGTACACAGATGCTTGTTATGGGATCGTCCGAATGCATGTTCTGTACGATAATTGCCCAACCTAGAAAGGACATGGGGGATGTGTACCATAGAGCGAGAGTCTAAGGGTCTAAAAGTCGAATTATGACGCTTGGTTGTTTAAACTTTGTTGACCATGGTTGTAAGCTGGGTGCTAGTTGTTGTGTTGGTTATTGGTCCAATGATGTCATACGTCACAATACCTGATCCATGTCCTTTTTCCATCCTATACGCCATCACATCCTCCCACATATAACCCAACCCACTTTCAGACTTGTCTCTCTTTCCCTCACATCTTATACTTTGCTCAACATACGTTCATATAATCTAGAGCATATCAAGCGATTGTTTCCCATTTTTCAATACTACCTATCTTAACTGTATCCGTGAGTAGTTTTTCTAAAACTCCGATCGAAAGGAGATGAGTTGAAAGCTGATCGAAGAGAATGTCTCTGGGTTTGCGCCACCAGCTAGCATAAATCATGAGTGTAGCACCTACCAAGTCAGAAATATCAGCCAACCCCTCCAAGATGGGCGTCACCACCGCCGCATCGGGGGCTGAGCTCGAAGCTGATATCCAAAGAAAGTTGAAGCTTTGGGGTGTTGTCGAAGCCTTCCGAGATGGGTAAGTCATCGCATCTCTTTGATACGAAGGCATCTTGATATACATCCTGACTCTGCATATACAGACGACTTCCTGATAACCACCAAATCGACAAAGCTCTTTCCTACGCCGTCTCTCACTCTCCAGTAGAGACTCAGAAACTCTCTCCTGAAGGACGAGAACTCATTGAAGATTTCAGAGATATCATTGAGACCGCTCGAGCGATCGTAGCTGAGAAGAACGCCGATGAGCTCTTCCAAAATGCGGTTTGGGCTTCTTACTCTGGTGATCCATCCAGAGCTAAGCAAAGTGGTGTTGTACCTGTATCAAAGGAAGATGCCAAGGCCGATGCCAACCAAGGTGAATTTGAGTTCACTTGGTCTATAAACCTGGATCTAACTGATAAATACTTGCTTAGCCGCTGCCCACCTCCGAGTCCTCATCACCCTCTTCCTCACCAACTCTGAAGCTCGAAAGCTCTTGAATGATTTCGGTATCATCGGAAGAGACATCTTCGCTACAGGAGCTGCCAAGGTTGCCGATAAAGCTCGACCCAACCAAGAACAACTCGATTCTGTTGACCAAGAAGCCCCATCCAAGGAATGGATCGGTGCTGATGGCAAGCGACTTGGTCCTAACGATACTCCCGAACTCCAAGTCAAGGGTCCAGATGGATCTCAAGTAAGATACAACCCTAAGGATGATCCTCGAGATGCTAAGTGAGTAAAATATCGTTTTCTCCAACGTGATTCTAGCTAACATCTCTTATAGGGTTGTCGATACCGACGGTAATGCTCGACCAGCTGGTCAAGTGTACGACCAAGCTCAACAAGCTAAGAACGAGGCTCAAGCCCGAAAGGAAGAAGCCAAAGGCGACGCTAAATCTCAAGCTAAAGAACATGCCTCTGATCTCAATGCCGCTCGAGATCCCAACGCTTCTTTGTCAGAGCAAAAAGACCAAGTCCTTGGTCGAGCCAACGAGAAGACCCCCAACGACGTCGACGTCCAAGGTGGTAACGTCAACCGAGACACCGATGCCGATCGCGCTCAAGCTGAGGGCACTGCCCGAAACAAGGCTCAACAACTCAGAGACCGAATTCCTGAGGAACACCGAGCCAGAGCTGCCGATGCTATCCAAGACACCAAGCAATTCTTCAAGGAACAACTTCCTGAAGAACGAAGAGATCAATACATCTACCGATTGAAGAAGGTGAGTTCAGTCGTTGCTGGCATAATGAACCGTTGCTGATGTATTTTATCAGGTTGTCGTCGAATGCCAAGAGCACAAGGATTACCAAGAAGCCATCTCATGGCTCCTCGACACTCTCGAAAACTACCACGGCCACGCCAAACACGTTGCCAACAAGGGAGTTGGATCTGCTCAAGCCGTCGCCGATGATCCCTCGATCGGTGATTCTACCCTCAAATTCCGAACTCTTTTGGAAAGATTCGCCAACGGTCGATCAATGGACGGTATCACCGATGCCCTCGACCAGATCTACACCGATGCTCAAAACGACGAGCACCTCCGAGGATACTTCACCAGACTCAACGATTACGTCCACCGAGTTCTCCTCGAGCCTGGATACATCCTCGAGGATGAATCTGACAAGGAAGCCGCCCAACTTCGAGAAGACGGGAAAACATTCTTCACCGATAAGTACAAGGGCCACCAAGAGAGACTCTTCGATGAGATCCAAACTTGGTTCACTGCTTTCAACGATGATCCCCTTAACAGGAGATTCGGTGATGATATCAAGAGATTCGCCAAGGACCTCTTATTCAATTCCGAGGGTGAATTTACCTTTAAACCTAAGCTATGGAACGATGTTAGAAACGTTGTTCTCCCTACGTTCATCAGACAAGTTGGTAAGTCACTATTTTTGGAACACACGTCGTTGCCCGGTTGCGCTTGTTACTTCTTCATCATCGTGTGCATCGTTCGCTAACAAGAATTCCGCGTCTCATGTCAGGTTACGTTCCTATTCCAAGAGCTGAATACTCCGACAGCAACATTGATTTGGTTATTGAGAACCTTGTCCTCTCAGGTGAGTTTCAACATCGCCAGTTCGGGTCGCTTTGTGCAAGCCGCCACATTTACCTTCCAGCTTGTACTGAACAATGTTTCCTTCCTTCACACCGAATAGGACCTAATCTCTTCCCAAACATCGTGTTTATCGAAGCTCAAAACAGTTTTAGGTAAGTTATCGTCTTCTTTTCAAACTTCTTCAAACAATCATATTGTTTTTCAAACTTCTTCAAACAATCATATTGACAATGTTGGTTAGATTCTCCCCATACCCCCAAATCAACAAGCAGATCCCAGACTTGCACCACCACCGATTCAGACTCTCGCTCAGTCAGATCCAAGCCGACATTCGAGACGTTAACTTCGCTTTCCGAAGAAAATCTGGTTGGCCTAAGCTTTCCGATCACGGTATCGCAGATGTTGTTATCGCTGGTAAGGGTATCGGTATCGATGTTGAATTGGAATCAGTAGAGAACAGACGAGACTCAGTGTTCAAGGTCAACCACGTCAACGTTGAGATTGATACTCTCAAATTCAGTATCCGGGACAGTAAACACGATCTCCTTTACAAATTTGTTAAAGGTATCGCTACTGGTCTCATCAAGAAGGCCATCACTGCTGCAGTCCAGACAGCCATGCGAACTGCTCTCGGTCACCTCGATGATCAACTCGTTGAAGTCCGAAACAGAGTAAGTTTCACTGTCTCCAGCACAGTTTGAAATACATATTGATGTCCATTGTACAGGTTGACGAAGCCAAACGATCTGACGAGACTACCCGAACTCAAGCTCTTAAGGATCTCTACGCCCGAAAGAAGACCACCGCCGAGGAGAAGGCTAGAGAAGCCGACGCTAAGACCGGTACCTTCAAGATCGTCACTGACCGAGACTCTCAACTCAACCCCGATCTCACCCACTCATCCGAGAAATCCGCTGCTAAGAGGATGTTCCACACTTCCGACTTGGCTGCTAGCGGTAAAGAATGGAGATCCAACGCTTTCGATCTCTTCGACTCTGCCCACCCTGCTGTCACTGGTCAATCTCACCCAGCTGCTAAACAAGGTGCCGGTGTTCAAAATACCTCTGCTGTAGATGCTGCTCGACGACAGTAGATTGTGTTGTCTGGTCTGATTCTGTTTGATTAGAGATGAAGAAGTATGAATGGTCCCTTTGTATATATTTTAAACTCTTTTTAATCTACTCCATAATATGGTTTCTTGAATATGTATATAAATGAATCTGAACACAGCAATCTCGAGTTGAGTAGCATGAGCAGTTAGCAGTTTAGAAGTAGCCAGCTGATTCATCCAACGAGCGTGGCAAATGGTTGGGCTTTACAGTACGTGAGTAACTTTACTAACCGTAACAACGTCTGCTCTGGATCGCTTTAGAGCTACAGTCGAAAATTGTGGATATTCCCTTTTTATTCGTTCGCCAATTCCTAACCAACCTCCTTTCAAAAGAAGTTCATACTCAATATGGTCAAGACGGACTACATTGATGCCACGACGTGATTCAGGAGGTTATGGCGCTCGAACTCGATGATGTAACGACAGCCAAATTATCGACTTCAAGCATTGACACCAAGTTGAAGCTATTGATATCATTATTAACCCTTTTATCTTTTGGTGAGTTGGACCATTCAGCTGACGGCATGGTATTCTATGAAAAAGCTGATGTATTTCCAATGGTATTAGCTGACGCGACCTCGATTAATCGAGAGGCTATCGTTGTAGATACGTCGAATTCCCATATGAGAATTTGTAGGGTAAAGATCGTTTTATGAATTAGCAAAAATTCCATCTTTTATGATCGCGCGGGGAACATCTTGTGTCATCATGGTCATGCATAGTCATTAGCATTGGTCCTAGTAGTAGTTCCGAGCCGATATCATCTAGCAAAAGAAGCTTCATCTTGCTAATAACCACATGACATCATCATCATCAGTATCCACTGATCAACCAGCTAGAAGATAGCACTTGACTCACCATTCTCCTCTGCCTTCCCAACCAACTACTAGCCACAGGTTTCTGCACCCTTCTCTGTCCAGCTGAGTTGAGGTGATCCCTGATCGTTCGTTGTCCAAGATCATGCCACGCAGAGAGCATCAACTTTTGTTCTAATTTATATCTGTTCTCCAGTGCAGCGGTGTTTTGCTAAACAAGGTATATAGGGCGATCAGCTAAATTCTATAATCTCAGGGATGGAAGTTGACATACCCTCGCTTTCAGCAAATCCTCTTTCAACGTAGATATCTGGAGTTGGTACGATTTGGACGCTTCGGCGAAATTGCCGGATTCCTAGACAGATATTCATCAGCCATAGGTCACGGGAACCAGGTCGAGGGAAAGCTCACCATATTCGCATGATCTTCTCTAAACATCTTATCTTGCTGCTTTATAAACTGCAAATCTCTCTCAGCTATTTCATCCCACGTACATGGACTGCGTAAGCAACCCACCATCTTGGCTTTCTGCAACTTGTCATCCAAACTCTTCACTTGAGACGATAAATCCGAATTTTGCGAGAGTAACGATAAAAGCTGTTGCTGGATCTCTTGCGGTAGCCCTTTCGAAGCAAGAGATGCTCGTAAGTCACTAAGAACTCGTGTCAGCTGAAGCCCAACCCATTGTTAGATTATCGATTTGTACTTACCCAAATTCTTTCTCCTTCTCCAACTCCCTTTCTTTGTTCTCGATACCAGCAGATTGAAGATCGACCTTCTCGAGCAACAGCCTTGGGATACACACATGTCAGGTTACACCCATGATTGAACTCAATTAACCTACCTCTTAATGTCCTCCAGATGCTGGTGATCCTTTTCCCTGAGAGCCTGTACTTGTTCTTTTAGTACGCCAATCTCATTCTCAAGTTTGACAGTATCTTCTTTGACCGTTTCTCGAAGTGCTATAGTGGGTGTCAGCTATGTCCTACCTCCATGTACTAAAAACCTCACATGTTAAGATCGCTTTTTGATCTTTGTCGACTAGTCCCACTCAATAACGTGGTCAGCTTTCACTTCGACACCTTAAGAAGTCGCAATTGAGCTTACAATCGGTCTTGGCTATCGCCAATTCCTTGTCAACCACTTCTCGTGCCACTTCTGAAGCCTCTTTCTCCTTTAATAGCGCATCCCTCTCTTCCAGTACCTCGTTGAGTCGTTCCCGTAAGGCAGAAGCAGTTTGAGAACTACAGAAGTTGAGCTATGATTGACCATCGACGTGTTACAGGCATGAGCTGACTCACTGATCACCTCCATGTCCTGCTCTTATACGTTCCATCGTAGCTTGCAATCGCAACAACGATCGATGTTCCTGGAGGTAATCAGATTGATATTTATCCTTCGACTTGTTCGCGTCCGCTAAGAGAGTCTCAAGGGTGGCCAGTTTACCAGTATCTCCCGCCCCCGAGCCAGACCTGAGATCAGCAAGTTCCCGTTGGAGCGAGCGTATCTTGAGTCTCAAGCTATCCAATCTGAATATAAGCGGAATTCGACTATGGTTCAACACGATACTTACTCTGTCTTGGTATCCACTTTTCCATCGCCGTCCTCATCGACCACGCCAAGCTCATCATCCAGCGTAGTCTTGCTGCCCATCACGGATATTCTGGACCCCTGCCTTTTCAAGCCAGGTGCACCCAGCTCAATTTCTTTGAGACGTTCTTGCTGAGCTTCAAGTTGTGATTGATCCCTCTCATATTTCCTCGATATGTCGTCGAATTCTGCACGAGTCACTTCAAGCTGATGATTCAATTCGGAGATCTGTGCATGCAATATTCAGCTTGTATACATCATATTCCGCACGATCAAAGCCGCAGCTCACCTGAGTAGCTTGCTCAGTCGACTTCTTTTCTAGCGCTCCTATTTGAGATTTGTAGCTATCTACGAGTCCTTTAGACGATCCTGCTTTCTTGAGATCCGCTTCGAGAGATGCATTGGTGTTCACTAGCTGCGCATTCTCCTCCTCCAGATTCTGTTAAATAGATCAGCTGAAACCGTGAAGTGCCACTAAAAGAGGACAGCTCACCCTCAAATCTTTTCTTAGGCCAGCAGATTCTTCGAGCTTCTTTTTGTATTTTTCGATTACATTCTCGGACTTCTTCAATCGTTCGGCAGCGTGTTTATACCTTATGAGAGAAGCCTAAGCGTGATATGTTACGTACATTGTACGGCTACTCACTCGTCCACTTGGTCTCGGAGTTTGACAGCTTCTGCAGCTTGTTCTTTCAGTTCCTCCACCTGCTCATTATCAATTACTCGATGTCATCGTGTAAGTCAGATCATGAACCACCTTACTGTCTTCGTCAACTCTGACACCAGATTCGTTTGTTTCTCAAGTGCACTCTCAGTATGTGCCAAACTATCTTCTGCTTTACCTCTGCAATTAATGTCAGTAATTACGCTAGATCTCATACATGATAAGCAGAACCTACAGATCTGTCCGTAATCTGTCTAGCTCAGCAGTAGCAGCCGTCTGACTAGTTCTCAATCCTGTCCCTTGAGCTGAAGGATCCGCTCGAGCAGCTGCCAGTTGTTCCAACGCATCGTCTCGTTCTCCTTTGACCTCGTCCTATATGGCTGTGAGTCAGCTGAGCACTAAAATAGCGGAGACATCGGCTGACCAAATTCGAGGTCAATCCTTCGACCTGTTCCAGCATCTTCTCGCATCTAGCTCGCAGTTCGTCATTATCCTGTAGAAGCTTATCGCGTTCTTGACGTATACCCGATGGCGGCGGTCTGCAACTTGTCAGCTTTTTATTCACAGTCATCTCATGAAATCAGCTCACGAGAAGTCCGTTGACTGCTTGATAGGTGAAGTACCGAACGGGGAATAGATTTCGTCGTCTGCCCCTTCCTCTTGAGGCAACGTAGCCATGACCTGTGTGATGGTCAGCTTTCTAATAGAAGAAATATGACCAGAGAACGAACCGCCGGACGGATATGACTCACCTCTTCGATACTCTTCATCAACTCAGCCATATGACTCTCCCTCAATCCTTGTATCTTCGCTATGACCTGTTCGTTCCCCGGTGCCCATACGCCCACAGCAAGGCAAATCCTGCATATCTGAGCGAGTCCTTTTAATCCTTCCGATGTAGATGGTGCTTTGGCGATAGTGGGAAAGGGAGGCTCGGGCAGGTTCGAGAGTGATAGATTCGCTGCATGTGGAGGAGGGAGGGGGAAGGAAAGTAAGAGTCGATACAGTCGCTTGCTACGAAATTCGTCAGTTGACTTCTTGTCTATTGCCAGGCAGACAGTATCTCACAGCGTGTTCATCCGCAATACCCAATTCTCTGCCGATCCTGAGGCAGTAGGAGCAGGCGTGCGGTTGGAGACATTCTTGAAATGGGTTGAATCACTAGAGATGCGTCAGCTGCTGTCCGATTTTGTCCAATCGACTCATTCAAGCTCACATAGATGCCATGACCTTTTTGATACAACTGATTAGCTGTTTCCGAAGTAAGCAAAATGGATAAACTCACCTCCATCAAGGCCTTCCCATCAGACAAGTCCTTGAAAGCTGTGACTGGTCTAGACAGCTTGAAGGTATTCAAGTATGCCACGAGGGCAGCTTGTTCCGCTCGTGACATGGTATCAAATGCTCCTGTCTCTGAGGGACCCCGTAACAAGTGTCGCACAGTAAGCTATGAAGGGGACGATTGTTGCTGTTGGTATTGTCGTTGTCACTGTCATCACTGTTGTCGTTGTTATTGCAGTTTTCCCTCGAGGATGGCATGGAGGACTGTGCGGGGCCAGGCTGGTTGGCTGCAGTGGAGGTGTTCTTTTACGTAATTTGATCTGTGTCACGTGTCATGTGATTCTGGGTGTGAGGAGTGTGAGACGCGTTGGATTTCTGTTAGGTGGATGAGAACATTACGAGTACAAAACCACAATCTCTGACTCTTCTTCTTTCCCTTCTTCAATCCATTCACAGACCTCCTCCTCTGCATAGACACTCATTGTTATCATGCTTTAGTGCTTCTATAGCCCGCTATATACTATTCTTGATTTTTCCTCGATAGATCTTTTCCACAATGACATCCACACCTCTCCGCCCCAAATCGCACTCGCGCACAGACGAAAACCACTCCTGGTCCAAACGGCAGCGTCTATCATCCTCAAAATCGGATCCACAGCGGAAGAACGATACAACGCAAGATGAGAAAGCTTTGATGGATGACCTGATGGCTGGGCTGGACGCGTCAATGTTTGATGCAATTGGCTCATCACCAATACGTCCAAAATCAAACAAATCATCCCAAGCTTCGCCTGTTCAAAGTCAACCAAAAAGAAAACATGTTGAGGTGAAGATCGAACCTCTATCGCCCATCAAGAAAATCAATGTGTCACCCCGAAAGAAGAAGGCCCAGCGGTCACCGATAAAAGAAAAAGCAGGAAATGCTTTCGCTCCTACTTGGACCAAGTCGCCCGCCAAGATCAAGAAGGAAAAGGCAATATCTCAAGCAAAGCCACAAGTTGAAGCGTCAGTCAAACAGGAAATCGAAATTGGGATAGCGCAAGATGAACCTGTATTCAAGGAAGACATTCAAGTCAAACCTGAATTAGCTGATGAAGATCTGTATGATTTTGATTTTGATTTGAATGACCTGACTGCTTTTGAGGAGGAACTACTGGGTTTACCTGAAGCTAAAGTGAGTGTTATCGCCGGTCACATTATATTGTGCTCACCAGTCTCACGACCGGCTGCAGACCCGTTACCCTATTTCCAATCCCCCTCGTCCCCCTCCACCACCCGGGTACACATCGACACCATGGACCCGTTGTATCGTCAACACCGTTTCCACGGGCTTGAGGTTTACAAACGGAATCATTCCATCTCTAGATATCATTGAGGCTGATGAGGGAGGAGGTACATCATATGGAAAAGTGAGTGTCATGATCGAAGCACAGGAGAAAATCACTGACGTATCTCTTAGACACTAATCGTCACGTCGACGGAAAACGAGATCAAACGAATAGTCCACCTGAAGGATCAGTGGTCAAACTTGCACATCAAGAAAAGTAGGTATCTATCATCAGCTCACTATTCAACCTCAAGCTGACATCTGCTTCAGACGATATCGTCAACATCATATCTCCTACCCTCTGCGACCAGAATGTCGTTGGTCCCATCGTCTTGACTCTCAAGGACCCCTTGACATTCCTCATTCACCATCCAGATCTCATGCTTACTATGACTTCCATCGCCAACGCAATGCCTTGTCCTCGTAAACCCATCTTACAATCTCTCATCAAAACGCCTGGTCCACCATCAAAAGCCGTCCTCTATGGTAATCTACTACATAGTCTCTTACAAGGAGCTCTGCTCGAGCAATCGTTCGACGCAGATAGTACGTTCAAAAGGATAGATAGCGAGCTGAAGAAGGAGGAGAGGAGATTGGAGATATGGAGTACAGGTATAGGAATGATGGATGTAAGAGAGGAGATTGGCATGAGGGCAGGTAGAGGGTTCGAGGTATTTGGTGATAAGTGGGTGGGTGAGCAGCCAGGGGTAAGTTTTCAACTATCGATGTTATAACGAACGTATGACTGACTCCATGTCTAGACAAAAGGCGAACTACATACTTCTCCGGGTGACAACCCGAGCTTTTTAGCTATAAGTGGTTTACATGAGGTGGAAGAAGATATATGGTCGCCAAAATGGGGATTGAAAGGAAAGGTGGATGCTTCAGTTCAAGCCAAGATCATACGTGATCCCTCAAAATCACAGGAAGCAGAAGAGTTTGTCTCACCACTGGAGATCAAGACTGGACGATCTGTTGGAGTGATGGCTCATAGAGCGCAGACTATGCTGTACACGTTGCTGATGGAAGATAGATATGGTGGGTATAGATAAGCATCATCTCAACACAAGCTAATGTACAAATTTCAGGTGTACCCGTTCCTGCTGGCTTGCTGTATTACTCCCAGCTGGATTCGATCTTACGTGTGGAAGCCAAGCAGAACGAAATTCGAGCGTTGATAATAGCAAGGAACGAATTAGCAGACTGGTTATCGAAGAAACGTCGTGTACCTAAACCTCCTACGTCGTCTTCAGATGATATGGTGAAGCCAATAGAAGATGTGGAAGAAGCTTTCTTACCGCCTACCATCGATCATACGAAAGAGTGTCGATCATGTTATGCCGTAGACAGCTGCATGCTGTACAGGAAGGTAAGCTATACATATCCCGTTTAAGAGTACTACAGATAGCTCACTAGGTTTTCAGGCAATCGATGATGTTCAACCTCATCCTCAAGATCCCATTGCGGATTTATATGAGGAGAAGACCGGTCATATGACTCAGAAAGATGCTGAATTCTACAAAAAGTGGGATACACTCTTGACTGTCGAAGAGCAGGATATCGGTAGGCACAGGAGTCAGCTGTGGACGTTGACTGCTAAGCAAAGGGAAAAGACGGGAAGGTAAGCCGAGAGATTACTAGCGCGAGTATAGCAGGATTAGCTGACTTGAAATCGGGCTTGACAGATGCTTTGGCGACATGATCATCTTATCATATTCCAATGACCTGGGCAAATCGCTAGCCAAAATCCATCGACACGCATACACCTTCATACGTGCACCTCACGCGGGCACCCAGGCCACGAACACATCCCTGCTTTCCGGCCATATTGCTAAAGGTGATCCGGTATCGCTGTCTATTGAACCTGATTTACTTTGTCTCTCAAGAGGATTTGTACTGGATTTGACAGCCAAAAGTATCACTATCGGCGTAACGTACGTGATCGATGTCGAAGCCTTACTCAAACGTACCGGTCGATCTCACGCCTTATCGGAGGGAGAGGGAAAAGTCGTATTTCGAATAGATAAAGATGAGATGGCAAGTGGGATGATGAGGATGCGGAACAACCTCGCATCGCTATTCTACGCCAAGGATGGAGATGGAGCCAGAAGAAGGTTGATCGTTGACCTCGCTAAACCCGAATTTGAATCTTCTTGGATACCTCATGACAACCAAATCCCAGCTCATCTGAATGAAGATCAACGAAATGCCATGAGGAAAGTGATGAGTGCTAGAGATTACGCCTTGATACTTGGTATGCCCGGTACGGGTAAGACCACCACCATAGCTGAAATCATCAAGCTCCTTGTGAATGAAGGGAAATCAGTCTTGTTAACTAGTTTTACTCATTCGGCGGTTGATACGATATTGATGAAACTGTTAAATACGGAATTCGGTATCTTGCGATTGGGTAATATTGATAAGGTGAGAGTCAATTTACCTGCGATGCGACTGGATATATTGGAAGGAAGGTTATCAACAGCTTCTGATCATTCTTGCTCTAGGTCCATCCGGATGTACAGCACTTTACGCTTGAAGCGATGGAGCAATCTACGAGTATGGAACAATTAGAAAAAAGATTGATGAATCCTCCTGTAGTCGCTGCTACTTGTTTAGCAATTGATCAGTAAGTCCAGCTGCGATATTTTCCATATGAGGAGCAAGAGCTGATCAACCTATACGTAGTCCGTTGTTCTTCAAGAGAAGATTCGATTATTGTATTGTAGACGAAGCTTCGCAAATCACTTTACCTACTTGTATAGGACCGCTGAGGATGGCAGATAGATTTGTGTTGGTCGGAGATCACTTCCAATTACCTCCTATCGTGAGTCCATTTCCACGATACAACACGACATCTGGAATTGTGAAAGTGGTGGCTTATGATTGATTGACGGACGATCTGACAGGTCCGTCATCCTGAAGCGAGACGAGGTGGACTTGACGTATCGCTGTTCAAACTTCTTTCCTCGGCGCACCCCCAATCAGTTACCGATCTCAGTATGCAGTATCGAATGAACGAGGATATCATGTTACTGTCCAATCGACTGGTGTATGAAGGGAAATTGAAATGTGGGAACGAACAAGTGGCACATAGGGGATTAGTGCTAAAAGGTCGAAAGGAGTGTCGGGAGGTGTTCAAATGCGAAGAAGATGTCGATCATGGAGATTGTTGGATTCAAGACTTGTTAGAAGAGGAGTGAGTTGATTCGTCAATCAGAATGAGACAAAATCTGACGCCGTTGACTGTTGAAATGTAGTGCCAAGTGTATATTCGTCGATACCGATGGATTACCTGCACCTGACTCCAGAGTAGGTGATCTGGTGCAAAATGAGGTCGAAGCGAAGTTGGTCCAGCAGGTGAGTTAGATCGTCAATCTCACGATATATAAGCTCAATCAATTCATCTCGATTTCAGCTTGCCACCGCTTTGACTGAGTCGGGATTACATCAAGAAGACTTAGCGATCATTACTCCCTACAGACAACAGATCAAGTTACTCTCTTCACTGGTCAAGTCTTCTTTGCCCCGTGTGGAGATCTTGACGGCAGATAAGAGTCAAGGCAGAGATAAAGATTGTATATTGATTTCGCTCGTCAGATCGAATGAAGGTGGTAATGTGAGTGTCTGCACGTCGGAAACTGATGTTTGAGCTGATGGTAGTACGTTTTGGTCAATATAGATTGGTGATTTGCTAAAAGATTGGAGAAGGATCAACGTATCTTTCACTCGAGCTAAAAAGAAATTAATCATTTTCGGATCTGCTAAAACCCTATCTCAAGATACATTATTGAACGATTTTTTGGAATTGATGAAATCTAAGAATTGGATCAAGAGGTTGGACAGAGGAGATGATAGTTCACATGAGATGAGAGATCACATATCCACGGGCCATATAAGGGGAGATCTCCAAGTGAAGGATGAAGTCAAAGAGGATGAGGAGGACACTGCGACGCGCACGAGGAAACAGAGTAAAAATGGAAAGAAAGTGATTAGAGCGAATAGTGATGTATTAATTAAAGGTGCTTTTGGTACAGAGATCTTGGTGAGTCGACTTTTGACATGAACAGGATGACCATTAGCTAACGACGATGCCGATATGTGATAGGGAATGGAATGAGATTTTCTGATGTGACTGTGACATTGTTGTACGACTATGGCCTTTGTAGCGTATGATGACTTGCTATACTTGCTACTGCTTTTATTGCACCTTTTGTAGCTATCGATTGAGATGACATGCATTTCGAGATATTACATACAATACATACAAGAGATAAATCTATATAACCAATTCTGGAAGAAGTTAGATGAAAGCGGAACCACCACTATGATATGGGAGAGATATCAGCTTGACGATCTGACGATCTGACAACAGATTGAAGTGTGACTTACTCTGGCAGTCTTTCGATCTGATATCTCCTTTTCGCGACGTACATCAATGGTACGCCTGGTACTTTCCTGATTCTACGACGAAGATCTCGGTCGCACTGTTGATAGCGGTAAAGATGCATTAGATATCTTTATGTTCCCATGCGTCTTAGCGGGACGAGACACAGAGAGAGAGTGTGTGTGTGCAAGGGCCGGGAGGTGGAGGGAGGGAGCAAGAGAGCGAGAGGAAGAGAGCAGAGTAGAGGCGGGGAAGAAAGGAAAAGGGGAAGGAATGAGAATTGAGAGAAGACATAAATGTCAAAGAGAACATGATCTATCGATGGTTGAAACTTACAGTAGCGACTATATAACATTTGTGTACAGTCACACGATTTACCAGACAATCATCTGCATATGTACCTGAGTCTATTGAAGAATAATAATAATAATAATCGATGATTAGGTTAAATACATATTGGGAAAAACTTGTGATTTTAGAGAGGAACTCACGATCACAATGTAATCTCTCAAATCTGGGATCCTTCGCTATCCTGTATACATGATTCACTTGTTAAGCTTTCATCCTCTCTTCCAAAAGTCACAGATGAAAAGTCGCGAGAAATGTAAACTGACCTCAAAGCCAATCTATATTTAGGACCCAATTTCTCCAGTTCCGCCAATACGCAATCCGATATGGTAGGTATACATTTAGCCATCAGGCAATCCATCATACCCTGTACCAATTCAATTTTGTTCTGAATTGAGAAATTGATAAAATTGGTATCCACAAGTATACGATAAGGCGGACCCAAGTCGGTATTGTGGGATAAGAATAGTCTGAGGTAATCAAAGGATGATTTTAGCTTGATCGTATACAGATCCAATTGTTGCATTTTGACCGGTACACTTACGATGAAGATACTTGTGCTCTGTAATAGTCATATGTTGTTGTCAGCTGTCATGCTACGACTGGATACGATCATACTGGAATAGAAGAAGATATACTCACACGGCCTTTTTCTCTTCTGCTGCTTTCTCCTTTTCGGCTTTCTTAGCTGCCTTTTCGACGTTCTCTTTCCTGTTTAATGAGAAGAAAGGGTAATTTGATTAGCTCCATTTTTGGCTCTTCCGATGTATAGTATTGAGCGCTCCATGAGCCGACGCCGTCCAATACTCACAACCGAGGATCACTAGGTTTAATCATGCGCTTGACAGCTGCAAACTTTCTTGTGATCTTTGCCTTTCCCTATGATCCGCCAAGGCCAGTCAGCTGATTATTCGAGGACCGCTTTCACACGTTCGTGTCAGCTTACCATCGTTTACTACTTTGTCTTAGTGCGTTAGATGCTTGACGTTATATATTCCTTGTTAATGATATTCCAGGTCATGACAACATGGGTTGTTCAACTTTTCTGCAGAGTAGGTGGCAAAACATCACATCGTGTGATGTCACGTGAGCCATTCTGATTCATTACGTAATATCTACAGCCAAGACGAAAAAAAGCCTCCACTTTTCACAATCAGACAAACATCATCACTGCTAAGGAGAGAAACATTATCAGTCCATACCTTTCCATCCCTTTCACTCTGAAGAGATACTGACAACAACCTTGCATCTTGCCTATAACAACCAATACCCCTCCCGCCGCAAGATGTCAGCTGCCTCGCCTACCCCCTCAAATATGCCTCCGCCGGGAGTCAAGCGGCCCAGACCTTCTGGAGCCGGGGCAAGTTCGAACACCGCTCCACAGGGTGGTAGTTCACGGACAAAGAGAAGAAAGCCAGATGTAGTAGCTACGAATGTCGAGGAGTCGTCGAAAGGCAAAGATGATGAATTGTTGGATCCAGGAGAAGTCAAAACGAAGGTGAGTAGGCAAGATTAGGTGTCGTAGCCCTTACATTAATATCATACTTCTTATATGAGATCAATAATAGTCAATGCTGATAGGATGTCACTTGACAGATTGACTTTAACGAACTTCCCGTTGAGACGCTATACAAATATCTGGAGTATCATGACTTACTACCTAGATGGGATGTCTCTCCGTGGTCTGAGGAACCTTGTACTCCTCGTAAGTCACCTTCATCCTCACGCGACTTGTCAATATACAACGCAAAGTGCTGTTTCTATTTGCTGCTGATCGTCATCTTTGAATGGATGTAGCGAATCAATTGTATACCTTATCATCATCAGCTCCAATCGTCCCTCCTCCTAATACCACTTCTACTGCCTCTCAGACTAACCAGCAATCTCTGTCCCAAGAACATTCGCAAACGCAACCGCAGACGCAGGACCAAGAAACACCAGCGCAATTACCCCAAACTCAATTGTACGAATCGACCAATGGGACTCATCCCGTGAACGGTGAAAATGGGATGATAGTGGACGAACCTCAATTACCTCAATTACCACCTACCGCTTCTGATTCGAACGTAGAATCAACTTCTGCCTCAGCGCAAGCTGCAGATCAAGCTGAAAATATACAGCCTAAAAGCGAGAACGACCATATAGAAGGACAGATCGATCAACCCGTCAATGGACAGGAAGAAAATACCGATCAGACCGAAGATGCCGAAGGGACTGTAGATAATTTCGAACCTCCCACGACCCGATCCAAGACTCTTCCTGTCCGTCAACCCATAACGAACACACCTTCTCCTGAACCTCTCCCGCAAATCAAGAGAGGAGTAATCACGTTATCAGACGTGTATGCAGCTAGGGAAGTGTTAGCTGAGAAAGCGAATAATCATTGGATGAAAGGATTGGGTGGTGGACAGAATAAAGAAGGAGAGACGATCGTCAATTTCTTATATAAGATGAAAGTGGGTCAAGGTGAGTTCAATTCAAGTCGTTTTGGTTTTTTTTTAATCCTCTTGATTTTTGAGCTGAGTTTCAATTTAATTGAATCGTTTTGGTATGGTCGATTTGATAGGTCGTTTGTTAAGGGTGTATAATCCTACGCCAGCTAATTATTCATGGTGATACCCCTTCGTCCCTACTTCCAACCACTAATGAAGATCGATGGTCCATCTTAAGAAATCCACGAAGTTATACTCGATCACATCTTGATTACTTGTTTGTTCTTTTTGGCAAGATTTTGATATCATGCATGTCTCTAGGGTTCATTGTATATCCCCTTTTTTAAGATATGCTGTATGATGGCGGGAAATAATATTCATATGCTTTCCTTGGATGTACTGTTATATTATCAATCTCTTATCTATTTTGGTCGTGGTTGTGGAATTGATTGTTTCACTCTTTCATTTCTTTGTGTCTTTCAGATCACTTGTTCTTGTATGATTCTTGATTCGAGATGTATAATCTAATCTTCCATATGTCTGTTTCTGACCACTGGGTGAGATTAGATATCTTACTATATCAGACGAGAAAGAAAAAGAATCATTCTTTATACAAATACTCAAACCTGGTTGAATATACCGTACCTCATATACTGAACGATCTGACGCCTCAGATGTGCAGAGAAATGGACCAAGTCGAAAGAATCATGTACGGTCTCATTCCGATCACTAGACGTCAAACATACAGTACAAAAAACGAATCGATCGTATACATCACCATCTTTTTTTTTGGGTAATTTGGACAGATAGAAAATGAAAAGTGATTTCTGATCAACAACATAATCTTACAAAAGTGAATATACAATTCGGAATATATATATATATATATATATATATATGGATAAAATAAACAAATTCACCCCTGCCCCCTAGCATAAATTTCTTCACCGTGTATACTTCTCTTTTCCCATACTTCGAACACTTATAACTCATCAGCAGTCAAATCATCTTCACTTTCGCTTCCTTCAACAATCTCAAACCCGTCTTCCTCATCATCATCTTCCATGGTAAGTTTGGAGGTGGTCGAAGCGGTAGTTTCGGTAGGTACACCATCAACATCGATTAACGATCCATCATCAGACTCAGTATCTAACGAGATAACACTTTCGTTTTCGCCTTCTTCAGCTGTGAACGTTTCTGCTTCGACATCGCCAGTAGTAGAAGATGCGGAAGAGGCCGGTTCTTCACCTTTGTGTTGGATTTGGGTGAGAACTGAAGAGGAAGAGGTCGAAGGCATGATTACAGCTGAAGAATTGAGCGAAAGCGTTCCTGAATCACCGGTAGATCTAGGTAATTCTTCTACTGTAAATCTATGAGACCAGATCGTTAGCCTACATTTCCATACGAAATACCGATACTCAAAACTCACCTTAATCTCAATGGTTGACCATAAGCAGTGCCATTTTCGTCCTCAAACCTCCAAAACTCAACGATCTCTTGTCCCCTCTCAGCGTCCTCTGAAACTCTCAATCCTGGGATGGTAATGATCAACTCATCACCGTCTTTCACTTCTCCCCTCGAGTACTTCACATCGACATTTTTGGAAGCATCGCCAAGCACTCCTTCTGACTTGAGCACCAGTTTAACTCGCTCGAAATCGTATTCTTGACCAGACGCGAAATTCTTGACTCTCCACGATTTGGTAAATTCGGCACCAGGCGGTAGCGTGCAGCCAGGCGGGATGGTCAGATGTCGAACCCAGGAGAAGATATCTAGTGGAGTTACTGGTTCCTTGGGAGTCGAGATTCCCGACGAAGTTCTGGACTGGTTCGATGCTTGGATAGCGAGATCTTTCACAGCTTTAGTCAAAGCTGGAACGACCTCTGCCTCAGCTGGAGCAGCGGGAGAATCGGTGGATTCAGGCTCGACTTTGTTATCTGGAGTCAGAGGTGCGGAGAGATTACCAACGGACTCTTGAGCATCGTAGAGATTTCGGGTGACGAATCCACCAGGAATGGCAGGTTCGTTCTCATTCTCTTGCACCAAAGGAGTGAGTACTTCATCTTGAGCTTGTGGGGTGGAAGTCGCAGAGTTGACATGAACTCTTCTACCCAATCGAGATCCATCAGGACTTTCGTGTTGTCGCCAGCATCCTGCTCTTCTAGGCCCGAAAGCATCACCGTTCACTCTTCTCTCGTGAGCATGAGCATGCGCATGTCCTCGTCGACCATGTCGATGTCTTCGAATGTCCGAGTCGGACTCGCTGGGAGGTTCAAAGTGAGAAGAGAAGTCCAATTTGAGAGGTAACTTCATCTTCAACATGGGATGATCGACTGGGTGGAGCTCGTGAGGAGAAGATTCGCATGCCTCGCAAAGATCGTAGTCGGGGCATGAGGGGTGCATGCACTTGTATCGAGATCCTCGGATGTAGCTGTTGCATCCTGTAAACCAAATCTGGTCAGTCAAAGGCTCTCGCATCAGTCGTTTAAGGGATGGACTTACCATCACAGACGACATGAGGGTGAGGGACGCTCTCCTTCTCCTCCACCGATGTATTGGGCACATAGTCACTTGACTTGTGAAGCTTGACGAATGAGTGACCCGGGTGAGTATCGGTAATCGTAGCAGCACAATGATTGCAACTGTCCCAATCAGGGCAGTTGAGGCATTTCCATCGTATGCCTGTGATAGCAAGACTGCAAAGATCACAAGTTGCAGGATGTCTGACGGATTGTTCAGCTCGACCTTCGTCATCGAGTTTGATCCTCTCTTCCAGATCTCGATGAAGCATCGCCTTGAAAGTATGAGCGGACGGGTGAAGGTCCGAAGAATGGAGTAATGGAAGACATGATCCACATAGATCGTAGTCAGGGCATTGCTGTTGAGAGTCGGGTCAGCTGATATGCTTAATCGAACAGAGAATCAACCTACCTCGCATTTGTATCTGACACCTCTGATACCTTCCTCACATCCATCACACCAGATTCTTCGATGTCTGAAACCGCCTTTACCGAGCTGAGCAGATCGACCGTTCGACTTTCTCTCGTCTTGAGGTTCCTCCTTTACTGGCTGAGTCTGAGTTTGAGCATCAGCTTGAGGTTGAACGAATGCACCTGGGATGGGTCGTTCGGTCTCGCTGGTTGTATCCGTAGTGGCTACTCTGGGAGCACCTTCGAAAGTGGTAGCGAGTTGGTTGGACAAGTTGACCAGGAAAGCATCGAGCATGGTCTTAATTTCTCTGACTGGAACAACGTCCGCAGGAACAGGTGGATTGAGAACATCGCTAACTCTGTCAAAGAGGTTTCTGATACCTCTATCGCCTTGGTGAGGTTCGAATCGAGGTGCATGTGCACCGAATCCACTGAACTGGGCTGGTGGTGGTGGGGGAGGCATAGGTGCCCATCCTCTAGCATGGAAATGTGGAGGAGGGGGTCTGAAACCTCGTCGACCATGATGACTCCGGAACCTTGGGCCGTGAGGAGGAATGAGATGATCGAGAGGAGGGAAGAGCTGATGATCATTCTCATACTCGTTACCTGCCTTCCAAGCAGCAAGTTCATCCTCAGTTTGTTGAGCTCGACCCACTTCTTCTCTTTCCTCAGACTCAGCATAATCCCTGAGTGATTGAGGTGGATAACCATCTGGGAGGGCCGTACCGTCCAGTTGATCGTTCATCTTGTTGAATTCTTGTTGACAATTGAGCAATTCCGATTCGAGGTCTTTGACTGATTTCTTCTTATCGTTCACTCGATCCGACCAGAAAGTCACACCGGTGGTATCGTCGTCCCTTCGGCACGAGGCCAGTTTTTCTTCGAGAGCAGTAAGGAGAGAAACTCGCTTGGCGAGATCTTCTTCGACTGACGAAATGTGAATAGCCAAATCGCCAGCGGAAGTAAGCAGGCTGTTGGCTCGGTGGTACCCGTGAATGCTGTTCAATCTTGGGTCGGAAGCGAGAAGTACGGTGAATACCAATGCTGGAGCTGGTAGACCACTGTGAGTGAAGGGCGCTTGAGCTGATTCGTATCTGGTGAATAATACACACAATCGTCAGCACCTGATCAATGCAGTCGCCACTAATCCCCTAAATGGGCAAGACCGTTGAAATCGGACGTCACGACAAGGGTCATTCTTGACAGAGTCTTTTCACCCTATACCTAATGTAGGAGGACCAACGACAAAAAATGAGGACTCTCACTCACTCGGCAGCATCACACACATGCTTCTTGAACATGATCCTCGCCTCTTGGGCATCATCTGGGAATAGGAGGACATTCACCCAGTAAGTGTGAGCTGTCGAAGGGAGGTTGAAGATGCTTCGAAGCTGTCACAACACAGTAAGGTAGCAGAGAATAGGCGCAATGGTTCAACGGTCGTCCAGAGTAGCCGATATGAGGGGATAGTGAAGTAGAAAGAGGTGGTTTTATCAGCTCTCTTGTTATCATTCAACACAGCCCCGGAGATAACCGATGGATGGGTAACTATCCCTCTTCCTCTTGAGGTGGATGAATGATTCACTCACCTTCTGTTGGACCTCTGAGTAAGGAGGGAACTTTGATCTGTCGAAAGTAAGACGCCTAGTCTCATCTTTCAGAGTCGCCTTGATGACGAACATGATGAGTGTATTACTCTGGTTGATCTACTGATAAGGTTGAGGGGGTGGCGATATCGCCTTTCCTTCCTGTTGGACTATATAAGGATGACTATTTGCTATGCCGAATGCTCTTGTCGATAACAGAGTTGATGATGAGACGGAAGTGAGGATGGTATTTCTTGAAATGATGAAAAGATAGGTCAAGGAAGTGAGTGAGAAAGAGATACGAATATGGATATGGATATGAGCCTTGTATGAGAGGGAATAAAGGATTGCGTTATCTCTCTTGTTCGCAGTTAGAGTGTCTTGATCACTCGTAGCTTGCGCGTCTATGCCCGTGCGATGCATACTCAATCCGGTAATCAACCATGGCGCACACAACCGATGAGTGGCATCTCAATGGTTATATCATCATAGGTGGCACCTTGTGCATGGCATACTCCCCTGCTGGAAGATCGCCTCTGATCGTCAACGGGACTGCTGACTGACAAATGAGGGACGAGTCCAGATGGAGCCAATCAATCGTTGGTCATATGGGGAGGGGAGTTTGATCTGATATCGTGTTGCTGGAACAGAATCAGGCATGTGCAGGTTGTGCTCACCCAGGCACAGAAGGGTGGGGTGATTACGTACACGGAGGGGTGTTATGAATGATGTCAGACAAAGATATAGTTATCAGGCTGACCATTCCAACCTAGAGATCTGTCCTGTATGTCATGTCTTTACTTACGTCTTCTCCTCCCTTTGCTGGCCGACTGTCACCTGATAGTAGCAGATGGTTATCATCATACTCGTAGAACATCGATCCTGATAGACTACAAATGAGTCACTGAGTCTACATACTACTACTTTCTACGTTCTCACTCATCACTGCCCCTTGAATCATACCACGAGAGCACTTGACTCCTCTTCCCCCTCGTTCCTTTTTCCCACATTGGATCAAGAGAAACCTTATAGATACCCTTCTCATCTATCAAATTCCGGTCATCTGTTTCCATATATCCCTCTTATTTATATAATCAACCAATCTGTCTCTCTTCTCTTTATCGTCTGCCAACAGCATAGAACCAATCAAATAGACAACCTTTCAAACCCCAACGTAAGGATTTAGGTATAGACGTACAGACAAGAAACATAACGAACGACAGGATCGAACATCAACAGCCTAACGACGCATCATCAACAGCAACCTTATCATCATCATCATTGATCTACTCCCGCTGTCAAGAACGAATCTTCGCTTTCTCACTTGAGCAACCACAGAATCAGGTTAAAACACCTTTCGTCGACAGGATCGAAGGATCGACAATTGCATCTCATTCACTACATTCACCCGAGACACAGTCTCACCTTCAGTTCCTTTCGATTGAACAGGAGAGGATCTCCTGGGTAGACTAGAGACTAGATACAAGGCGGTTAGGCATTCACTTGTTGTACTGCATCAGCGGAGTAACTACGATCAAACCTATTTGTAAGTTATTCACCAGCTGATGGCCGCGGATCATCGACTGATCATCATTCATTCGGTCTTCCGACTCAGCTCACGATGAGTACCTCATCACCCATAAAATCCCAAACGCTCCCTCCGGTACACAATCCCAACAGTCCCAACCCCAATGCCCCCATCTTCAGACCATCACCGGCTAGAGCCACCAGTCTGACCGGCACCCCATTCCAATACAAGACGAGGGCGGCATCTCAGCCTGCTGGAGAGAGGATCCCACCGTCTTCGACACCTGGTTCAGGGAGAGGTAGTCCAGGTATGAACGGTACGAACGGCGTTGGAGGAGGAGCTTTCGGAGTGATTGGTGGATCAAGGGCTCCAGGGAGGTTCAGTAATGCTTTGGCTGGTGGAACGCAGACGAGGGCGAATAGCTTTTCAGCCGGAGAAGTAAGGGAACCAAGGGTATGTTTTCTATGTCCACTCGCCTAGAAGTGATGCTGATGAAATGGTTTGGATTGGGCGAAATAGAATACAGTACTGAATCGGACACTATCATCCCACACCGAAGAATTCTTCCCATCTCGCTCCCAATCCACTTCGCCCTTCCCTACGTTTTCACCCAATTCCACTCCTTCTACCTCTCCCGCCGCTATCCGCCAACACCCCTTACCCCCCTCTCCGCCCAAAGCAGGAGCCAACTCCTCACGGTCTAGATCACAATCCTTAGCTACTGGTGTGCGTCCCACCAACATCGACAGACCGTGGTTCGGCACGATGAGCACTCTGGAAAACGTAGGGGCTTTCTCTAAAGCGGATGTAGGGTGGAATATTAGCCCCAATGAAGGAAGTAATATGTCCCCATTCTCACGTGGACTGCCGTCATTGGGTAACAACCCTGCACGAGAGGAGATGTACGGTAAGAATGGTGTCACACCATCTGGGGGAGGGTTCAAAGATGGTATCAAAGCTTCTGTAGGTCCGGCATGGGGAGCTTCGCCACCTGATACTACAGCATTATCATCATCGGTACATAAAGCTCTCGGAAGTGGATATGGACAAGGGCAACCTTTCACTGGTGGAATGGTAGGAAATGCATATGGAGAATCGAATGGAGGGAATAGATCAGGAGCATCATCAAGAAGACATAGTGTATCTGTCGTAGGTGGACCAGGAGGTAGAAGGGAATTTGCTTTTGGCGAACCTGGAATGGGAATCACCTCTATGAGTCCACCCTCAAGAGGTTTATTCGGCTTTGAAAGTGATTTAGGAAACGCCTTGAGTCTGGATATTGATCAAAGCAAGAGGACAATCAGAGATGGGGAAGTGTCAAATTCAGGATCATTACCTAAATTCGGATTTGGCGAACCAGGAACGGGACATCAGCGTATATCGTCCATCAATCGACCTAAGAACGAAGAGATTTTCCCATCGTTCGGATCAACCCCACCTAGAGGTAGATTAGAGACTTTCGGAATATCTGGAGAACGAAGTACCTCAGGTGAAAGTAATGGTAATAGCAAGAGATTCCCTCTGGAGAACGCTGCGGTCGGCTCACCAATTGTGGGACACGAAAGAATTGCCAATGGACATTCTAATGGATTGACGGGATCGCCAGAAGGTACAAAAGATCTATCATTATCTACGTCAACGATCAAATCATCTACGTCTGTACCTGGACCTGGACCAGGTGCGATTGGCACACCCGGTGCAGGACCCCAACCACCACCATCGTTTATTCCAGGTCAATCACCGTATCCTATTGGCGCTAGACCATATGGTAATCTTCCTCCCCCTCCACCTGGTGGACCCACACCGGGACTGGGACTGATGAACAATGGGTCACCAGGTCAAGGTATGTTAGGTGGACCAAGTGGATTTGGTAGACCCCCTCTTCCTCCTCAGGGGTACTACGGTATGCCTCCTAACAGACATCCGCCAGGCGTTCAAGGATACAATGGACCAGGACCTGGACATTCATTACCACCCCTTCCACCACCTGGATCAGCTTACGTAGGGGCTGGACCTTACTCCAATCAACCACCTCCCCCGTTCTACCCGAATAATTCACCACCTCAACCTACCTCACCATCATTCTCTACATTATCCCTATCTGATCTAGGCAAAGGGATTCCACTAGGTTCGTTGCCAATCACCACACCACTTTACATTGTTACTTTCAAAGCTGGACGAAGGGATATCTATTATTGTCCTGATCCTACATTGTTAATCTCAAACGGGGACAAAGTAATTGTAGAAGCTGATAGAGGAAGTGATCTCGGTACGGTCATATATGATCAACTTACACCGAACGATATCAGAGATTGGCAAGAAAGACAAGCTACTGCAGCGTTACTGTCTGGTGCAAGTCAACATCAACCTCCTGGTTTGGCTGTATCTGGTCAATTACCACAACAACAACAGCAAGTACAACAACAAAAGAGATTGTCCGGTGAATTCGGTGTACCTCCTGACCTTTCTAATATGGATTTGGATGGTTTGTTAATTGGTTGTGGACCTTCGGGGCAACCTGATTTAGCGGGAAGTACGATCGTGAGAGGACCGCTGGCTAAGGAATTGACACCGAAGAGGATATTCGCGAAGAGCAGTCAAGGGACTGAAGAGCAGAAGTGAGTGATGATGCCCTCTTACATGTTGATGATGATCCCGTTGTCAATGTTTCTGCCTATCAGACAGGACAAAGTATGAATTGAGAAAGTTTGCAAGCTAACTTCGCGCTGTTTCACTTACTTATGTATAGTCGTATGAGAGAAAAGTTGAATGACGAATATGAAGCTATGATGATCTGCCGGGAGAAAGTCATGCAGAGAGGGTTACCTATGCAAATTGTGGATGCGGAATATCAATGGTGAGTAACTGATCTCAAACTCATCGAATATGCAAAGGGTCTTTACTTGTGGAATAGGTTATATATCTGATCGATACGCTGACAATACTTTGTGTGGGGCTTTTGGGTTACAGGGATCGAAGAAAGCTCACTTTCTATTTCAAAGCTGACAAGAGAGTCGATTTTAGAGATTTGACGAAGGAGAATTTCAGGATTTTCAAGGTTAGTCTGGGTTTGCTTTTTTGTTGTTCTGTCATTTCTAGATATCCTGACTGATACTAATTGGTGTGTGGATTTGAAAACAGTCAAGGATCTGGATGTCCATGGTTCCTAAAGATGGTAAGTCAAATTTAAAACCGACAATAATGAATGAGCTGACACGATGACATGGTTTTTCGCGAACAGATCCGAGAGGATAGGATCTGTAATATTCGACGAACCCATAAAATGACTTGATATAATTTATGAAGATAAGCGGTAGATGGTAAGATATACATATATGAGATTGAGTACACCAGAAAAACAAACAAGGAAAAGACAACACGAAAGAAAGTCAAATTGTAAGATATAACACATACAAAGTATACATTTGGATTGAAATTGAAGATTGATGCTGAGAACGAAGATAAAAAGAATTATTAGAGTACTTGTATTATTACGTTTTCTCTGCAGGTGCGTGTATATGTGTATATAAGTATATAATGATATATAAAGAGAAAAGAGAAATATAGTAAGATATATGTCAAAGAGAAGTTGAAGATGATGATTGAGATGTATCATTAGGTTTCTTCACATTTCACACATTCAAAGATTGATAATTGCAATCATCTTCTCAGAGATCAGGGATAGCACGGAATTACAGTAACATCGTCTTGTTTTCTTTGCGCTCTTGACCCTTGGTCATGAGGTTCATACGAAATAATAAACAAACATACAATAATTCATGTGTTGATATGATATAGATGAATATATGAAGGATATCGACGGTTTTTTTTTTCCATTCCGTTATATACCAGCCTGACCTATACCCAACCCTGTTGATCCTCTCAGATCACTCGTTTGTCTCTGTACTCCAGCCTGACCTTGCTGCTGCGGAATGAGATTAGGTGTACCTGCACCTGCTGTGGAAGGTGTCGAGGGAATTGGGATGGTGGATTTGATTGTACGGATTTGGAATGTACCTTCGAAATGGGAAAATGAGGTTTAGTACCGATGTGAGAAAATGGGGAAGGGGCAGAAGAAGGAGACGAAGACATGAGGGATTTAGTATAAAAGGACCACGGGTAACTAAAAAAGGAGCAACTCACATTGTGGTAATCCACTTGATTCGGCTGTCACAACAGCGTTCATACCTAATCTGACCAATGCACCTTGTAACAAAGCTTGGGGAAATAAGAGATGCTATAATCAAGGTTGCAATAAACGAGCCATCAGAAAAAACAAATCCCATAAATGATGAGATGAGATATTCTTGAATATTTCAAGTCAGCTTACAGATTTAGCAATTTCGATATCGTTCGAGGAGCCTTTATAGGTTGATAGAGGTATGAGAGGAGGGAATGAATGAGATTGGAGTACGAATATTCCCTGTAGAACCATAATTAGCAATCTTTGTCGAGAAGAGAAGGTCGACTCTGTGTTTGGAAAATCACTTTACTCACCTTATGATTCGTACGTAGATTATCGATCTGTTTGGAGTATACATATAAGAACAGATCTTTACATATGAATTTGATGATATCCAGATGAGTTGCCAAAGGTGGTCTTGCCAGTGTCAACCTACGTTAACCAACAAAATCAGCAATAGACTGCACGAAAATACAGCTCTGACACTTACTTTTCAGCAATATGACCACCGACCATCAATCCAACTCTCTCAACCTTCCTAGCCAGCTCATCCTCTACGAGCTTCTCCTCTTCATCCTCGACCTGTTTGCCCTTCCCTTTCTCCAAAGGCGGTAATAACCCCTCAGACCTTAATGAATCCTCCTGCTCCCTCTTTCTCCGTATCACATGCCTTGACGAATCTCTGAGCAAGTCGAGGACATTCGGTAAAAGGTAATTTGGTAATTGCGAGTCGATGAGTACCGGAGCGGGGTTGGCTAGTTGATGGAGTGCTGGTGGGATCGAGGGTGGGACGGGGAGGTGGGTTGATGAGGTCGAAGGGCGGGATGACATTGTATGTCTTTTGACAAGGTCTGCTTCTCCGTTGGTTCTTAGACTTGAAAGCTGGTCTGCTCATATGTACAGATCTACCTCGACGTTTGGTGTTATTCACGAGCCAGAGTACGCGATCACGCATCGAGACAAGACTGATAACGATAACGCTGGTACCGTAGACAGGTACGATGACGTGGCATACTCGGATTGATCGGATTGATCTGATTGATGATGATTACGCGTAATTGGAATTGGGACCTGACCTTGGCAAGTGCAAGTCACGATTCATGATAGATTGATCAATCAACCACTACAAAGGCAGACCTATTCCACACTTCAACACCTCACCAATACAAGCATAGCCATCAGCCACTACACTCTTTCAGAATCTTGTAAACGACTTTCATCGTAACGAATCATAAACGAAAACGGCACGCGCGCCTTGGACCGTAAGACGTTCATTGTCTATGCGCTCCTCACACCAAAGTATCTTACGTCTTGAGAGGTCAACAACAATCACGAACCCACGCAACTCATCATCTCAACGCAAGCCCTATCACCTCAAATCCTCTGATCTGCACAACTCGATCATATAACCCACCATGCCGATGCCAGGAGAGAGGTTCCTCCCCTCCTCTCTCAACCCATTCTCACGATCATCCGGTTCCGGTTCTGGTTCAGGTGGAGACCAAGCCCAACCTCAACCCCACACTCAGGCATCCTCATCGTCCTCTAGATCTTCAATTTTACAGCCTATCCCCTTCACCGGCTCATCAAACTTGTCCCCTACAGATCCTCATAAAGCTCTATCCGAGCTGTTGGCCACCGCGCATCTACAAAGGGACAATAAGATATCCAGTTCAGTCAAGGCAGCCTTGATTAGAAGCTTGTTTCAAAGTATATGGCAAAGATCAGATTGGATAAAATATTTCTTACCTACCATTATCAACTCACCCGATGTAGGGGGATCATCGGAGAAGGTAGACTTGAAAATACCGAGTTTTGGGAATTTGAACGATTGGTTGATCAATGATATTCAAGATAATTTACCTTCACCTAAAACGTGGAGTCTAAGTTTAGCTCAAGATAAGCTAGATGAGATCTATAAATCCAAAGGTCATAGGTCATTCAAGAAAGTGAGGAACGGGACAATATGTGGGAAAGTGTTCAATCGATTTGATAGGACTTTCACTTGCAAGTGAGTACTGACCTCGTTAAAATCCTCAAGCTTAAACACGCTGTTAGAATACTAATCGGTCTTGTTTGTGGTGTTCCAGGACATGCGCTATAAATCCTTCTGTTGTGCTCTGTGCGGAATGTTTCTATTCATCCGATCACGAAGGGCATGAAGTTTTGTTCGGACAATCATATTCGTTTTCTGCATCTTGCGATTGTGGTGATCCATCAGCATGGAAACCCGACCCTCCATCATGTAAAGGATGTTCACATCATCCGCCTCTATCGGAGGGTGAAAAACCAATACAAACCCTAAAGTATGAAATACCGGATAACCTTCTTTTGGCAATTCATCGTACAATCGTAATGGTCTTGGAGTTTATCATACAAACATTACAACATTCCTTGATTCCCTCCGAATATGGTCATCTACCGAAGACGGAGGAAGAAATGCGTAATTCGGAACAACCCACGGGCGAAATGAAAGAAAGGAGGGATAAGGGACCGTGGAGCGTGGTGATGTGGCAAGATGAGAAGCATGTTTCGAGAGAAGTAGGTAGACAACTTAGAGATGCTCTGGGAATTAAGTGGGAAGTAGCGGAACAGTGGGTTAGAGAAGTAGACGAAGTGGTAAGTGGACTTGCGTTTTTACTCTTCTTCCCTTCCTCCTTCCTTCCATCCTCTTTTCTCCTTCAATACCCCATCCCTCTGCCCCCTCCCCAAGCTCCTCCCGCCATTTCCCCCCTTCCGCCTCCTTCTCTCTTCATATAATCATAATCTACACAGATTGTGAGAGGTATCTACGGATGCGATGTAACCATTCACTAACGAGCCTTTTTCGCCTATCCAGGGCCGCAAAATTGTCCTGGTCTCATCGAATCCTATAATAGCCTTCCACGGAGCGAGCATGATCCAGCAAATCGATGCTCCTGTCTCATTACGTCTTGCCTCAGACTCTTTCAGGGAAGAACTTGTCGGAATCTTGATATCTTGGCTGCACGATATGGTCCGATCGACAATCGATGGAGACGATACAGTGTTCAAGAGGATGTTAGCGAAAGCGCTGTACGAACCGAGGTTAAGAAACGCTGGAGTAGGTGCAGGGACCCCTTTAGCACCAGATCTGAAAGATCTTGAATGGGGCAAGATCATGGGCGGCCACGATACAAGAAGAATTGATTGGTTGCTACAGTTAGATTCTAGATTGTGGAAGAAAGCCAAATGGGAGATGAGGCAGATATACTGCTCGGTGTTATTGTTTGATCAAGATGTGAGGAAGGATTTGGGTGAGTTTGGTTATGCACCAACATGCAGTAGTCACCCAAACTAACGATATCGACTTCAGCCTCACGATTCGCAATAAATTATCCACGGTTGGTCGAACATTACATCTTCCAAGAACGGGAACTGGATACGAATATCATCTATTCATCGGCTTACCTCATCTTCACCAATGGAGCTGTTTGCGTACATGCCACAGCCAAAGGTCAATTGTACAACAACGTAATCAGTGTTGCCCACGCATGGTTCACTGGGCAAAATATCAAGACTGACGGTTGCGATCGACTGGTCATTCCTCCTCTTCATTTCGATCCTACAGATAATTCAGCCAAAGGTCGTATGGATACCGATGCACCGGCATTCAGGAATAAGAAAGGACTGGCTCTACTTGGTCATCTCAGAAGTATGGTTCGACATCCAGAAATGAGGAAACTCATCGTTCGACAACCCCAGTTATTCAACCGTGCTTTATTGTTCATCAATATGTTTGTGGGATTACAACCTCAGAAAAGGGAACAGACTGAGCACGTAGAATACGAAGTCGACTGGTACAAATCTTTCATCATCTTACCGGACATGTCTAAACTCTGTCGAGAACTTGGAGAAGTGTTCTTGAGCGGAACGATAGATAATGTCTTGGGGTCTATGGCGGTGGTGGTCAACAGGATATTAACCGATATGATGTTGATGTCCAACACTTTGGATAAAGAGAAATATCAAAGACCGGTTGAACATGATGTTCAAGATGTCTTATATAAAAACTCAAGATTCTCACTCATCAAACAATCTGTCACTCGCATAGAAGCTTTCAGTTTCCACCATTATCTGAATTACCTCTTGGCAGAAATGGTCAAATCGTTTGGGAAACATCTTGGCCAGTTGAACGATGACATCAGCACTTCATCCTTGAGGGGGTTGAATTTCAGGCAGATAATGGAGAAATTTGTGTTGAGAGCTCAGAATCAGAGTGATAGTGAGAGGATGAAGTTGATGATCATCGAATGGTCAATGCAGAGTGAGTCTTTATCTTCCGTCAAGCTCTCTAGAGCATTTGGTCCACTCATCTCTGCCGCCGGTGGTATCTGCCTCTCGTGGAATTGTCATAGAAAGGACATCCAGCTGACACACTGATTTCTAGCACACGTCGTCCTCTCGCAGATTCGTGCCGATATGTGGAAGAAGAACGGTGCTGCGATGAGAATGCAACACCACCATTATCGAGAAATGACCCTCAGAGAGGCAACACTCGATCAAGATTTCTTCTTATTACAATTCGGTCTCTGTATCATTGATCCCCTCAAATTCATGGTCGCTATGATAGATCGATTTGGCCTATCTCCGTGGTTCAGAGGCAACCCGAAGAATCCAGATATCTGGTTGTCCCACGCTACCGAACCCAAACAACGTATCAACCTCCTTGAGGATTTCCTATTGCTGGTCATCCACCTTGTTACATATCCAGCTATCGTCGATGGTTGGTCGAGAGACAAGATAACGCGAAAACACATCATACACCAACTTGCAGTTCAACCTTTGACTTATTACGAAATCTACAAGAAGCTACCTGAAAGAAGTCAAGAGGGAAGCGTCGCGCCCATCCTGAGATCAGTTGCCGATTTTAGAGAACCAACTGAATCTGCTCCTGGACAATACTCCCTCAAAGACGAACTGTACGACGAAGTCGATCCATACTGGCATTATTATACCAAGAATGACCAGCGTGGAGCTATGGACAAGCTCATCGCTAGAGCAAAGAAACGTAATACATCGGTGGAAGATCCCTTCATCTTGCCCAAACCCCTCGAACTTCCTCCTGCCGAGCACCCATTCTCCACCATTGGCGACTTCCTCCACACGAACGTCGTCAGCGACTTGGTCTACTGGACGTTATCGCATTGTCTACATATGGGAGATCCCGATCGATGGGCTTTGATTGTTCATGCCGCCATGCCAGCTGAATCGAAAGCTGCACCGGTCATACCTACCTGGGACTTTGTGCTTGATTACTCTCTCCACCTCGCCATGATAGCTCTGTCGATCGCTCCAAGCCAATTTGCTGAAGCGTCGCTCCAGATCAAAGGCGCTGACGGTGATCATTCGACTTTCCAGAATTTATGGATAATGCAGACTCAGTCGGCATACAAGCCATACAAGGCGAGGGTTGACTATATATTAGAAACGATAGTGAAACACCTACCAGCTGAATATACCGTCGACTACCGAGCAAATAGGGAAGCCGAATCATTACTACAGCTTTCCTCCCCTGCAAAACCTGATCCGAAAGCTGCTGCCGCTGCAAGGCAGAAGGCAATCATGGCTGCATTTGCAAAGCAGCAGCAGAACTTTGTAGCTATGATGGAAGAGGAAAGTGGTGACGAAGACGAGTCCATGGCGGAAGATACTGATATGGATCAAGATGGAGTCCACGCCGAGAACGAAACGTATGGACAGTGTATAGTCTGTCAAGAAGATATAACCTCAAGAGCTCCTGGTGGTATGTTGGCTCTTCTCCAACCTAGTCGAACGATTCGAGAAGCGGTCCACGATAGAGATTGGTTCGAAGAGTCTCTTCAAACTCCAACAAGCCTGGATAAACCGACTAGATACCACCGATTCGCATTCGAGGATGGTGATCGAGCTGAACCAGTCTCAACGCAAGGTTACCCGAGTACCGCACTGAAGTTTGGCATTCACATGTCTGCGTGCAGTCATTTCATGCACGATCAATGCATGTCAAATTACTTTGAAGCTACCAAGACTCGACATACTCAACAAGTCCAGAGACATCATCCTGAAAATGCCGTACGATTAGAATACATGTGTCCCCTGTGCAAATCACTTGGAAACGTCTTGATACCCGTTGAACCCAGTATGACACCTAGGAAACCTGCTGTCGTCCTCAAGAAGGAAGGAGAAAAATTACCTAGTTTGTCAGTGACTATACGGAAAGTATCGAGTGAGGGTTTACTTCGAGTGGCGGATAGTCAGAGGATATGGGATCATCATTTCGAAACCGGTGAAGTGATACCTTGGTTCTCGGATTGTATGTTCTCGGTTCATTCATTGGATCACGCTCATCGAAGAGGACATATGAAAAGTACCTCTCGAATGGCTGATCGAATGCGGGGATTGATCCGACCCCTATCTGAACAATCTCATCGTATTCGAGGTAAGAAGACTCACATGTACTTGCCCGACGATATGGTTGGATATACCGTTTCGATGGCTGAAATAACCCAACGTGGACTTGGTGGACCAACGACTATAAACGGAAAAGAAGTCTTATCGGTCGCAGAGCAAATACCGGAATTGTCAATGAAATTAATCAAGAAATTGATTGGGTTGTTACAATTGGAATTAGATTTATACTTCGGACCTGGATTCGATAGAACTGCGCTGAGAGTAGGAATTTTCGCTAGATTCTTACCTGATTGGTATAGGTCTTCGACACTACCTTCACCACTCTTACTTCGTAAACCGCTCGGGATGGTGATTGAAACCGCCGCGATAGCACCTGACTTATTACAGTCGGTGATTGTCATGGCATATTATGCTGAACTGATCAGATCAATGTTCGGATTAGCCTTATCAATCAAGAGAAGTTGTATATCCTCTTCGGCGACCAACACATCATCAAGCTCTTACAAGATGCTCCAACCTTCGTCACGGTCAATCCCACCGGAAGATCCAACTGCACAAGATGCCCTCGATCTGTTTACGGGAATCAAACCTATAATGTTATCGATCCTACGAAATGCTGGACCTTTCGCCGACGCCGAGTCGATCGTCAATATGGTCCCTGATGAGATGCTAGCGAAATTGGTATATTCACATACACTACCTTTCCTCCGAAGAGCGGCAATCATTTACAACGCCGTATCGGGTTCTTACCCCATGATGACTCCCGAAACTTTAGATACTCTCCAAGCACCCGGGATATGCGAATATAGAAGGTTGTTGACCTTGTTGGGGATCCCTTCACCTCATGATACGCTTCGTGACCCATCAACTACCGAAACGCCAATCGTAGCTAGATGGTTAACCCAGTGGGCCTCTCAGGGACGGATCATCCCGTCTTTGGAGTATCCAGGAACATACGAATTAGTGAGATTACCTACCAAGTGGGAAACGCTGGTATTGGATTATCAGAATAGGAAGTGCTCGAGATGTAAGACGAAACCCACGTACCCTGCGTTATGTCTTTTCTGCGGGGAGATGGTTTGTCTAGGAGGGGATTGTTGTTCGATTGGAGAGGAGGGGGAATGCAATTTGCATATGAGAGAGTGAGTCGAGAATATGTTATGAGTATAACACAGTATCAAAAGCTGATTTATTGGATGTCGTGGTGTTAGGTGCGGTGCGGTAGTGGGAATGTTCGTAGATATACGAAGATGGATCATACTTTATCTGTATGCTGGTTCGGGAAGTTTCGGTCATATGCCTTATTTGGATGAACATGGGGAATTGGATATATCCATGAGGTGAGTCCACCCCTGTTTAATCGTCATTCACCTCTGTTCGAGTAGACTAAGATCTCAATTGCTCGTTGATTCCAATATTGATCGTGGATGTTTTTATCTCTCTAGACGAGGTCATAGACAATACGTCCATATTGGTCGATTGGACGAACTTCGGAAAGCCACTTGGCTAATGCACAATATACCTCATCTAACAGCCAGGAGGTTGGAGCTGACTTCTGATGGGGGCGGTTGGGGATGTTTATAGTGTAGATGCTAAAAGTATGGTCTCTTGTGGGGTTGAATGGATCGGAAAATAGAGAATATCTTCTACTTTCTATCTTGCAAGTTCAGTGATACCTTCATACTACAATCTTGATTTGTTCGACGTTCTATTTTACAATGTAACATCATGTGATTGTAGCGAATATCCTCTATAATCATACCTCCATTGAATGAATATCATATCATGTATTGCTTAAAGCAGTACTCGGAGGGCAACGCTGCCCATGATGATTCCTCGAGTGTAAATAACGCGTCACCCCTTGAATCATCGATCGTTTCGGTTGATTGGTTTTTCCCCCTCCACTCTGATTGACTGAACATGAACATTATCGAATGTTTACGTTTCACTGACCAATACGTTCTTCGTCTGCCTCTTATATCTACACATCTCGATAGTACACCCGATCAATAATACTGTAAGATGATACAAACATGAAGCCAATCCAATAGCAAGGCAAGATGTCATTCTTATCTGGACCTTCCAAAAGGTCTGGGAACGATAATGGACCTGTCACTTATAGACATCTATTGAGTCCTCAAGCTATGACTGTATTGTGGGTTGTATCAGCTATCACAAACCATGACACGTAAAGCTGACACAACGTATGCTTGATACAGTAATCCGCTGAGGACTATCGCCCATTGTGATATCGATGCTGCTTACGCTCGTGAGTGATTAATTTATCTCTGTATTTCTTCAAGATACTTCGTAAGCTATAATATGCTGATCATCCATCATACAATTGACAGAATTCGAACAAGTCAGACTTGGTTTACCAGATGATATCCCCCTGATATGCGCACAATGGCAAAGTATAATCGCTGTCAATTATCCAGCGAGGAAATACGGTATCAAACGGTTAGCTGCTACATTACATGACTGCTTGTAGAAGTCTAAGCAACAAGGCAGACCATGCTAACGCTTCCATTCCAGATTCACAACTTTGGACGAAGCAAGAAAGATGTGTCCCGAGCTGGTAGTTCAGCACGTAGCTACCTATCGTAATGGGGAGGCTGAAGCTGGATATTGGGGAGAAGTAGATCCCCAAACGCATAAAGTGAGTGCATTCAGCCTGCATATTATCATTTCAGTGCATAAGCTGATGTTTCGTATCGCGCAGGTCAGTCTAGATCCATATAGAAGAGAAAGTCTGAAGATCTTGGCTATCTTCAAAGAGATGGTCCCTAAAGGTGAAATTGGTATGTCCGCTTCATCTTCAGGTCGATCGTCAAATCTGAGAGATAGACAACTGATTTGGGATTCTTTTATCAGAGAAAGCGTCAATCGACGAAGCCTTCCTCGATCTTACGCCCATGGTACTCGAGCAACTACTCACTATACATCCTTACCTATCGACGATTCCAGACGACGCACCAGAAGGTATAGATTCCCCTTTACCTCCAGCACCACCTATCAATTGGTCAAAGGCAGGGAACGTATTTCCTATCAATGGTGAATCGGAACTCCAAGACTCATCCCAGGGAGACGAGGGAGATATGGAAGAACAAAGAAGTGATGATGGTAACGATGAGGAAAATCTTATAAGAAGGAATAGTCATAGAGATACATGGGAAGATTGGGCGTTATGTATCGGTGCCGAGATTATGAAGAATACGAGAGATGAGGTTTTTAGACAGTTACATTATACTTGCTCCGCTGTGAGTCTTGCGTTCTGACCTATAATCATGATATATCAATCGGTAGATACGATAAGCTGATACGGAGCGAACTGGATGGAACGCATAGGGTATCGCACATAATAAGGCAATGGCAAAGGTACGTTCGGCTGTATGAACCACACAATGGGTAGGAAGCTGACTTATATCATCCTACAGCTCTGCTCAGCTTGGAAGAAGCCCAATAATCAGACTGTACTGAGAGCTGGTGCTACAGCTGCTTTCTTGAGGGATAGGGACTTCACTGATGTGAGTGCATGTCGGTAAACAGTCTCTTGAAGTTGCTGAACAAGTCGATCAGATACGTACACTCGGAGGTAAACTCGGAAATGCTATAGCTACAGAGTACGGAGCGAAGACGGTAGGAGACATGTTGTAAGTCCAAATAGGTCGGACCTCTGCTTGACCTTACGACAGGCTGAAACTGTCGGCCATGACAGGCTCGTTCCACTTGAGGAAATGCAATCTCGTTTCGGCGAGGAGAGTATATGGGTATACAACCTTCTCAGAGCGAGTTTAGCTCATCCTGCAGCTCGTCCTGCGGTAATGCTCGAGCTGACGTTCCGTGCATAGGGTATCGATCATACCGAGGTCAAAGGCAGGGTAGCCACAAAATCAATGTTGGCTTCTAAGAATGTACGACCGAATGTGAGAACACCAGAACAAGGTCATCATTGGTTATCGGTATTATCTGGAGAGTTGAACGTCCGGTTGAGAGAAGCGAGGGAGGTAGCGCCTGGTCTTTGGCCAAAGACTTTGGTTTTGAGTACGAGGCAAGGTATGTTCGACCTGTCCCAGCTAAGAAGACCGGTTATGCTGACTTTACGTTATGAATAGGTATTGACCCCTCGAGATCAAGACAAACTCCTTTTCCTTTCACGCGTAATCTCTCCACGGATTATATCCTGAAATACGCTAGGAAATTATGGGAAGAAGCGACTCTGCCGATGAAGAATGGAAATATGAAGTTGAACAACGTGAGCTACCCCGTTCTCTTCGTCCATCCTATGAAGGGATTGCAGCTAAACACCAAACCTCAGATCGCGTTGTCATTTACTGGCTTGGAGAAGCTGGAAGGTGGTCAACAAGGAATCGAAGGATTTTTCGGCCAACCTAAACCTCAAGAATCTCAACAGGCTCGTCCCGCCCTCTCGGCAAACGACTCATCTTCCTCTGCTACCATTCCGACTCTATCTAATCTCAACCTCGCCAAAAGACCACTCTCACCTACACCTACACCTGCGCCTACCCTTACGCCTTCGTCCAGCTCTGCGGGACCATCACCTAAAAAACCTAGATTACCAACATTACATACCGGTAAAAAGAAAATGGGGTTAGATGCATTCTTGACTAAGAAAGGGGAAATGGCTCATGCCAAAAGAGAAGAATCCCCTTCCTTGACTATGGCTTCGACATCGGTACAGATACAAGAAGGCGACGATGATCTTCCTGTAATTACATCTGATGAGAAAGCAGAAGCAGGACCTTCGAAACTTCCCAAATCTACTATCGATGATGAAATCGACGGACCGTGGAAATGTCCCGAATGTAATGAAACCATCTCAACATCCGATGAAATAGAACAAGAGACACGAGTAGTACTATTGAAAGCGATGAAACAGGAACATGAAGATTGGCATTTCGCATTATCTTTACAAGATGGTGATGGTCCTCATTCAGTAAGTTCAACCTCGACATCGTCGAATAGAACGAATGGAGGCACGGCATCAGGAAAGAAGAAAAAGAAGAAACCAGAAGGTATCAAAGCGTTTTTCAAGCCAAAGTAAAGTAGTATATAGATCTTAATCCACATAAGATCATATTTCCTTATCATCTAGTGTTTCTTGTACTTGTACCAGGGAAGTATAAGTGTTGTACAAGTGTTTTACAAATATACATAGATGCATTCAATGTATCATTCCACGAAACATGCATTTTTATAAATTATTTTAAGCTATTTTGAAGGGGATAAGTATATGTTGTGTTTTGGTGGTTTTGACGTTTTTATCTCTTTTTCTCTCTCTCTTTGAAAAAAGGGAAAACCAAAACCTACGAGATAATAGCTAAAATACAATCTTTTCTTTCTCTCTCAGAAATGCCGTTCTTAAGAAAGAAAAGAACAAAGATAAAATGACGAGAAGATGATTTAAGTCACTAAGTATCAGGGACTATCATATATGAACAACACGCTACTTTTACCCATACTGTCTGTATGCTCATAAAGCAAATCGATCAAACTGCACCGTCTTCCACTATCATCCTCTTCCTTACTCCTCAGTCATAGTCCATTCACAACTCGTTTGGGATCAACTCTTCCAACTTGGACTAGCACCATATGTACCTGTATTACCCCATCCAGGTTTTACTTGTCCATTGGCATTTCCATTAGGTCTCTGTCCAGGTCCATTTTGTCCGTTGGCCTGAGCCGCATTGCCATTCACACCGTATGCAGGTGATGCTGGCGAATAAGCAGGTGAGGCGGGACTATCTCGCGAAAGGTAGTCAGCATCAGATACCTTGTTTAGATGGTAGTTTTGCTCGATCACTCACCTGTAAGCTGGACTAGCTGGGGAATAAGCTGGACTTGCAGGAGAGTATGTCGGACTAGCAGGAGAGTAAGTAGGTGAAGTAGGACTGAATTGAGGACTCGTTGGACTATATGCACAATTTATGATCAGTTAATGATATGTGATGTTGAACCCGACGAGGTATAGATCACTCACGAATATCTCGGACTGGTAGCTTGGAATGCCGCCGGACTAGTTGGACTATAAGTCGGTGAGGTAGGTGAGAACGCAGGCGAAGCAGGCGAGTATCTAGGACTGGTAGGAGAGTACTGTGGTGAGGTGACTCCCATACCTCCCATTGGTGAAGTAGGGGAATAGGCAGGCGAAGCAGGAGAATAAGGTGAAGCTCGGTTCATACCTGCACTAGCACCTGTTCCTGCATATGCAGGTGAGGCTGGCGAGTACGTGGGTGAAGAGGGTGAGAAGGAAGGCGAGGCGGGTGAGAATTGAGGACTAGACGGTGAGTATTGAGGTGAAGTAGGTGAATAAGCAGGTGAAGTGGCTCCTCCAAATCCACCTCTTGGTACCCAAGGTGAAGCCGCGCCAGCACCTGCGAAGGGTGAGGTGGGCGAATAGGCTGGACTTGTAACTGCGAATGGGGAAGTGGGGGAATATCCAGCAGGTGAAGAAGGTGAATATCCAGCTGCTGCAGGCGACATTCCACCGTGCATTGGTGAGGTTCCGTATCCCATATAGGCGAAGTTTCCACCTTCCTCATTGTTTGAAGTTTGCATTGGTGAGAAAGCAGCTGATCCGACTGATCCTTTCGCTCCATCCCACATCGGTGAGAAATTGTCGTAGGGCGTCATAGCTCCACCAGGTGTCATACCTCCCGCTAATCCACCAGAGGCAGCCAACATGTTTTGAACAGGTAGTCGATGATCGACAATCACATCCTTCAACATGTTCATGTCTAGGGATACGTCAAACGCTCCTGTTCCCATAGGTGCCATTTGACCAAGAAGTACATTCTCCGCTACACCTCGACAATCGTCGACGTCACCTACTGCCGCAGCTTCCAAGAGAATCTCGACGGTCTCTTCGAAAGATGATCGCGATAAGGCACCAGCGTCCGTACGGTTGATACCATGTCGAGTGATTGACATTAAAGATCCCTTGGAACACATAAGATCACAGAGTAAAGCCAAGTGTCGGTAATTGACATATGAACCACCCATTTCTATGACACCATTCAATTCCTTGTATAGTGCATTTCGAGCACCTTCAATACCGAGAGTTGTGTATACCTCGTAACAGTTGTTTGAGTAGGTTCGCGGCCCATCTACACCATCTACAGCCATGACCTCCTTCAGGTTGATACCATCCGTTTCGAGGAACCACTCTTTCGCTTGATCGTATTCACCATGTTGAGAAAGCACCACCTGTTTACCTTCTGAGATGAACACTCTCTGAATACCTTTGATACCACCCAACACCACTTGATCCAACAAGGTACCTTCGATTCGCTTCAAGAACATATCTTCGTCACCTAGTAACTCTTCATCTTCTTTCTCGGCCACTACCCTCAGTCGGATGATCAATTTAGGAGCGTTATCTTCTGAGTGTATCACAAAGACATCTTTTCCAACTTGTTCTGCTATGGCATTTACAATTTGGGACATCTCATAACCACCTTCCAATACCTTGGCTCGATCAAGTTCCAAACGAAGCAACCATGGCGAGTGTAATTCCAATCGAATATCTTCATCTGGGATAGCGAAAAACGCATCAACGAAATCTTGATCCTCTTCGATATCTGTCGAATCCAGCTTAGGATCGTAGAAGATCTCAACTGATGCAGTGATATCTCTGAGACGGGTGTAGGTGAGTTTTCGCATGATCTGATGCGCGTCTTCTTCCGTACGACTATATTCAGGATCAAGATAAACATTCAGCGCGGGAGTTCGGATGTTCACCGCGACGTTGATGATTTCTTTCAACCGGGGTACACCACCGGTAACAGATTTGGAAGCTACACCCGCATAATGGAAGGTGTTCAATGTCATTTGGGTAGCAGGTTCACCGATAGACTGAGCTGCGAGAGTTCCGACCATTTCAGATGCGTTGACGACAGCTTTATTGAAGATCTGCTCGATTTCTCCAATAACCCAATCGAAAGCTTCTCTATTCAGATGATACTCTTCTATCACTCGTCGAGTAGCAAGATGTGATCGAAGGAGCATGTTGAAGACGAGAGTGGCGTTATGCTGAGCATCTCTACTGAGCTTGTCGTCACCTCGAACCACCACCAATCGATCTGAAAGAGCTTGTCGCTGCTCTATAAGGTATGCCGGGTCTAGATCACTAGGAACTCTAGGATCAATATGGAAGATCTGCTGAGAGTTCTGGATGACTCGTTGAATATTGACAGGAAGCGGATGACCAGGAGTACCATCGGTGTAGATATGGTCTCTGAGCAATTGTCGATCTTCAGTATATTGACGGAACTCTTCGTCGAGTAACGTCTGCAACTCCACTGAGCTCTGATCGATACCTGCTTGCAAAGCACCCTTCTTGAAACCACCTGTCGCACTCAAGACGTCGATCTTGTATCTTCGCTCGAAAGCTTTATTTGATAGACGGATGATATCGAGACTCTACAGCGACTAGGTCAGGACTGCATGATTCCACGCAATGCTTTCTGACTCACCTGCTTCTCCATTGCAGAACCATCCATACCATCTTCACCGTATAAGAATTGTACCACATCTCCAACCGAGTTTCTCACCGTACCATCATATCCAACTTTGAGATCTTCCATCGCTTTGACCAATCTTCTCTGGATATAACCCGTTTCAGCAGTTTTCACTGCAGTATCAATCAATCCTTCTCTTCCTCCCATGGCATGGAACCAGAACTCTTGAGGAGTTAATCCTCGAAGATACGAATTCTCTACGAAACCTCTTGATTCTGGACCGTAATCATCCCTGGAGAAATGCGGTAATGAACGATGCTTGAATCCAAACGTTATACGTTTTCCTTCGACGAACTGTTGTCCTACGACACCTGACATCTGAGAAATATTGATGAAAGAACCTTTTGATCCAGACACTACCATCTGTTTGACGTTGTTATCTCCCTTCAGGTTATCCTGCGTGGTTTTACCGGTCCAATCTCTCGCTTTGTTCAATTCATTGGCAATTGATGCTTCTAAGGTTTCTCTAATCGTCATACCTGGTTTAGGTTTCATCTTGTTCGCCTCTGCTTCTGAGATCAACCTTTGTACCGCCTCTTTAGCTTCCACCATTCGATTTGTAATTCCTGCCATTGTAGCTTTGTCGACGATGGTATCACCGATACCAACCGAGAAACCGTAATGTAATAGCCAGAAATTGATCATCTGTTGACAAGCTGAAAACCAATCTCGGGCTGCTACTGGACCCAATTCTCGGAAAATGACATGTACCAAACCGTCGTTGGCAGCACCAGCCATATTTTTTACGATGGTACCGTATATCAATTCACCGTTATCTATCAACACATTCTCATCGGTCACATCAATGGGTGATGGCTTCTCGTTGTTCTTTTTGGTTATATTGATACCTTTGGGAATTGTCATCGATAGAAGCTGTTTACCAGTCCACATTGGTTTAGGCTTCAGAATAGCAGGCGGCGGTATTGTACCGTCCCAGCCAACTGTCCAAAGGAGGATATGCTGCACTTGTAGCCAATCGAGAAGGTTATCTCGTAGGGTAAACTTTCGGATACCACAGAGAGTATCTTGCACGATACCCATGACGGGCTTGTTCGCCTGCGGCGAGACAATCTGCAGAGAAAGTAGCAATGTAAGCCCAAGCTTGAGAAACATTCAGCTCGGTGCTTAGATATGTACCTGTCTGGGAACCCAAGCTATCTGACTGAGTTCTGCTCGTGTCTCTTCGCTTTGCGGCACGCTGCAAAGGAATAGTTAGCAGAGTTCATTCACTCTTAGGATAATACTTACTGCAAGTTCATTTCGTCACCATCGAAATCGGCATTATAAGGTGAAGTACTACGGTGTCACGTCAGCTTGCATCAAACGATATGTCTCGCATACGTACACCGAAAGATTCAGACGGAAAGCTAGAGAACAACGTCAGCTATGAGATATCACTTAATTAAGGATAAGACTGACTGGAATAGTTCATAAGTTTGACCCTATGCGACATCATAGACATTTTATGCAAACTCGGTTGACGATTGAATAGAACGAAGCTATATCTATGATGAGCTTCACTCTATGGGCATGATGAAACATGTAGCTCACTCTCCATCCTTGAGGTGTCTCTCTACGATCCAACCAAACTGCAAACTGATGGGTTCACCGGATTTCCTATACTTCAAATCCACACGTTCTCCAGTATCCTTGACGTAATACCTGGCACCAGGGTACGTTGCAGGACCGTTGTTCACCAGAGTTTGCAGATAGACGATATTGTATGGGGTCACTACAGAAACGTGTGAGCTAGACGCCCACAGCGCACATCATAATTCGCTAGCTTACCTCTCTCAGGATAAGTCAGAGTCATGGCTATACTCCTGGGAACACCAACCTGATCCAATTGCAGATTGGGATCACCGGTAATAACCGTACGAGCTGAGAAGTCCACTCGTTTACCCATCAAGTTTCCTCTCATTCTACCTTCTTTTCCCTTCAATCTGGCTCTGATCGCTTTGATAGCTCTTCCAGCTTTATGCTGATCCCTCGGTAAACCAGCAATCTCATTGTCCATATAAGTAGCGACGTGATACTGCAGTAAATCGAATTGCTCGTTGACCACACTCGGAGGTACACCTTCCGCTTCCATCCGCCTAACGATACCATTGAATTTGATGATCGATTGTAATTTGTACGTCAAATCATCTTCACTTCGTAAAGCTCCTCCATCGATGGCAATTGAAGGTCGGACAGCTGCTGGTGGGACGGGCAATACTGTAAGAATCATCCAATCTGGTCTAGCGTATTCAGCGTTCAGACCCATGATATGCAAATCTTCAGGTGGGATCTTCTTGAGGATATTATGGACCTCTCCTGGAGATACGTTGCGTTCTTCAGGTTCAGCAGTATCCTAATTGGACAAAGTTAGTGTGGGAATCAGTCGACTGGATCAACTAAGACTGACCTCTCCCTTATCCGTAGGTTTCCATATACCAGTAAGCTTTAGACCCTTCTTTCGCCATAACGGTTGCTCGTGACCACATCCACCATGACCTTTGGGTTTCCCCTGTTCAGCCATGAACTGATCTTCGGCTGTCGCATCACCATCCTGGTTGTCCTCCAGCGAATCAGTCTCACAGACTTTCTTATCTTTCGCCAATACCCAAACAGCTCGTAGACGATGCTGGGCTTTTACTCTTCGTACGACATTCGCAACCATTGGATCTCGCTATTGTACATCGTACACAATGCACTTGCGTCAATGTCATGCTTACCTGGTAGTTCGTGTGATTGGATACATGGGCTTACCATGTCAACTTTGAGTTTCCCACAACTATAGCAGACACATTCCAAGATCTTTTTCACTTTAATGATGAAACCGGCGTGAAAGACTGGTCTGGCCAATTCGATATGACCGAAATGACCTGGACATTCTGCCATACCTTCCAGACACGTTTGACATTTGAAATTACGGTCGATGGCTGTTCTCGTGTGAACACAGATCCGGCATCGTCTTTGGTCTAGAAAGACGACTTACTGCCCATTTTAGGATCCATCAGACCTCCAACTTTCTGCCTGTTCGTAGCCTCATCCATCACTTCTGTATATTCGATCTTGGCCACAGAGAATGCTTTCTGGAAAGCGAGTGATACGAGTGAAACCAGTGGTGTAAGCGAATGCATACCAAATCGAACAGCAAATCAACCACAAATGTACAAATATCCCCCTCTTTCTTCCCACACTGTATGTCTTTCGACCGGAAAAGAACAAAGAGGAAGAAACAACTCACAATCTCCTCAGGACTCATCACACCAAACTGAATCTCCTTGATCTGCTTGGCCGGAGCCGACGAGTATGGGAAAGTGACCGTCATTTTTGGCTGATTATCCTTTTTCTCCTCCTGACTTTTAAATTCTCCAATCTATATTATTCTACGCAAATCTTTGCTAAATACAATCTCTGATATTTTTCTATGCAATTTTAAGTACTTTTACACTTCCTTGCGATATCCGAAAAACAATGTACAATTGATCTGAATTGATGTGGCGATAAAGATCCTAAATATATCCACCAGTCTCTTTCTATCTGGAACAGAGAGGGTATAATCCTTCGTCGTAGTTCCGACGCTGGAGTAAGGGTATTATAAAGCCTGAAGAATGAGGCTGAGGGGAAGTGCTGGATATCTTGATGAGGATGGAAGGAGGATTGTCGATGGAAAAGAAGAGTAGGAGGGAGGAGGGGATCGATTATCGGTCAGGCGATTCGACGTGTTTTGAGGGTTCGAGAAAGGTGACTTTTCCCTGCGAGGGTTTACACTCGTCGATGATGATGAGTCGATATGAGCTGTTCCCTTGATCTTTCTACTCCGATTAAGAAGTAGGAGATGGATGGGCTGGGTGAGGTGAGGTGACAGCAGAGATGAGTTGATCGTTGCCTTGTTATGGATGGTAGAGTGCTCAGTGGTATTGCTGACTGAGTGAGCGCGAATCCAACGATCCCAACCCAACCATCAACGGAACTATTTGGCTAATCCCGCTTCCCCCTTTGCGGCGATATGTGAACGTGGCACCCTGGTTGCTCATGCCAGTTACGATATGATAGCGTCACCGGTCCATAGATAGCATTAACCGTCGTCAATCCACCCCCTCCAACCTCTCTTCCAACAACACCTCACCTCATTGTCGGACTGCGATCGACAACAGTAAATCAACATACGAATAGCTCATTCTGGGCCTTCATCGAAGCTCAATATTCATATCTGCAGGAATTGGTGCAACTTTCCATCACTCAGCTGAAGATATACGAAATCACGAAATCAGATACCACTAGCGGCGGATCCTTTGTCAGCGTTTAACCAGGCTACAGTTGATCAGCTCCTTACTCAACGATACGATCCCGCATTCATCTTCTCAGTACAGTGGCCCAATATGTCATGGCTTTGGGGATCAGCGACTAATCCTCAGTTCGAGGAATTAGCAGGTACGTTTCCTATCTTCATCTCACGACATTTGCCGCTCTGACCTTCCCATTTTGGTGGATCAATAGAGAAAGCATGTTCTCCGCTTCATCTGCCTTACCCCCAATCAGAGGATATAGCGACTGCTTTGGAGATTGCAGACATGATTAGATCAAAAGCTGTACAGCCGAAGATAGCAATGCAGAGTTTGAAAAGGAGGATAGCAGGGAAGAACGGTAGAGTTCAGATGTATGCTTTGGGGGTGAGTTGATTACTTCCTCACGTTTGTCCAGTGGTAAGACAGCTGACCATTTGAGTAGCTGACCGATACTTGTATCAAGAATGGTGGAGATCATTTCTTAGCGGAGGTTGCAAGTAAGGAATTTGTGGACGAATTATCGGGGTTGATCAAGTCTCAGGTAGGTCAAAGCTACCTTTGTCATGGCTTTGGATACCCTCACCACCATCTCTCATTCTACCATGTCACTACCCTGGTAGAATTGTTTTCTTACAATTTCACTGACTCTTGTAATTCCTCTCTAGACTACAAGTCCCGAAGTCAAGCAAATGCTGTTAAAGCTGTTCCAACAATGGGCCCTAGCGTTTCAGTCAAAGAACGAGTTAAGCTTCTTCGTTGATGTGTATAACGAGCTGAAACACTCTGGTGAGTGTAGTTATCACTTCGCAGCTTAAAGGAAATCGTCTATCGGTATGTGATCTAGCTGACTCTTTGTTTCAAGGCATATCATTCCCACCGCCTCCCGCCCCAGTCCCGTCCCATCTTCTCACGACTTCAACGGCACCCGCATGGGTAGATAGTGATGTCTGCATGCGATGTCGCACCGCGTTTACATTCACGAACAGAAAACATCATTGTAGGAATTGTGGTTTAGTCTTCGATCAAGCATGTTCAAGTCGGACAATGTCTTTACCCAGATTTGGTATAACAGAGGAAGTGAGAGTTTGTGAAAGTTGCTGGGTCAAGTCCGGGAAAGGAAAGACTTCAGATGGGTGAGTTTTTGTAACAATCTCTTCCTTCATCAGACTAACATGTGGGATTGGATTCGCCAGTCCTGCACCTGCTGTCCCTGGAAGAACACCTCGGAGTCGAGCGGATCTCGACGCAGATCTACAACGAGCTATCGAACTGTCTTTGGCAGAATCTCAGCCTGGTGGGAGCAATTTCATAGGATCCGAACCACCTATAGCTCGGAAGAACGGAACGGCGGAAGAGGATGACGAGGATTTGAGATTGGCAATTGAGGCTAGTTTGAGGGATATGGAAAGAGCTAGACCTAGTGCACCCACAGGCTATGATGAGCCCGAATATAAGGTAAGCTTTTCGCTCGCTGCATTTGCTCTATTAGTGAATGTCAAGCTGACTGAGATGATGCAGCCTTTGCCGACTTTCGATCTTGCTCCAAGGGAAACCGAGACGATATTGACTTTCTCCAACACTATGGATCAGATGGCTGCATACGGAGAAAGGGATTTGAGGAGATTCCCGCATGCTCATATACTTGCGGAACAGGCATATGCGCTGGGAGAGAAGCTACACAGGAATGCGGAAGAAAAGAGTACGAAACAACGTGAGTGTCGACTTATGCTTACGTTCACGACGTTACTGACTCTGCAGTACTTTTTGCAGAGATGCTCACGGAAATGCAAAGCAAATTATCCGAGGCTGTCTCTCTCTATGGTCAAATTTTAGATGGTCAACAAGCATACTCTGCACGAAGAATGCAGGAAGAACAGCAAAGGAGGTATCAACAGCATCAATCGATGTATGCATATGCAACTCCACAGCAACAAGTGTACCCCTACGCTCCTCAAGGTTATTCTGTTCCTAATGGCTACGCTCAATACGCCCCTCCTTCTCAACCAGCTTATCAGCCACCTCAACCCCAATCACAAGCTGCACCGTCTTTATATCCTCAAATGCCAAGTCAGCCAAACTATGCTCAAACTCAGACTCAACAGTATCCCTACAGACAAGAAGCTGTCTCCCCATTACCTGTTCAGACATTCCAACAGCAGTCAGGTTCAGCAAGACATGCTTCTCCACATGCTCATCCTATCTCGTCCCCACCTGCTCCGCAACGTCAAGCATCCATGACTTACGGTGCACCCGTGACTTATGCCGTGGAGAGTCCTACTCCTAGGCCATCTCAGCAAGAAACTGCTCCTCCTGTGCCTATGGCTTCTCATCCTCCTTCTTCGCCAACTACCAGTATCCACTCGATCGTTCAACAAGCTTCAGCACCACCTGCACCAAGTAGTCAAGGATCATACAAATCACCTGCGCCGGTACATAATCAACTTGGATCATCGCCCGCTCAATGGAATGGTAATCAGTATCAACAATGGGATGGTGTGTCCTCACAAGCGCAACAACTCCAACAACAACCTTCGTATGAGCCTTCGCAACCTGTACAGCAATCGTACGAGCCATATCCTCCAGTGCAACAAGCTCAACAGGTATCGCAGCCACCGCAACAATCCTATCAACAACAGCACAACAACAACAACAACAACAACAACAACAACAACAACAACAACAACAACAACAACCTTATCGACAACAACATCAGCTTCAAGAACAACCCAATTTTGTGACTTTCAATCAACTTCCATCCGGAGTATACAGTGCCAATTCATTCCCATCGGCTCCTGGCCAGATATTCCCCGATGCACCTTCCGAGCTACCTTTACCCGGTAAGACAGTAGAGAAGGAAGAGAAGGAAGAGGCGTTGTTAATTGAATTGTAAAGCCTGTCACGCGGGTGAAAGATTAGTTGTACGATTAATGTATATCAAATACATATGTAGAAATGTCAAAAAGCTAGAAAATGCATGTTTGTTAGAAGTGTTCAATTTGCTCTAATCGAATTTCCAGTGTACGGCATGAGCTATCTGATCGCCCTCCTTGGCCAGATTGAGGGTATCGATCGCATGACGATTCGCAGCGTAGTATTTGACTCTGTGCGTTCCAATTGCCCTTCGTCAGTCAGATCACCACAATCAATATGATGTTGTAATTATCACTTACTCCCCCTTCTCCCAAGGTTTTTCACCATCTTCTAGATCTCCGCTCTTCGCTGATAACACCGCGAACCATACTTCCGTGCCGTCCGTGGCGATAGACGAAAATACAATTGGTGTATGAGCAGCCCAGGTGAACAATGTCCCTACACGATGCAGATATACTTCGGTCACTACACTGCTAGTCGAACATGATTGAACGTAACGTAACACAGAACTCACACAGATCATCTTTGTTCTGCTCTTTTGCGAAATCGTATACTTCGGCATCCTTGTTGGCAAGCATCTTGAAAGCGTCTGTGGGTTGTCCGGTGGTGAAATGATCGGTATCCAATCCTGTATATCCTCCCATTTGAAGAGCAGCATGCTCCAATCCGCCTATTCACCTACGATATGGTGAAGAAGCAAGTTTACCTTCAATCAGCTTCCTAGGCTCATCGTATTATCTTTGGAGAGATTCTTCCGATGATATGAGGCAAATTTGACTCACCATCCTTGTTTTACACTATGGGAATCCGCCTCATTCTTGTCCATTACATCTTTCAACTTTACTTTCAACGTCTTCTTTTCACCTTGTTTGTCGTACAGGTTGAAATCCGCTTCGGTAATCTCGTCGGTTGAGCTACCACTCCAGCACTGTTCCAGATCGTTGGGACGAGCATGACCTATAGCGACAGCGACGGAGTTGAACCACGAAGAATCCCATGAACCTTGAGGATCTTCGAGTTAGTATATACTCAATGCCAGTGGCCAATCACTTACCATGATCAACATCCTCTGGCTTAATACCCTTCGAGCTTATCAGAGGCGCTTTGGTAGTTTCTCCTCTGATTTGAAGGGAGGTGGGTACCGCGGTGACCAGTTCATCGGTGGTCACAAGCACAGCGAGCACTTCACATTTGTATGTTCAGCGACAATCATGATTCTCAGTTTGTATCGCTCAAGGAACTCACCTGAAATCATAGAATAGGATTGCCTCATCTTGGTTTCCGAGTAGGTGGTTAGGTTGGATCAGATGCGGGATTTACACAAAGTGGTCAATATGGATTGGAGACACTATACCAGATAGTTCAGCTACCGTTATTTGTGTATCACTCAAGAATACTCAAAGACTGAAGCGGGCCTTAGCTTTTCTGGACTATGGGTTTTGTCTGTTATGTAGTTATATCTGCGTACCATCGTACTTGTACTTGTCATTTCATGAACTGTTGATGGAAGCGCGATAAAAGGATGAATTGATGATGCTAAATGGGGTCGCTGATTGCAGGAGAGATGAATGAAAGGATATTGTGAGGAGGTCAGAAACATCTGTTTCGACAGGTAGGCCAGTGTTGATTAGTTCGGTCAGTGATTGTACACCTATGTCAATATACCGACGTTCGACTGGGTTATTGGTATACAACATTAGCTCATAGTGAAGGAAGGGGAGGACCGGACTGCGTGGAAACTTTACACGTCTAACTCGCCAGACGCAATGTAGAACCTGCCAATGCGGGTCAATTTGTGTTCTTCGGTTGCCATGGAGTACTGACCATTCCTCACTGGACGGCGATTCATGAGATGATGCTCATCTGTGAAGCTGTGTTCCTTCACTGTATCTGTTTAATTGGTCTTCTTGTGGCTGATGGCTTGGCTATGCAATCGATTATATTGGATCTACTCTTGGCTCTAAAATTCGAGACACGCGCAAAGACTAAAAAACCATCAACCAACCACCTTATTCCCACTCCACTTTTACACCCTAGACATGTATTGGCTTTACACTCTTCTCATTCGTATCCCAATATAGACTTTTCGGTTCTTCACGACGACTCAAACAGAACATCACTTGATGAGGCCTTGTACTCGTTGACCCCATTTCTATTTTACATATACATGTCGTACTGTATACTTGAGTCGTTTTATCGTCTGAAACTGTGGTAATTCGTCATCGGCGAAAAGCGAACGAAACGAACCATACAACAACCTAATCTCAATTGGTAATTTCAATATTGTATCAAACGTGTCACCTCAAACTTCATCTTCATCCTTCCTCCCATCTGTGAACAACCTTCAACAAGCTCTATACAAACTCTTCGGCACAGGTATCAGACTAGAAGACAGAGCCAGCAGAGAAGAAGAAGAAGAATTGATTGGTTTGAAACCGCTAGGTGCGGAAATCCCAAGAGATAACACCAACTGGACTTGGAGAAAGGCTCATAGGGCACCAAAGAAAGGAGATAAGATGAAGTTTGGGTATGTCTCCTCTCTTTTCCAAATCTTTGACAAATCTCAGTAGCTGATGCTGCTATACATAGTACTCTGCTGGAGCTGAACAGCAATATCGAATGGTGGGATTACTACGTGGAGTAAGTGATACGAGCCGCTCATACCTCCAATCACGGTTATCCGCTAATCATGGAATGTCAATCAGCTATGATGCGCTGAAGAAGCTTTTCCCTTCCAATCCACTTGATCCCACTTACCATTCTACCGCTCAGGATAGTGAAACCTCCTCTATCCTTCCGTTGCACCGTCGTAAAAAGGATAAATACGCCAACCCTGAAGACTTCAAGAAGGCTTTAGACAAAGAGAGAAACAAAGTAACCGAGTTCTACCATACAAAGTTAGAAGAGGTATTCCGATCATTTGAGTTGTTGGAGGAAGAGGTAGCGGGATTGGAAGAAAGAGATCTTGGTCAAGATGATACTATTAAAGAAGTCGATGAGGAGGATGAAGATGGATTGAATGAGGAACCTAGGGAAACTGATGGACTCATGAGTCTCACTATGTCTCAAACTGTCACCAGATCACCTACGAGAAGTAGACAATCTATCGTCGGTCGGTTCGGAGGCGGATTGAGAAGATTCGGTAGACGAAGAAGCGTGATGAATAATCCGGAGGAGGCGGACTTGCTCGAAGCCTCCATGAGACCAAGGGAGAGAAGCTCGAATCGTGGACAGAACAGACCTGGAATGGGTGATTCAATGACCAGTAGCTATTTCGATGAATCAACTCCAGCCATCTCACCCAATCCTGGAAAAGTCCCCTTACCTAGAAAACCACGACATTCGTCAGACTTGGAATCGTCAGCTGACGAATTAGGAATGGAAGCTTCCACCCAGGATCGACGAACTTCCTTCTCATCTGTCTCATCACACGAAGGTGACTTCTCATGGCCCAGAAGAAGGTTTCACTCGTTAGGTCTCGTTCAGATGGACCCTGCTACCGTCCCTCAATGGGCATTACCCAGAGTCCCGCACGATGAAGAGGAAGGTGGAGAGGGAGGGGGAAACAGTCACGCCTTTGCTGGACATGCCAGAAGACCTGTGTTCATCTGGACGGCAAATAACGATTATGGTACTGTCCTCAGAATCGGATTCAAGAAGCGAATCAGCTCGGTATGGTTGGAGGCTTATGCCCTGAAACAATACGTTGATTTGAATATGACTGCGTTCGAGAAGATCTTGAAGAAGTACGATAAGAATACCAATAACAAGACGAAGAAGCAATATATCACTGATGAAGTGTTATCGAATTCACCCTGGACACCCGAAGCGAAAGAGGAATTGGACCAATTATTAGCAAAGATTTTGTTCTTGTATAGGAGAGTCGCTGCGGCGGGTGATGAAGATTTGGCCAAAGAACAATTAAGATCCCAATTGAGAGAAAAAGTCGTTGTTGATAGAGAAACAGTTTGGTCTCAGATGGTTTCGGGACATAATAAAACTACTGGAATCTTTAGATCGGTAACACCAGAAGATTTACCTTCTTCATTTGATACTACGAAGGATTCCTTCAGAACCCCATTGGGGAGATTTAGGAAACCTCACTGGTTGACGTCAAGAGTGGTCATACTCAGTATCGCATTCGCGATCTTATTAGCTATAGTGCAGATCTCACCTATGGAAGGTATCGAAGAAAGTAATTGTTTGGCAATGTTAATCTTCTGTACCATTCTTTGGGCAACCGAGGTGAGCTGTTCCACCGTGATAAATCGTCATGCAATGGTAGCTGACAATTATATACGTAGGCCATCCCACTGTTTGTCACTTCCCTTGCGGTCCCGTTGCTCGTCGTATTTCTGCGTGTACTTCGATCTACCGACGGGGAGACCCGTCTTTCGGCAGCGGATGGTACAAAGTGAGTGATTCTCTCCGTATAACTCTACCAAAAGTCCTGACTGATTTTACCTTGTGATAGATACATCTTCTCTCAGATGTTCTCACCAACGATCATGCTGCTCATTGGTGGTTTCACCATTGCCGCTGTGCTTTCCAAAACTCGATTAGATGTGATGACTGCGTCAAGAATCTTAAATGCTGCTGGTACCAAACCCAGTGTCGTCCTTTTGGTACTCATGTTCGTTGCTACTTTCGCCAGTATGTGGATCAGTAATGTTGCTGCGCCAACGCTTTGTTATGCCCTGATCAAGGTGAATCCGTTGTACCCTTCGAAGACGAAGAAATATCGCTGACACGATCCGATCAATCAGCCTATCACGGATGAACTTCATCCCAAATCCATGTTCTCCAAATGTTTGATCGTAAGTCGTTCATCCTGACTGGACAGTCGTGTCAAGCTAATCGATATCCTGCAGATCGCCATCGCCTTAGCATCCAATATCGGAGGTCAAGCTTCACCCATTTCGTCGCCTCAAAATTTGATTTCTCTAGGATCCATGGATCCACCCTTATCGTGGCCACAATGGTTCGCGATCTCCTTACCTGTCGCTTCTTTATCGGTAGTCACAATCTGGGCATTCTTGCATATCAACTACAAATGGGAGAACGATCTCAGTATACCTAAGATGAGGAAGAATACCGACAGTCTCACAACTACTCATTGGTATGTCCTCATTGTTAGTGGTATAACCATTGCTTTGTGGTGTGCGGAAAAATCAATGGAAGGTATTGTGGGCGATATGGGTATCATTGCGATTATACCCTTGTTGGCTTTCTTCGGTACAGGTATCTTATCAAAGGTAAGTCAGATCAAATCAAAACAATCTCGTATCTTCCCCACATACATGTATAATCTCTCTAATGAGGATAGTGCTAATCGTTGTTTTTGGGGAGATAGGAAGATTTCCATTCTTTCCATTGGTCGATCGTTTTCCTAGCTATGGGCGGTATAGCTTTAGGAAAAGCTACGTTATCTTCCGGCTTACTGGATGTGTTAGATGAAGTGCTGGAAAGAATGGTTCAGGGTTTGAGTCTATACTCGATTTTGATCGTTTTCTCGTTATTGGCTTTGGTGATCGCTACCTTGTGAGTACCATCGATGATATCTGTCAACTATCTCCTAAAGATCGATCGGAATCGGCGCTGATAAGGTATATCCAACGTAGTATCTCGCACACCATCGCAGCTGTGCTTCTCGTTCCTATCGCCACTAGGATCGGAGATTCTTTAGACGAGCCTCATCCCAGATTATTGATCATGGTGAGTTGTTCGGAATGGCTAGTCCGCAGGATTCGACTGACAGTGTGATGTGGAATCCAGGCAACAGCGTTGATCTGTTCAGCGGGAATGGGTCTACCCGTCTCTGGATTCCCAAACATGACAGCGTGAGTTTTGCTTCACCATAACATAGCAACAGGGACATAATTTGCTGAGAATGATTGATGTAGAATCACACAAGAGAACAAATTAGGCCAACGATTCATCGGCGCATCTGATTTCTTGAAGAACGGTGTACCGGCTTCAGTTTTGGCTACGTTCGTCATTGTTACGGTTGGGTATGCGATAATGAGGAGTTTAGGTTTGTAGATGTGCTATAACGGTACGAAAAAAGAAGAAACAATAGCAATTAGGAGTGATAATAGGCGAAGAAATGTCACCCATATTCAATCAAAAAGATGGAAGTGGAAGCATGATTCGAAGCATAGATGGGTTCGTCGGTGGTCTTTTCTTTTTCATTCTGTGGAGTTATTCTTTAATGTAGCCTTTCTTTTGATTTTCTTCGACGTTTGAAAATATGTTCGGTCATATATACTACCATTTAAACCATAGGCAACGAGTTATACAGATAGATGCATCTATCATTTTCGCTCGCTTTAATCAATTCGAATCCTTACTACGCTATTTGAACAGCACTTGCGAGCGTATCTGGTCGTCATTTCAACTTCGTATAAATACCCAGTAGAGATGATATGCATGGATGTATAAGTGATGTTACATATACCGTAGTCAAATTACTTTATGGATAACTCAAATCGATTATATCATTAGTAAGCATTAACCAACATTCCAACCATTCCAGTTCATCTTCCTTTCCTTCTTCCTCCATACTCTCTTTAGGTTGTTCAGCGTCTAGTATCTCAGTGACTGCGTTGGACACTCTACAAGGATGAATACCCAATACCAATTCACCGGTAGTGGGATGTTCGAGCGATTGTAATAATGGAAATGGCGAACTATCATCTAACATTAAGGTATCGTCCATAGGATTCGTAGAATTTATAGCTCCTCCAGCTCCTCCTTTGAGGAGGTTGAGTGATAAGAGCATCGGTACAGTCAATGGTGCGCCGTCTATACCGATAACATAAACAACATCAGCACTCGACTACTACTTCGTTTTCCTATTCGTACTCACTCTCGTCAAATGCCCTGAAACAAAATTGGGGACAACCATAAGTCCTTGAATAGACAATGTATTCTTCAATATCCACTCTCCGTCCCCTTTGATCCCGGGTGTTAGACGAAGGAAGGGCAACAGCTTGATCGGGTATATCATCTTCCAATCCTTCTTCTTCTTCTACCGCTTCTTCTACCTCATTTCGAGAAGTAGAGGAATTGGGGGTAAGAGTGTATGGGATGTATTTAATTAATTTTCTATACAGATATCCTTGATTCGGAATCTAATGTACCATACATGCAAGTATAAGACGATTAGCTATGTCCTATCATTTTCTTCTTCTCATTCTTCGTCTTTGTGAAGGTACACGATCACTCACTCGATGTTCAACCCATCTCCAACCTCTATTCCTCTTCCTTACACTCGCCTTCAGCTCATCCTCATTGGCCGAAGGTGCAAGTGAATCATCATCGTACTTTTGTAGGAAATTCGAACATGCTCTCGAGAATGATTGATGGGAGTCGAAAGGTAAAGAAGATACAGATGAGTTCGGAATATCATCTCGATCTGCTATCATCAACAAACAGAAAGTTTAAATGAGCATGCATGAATTGATTGATTGTTTGATACATTTTGAACAGGAAGGAATCATGTATATGCAAGCTTTTGATATATATACTCTCAAATAGAGATCGTAAGAGATAGATTGAGAAATTCAAGGTTGTAGCTGAATCAAGAGGAAGAGAGTAAATAAAATATCCACACTAACTCTTATCTTTCTTTCCTTTCTTTGCCTTTTTCTTCTTTTTCTTACACTGTCCTGCTCCTGAACCTTCTCCACCAGCAGTACCATTGGTACTACCATTAATGGTCGATTCCTCATGTTCACTAATGTTTCCACTGACCGTACCGCTTGCCGAACCTGAACCTGAACCTTCTTCCTCGCCATTTTGATTTTGAGGATCAGGCGATAACAGATTAGCGTCATTATCGGACATATCGACCGTAACATTTATCTGTTCTTCGTTCGTTGTGACGGTCTTGGGCGTAGGGTCAATCGGACTAGTCTCTTCGATGGTATCCATCAAATTCTCCGGCTGGTTGTTCGAGTTTGTTTTGATATTTGGATTCTCACCGACAGTCAGTTTCTTACTTTGATCCACCTGTACACTATCTTCGGATTCGCCTCTAAATCCTACAGGTTCAGCTACGAGGTTACCATTATCGATCTGAATCAATATACCATCTTGGGTATTACCGCTGTCGCCATTTGTGGGAGGTAAGCTGATGGTGTTTTGAGCAGGGTTATTGGGAGTCGTGTCATGGGTGTTTGATCGCTATAACAGGTACACCAGTATGTATTAGCACATCTGACGTTACAAATAGTTTCCACAGATGGAGTAGATCACTCACAGATGGACGTCGGCTGAAGGCATTGATCACTCTTCTCCTTTCAATGATACCACCTATAATGGCCGTTAGCAACCGCTTCTAACATTTTTTTTCGGCTGATATGTCACTCACGCATCACAGCAGCTGGACCTGATCGCTTAGCCATCTTCTTCGAGTGATTATCCTCATATCGGTCTGTTTCATCAACCTATAGCGTTTGGTTAGCCAGGTTTCATTTGCTGTGAAAGAAACAAAGGGAAGCTCACGATTTCTTCACCGATAATTCTGAAAGAATATCAGCTATCGCCTTCTTCACGGTCACCTAGCTAACTCACTCTTCGATCAGATCTTCCACTAGATTCAGGCCCGAACGTTAGCTATGACCCCCACATCTAAGTTGAAGTTTGGTTTCCAACTCACAACTAACGATCCCTATTGCACCACCTTTCTGACCTGGAGTTTCACTGATCAACAGCAAATGTGCTCGTCCAGTTTGGAAATAGTCCAAAGCTTGAAAACAGTTGATATCTGGTTTAGCTTCGGGTAAGGGCAGCAGGGAGAACTTCGATACGGGCCATTCATCATCGGGATTGTATGTGATAAGCTACAGCGAAAAGAACGGAAACATGAGTAAGTGACAAGTGTAACAGAATGTAGCAGTACGGTACGTTGACATACCCTCTTGACCAATAACATCCCAATAAAATTATCTTTCTGTCCAGGTTCATGAATTGGTATTCTTGAAAAGCCAGATAACAAAATGTGATCTATCGCCTCGTGATCTAGTACTTTATCAGAAGACAAAGTCAAGCAATCTTTGATTGGCGTCATGATTTCCTTGGCATGCTTGTCATTTAGGGAAAGTACACCGTTCAAAATTCCGATCTATAAATTTACCAGAGAAAGATATTAGCTGTGCAGTTCTAGTCGTGGGCATATCACTCACCTCATCATCCCGAAGTGGTTCTTCGCCTTCTCGATGAAACTGTAAGAATGATTTCAATTCGGCTTTCTTGTATCTAAAACGCGAAAAGACAGACGATCGTCAGCTCGGAGAAAGTGTAATGCGCAATTCCATGGTGATATTCGTAGACTTACGTATGACCCTCATCCGTACCCAATATATAATCTAGCAATTTCGCAGTTGGCCAAGCGATAGGCGAAAAGAGTATCATAAAGCACCACACCATCGGTGCACACGCTCCTCCAATGGCTAGACCGTACCTTACACAGACCTATGAGCACGAACGGAAGAAATTGTCAGTTGTCCTACTGTACAACAAGGCGAATATACTTGAAATCAAGTATGCAGGAGAGCTTACAGCCTGAGGAATGATTTCACCGAATATAACAATCATTGTGGTCGATACTATGACAGCATATAATCCACCTCCTAACACATCATCTAAGAAGATCGGCAAAGATTCATTCACAATCTATATCGATTGAAGCCCGAATAGGCATTAGTGACCCATCTTCTTTTCCGTATGTCGAAGATCAAAAGAATGGAATTGGACATACAACGTTACTCAACAGCAAAACCACCAATACCCAATGTCTACCTCTCGAAAGCAGTTTCAGTACTTTCGCGGCTGCCTTTCTTTCTTTGGGATTAGATGAAGATGTAGCTAATACTCGTAAATTCAGATCGTCAGACCCCATTAACGCTAATGTCAATCTATTTCATCCCTCACACATTGTCAGCCCGGTAAACCCCCTTCCTCGGTTTCTTATTGACTTACCCAGCAAATACACCGCCCGACAATACGAATACGACACTCAAACCCAATTTCCACCAGAAAGCAGGGCTATCAGGTGGATCTTCGGGTTCGATTGGAGGTGGTGCTGCCAGAACCCATTCTTCCGATCGTTTGGGTATAGCATGGAACAGACGGGTGAGGGTGAGTAGGGTCGGTAAAGAGGCTCCGACACGGAGGGGAGGCATTTTTTGGTTGATATTCACTCTTGCGAGTTACAAGTGACGGTGAGAGACACGAGATCAGTAGGTGAGGTGATTAAAACTGAGTTTCTATATCTATGAATGGTATACTCTTGCTATACCAAACGAGATGATATATTCAGAAGTGCAATAAATTCATTCTCGACACAAGTATCGTCATTTTCACTTCATCGATAGTTGTCCTCTGAGCCAAGCGCGTCACCGTGCGGATTCAACCCACGTGCGAACACTGGATGCTCGAATTACCCGATTGAGTAAATATGACTGCGCACTGACCCCTCCATCCCCCCTCCACTTGACATGTCCACCCTTCGTTCGCTGGAAGTGAACCATACAAGTTACAGTAAATCACCATTCGACGTATTCATTTGTCCTTCTTTCTCATTCCCTCTCTTCCTTCCTCACATCATACATATCCCATCACACACCATACCCGCTCAATACCCGGTGGGGAAGATCTTTGATCACGATTAGTCAGATCGCCATCACATCACCATGTCCCATTCCCACCCTATCTTACCTACTAAACCCATCTCCCTTCCTTACTCCCACTTCTCCACTTCACCCATTGCACCTTACGCTCCCACCCTCAGAGCTAAAGTTATCCCCCATCTACTCATCCAATCCCCACCTATGGCTTCATCGGTCATTGGCAGGAGGCTAGAGGGATGCACAGAGGTGGTGATGCCTGTCGGTGGGAAGGTACCAATAACCCTCACAGTGTACAAGGAAGTATTGGAAGATATCGGTGTTGGGGAGGGAATAGAGATCAGTATAATGAACCAGTTTATCAACAGCTTTAGTTTAGTAGGTCACATATCATCCGGACCAGATATGTCACGGATGAAATAGACTGATGAGGTTACCCATGAGGGTAGAATCATTCCGTGCTCGGCTTACTCCCATTGGAGCCAGTGATCGAGCCACCTTCCACCTCTGTCGCTACCTCAAGGTCCACTACCCTAATCCTCGACCCTTTGACAGCCTGTCCCACTCAAAATATTTTGTTCAAAAATCTTATACCGTCAGGATCCCCTATTGCCTTTTTAACCGGTATCGATGTATTCTACGAATGGGTTGTGAACAGACCTAACAGTCCTATTAAGCGCAATCAGCGACTTCAGGGTGATACGGGAAAAGAAGCTGAGGAGGAAGAGGAGGACTTATTGCTCATCGATGGGGCAAAGGAGACTGAAAACTCTATCTCTCGGCATGATGCGTTTGAGTTGCAAGGAGTTCAAGTTGGTAAGTCAAGCTTGTCCAGAACAGTCGAGATACCGCAGGCTGACCGAAAATGCATCTCTCGTATTCATCACTCATGATGCTCCAGTGCCCTCCCTATCCCATCAGAATGAAACTCACGATGCTTGGCTTCAGACTCAGCTGGAATCGTCCATCGATAGATTGTTCAGAGAGCAGTTTATCCGGTGAGCTCGTGATGATCTGATCACAAGAGATTTGCGTCGATGCAGCTAACACTATAGTATAGTCGCTTCCCACTAATATTCGACGGTGGTTTATTGAAAGTGAGTTCTGTGTCTCATGCAATCACTAATAACTGACACAAGAATTCATTCGCAGTACTCATCTGCACTTCATGTTCCTCGAGGTATTCCTAGCGCTCTAACTCAATTACTACACCTGTCAAATATGTACAACACCCCTCTTGCGAAGGAGATGAAAACGCTCCTCAAGCCCATCTCGCAACACCAAGAACAAAGGCTATATACCACGGTAAGAGAAGCTTCAGATCTTCAAGCGAGAAAAGGCAAACGAAAAAGCCATTCTCAAAGTCAAGCTCAGAACCAGATTCAGGAAGGATCTTCAAGTCTAAGTAAAAAGAAGAGAACGTCTGATCCGCCAACATCTCCTTCCTTCGAGCTTGATATGGAATCTATGGATCCTTCCGACCGCTGTCATGCTTACCTACAGCGGGTGATGCTTGAACGAAGAGAATGGGAAGATGAGGGGGGTAATAAGACGGAAAAGAAGTTGAAACGGATTATAGGCGATTTGTTTGGAGAGATCGGTCGATCCAGCTTTGAAATCAAGAGGAGAAAGGCGGGAAAGATGTCATACAGTAGAGTTCAGGTGAGTCGTCATAGCATACGCACGATCTTATTCATGGTCTGATGTACAGTATGCTCTATCAAAGCTGGTTCACAGCGCCGCAGAAATCGCGAAAGAGAATTGTTTGGCTCTCACCTCACAATCTCATAGCAATCACCAGACACCGTTATTTGTCGCTGATTCCCACACTGACATGGACGAGTCTGGAGAGGACCAAGATGCTACTGATTACTTTTCTGATGACGAACTCCTAATCGACCAGGATAGTGCCTACGAACCATACGACGAGGATGATGAGCTCTTGCTTGAGATTCCAGTCCGCCAAGATGAGTTGTTGGATCGAGATCATGAGAATGATGATGACGATGATTTGTTACTGATTGAAGAGGATTTCGAGCGATACTTGAAGGAGGAAGACGAGATGGAGTTATTGATCGATAAAGATCGAGTAGAAGAAGCTGAACTTGGCGTGGACGAAAAGAAAATGAAAGTGAGTCCGAGATGTGCCACTGTACTGTCGTGCATTTCCGTTCACTGACCCTAGGTTCAGCTACCTGCTGGCGATGCTTTCATGGTCGATCCTAATCATTTCGACAAACCTCAACAGAATGGTCGCCTCGCCTCCACTCAACCCGATAAATTCCAGATGACAAATCATCTGGACATATCGGCCAATGATGCCATCATAGGCAGTACCGGAGGTCGCTACTATGATGGAGAAGAGAGTGGGAGTGTTCTGCCAGCCTCTAAAGATAAGTATGATCATCTACCCGGGGACTGCGGGGAGCTATCAGGTACTGTCTCGTTTGAAATAGGGGGAGATGCAGAGGAGAGTAGCGATGAGTTGTTGATTTGACGATTGTTATGTTAACGTTGTCTGTCGTATTGTATTGTATTGTAGAGGGGAATTTTATTTCTGTACATAGCTGATTCTCATCTACATTACCCATATCCATCCATCTATCTTCCAGATTAATGGTTAGTATCCATCAATCCATCATCCCATATACTCTTATGTTACTTGACTTGACCGTCGTGGACTACCGTACTACCTACCGTATCGGAGAGGAGACCCCGGATCATCCCGCTCGTTCGCAAGTCAGGAACAACGGTGGAAGCTGAAACGTCACGTCACAGAATTCATCCTCATAAAAGCATAGCCTCTTTCTTCTCTGTTGGTTTTGTCTTTCTTGCCACCTTCAAGTCATGCCATGGTTTGTACAGTATTTCTGAAATGAGCAATGACCCACGCATAGGACGATCGGAATTAGCAGACCTAGATGTATATCTCTTTGGCTTGGCTCGAACCTTGTATAATTGCCACCTTAACGAGAATATTACATATCGGATCATCATCATCATCATCATCGTATCAGTGAAGAACAAGGAAGGGCATACAGTGCACGTGCCATCGTTGAATATACATCTTCTTCCTCCATCATCAACAAATTATCTGCTAGAATGGACAACAAATCAGTGTAGGCATAGTCATTGAAAATTTGAAGAAGGACATTGAAGGGTTCAACCAGTGAAAGTGGACATCGTCAAAGTGAGTCTGCGTTCCGTCCCTTCTCTCCGTATTTGATCGCATCATACACACATACACCCAGATACCCCTTTACCATGTGTATCATCCACAGTACCACACCGCGATCGGAAGTTGTAGAAATAACCATACTCATCGCCCTCTACTTTGCTCCTTTGTCATGGTGAAAGCGGATTATCATCCATCAAAAACCATCAATTTCATGTCACTGTAAAATCATAGTCATGACACTCTCATTTTGACCTATCTCGAATGACTCTTCATTCTTCCTCTTCCTCATACTTCCGTCAATGTCATATAACATATATATAGACGCAGTACACTCCGATCAAGAATAGACTTACTAACACTACTCCCTACTGTTTTCATAGGATTTCCCAAAGGCAAATTCAAAACTTTTCTTGTTATATACCTCAGAACAATGGGTTTATTATCGAGGTTCAAACATTCTTCACCCGCTCCTTCAACTGCATCAGCATCATCATTGAGACAGCCTCAGCCACGAAATGAGACAACTTCCACATCCACGCCAAGACCCACCACACCAACATCTACCACCCACCTATCGCCCAATCTCCATGACACTCCCTCGTCGTCGAGATTGGCCAGACCGACAATCCCACCACCTTCACCATCTAGTAGCTCAATAACTTCCAAGTTGGCCAAATCATTCAAGAAAGATAAATCCAAAGGCAAAGAGAAAGCAAAGGAGAATTTAATGACAGGAGTACCATATGAGTCTCATTCACAAGCGTCCTTACCTATTCCCCCACCTCCGGGATCAGTTTCGGGATCGAGGATAGTATCTGCTCCTAATTCACCTTCAAGTACTGAACGAAGACCCCCGAACAGTAGACAGAGAAGATCGACGTTACTCTCTTTTGATCCTCCACTCCCTCCTCAACCCAGCTCTCCATTAGCTACTACGGATCCTCTATCTGCCCATACTCGGTATCAGGATGAAGAACATATTTTCGATGATGATCACAATCACGACCAAGTCGATTCCCCTTCATCATCGGCCAGAAGAAAAGATCGAGTAACCAGCGGACAATTCAGACAAGTTGGTGGGATACTGGGTCAACTCAATTTCGAAGTTGATCATGATCATGATCAACCTGGAAATTCACCTCCTGAAAAATGGTTGAGAACAAATGCAAATGCGTCAAATAACGATCCCACACCTACTGTTTTGGCAAGCAACGGCAGAAACGAGATCAATGGCGATTGCGAGGTAGATGGAGGGGTTAGAGGTATGACACCTTCAATCACTGATGAATCGATTGTTATCGTAAATAAAGATGAGATCAACCAGGAAAATAATACCTTCTTGGAGATCTCTTCAACGGATTACGATCGCAATGACGAAAATAAGATTGAATTGTTGGAGTCAGCAGAAAAGAAAAATAAGTTTTGGAAGAGACAGAGGAGGTCTAGTACGAGTAATGCGGTTGCAAATGAGATCGAACGTGTGAGTTGATCAGTTCGCTTGCCATCCAAACGCGGTTACTGTTCAGAAGCAGCTGACTTATACTTGTTGTTTAATTAGTCAAACTCTCCCACACCTCGCCGTAACTCCCGAAACGACACTTCCCTTGACCTCACAGCCAATCGTCCATCCCTGGATTCCTCCCAACCTGAAGCGGTAGCTCGTCAACCTCGTCCCCAGCAACTCCGCCGACCTTCCTCCTCATTTTTTCACAATCCCTTTACTCGTTCGGTATCACGTACGTCTCTAGCTCTAGATGATAATCCAAAATCTGACGATGGGTCATTCCAGTTAAGAGGTTTCAGACATGTATCTGGTATGATGGAGGTTGAGGGTGCAGGAGAATTGGAAAATTACTTGGCTCACGTTAGAAAGGAGCCTAGATCATCTATATCTTCGGGTGATCTGTTAACTTCACCTATGGTCGGAAACAACGAAATGCCTTCACCATCAGCTTTGACTAGTACTAGTCCACCTGTCTCGTACGCCAGTACACCGCGCCAACCGCCTACTTTCCCTTTATCCAGACCGGCAAGTATAGCCAATTCCCTAGGTTCAGCTACTGGGGATGAGTTCATATCAGCTACAAAAGTCAGTGTGGCAGCGTTTAGAAAAGGGATCAGAAGACCTAGTGAAAATTTAGTTGCGATGAGCGATTCAGGACATGGTTCAACGACTGCTTTGAGGAACATATCAGGTCAACATTCCCCTTTACATCCCATTAATGGCAATGGAAGTGGTGGCGGTGATGGTTCGGACGACGAGGATGATGTACCGCTTGGTATGATCAAAGGTAAAGATATGATGAGAAGAGAGAAGAGTTCTCTATCGTTGTCCAGTATGAGACACATAGCTACTCCTTCAGTGTCGGAACCGAACGATAGAAGACCCTCTACGATGTTCGATCATTCGGAAAGGAAATCTTCAGCTTCTCCGGCCGTCCTCAATAGACAACTCAGTCCCGAAGTAATCGATAGAAAGAATACACCGAGTCCTAATCCGAGTGTGATTGAGAGAAGCTTTACGCCAAGTCCTGATATATCTTCATCTGATATAACACGCAGAGGTAGTCCCGCCTTGGCTAAACCTCAAGATATACTTAGAAAAACCAGTCCGAACCCAGCACTCAGCTTTACAGTGCATAGGCAGAGACAAGGACATACGAGGAATGGTCGAGGTTCTGGGGGCAGTAGGTTCGTGGTCAAAAGTACCAGGTTGACCCGAGATGACTTATTGCCCAAGAATGGCGCACAAACGCCAGATAATAAGCCTGGATCACATATCTCTTCTACGAGTGGTCCATCCACACCTAATCCTCAACAAACGGACCAATTGAAGAGTATGCCAGTGGAGCGTGGAGATGTCGTTTCTTCGCCTGAAGAAATCGAACCTATCGATGGATACTTCTCACACCTCGCTCCTCTGATCCATGACCAACCTGCTCTGTCAACAACGTCGAATAGAGATACATCGCTTTCCCCGGCACGCTCTTCACGGGAAACGCCCAGTCCGACTCGCGCACCTGGTCCGCCCGTTGCTCCCCTTCCTCTGCCGCAGGCTGACGATGCTTCCACCGCATCTCTCAAACTCCCTCTTCCGCCTGACCAGATGCCTGATACTCCTCCTAAACAACCTACCGAACTTCCTCTTTCCCCTTCCAACAGAAAGAAACTGTCGTTATTGGAAGAACCCATGAAAATCATTTCTGGGTTATGGACATCTCCGACGACAGACGATGGATTTGATCCTGCTTTTGTACTTTCCTCGATGGACGCTTATGGAGGAGATGAGCAGAAATTAGACGAACCTACGATGGTCTCTCAACCTACTTTGGCAAAGGTCCAGACTACTGCACCTATTTCAGATGTGGAAGAGAAGGTACGGTCGCCTTTATCTCAAAGATTGGCAGGCATAGCTTCATCTGCAAGTACGAGTAACCTCCCGAAGCCTTCCCTGACCCATATCAAGACAAGTGAAGCGGTTAGAGATGATGGATATTCGACTGAGAAGATTAAATCGCCCATGTCTGATTCAACTATATCACCCATCACCACTACGACTGGTGTACCAAAAGAGACGTTTCAATCCAGTTTTGCCCGAGCTAGAAAACCTTCCAACAGGATGGAAGATACGGAAGAAAGTGACGAGGAGAGTGAAGACGAGAGTGGGACGGTGGGAAGATCAAGTACTACTCCGCAATCGAAAAGCAAACCCAAGACCAAAAATGGCAGAAAGAGGAATAGTGTCGAGAGGAAGGTACCTCATGGACCTAGGAAACCATCCATCAATAATCGTAATCGGAAACGTGTTTCTTCAATGTTTGATACCAATCCTTCTGCTGTACAAGCTCGGACGGTGAATGGGAATGGGAATGAGGATGACGATAAACCACTTGGACAGGGAAGGAGCGTGATTGGGAAATCACCTAGCGTTTCTAATCTACGGGTAGGTGGTATGTCTAGGTCTGAAAGTGCTCTTGGTATCTCTACAAATTCAATTAGAAGGGATAATTCGCCTGTTGGACAGAGACCCAAGACTCTAATGGAATTAGGACCGATCGTCCAGCCTTTGAAGGATCGTTCATCCAACCATCCTACATCTCCTATCACTTCCACTCGACCAAAACCAACACCAAGTTCATCTTCTTATGGAAGACCTCCATTATCCCACGATAACGAAAAGAAGAAATCTACCACCTCATCCTCCACCAATGTACCGACGATGAAGCGGTCTCCTGCTCAGACTTTGATCAAACTCCCTCCTGAGGTAGAAGAGAAGAGGAAGACTTCGACTGCCAGTCCGGATAGTTCCCGGTCTGCCACGACGGGTGGAAGTGTCAATTATCAGCCTTTGACTCCTAAAGAATCGGAGAATAGCCGGTTGGTAAGGGATCAAATGCCTCCAAAGGTTAATAAGCAGGTCAGTTCAATTATCATCTGGTAGACTGATAGGTACTGATCGTCCGTTTTCATTCAGCTGAAATACCAAGAGCCCAAGGTCGACTCGATCACTACCAATCATACCAGACAACGAAGCTATTCCTCTATGGGTCAGAATCAACCTCAAGCCCAATCCCAAGCTGGTCAGTGGAATATGAACATGGGTTACGATCACAATCAGATGGCTATGATGGGTCAAATGCCTCAAATGGGTATGGGAATGACGATGCAAGGGATGGATCCTGAAGCCATACGGTGAGTGAACATTTTTCAACCATTTGTACCATCTTTCCTCCGCCCTTAAGAAGCCAACTGACGGAACCATGATGAATGCATCCCATAGCAACATGATGAAACAGCAATGGCAAATGCAATTCATGGCTGCTGCTCTCCGAGCTTCAGAGGAAGAATGGGAAAGAGCATCTTGTGTCTCTGGTCAGACCAACCATACTTTACCTGCTTCTTTTGGTCAAGCATCAGGGGGGTACCCTGCACACCAACCCTATTCATCTATGCCACAAATGGGCTGGGGAGGAATGATGGGACAATTCCCAATGGTAGGATATGGTTATCCTCAAGGTCAAGGGATGTTTCCTAATCCCAATCAATTATACGGATATAACATGCCACCTCAATCGCCTGGACCCGGATTCGGTGGATCTTCCTCTCAAGGAGGGATGTACTCTTATGGAACGGGTGGAGGTGCTCAATCGGTATTCGGAGGTGAATTCGGTCCACCGCCCATCACGCCTTCTCAACGATTCATGAACAGTACTCGACCTCAACCGCCATTGCCTTCGAATAGTCAACAGGAGATAGCGAGAAACGCGAGAGGTAGATATCACTCCTCAACACAATCACATTCGCAATCGGTTTATATACCTTCGAACCTGAGTTCGGGAGTGAACGCCTCGCCTCCTCCGCCTAGTAGTTGGGGGCGACGAACAGGATCGGGAGATTGGTCGGATCTACAGCAGGGACAAGCACAGGGGCAGGGGAAGAAAGTGAGACCACACACTCAATTTATCAATTAATTGATGTGACTACAAATTCAACCAAATCATCGACAAAATCCAACCTACGAAAACACACAACGTACGAAAACGACTCAAATTGATTTTAATGTGCATAACGAAACTCCTCATCTACATCACTGTACGACTACAACATAAGACAATCACATCAAATTATCCTATTGCTTGTACATAGTAAAGATTATCGCATCCATCATATTTCACTGTTCATTCTTCCTATTGCATTTGCTCATTCCATTCCTTGGTTCTTTCCATGTGGACGTTCTGTCTTGCCTTCGATTCGATGTTTCATCCTGTCTCACCAAACTAATCAATTTCCACACTATGACATTTGATGATTTCATTGATACGTATGCATGATACTCTTGAAGTCTTTCCATTGAACCTCTCTGCCCCTTGTGATTATTTAATGCATATAGGCACCTCCTCGATCGTCCTTTCATTAACTCATCAAGGATGATCCACTGCCCCTACATCAACGGAGGTCTAATCGATGGTAAGTCTGGGATCTGAACGAGTAGTTGTGAATGTACAGTACAGTATTCATTTATCTTCCGTGGCTCTCGACTTGTTAATTATGTATAGTACATCTCAATCATTCTTTTAATTTATCTGTTTTATTCTACACTTTTGCACTAATTTACTCACTATAGCAATAAAGCTCTTGAAGAGTTTCTGCGATCATATCATACACTATATAATCTCGTTGAGCTTGTAAACTCTTACCGCGCTTTATATCCACCACAAGGTCACATATAAGCAAGCAAGCCCAACCCCAAACCCAAACGGTAATAACAGACATTCATTTGAGTAGATAATTCCTTGGATTGACAGTATATTTCATGCATGATACCCATAACATCCTCAGTATTTCGTATTCACTGACATTTCAAATTTAGAAGTTGAACCTTTCTTTGAGGGATTGACCCATTTCCTTGAGAGTGTCATCGACTGATCGATATTTGAGACCAAGGACACGCGTGGCTTTGGACCCATCGTGTATGATCGCATCCGAGGCGAGCCTCTTCTTGAACTCGGCATCGTCATTACCCTTAGGGATATTCTTGAGGTCTGGGAAATCTTTGGCGATTTGCTACACGGTAATCATGGGACTGTCAGCTACACCGCTGTCCGTATGGTAGCAATTGCGGTTCACTTTGCTAACGCATACTCACAAGCACATAGTCGTTACCGCTTACCGGTCCGTTACCAGTGATAAACCTTTCTCCGCTAGCTTCAGGAGTGGTCAAAGCGAGCACATGACCAAGGGCAGCTACGAGCATTGATTGAATTAGCCGAAAATATAGACGATAAAGCAGACATGTCACACGTACTGTCCCGAACATCTACGTAGTTCATACCACCAGCTGGAAGATCCTTTTCGGTTTTTTCACCTTTGAGCCATGAATAGTAGACAGCTAATCATCACGGTGTAAGTCATATTTCGCCTTCTAAGGGAGATTGAGAAGGATCGAGAACCTACCAACAGAGGTATTGAGTGATTCTGGGCTATCACATTGATGGATAATTGGACCAAGTACCAAAGGTGGGTTGATTGCTACACCGTCAAAAGATGGTTTGTTGTCTGAAAAGAATTTCCAAAAGGCTCGTTCGGCAAGGGCTTTACTGGCTGAAATCGCAAGTAAGACCAGCCAGGATCAGTACCAGCTGATCGTTTTGTAAAGCGAAGGATGCACACTCACCTCTGTATTTGGCTTGTCCAGAAGCGTTCTTTCCCTGTTCTTCACATTCTTTCGGGGATACATCGTTCCAATCTTTCTCCGTGAATCTGCGGTCCAGATCAGCATATGAAGCAGGACCACTAAGATCAGTGTAGATGAGCTCACGTATGGGGAGGCTTGATATTCGAGTTCATGACGGATGCAACGGAACTATCATCCGAAGTGGCTTAGCTATTTTGGTACCCCAGAGTGAATGAATGGTAGGAACACTCACCTTGTTACGACCACTCTTTGGACGTTTGGACTGGACAGGTAGCCGTCAGCAATGGATTCTGTACAGCAATCGATCCATCGCTCACTTGTTCTTCTTCAGACTTTCAAGTACACCTACCGTACCTTGAATGGCAGGTCTGAAGAGTTCTTCTGGTTCTTCGGCATTGAAGTGGAATGGACTATGGTCTCACGTCAACATCCTTTCACAGTGATCTCGACGGGGCTCCCCTTACCTTGCCATATGGGCAACACCATCTACTCCTTTTACAGCCTCATCGAAAGCTCCTGCCTGACCGTATTGATAAGATCAGCCATCGTATTGTGTTGATTGTCCCAGCCTCACTCACCTCACCGATATCCTTCACAATAGCATACTCGAATGAGCCTGTCTTATCTTTGAACAAGTTCTTCAAGTATTCTCCCTTATCTTGGCTTCGTACTGTTCCTCTAACGTTATATCCTCGATCGAGCAACGCTTCGACAGTGTGCGAAGAAATATATCCTGAAGCACCGGTCACAAGGACGAGAGAACCTGGTTTAATAGCTGGCATTTTCGTGATTTGTCTATGTAGATGATTTATCTGTCTAACGAACTGGATATTGGCGTATCTTGGGCAGGGTAGATGTCAATGAGTCAGAGGGAATAGAAAACTCATGAGGCTTTGTCCGTTTATATATAGGTTGTGAGTACAGTGCGGTGGATGTGGAGGGGTGGTGGAGGTTGGATGACCCATGATCATCATTCCCTTGCGTGGGTTTTGGTGGTCCTTTCCGTCATTTCCGGTCCGGGGTAGTCACTGCACGGACATCTGCAAGTCTGCCATGTCTGCGTTTCATGTCGGCCATCACCGAAAAACGCGTCATCGCTCATCGTTATCTTCCCAGCCAAATCTATTTCAAGGTTGGTAGCACATGGGGTAGAACTGTATAACGATGAAAGGCCTCAAAAGGTGTAAAGGCCCAGCGAGCTGCTCAGAATCACATTAGCATGGATGGTATGAGCTGCACAGTACGAAGAGGCTTTCCAAGATGCACCAGCAAATCCCACATTCAATGTTCGATCAGCCATACACCATTCACACTTCCTTACTATTCAACTCCCGTACTCTCAAATTCGACAAAGACCAATCTATACGTGTCAATCCCAAGACCGGTCGAATCATCTCAGTCACCTCTGCAACTCCTAATCTCCGTACAGTCTCTCATCCAGACCTAGACCTAAGGGGTTATACAGTCCTGCCTGGATTTGTCGATTCTCATGCTCACGTATTCGTTCATCCATATTCCGAAACTCCATCGTTACATCAAGAACGAGATGAATCATTGACCGAGCGGATTCTCCGAGCGGGAAACAACGCCAAAGCAGGGCTGAAAGCTGGATTCACCACCTATCGAGATTTAGGTACGGAAGGGGCATTCAATGCTGATATAGGAGTCAGAGATGCTATAAATAGAGAAATCATACCTGGACCTAGATTGTTCGTCGCTACTGAAGCATTAGCAAGTTCAGGTGGATATGAAATTAGACAAGAGAACAAGATTGGTGGAACGACGGTACCGAGATTATCGGATGTATGTGATGGTGTGGATAGTGTGAAAGCTGGAGTGAGAAGGAGATTGGGTGCAGGTGCAGATGTTATTAAATTTTATGCTGAATATCGAAGGCGGACGTTGAGATTTCCTCAACCTACTTGGCCTGGATCAAAGGCTATCAAGTATCCACCGTACACGACAGGGGAAGAAGGTAATCCGATACTCACTCCGATGAATCCACCTTCGACGCTATTCGACCAAGAAGAGATGAACGCGATTGTCCGAGAAGCCAAAAGAGCTAAATGTCCTGTAGCATCTCATGCGAGCTCGCCAGAAGCTGTCATCATGGCTTCCAATGCTGGTGTCACTACCATCGAACATGGATCTGTCCCTTCAGAGGAATCGCTGAAAACGATGAAAAAGAATAATACGATTTACGTTCCGACTTTATGTGTAGCGGATGTAGAATTGGACGATAAGGAATATAGGAAAGCGGTATTAGCACATGCGAAAAAGGCTAATGAGATGGGTATAAGATTAGCGACTGGTGGGGATACAGGTGTACCAGCTCACGGAGATAATGTAAGAGAGTTGGAATTGTTCTTGGAAGCTGGGATATCACTGGAAGATACCATTCGAGCGGCTACGCTAGGAGGATGGGAAGCGTGCGGAGGTGATTGGTGTGGATACAGATTCGGATGGGTGGGTGAAGGCTGGCAAGCGGATTTGGTGGTCCTAGAGGGCGATTTGAGGAAGGATACAGGAGCGTTGAGAAGAGTAGAGATAGTGATCAAGGATGGTAATGTTGTTGTCGATGGAGGAATCATAGTAGAGTAATCTAATGTGGACATTAAATAAACGCGAATTCCATACATATGGAAAACCCATATCATTTTTGGGATACTTCCCGGAATTTACGGCATATTTTTCAAATTTCAATATGGTATCGAACTATAGATATCCTCTAGTATATACCCCATTGTATGTCCAATTCCATCTATTGCTTACCAAATCTCTTGAACAAACTCTCACCCATCTCGGCAGTCGATTCCTCCAAAGATTTGTATTTGATACCCAATACTTTGGTTGCTTTCTCACCATTGAAGAGGTTCATACCCTTTTCGACTTCCTCGTATTCTCCAGGTTTACCCACGGGGACATTCTTGAGATCGGGGAACTTCTTGTGAATGATATCTACCCAGGCTTGACCTGTGAGGTATCCTGCTCCAGTGATGAATCGTTGTCCTGAGGCTTCTTGGATAGACAGCGCGTTGATATGACCTTGAGCGACTACACACCAAACCAAGTATGAGCGTACAAGCTCATGTATCAAGGGATTTGAAGGACTAACCATCTTTGACATCGACCCAGTTACCCATGGGGCCAGGTAAGTCAGACTCGGTCCTTTTACCCGTAGCCCACTGCCAGAAATAGGCTGATAAATCCACTCATCAATGACTGTATACATGTTCGAGGTTTGGTTAACTCACCAACAGAAGTATTAAGCTTTTCGGGAGAATCAATTTGATGGATGACCTCTCCCAATACGAGAGGGGGGTTGATAGCGACTGCATCCCAGGAAGGTTTCTCATCTTCGATGAATTCTAGCCGAGTATTATAAAGCAATAGTCAGGGTCCTTCCCTGCTCATCTCGTACTATGCATAGTAATCTGGTCGAGATTTCACTCACTCCACAACGCCTTTTCAGCCAAAGTCTTCGAAGCTTGATAAGCCATTCCCCCTGATGATTTTACACCATTCTTCTCTACGTGCGAGATGGAATCTTGATTCCAGTCTTCTTCGGTATATCTACGGAAAGGATCACATGGACAGTGTCAATGGTCGGCATGTTGTCTTACACTGTAGCGATGAGTTGGGAACTTACACAACTGGGGGTTTCCTAGATTCTAGACTCATGATAGAAGCTACAGACGAAGTGATCACTACTCTTTTCACGTTAGGGCTAGATGGATACAATCCATCAACAGTCAGTGACGATTCGTGTTAACAGGGATAGGTGAAGACACGACACTGTATGTACTTCATGATTCAACTCACTTGTTCTTTTGGATACTCTTCAAGATACCAGTAGTACCCTTCACAGCGGGTCCAATTAGTTCTTGGGGATCCTTGACTCCCTCAGTGTAGAAAGGCGAAGCGAGATGAGCGACTCCGTCAACTCCTTTGACAGCTTCGTCGAAGATACCATCCTAGATAACAAAGGCGAATCAGCCCTGTTCCTAACCTCTATACAGATTTGGACCCTCTTCTGTCCACTTGTAAGAGAATATGAGGTTGATCACGACCCAAACTCACCTTGGTGATATCATCAACTAAAACATATTCGAATTCTCCCAAGCCTTTGAAGATCCCCTTGAGATATTCTCCCTTGGATTCAGATCGGACAGTACCTCTCACTCTGTATCCCTGTTGTAAGAGTTGTTTGGCGGTATGAGATGCGATAAAACCTGATGCACCTGATACTAAGATCAAATCTCCTTTGGCGATTACTCCCATGTTGTTAAAAATGTAGTTAAGTAGTATAAGTTGGATGAAAGATACAATGAATAGTAGAGATAAAATCAAGAATGTGGAATGAGAACACCCTCTCGACGATGCGACAGATATCGTTATCGGTCCTCACATCTCCTCACTCCAGCCTTACGAGTACAGCTTTACGGTGCCATCTACAAATGGATAATAGCGTCACCAACTTTCTGTGACGTGACCATTATTCAATCCGCAAATTACGGAATGAGGGTTGTAGCCGGTGTTGACCGAAGGTCATGCGGGTAACCACGTTGTTAATTGCGGTCTGATCATCCATGCCTTGTGAGAATTAGGCTGCCATCGAAGAGGTATACATGTACGTATTAAACAGTTAATTGATTCAACGGGTATATATATTCATCGTCTTTGTATCAGATCAATATGACAATCTTAGGCATTTGTTTTTCGATTGACATTGTGAGGTAAGAAAGCTACGATACGCTCAAACGTCAGTGTATGGGCCGGAACATGCAAGCAAGTCAAGGGAAAGTCAAACTTACCAATTGCCAAAGTGGATAACCAAGCCCCTCCAGCCTATCCAAAGCAATTCGATCAACTCATGCTCATGGGCATATATCCATTACCTAAGTACTCACAGCTAACCATAATACTCCAGGTGAATCCGAACCATGATACACTGATCCACCCACGATCGGAGCGATTATACTAGCTATCCTACCCAAGGTCGACAACATCCCACTTGTAGATCCCCTAAAGGTAGCTGGGAATGCTTCAGGTGTGTAAGCGTACAACAACGCAGCATAGAGTGATTGGAACCAGTATTCCATGGCGTTGAATCCGATATTGGCTGAGCGTGAATCAACAAGTTGATACTGTTTTGATAGTAGTCAGTATAATTGCGGATACGCTCCATACGATATGGTATGCAGGCCAGACGTACTAGTGCTAACGAGGCTCCCATGAGTGCCGAGGAGATCACCATAATCCATCTTCTACCGAATTTAGAGAAACCTGTTATCCAAGCTGCTACCAGAGTTGCCGTTACACCGGGTGTATCTACGTTTTGAGCCTTAAGTCAGCTATCTTATGCTGTACCGAAATGAACACCTGTTCAGTTCTGAACAGGTACACTTACAAATCCATATATACGATCTATACGTATCTTCCACACTGCCATCCGCATCTATACCTTTTGCTTTGAGTATGAGAGGCAGGAAGTATCCGGCAAGAGCAAAGGACCAAAACAGAGCCATGTATCTGCACATGGAGTTTCAGTGGTACATCAAAGTAAAGTATGGGATTAAATGATGGGCTTACGCGATCGCTAAACTAACAAATAACCAGACATATATCCTCTGCTTGAACAATCCTTGTAAATGTCCAAAAGTCTTCTGAAATCCACCTATCGTCACTTTCTTTACCAGATTATCTTCATTAGCAGAAGCTGCCGGTTCGTCAGCAGGATTGTACTGTGCAGGAGGTAGACCTCGTAATCTCCGCTCTTCCGCGTAATCTAATGTTCTAAGATCTTGTATAGTGAGAGTAGGAGGTTTCTCATTTTTGTTGAATATCGATATGGAGTGTAAGACGTCTAAAGCGTGAGCGTCATGGCCCTTCGATAAGAGATATTTTGGGGATTCCCGGAATTTGAATACTGCGAATCGACAGAAGAAAATCAAAAGGGTGAAAAAGCCTAGGATCATGATTGTGTATCTCCTATAATCAGAATGTCCGATCGAAATCAGCTATATCATTTAAAGTAGAGCAGGTGGAAAATAGACGCACCATCCCATATTGTTACTCCTTGAACAACATGGCGCTTCACTGATGTTACATGATTTCAATGATGTGTCGCAGGAGTACTTGGGTATGAGGGCGAATGCGAGCAACGATACAGCGACTGTACCGATGGGCTATAAGGGATGTAATTAGGTCAACTTGATTCATGTTGGATGGAATTTAGGTTGACTCACCTGAAATGTCGATAGAGCAGCTAACAAATATCGGTTTTTCTAGGTTCGATTGAGTCAGCTATAATGATTAACTGTATAGGCGAAACCTACGGTAGGAAGGAACTCTAATGTTATAGTCGCATCTACGGGGATATTGCCCCCTACCCCGAGGCCAATCAAGCAAGCGAGCAGACAAGTCAAGGCATAGTTGGAAGGTACTGTAGCAATCCATTAGTGAGCACATAGCCTTTATTGCAAAGAAGCTGAATCGGCTCACATGCAAAACAGAGTCCAAAAACGGTAGAGAATAGGCAGGTGAAGTTGAAGCACCATCGTCGCTGTGAGCAAAGTCAGCATAAAGGTATGTAGCATGTTGTGTCAGGCATGGATACACTTACACCGACGATGTCGACCAACAAACCCCAACCGAAAGCACCGATGCATAGACCGAAATTGAAAGCAGTCGACAGAGCACCGATTTGGGAGTCTACCCAGGAAAATCAGCATTAGGCTGTTTTTGATATTCCCAAGAAAAAGAAATGCTCGGGCTCACCTGGTACACCCAATTCTTGTTGAATGGTTCCTCCTACCAACCCAAAAGCCTGTGCCCAACCTAGATCCAAGAAATATCCTAATCCACATAACGTGAACACACACCATTGATACCTTCCCATACCCATCTGGTCCAATTCTCTATTAATCAATAGAGATTTCTTCTCGTATAATGATAAATCCGTGAAATCCCTATCACCCAATTCTTCACTCGATACTAGATCAGCCATCTTACGGATTTTTACTCTAATCTCTTGAGTGGTCATTCGATTTAATACCCTTCTACTACTTGTTGTTCTCACCCTAGGTCTCTCCGTCCCTCCATACTGTACACTACCAGTACTCCCGGTGAGAGGTTCTCGTTCTGCCATGGCTAATAAAGGTATACCGTCTATGTCCAAATCAGAATCTAAGATATCTTCAAATTCCTCTTCCTCTCCTTCGGTCTCGGACTTATCGTCTACTACTGTGATAGGCGGCAAATCCCTTATATATTCTAGAGGAAGCTTATGAGGAAGAGTAAATAACTCCTCGGAGATACTTTTCAGATACCACGAAATGGTGAAGTGTCCCCTTGCTCTATAGGGTTATAAGATGAATGATCGGCGCGAAAGAAGTATCGATAAGACTACTATATAATTGAAATCGAAGTCCTCTTGAAGAGAAACAGTATATACCTGAGTAAACTGTCGACCTCAACCTTTTGACCTGAATGGTAGCGCGATTACCACCACCTGTAAAATTTAAGATTGAATGATCAAATGTATCGATTGAATTGCTCTAGCGATACACTTTTGTGCATACCAAGATTTCGTTCTTGATGAGATACAGGTACGTCCCAACAGAGTTCCCTCAAAGCAAACAACCAGAATCTCGTAAACATCCTCTTCTCCTCTCGAGAGGAACAGAACGTCATCATCGCATTATATCATTGATTCAGATCATCTCGATCGAAACACCTATTGGCTATATTCAGCGGAGACCATGAACATCTCCGGCTCATGACAACTCACGTGACATCGACCCGAATGCTTCACGCGAAGAGGTCCAAGCGCGCAATACTCGTAACAAAATCAACATGGATACATGGACATCTTATTCGGACACCATTGACAAACATACCATCGACTGGAAAGTCATCACGGGAAATGCTGCAAGCTACGGTGATAGGGCCGGCAGCATCGCCAGGTCAGATCTTGTACTCCCGCAGAGACCCTGGGCCCAGCAGAGAAGCGTTCAACGATTATTCGACCATCTTTCAAGATCAACACCAAGAAACGGACAAACCGCTAGGGAGGACTTTACAAGCCATCGAGAACCCAAGTGATGGTATTCACGAGGAATATAAAGAAGAAGAGCTAGTGTGGTTCGGTAAGACGGTTGTCTGGAGTAGAGGCACTCAGATATTTAGAAAATACACATACGATCTAGAGAAAGAAGATGTTTCCAAAGCTGTGTTCGCATGGTTCAAGACAGGTGACGAAGCTGGTTCATCAAACGATATCTCTCACAAGGGCAAACAAGCTATGAAGTCTTCAGCCACATTCGGTCCATTTCACCAATCTCAAAATGAACATTGGGGAACACCTAGACTCTCATCCTCGTCTTCATCCTCTTCAAATTCACCAAAACTCGAACGAACATTGGTTGTCTTCCTACAAACTCGAGCACATGTGTACTACTCTTCTGGAGAAGATGTAGTAGTGCACTTACCATTCGCTATAGATGGAGCATGGCCACTGTCTACCGGTGGACTTATCGTTCAAAGAGCGTTGGAAAAGAGGGAATTGGGAAAATTAGGTAAAGAGAAACGAAAATCCGGAAGTGTATTGAGAGGAATGGCGGATCACTCTTCAATGACTATGTTAGATGACTTGATGGATATGGAGGATGATACAGCCCCTTCGTTACCTAGATTGTACACTTTGGAAAACCCTTTCGACGAATTGAAGATGATCGTTGAAGGGAGAGTTGAAGATGGTTTCGATCAAGCTAGTGGGAGGTTAATATCCCAAACACATGCTATCGACTCCTCTTTATCCATCTTGTACGTCTCACCTGATCCTTACCCATTTGTGATAACGTATAGTTGCGAATCAAACGAAATCATCTTCTATCGTAAAACATATATACCCGACCAGCCTGACTTACCTCCTCTACCACCAAATCCACGTACTATGCGACCTGAAGAAATCCTTGGACCACCTGAAGCACCTGTCCCAATCCCTCGGTCCACCAGGGCAGGAAGACCTTCTTTGCATCGTAATCCCTCGTCATTTGGTCCATCTTCTGATAATAGAACTTCCAGTATCTCAGATTCATTAGACAGGACTCAACGTAGAGCACCTAGAATGTCCCGTGGACTTAGGATAGCTCAAGAACACCCAATAGCGACTGATGAGCTACAGGCTACTCTAGATCCTGCCCCTATAGTACCTCCTCCATCCACCACAAAAAGAAGGAGTCGAGGATTATCGATATTGTCGACAACGACCACAGCCCAAGATTTCAATAAGAGAACATCAGGAGCAAGTTCGTCTTTCGTTCTTTCGGACATGCATGATAAACATGACAAGATGGGTCTACAGGCCATAGCGGAGATGGATTTGAGAGAGACGACTATGATGATGGGTCTAGAGAGGGATGAGGTGGGAAGCAGAAGTGATCTGGTTTTGGATAAAGTATGGACTTGGAGAGCTCCGTAGTGAGTTACAAATTTCTCGTTTGTCTCTGTCTCACGACCTATGCTTAGGGAATGTCTTGAATATAGTGCCATCACACCAGACAATGTGTCGGCCTTCCTCAGCGACAATCTCTTCTCCACTTCGGTTGTCATCAATCTACACATATCTCAGCCTGGTCATACTCCTCACTTGTATCCATTCCAAGCTCAATTTCGGTCAATCCCCTACAAATATTTTGCCATCACTCCCGCACCGCTTATTGAATGTTTGTCTGCTATTCCGATAATATCCACTCGTCCGGATATCTACGATGTGCTGCTTCTTGCTGGAAACGGTACTCTCTCTTTAATGACAAGTGGAGGTAGACATATATCGCTTCAAACCCCACGTCAACCTAGAGAAGGTCATGAAGAAGTAGCTAGAAAACTCGCGTCTAGTCTTAGAATGGCAGTGGACGAAAAATACACTCGTCTGAACTCGGAAAGGAGGATACTCAAGCTTTTAGATCCAATAGGACCAAGATCTACAATCATATACGAAGATGGTGAATCACTAAGGGTTGATGCGGATCTGAGGATCGATCATCATTTGACAAGACAGTGTTTTGAGGCTCTGTCGTATGTCATCCCACCTCAGCAATTCTTCTTCGTCAAAAGAGAATTCCTATCTTCCCTGCAACAATTACCATCTATACAGCGGCGAGATGACGGGCAGATTTGGAAAATCTTCTCGAGCGTTATACGTGCGATGTTACAAATTGAAAGTGAAAGCCAACCGACAGATCCGTTCGAGACTTTAGTACACGATGGTCAGATATCATCAAATCCGATCGCTCGTCGTCTTGCTCAGAGAATGACACGCAACACCTCGGCAACTCGTTCATTATCGACAACGGGTCTGATGTACGGTGAAACGCTTCGACTAGAAGACACAGCTCCGATCATGCTTGCTCTTCATTTTGTCGCCCAGGATCTGCGGTTGTCATCGACTGGGCGTAAAGAAATTGGAGGAGTCGTCAGGTTGATATCCGATTTGGCTAGCAAAATGGGCAGATGGTTTTGGAGAGATTACTGGGCTAGAATTATGCCTTGCGAAGTCTCAGACATGCACCCCAATCAAGGTGAGTAAAGTCAAATCTTCCCCTTAGATGACATGAAATGCTAACTTCCATATAGGCATAACCTATGATACGACTGTCTTAGACCAATTCGATGCTCCACCGGACATCATGGCTTATCTCCATCAACAACTCATAACCCGTACGAGACCTTTCCCTTCACCTATAAGCCTTTTCGCCCATCCCGCTTCATCCGAGCTAGGTCATGTAAATCCTTGTCGACAGACCACCTTAATAACCGGAATATTCTCCTATTTCACCGTACCAAACTCATCTCGAGCAGCTGCAGCTGTGAAGCATATGGTACGAGCGGGATTAGATCTAGATTGGCTTTCTGATCTGCCCTATGGCATTGCTATACCAATATTGGAGACGCTCAGATTCTGTCAATATAATCCGCCTAAGGATTGGGATGCCAAGATGTACGAGCTCATCGCAAGGTGGGACTTGGGGATCAGGGCTATGGATGAAGCGAACGTCAGTGGCAGGGAAGAATCCGATTTGGACTTCAGGCTGGAAAGAATACCTACCATCAAAAAGCTTGTCGGAACCGTTGGTGAGGACAAGAAGAAGCCTCAACAACCTGTTTTACCGCATGCTCGATTTGGCTCAGATCGTCGAGTACAGGAAGTCGAACGTATCATGCAGACTACAAGGGTACGGACGATCGCTGTCCAGGATCCTAAAGGCGCATCGGAAGCAGATGTCGTCAGGTATCATCAAACAGTAGTCAATACTCTCGCCAATAGGACATTATCTATACCTGTCGGTCAAGGCATGTTCGAATTTGGAACTCGATCAACCAATATCACGGATGTTTGGAATATCCCTCTTATCGAATTATCAGTCAAAGTTGGTCCTGGTAAGTCTACACTGAAAGCGGAGATCGTATCGGACAGTGCGGAATGGCCATGCTTTCACAACGGTGTCGCAGCTGGTCTTGCGATTTCTCCGGAATGTAATGGTATCGATAGTTCCTGGATAGTCTTCAATCGACCGAATATCCTCAATGCGGAACATGGTGGATTCTTACTCGCACTGGGTCTCAATGGTCATCTCAGGTCGTTGATGGCTTATCATGCCTTCCCCTTACTGGAACCAAGACACGATTTCACTTCTGCCGGATTGCTTCTTGGTCTAGCATGTTCATATGCAGGTAGCGAAGATCTTTTAATCACGAAAGTTCTTTCTCTCCATACCCATGCTTTACTCCCACTTGGATCGATGGAACTCAACGCTTCGCCCATCATTCAATCATCAGCACTCGTTGGTCTAGGTCTAGTCTACGCCGGCAGTAGGAATCTTCGAATGGCCGAAGTTACGCTCAGCGAAGTAGGAAGGAAAGAGATGCCCAATGTAGATGGCTTTGCAGATTATCAAGAATCTTATTCCTTCTCTGCTGCCATGGCATTCGGACTGATCATGCTTGGTAAAGGAGATGAATCGACTTCTGAGGTGGAACGAAGGATGTTGACTCAACTTCGAAGATGTATTCTCGGTGATACGCCAGTTTTAGAAGGCACAAAAGCTAGGGGCGCCGTACCAACAATTGATAATAATATTACTGGTTCAGGAGCGACGCTGGCTTTGGGTTTGATGTACCTCAAATCTGGAAGAAGGGATATAGCTGATATGGTATCAATCCCTCAAACTACTTTTGAACTGGATCAAGTACGACCTGATTTGTTACTCTTACGAACATTCGCGAGATCCTTGATACTTTGGGATGAAATTACTCCGATGATGGGATGGATAGAAGATCAATTACCGCAATTCATCAAAACAGCCCACGATAAAGGTCATAATCATAAACGAAGTACGAATCATATGGAATTATCGACCGAGCTAGCTTATCTCAATATCGTCTCTGGAGCATGTTTTGCGATCGGCATGAAATATGCTGGAACAGCTACCGAAATGGCCCATACGAACCTTATGACTTTCTTTGGGGTGTTATCGAAAGCTGCAACTGGGTCAAGTATGACATACGAAGGTAGAATTAGACGTACAGCCGCAAGACAGGGTTTGAATATCGTCACGTTGGCTTTGGCAATGGTCATGTCCGGTACGGGAGAATTGAGTGTCTTGAGGAGATTGAGAGTATCTCATGGACAGGAAGGTGCGGGTGTAACTTACGGGAGTCATATGGCTATGCATATGGCACTTGGGATGTTGTTCCTTGGAAGAGGCCATTATACGCTCGGAAATTCGAATTTATCAATTGCTGTCATGTCTATTGCGTTCTTCCCTCGGTTCTTAGGTTCACCAGGTGATAACAAATCTTACCCTCAGGCGTTTAGGCATCTTTGGGCTCTGGCGGTAGAACCTAGATGTCTGGTTGCGAAGGATGTCGATACTTTGGAAACTGTTTATCTACCTGTTAAACTGAAGGTTAAAGAACAAACACCAGGAGCATCGACATCGACTATCGACTTGCAACAGAAGAAATCTAGTAGTGGGACTGTCAAAGTAAGATCGCAAAGTTTGATTTCACCAACCCTAATCAGTCCATTCGAAAATATCTCATCTATCGAAATTGATTCACCGCGATATTGGTCCGTGAAATATGATTGTGATTCACCAAAGGATAAACTAGGGTTGATTAGGAATAGGACGATATATGTTAAGCGTAAATTAGGTTTCTTAGATTATAATTCGGATCCTAAGGGGAATAGAAGTTTGTTTGTCAGAGCTGGTTCTATGACTGGGATAGATCTACATTACGACTTGATCTCTTATCAACAGCCCACAAGTCCTACAAATAAGAGCAATATTTTGGGATCGGAAGAGGTTGAAGGATTGGTCAGAATACATTCGGGTGATCCGGCTTTGATTAGGTTATCCAAATTATTCAACAACAAGTGCAACGCCGGCGAATCTGGTAATGATTCACAAAGTATGGTAATCAACAGTATAAACAATTTCATTGAGATTGTTTTGTTGGAATGTCTGTCATTGGATAAACCTCATCTTATCCCGGTTTACTTGGACATGTACATGTCGCTCCAACGATCGAGTCAAGAATGGGGATTGGGAGTAGAAGAATTGAATCAACTAGAATTCATAAGGTACTTCTATGATAAGATATACGATAAATCCTTCAACTCTTCTTCGTCGACTCTAAATGAAAAGAGATTCCCGTTAGTAAGGATGAACTTTGTTAACTCCCTTATCCGACGACTCGCCCAGCCTACTTCCACGGATGAAGCATTGGATAGTGTGGTCAGATATCTGAGAAGAGAAGAAGAAGATATGGTATGGACAGAAGAATTAGTCAAGTATATATGGAAGAATAACTTCCCTCCATTACCTCTTTTGGACATATTAAGAGAGAAAATTAGACAGAGTGCGATTGACCGTGAAGTTCTGGTCTTGAAGGTTAGAGATGTCTCCGAGGGGTATCGAAAGAGGATATTAGGGCAGTACGGGGAGCCAAACGGGCTGGATGACGGGGTGGTAGAGGGTGAAGGGTGGAAGAAGGATAGTGTGAGAGAGACGATCAGGGTATGGACGGAGTAGGGCGAAGAAAGATGGGAGGTGAGGGGGGGGAAGGGAAGGAGGGTGGAGGAGGGTGGAGGAGGAGGGGGGGGGGGGAGGAGATGGAAGGGAAATGGACAACATGAGACAGGATGGACAAAATGAATGACAATGAATAAGGATCAAGACAAAACACATAAACAAGCAAATAAAAGAATCATAATCATAAATTCAAATCGTAAAACCTGACACCCAATTTCATCACCTTTAATAGATAGCATGTCCATCGGAAGTAGTATGAGCCTTCAATACACCCGTGGTAAGTTTACCCTGGTGATTTTCGTTCTCGGCCATACATTCGGAACATTGATAATCGTATATGTGATTCTTGAGATTGATAATAGTGTAGGATGGTTTATTGGATTTGACACATCCTGGACAGGCGAATGGAAGGCACTATGAGTAGGTGGCTTGGTTAGCTTTACTCTGACTGTGAAGTATTATCGATCAAACATGAGGTGGGAAGATAAATGGTTGGGCATCACTTACGTTAGCATGACAGTGGACTTCGTTTGCTGCGGGGGTGGAAGCGAGAGGGCCGTGGCAGAGCTATAAGAAAAAGGGGTTTGCCACCGTTAGTCATAATGACATTTGACAATGATGAGTTGGAAATGGACAGTGGGAGACTCACTTTGCAGGAAGGAGACATCTTGTAAATTTACTGAAAGTAGGTTAATTCGTTTGTAAGGTAAAGTAGTAGAGCCTTCTAGGTTTGAATCCCGTATTGAGATGCAGAAACGAGTCTTGGGAATGATCAATTCAAGAGCAGCTTATATATTCTTAATTTCAGAACATGAACATGAGTTGATACGACTGCATGACATGTCAAATCGGACCGTTCTCACCGTCCTTTCTGTATTTCACTCCGGGTAGTATACAAAAGATCAGGTGAATTACCTTTTTGAATGCTATCCTATCCGATCATATCGGTGTATGGTACCAAAAGGATTGTGTTTAGGACTGGCCAAATGATCAAGGGATCCATGGATCCATGGTCCGCGGATCGACAGAATGAAAGTGGGGAGATCACTGCTCAGCAGGGATCAACCCAAATGACATCTACATTATTTACATTTTGATCCAGACTGATCATACTGATTGACGATATCCTTTAACCTACTAACCCTATTTGGTTTGTCAATCTGCAGTAAGATTGTTCAAAGGATGGATGAAAAGAAGGTACCATCTTTTCATTTGACAACTATCCTTTGACGCACACAAATACAGTAGAGGTAAGTAAAGTGGGGGACAACAAACATACTTAGTCAGTGATGCGTGATGATCGGAACATTTCCAGGATGAGGTGCAGCGACCATACCACGAGGCGTTTTGATCTAGTTAAACTTCTGATCATCTGTTTATTGTTCATTGTTCACTGTATATCGTATATTGTGGTCCTACAGTGATCTGCAGCTTGCTCAGCTGACCTGAGGTCTGATCGGATGCAACATACAGTACCATATCATCTCCTACTTCCTGCGATTGGTCAGTTCGTCACAAACAGTGACCATGATCATGTATCCGATAGATACTCGTAACGAGGATGAAGATCAATGCATTTCTTTATCTGACCGTGCCTTGCCTGCTTATTCAGCTCACCTACCAAATCACCTTGTTCACCTTGTGATCCGGTTGATCTGCATGTCATATCACCTGACGTTGTGCAGCAATGCACTTTTATGATGCATATTAAGATGTGTACGGTACATACAAGATCGATTCAACGGACACCGAGCTTGATGTCTGACCGTCATTCGATCGCATATTCCAGTGGCAAGACCTACAACAACCGATCAACCATCCCTCAACCTCACTCCTCCAACTTCATCTTCCTCGCTTTCTGTTTTTCCTTCTGTGCAGCTTTCTTCCTCTTATTCCTCTCCAGCTGAGCAGATGTCCTCTCTTTGATCACCTGATCTATCTGCGTCTCCTGTCCTGCTTCCATCACTTTCTCTTCCTCCACTATGTCCTCCATATTACTCTCAATTTCCTCACGTGGTCGTTTCACATTTTTACTTTTTTGTTGTCCTTGCTGCGTCGATGTTATTTCCACTTTGATAGGTGCGGATATGGATAATCCCTGTGGATCATCTCTTACGAAACATGACACGAAGAATCCATTGGTTCGATCTTCAGGTAAACAACGTATGACACCTTGGGCTAATTCTATATTTCAGACAATGACAATCAGTTTGATACTTAACTAAATGTTATGTCACCTGATACAAGAAAAGTTGTGGGACGTGCCGATGGGATGAAGTCGACAGAGACTTACCTTTATCACCCGCCATCTCATCCTCTCTGCCTCTCCTTTCCCAAGTTGGTATCACCTGACTTCTAGGTGCCAATTTCCATCCTTTCTCTTTGGCTATCTTCGATTGTAAAGCTGATGTTACTACCCTCTCATCCTCTTCCGGGTGGATGGAGCATGTAGAATAGACTATACGTTTGGCTGATTGGACTAATACCAAGTTATACCAGATATCAGTCGATATAAGGGTGATAGAAGACAGAAAGAGGAGACACTTACACTTGAATGCATGTAAGATCATTTGTAACTGGAATGAAGCTAATTTTTCTAATCTTTCCGTTTTCGAATCTGATTCTTCGACATCTAAATAACCACAAATGGTTGGGATATCAGTCATTCATTGCTATGACCAGCGAATCGTGAGTGAGCCGGACGTACCGTCTTCTAAAAGATAATCTAACCTATTTACAATACCCGATCCTGAACAACTTGGATCTAGTAATCTGATGAAACGACATCAAGTCCAATCAAGTATTCAGTTATGTAATCATTTTTTATGGATTGAGTACAGGGCACAGAAGGAGAGAGTTGACTCACATCCTAGTCACCTTTTTATACTGTTTGTCCACCGGATCAGATTCGAGGAAATCCGCTCTTTGAGCAATCACATTCTTACAATGTGCTTTCTCCAACATGCGCGTTAGGGTTTTGTAACGATTAGGAGAACGTTCGAATGCGTGGAGCTAGTACGTTGATCGGTAGAAATCATCAGCATCAGTACTTAGAGTTGATATGGTTGTAGACTAGTATACCAGGAGATATAAAAATGATGGACTCACCCTGCCTTGGTTGTTCATCAGAGCAGAGACGTAACTCGTTTTATTACCTGGTGCTGCGCTATGCGATTATTGAGTCGTCACATCAGCTACTTGATCCATCAAGCTGTACTACAATCAGAAGACTAGTAGAAGATCAGGTCGGAACAGATCATTGGGCAGTACAACTCACGTAGCATCTATACATTCTCCTTCATCATCATTCCAGTCCCACATCAAGACCTTCGCAGGCATACAACTCGCTTTATCTTGTAATATAATTCCTCCATCGGTATACCAATCATTATCATTCCACCAATTCGTACTTCCATGGAAACATAATAATACATCGTTCAAATGCGTATCCAAGAAATATTCTTTTTCTCCTAAAGGGTATTTCGGCTCTTGCAATCTGTTAAATCCTAATCTCTCCAATTGCTTGTGAAGGCCTTCAAGGGATTTACCGGAATTAGGATTATACCTTATATACCTTATCGCATCCGTTGTAGATGAGGATTTGGCCAAATCTGTTATACGGGATTTACCATTTTTAATCTGTATCTTGACCAACTCTGCTTTTAGACGAGTTTGATATTTGAGGATGGATTGTTTAGGAGGCCATAAGTCTGATGCTTCAATTTTACGCTTAGGAGAAAAGAGGAGGTCGTGGAGGATGACGAGGATCAGGGATTGGGAGGATGGTGAACCCCGAGGTGACTTTTTGGGGAAAGTGAGTTTTTCGAGAGATTGAATAGGAACAATCGAGAGGAGTTGAAGGAGGATAGGTTTGTCTATTATGTCGATTAGTCAATGACTGGTTGAGATCACATAATGGACTTACACTTGAGGGTTTCGATGATTACTATGGTTAATGTCCATTAGTCAGTCACATGTGAACTTGGATTGAATTGAACAGGGTGTTCCTCTGAAGATGGGTGGAATGAGAGAACACTGGCATGGTATTGACACTCACAAGCTAGTATCCTCTTTCCTTCACCAGGCGTAGATTTTATCCCAGCAGCTGCTAAGGAACCTTTTACTGAACCTTGGTTTTTGTCCAAATGGTCGAGAGCCAATGCAGCGGATTTATAGAAATTCATCTTGAGCGGTGGTAATCGCAAATGAAAATGGGCTAAGCTGAAAGCTTGAAAAAATGATCACTATCTGAACGCATGACAGAGAGCATGATATACATGAGCATTTGATATGACTATTGAACTATGAAATAAGGCGTACATGCTGAGTACTCCTGACTACTATAGAACCGAACCGATTCAACACTATACTGTAAGTGGTACTCGTGAAGGATCAACGAATACTTGGATCACTATGACAACATCGTATTGTCAGCTTCTATCGATCACTTTGTATACCAATGAACCGACATAGAGAATTTAGATGTAAGGGATAGTTCAGTTAATATGGAATAAGTTGTCTTAACATTATTTAAGTTCTGATAATGTAGATAAGATATTTTGACATCATGACGAGGGCAAGTTCAAGGGAGAAAGACGGAATGTTAGAATGGAATCGAGTTAGAAGCATAAGGACTCACATGGTATAGCTCTTAAATGACAGAATCCTATACTGATTGATAAAGATGAAAAGATGAACAACGAATAAGAACAAGAACAAGGAGAGCTGCACCAAGACCATCCGACAACAGCATCGAAGCAAAAATTCAACTTTTTCATCATTGCTAGCTCGTGTTACGTAATCAAACGCAAACACGCGTCTGTGCGAGAAACCAAACTCAATTCAACCAACAACAACGATAACAACGACCATAGGTGCACATATACATAGCAAGAAACAATCAAGGTAAAATTGGATCAGAAGAAAGGATTATCCAGATATTAGAGCCGTCATACCTCATTGGAAACACCGTAACATCATGGTGAGTTATACCCGTACTCGCGATCCACATCCGACTTAAGCTGATTGATCTCTCTCCCTCAAGTCCAAAACAGCCACCCTAGGTCGAGGTCTGCCCTCCAACATATCTAAATCCTCGCAAGGGAGGAGAGAACCTTCCGGAGGCGCATTCACGATGTTCACTCCTCAGCAAGTCAAGCAGTTCAAAGAGGCTTTTACGATGATTGATCAGGATGGTGATGGGAGGGTGACAGAGGGTGATTTGAAAGTAATGTTGAGTAATCTAGGTGGGTCGAACAGTTCTCAAATCTATCAATCTCTCACAATTGTATCATTGTATTGTTATCTTTGATAACATCTAGTCATGTATATGATTAGACTGTCTGTATAGTAGATTTCTACAGAAATACATGCTGAGTCACTTTTGTTCTATTGATCTAGGCCAAACGCCCACTCCAACCTTACTTCAAACCCTTCTTACCTCTCGACCCGGTTCAACAAAGGGGATGGCAAGCGAAGGGATCAACTTCACCCAGTTCCTCAGTATGATGGGCGAACATCTGATCCAACTTGACAACGAGCGGGAACTGATAGAGGCATTTGCATGTTTTGATGAGGGTGATAAAGGTTGGGTGGATACCAAGGAAGTTAGGAAGTGGTTGAGTGAGATGGGAGATAGGATGGATGAGACTGAGGTGAGTACTGCAGTCGAGGATACCACAGTGCAATGAGGATAGCGAAGGGAATGGATGAATAGAAAAATTGAACTGATATCATGTCTATACAGATCGAAAGACTCTTCTCAGGTCCATTCACAGATCGTCAAGGTCGATTCAACTATATCGAATTTGCAAAAGTTCTAAGAGTGAATGACGGTGAGGAAGAGAGAGAAGATAAGTTATCAACTTAGAGGTTCGAGTTTTCAAGATTTATTTGTGTTCTTTAGATCCTGTATGTGTATAAGTTGTATGTATTGCATAATATGATATAGTTTACTGTATATATAACAAACCTTCCTGGTATCGTGACGTTTCACTGAATCATGATCATCCAAGCGAATACGAAGAAGAACAAACACATTGGATAGACAGCTAAGAAAGTGCGTGATTCTTGTAATCTCGTACCAGTAAAGAAGTTCATCGATGCTGTTAAAGGGAATGGAAAGATAAGCCAGAAATACTGATAAATCCGGTTTAGATTTGTTTGCTTACCCCACACAGACCATGCCCAACATGCTAAGCTGACTGGTATCCTCACGAATAGCGTGTGGACTAGTAGAGATACGATGGAAGCGAGGAGGATCGGGGCGAGAGCGTAGCCTAGTACGCACTGTAATAACCAGTCAAATCAGCTCAGCTGACATTCTCAATTCACGATCTCGCCGAGTAGCTAAGTATGGGAATTTTGCGTCCATCCAACATATCAGTAAGTAGAAGAGACTTACAAGACTTTGGAAGAACGATCTAATCGGACGTCAATAATTATCATTCATCAGCTGAAGCACTATAACATCTGTCAAATTCACTTGACATATACTCACACTTTCCCTCCTAACAACTTTGAATTTATGGTAACTACCACCGAACCGATAGTGACTAACGAAATGACAAGCGAAAAGACTTGCATTGATTGCTCTTGTGGTGCCTGTGGTATCAATATGACAGCAATAAGCACAGAGTTTCCTCCATATCGACGACTACGTGTATTCAAGATATTCAATTGGAAGTCGTCAGACTCACATCAAGCGATAAGATAATAGCTAATGTCAAGCAAATCACCAAAGGTCCCCATAAATCCCAATCTCGAAGTAATTGATTGTTACCACCTCCCTTTGGTGGATAGAGCACTTGAAGTAATTTGGCATATATCGAATTGAGATCCCTCATCTGTACGATATAAGTCATTGATCAGTGATGCACTCTTGTAGTTTGCACTGAAAATGCATTATATATGTTCTTGATATATCAAGTGATACACTTTGATGTACAGTCAAAAGTATCACGGATACTCACAATAGTCTTCGTGACGGGTTCATCCAAAGTCGACTCTCCCGTATATCTAGTTTCCATTTTCACACCTCCCCATCCTGTCTCTCTACGCGGCTGAGAGCTTTGTCCTATTCTACCTGATACTCCTGAAGGGTTAGATGGTCCGGCTTGAGGCTGTGCTTGGGACGACGAAGAGCCAGCAGCATTGGCAGTAGGATTAGGATGAGAGAATGACAAGGTGTCGAGATCATCATCGTCCGCTTGACTATATTCACATACATCAATGTCAGCGGTCGTCACGTCGGACGAGATGCGGAATACATAAGAGTACTCACATGAGCTGCTGTGAGGGTGACCCCACACGATCATAAGACATGTTGGCTCCCTGTCTATGGTCTTGTGCTGGGGAAGATTGTTTGTCTATCTAAGGCTGGCTGATTGAGTCTCAGCGCAGATGGAAAGTCTTGAGTCTGTCTACCTTTGGATGATGATGCCAACAGCGTTGCAACAGCAAGATTAAGTCAATCCATCTCCGACGTGAATGACAACAGAGCGCGGGGTAAATAGGCTTGACGATGCAAAGAGGTGATCAGGCGTGCTTGTGCATGAGTAACGAATTAGGCACCCTGCAAAGTATACATCCGGATCCAAACCATCTTCGAATGACCGATAATCGTAAGGATGATACAAAGCTACAAGCTAGATGACCAGTAACTCTGCTTCAAACATAGGTATATGATATATTTGACAAGAATCAGTTACGATGGTATTAGCAGACCTAGGAGCGAGGCTACACGGAGCTTTGAACCAGCTATCGAGAGCATCCGTGGTGGATGATCGTGTGAGTACACTTCTTTCATCCGTTGAACAGTTCTTTGTTGACAGCTAGTTGACTTGCCCTCTCACCGGTATAGGTCATAGATGCTTTACTCAAAGAACTATGTGCGGCATTATTAGAAGCGGACGTCAACGTGAAACTGGTCTCCCAGCTGCGTACGAAGGTGAAAGCTAAGGTGAGCACAAAAATACATTTCCTACTCTCGCGCACAGCTAATAGCCTTACATGCCGGATAGGTAAAGAAGAGTCTGGATGAAGCTGAAAAAGCCGGAGGAAGAGAAGCGAACAAGAAGAATGTAGTACAAAAGGTCAGCATCCTCATTGATCTCATCCTCTGCAGTGGTATAACTGGGTCTGAAGCTGATATTGATAATTCTGTTGTTCAGGCGGTGTTCGACGAACTCGTAGCATTGGTAGATCCCGGTACCGAACCTTACAAGCCGGTCAAGGGAAAGACCAACGTATTGATGGCGGTAGGTATACAAGGTGCAGGTAAAACCACGACATGTACGAAATTGGCTGTACACTACGCTAGGAGAGGAATGAAGACTGGTTTGGTATGTGCGGATACATTCAGAGCGGGTGCTTTTGATCAATTGAAACAGTAAGTTCATCGATGCCAGTCTCTCAGTCATTCGTAATTAATGCATCCAACTGATTTTGATCCATGGTGATAATTCAGAAACGCAACAAAAGCAAAGATACCTTTCTATGGAAGTTACACTGAGACAGATCCAGTGGCGATCGCTTCACTGGGGGTAGAGAAATTTAGAAAGGGTAAGCAGGCTTCTCCACCTCATCTTAAATATGGCCGAATTACAACTGAATTTCGTGAGGGCATCTACAGAACGATTCGACGTGATCATAGTGGATACCTCAGGACGACATAAACAGGAATCAGAATTGTTCGAAGAGATGGTAGCGATTTCATCGGCGGTCAGTCCAGATATGACGATCATGGTGTTAGACGCTTCGATAGGTCAGGCGGCAGAAGGTCAAAGCAGAGCGTTCAAGGACTCAGCGGATTTCGGAGCAATAATAGTAACCAAATTGGATGGTCACGCTAAAGGCGGTGGTGCTATCTCCGCGTAAGTCAACTTCACTATACCCCCACGATGAGTGTGTCATGTAATGATATTTGGCTAAAATGATTCGTGTTGATAGTGTCGCGGCGACGAAGACGCCAATTATATTCTTGGGTACTGGAGAGCATCTACATGATCTGGAGAAATTCAACCCGCAGCCTTTCGTTTCGAAGTTATTGGGTATGGGCGACATGCAAGGATTGGTTGAACATATGTGAGTCTACTCTCACATTTGCCAACAACCTATATGCGGTCATTGTATGAGTGAAATTCAGTAAGGCGAAAAGCTGACATTGTGTGGTCTTGAACATTCTAGGCAAGATATAGCGCGATCTAATCCCGATCGACAGAAAGATTTAGCAAAGAAATTAGAGCAAGGTAAATTTACTATAAGAGATTGGAAAGACCAACTATCGAATATAATGTCAATGGGATCCTTATCGAAGATCGCTTCGATGATACCTGGTATGCCTGCTGGGATGTTGGGTGAAGGAGGTGAAGAAGAAGCAGGAGCGAAATTGAAGAGAATGATCTATATAACGGATGCTATGAGGCAGGATGAGCTGGATTCGGATGGATTGATATTCGTGAGCTGGGTCAGTCCTATACCTTTTATGTACTGAACTGAATCAACCTGCATTTTACAGGTGAGCTTCGATAAAGCTGGGAACCCAATAGGATTGAACCGACGTGCGAAACGAGTAGCAAGAGGAAGTGGAACGAGTGTACGAGAGGTGGAAGAATTACTGGCTCAAGCGAGAATGATGGCTGGTATGGCCAAACAGGCTGGTGGCGCCAATGGGTGGATGTCGGCGATGCAGAAGATGCAAGCTGCCGCTGGTAATAAACCTTTGGGTCCTAATGGTCAACCTTCTCCGGCACAGATTGAGGCCATGCGAGTGAGTGTATTTGCTTTCGTACCCTTCTTGCTTGATCCCCATACTCTTCTTTGCCTTTCGCTTGTCTTCTTCATCTCCCATCCTTCATTTCCGCTCTTTCACCTACTCCCTGTCTTTTTCGACCTTCCTTCCATGTTTCCTATCTTCTTCTCCATTTCCTCCCGTCTCTCCCTGGTCCTTCTGCATCTAATCTCTTTTCCTTCTTTGGCCGATGTGCTTCTTGTCTGTATTTTCGTTCTCTCTTCTCCCACTCCACTCACTTCCCGACTTTCTTCTCATTTCTCCTGTGTCGCCTCTGATTCTTCCATTCCAAACTTTATCTATGCCTCGTTTTCTCCCTCCCTTAAGTAATTGCGCTGATCCTGATCTTTCCCAACGCTTGCAGAAAGCGATGCCTCCTGAAATGATGCGAAAATTGCGTGCTGCCGGTCCTCAGGGTGCTCAGAAGATGATGCAGGAGATGATGGGCGGTATGGGAGGTATGGGCGGACCCGGGGGTATGGATATGGGATCGATGATGCGAAGTATGATGGGAGGTGGGGGACCCGGAGGAGGTGGAATGCCTGATATGAGTCAAATGGGTGAGATGATGAAGAATATGGGAATGGGTGGAGGGGGTATGCCTGGTAAGTATTTCTCCAATTGGCTATAGGAGGCAATGCTGACGAGGGATACGATGGTAGATATGAGTCAGTTGATGAAGATGATGGGAAGAGGATAAGCGATATCTGTGCATGGATAGTCGGGCACAGAAGTAGACACAGATGACATGTTCATCATCATGTGTGCTTTTGCCCTCATCAATTAGGCGCCTCCCGTTCAAGTGGCATGACAGAGGAATCAAAGTGATTCGGATCGACATAATTTACAACATAATCTCTTATAGTAGCATTCGGTTTGACATCTTTTCTTCGCATATATATATGTAAAACATGACATATCTGATTGGTGTTGATGTGAATACCTTCCTTTGTTCACGGATGTCTGTTGATCATCGACAGGTGCATCTCGCATAAAAATATTGCACGTAAGTACAATTACTGTGACTTTACAACTTTCTCAATTTCTGCTGTTCGAATTCACTGACCATGTTCCCTCTTTTGGAGGCAGATGAAGTGATACTCATCGATTTTTTGAATCTACTCATCGTCATCACCAAGAAGCCAGCCGATTAGCCCCTCTTCATCGTCAACATCATCCTCGTGATGTCCTCCAATATGACCTGATTTTCCACCTTCTGGGGTTTTACACCTACTATATCTAACTTACTTCAGCTGACACATGTACGTATTGTATGGGTATAAAAGGTCTTATACATTCACATACAGGCACAGAAAGCATATGACTATTTCCTCCATGCGACCTAATCGTCGTCCTTGAACCAATCAACAATCTCATCAATGAGATCCTTATCGTCTCCATCATCGGTGTCTGAACTCTCCCCTGCCGCAAGGTTATAACCCACTCCAGCTGATCCCAACCCCCTCTTACCGCTAGTTGGTTTACTATTATCGTATTTCTCTAAGTAAGTTTGATCCCATTTAGGTATTTCCAATCCTTTACATCCATCTTTAGCAACGCATTCGCCAGTTTGACAGATTACGTTGGCTTTTGTCAGGATCTGGTTCCAATCCCCTCCTGAGATAGGATGGACGTAGGGAGCGGTAGTGTCCAGTTTGACGTTGTAGTAATCACCTGCTTTGTGATCTTCAAGTAATTGTGCTTTACACTTATGTATACAGTAGAATGGTCAGGTCAATCAAAATGGCGAGATTGAAATGATATGGTTTAGTGGTACAGTACACTCACGCTCATATTATATTTCAAATTATCTTCATTCGCATTGACCTCGTTCGTATCCTCAGCATAGATCAACCACCAGAATGGTTTCGGAGCATAACCATCATGGTTTGGACCCCACGTGAATACTTTGTTCGCCGTTCCTCCCCAGATTATGTCGGTTTGATTGGTTATATCGATGTACTTGGAATTACCAGCCAGGGCAAGTTCTAATTGGATATTGTTGCTATTGTCTGCTGATTCAGCCCCGCCATCTCTCTTGGTAGAGTGGGGAGAAGGAAGAGCCGAGATAGCTGTTAAAGCTGTTAAGAGGGCAAGATATTTGGACAACATATTAGATGGATGAGATTGGTATAGTAAGTTGAAATGATCCAAGCAAATAAATCAGATAGAGAAGCAACAATATAGTAATTACAATTAGAGGTAAATCCGATGAACGATGATCTATGCAGTCGGAGATACGATATCTATATATACCTTTTGCTTTTTGAGTTCAACTTGGCCAGTCAACCGAACTGTCATTTCGAGAATGACCGAGTACGACTTTCCTTTAACTTGATCTCCTGGTTTCTTTTGTTTGCTATGATGTATCAGTACATCGACACAGCATTCTAACTTCTGTCTCCTGATTGTATCCACCATTAATATAAGCGAAACGCTTTCAATAAGGTTAATTACAGAAAATGGAGTGAAAGGATTGTTTGGATTGTCATGTGGATGAGAAACTGATTGAAAGGATATGGTGTTTGTAACCACATACCTTTATACCGTCCATTTTCCCCTTTGTATTTTGAGATTGTGGACATCAGATATATGGAGTGGACGATGATTTCTAAGACAGGTCTGCATCATAGTATGAACAAAGTAACAATGAGTCGTTAGTGCAGGATTCTGCTCCGTTTGTTCTCAGTATACGCGCTCATGATGATGGTAAGCATTGTACAACACGACAGACTCGCTTTGTCGAAATGCCAAATCCCCTGTTCGAATATCCTCTCATCAGTGTCAAGATGAAGTTCTATCCCATAAATTCAGTACAATCTACCACAACGTCCTTAAACAATGACCTGTAAGTTTATTGTTGAACGTCACCGCTCATCTGTCCGACAACTTCTTATACCATTCTTTCTCATCCCCATCCCCATCCCCACTTTCATCCTCATTCTCAGGTTCATACTCCTGTAAGTACATTTGATCCCATTTCGGCATCGGTAAATCCTCACATCCATCTTTGTGTACACATTCACCCGTTGGACAGATCATATTAGCTTCATTGATGATCGAATCCCAGATATCTCCCTCTAATGGGTGTAGATATGGTTCTTGCGCGCGAATACTGTGAAAGTGTGTTGATCGGTATCGCTATCTGAGGATCCTTGAACTATACACTGTTCCACAAATGTCAATACAGCATACGTACGATCCTGTGCTACTTTCGTATAAAGGACATGCCGAGATAGGTAAATTGAAGAAGTGACTTACATTCATAACAAACCTCAAATCCTTCTCATCATCCATTTCCCCCTCTTTAGCCGTGGGATCATAAACCTTCCACCAAACTTCCTTTTGAGCCCATTCGTTCAATATCCCTGAGCTCTCATCGAACTTGAAACTTCGAGTAAATACCATAAGACCCGATATATCGCTCTTGGGGTTGTTGATATCGACAGCGATTTTAGTTAATGAAGGAAGGTGGACTTTCAAGTCGATACTTTCCAATTTACCATTTGAGTTTCGATCGTTAGTCGTATTGTCAGATCCACCTGTGGGTAAGCCTGCTTGGCCTTGAGCATGACACGTCCCGTAAAGGAAGGATAGACCGATCAGGTAGGTGATGAGGTGAAGGTTGAATATCATTTCGGATCAGATTATTTACTAAAATAGATTGCTGGCGAAATGGTCTCAGAAGAACAGTATGGACCAGCTTGTCAGCGATTAGTAGATTTCGAAACATGTGCACAGTACAATAAGTGTTTGTCAATGAAATGTGAGTTCGAATTAGTGAAGTACATGGATCTGTGTTGAACAGGATGAGGAACTTATACTGAACAGCTCAGAAATACTGTTTATGATCTTTGGGGACCTGAAAAGGGATGTCATATTACAGGTAAGCTATTCCTTTGTCACATGAGGAGGGACGATCATCCACATAATGAGATTGACAATAGGAACAACAATCAGTATCAGAGGTCAGATTGATCAGCTTTTATAACAGATAGTAAAGCGATTAATTCATGAAAGGAATTCGTTCTTGGCATTTGCCTCTCTCCTTGAGATCCTGATTAGAGCACGGCTGAACCCCTCCTTTCTTCTGCAGTGACTGGCGACCAACGGGTAAACAGCGAGTTATCTCCTTCTTTTACTGCACAAATGTTGCATTGCCCTTATCCCATATTCGATATGTACTACGGTATACCTTGTAACAAGCTCAACACACCAGAGGGAGTCATAATACTAGCAGCGGTTGAGAAATCGTATTCTGCTCTGATGAGATCGTGGAACTGCCTGTAGGATTCGACAATGGCGTTCTGTAAAAAACAACCCAAAAAGTAGACATCAGTTATTTTGGCCTTCATCATCAATATCCCCATTATTGCATATAAAGTAGGATTTGTGGTGAGTTGGTCTGGTTCGACTTGGTTTGATTTGATTCTATTTTAGAATTCAAACTCACCTGCGCAGGAGGTATTAATACCTGAACAGTATCCTCATCCTCCAAATACCTCCTCAACTCATCTTTCCAACCTCTAAATTCCTGATTTAACAATACCTTGAATTCCTCGTGGATTATTTTCACTTGAGCAGGTTTCGAGAATTCCTGTCCAGATAAATCCGAAATTGCTCCTGCTCCTGGTTGATTACCAGATAATAGCGTATGTGATATCGAACCTCTCGAGGAAGATGATTTGGTAAGGTACAAAGTACACTTGTCCAAGAATATTTTGAGAGGGCATGTCGATTTTTGAACGATTAGGGAAATTAGATCTTCACATGCTATTTTCAATGTTCGGTCCACGTCCTATCACGATCAAAAGGTTTGATCAGCTTGCCCTGTTCCGTTACGATGCGCATACACTGAATGGATTACCCACGGTCCTAGCATCAGGTGCAAATTCAGCCTTGACGATTGATCCTCTCTGATATCCTAGGAGTGTACCAGCATTGTCTAAAATGGATTTCAAGAAGTCTACGCTCGCATATCCATTAGCTCATTGTGGATTTGTCGAGACATGTTGTATATCAAAACCCACCACCAAGATTGCTCCAATCTCTTCGCTTATATCTCCCACTTTCTAGCCCTAATCCAGCAGTCATCTCTTTGAGTATCAATAGATGTCTAACCAAAAATAATTTCCCATCTATCGATTTATCTTTCTTCGCGCTGAGTAAATCCGCAGCGGACGATAAAGATTTCCTGCAAACGGGTATAGCCTCTTGTGCTAGGTCTTCAAACACGGCGGTCTACACAGATGGAATAGAATGGTATAAGTGAAAGTTGAATGGTTGATTCCAAGTTTGAATAATACTCACATCCACATATGTATACAAACACGACAGAATCCATAGTGTCACTCTTAACGAGGGATACCAGCTTTCTTGAGCTTCCGGTGGTGGTAAGGTCAGGAAAGAAGGTTCATCATCATCTTCCATATCCAGAGAGAGTGATTTCGTTCGTTGTACGAGTTTACCGTTCGTCGAGCCTATTTCAGACATACATCATATCAGCTGGGCTTCGAATGATGAGTCGCGTTGATCATGCGGGTCGTGAACTCACCACTACCTAATTTCTGAGGATAATCCAAATCACCTTCCTTCGGTACGTAGTACTCGACATCATTACTCAATAACGCCTGAGCTCTAAATACCAATCTCGTCTGAGCATCCTGTAAAACCATCTTGAGGAGAATTTCAATATGCAATCGACCTAGAGGTTTCCGCTTTTTCTTCTGAGGTCGTACCGAGTTGGGTGTGTAGGAGTAAGAATTATGACGGGATATACTAGCATAGGAAGATTGTCTTCGTAAGACTGATGGTCGACTCATACTCATTGAAATAGATTGTGAGGAGCCGTGTCTTGATAATCTAGGTCTGGATCCGAAATAGTCATCGCCGTCTCTCGCACCATACGGAGATATTCCACCGGGTGTAGATGATGGTGAATATAAAGCTTCATCCGGGTTCTCTTCTTCTGATATGTCTTGTACCATCAATGCTTGTAGGACTGTACATACACCGCATAGTACTTGTAGAGATGGTTCGTGCAGGATACGAGGTCGAAGATGGTCATATAAATAGTCGCAGAGAGTTTCAAGGTATCCACTGGGTACTGCGTTAGTCTAGGAATAACAAGGAGGAGAGATGTCTGCCGACTACTCACTATAGAATGGATTCACCGGATAAGAAGAAATGTTTGAAAAGATTGAATTCGTCATGGGATGTTTGCTTGAGATAGCTACATCCTGAACGAGTCTGTAGAGGAACAGAGTTACAGTGGAATTAGTCACATATTCCTGTGTACTCTCTGAACCATGACTCTCTTGATCTTACGAAGATTTACTCACCAGGTCAACCAAGTCACTTCCATTAGGATCCATTCCCATGACTTCATTCAAAACTCTACCACCCATCAGGGACTGCCTAGTCGTTATCCAAGCAGAATGGCATTCGCTCAACAACGGTGTCAGTTCATCTGGGTTGGTCGACACTCGAGCTTCCAGTTCCGCTAAGAGGGGTCGTAATGGTTGTGAGAGGGAGATGAATTTGGTGTATAGTAATGCTTGTGCAGCGGTCTCGGATATTCCCTATGATCGGTGGCTCAGCATTTTAATTTGAATATGCAGTAGAAAATCCTGCGTATACTCACCTTATCACTCAGTCTCTTTGCGATTTCCTGACCTAATGCTTTCACCACGCTGACGAAATAGAGCTTGATCAATGTCATACTTCTTGTCATACATTGTTGATATCGTATTAGATATAGCTCGGCGTCTTTGAAGTCACGCTAGAATAAGTCATCCATATGTATTAGCTGGGTTCTCAATGAGATCTACATTGACAATGGTCGAAGATAGTTGGGAAAACCACTTACGTGTTCACCTAGATACCCCAGACATTCATCTAGCCTTTTCACCATAGGTAAGAAGTTCGGCGATAAAACCAAATTATTCCCTGGATTGTTGAGCATCTTCTGAGCGACCTCGAGGAAGGTGAAGAATGTCAGTCGGTGAGCGAGTTGAGAAGTGTGGGTGAGGAGGTGTGTCTGTGAGATTCGACAATCGGCATCAGCTTAAACCCTCATTCCCGTTCATATAGCAGAGGAGAGAAAAAGAAAGCTGACCTGTTCTTCCAATAAATCCTCACATGCTCCTCTCAAACTCTCACTCCTTTCCTCTACATACGCTAAAGCCTTCAGCATCTCTTCCACTTCCAACTCCCCATTTTCCAAAAGATCTATCAGAGCATCGCATTTCTCCCTCAACCCTATGATCTCAGCTAGATGATCTCTATACAAGCTATCTTGCTCATGTTCCGTCGATAATGTCAACGCTGTGAAATGATCCAGAAACTGCTGAGGTGTGGTGATTGTCGTTGGATGTAGAGGGTCGGGAACTGCAAGTTGGCTTTGAGGAAAGGTACCGGTAGGTTGGGGAGTACCAGGTACAGAGGGTGGACGGGAACGTGATGGTGATGCGGAAGGTGAGTGAAGATGCAAAGGTAGTCTGGATCGGATCGGGGTGGTGGGCCGAGAGGGACCAGGTTGAGATTGCTCTTCTCTAGTGAACTGTCCATTCTCATAAGAATCAGCTACTTTCGGTCTCATATGTCGTGAGGACTGACTGACCTTCTCGGGTAATGGTCTTTCACCATACTTTTCTTTCACTATAGATATACTCTGAAGCTGGTCATCCGTCAACGGCGATTTACCCTCCCATTCATCCAGAGATATCACCCCTCGACCTAGAGGTGTCGGTACTCGGGAAGTGGAGGTTGATCCTTGTCCTCCTGCTCCCGAAGCTAGATTCAGACCTGACCCGAGATTGGGACGTCTCAGCTGGAAAGGAGGGGTTGATGATCTTGACATGCTGGACTGTGCCCAACTGTTGATTATCCGTTGAGCTTGAGAGGATAAGAGAGTGTCTTGAGCTCATGAGACTGACGATGCATCTTATTGACAGCATAGCATGAATTCGAGGACAACGAATGATACCACGCGACGACACGGTGCGGAGTTTACGTAACTGCATGGTATTGACGCGTGGCATGGACGCATCCGCTGGAGGTCAATGCGGGGAAAAGAGAGCAGAGAGCAGGTCGATGCGTTTCAACTGAATAGACTATTAGGACTATTGACTTTGGAATTTGACCATCTCCCATATCTCTATCGATCATCATATACCCACATCATACACCCTCTTTGGCCCTATCCCATCGCGAACTGGAAATATCCCACTCCTTCACCGCCTAGAGCTCATTTCGTCACCCACACAAATTTCGACCGGTCCACTAAAAACAATCATACAGCTACAGCCTACATACCCCCTTCTATACTCCTTTGATCAGATCACCCTATAGTCATTATGGCATCGAGAGCCTCAAGAGGTAGGAAGCAGGCTAAGAAAGGTGTTCAATTGACCTTGATGGTCGTAGGTGAGTGGGATCACCTTTCAGTACATGCTGCCCGACTCGAGACGTGGACTATTGGTAGTCTACGATGCAAGCACGGACTCTGAAGGTTGATGAGATTCATTGGAAGGGAGAAACAGACATGGAGCAAACCTTCCTTCCCATATCACGATCTCAACCCATTTTCTCTCTATAATGGATGTCTGCAGCATATGCAGTACTACAACAACCAGTGAAAACGCTAACAATCTTTATTCGACTCGCAGGAGCATCCGGTACAGGTCGAACTACATTCGTAAATACCCTCGTTGAATCAGTCTTACTCGAACATCGAACTGCCAACTTGCTCGTTGATCCTCACAACCCTCACTCGAGTCTGGACCCTAATCTTGTCCAACAAGCTGCTTCTCAAGCTAATGTCGAAGAACCCATCAGGATCAAGCCTGTCAATGTTGAATTGGAGGAAGATGGAGTAAGGATCGCTTTGACTGTGGTCGATACTCCTGGGTTCGGTGATGGGATCGATAACGAATATGCGTGAGTACATCGATCTTCAAACTCCATACAATCGACGATTCTATGTATATGGTATAGACAATAGTCTCACCCCATCATTCTACCTTCAAATGATACAACGGACCAAATATATAGTCGAGAGGGCCCGTGCGCTGATATGTCCTCTACTTTTGTAGCTTCCAAGAAATCTCTTCCTATCTCGAAAGACAATACGACGATATCTTAGCCGAAGAATCGAGGATCAAGCGTAATCCTAGATTCAGAGATAACAGAGTTCACGCTTTGTTGTACTTTATCCCTCCTACTGGACATGCGTGAGTTTTAGACATCAATCAGCCGTCTTGTCGACATTCTTGTCGTGTAGCTGAACAGTATTTTTTTGATTGTTCAGCTTGCGAGAAATGGATATCGAGCTCATGAGAAGACTTTCTCCTCGAGTCAACGTCATTCCCGTCATTGGTAAAGCCGACAGTTTGACTCCTACCGAGTTGAGGGCTTTCAAAAAGCGGGTGAGCCATCAGCCCTCGTTAAATAGTCTTACACTGTTTGCGTTATGGACATAATCTGTAGCTGATATCCTTATCTACTTCTAGGTCATGGAAGATATTGAATACTACAACATCCCAGTGTACAACTTCCCTTACGATGCTGAAGAGGATGATGAAGAGACCATCGCGGATAACTCATCTTTGAGAGCTTTACTTCCTTTTGCCATCGTCGGCTCAGAAGAGGAAATCATGATTGATGGTGAACCCATCAGAGGCAGACGATACCCATGGGGTATAGTTGAGGTTGATAATCCTGATCACTCGGATTTCTCAAGATTGAGAAGTGCTCTTTTAATGTGAGTTGGTGCTATTGATGGCATTCTGAGTTCATTGCCTTTTCTTCATTTTGCTGTCATGTGCGCACCCTAGAGAGCTTATCATGCTTCCTCGTGTAATAGGTCCCACCTCACCGATCTCAAAGAGATCACCCACGACTTCTTATATGAGAATTATAGAACTGAGAAGTTGTCAAGATCTGTCGGCGGTAATGATCCGTAAGTTCTCAAGCAAATACAAATCATCATTGCCAAAATGCGAAGTTGAACATGTGTCGTTGTGACTCTAGCGACTCATCCATCCTTCCTGAAGATATGGCCAACCAATCTGTCCGACTCAAGGAAGAGCAACTCCGAAGGGAAGAAGAGAAACTCCGTGAGATTGAATTGAAGGTACAAAGGGAGATTCAAATGAAACGACAAGAACTGTTGGCTAAAGAAGATAGTTTGAAAGTTCTTGAAGCTAGACTGGGTGGGTACAGTGAGCTGTTTCCAATCCACTAGGATGGGATCACAACCAATTTTTCAGAGTGCTGATCCGTTTGTGTCATATTAATCTAGCCGCTCAAGGTAATGGTCATTCCAGAGATGGTACCCTTTAATTTGGCTTCCGACCATGATCTATCAAAATGAATCAACAGGAATTTACCACTCTTTCTTCCATCACCCCGTACAGCTTACAGCCAAATGAAATGTCTATATCATGTCTTTTTACGTTTCCTCTAATTCCCCTTCTAAAGTATATATAACGTTCTGGCTCCGTTCTGAGGAAAAACGTTGAGAATCTTTATTTTACACCTTTATTCATATCCCATTTGGTCTAATCTTCCTGTTTCTCTGTCCTTTAATACTCTTTCATACGAGTGATTATCCTCTTGATACCTCTGCTGCTGTTTGATATGTGCATACGATGAAATGCTTTGGAATGAATGAATATACCTATCTGCTTTGAGCAGGACATGTATAAAGACAGGAAAGCAGTAGTAGTGCGACATGATTTCAATACGCGTTTACGCGTTTTGCGTTTCGAACAAATCTCTTATTTCGACATTACCACCTCGAAACTTCTTGCTCAATCTCAATTTGACTTTCTTCACAGCTCTATGCGTAGAGTAAGATCAGTCGTTGACCGAGCAAGTATCGAACCATGACGATACCAGCCCCATTCACACCCCGTCGTTCCACCCGAGGTACCATATTCACCCCCTCTCCTGGAGCTAGTCCATCTCTCAAACAACCCAATACCACCTACACCTGGACCTCTGCTCCACTCCCTTCGGACAACCAAGACGAGAGGATAAGGTACAATTCGTATAGTAGAATCGTATCTAGGGTGGGATCCACTCCGCTGAAACTTGGTGGACCATCCAGTAGGAAGGTAAAAGCCGGTAAGGGCGATGAGGAGAGTAGGTTTACGGTAGGAGATGGGGTGTTGGTCAGTGTTGAAGGTGGTAATGAAGGTGTAGGAATATTAATTGGATTATGGGAAGATGCACCATCATCCACAAATCAAGAAGCAGACGACGGAGAAGAAGAAGAGGATGAGAAGCAAGAGGAAGAAGAGGAGGAAGGACCAAAGATGATGGGTGAGATTCATTGGGCGTTTAGGAAGGCGGACTTACCTGGAGTGATGAAGAATGTGAATATTGAAGATGTGAGTTGAATTCTTATATGCATCTCATCTGCTCTCTTTTGTAGTAACTCTTGATCCTCTCTGTAAGATTTACTGTTTCCACACGCATCGTGTATAACAACAGACCCAGTATCACTCATTCTCGCCAACATAAAACGATTTACAAGGAACCAGTCAATACCCAAGCTAACCCCTTGCTAATCCTGCTCTCAGAACGAAGTCCTCCTAGCAGCTTCATTGACTTCCCGATCCGTAACATCCATTATCCCCATTGCCTACCTCATGCGGACCATCCCAATATATTCCAAGTCATTCTACCGAGACCAATTTCCCGACACAGAGACAAAATCCAAATGGAAGGGTTGGTCGTATATCCGTCAGGGGGTATATTGGTGCCATAGGGCTTTTGATAAATTCGCTAAAGGTGGGAAGAGCTGGAGGGTCGATATTGATCATTGGAGAGAAAGTGGGAAGAAGACGGGGGAGTGGGTTGTACCTGTTCTAGAACAGAGAGGGAAGAATGATAGTGATGAAGAAGAGGAAGAGAGTGATGAAGATGAAGGTAGTGAAGTGGAAGATGTCTCAGACCAAGAAGAACAAGACGAAGATGAAGAAGAAGATGAAGAAGAAGAGATATTTATACCTGGTAAAAGGAAAAGATCAAGACCGGGTGTTCTCAAACCACGTAAAAAAGCAAAGACAAAATTTAAGACCAAACGGAAAACTTTGAATTTACCTTCTAGAAAGAAGACCAAACCACATCCTAAATCATCTACAAAGAACAATTTACCATCTTCGATAGAATCTTTGGAGAACCTCCCTGTGAATCCGTACGAAAGAGCATTGAGGTTGTTACATGTTGGATCGACGCCTGAGAGTTTGCCATGTAGAGAAGAGGAATTTCTGGATGTGTTAGGGAAGGTTGAAGATGGAGTGGAGAGTGGGGGTGGGGGATGTTTATGTGAGTGCGATGATGTCTATGTCATCCCATCTGTTATCTACGAAGATGATAATCGAGCAAGACTGTCCGATTATATCAGGGATTGTCCACGAGAAATGCTCATCTAGCTTGTCGTGTACCAAGACTTGATTTTTGACTGTCTGCAGAAATACTGACTATCCTTCTTACATACATGTAGACATCGCCGGTGTCCCAGGGACAGGCAAGACAGCGACCGTCCACGCCGTAGTGAAAGAGCTCAAGCGAAAAGCTGAAGATGGTGAACTTCAGCCGTTCTCTTATGTCGAAATTAACGGTCTCAAGATCCCTTCTCCCCAACATGCTTATACGGTTCTATGGGAGGCTATCAGCGGATCGAAAGGTTCCTCAACGAAGACAGCGCTGAGGGGCTTGGAAAATCATTTTGGAAGGAGGGGTGGACAGGGGGGTGTGAGAGGACCGAGGGGACATACTTTGTGAGTGATTCGTACATGAGAACAAATGGGGTCATCCTAGTAGATCAGGTTGTATGAATGTCGAATTCAAGTGACAGCGATCTGTTCAAGGCAGACCAAAGTTGGATATATCTCACATATATATGATGATGATGCGAGATCGCTGACTTGTTCCCTGCTGTCCACTCCTCTAGCGTCGTACTGATGGATGAACTCGACCAACTGCTTACGGCGAAACAGGACGTAGTATACAATTTCTTCAATTGGCCTACAATGAGGGATTCCCAATTATTCGTCATCGCCGTTGCCAACAGGATGGATCTTCCACAACATCTAGCAGCGAAAATCAAATCCAGGATAGGTGGGTTGTTCTATTTTCTAAAAACGTCGTCTTGTATCTCAATTATCCTATAGACGGTATTTTACCGAAAGTTAAGCTGATTGGTATCTTCTTTTTGTACAGGTCTTCAAACCATCCTATTCCAGCCTTACGATCGAGCAGCACTGATATCAATCGTTCAATCGCGATTGATCCCCCACCCATCTGCACCCTCAGGAGATCCAAAAGTACTGTTACCCGATGCGATAGCTTTGGCGGCTACCAAAATGGCAGGTACGAATGGAGATGCTCGAAGAGTTTTGGATGCCTGTCGGAGAGCTGTGGAAGTTGCTCTTGAAGGAGGTAACAACAACAGTAAAGACAAAATTACCAATGGTAATTCTACATCAGGTAAAGCCAAATCTACCGGTCCTACCGGTCCTACTGGTCCTGGTTCTATTGGTAGTCCGCACCCTGTCACAGCAAAAGAGATGATGTCAGTCTTACAAGCCATGTCACAATCACCCGTATCGAAATTTATAGGTGGATGTAGTATCCAACAGAAAATGATGTTATGTTCATTAGTCAGATGTATAAGGAGAGAAGGTTTACATGAGATTAATTGGAGAAATGTCAAAATCGATTTCGATAACCTTTCAAGATCATTCAACATATTCGAGAATACAATCATCAACATTAGCAACAACAACAATAACCAAGATGGAGGAGTTGATGATGGTAATGTTTTACTTTCTAATTCTGAATTGAATTTGATATTGAGTAGTTTACTTTCATCTCATGCTTTGGTCATTGGTACCGATCCTTACAAGAATATAGAAGATAGGAAAGTAGCTTTGGGGATGGAAATTGGAGAAACGGGGAGGGTTTTGATGGGTGAAGGGGAAAGTTGGAGAAGAGCTTTGGCTGGTGTGTAAACTGTATAATATGGTTGTATATGATGATAGACTATACATGTATGTAAAAATGCATCGACGTGATAAATTAAAAGTGGTTTAACAAGTCATGGAAGTATAGCAGTGGTTAGCTTACGCATAACATTCAGTTGTAGATGAATGTTAAATTCCGAATTTCTCGGTGTAGAATATACGCTGATGTCCACAAAATTTTCCCACCTAACAATTGTGTTTGGACTTGGTAGTCAACAACCCCTGTTGCAAAATTGACTTCTAACGATTGCTACGAGTCTGATAAATCGTTATACGGTCAGAAGGAAACGCCAAGAATCGATTCATACCGTATCTATATACAAGGACTATACAAGAAGAAAAAAGAAAGATAACAAGCCATGAGTATGATAGGATATTTTCGAATGTTTTTCCAAAATCATTCCGACAAAAAGGAGACGGAACGGAACTGACAGGAGAGAGAAGATGGGGAATAGGTCAAAGTAAACAATGTATATGGGATATGATGTGTGCATATATAGATATATGGGATTGATGGAAAAGAAAACACAGGGTTTCGATAAAATCTTAGAAAATGGTTTGAAGTGCTTCCCCTTCAGGTTTGATACCTCTTGGAGCAGGTGTGATCTATATCCCGAAGTAATGCAATTATGATCAGCGAACAAAACATCATCATGAGAAAAACCATTACTCTTACTCACATTAGCATTCCTACCGAAAGTGAATCCAACCCAATTATTTCTATTCCCAATCCCTTTCTCCTCAACAGCCTCAACATCTCTTTGTTTCTTGAACACCTCGGCGTATTTGGCCATATCTTCAGGACTAGTGAATGAATCGAAATATCCTACGTCCGTCTCTCCATCCAATACAGGAACGAATGGTGCGTCGATAGATCGCAAGTTCTTGAAAGGTAACGAAGCGAAAAACGGTAAAGATTGAACTTCATCCAAAGTGGTTATTCTATCTTTTGGATTAGCTATCAATCTCGTGACGGCATCCCAAGCCGTATCAGTCAAGTTGAATATCAAATCTTCAGGTCGGTCATATACTGGTCTTCTAAGGACTCTAGTCCAATTCTTCAAATTCGCCCAAGTCTCTTCAGGAGTAGATCCAGAGAAGGGAGGGAATCCACATAAGAATTCAAATAGGATACAACCCAATGACCAATAATCCGCCGAGTAGGTGTAGGTTTTACCCCTAAGGACTTCAGGGGGCATGTAATCTGGTGAACCGACGACGGAATCGGCATATCGAGGTTCAGCCATTCGGATAGATCGATAGATCGTTCGTCGTTCTAAAGTAGATCGGAAGACGAGTTCTTCATCTTTCACTTGGTCGAGCTGAATTGTATCAGTCATCATCAGCATATAAGTATTCGCCTGTTTGTATGATACGCACCTTCTGCTTCATTTGATCAATCTTGGCAGGATTCAAAGATCCAGTGGCAAGACCGAAATCGGTCAGCTTGACGTGACCAGTACCGTCTACCAAGAAATTCTATAGATCGAGAAATGTCAGATAACTGAAGCGCTGAGTTCAGCATCGACCAACTCACCTCAGGTTTGAGATCTCTATGGATATAACCCAATTTGTGCAACTCATTTACACCCATGAACATCTCCGCAGCATAGAATCGAGCATGTTCCTCTTTGAGTACGCCCGAGTTGTTGAGTAACGTCCTGAAATCTCCTCCAGGGACATATTCCTATATTCACCAACACGTATCAGCTTATACAATTTCAACTAAATTTGTACAGCTGAAGAAATCAACATACCATGGCAAGATAAACATGTTCAGTATCTTGAAAAGCGTACAACAGCCTAACCAACCAAGGAGTCTTAACAGCAGTCAAAATATCCCTTTCTACCAAAACATGTTTCACTTCGTCCATCTTGGCCAAAGTACCTTTACGCATCTTCTTCAAAGCGCAAACCTCATTGGTATCTGCTTTCCTAGCCAGGTAGACCGAGCCATAACCACCTTGACCGACTTGAGCGATAATTCTGAATTGCTCAACACGAAGTTTGGTTCGTCTCTTTCGGAGCAGTACTCTTTCTCTACCGTTATAGGAGGATACCTCTTTTTGATACTCGGATCCAGTAACCTATAAATCATAATTAATATTTACGAACCAGGTCAAGGAAGTCTCAAACGTACATTTCGTTGGGAAGTATCGGCTTTGAAGGTCTCGAGACGTTTCTTCCTGTTAGCGATATATCCGAGGAGATCGACTGCAGTGTGAAGTACGTTAGCCGAGTCTGATGATATCTGTACGAGAGATGACGCAGCTTACAATAGTAATCCAAGAAGTCTAACGATAACAAATATATCCGTCAGCTAGATCCGCTCAGAGCAGAATGAGAAACACGGCAAAACTCACAAATCTGAGCCACTGTAGCTTTCCTCTTCATATCAGGAGATTCCAGCAATTCCCTCTCCCATAGCTGAAGTCCTCTAGGTTTATCATGTTGAGTCTCGTACCTTTGAGTCTTCATATGTACATCTTCGTTATACGCGTTGGCACCTCGTTGAATTGCGTAAGGGTTGACAGGATGTCCCTGAGTCCCATTCCCAGCACCATTGCTTCTTTGAATTACCGGTTGTTGTTGAGCAGGAGCAGGGATAGAAGAAAGTTGTTTCAACATTGCTGGGTTGATGGTGTTTTTCATAGTTTGCATGTGAATATCATCTGATTCAGCTGTATATTGACCGCCTCTAGACGCTTGGACCGCTTCTCCATGACCGTGAGGATGAGGATGATACGCCTGACCAGGAGCTGGAGCGGGAGGTGCAGGTGAAGTCTTGTTTACTTTGACTGGAGTAGTCGGAGCACCCTGTTGCGATTGGGAGAATAAGAATGATAAATAATTTGAACGTTCTTTCTCATGGCCTGCGGAAGGTGGAGTAGGTATGTTCTCTTTACTACTGACGAAAGCAGATCGAGAACTGTGATTGGTAGATACGGGAATCTTGGATGGTGAAGGTTGAGCGATGCCCGATGAGGTAGACTGTGATTTGATATGAGATGATCGAGAGGATGATTTTGATGATGGTTCGGAAGAAGAGGAGGAAGGGGAAGGGGCTTGTTGTTGATTTGTGGATTTCAAGACGCGTGAGAACATCTTGAGATGAGGTCGATCAAGATGCAAGTGGGTGCAGTGGGTTGAATTGGGGGGAATGTAGGTATCTGAGTCTAGAGTGACGGTAGGATGGGATAAGATACAAGGTATATATATGTATACAAGTCGATTCGATGGACGGGGGGTTTGTTGTGTTGTTGCGAGAGTGAGAATTAGAGTTGGATATGTACTCGTATTCCAGAGTGTAGATGGTGATTCAACGTGACGCGACTGACTTTGTTTATGACATACCACATGTAACATGGGATAAATTACAACAAAATCACTTCAGAATAATAGACACCCTCGTGTGCCACGCGTAAGAACCAAACACGCGAATGGAACCTCATTACATGGTAGTATCGCAAAAATAAAGTAAACATCAACCGCTGAACATTACTTTCAACGACACCATCATCATCATACTCTGCGACACGAGCAGAACCAGTCGAACCAACCGTGGTCCATCACCATGGCACCATCAAATTATCATGGTCAGCCTGGCGGATACTTACCGAGACCGATATCACTGCAGGCGATATTAGACGAGAGTTCTTCCAATAACACTTCACCTTCGATAGACTTGCAGTGGGAGCCCTTTCAAAGACATGTCGAAGCTTTCCTGACAGCTGTGAGTGTTTCAGCTAAAGTATACTGTCTGTTTCTTCAGCTGATCGGAAGGTGAGCTCTTCAGATCGATGATTATACGATAGCAGCGAAAACTGAGATAGCAGCTCGAGCGAGCGATCATTTGAGCCAGATGAGGGACTTGAAAGCTGAGAGGGAAGAGGTGGAGAGGAGGATCAAACTCGAACGAGAGAGGGAAGGCGAGATGTTGGCGAGTGAGTCATCGTGTCGACTCGAGACCCGAAGCCGGTCATCGATTTCATCATATTATACATTGAATACAGTGAATTGAATGTCATAGGATAGTCGAGCTAACGAGATACCTAATGATTTGCAGCCCTGGAATCCGAACGACATACATTGACAGACCTCACCTCCTCTTTAAATCACTTGGAATCATCATTACAGAAAGTGAAAGATCAATCATCATCTTTGGAATCGGAATTGAACGTGATACGGAAAGAAGTGACTACTGAACGTACGGAGAAAGACCGTCAGAAATCTAGATTGAACGAAATGCGAAAGAGGGATGAGAGGGAGTTGATAGAGCTGGAAGAGAATGTTGGATTCACTGTTAATGGGATAAGACGTAAGTACTATCCTGAACTCGGATTCATCCGTGCGCCTCAACGTGATCGCACGAGGGACAATGACCTGGAGGAGTTCTTATAATTCTATGAACGGAGAAGAATTTTTCTCCTGTTTAGTACCTCACAATCGCTGACGATACCATGTGTATGTCATAGCCGACCTGTTGATGATGAGATTCTCTTTACTCGACCATAGAGATCCAACGAGAGAATTCTCTTTCCTCATCGATATATCCAAACAGGACTATACTGGTTAGTCTAATCCCGATGGACAATTCTTCGTAGATGGGATGACAGCTAACTCATGTTGGACACTTCATTCAGTACCAAATTGCGATCCCCCAATACCAAATCTATCGGAACTAGTACGACAGTTAAATCACGATAGGGACATTTATACGTTCATCAAGAGGGGTAAGTGATGAAAATCTGTTCATGTCCTCAGAATTCATTTCTCATGTTCTATTGTCATTGCTGAGTGATGTTTCGATTGATCGCAGTGAGGAAATCATTCCGAGCTTTGATACCTAATCCAGCCTCATCAACCAGATTTGATGAGCTATCTGGACCTGGATTAGGGTTGAGGACACCGGCCATGCCAGGTAACCATAGGGTATTATCGCATTCGACGAAGGATAATGTCATAGTGGATGGTACGGCTATGGACGGTCTGAGCTTGACCAATAGGATGAAATAGATGGAAAACGTTTTGATAGCGTGAGATGAGGATTGGGGCGGTCCTATCTGTACATTTACGATATAATATAGTGAAGACCTACTGTATATTTTATTTTTCCATTGATGTCTCTATGGACAATTGGGTCCATCATGGGTTCTTATCATGATTATGCGTTGTATGTAATTATGTGCCACATTCTGAGCTGATAGCGGGGTTATGGGCTGACTGGTAGTGGTGAGTGCCACTCATGAGATGTTGAGTGAAGGGATGCAAGAATGATGAGGCGCGTGCTGGAACATGGAGCGTCACTCTCACTCAGCTCTCTGAACACTTGTCCTACTTACTTACCTAACCATCCATCCACCTTTATATCAATCCAATCAAATCATCATATCATCCGACTTCATCAGGATACATAACACAAGCAAGTGAACGACTGTCTCGATAAGTAGTTATCGACTATCTCGATCTCCGATTGATATAGAAAAAGAAGAAGTGGAATCTACCAAGTCAAGTTCAACCTTATACCCTTCCCTTCCCGTCCATTCCCTTTTTTCTCCTCGAAAGACCGGACTCAAACCCATCATGTCCTCCAACGACGATGTCGACGCATGGATCGCTCAGTTGATGCAATGTAAGCCTCTGAGCGAACCGGAAGTGAAGAAGCTGTGCGATAAGGTGAGTTCGAGCTCTCTATTCCCGTTGAGCAAGGGTTCAGTGAAGGAGTAGGATGGGGATCTCATTTTAACCTTGTGGATCAAGGCAAGAGGATCATACAGTCTTGCGGGATAGCTAGATGTGTTTTAACTCTGTTTTGATGTGATGATCACTATTGTTGGTGTTTGATCATCTACTTTGAACCATCAACCGACTGTACTGTCCGTCACTGGATTGTAAAAAAGAGAAGAAGAAAGATCCTTTATTCTCTTACATCCGTCAAAACTTCTTCTATCCCTCTCAATCCTTTGGCTCGATTCGGCATTTTCAACTGCTACACATGCTGACACCTTGGTTCGTTTGTTCACTTGTAGGCAAGAGAAGTATTGATGGAAGAATCAAATGTTCAACCTGTACGGTGTCCCGTAACAGTTTGTGGAGATATCCATGGACAATTTGTGAGTTGTGGTTTTACTGTCAATCATATTCTCCGTTTCTCGTCATTTGCCCTTGTTGTGGGTCTGTAAACTTACTGATCAATTTTGTAAACGATAGCACGATCTTTCAGAACTATTCCGAATTGGAGGTAATTCCCCCGATACCAACTACCTCTTCATGGGTGATTACGTCGACCGAGGTTATTACTCTGTCGAAACGGTCACTCTCCTCGTCGCGTTAAAATTGAGATACAGAGATCGAGTGACGATCCTCAGAGGGAATCACGAATCTAGACAGATCACTCAAGTGTATGGATTCTATGATGAATGTCTTAGGAAATATGGGAATGCGAATGTATGGAAATTCTTCACGGATTTGTTCGATTATTTACCATTGACGGCTTTGATCGATAATCAAGTAAGTCAACGATCTTCTCTCAATCTTGACGTCGATAGTCAGTTCGGAGTACAGTACTGACTATTCTTCTGCCATAGATCTTCTGTCTTCACGGTGGTCTCTCACCATCTATCGATACACTTGATCATATCCGATCCATCGACCGTATCCAAGAAGTGCCCCACGAAGGTCCAATGTGCGATTTGCTCTGGTCAGATCCTGATGATAGATGCGGTTGGGGTATAAGTCCAAGAGGTGCAGGATACACTTTCGGTCAAGATATTTCAGAGGCATTCAGTGAGTTGTGTCTTCTTTCTTCTCCTTACGTGTGTTCATATATATTTATGACTTGCTAATTGACACTACGCTGCAGATCACAACAACGGTTTAACGTTGGTAGCCCGAGCACATCAACTGGTCATGGAAGGTTTCTCCTGGTCACAAGAACGAAATGTCGTTACCATCTTTTCAGCACCAAATTACTGCTATAGATGTGGAAACCAAGCTGCTATATTAGAAGTTGATGATGCATTGAAATACACCTTGTGAGTGGTTGTTTTGCTCGGGTCTTTCCAATCGACGAGTCAAATACAATCATTGCTGACGTCTTATGTCTTTACTCAGCCTACAATTCGACCCAGCACCTCGAGCAGGTGAACCTCTTGTATCACGAAGACCACCAGATTATGTGAGTTGTGCATCGCACTCCTGTTCGATAATGTTCGATGTCTGACCTTGTACGTGTTCGTAGTTCCTTTAAACAACGACGACATTACCATTGTATGTATCAATCAATCAACAAACAAGACAACAAGAAATCAAAATATAGAAATGAATAAATAATCAAACGATGCGGTAGTAGACCCTTCCCTTCTCATCCCATTCAATCCATTCTCTGTCATTATTTTAGACATTTCAACCTTTTCTTTTTTCTGTACCTCTCGTACATAAAATCGTTCATTTTGTTTTGTTATTGTCTATGTTTAGAAGAGCCCACAAAGTTGAGAAGAGAGAGGTTTTAGCTTTTTCATACACTTATATACCCCGGATCACCTTTCTCCATACAGACCACAGAAGTTACAAGAAATAAATGACATGTCATCTTTTATCCATTCGAGGTATGTACTGACGTGACGGCATCCAACATATCATCCGTCGGCTTACTGATCCGTCGTGGAACTGAAACATCTGATACAAGAAATAAGTATCACATTGCTGTATTTGTGTTGATTAACTTATTGACTAATTTTTGAATCAGAGGACCAGCAAGAGTAGGATGATGGGCCCGATACAGTATCACTCGTTCATTTTCTGGTAAAAGGGAAGCAATTGACATTGATCGCTGCCACTCTGACTATGGTATAACATCCTTTCAATAATCTCCTTTGGTATTCTAACCCTTTTCGACTCTACAGGGCAAAATATCTAGTATACCATCCATCCTTTGACCTACGTCTCGATGTCTGACGATCTTCTTTTCAACGATATACACGTACCCTTTCATCGATCGACTCCTACTTTGAGTTGGATAATCATGATCATGATCATCCTCATCATCATTTGGCTAGTTGGTTGAACCATTGTGAGTCAACTCCGTGTAGGGTATAATTGACCTCTCGCAAACTATTCTAATCTGGTAATTCCACACAGGATCGTATAGATATAAAATGATAAGAGAACGAAACGATATCAGATATCAAGTGAGCTACGTTCCATCTAATCTGATCGCACTGGATTAACTGGATTAGATTACTCACTCACTTGGACCGCTGGAAGGCTTCAATTCTTCACTCTTCACTCTTGACTCTTGACTTTGCTATTTGAATTGATCCCAGATCATTGTACTTCTACCTCTTACTTGATCAACAGAACGACCCAAAACAAAAACGAAACAAAAGGAGCATTCAATAAAACTGCTAACAGATCGCCCATCCTGTTTTCGACAAGTACATCTATCGATCACATCAAAACGGGACCGACCACATGAAATTTACCCAATCTCAACCTAAGTTGATATTTCCCACAAGACGTTCATCTACCAACAAAGATCAATCGACATCGACATCGACTTCGACTTCGAGTTCAACTTCAATTTCGAGATCAGCATCACCATTATCTAAAATCAAATCATCTAGACTTACATTCATACAAAAGACTAAATCGTTCATCAACGATAATAGAAATAGTAGTTCCGGAAATTCATCTACTCTGACACCAACCCCAACCCCAATCCCAACTCAGACATTCGAAAAGAAAGGACTTTCTTTTTCTACCAAATATCAAACACAAAAAGAACAAACCCAAACCCTAGAGAGGTCGGGAATAAACGAGAATCAAATCCTTAAACAACCTCGTACACCACCTACACCTGATCAACCCCATCGTACCAAATCCCAAAAACAACAACAGCAACAGGACCAACAAAGTTTAGACGACGGATTGGCGATTTGTTTATTTGGTTATTCAGTCCAAGCTCAAACTCATCAAATTGATAGACAACTGAGCAGCAACGCCATCAACGAGTCTAGTAATCCTTCGATTGATCTGGACGAGGAAAAAGAAGAAGACATAAAAGAAAATACCTCAAGGGAAATCCCCAGTAGTTTGTTTGATATAATGTACGATTCGACTTATGAAGAAGAGGTAAGACAACAGGCAGTGATGGCCGTGAGTAACATATATATATATATATACGACACTCGACGAAAAGCTTGATTGGATAAGTGCATTCGCTAATTTGATTAATCGTTCAACGATATTATAGGAAGTCCTACCTGATGCTGAGATGTGGGCCAAATGGGAAAAGACCGAAGCTCCCTTAAGACAAGGTAGAGGATGGTATCCGAGATTGGTGAGTTTGCCTCTTTACATCACATTCATAATGGTGGACAATCATTTGATTAGTCCCGTCAATAGTAACACTGATACTGTGGTATTATGATGAATATAGGATCGACACTTTCTCGAGCTCCTAGTAATATCCGAGATCCACGCTCTCTCACACCCTTTATCGGGTACGAACACTCCACCGGGCCAGGCCGATCGGATCCAGCGACATGCCTCGAGAGTGAGGAGAGTAGCATGCGAGAGGATAGGTAGTGAGAGGTTGAACGCTTATTGCGAGAGGGTTAGGGAGGCTTTTGAAGCTTATATGATGGGTGGGTGGTCAACTGCGGGAGTTCATACCACGGCGGCACAGCAACAACATCCTCACTCACAATCACAAGTAGAGGAAGAGGAAGATGATGAGCAGGAAGGGAAAGAAACGAAAGTGAATGATGAGGATGATGATGATGATGTTGATGACTTTTTGGGAGATAGTAAAAGAGGTAGACAAAAGAAGAAAGGTAAAGGAAGTTTATTTGATCGCAACAAGAGTGGCAATGACGATGACAAAGGTAAAATACCGAAAATTAATATTATACCAAGTCAAGAAACTGACCAAGAAGGAGAAGAAGAAGGTGATGATGACGAAAGTATGAAATCCGATATGGAGACAGAATTGAATGAGTTGAAAGAACGATCATATGAAGGTTCACTATGTGGTTCTGAGCTGGAGTCGGAGTCGGAAAGTACGGTCAAGGATGGTGAAGATAAAGGGATGGAGAAGGGGAATAAGATGGATTTGGATATGGATATGAACATGGATGAAATCACTTATTCGTCGATTGTGAAAGACAACAAGTTCCTTGTGAGTAACATTATCGAATCACAATCAATAGGTTCATGCTGATTTGGGATTTGTAATTGTTCATTTTTGGGGTCCACTATTAGACATTGAACAAATTGAAAGATTCTTGACTACCCGTTTATTAAGCGATCTATTCCACCCGATATGCTTTCAATCCTTCATATTCTGAATGGTGAATCGATTGAACCATTGCTGGAATTGTAATTGTGATCAAGATTAAGAAACCTTCCACGACTGTACATGACATGCAGAAGAAAACCGGCACACGAATTGTACAATAATAGATCATGACTACATAGCATACAGTACATAGTATGAAGATACACTTCATTTCTCTGCCTACTGCACTTAACTTCAAATACATTTGTATGCATTTACTGTACGATCATTTTGTGCTATTATGAATCTCATTGACAAGCCGTGGGACAGGACAAAATGGAACAAAACAGCGTGAAAACGTACAGAGTACAGTACAGTTAAAATGTTTTTCATATCATATCATGTTTTATACAATATACAAAATTTCATTTCTTTCTTTCTTTCTTTTCTTCGTATGTAATCTGCACAATTTTGGCGAATTGATTACAAATTTGTTCCTTTTCTCAAGTAAATGAATGGGTATATATAGGTTTATATACAGTACACATACAATATCATTTATTGGATCAACAACAAGTGATTCACGCCTACATCCTTGTTCTCTGATTGGTTCTTCCTTTTGGTATATCTTTCACCAGATACAACGTCGGACACGGAGTTAATCGTGATTATCAACATGGACGATGGGCAAAGTGATCAAAAGTGCCCGTGATCTCTCAAGAGCCGTTCGCCCATCTAAATACAGATATATCAGCCAAAAGAATCACTGAGATACGTCCTGGTCCTATGCGATGGAAATCAAAATCAGACTTACAGGAGAAACACCTCGTTTCTTAGTACCCTCGCTGAACCTTCTTGACCTACTTGCCGCACTGGGTCCTCCAGAGATGGTCACCGCTCTGTTTATTGGAGGTTCGGCCTGAGGAGGTCCAGGTGCGAATACCGGTGCCGGGGCTGGGGCGGGAGCAGGGATGGAAGGGATGTTATTGGATGTTGGGAGAGGTGCGCTGGGGAGGGGAGGGGATAGGAAAGCGGGCTGTAAAAATATCGCAGAGTTAGCTTGACCTGACCATGCTCGTGAACGCGAAGCCGGGGTATGATAATCATTTGATTGATTCTAATAAAGCATGGTACTCACCCTATATCCCGGTCCACTCAAACTCAATCTCCTCAACACCCCCTGACCTTTCGCAGCCTTATCAGCCAATACTCCTCCAGGGAGCGAGTTTCCTTGTGTTCCAGCGGTGGTCGGTGTGTTGTTGGGAGTATCTCCAAAACCACCTTTTAACATAGTTGCGATGGTTGATGTATGAGTAGGTGATTTAGCAGCAGTAGTGACAGGTAAAGACATTGACATTGTTCTTCTACCTCCTACCCATGATTTGGTCGTGGTTGTAAAATCACCAAACTCAAACGAGTCGTGTTCGTCATGATCATCTTCATGTTCATGAGGTATATCAAATCCTTTTTGTTTGGTTGGTGATCCCCCTTTGAGGTTGGTAGGTGATTTACCTAATGGACTTGCCCATTTGAATATCCCCCCGCCAGTGTTAGCTGTGGGAGTGGTAGATACACCCAGCTTGTCATGTCCAATAGCCGGGGCATCGGTTTGGGCGAAGAAGGGAGTCTGAGGTGAAACTGAGATGGATGAACCGGGGGTGGTGGATGGAGGAGGAGGGGAGAAGATTGGTTGGGAATGGGCAGGGTGATGGTGAATATCGGAAGTAGAGGAGATTGGGATTGGAGCTGTCATCGTTGCGAGAGTGAGTGGATGACTGAGAACGTGAGAAAGAGGCAGGCGTTGTCTGTGAAAAAGGGCGCATCGGCTTAGCTTATCATGTGATGAGTCAATGACTGCTCGACTCACTGTTCACGATTCAAGGAGCAAGAGCAAGGACGATGAAAGGATTTCTCACGAGCCAAGAACGTGTGTGTCGCCTTGATGACGTCGAGCGTCTGTTGGGTTCTATTGAACAAGAGGACGGGCTTCTTTTTTTTTAGTGCTTGACCCGGTAAGAACTATGATAGTGTCACCTTCTTTTGTTGGGGTCGTGGTTGACAATAGGTCGAATGGTGTACCTGTCTTGTGAGATACCGACAATGTGTATGGGTCTTTTACAACTTTAGCAAACTGGCTAGATGGGATGAGACAGTCTTTACTCTGTGGTGGATAAAACGGGACAATGCGAAGATTGCTGGATTGACAAGGTGAGAATGTGTAAAAAGATAGTAAGGCAGTTGAATAGGTTGTAGGGTTGAACAGGTTATGTAGTAGGATTGACCAGCTGATTAAGGATGGGGTTCATCTACACAACTACTACCTCTGATTGGGTTTAGGAATCGTATGGATCTACGCACCACCCTGATCTAACCACACAAATTACCACATTGGGCTGATATCCCCACCACTCATCATTCACTATCAGTCAGCAGTGTGGAGACCCGTGGAAAGGTGTGTGTCGGCCGCCGGCTACCATGAGATATGTTCGCTGGCTGCGAGGATGTGATGTCTCAAGAGAAAAGGAGACTTGTGCTTCCACTGATGCTAGTCTTTGTGGCCGATGCAGCAAGTGGCCTTCGCTCTTCTACCTCAACCTTTTACAGATACCTCCATGGTAGTGAACCGACAGTAACGCTCTTTATTGCATGTGTTCATCCCGTCCAGCTCGTTTGTACAGTCCGTTGACCGATGCAACAAACTGCAGATATACGAGCATCCCAACCCGGGGTACGTGTACTGACCCACCTCGGCCTCATGGTATACGGCTGTGAGGACTCCGTAGCCGGGACAAACAATGTTGACGTGTTATATATTATTCGCTGGTAGAACGGTTGACTATAGACGTTCACATGAGCGCTTCATTATCAGCTTCACTTTCATAGATCCTGTCAATGCTATGTTCATGTCCAATCCTCCGCGATTTCAGGTCTAAATGGTCTTGAAACTCGTCTGCTGTAGTGGAATGTTGCTAGAGAAGGGCTAGTGCAAGTTACTGCCACATCATCGTGATAACATAGTCATCTCATCACATCCGCAAATACTTCACCGCGTAGAGGTACGACCAGCCAGTGAACAGATGTGAGAAAAGGGTTCCCTCATCGCAGATAGGATGAACAAGCATAGAGAATTGAGATGCTATTTCAAGAACATCGGACCGCGCAAACACTTACACAGCATCTAGGGGGGTGGACCCTGAAATCGACGCGAATTAAGCTTTTAGAGGTGTTATCGGCTAGAACGGAAACCGTCTTTCTTGTTGTGTTTTTTTTTTTTTTTTGGGTAGCTCAGTCAGGCTCGTTCCGTGAGAATTGAGTGAGAGATGCGTGGTCGGAATCACAATGCGGTTGTTTGTGATATTATTATAGATGCTGCAAAACATTTCTTGTTCATTTCTTGCATCCTTCTCATCACCCTTTACACATTCGCTATTCAGCACGAGCTTCTCCTGGCAGACTCAGACTCTCTTTGACGACGCGAACCAATCCGTGAGTATTTCATCGTACCTCGCACCTCGTCATCGACGGGCGCACCGTTCGCTTGCACATGGCATTCGGCGTCGAGCTGTGTGTCCGTGTGTCCGTGTGTACGAGTAGTGTGTGCAAAGGAACGATCAGTGCTGACTGCGAATATGTAACTCCGCGACCTTCCCCTTCCTTACAATCGCTCAAAATTATCAATATCCACCTTTTGACTCTCACTTTCACCATCTCCTTCTATTCCCACCTACGCTCGTGTTCTTGGTGCCAAATACCAAACATTTCCTGTCAACTAATGGCCACTCCTTCTTCTACCATTCTATCGGGTCTGATCTCCTCGGCTCGGCATATACCCTTGCTACGCACACAAAACAGCTTTGACAGATCACGACTTGAAGTCAAGCATCTCTCCTCTCCCTCAACGACCTAACAACGACCTTTCAATATCATTTCATCTACCCATCACGACTCAAGACAACTCACTATCACTTGAACTATCACGACAAATAACAACAACATCCACAACCCATCAATAACCATCATTCACAAAATGCTCTCATCAGCTCTTCTTACACTTCTCCCTCTTCTCGCCTCTGTCCCCTTCTCCCTCGCAGCACTCGATGACTCCTCTGCTCGATCCGCCTCAGTTTATCAGGTAATCACCGATCGATTCGCCCGACCCTCATCCGTCAGCTCGACGTGTACTACTTCCGATAGGAAATACTGCGGTGGTACTTATTCCGCCTTGATTGAGAAATTAGATTATATCCAAGGCATGGGATTCGATACCATTTGGATATCACCTATCGTTGAGAACATAGGGGGAACTACAGGCGAAGGTGAAGCCTATCATGGTTATTGGACTCTAGATGCGGCCAAGACCAACGATAATTTCGGTACTGCCGATGACCTCAAGAGTCTCTCTACGGCATTACACAACAAGGGAATGTACCTTATGGTTGATGTTGTGGTCAATCACGTAGCTGCTACCTCAAGTAGTACTTTCATTCCTAGCTCATCTTACGGACAGTTCTCTTCTTCAGATGATTATCATCCTTTCTGCTGGATCACCGATTACAGTAACCAAACCAATGTTGAACAATGTTGGTTGGGTGATGATTCGGTCGCCTTGGCCGATCTCAATACCGATTCTGACACTGTGAAGAACTACTGGAACAATTGGGTGAAAGAATTAGTATCGAATTATACTCTTGATTCAGTAAGGATCGATACCGTCAAGCATGTCCAAAAAGATTTCTGGCCCAACTTTGTCAGTTCAGCTGGAGTTTTCACCCAGGGTGAAGTACTCAATGGAGATCCGACCTATGTATCGCCTTATCAAAGTGATGCCAAAGTAAACCCATTCAACTACCCCGCATACTACCCTCTCATCAGAGGATTCAACCAGACGAGTGGTGATTTGACCGAATTGGTGACGATGACCCAAACGATCAAGAACAGTTTCAGCGACCCTACCTTGTTGGGCAACTTTTTGAACAATCATGATAACCCAAGATTCGAATCTACCGTTACGGATACTTCGGTGAGTGAAGCTCATCCTGTTGTCTTCTTCTCATCAACCCTTTCAATCTCACATTTTGCATTGTCATGGTATCGAATGGGCTCTTTATCCAAATGTGTTAAACAAAAGCTGATATATCTATGTTTTTCCAGCTCATCAAAAACGCCCACGCCTACCCATTCGTGACTGACGGTATCCCCTATGGATACTACGGTTCCGAAGCTGGATTCACTGGAGGCGCAGACCCAGATAACAGAGAACCTCTTTGGACCGCCAATTACGACACTAGCTCGGACATGTACAAGTTCTTCGCCAGTTTGAATGCCGCCAGGAAAGCTGCCGGAAATGCTTCTGACAGTTTCTACACCAATCAGGTGGGTTCAAACATTTACTTAACAATCCAGAGATCTAGGCTGACCAATTGTGACTCGATTCCATTTTGTTAGATGACCGTATCATCCCTTTCCTCATCATCTATCCTGGTCGCTAAATCACCTTTGATCTCCGTCCTCTCCAACTCTGGTTCCTCGGCGTCCGACGCTTCAGTGACTGTCCAGTCCTCTGCATCTGGTTGGTCAAGTAACACCGAAGTTATCGATGCCATCTCTTGTGAGACATTGACAACGGATGGATCAGGTAACTTGGCAGTAACTGTTAAGACTGGTTTGCCACGGGTTTTCATCGCTTCCTCTCAAAAAGGAAGTGTGTGTTCATCATCATCCAACTCTTCCTCCAGTAGTTCCAGCAACAGTAGTGGAGCTATCAAGGTGGACGTAAGAGGTGGTTGGATGATAGGTGCGGTTGGTGCCGTTGTGGGAGGATTGATGATGGCTTTATAAGGTCGGAAGAGAGACCTTTCTTTTGATTAGACGAGATGAGATGAGACATATATAACGGACAATTGCAATTGCTTGCTTATAGATTATATACGGTATGATACAGAGTTATCATGAACATTCATTTTGATGCCCTTTCCATCGGGTAAGCTCATGATAGCATGGCATTGGATGATATAATGATTGCATGATGTTGTTAACATCATTACAGTGCATATGAGTGCCCGTTGAGTGGTGCAGTGCTATATGGGGTCTTCCCAAGTGACGAGTGTCGGATATGAATTGATTATGGTATTTAGAGTACAAAATATGTGTGGGTATAAGATAAGACATGATTCTTCAAAGCTATGAGGGAGAGGCAAGATTCAGCATCATGAAAAAGAATAAAAAGCAACAAGACTTTCTGTGTTATGATTTCTACTGGACTCACTGATAACAAGCTGCTTCCCAATTGCAGATCGTTTACAAACCCTCCTGAGCTTTTTCTTTCTCCAGCTCTTCCCAAACCTGCTTCTTCTTTATTGTACGTAGTTTTGCAGACTCATGATTCCGAGCTTCACGATCTTTCCTCTATCATTCATACGTACCAACATCGTCGCAAGTATCAGTATCATTACAAGGACCCACGGCGACATCTTTATCATGAAAGACATCGTATGATATCCTTCATCTGGATCTCACTCACCTCTTTCCTCAAGCACATGGACAAGGCTGATTTCTGAGCGTTGCATGCACCTGTCAGACGAGCCATCATTCCTTTTGCGTGACATTCTTCTAATGCTTCTATCAGTTCCGCGCAGGCTGTTGAGAATCAAACACCCCAGATACCCAGATTATGTCGGATTACGCATGATGCGATGAAGACGATATAGAGTGTATGTATGTGTGGTTGCAGTGAATTCAATGAAGAGAGGGGAGACAAGGGTCAACAGTGAAGGTACGAAGAACAATCAGCTCTGTTGACTATCTTCAAACTCGTTCTTTGGATAAGAGAACCCACCTAGCTGCCTATTTGGGTTACCTAATGGAGCGTGCATCTTCCCGTGTACCTTAAGACTGCCTGTACTAACGCCCTCGGTGATGTATAGTGTGGTGAGTATGTGATATGGATGATGGATCAATGATCTATGATCAACTAGGTGGCAAAGTGAACAAACAGATCAGAAGCAAGATTCGAAAATATCCGAACAAATGAAGAAAAATCTTGAATTTCTCTGAAATCTTAGCCGAACGGTTGGATCAACCATCATCTTCCAATCTTCATCTCTCTAACATCCTCCATCTCATCTTACATATACATATCCACAAACAGCAATACAATGTCTTCGATACGTTCCAGTCTCCTCCGTCAATCAGCAGCTCTCCGCTCTCTGCAACTCCATCAACCTATAGCATCTTCTTCGAGGTGTATCGTGATACCTCCACTTTATCGTCAACCCCTCTCATTCCCTAGATTTCCAGCTTCAGCTATATCAACTAGACGATGGAATTCTTCCTCACCATCAAGCAATGCAGATGCACCTGAGAACCCACAGATAGAAGCTCCCAATGGTAATGGCGAAGGGTCGAAGCAGAAGATAGGTCAGATCGAACCTAGATTGTGAGTTCTAGTTTCTTTTCATCTCATCTCGTCTGATGAGTAATCGACATCTATCATACCACACCTTCTTCATCACACCCATTCTCTTATACCCACGCCTTCTAAATGGGAGTCATTTCCTGTCTTCTTCTGTTCTGTTTGGCAGCTGATCGTTGTCTATGTGCTTTCGCTCTCAGACAAATGACATTCACATGTACTGCCAACGAATGTGGACATCGCTCGACACACGAATTCTCCAAAAGAGCCTATACCAAGGGGCTAGTATTGGTTCAATGTCCTGAATGTAAAGCTAGGTGAGTGGGAGCTTGTATCCTCTCTCATGCCATCGTATCTTATCCATATAATCATACAATCATACAATATACGAGAAATGCCGACGATATTCGGGTATGTGCTGATGTTGATGGTCTGTTTGACGAGTAGACACTTGATAGCAGATCATATAGGATGGTTCAAAGTGAGTTACCGTCTTACCTCAACCTTACGCACAGATAGACAATTGACTCTATCTGATCTTTGGACTATTTAGGAAAGTCTAGAAGGCGGAAAGCTCAAAACTGTAGAGGACCTCCTGCGTGCTAAAGGCGAGAAGATCAGGAAAGGAAGGGTGAATATGGAAGGTGATATAGAATATGAAGGTGATGATTAGATCAGATTAGATCAAGGTGTAGCAATAACATGATGTATCATACGGTATGCATTATCCATCATCTCTCTACTATACCCTAGCTACTGATTCCTACTCCTACTGGATCACTCATAATCTATATTTCTATCTAATCTACTTAAAGATGTCTGTTTATATCCGACCCAGGTAGGGATTAATCACCTGACTAAGGATATTCATATTTGTGTTATAATTTCCGACCCTTCTAATTACTAAAACCAACGATCCATCTCTCGACCCTAATACGTATATCTAAACTCCATTCTCTCTTTATCAGTCTTATCCTCATACACCATACCATCTCCTAATCCAGGTACACCATCTATTGCTGTTCCTTCGAATTTCTCTCGATCATTTGCGTCGTTCTGAGAGGATTGTGGTTCATCACACCTCGACGAGGATGAAGGTGATGAGTCCAATAGGGCATCTCTCCGTTTATTCTCTTTAATATAGATATATCTCAATAAGAGAGAAGCGCAAGATGCGAATACCATAGCTACTATGACTGATATCCAGGTAGAACGATATTTGATTGGTTTTTCTTGAGTGAATACCAGGCTACAATCAATTTTACATTTGACTTTGTCAGTATCACAACATGATTAGGTACTTACATTGATAAAGTGCTGTGGGCTGGGTATAGATTCTGTACTCACGAGGACGAGATGATATTACCAGTCACGTATCCTACGAAAATTGCCGAGGTCGTAATTCCCTATCGAGTCAAGGAGTTGCATTTCAGTATTAGGTGTTCCACGGGACATAGGACAAATGGTTTGTTGATCAACTTACTTTCTTGGTTGCTCCTGCCGTGTTGGCAGTGGCGAGGGACAGAAGCAGCTGAAGCAACGAAATCACATTCAAAGCCAATAAGCACCCAGGCGACCTTTTGGGTTGTATATAGTTGAAAATCACTTACCACGTATGGAGCACCAAAGGCAGCTACGAGGTAGTATCCTATCAGTGGGCCTACACGGGGATGCCAGGGTGCCTGCCAGCTGAAAGAATACAGTAGCAATCAACATGGCAATAAAGCATGGATCATCAGCTCGATTGGTCAGTATAACACAGTAGGGTGGCAAATATTTCTGACAGATACACTTACACGACTAGACATCCGACTATGACTGGTATAGTACTTATAGAAAGGAGCTATAGCCAAATGTCAACCACACCGTCAGCCCATCTGACCATAAAGTACATCATTCATTTCGGTACAACCAGATAAACCCAAAACTGGGATGGGATTGTATCACTCACAATAGTTCTGATATTCTTATACCTATCCGCAAAATAGGCGAATATCCAAATCGTAACCACCGTCATAGCTCCCCCGGGAATCATCAAAGCCGTAGACCTGATCGAATCGTACCCCCAGGAATTAATGATCTTCGCTCCGAAAACTGTAACAGATCCATTACAGATATATATACTTGCACCCATCAAAAAATAAATCCAAGTTTTGATATCTTTTACCGCTTCGATGAGTTGATAGACTTTGATAGGCTGTTAAGATTGTCCATAGGGATTTTTCATCGAATCTCCGTTTGAGTATTGCTTTTTCCCTCTCGGTGAAAAATCTACCTGGTCGAAGGGGAGAATCAGGCATGATGAAGTATATGAGTATAGCCCAAAAGATCGTGAATGATCCGCCGAAATAATACATTGATTTCCAAGGATGAGAACCGCCGGTTTTACCCCATCCGATATTAACTATAGCAGTGAACATTGAGAATATCTAGAAAGGTAGATCTACTCATCAGCACTTGCACAAGAATTTATGTGCTTTACTCAAGCGAAATCAGATGTAGTCATTAAGTAAGTAGGTAGGGATGATCGGACTCACCCCAGTAGACGAATAGTAGATACCTAATCTCTTAGCTTGTTCTTGAGGTTTCCACCATAAAGCAGTGATAGCCACGAACGCAGGACTGACAGTACTTTCTGCCAGACCCAGAAAAACACGTTGGACTACGAATCCGCGGTATGAGTGGACTACCACGGTGAGAATACAGATTATACCCCAGATCAAAACGAAGAAAAAGGCTGTTTTGGCTAGGGGGAATCGAGTGAAAATCAATCCCATGGATAGCACCTAATCCCATATCAACGCCAGCATCAGCAGGACGCATAGTACATATAAGACTCGAAACAGCTCACAGCTACGATGTATCCGTAATAGAATGCAGCTGCTGCAGTACTGTATCTCGTAAGGTATGTAACCCCATTTTTAGTTTCAGTCAAGTCCTACCATTGATCAACATCAATAACAAGGATTAGACAATATCTATCAAGCAGGTGATTTAATGCACTCACCAAATCGTCCAACATCCCATATAAAATCGCCGTGGACAAGGTGTTCTTATCATAGTACTGTAACCCATAGGTGATCAACATGATAGGTAGAAGTAGGAAATCAATCTTTCGGACTAATTTCTTCTCTGCTTTGGCATGTTCAATGGGATCCACTGGACATCCATTCTGATGTGCAGGTTGATCGTGGATTGAATGACCTTCGATTGAGGAAGGGAGGCGGGATTCACTTATTTTTTTTCTTGCTGTAAGGTTGGACTCGTCCCACTTTCAACTTGTGTGCAGTGAGGAATAAGGGGGTTGTATACAGAAGATTCGCACTGAACTTCCTAACGGATGATACTGCACTTTATATACACACACAATCCAGCGTTGAACAACCCATCCGAACCTTATGGTTATCCCCAAAGCACCCCTTACAAGGCATTATCTAGGAGGACTCGAGTACTATCCGGATCTAAAACGGAGGTCCGAAAGTTTATCAACCATAAGTTGTGTCTGATACATCCTGCAAAGACGGAATCAGGGTGAGAAAACGTGCTTAGATCCGAGTTATGATGGCTCACTTCCGGAAGTATGAGGGGCGACGTTTGTGGCGATATCAACTAGCTTACAGATCTTGAATTGTCTGGGATCTGGGAATAATGGGATTTACAAGCTCAATGGGTGTGCTTGCTCTCCATCCAACAGCTTCTAGGAAGATATCAAGTGGTTGTAGTGCAACAACCTGCGGCTACTTCTTCCGATAATCCTCTGGACGCGACCCAATCCCGCGGGCCAAATGAGCCTCGTCCTTCTCTGTCGCCAATATGCTGGCTACTCTTCTTGTGTAAGTCAACGTACTGGTCATTTTTCAACCCTTATCTCTTCCTTTGCGGGACTGGCAGGAGTATAATCATCGTTGAGTTCTGAGTTGTATCTCCCCTCCTTTTCTACTGTCGTCGGTGAGTTCTCGAGGGTACTGATTTAAGCGCATTCTGACGGGACATGCATACAGTCCACCCGAGGCAGATTTTACTGATTGTGGATTACTATATTATCCTCTTCACTCACCTTTGTACTTACCTCATTTGCAATTGCATGCATTGTAATTACCGATAATACAATATACCTACGTCTACACAATTCCATATATACTGCCAACAAGACTAGCCATACAGTATATAATGGTTGAATTGACAACACACAGACGCAATCTCGCTTAGCCGTGAGAGTTGTTTGTAATTTCCTTACGAAGGCTTTCGGTTTCTCTGAGAGAATCGCATTGAGTCATGCATACCTTACGAAGTAGTCATTAACAAAGCACTGACATACCGACCGAGAGGTGCAGATCTTACATCATAATCTTCGCTGACACCTGCAGCACATGCTATGATGCAGGGTACATAAAGCCTCAAAGTTGGCTGATCGTCGCTGGAGAGTGAAATTACATGTTATGCTCCTGCCAATCCCCCTTGAGAGAATCTGTAGTAGAATGCATATTCAGGTTGTAGCGGTAGCTGATAGAGAGATTTACTATGCAGTTATCTGCGACAATATACTGGCACTTGGCCTTTTCGGAACCGGCATGTATGAAAGAAGGATGAAAGAAGTTGGACATGACACGTCTCTTATTAACGATATGTATGTCATGTGTCAGATCAGATGTCAGTGGCATTTGGAAGTTGGGGCTGACTATGCAACCAGTCGATTCGGCATCTTCTACTTGTCCTGTCTTTACAGTGTCCCCAGAGGAGTACTGCTTTATTTTCGAAAAGGCCGTTTTTTCAAGCTTACCACTCCAACGTCTCTTCACCAGAAGCGCCAACGCCCTCGGAAGGACCGGGTCAACCTCCCGCTGAAGGTCCCGATGCCACAGCGCTCACAAATGCTCAAGTTCATACGGGTTTCTTTGTCGGATTCATGAAACGCTTCCGGATCATGATGGGGTTTCTTGACGCTAGGAGGAGGTACATGTGGGAACAGTCTATACCCTCATTTTTATTGTTATTATTTGGGATCTCGCAATTCGGCATGGAAGATTTTCTCAACCTTCTGTTCCCATCGGCTGTCCCTTAAGTGGGTTATTATACAGAAGTCCCTTTGTTGTAAATACCATCTACTTCACCTCATCCTATAAACAATTTGTAATTTACTTCTTCACAATATACATGAACATGCACAGCAGAAAGATATGGAAAGATGATTGCGACAGATGAAGCCTTCTATGATTATGAATGTCTTTCGCCTGCTGTACCCCGTACGTTCCCACCTCTGCCTCTGCCTCTGCCTCTACCTCTGTTACTACCTCGTCCTCTGCCAGATCCACCATTAACGGGTGCTGCGTGACCATTCTGTTCGACTTCAGGTTGAATAGCCTCGTACTTCGGTTGTGGTCGACCTTGTGGTAGTGGTACAGGTAGAGCAACATTTGTGTGAGCGTTGGGACTTCTAACGATCTGTGGTGGTAGCGGATGAGCAGGTCCAGGTCTATGAGCAATATGCTTGGCACCGAGGGCATTTGCTAATTTCTCGCCATGACTCTGCTGTCCACCTTGAGCTTGTACAGGTGGTTTGATACCTCTAGCGGCATTTCCGTAACTCTGATTCCCATTGACATGTTGTGGCGGAGCTCTATTAGGGTTTTTCATGATCGTATGAGCTTGTTGAGGGTGTTGGTTGAAGGTCTTTCTTCCAGGAGCGGAAGGTTGATAGTTCTGCATTTGCAATACAGGTCGGGGTCCCAATTGAGGTTTGAAGGCTGCGTGTTGACCAACGGCTCTATCCTCCTGGTCAGTACCGCCTACAGCGAATTGTGGTCGGGTAAGGTTCAAGCATGAAGTGAACGGAACTGTTGATCCTCGATATTCGGAACATCTAATGGGAAAACAATAATCAATCATAGACCTTCGATTCAGATAAAGACTTTCAACTAACCTTCCCTGAAATGTCTCCCCACCCATGAATGGTACATCCCACACCACATCGATATCCCTTGATCCCAGTCCTACAACGACACCTTTCATAGCTAGAGGTACACCTCCCGCAGCAGCATCCTGAACCATGATCACTCGATCACCGACAGCGAAAGTTTGCCCTTGTAGTCGATAAATGGCATGAGAAGGCTTGAGAACAGCTTGTCGAGGAATAGCCTTGACTACAGCTCGCTTGATCATGTGAGGTGATTTCATATTTCGATATTGGTCGGCGAGCTTCTCGATCATCGCGACAGATTCCTGAAATTGTGAAAATGATCGTAAGCACATACGTTCGATCGGTTCAAACGGAGCAACGTACCTTTTCAAGCTGTTCAGCAAACAAGGAAACGGTCTCTGGATCCAGTAAGTCTCTCTCTTTCAACCATTTCCTCATAGCTTTGATAACGCTATCAGGATCATCGGCGGTAGGACAAAGTTCAGCGGAAGTGACCAAATCTCCACCTCTACTATCGAGATTAGCGAAAGGTTCAGGGAAAGCTTCCTTGTACTCTTGCAGGATCTGAGCGGTCTTTTCAGAATATTCCCATCCTCTATCGTTCTTTCTGGAAAATCCTAAAACTTTCAATCCCTTCGATTCGAACTTGAGTGCAAGACCGATGTTGGACTTTGATCCATCTTCAAGTAAGACTAGCAGAGTTGAGGTAATTCTTGAAAGGCCCAAGGGTGGGATGTTGAGCCGTCGAGCAAGGACTGGTGAAGGATAGTATGTTCCTGCTGGTCGATGAGCGACGAGTTTCGAGAAATTGAGATTTTCTTGCTTCTCTGATGGGAAGTAGGCCAAAGCTACGTCGAGGGTCGTATCGGTGGTCTTGATCACTTGAGCAGCCGTGCCATAACCCATTTGACCTAAGAAGATGACCTTTTCACCATCGGGGAATTCTTGAGACATGGGTGGAGCAGCTTGTTCAAGGTATCGCTCGTCTTCGAACGTGACTTGGTTGACGGCCAATTGGTAAGCTTGAGTAATCTCCTTTTCAGGTCCTTCGTAATCTTTGACTAAAGCACCGGTGTCAAGTCTTTTCATGCCTTTTAGAGGTCGAACATGCAGGACAACATCGACATTACCGGTGATGATACCGAATCTCTTGGAGTTGTGATGTTCGATATGATCCGCTGACTTCTTCCATGCAATAGCTTGGAAAGGGTTGAAAGGCGTGCTGACAACTTTAGCAGTCTTACCCATCTTTTGAAGTTCGTACTTGAACATATCATCTGATACGGCGACCACCATACCTTCGTGCAAATATGGCCATGAATGGAACGTCCTTTGACCAATCATGCGTTTGGCGATGTCACCGGTGTTAGGTCGATCATGCTTCGAAGTGATGGTGATGATCATTGACTGGTTTCGAGAGTCAGATTGGAAGACATTGACACCGTGATAACCTAATGTACCTTGATGAGGCAGGGTCTGTAGGGAAGGGAAACCAGCCAAAGCTTTGGCTCCGAGATGTACACCGTCAAGAAGACCAAGGATTAATTCGATACCATCTCCCAGGGTTGGCAGATGGAAGGGGCTAGAACAACATTGAGCTTTGGCAAGATCGGGGAAGTAACCAGGTGCAGATGAAGGGTAAGAAGCTTCTTGATCGGCATCGTACTCGAACTGCGTAGCGACGTAATTCTGATTACGAGATTTCTCCTCAGATGTCAATCGTTGATCTCGAGCTAATCGTCGTAGTCCGTGGATAAGCAACAGTTGAAATGGTAAGTGAAACGGACTTACCAGCCATAGCTCTGAGCAGTCGTACCTCATCAATGAAGGGGATCTTAATAACCGCTTCCCAATCTTGCTTCTTCCCATTCATATCGAGAGCGAAATCACGAGGATAGAAGTCGATGATAGGGGAGGTTTCTTCATACATCAGATCCTACATGTCGAACGTCAGCTTTTAGGGATGATGGACACGATAAGCTAAGCTTTCACTCACTCTATAAGCGGGAGGGACATGCTCTTTCGATTCTTCCGGTAATACACCCATCAACTGTTGGAACGGCGTGAACGGTTTACCAAGGTTAAAATCGAATTTGAAATCGGGGATACCCTTGAGGTCTAAATAAGTTCTTTTCAATCAGCTACGTTTTTTGAGACATATAGGGAAAAGGGAGCTTACCAGTGATTCTGGGTGCATAATGATAATTATAGAACCATCCCCAACTCGCCACACCCTTATAATAATAGTTCAAGATCCACTGAAGTCCCTCTATATATCTAAACACGATAGCATGCATTTCTTCAGGCTTGTTGAAATCAATCTCAAGCTTCTCCTTGTAATATCTTTTCTTCCAATCGTCTAAATTCTCCTTGAGCTTCTCTTCGTAAGCTTCTTCGAAATCCTCAACGACATTATCGACAATCTTCGCTTTGTTGTACTTCGCGAATACCCTTTGAATGGCCAAAGCCCCCTCGGAATCTTCATCCTCTTCTTCGGACTCCCACTCTTCGCCATCGGCTTCTTCGTCAGCCACTGCCGAAGCTCCATCTTCAGATACTCCTTCGAGGTTGAACGTCATGACGACGAGATTTTGACCGTAATCATCGACTTCATCCCATGTGGTGGTAAGATGCAAATCATCTCCCAGTTCTTGTACGAATCGTTGATCCCTTGCTGAAAGGGTGTTTACTATTACACATCGGTCGGCAGCAGAGGGTTTGGCTTGGTGCTTGGTGACGAACTGTCTGACCTGACTAAGTATCTTTTGTTGATCCTTGGTGATGACTACGATGATATGCATTAGCATCTCATCCACGACGGTGGAAGAACAGGATCTGCGACCTACCCATCTTTCCCTTCTTTCGAGCTTTCTCCATAGCTTCAATTTCTTTGCTCTGTTTGCCCTTGTACCAATTTTGGTCGGCATATTCTTCCTCGAAGTTATCAATCTCAAATTGCGCCAACTTGTCAAGCATAAGTTGAAGTCGCGGCAACGAGATTGTTCCATGTTCATTCAGATATCCGCCTGTTCGTCAATCAGCTAACGTCGTTCCACTTGATCAAGATAGCGGATGAGCTTACGCACCAGCAACTGGCAATATCTCCTTATAAATCCCCCAGATTCTCTCTAAAGCACCTTCGTTGATATGCAAATCCGGTAAATGGGGCAAGAAATCGTTTCCGACGAATACAGCCATGAGTATAAAATCATCTATAATTCGTTCAAGATCATATTTGAACGAAATTTGTGTGGCCAAAGATCCGAATTCTAAATCTAGGTATTCTCTCAATAATGATAAATGCAATAGGTAAAAATTGGTATTTGCGAGTCTAATACAATACATTTACCGTCAGCTTACCCCATTCGCAGTATGAGTGAGGGTGGAGAAAAGGTCAAGACTTACCCAGTAGTCTTCTTAGTTTTCCTTCCAAATGTGACTTCTTCTCTCAATAAACAGAAATGAGGATCATGACTTAATAAACCTAACATGATCAAATCTGCGTCTAAACCGTATAAACAATGTCTCGTATTTGGGTTATAATCAGGTTGAGCTTTTGATAATCTGATATATTCTTGAATTTTATGTTCACCTTCTCCCGGGACATCATGTCCACTTAAGATGACTTTTACGTTTCTCCATTCGGCATCCTCTGAAATTCTCTTGGTAACGTAGTATTTAAGGTGATTCGATAGTCTCGCCATGAACGGTGTTCCTATATGATATAGAACAAACACATCAGCTAGATCCGACTATTATAATTTAAACAACGAGATGTAGCTGACCTGGGGTAATACAATTCGAATCGAAAGCTTTCTCCTCCGGTAGCTTTTCACCTTTCTTCTCAGCTTCTCTTCTCTTCTCAACTGCATCTTTGGCAGTTCTGAACCTTCTGCTTCTCTGTTGGTTCATCTTAGCTCTGGGAGCTACACCATCGATAGCCATGAAAAAGACTTTCTGTGGCTTAATCTTGGTGAACAGATGATCGATATAAGCGAATATCGCCAGAATCATCTGCTCTTCCGTTATTCGGAAATGAGGGTCATTTTCTGATGAAGGTGGATGAGAACAGTTATGGATGATACCGTTCTGTGATGCACGAGTCAGTATAATCTATAAACTACGATGAGCAAGACAGCTTACCATATCCAAGCTGAGGAGTTAGATATACCATCAGCTATGCAGTCGAGATGCCCATGGGTGACTGACTAACTCACTATAAATTGTCAAACGTCGGAATCGAGTTTGGAGTGATAAGCTGGGAAGTTAGAGGGTATCTCTCGGAGATCCAGCGGAAGAACTGTACAAATAAATGTGGATGGTCAGCTTTCGCATGACGATAGACCTGCTACATTGGTTCGTATGGGAAGCTAACCTTTGGAATACCTATATTGATTGTATCAAATCAGCTCAATCCCATATCGACCATCGATCTTGCCACTGGCAACTCACCCATGATGAATTATTACAATGCTTTCTCCTGTATTACACAATAAATGATAGTAAGGGAGTCACTGATAGCTCGTAAGCTGTGTGTGTGCTTTGATGTATTGATGAGAACCAAATATCAAATGTCGAGTCCAATCGATCGATTGAAGGGAGACGATATAGGTACTGATACAGATCGTTACTTGTGAAGGGTATGAAAATATACAATTGACGCGTAGGAAAGAATGGTCTAGGTATCCTGATCCGAAACGAGAACTGCGATGACTACGATGAGAGGAGGAGAGGGAGGCCAAGCGATATGCTTCTTGAAGAAGAGAGAAAGAGGAGAGGATCGATGGATATGATCAACGTTGAATGTTGCATCGAGAGGTGTGTCAGTGTGAGCGAGTCGACTTCCGAAGGATCACCAACGGCGTGTTATGCGAATTAGGCGTGACAGACAAGTGATGGTAGGCACGTGGCATATTCCGGTACTTTGAATTGCGATATCCCATGTTGGAATAATTCGACGAGAGATGAAAGATGATGTGACGCATGTTCTTACTTGCAACATTCGTATACACGCGAGCCGACTCGATTCATCACGGGTAGCAAGAAGGAACTCGAGCCATCAGCCAAAATGTCAAGATCACCCGGAAAGTAAGCTTTACCCATCGGGTGTCCGATGGTACAAGCTGACGTTCGCACTCGGTCTCTTTTCAGATACGATAGTCGATCACCCGACGTAGAGATGAGTCCATCTCTGTCCCCTTCACGATCGAGGAGACCAGACGCACAGGATGAAGAGGAAGTACCTGCAAAGTGAGCTGGCCAGTCACTATAGCTCCTTTGTGCAGCTCATGTTGACGTTTTCAACAACATGTTCAGACGAATGCGAACAGATCGAAAAGTGGAAGATAAAGCTAGGAACAAGCGATTGTTCGGTAATATATTAGGTACTTTGCAGAAATTCCAGAAAGATGATAAATCATCGAGGACGAGTGAAGCTGTGAGTCAGTGTAAAGACGCGGAGGAAAGAGGGAATTTTTCTTGATCTGCAAGAAGCTGATGACATGTCTTTAGGCCAAACGAAGAGAACAAGTCTCATCTCGGATAGCAGCGAAATTACGATCAGAAACTACATTACATAACGAGATTGCGGAATCGGAGAGGGAGATCAAGACGTTGAGGATAAATACTGAAAGTGCAGAGTATATTTTGAGGCATAAGGAAGTTGCTGTGAGTCTTGTCTCTTGTCGTACCAATTTCGTGATACCAGTTCCAGAGGCAAAGACCTGCATGATGAATCGACTAACTGAACCTCTTCAAGATGAATAAATGAATAAGCAATATTGACTGTACTTTCTATCAGTTGAAAGCTAGACACGACTTCCTCAAACCCACTTCCAAATTCCTCTATACATCCTTACCACCTGATGAACCTCTGATATTCGAAACCAACTTATTGAACCCTTCGCCAATACCATTCATAAAAGGACCAAGTAGAGAACCTCCTCGTGGAAAGGAACTAGCGCCATTATATTACGTGAGCTGTTCGCGCTTTGTCCAATTCCTCAACTTAGCTCAACTCATATTATGCAAATTGCCATTCATCTTCATCTACTTTTTCAAGATCATCTGGTCTTTCTTACTAACACATATATTGTCTCTAGTTACCTAAAATCCTCTTACCATCCCAAACATCAGCCCTTAAATCCCGCCAAGCCAACATCTCCGAAGTCATATCCGAAGAAATCGACGCCTTGCAGAAGGAGAAAGAAAGAGTATCGAGTGAATCGATAAAGAATAAAGAGAGGATCGAAGAGTTGAGTGAAAAATTGAGAGAATTGAGGAAACAGGTTAAACCTGCCAACAAAGATGGGGATAGCGGTAGGGATAGGGATGATTTTGGTAGGACGCCCAGAGAGGAGATGGACCTTGATCGCGAACGAGAACGAGAACGAGAACGAGAACGAGAACGAGAACGAGAACGAGAACGAGAACAACCAAAGGAGAAGGAAAAGGAGGGAGAAGAGAGAGGAGTGGTGATTAAAGGTGATGAAGGTGATATAGAGGTTGAATACTAAATCAGTCGAGGCTGATATATACGGCGAGAAGAAGAAAATTTGAATGCAAGAAGCAGAAACCTTCATGAGGACATGAGATCTTATCATTCTACAACACACGTATTGAGACAAGGGTCCCATGTTCTATTTATGCGAAGTGAGATAGATGATCAATACTGGAAGTATCACTCTGCGCTAAGAGGGGAGAGGTCAAGTTGTACGTTGCATGGTATATAATACAAACATTAATTTTTATGCAGGGTATTATAGATTCTTTGTCCACTACATTTATATCAATCAATAAGTATGTCAAGATCTTATTCTGATTGAGTATCACCTATACCTAAACATACTCAGTCTACCGCTTCTTCTATTGCTTCTGTTTCAAAGCTTTAGAAAGCCTTGATATACTCTGAACAACCAAATGATGATCCGTATGTCCACACAAACTTCTGTTCTCATCGAAATAGGTCCAAACACCCTAATAAATTTCATCAAACGGTCTAGTATCTTTGAAACAACTCTCCCAAACTTCATTGACTGCTTTCTCCGCCATTTCTGGTGATTTGCAAGATGGGTTCGCTAGGACAGATAAGATCGCACGACGTTTGACACATGCCTGGTTGGTCGAGTGGATATGGAGTATCCGCAACAAGCGTGTCAAGTAGTGTAGTAGTAATATGAAAAGGGAAATAGGATCAGGTTGCCGTATTGAGATTTTTTCCATTTGAAGAATGTTTGAACCCACCTGATGCTGTTTATTGAAACTGTAAAAACCTCTTTTCACTTCTCTCGTCCATCTACAATCTCCTGATAAGTTGGCAGCTCGTATCTGCATAAAGAGAAGTTGAAATGTCAATATAGGTATTCACATGCTTGAAATTTGGGTTTGATATTCTTCTGAATAAAATCCGTTGTCCAATGTCCAATGTCCACTGTTCCCTTGATTCACTTGCACGCCCATACTTCTCCTCCTCCCCCCGCTCACCGATCGTCATCTGGACCGCTCACTCACCTCAGAACAAGCGTGATGCCTCAAATTCCCCCAATCAACCTTGAATCTACAATGATCAAAAGCATGTATCAATTCATGCGATAACGTATCTTCCATGTGCTTTTTCGAGAAAAATCGATTTTGACATAATAATATACCATGATCTGGTGAGAAACCACCAGAACGAGTCTCGGGACATGGATGACACTGGATAGAGGATGAGTCGAATTCGCATCCGGAATGTTTGAGATGGGACAGAAGGAACGTTATCATTGGACCTTTAGGTCATCGGTCATCTTATCATCAGCATATATAATACTCCACGCATCGATATGTAAATGTCAACTCACTATTATTCATCAGATCCTTCTTATACTTTTCACATTTGTCCCAATCCTTCTCCAACGTCCTACGTTCTTTCTCTTCTTCACTCAACCCTAGGCCCGTAAAGTTCGATAAGGACATTCGCCATCGTTCGAATGCGGGTGAACGTGATTGTTCAGGCTGCTCGGTAGGGTCTGATGAAGGAGTGGTGGAGGAGGAAGATGACATCGCGGGTGATCGTATGGACGGAAGCAGGAATGGAGAGAGTACGAGTAATTGAGAAGTCGATATGCAGTCAATGGAGGATAAGCTAGCTAGATAGATAGGTCAAGATAAGTGTGATGTTGATATAAGCCGATGAGATATGGAGATGAACGAAAAGGTCCAAAAAAAGTTGAAATATGCTCGTTCGGCAAATGAGATCGATTACCTGGGACACATATTCATGGATTTCCATCTTATCTTACAAGACGAGGTGAATCGTCTACGACAGCATCACTAGCATTTATAAGTCGTAGAAGGACATATGCGACCTCGCAAGATAGATGATTCAGCCGTTATTAAGTATATGCATCCGTATGTATCATGTATACATATAGTATCAACTCTAATCTCCCCCTTTCCACCTTTTATACACTTCATCGTCCTCCGGTCCGATAAACCTGAGCTCATCACATCAGCATCATCATCATCTCAAAACACATAGACACAGGACAAAGAATTGATCATGCAATCTATCTGTAGGAGATATTCTAGTCGCCAAGAGAGAAAGACGGTTCAACTCACTTCTTGACCATCCTGTTAAAGGAATTATCATTCTCCCTTATACTCCTGGGCGAGAGTTTCGACAAATAACCCATTGCCAAAGACTCCCAAGCATGGTATCTACGACATAACCAATCAATCAGCCCTCTTCCTGACTGCTCATGTGGTTTTGAACCAAACGATAACTCACGCATACTGCCCAGTCTTATCAAAATCAAATTCCCCTTCCTCATGTACTTTCTGAACCTCCTCACCATGCCACATAGGCCAGAAGAACGCTCTCTCACTCAATACCTGGATCTCCTCCGGGTGTGCTCTAGCAAGTTCCCATGGTTTCACCACTGAATGGTGAGCCCAGACACCACCGTCGAAGGTCTCGTATGAGGCCAGCCAGCGGTCGATGAATGGTGATTGAGGGGTGGATATTATTATGGCGTTCTACGAGAGGGCCATCAGACAATGTGGTATTAGCGAAGTACTACTGTATTTTGTGATAAGAATACTATCGTGTTTGCAGAGATCACGACAAATGTTCCTGTGATTCTTCCACTTACACATAATCCCTCTGGATCCAAAGCTGATCGTCTAGAATCAGGCGAAGCTTCCATACCCAGAGTAGAAGGGAAGTAAAGTAGGTCGTCGAATGGTTTGATACTGTGATGGCATTGAGCGAATTAGCATTGGGTATAACTATATGAGAGTCGATTTATCTCCATCATCTCAGTAGGATACTCCACATCGCAAGTCCCGTGATCATGTCTCATTTATCCCTGCTTTGACGATCTGCAACTTGGTGTCTTTTGATTTCCATGCAAAATCCGCCTCTCTACGGCCTGAGTACTGCCTTGATTCACTCACACATAGATATCAATATCCAGATAAATCCCACCTGAGTACTTCATAGCCAACAGCCTCAACACATCCGCTTTATGCGCAAAGTGATTTAAGGGTTTACCGTATATCTGGTCGGGCACTTCTGTACGTATGAGCGTCAGATGAGGCGAAACGAGATCCCACCAAGGTCCGGTAGGTAGGTGTTTATAGTGGCTAGCAATAGCATGGGAAGGGTATCAGCTACGACTTGATGCTCTGTCCTCCAAAGGGGAGTACTGCTTGAATATACGACAAACTTCCTCATCATGAAGCCCCAGCTCCCACTCACAAATACATTTTTTCCGGCTTCAGGTTGATCAAAGCACTCCTCATTGCCAAATAAGCATAATACGGTAATTCCTCTCCCCTCTCACCATCTTTAACGTCCTTCAGACCATATACATAATGAACCGAATTCGGAATGACCATCTTTGAGTTTTTGGGAGGTAATGGATCAGGTAAATAGTCGGGTTTATTTATCGGCGGAGGAGGAAGGAATAATGATGGATCAACTACGAATGGTGAAGAGGATAGTGCATACTGCTTTGATGAGAGAGGAGAAGATGGATGATATGGTCTGTATGGTGGGGTTGGACGTATTTGGTTATAGAGAATGAATAAGCCGAAGAAGAAGAGGAGGGTAGGGAAGAGGGGTAGTTGAAGAATGTGATGTCGAGTTAGAGGGATGGACTAGATTGATTGTTAGTAGGAGGAGATCGTCAATTAGCATGAAGTTTCTGCGTTTCTACTTCACAAAGACACGGGTTTATTGCTCGCTATTCGCTATATATTGCTCACTCACGATGGCCTTACCACCCCTCATCCAAAGTGGTAACACCATCTTCGTAAACCTCGAACAACTTCTGGACCTTCTCCTCTCGATAATCCGTAGTCGGAATGTGTATCACGCTCCCCGTTCGAGCTTCCTGGGGTTCCTTTTGGATCTTTTGCTCTGAGATTATGTAGCCGATTAAGCGAGCCGTTTGGACCGTAGATGATCTTTTGTGTCTGATAGGATATGATATGATATGCAAGCAGAATGAGAAAGACAACATACAACCAAACCATCATTCAACTGTGTTTACGAGTAAGTTACCAGCTATGATCACCTCGGCTCGGCGACTTCCGAACCATCAACCATCATCTATTCAACGATGACAACGGAATACATACTCGTTCATAGGGTCCAGGTTCATTCAGATGCATACAAAAATATCAAATACCATCCTCATCTAATCTCCACAGGTTCTCACATCTCATCTAGGCTATCGGATCAACGAACACGTGAAAAATACGTCTAGAATTACTGTAGCCCTTCCTACCTCACCTTCTTACTCCTCCCCTACCCACCTCTCAGCAATCTCGCCGATATAAGGCAACCAATACCTACTCAACCCTTCCTGAGCATCTTTCCAGGCTCTGAAAGCGACGTAGAGCATTCCTCCTACTGCAGCCAGTATGTATATTATACGAAGGAACGTAGGAAGGACAATGATGAGTTTGAAGATTAGGTAGAGAATTAGGAGTGGGGTGGTGAACAGCGCTGATTGGTAGGCTACATAGATCATACGAATTATTAGGATAAGACTGGCGATAGGGGTAGTTGCATTGCATCTCCGTGTATTCTAATTGTTGCCATAATAGTAAAATATGATTTAGACACTTACCGTGGAACCTAACATAGTCATTCTGAGTTTCCAATATCAAGAACAGCAAGGCTGTTTTCAAGCATTCATGATGTATCAGTGAGATGTCATTATACACGATTAATTTTGATAGTCATCCACTTGCGTAGACTATACTTACCGGTCACGGGTCCTCCCAAATACGCCGCAGCAGCCATGAAATCGACTCTCCACCCGAACCTACTTTCCCACGCATTGGCTCTATCTCCTTCACCGAACGCTCCGTTTCCCATCCCAGATCCAGAGCCATTGAGTAAACCTGCTGCCTCGGGGTCATTGGAATATGCCTGAGCTTGAGAGGTTGGGTCGGAGATGGATCCGCCAGATTGATATGAATTTGTAGCATAAGATGATTGGTCTCTACCGGGACAGTGTACGAATGAGTAGGTATATTAGATTGAGTCGATATTTGTTATAGCGACGAATGGGATATACTCACCTGGTGAACCATGGTCTCTTGGATTTACCTTTCTTGGTTGATGATTCGGGTGGGTCGGTCGAAGGGACATCGGGGGGAGGTTGATCTTTTGACAAGAGTCAGTCATCAGCTGCGGGGATATCGCTGGTTACGCAGTGAATACTCACACGGGGAGAAGTTGACGGACATGATGCTGACTCTACTGAGATATGTATAGCTGTGGGATCTCGAGGTGTATGTGGCAACAATTACAATCTATTATGCTGTTCACTCATCATCCATGTGCTTCACAACAGTTGTAGCATTAATTGTATGATCACACCCGGTTATCTATGATATGGCGTATGATGTGAATATTTGATACATATTTTATTGATTTTCTCCCGTCTCATCCCATGCTGTGTAATGTCACCGTCATCATCACCACCAGCAATCATCATCAACATCAACCGAGCCTATCTTGAATTCACTTCACACCGCATTCCTGGCAGCAACAGTACCGATAACTCGGAGGTATATATCATTCAATACAACACATGAGAAATCCGAGAGCTATAGTTGGAAAGCCGTCCTTCGTATACTTTATCATACATTGCTGAATCATTACCCGAAGACAAGAGAGAATAGGAGGAATCAGCCAAGATGAACGCGGCTTTGATGGCCCAGATCCAACGTGAGTTGACTGATCACACCTCTTGAGCCGAAGAGGCTTCCTCATTCAGGTCCGCATGGACCATCCGATAGAAACCTAATCAGAGGTGACATTCGCTAATGCAATATCTTGGCTCTTCGATCGACAGAGGGCAAGGGCCTAAAGAAGACACAGACCAACGATAGATCAGCACCTGCCGTAGTAGGTGGTGGCTCTTCAGGCGGTGGAGGTGGAGGGGGCCGGGGAGGTGGTGGTGGAGGAGGTAGAAACGTATCTTCGTCGGGTGCAGGAGGGGCAGTCAGTGGATCAGATGGACCTGCCCAACAATTAGCAGGACTGTTTGCTGGTGGGATGCCAACGTTGAAGAAAGCTGGCGATAGGGCTACATGTGAGTCACCATATCATGTTACGAGCTAAATCCAGATCAGCTGGCTCTGTGTATGAGGTACTTGAGGCTGATAAGCGATCGGCGCGTATTTCAGCCGCAGCTTCAACGTTAGCGAAAGCCCCTCCAATACCAGGCTTATCGAAAGCACCATCCAAACCCTCCGCTGCACCCCCTCCACCACCTGGTCCTTCACCTGCAGGTAGACATAGTGCCGCACCTCCCCCACCTCCTCCGCCTCCCGGTCCACCAAGTAGGATAGCACCTCCTGCGCCTCCGCCACCCGGTAGGAGTACGCCTGCACCACCTTCGAGAGTGTAAGTGAGATTCTTCCGCTATACCTCCACAAAGAGCTATTGCGGGGGCCGTCATAGACAGGAAAATTTCAACAGTGTCCCCTTTGATGACCTAGCTACAGCCAGTGGCACCTATCAGTGGTTTATTCAATAGTGAACAAGCTGACTTATCTGGCAACCCATAGCGCCCCGCCAGCTCCACCTCCTCCGCCTCCGCCAACCTCAGCACCACCCAGAGCACCCCCTGCACCACCTGCACCACCTCGGGCACCGCCCGTGCCCCCATCAGCTCCTTCTCGTACAGCACCGCCTGCACCACCTCTACCTCCACCTGCTCCTTCACCACCTGCTCGATCCGCACCAACGCCACCAGGAAGAAACGTCCCACATCCTCCAGGCAGATCTGCTCCTTCTGCTCCTCCTCCACCACCTCCGCCGCCTCCTGCTTCTGCTCCACCCAGTAGAGGCGCACCGCCTCCTCCGCCCAGACCGAATGGGGCGCCGAGTCTACCAAGTAGACCAAATAGCACAGTAGGGGTAAGCTGTCCCAATTTTCAAGATGATAGCATAGTCAGCTGATCATAATCAATAGAGGTCCGTCCCACCACCGCCACCTAGACCTGGTAGTTCATCTGGCCCTCCAGTGAGTTGATGTGACGATGAAGGGTTCTTTTCGTGGATTTCAGCTGACAATAGTGACTGTAGCGCGCACCTCCCCCTCCACCTCGACCTACTGGACCTCCCACTCTACCTTCCAGGACACCCAGTACCTCAACACCATCGAGAGGGCTACCACCTCCTCTACCTTCTACCAACTCGCTAGCACCACCTACACCGCCTCGAAGACCATCTTCCACTTCTGTTACTCCTCCGACACCTCCTGCGCCCCCTGCACCACCTGCAGGAGGGTCAAGAAGGATACCTCCTCCTCGAGCTCCTCTGCCGCCACCCAGGCAGCCTAGTCCCGAGCCTGAACCTGAATATGAGGAAGAGGAAGAAGCTCCTCCACCCGTTGGAATCAGTCCGGCAAGGAATGCTCCCAGTAGGGGTGTACCGCCTCTGCCTCCCGCGCTGCCCAGTCCTGCTTCTGTGAGTATAGCCTTGACAAGTCCGATATCGTACGATTGTCCGTCGCAGACCATGTTCTCTCCGTCTGAAAGAGCGTATCATAGTTCATGCTGATTCCATTGGAAACCTTAGCGTGCCGTTCCACCAGCTCCAGCTCGAGCACCCCCTTCCCCGACTCCAGAAAGAACACGACCTCAACCTGCAGGAACACATTTCCCTCCACCACCTCCTCCCCCAGGTATCTCTCCCGCCTCGCGAGCACCTCCTGCTCCGCCTGTACTAAGCAACGGTACTGGAAATGGGTATCAGAACGATGATGACGACGAGGATCAAGGTGGGGTACCTGAACCTCCTGCCGTGGTAGGAAGTTGGACGTTCCCTATGAAAGGGATGTTCCCTGCTCCTAGGCCTTGGACAGGCGGTAAGAAGTGAGTGGTTCTCATTGCAAGAATCGCTGACGCATGAGTGCTGATAAATGGGTTGATAATAGGTCGTATGCTAGTGGTAGGAATGGTGGAGCTGGAATAGGATGTACCGATTAAGGGAATTTGACGTGTCGAATTTATGCTGAAGGAAGGATTTTTGGACGTTTCTTCCTAAATTGCACCTAAGACACATACATACTCGTATGCACATACGATTCTGATATGATTGCTCATGTTACAAATGAATGCATGTTCCCCTCGGCACTTGCACCACCTTTCTCCCAATCGAAACGTGGTTATCTAATCTCTGCTTTGGCGTGATGAGATTTGGAATTTTCCCTTTTGGTTTTTGGGAATTCAGGAGAATGGATGGCGTGATGTGCGTCATACGAATTCAGTGACAATTCGTTTTTTTTCAATCTTGTCACCTCAAAACATCATGACATCTTCCTTCTGTCCTCGCCGCTTCCACTACATATTCATTCATACTTGCTAAAGAGCTTCAGTACGATACATAGAAGGTAGAGGATACACAGATCAATAGACAAAATGGCCACCAACATCACTTTCCACCCTGGTGCGTGACATACTTCCCTGAAAGTCAAGCTGATTTCGGTCTTCCGAGGGCTTAAAAGCATACTGATGAATATCCATACTTTTCTGTATTTCATGCTAACATTGTTTATCGACTAAATAGGCTCAGTCACTCAAGATGAGCGAGATCAGTTGTTGAACCAGAAAGGAGCGACCATCTGGTTGACTGGATTGAGTGCATCCGGAAAAGTGAGTATCGGTCATCGTCAGAATTGAAACTTTCTGAAGCTAATCTACCAATTCGCTTTGATTCACCAGTCAACAATTGCTACTGCCTTGGAACAACACTTGCTGCACAAGAAATTACACGCTTATAGATTGGATGGTGATAATATCAGATTCGGATTGAACAAGGTGGGTCAATCTTCCATTATGCCTGAGAAATTCCATCATATCAATTGACAAAATAATTATATTCATTAGGATCTCGGATTCGACCAAGCTTCAAGGGTAGAGAACGTAAGTCGAAGCAAATCCCCCTTTCACCCTCATATCGTACTAGCCATACATCTACACCTCTTATCAGCCCCACTCCGATGCTCGCTTTTCCGACTGGCTAATGATTCGTTCTGAATGTAGATCCGAAGAATAGGCGAAGTCTCCCTTCTCTTCTCTCTCTCATCCACAATCGCCATAACAGCTTTCATCTCTCCATACATCTCCGATCGAGAGCTCGCTCGAACCCTACACGAGAATCACTCTCCGGCTATTCCCTTCATCGAAGTTTACGTGGATGCTCCTTTAGATGTGGTGGAGCAGAGAGATCCAAAGGGTTTATACAAGAAGGCTAGGGCTGGGGAAATCAAAGGTGAGTGCAATGAAGTGAACGTGGGCTATTGCCAAGAGGGAAGAATGCAAGAAGGCGATGGGGCAGTCAACTACTCGTGGAGGACATCGAGCTCAAATGGATATCTAATTCGATCATCTCACTCCGAACGCTCCACGTTCTATAGCGATGTCCGGCAACGCAGAAGATGTTTCATTTACTGACTATTTTTGTCTCTCTTACACAGACTTCACTGGTATCTCTGCACCATACGAGGCTCCCGCCAAGCCTGAAATCCACATCAGGACTGACCAAGTCGACGTTGCTGGCGCAGTTGAGATCATCGTACAGTACCTTGAAGAGAAAGGTTTGATTCCTGCTTAAGCTCACGGAAATGTGACTCATTAGATGAGATGCATACTTGTGATTACGGAAGAGGATGAGCATTGTCATCTATAAAGAGAATATTCCAATCTGAAATAATCGAATTACGAGAATTGCTTGACCAGATAAAATTGGATGCTATGAAAGATCCACCTTTCAGAAGTTATCTATGTCCAATTTACATACAAGAGGAAGTTTTAGCTTCTTACACCAAACCCGGGACAACCACTCATGACACCACGAACGTTGTTACTTATTTTGCCATTTGTCAAAATCTTGAAACTCCAGAGCACTTCATCGATGCGAATATCTCAGATGCTCCAGATGCTCTCGAGTCCTCTAAAATAGCTCGAGAACATTATCGCCTGGATGGTAGGTCAAGAGCTCCTTTGTTCTGGGACATCAAACAGTTAGCAGAACGTTAGAAGTTCAAGGATGTTAAGTCGGTATAAGTGCCATAATACAAATCACAGCGAACATTGTCAATGTCCTTTACAAGCCGAAATTAAAAACGAATACACCATCATGGACATAGAAGATACGATGGATGGCGCTTGATTGATTTGTTGATGTCGGCAAGACGGTTGTCACGGTAGCCGCAAACTGCAAACTACGGGAAGAGAAAAGAGAAGAGAAACACGGTCAGTCAATCATCGGAGAGCATGAACAAGTCGATGCGTAGAGATTCGAAGAGGATGTGAAGTGATGTACATAAAATCTCTATGACTGCATCTCGTAGTCCGTTACGCGCCGATCAGTGAACAGGTGTGCGGCCCGGTCAGCTCTGTGCCTTCACTGAGTTGTGAATGATACTCATTGTTAATGGTCTGACAGGCGAAGTTGTTGGCCTGATGAAGCACATTGCCTATACAAGAAAGTCGAACTCAGTCCTCGGCGGGCATCCCTCTCAGCTTGAAAGGAAGATTCAACAAACAAGCCCTCTTCGGCCTCTCCTTCACTGGATCTTTCAATCAAGTCATTTGTAACATGTCAGGAGTTGTCACTCTCCGCACTTACGACACGCATTCGTCTAGAGGTTAAGCAGCTTTTATGTACATTGTGTGACTCGATACAGAACCCTCGCCGGCATGCTACCGTTCAAAGGAACAGCGAGCGTGCCATAACAGCTCATGATTCAACGGAGCAAGCACACTACATAAGGTGGGAGGACAGCAAATCCTTTACCAGGATTGAGATGGAACCCCTATCCTTTGTATCCTGTTGCGATATGTCTGGAATGTCTCGTAGCATGTCGTACCTGGACACCACTTTTGTGGACAAGATTCGTGTCTGCGTCATGCAGCAGAGCGGAGCATAAGAAGCTCAACATGACGATTGTCAACAGGGCAGCTCAGACCAAACAGCTCTGTATATAGTCTTGAATGTTCTCGTTCTCATTCGTCATCCGTATCCTACTTATTATATTGTACAGTGTCTCTCTGCCTTAGTACAGCTCAAAGTCGGCATCGTTTGTTGCCACTCCCACATTACTTCGTAAAATCATCACTCACTTATTGCCGAGACAATGCCCTCGAACTTTCAATCAGATATCACCAGAAAATTAACAATCGGCAGGGATACCTCCGAAACCTTGACAGCAGAACCTGCTTCGGATGCTACCCCGTCAACGGTATTCGTTTGTTTAACGAGAGATCTTCGCAATGCCATATTTCCCGGTGTCACCGCTTCGCATGGTCCCACTCTTCGGGAGGATCAGAAAGAATCATTCAAGAGATACAAGGAGGAGCGCGGCGAGGCATCCCTGTCTTTGGCTGAGGACAAAAACATGTCGAAATTTTTCCGAACAAGCTCAATCCCAACTATCATTCAAACTTTCCAAAGTCGGCTGAACACTATTACCCCAAGCCCACCTGGATCTCGTGTCGTAGTAGTAGACGGTCAAGATATCTCTGAAAGCTGGAACAAATTCGCTAATAGGGTTAAATCGGACAGAGTGTGCGGTCATCTAGTTCTCAGTGTCAAAGATCCAAAAGCCGTATCTGGAGCAACATCTTCCAAAGGTTGGTTCGGTTCTTTCAAAGAAGCTGAGATTACAGGCTGCAAGATAAGGAATGGACGACCATCTGGTCCTCAACGTAAGGAGGCTTCCAGAAGACTGCATGACTTCGGATCGAGATACCTAGATCTGAAAAATAGTAACGTATGGCCCAGTGAATCTGTCGCTACAGAGTTATCTAACAGACCCGAACATTTCGCCTGCGGGGTAGTCACCGTTTCTGAAGCTATGTTTAGCTTACCTGGCATGTTTGAGGATGTAGTATACACCAGGGGTGATGTATATTCTGACCAGGAACAAACATCAAACGACCATGCGCCGGCTAACGAGGACCTCATCGACTTTGAAGAAGTTTCAAGTGCGCAGACTCCCGCGACTTCCGCCAATATGGACAAAACTGCCACGACAGGACCTTCAACTCTTGATGAAGGAAATTTGAATGCGGATTCTTGGGATACTTGGTAGTGGTATACATAGCAGTCAGACAAACTCGGTGAATGCGGAACACCAATCCTATATGCATTGTGATTAGTCATTGCCCCAGACTACGACAACATTTCGTCTTTTTCCGCAAATCGAGTGAGATCGTTATATTGTACATGGTGTTATAGTGCATCACCCAAAAAGCTCTACTTTTCTAATGTAGCCTACATGCATATCTGTATTTACTCCTCCGCTTCCCCTCCTTCCAAACCCCGCTTCTTAACCTGCCCTCTCAACTTCCTCAACTCTTCCACCCTATTCTTCACCTGTTCATTCTCGTTGAACTGTAAGATCATAAACAAGGCATTTTCAATCTGATCCATCGCTGAGTCTTCATTCTCTTGCTCTTCCATATATATCTCACGATCAGCTTCATCCATATAATCAGCTTGTAATTCCCTATCCACTCTTCTCGATTCAAGATCCCTTAAATGCGCTTCAGTAGATTTGATAAGTTGTTGAGAGAGGTTGGAGGGGAGGGAGAGGGATATGACGTGTAGGGAGTCGGTGAATGATTTGTATCTGCATAAATTATACGTACGTATTGTATCAGCTTTGGAGTCAAGTCGATTTGTGTTTACGATTGATTGATACTCACAACAATGCAAGGAAAGATGGTTCACTCTCTTTCGTGATAGCGTTGATGACCCGTTGAAATACCTCGATGAGGTTATTGGGACTATCGTTCCATACTCGAGAATCTTTTGCTACTTGTAGTAAGCCAGGTACCAAGCTATATCAGGGAAGACGGTATCAGTCAGGCCAGTTAAGACTGACGACAAGCTTATCGCTAACTTACAATGCTGCAGCCTGGACAGATCAGACAGATAGACTTGTCAGCCATGCGCCACATCTAATAGCGCCCACAAGCATCATCCAACTCACCTCCCTCACACCTTCCGAGTACTTATCTACCAACCCCTCCAGACTCAACTCCATACTCTTCATCAACCAAGGTTGGAATTTCCCCCTCATAGTAAAAGCGTACAAAGCGAGATTCTCAAACGCTTGGACTTTCTCATCCATCTCTGACGTGTTGGACGCTACGAGGGTATCTTCACTATCAGGGGTAGATTCTTCGAAACTCGATACCACTGGTGTATGAAAGGTCAGTCTCGGTTCTGCCAAAGGTCAGATCGGGAGTTGCAAAAACTTACAAACGTCCATTTTGGGTGGTTTGTATGACGCTGCTTTCAGTAGAGGCGGTATCACCTGAGGTAAGAATGGCTCGAAATCATCTCCTAACGTCTGACAGAGACTTGTCCAAGCTATATACAAGCATCACAACCATGTCAGCTATGCTTTTCTTGTGAAATCTTGGGAAAGTTGCAAAATCACCGTCCATGAGATATGACGACCGCTTATCATCAGGCTGCAAATTATTTTGTATGGTGATCATCAACTGAGCGAGCTTGACCGCGTCCAATGCGAATGTCTGCTCATGAAAATATCATTGGTCCGCATCAGCGATTCTCTCTTATTCGTAGTCGATGAAAACGATGCTCACCGCCTTCCCTACTGCCGAGCCTATTGATAGTACACTTTCGATCAGCTCAACCACATCGCTCATCCTAGGACCATGCCAAACATACCTATCAAGCTAGCGCACTCCATAGCTCGTCCCTGAAGTTTCTGCTGAAACTCCGAGGTAGCGCTAGCCAGCGTGTGTATATTGATATCCATGATATCCCCTTTAGTTTATGAGACATGTTAGCGACAAGTCCCTAATGAATATTTCCATAGACTCACGATAATACGGTGCAAAAGACTCCAGTGCTCCAAGAGCGACGTTCGCTAATTTGATGTCAGCTATTGTCTCAAGTTGCCCGCAAGAGGAAGCTATACTTACACATCGTTGCCAATACTTGCTCTTGTAAAAACAAAGGTCCAGCTCGGAACTGGTTCATCAGTGACCTTACGAGCGGATCGAGGTATGAAGCGAAAGATTCCAGTTCAACATCCTGGAAGAAGTTCGTCAAACAAGCCGCGGAGTGGGTTCGAACTCTAAAAGCGGCCATAACGACATTAGCCGTCACGATCGAGAAATAGCTCTTCAACTCCGGGCAAAAGCTCACCTCGTTATGGGATCTTCCAATAAGGCCAGACACACTTGCAGTACATCATCCGCATATGCCTTTTGCATCGTTCCCTGTTCGTCCTATGAGCTACAAGCTGTGAGACAGATGTACCATGAAACAACCTACCTCGCAATCCGAGCATAACTGTCCGATACATTGTAAGAATGCATACCTCACTCTAGGATGAGGATCTTTGGCAGTAGGTGATATGATCCTACGTCTCCAGTTAAGTCTATGACCCCATATTGATCGTGAATCGGAACACTTACGTTAAGACATCACGTATACGAGGCTGTAACTCCTCCAAACATCCTTCTGCAACTGCTGCTATAGCCACCAAAGCACAATACCGACATCTCCAATCTTGCTGAGTGAGTAGTGATTCCACCTGATTCGAGAGAGCAGGCAATATTGTCGTACCTCCTACGCGTATGGCGTATCCTCAGTAAAGCCGGCTAGTCGGGCGAAAGGGTCGACATGCACTTACCAAGAGCATTAGCTAATCTGTCCAAAGCTTCTTCAGCAAATACCGGATAATCTTCATCTTCCTCGTCGAGCTATACTACCACTCAGCATCACAAATCCGGGCTGATATACTAGACAGAGTACATACATTCGTAGTATCCAACCAATCTTGACAATCTTGATCGAAACTTCCTACTTGTCTACCTATCAGCAGACCCACCAGTTCTCTAGGTACTTTCCCTGTTTCCCATCCTTCTAACTGAGTAGGACGTAATTCGCAGAGCGATAGTAAGATCTCTGTAGATGGATTGGCGATTTCTTCCCATTGTTCCATCGACAGGCTTGACTGTGGGTATGGTGAGAATTGATGTGATATAGATGTGCTTGGAGGTGAGATGAGCGATAAGAGGTAAGGAAGTATATCATTTAAAGAGGGAAGATATAGATTGGGATGGACAGATGCTAAGTCTACAAGAGGGACTAGAGCGTGGGAGAGCGATTCATTCGGTAATCGAGGTAGAGACTGAATCGACATGTTCAAGTCAGTCTGAATATTGATCGTGAGGCGCGAAATAGGTTGCCAAGACCTACTCTAAAAGCCTGATGTAGAAGGTCTGCGCCGATCTCTTCCCTTTCTTTACCCGTTACACCTTCCATCAAAACACTTCTTACCGCTTTTATAGCTTCCACTCTGACATCTACACTCGGGTCGTTCACACCTGCTAACAAGATCTGAGCGAGCTGAGGTGCAGGTAGAGGATCGCTGACTGAGTCTACCAGAAGAGTCGGTGTCATGTCGAGTAGTTGGAAAGGTGTAAATCGATGAAATGGGTGTGGAGAAGCTGTGAGCTCAAGTAATACTGGTGGTAAAGGTAGTAAGGGTCCTGTAGTCGGATTAGGTTAATCAGCTACCAAAGCAACGAGTTGAGGGGAAAGGAAGAGGGATAGGAAGGCTTACTGTGTCTTGCTGAACTCTCCTGTACCCATCCTGCAGCACATTTACCCAGACCTTTCCTCATTCTGGTATCCATCTCATCTTTCAAACCTGCACATAGAACAGTCTCAATCCGTCCTCGGGTCGTCTCTCGAATGACATCGAAAGGAGCTGTAGCATGTTGAGAAGTCGAGTTGAGGAATAGTCCAGATACAGGTTTGAAAGCTAGTCGTCTGAGTAGAATAAGAGCGAGAAGTCGGTACTGCAGTCATAAAAGCACATCAGTCCTTCTTCCTCACTTTGAATCGGTATAATAAGATCTACATCGAGTTGAAACCCTCCGACACCTTGTGCACCTATCTGAGCTAGTAAGAGCAATATCTCGGCTGGAGCATCGATGACGAGATTTCGTAGATGTTTCTCAGCTCTATCACGAGTATCGTTAGCATGTCAACAATGTTCTGCAACATCAGGAGGTGGACTCACTCCTGCCTGGGCTCATCGGCTGTGCCCAAGAGAGCTTCCAACACGTGCCCTATATCACCCATGAGATATTCTGTCGACATCTTGTTAGGTTCGGTACCTGTCTATCAGATATCGTCAAGTTTTCGTAGTGATGCCTTTGACTCTCAGGACGATGTTCGCGAATCTCGTGAAGGTGTCCAGCAAGTCAGCAGCACAATCTTGGACTATGCGGTCAAGGTCCGACGGTCGACGTGAAGGAATGAGATGAAATGAATTTCATCCTGGGTGATGTTCGCTGATCTTCCGCCGGAATGGAATGAAATATGATTACAATTTCTCTCTAATCGTTCAAGTCCTGATTACAGGAGTGTTACGATTGTATCCTAATACCACTCCTCGAATCAAACCTCCACTCACACGTCTGTTTTTTTCCAGCCAGAGAAGTTCCAAGTGATCAAACGATCGTTCACCCTTATCCTCTTACCTCGCATTTTCAAGTGAACGACAACGGGAGAGGAGATATGCCCACTCTAGGTCCATCTTTGCTGTTCGCAGCGGGTCTAACTCTGGGTGTAGGAGCAGGTATATTCTATCCTCGAAACCCTACTTCGCCTATACAGAATGTCCAATTACCCCCTGCACCTCCTGAGGGCGGTAAACAGGATAGTAAAGCGCTAGTACCGACTGCTATAGGAAGTGCGATTCTGTCACATGGATTTCCAGGTAAATCAGCTCAATCCTCGTAATAGCCTTCCTCAGAGGCAATTCGCCGTAGCTCATACGATCTCTTTCAATTCAGGACCAACACCCGATATACTGAAAAGAACAGCCTACACAGCAGCCTACGATCGACGACTGAAACACCCAGCATGGACAGCCGAACACCTCACTGCTACTTCATTAGCTAAGACCCCTCCTCCCTCCGCACCCAATACTCAACCCGTACCCCTTGATCAGGCTAGGAAAGCGGATACCCTGCCAACTGCGAATGGCGAGAAGGTGGTGGTCAAAGGTGATAGGTCGAAGAGTGTTTTCATGGAAGATGAGGGTGTACCGGAGATGTTCAGAGCAAAGTTGCAGGACTGTAAGCTTAATCCTTCATGTAGGAATCATTGGATGGATGCAGCTTATTTCGCATCTGGTGATTAGACTTTAAGAGTGGTTACGACAGAGGACATATGTGAGTTTAATTTTTGTCTTCTCAACATACCTTGTACATGCTGGGGTGTACTTGATAGATCGATGGATAACATCTAATGAGATACACGATCGATGCTTACACTCGTCATTGTCGTAGGGTTCCAGCAGCCGATGCTAAGATATCTCAGAAAGCAATGGACGAGACATTCTACCTATCCAACATAGCTCCTCAGGTCGGTGATGGATTCAACAGACATTGTAAGTCCGCTGTGTCTTGACATCTGCCATTTAAATGTCAAAGAAGCCGATAGTATGATCGTATTCTAGATTGGGCATTCGTAGAAGATTTCTGTAGAAGGTTAACGAGCAATTTCGAAGATGTATATGTCTTCACGTAAGTCAACTTCCAAACGAAGACGGTCCAATCAAGCTCATGTGATGTACAGTGTACCTTTGTATTTACCTGCCAAACATCCAGACGGTAAATGGCGAGTAGTGAGTGAAATATATCCGTTCGACTGTTCAATACCTCTTCACTTGTGTCACTCACGCCACCAAGGCAGATCTGATGCTGAGTTCGTCCGTTCTCTTAGACGTACGAAGTAATCGGTAATCCACCATCGGTTTCTGTTCCTACGCACTTCGCAAAAGTGATCCTCGCTTCCCGACCAGATTTCTCCTATCCTCAAAAACCATCTTCCAACTCCAATCCCGCCTATCCCTCAACCTCACCAAACACCATCAAAGAACTGGCTTTAGGAGCCTTCGTCTTACCTAACAAGGAGATACCCGATGAAGCTGACTTGAGATCGTTCATCGTCCCCGTCGAACATGTCGAACGAGCTGCGGGACTGAACCTCTTCAATGAGCAGGTGAAGATGAAGAGTAAACAGTTATGTACGGTTACCCAGTGTCAGGTCATCGTCAGGAGGTTTGACGATGCTAGGAAAAGTATAGGAAAGAAGTGAGTGGGAGAGACCGGAAACTCGCGATGGAGTCTGCAGGCATGGATTTTATGATTATGGGATGATATGACATGAAATGGTAATGCATATCCTGCTATTCGATTCCTTTTAACTTCTTTCACATCTTGTCATCTCTCAAAAATATTTCATACAAAGCAGAGTCTTTGTTCCTATGGAACCGAGTTGTATCAATGTAATTGGACCTCAGTCGAGGGAATAGCTTAAACGCAAGGTGTATCCAACCTATAAAGTACCTAAATAGCGACATGCGTATCAGCTCACCGTTCCCACAATGTACTGTACATGACCTTAGATAAGTTTTTACGAAATTACCACTCACTTTGCACAAACATGCGGAAAATAGTAAGTTGTTCACCCAGGCCAACGTCCTCAGAGTGGATTTCAGGAGGACGTCTTTCCTGAGGAATATCTCTCTGAACGTAGTTGGGAATATATACCTGTCGACCGGGATATGGCTGTAAGATTGTCCATCTCCTACGATGTACCACATGATGGAGGAAAGGCAGAATGGGAGCCACCTGTATGAAACGATATTATACCGATCAGCTCTACTATCTCTTGAAGGTTTGAGAGCTAGATATACTGGTTTGACCTGTGAAGAAAGACGTACAATTGTCCCTGAAGATGTACTAAGATTATAATCGTAAGATCAACGATAATGATCAAACTCACTGTAGTAAATTTTCATATGATCTCACGTAAGCTTGGTTTCCTTCATCACCGTGATGTGTATAAAAACTCACAAAGATGGATAAATTCATGCGTAGTCAACTTCTGTTGAATGAAATAACGATGAAGACTTGGTTTCTGATCTTGTTCTTGGATGGATTGATAGCTTGGCGGAGGAGGTAGTGGTGGTGAGGTCGGCGGCAGTGCTGTTGGTGATGGGTAGATATTCCTTCGGCGAATATTCCCAAACTTTAAAATTGACATGTCAGTCAGGAGTGAAGGAAGGAATGAAAGAAGGAAAGTAGATGTTATGCTTACGGTTAAGAATGGAGACATGTTGAAGCCGACGATAGGTTGTTGGTCAAAGTTGAACAAGAAAGAAAGAAAGAAAGATGAGAATACCATACTGAGATATATGGCACAAGTGGTGCCAACTGATAGACAACACACACACACACGCACGCACAAAGAGTCAAATGCAGGAATACCGCTAGACATTCAGTGACTGATCTCACGTCAGCTCGTTTCGACATAGATATAGACACCTTGAGAAGCTCCTGCTCCGCCCAATGATCATATTATACATACAACATTATACAATCACCTTAATGGTCTCCATATCAGTCTAGTGCTCTAGTCATCATCGTGGTGGGTCCCTACCCGATCACTTCTAGAAAAAGGTAATATCAAAGTGATCTGCATCTATACATGGCGACGGGTCAGCAATTCGATCGGTGAAGTGGCGGAGTGATGAGAAGAGGTAGAGACAAGCCAAAACACACCTTTGCCGACATTGTTCAGAACTTTCAAGGTCATTCCGAAGAGGAACATAGCTTGCATATACCTCAAGCATATCTCTGTAAAATCTCTTTCCATCTTTATAGGCATCCGGAGAGAAGGGTAGTACGATAGGACCGTTATGATCACTGAATCGTATCTGATCGTTCATCGTTTCGTCAATACCATAAAACGTCCGGATCATTATGAAAAACGAGACAGATGTTAATAATGCTTACTTGAGATATGTATCGTATGGTAGATATAGGAATATGTAGACCGTTGACCAAAATAACAAAGTATCGATTACACCTACATTTCAATAAATATCATAGTTTAATGGACTGCCCCCTTCCTTGTTCAAGATAAGATTAAAAACTCACCGAAGAGAATAGTCAGATAGTGAGATAACACCTCTTTCGCCCTCTGCTTGAAAGTTGATGACATTGTCGTTGTCCCATCATACGTCAGGTATGACTGCGATTGTCCTTGAGTGGTACAAAAGTGCTGATAGGCTGAGCTAAATCTTGTCAACCACGAATATCTTCCGATATGACTGACGGAGAGTGAGGGAGATTCAAGCACCGGATGTTCTTGTTTTTGTAGATACGAGTATTGTTGACAGGATGGACAAATTAAGCCGAATGGCAGCATGCGGAGACTCCACCGTGACTCTACGGAGATCTGACACAACTCCGTCTGGTGGTCATCACTTGGCCGTCATCGTATATCTCTTGGTTCTTGGCATAAGAGGTGTCAGAGTTTGAGAACAGATGACTTTATATATTCCACTTGTCAACCTCTTCTCAATAACATTGAGGAGTACCGATTGAGGAATCACTCCAAATGCCACAATACCTATTCCCACTTCCCACCACAACCCTCCTCACCTTCTCCTCCCTCCTCACCGACCCATCGGGATCATACACCAGTGTTCTATCCGAAGCTACAGCAGCCAGGACGAGGTTGCAGCTGGCACTGAAGAGCGTACATGATAATGAACCTGGATCAAGTGCTTTGGCCGTATTGGATGTGAGTCAGCTAGTCGTGCAACGAAGTCGCTCATCCGGCTGCCAACGTGTATAGCTGATCTTACATCCTTCAGGCTGTTCAAGTTTATCTACCCTACTTGAAAGGTATAATAGCATGTTTGGATGCGGATGAGCTTCTTTTCAAAGGAGAACCAAGTAAGTTGACAATCGGCTTTCTCTACGGATGAGGAAATTGTCGCAGCTGACAACATGTAATTTAGACTTTCCATGGACATCCCCATTAACGCAATACAAACTTTCACCGCCCCTCCTCTCCCTACCCTCCATCCACTCTGAACACCTATTCGTCCTCCTTACCTATACATTGGCACTATCAAATTACGCTCACTACATCCTCTCCTCCCTGCCGACATACGAGAAAGAAAATGTTTCTCGCAATCTATCAAGTGAAGACGAAAAGCGAATAACGGCTGGATTAAGTCGAGCAGTTGATCTTCTATGTCAGGCATCAGGTCTGGCAGATTGGATAGCGGAGAATGTATCGTTACAGGTAGAACCGATCAAGAATGCTTTGGGAGGGAGGTTGGCGGGTAAGGGAGGAAATAGGTGGCCTGTCGAGTCGAATAGAGAGACTTTCAAAGGGTTATCTATGTGAGTTGTACACTACCTTGAACACACCACTTAGCCTGAAGTTGCATATCGTATGATCTATTGTGGAGTTCCAATAGTCATCTACTATGACGGAACGAGAGCTGATCCTGTTTGCATTCTCCAGGATGTTCCTAGCAGATGCCCATCTCACCGCTATCCGTAAACTCCTCTTACCAGTTCTCCCTCACGTCCTTTTCTCCCCTGCTGGTCCACCTCTGCCGTCAAACCATCCCTCAGCCTCGTTACTCGCCAAACTCTACCTTCATGTCACATCGCTATACACCTCATCTCGAGCCCTGCTAAAGGTCCAACAGCATTCTTCCTCTTCTGAGGGGAAGAAACTATTCTCGAAGGAATTCGATATAGAATCAAGTGAAGGAGAGATTATAGTAACATTGAAGAGATATCTGAAGAAAGAATCGTTTTTATCCAGTGCCCTAGCGAATAAATGGCTAGGTATTGATTTAGGTGAAGGATCCAGTGGAAAATCGTCAACACCAAAGATAGGAGAAGCGATCTCATATTTAAAAGAATCATTAAGTCGCTTGGAAGATTTGGAAGATTCCAAAACGCGTGAAAGGTTAAAAGGACTTTCGATAGGGATAGGAAAGAATACAGAGAGGAAAAAGGAGGAAAGGAAGAATAGAAAGTCGAGAGTGGAGAATGAGGTGGAGGATACTAAGGCTTGGGTGAGGAGTTATACCAAGATGAATGATTCAGTGAGTACATGTTTGCACTCTGCATTTTTGCTTAATTCATCTTGGAAAATGAGCAGAAATTGTGATCATGACGCTGAATCAACAGAAGGCTTATATGAAATTGATTTTGCTCACTGCTTGGATAATTTCTGGTCATACTTCAGGTGACATTCCAGCCCATTCCACCCGTATCTTCCCTGATCGCACCTTCCGGCAGACTAATATTCGGTCCTAAAGCATTCGTACCTCCTCCAAGCAAGTTCGAACCCGCTCGTAGATTACCTAGTCCAGGTGATGATGATGATGAGACAGGAGCCAGTAACAAAAGTGGAGCAGGAGAAGGGGAATATGCGGGGAAGGGAAGTTATTTCTGATTGTGGTGATAAGATAAGATAGTATAACTAGATGCTCTGATGACGTTCGTATACTTATCATACACTGTTGTACTTGCATAATGAAATATTTCGCTCGTAACCAAATCGCATATTCCACCATCCAAGCTCACAAGAGTGGTGGTCAGAGAAGAGATAGTATATCAGCGCTGTACTCATTCTGAGTACGAGGTGATGACTGGAGCCTTGAGTATCGAGCACTGGTCGGCCGATCCACTTGCTATCAGATAAAGATGATCTTGTTCACGTCAAGATAACATCAGTCGGCCGAGCATGCTTGACACGACAGATGTACTATCGGGTCCGATCATCTGATCTGATCTGGGAGTTGATCTTGCTATCAGATAAGTAAAGAGCAAAGGAAGTACGCGTACCCTCATCTCGAGATCATGCTAGATGATGTCAACTGTCTACGCGTCGAAGCGAATGACGTTTTGTGTACGAGTGCGGTACAACATTACATGACCACGACGCGTTGCTCACAACGAAGCGAGAGCTGTTATTTTCCGCTTCTCCATCGGATAGCTCTCTGATGTGAGTCAGCCATCAAGCCCAAGGCCAAAGCCAAAGCCTAGATCGAATTGACTAATCTATGAGGCCAACATTCGATTTATCCTGACATTCCTGAGCTGTTTCCTGCCTATCCACCTCCACTTCTGCTTGCTCAGCAGAGGATCATGCCATGAAAATTGGTCAATCCCACTTGACGAGAGGAGGCGGGTAAAAGTCAGGTCAACGTTTCCGTGATCCTTGATCCTGATGGACGCGTAAATCAGGTGTTTGTATCACTACGCGTTATAAACAGACGCGTACCACAGAACATTAGCTGAATTAAACATTACATAATCTGATTTCCAAGACGCGATGGTCGATTCTCTCTTTTGGATCAGGAAGAATTTAAAAGGGGGCGGGTGTCTCAACGCGATCCCCCTCCTTCCTAATGTTTTCTCTCTTTCCTTCTTCATCTCTTCATTCTTATAAATCATATATTGTATAACTAAAAGGCTTGGTCCTTGACTATCACACGCTACGAACAACGTCTACGAACCTTGTGAGTGAATGACTTTTCAGCTAGAGTATCGATTCACATCGAGCTCAATTTAGCTGACTAAGCTATTCTCATTGACGCGCTCAGATCAACTAGATCAACTAGATCAACTTCCCCTTCTCCAGTACTTTCTTCTACCTTACACTCATAGAATCTCATCAAAATGGTGATGTGGATTTACAAACGAGACGGTCGAAAGGAACCTGGTACGTCTTTTCCAGCTGCTGGCTTCTTCCTCCGTACCATGGCCAAAGCTGATTTTTGTGTGTCATATAGTCGCCTTCGATAAAGTCACTGCTCGTATAAACAAGCTTTCTTATGGTCTCGATCCCAATTTCGTTGAACCTGCTGAAATCACCCAAAAAGTGATTGTTGGTATCCATGCAGGTATCACTACTGTCGAACTTGACGTGAGTATGATTCCCCTTCCATACCCTTCTTCGCGTGCTGCGACAAATTCGATTCTCGATTTCCGTGTCATTCTGCGATTTTGACAGTTGGACTGACTATTTTTGATATCTCAGAACCTCGCTGCCGAGACTGCCGCCTACCTCACCACCAAACACCCAGATTACGCTATCCTCGCTGCCAGAATTGCCATCTCCAATCTCCACAAGGAGACCAAGAAGCATTTCTCATCAGTCATTCAAGACTTGTACGAATGGGTCAACCCCAAGACCGGCAAACATGCTCCTATGATCGCTGATGATGTCTACAAGATCGTCATGGATAACAAAGAAACTCTCGACTCAGCTATCATCTACGATCGAGATTTCGCTTACAACTATTTCGGTTTCAAAACCCTCGAACGATCTTACCTCTTACGAGTCAATGGTAAAATCGTTGAAAGACCCCAACACATGATCATGCGAGTGGCTGTTGGTATTCACGGTGCCAACATCGACAAGGTCATCGAGACTTACAATCTCATGTCTGAACGATACTTCACCCATGCTTCTCCTACTGTAAGTCAGCTTTGAACTTTACGGTCGTCGTCATAGCTGATAGAATGAATCTCAGCTCTTCAACTCTGGTACTCCTCATGCTCAAATGTCATCATGTTTCCTCGTTGCTATGAGAGACGATTCTATCGATGGTATTTACGATACCCTCAAGACCTGTGCCCAAATCTCCAAGACTGCCGGTGGTATCGGTCTTCACATTCACAACATTCGAGCTAAGGGTGCCTACATCGCCGGTACCAACGGTTACTCCAACGGTATCGTCCCTATGTTGAGAGCTTACGATGCTACTGCTCGATACGTCGACCAAGGTGGTAATAAACGACCCGGTGCCTTTGCCATCTATCTCGAACCATGGCACGCCGATGTCTTTGACTTCCTCGACTTGAGAAAGAACCACGGTAAAGAAGAAGTCCGAGCTCGAGATCTCTTCTACGCTCTCTGGATTCCCGATCTTTTCATGAAGCGAGTCGAACAAGATGGTGATTGGACCCTCATGTGTCCTTCCGAGTGTCCCGGTCTGGCCGACGTTCACTCCGAAGAGTTCGAGAAACTGTACGAAGGTTACGAGAAAGCCGGTAAAGGTCGAAAGACTATCAAGGCCCAAAAGCTTTGGTTCTCCATTCTCGAAGCTCAAACCGAGACCGGTGGACCTTTCATTCTTTACAAGGACGCTGCCAACTCCAAATCCAACCAGCAACACTTGGGTACCATCAAGTCATCCAACTTGTGTACCGAAATCATCGAATACTCTGCTCCTGATGAAGTAGCTGTATGTAACTTGGCTTCTCTCGCGCTTCCCGCTTTCGTCGATCTCGAGAAGAGAACCTATGACTTCAAGAAGCTACACGAGATCACCAAGGTAGTTACCAAGAACTTGGACCAAGTCATCACTCGAAACTACTACCCTGTTCCCGAAGCTCGAAACTCCAACATGCGACACCGACCTGTAGGTTTGGGTGTACAAGGTCTTGCCGATGCCTTCATGGCTCTCCGAATGCCTTTCGACTCTCCTGCTGCTCGAGAGCTCAACATCCAAATCTTCGAGACCATCTACCACGCCGCTTTGACCGCTTCTTGCGAGATGGCTCAAGAGCTCGGTAAATACCCTTCATACGAGGGATCACCCATCTCTCAAGGTAAACTTCAACCTGACTTCTGGGGTCGAACACCTACCGACCTCTGGGACTGGACCGAACTCCGATCGAACATTGCTAAACATGGTGTCCGAAACTCCTTACTCGTCGCTCCTATGCCTACTGCCTCCACATCTCAGATCTTAGGTTGGAACGAATGTTTCGAACCTTACACTTCCATGCTTTACGCTCGACGAGTACTTTCAGGTGATTTCCAAGTCGTTTGTCCTTGGTTACTCCGAGACCTCATCAACTTGGGATTATGGGACGATAACATGAAGAACCTCATCATCGCTGCTGGAGGATCCATCCAGAATATCCCTCAGATCCCTGCCGAGCTCAAGGCTATCTACAAGACAGTGTGGGAAATCTCTCAAAAGGCAGTTATCGACCTTGCGGCTGATCGAGGAGCGTTCATCGATCAATCTCAATCACTCAACATCCACTTGGCCAACCCTTCGTTCTCTCAATTGACCTCGATGCACTTCTACGGATGGAAGAGAGGATTGAAGACTGGTGCCTATTACCTCCGAACCAAACCTTCTGCCAACGCTATTCAATTCACCATCGATGCTGCTACTCTCAAACAAGCTAAATCACTCGCTGCCGACGGAAAGAAACCTGCTGCGGCTGGTTCACCATCCGCTTCAGCTGAATCATTGGTAGCTCCAATGAGACAAGTCAAAATCGCCACTACCGCTTCTTCCGCACCTGTCCCTCAACCACCTACACCTAGCGCTGAGAGCCGATCTGACTCGCCTAAACCTAGCGAAGAGGAAGAGATCACCTATGAAGAAGCCAAGCGAAGAGCCGAGGAGAGAGCGGAAGCTGCTTTACAATGCTCGATCGAGAACAAAGATGCTTGTTTGATGTGCTCTGGATAGATACGTGGAACCCTGGTGGTTCAGGCTAGTGGATGTGTCTCTTATCTAGATTGATTCGGTTACTTTCTGTTGTACATTCTCTTTAGGATTATATCTTTTATATAGTTATTATTATATCTTTTGCATGCTTATGAATATGATTCTATCATGAATGATTTCAACCAAAGGATGTCAATGTTACAACTAACGAGATTGCATGACGAGGGCGATAATTTCTATCACAATAAAGATTACTCAAAAGATTCGCTAATAGTCAAGTAACACCGGACTATGATTCAACTCATTGATCCTATCAAGTGTTGACTTGTCAAGAGTAAGGTCGAAGTAATAATGATTGTACCATACAACGACATTGTTCGATCAGTGGTACGTATAGCCGATGAAGGAGATAATCGATGTTCGACCGATACACTCCCATTCGAATTTGCGTATTGAACGCCCAACTCGTTCAGTGCGCCAGTTCGATTGGGTTTACCAGATTGGTCGAATAGACAATCGAGCTCGTTGACACCTTGCTAAAGAGATCGGGTGCAAGATATTTTACATCAGCTTCTGAATCGTATGACCAGATCAGCACCATGAGGGAGTGAATGGCAGGATTTGTCAGGATTTGATTTCTTTTTCCGTCTTCTCTATCTTGAGATGAGAGATGACTCACCATTTCGTACATTGCTCCAAACCAGAACCACCTCTCAACCCAATCAACAGATTTCATGTATGCCGTGGTTATATCCATAAATCTCTGTACTTCTATATAGGTAGCTTGACCGTCGTACTCGTTTGTCCCGGCGTTGAAGACTGAGAAATTCTGTGGAGCATATTCTGGAATTTTGCAGATCAGGTCAGCTTAGCCATACCATACCCCATTCAATCAATCATTATCTCTGTTCTTATAGTATTCTTCAGCACGTAGGAGGGTAGCTGATGAATGGATTTGTCTTGTATATGATATTACTGTGAGGAAATGTAGAAATGAAATAAACTCACCTGTCACCCATACTGGTAATTTATATGTGTTGTGATAATACTGTATATGTTCGATGAAATTCTGGGGAACTAGGTCGTACTATTTGAATAAATTCCATTTCAGCTGAGTTCATTCACCTCTTCTCCAAATCTATGACTTTTCATAAGGATGATAAATGATCATTTCACTCTCACTTACCCAGTGCAAAGCTAGGAAATCCGGATTACAAGCTCCCTGACAAGCATCATACCAATCCTTCATCCATTGTCTACCCGTCTCTCCACTGGTCACAGCAGGACTACCAAGTCTATGACCCTGATATTTTAATGGTTCCAACACCTCTCGCCAGACAGTCGCAGCTTCCTGAGGAGTACATAAGGCCTGTTGAGGATGATCCGGCTCGTTAAACACTAGTATATCCTTTTGAGGCGTCAAAGTAGCATTGGAGAAGTTAGACCAAAGAGCTCGCTGGAATGGCTCGATATAGGTGGGGGTACAACCCCATAACATCGGTATGAAGGGGAATGGTATATCCCATATGTCCGATGAATCTGTTGGAGGGATGATGGGATCTGGACCCCAAGTGTAGTATGAGGATATGACTGTACCTGGAGCTGTAAAGCCGCCCATTGGGACCCAGAGTTGGTTGGGCCATGCGAGACCTGGTCCAGTTAGGTTGTCGTTTAGGGCGAAGACGGGTGTAAAGTGGAAAGGAACGGCGAGTATAATCGAGATGATCAAATTAAATGTGGAGTGACGAATGCGATTCTATTGAGTTGGTGGATAATTTTGATACAGGTCAAGGATGTCATGGTGAATAATTAGTGAAGTGGATGTCCATAAAAACACAACGGTATCATGAAAAGGAGAAGATCCCATGAATGTTCTCGTAGCGCTGAACCTCAGTACCATGTTGGGATGACTGGATTGTGTCATTTGACATGATCTACCATTGACTTTACTGGGAATTATGCTCGTATGGATCCGAAGAAGAAAAAAGAAAAGGAAGAATCGACGAAACAGCATGGTCAACATGCTTTTTGTGCACCTCGGAACGTAAGAAAAGACAAAAAAGCAACTTGGACCACCTCCACCCGGTTTGAAAGGCGGTAAACTCCGCCTCTCTCACGCCTTATTGTCCCACGTTTCATTCATTCAGTTCAAGGGCAAAGACAGAGATGCAAGAACACAGGACAAAGATGACACAGTACAACAGATTAGAGACCTTGCCGAGAAATAGATAACAGTGACATAGACAATCCGGTATGATGATTCAGACTGAAGCTCACTTAACTAAACGAGTATCGCCATGCCATTACTAATTTGATATTCATCTCTCAGACTGATTACCATATTCTGATCTCGACTAGGTTGAACCTCCATTGAACCATTATCATGCTACTCCATATAGCTGAAAGACAATCTCTGATGGAGATCTTTTCATGTGATCAACCAGATCATGCATCCACTTTTGGGACAGGACTTCTCACCGATTTTGACTGGACTGATTAGGCCCGATTTCCTTTTCGATTTGGGTCGTCAATCGATCAATTCGGAAAATCACATTACTCCGCATAGATCCTTTGCTATTTCTTATCCTGATTTTGGTAAAAGGATGAGAAATATCCTTTGACCGGTTTTGATCGAGGTGGACGAAGACCAAGTGGAGGTGGAGTGGGGGAGATGGGTATATATACCTTGAATATCTGATGAATATCCTTGAGAAATCAACAATCAACAATCGACAATTAATCCAATCAAATCAAGCCAAAGTCTAGTCAAGCAACAGATTACGAGTGGCCCAATAACAGTTTTAAAGAAAATTCATTTTTACCTTTGAAGTCCATAGCAGTTGAACATCTATCACCATGCCAGCCACTTCATCCTTACTTGTCAGAGAAGGTCAAACCGACTTTGCTCGTGAGTCTATCTCTCTTCCATACTCACATCACATCAAGATATATACCACATATATAGATACTGATATCGTATATCCGTCTCACTTAGCATTTTCCCCTCCTGATCTTTCACTCGCTCACACTCAATGGCTTCTCGTCCTCCAATCCCGTATGGACGCCCTCAACTCCGCGAGAGACCATTCACTAGACTTCGACCTGGGCGGTACATCCGTAGATTCGGACCTTGTTGCCCCGCTCGAAGAGGCTGTCGACGAAGCTAGACGGATGGTCTGTGCTTTGGGAGGCGAGATGAGAAGGAGGTCAGAAGGCAATTTACCGCCTTGGATTGAACAGAAGGGACACAGGGATGATAGTGCGATGATAAGGAATAATTCTGCTGGTCAGTAATTCGGAGATCCAGAGGATCAACCTATATGTGTATGTGAATAGAACAATCGGTTAGAATGGTGTCGATAGACCTTTCTATTTCCTCATATCGTTTACCTCTTGATTCAGTAAGATTTCACTAAATGTTGTACTCGTATGAATGAAAAATTTTACCAAACTCATGCGATAGGGTATATATCCATGCGAGCAGAACGAACAAGCAATAAAAGCTAAAAGAAATTGAAAGTTGGAAAAAGTAAAGTTGAGATTGATATGATGGATGAAGCTTGAAGCTAAGAGAAAAATGCGAAAAGACCCAAACCCCTTTCTATATCGTGCTCTCCCCCCACTCTAAGCCTCAGACTTTCTCTTCTTCTTCTTGTCTTTCTTCTCCTCTTTATCTTTCTTTTCCTTTTTCTCCTTCTTGTCTTTCTTTTCCTTCTTCTCTTCCACCTCAACGTCAATATCCATAGCTTCAGATTTCCTCTTTTCCTTCTTTTCCTTTTTATCCTTCTTCTCCTTTTTATCTTTCTTCTCCTTTGACGGTGTAGACGAAGCGACAGGTACAGGTAGGCCACCTGCGATAGCTGCCAACTCAGGATCCAAAGCTTGTTTGGATTTAGATTTCTTAGACTCCTTTTGATCTTTCTCTACTTGTTTGACGGCATCGGCGATATCATCTTCCTTGACGTCACCTTCCTCGTCATCGTCTTCATCGTCGTCGTCCCCTAGATCAGCGGCAATGGCAGTAAGAGCTTTTTGGATTGCTTCGGAATTTTTGGACACTGGTGCACCGGTCTATGATGGATCGATCAATTCACACAATTAGTATAAGAAATACCAGATACTTTTGTATTTGAGCGATTGAATGACTCACCTCGAAGAAGTTCAATCTCTCCTCGACTTGGGCTCTCAAAGCCTCTCCGAATTTGTTGGTAGGTACATCAGAGAAACAATCGATTCTGCACGCTATAGAACATTTGTTGGCCAAGAATCGAGAGATTCTTCCCTTGTGTTTGGTACCGGCTCGTCCGATGAAAGTGGAGTGGTAGATGAGACCGTACTATGATCGTCGCACAGAGTAAGCTTGAGTCGGACTACCCATGTCAAGAATGCTTAGCTCACCTTAGGAGTGTTACCCTTAGTCTTCAAAGCTCTAAAAAGAGCTTTCTCAGCACCGAGGATCTGGACAGTTGAAGCGGGGTATTTGGCAAGGTTGGTGAGGGAACCGCTATAATGGCATCAATCAAGTTAAGTCAGCTGACATTATTCGATGTCAAGGTGAGAACGAAGAACAGGTAACTCACGCATGGGAAATCAACCTAGCAGCGATGGTTTCACCAATCAAAGCCGACAAGTTAGGAGCCACCACATTCATCTTCTCTACCAAGTATCTCCTCAAGCTCTTTCTGTACTCGGCCAATTTGACCACTCGTTCAGCAAAGTTCGAAATGTTGATCAGATCAATCTCGTTTATATCGGATCCCATCGAAGCTCTAGCGGCATCCAAGACGTTTCTAGCCCTAGTCTCATCATCATCTAAAATAGCTTGCATCTCTTCCAATAGATCTTCAGTTATCTTGGTTCGATCTCCGATCAAGACGGCGAGAGTAGCATATTGATGAGCATCTGGAACAAGCTTGTACAATTCTGGGAAATGCCATCCATACCATTCCCTTACCCTCATCGAGAAGGTGTTGAGGTCCTTGTCGAGTTGATCAGAGAGGGAGATGGCTTGAATGATCATATTGTCGGATCGGTTGACGTTGAACTGGGTTGGGTCAAGGGGAGGGTGTAAGTAAGTAAAATAACGAAATCAAGGCTTCAAGAGGATCATGGGAATACAAGAATGGGCTAGAGCGGATTCACGAAGCAGGGGAGGAAAAATGGCTTTTGAAGAATCTCATACACACCTTCACTTTTCCTCTAGAGTACGAATGACCCAGACCCAATTGAGCGATGGCAACATCCCCTTTCTGCATACCTCCCTTGATCAAAATCTTCTCCTGGTGTAATCTCACGCCTCTGATCAATTCCAAAGCTCTTTCAGAGGTATCACAAGGGATACCCAGTTCACCTTGGATCGCACCTGCTAAACCTCTTTCAGCTACACCTAATACAACACCAGATTGCTTCTTGTTGGTCTTCCCAGCTGCATTGGGCACTATGAGGTTGAGCAGGTTCTTCAAGTGATCGTTCAAGACACCTTCCGATACGTCGTTGGCATTCTCCAAAGCTTGAGCGGCAGATGTGAAAGGTAAGAATGAAGCTAGTTGAATCATCCTTGAGAAGATAGTTATGTCATTGATGGATTCTTGTAATTTCTTTGACTTGGCTGCAATTTCCTCTTGCATGGATACGGTGAATAAAGCATATCCAGAGGCTCCTTCGAAGAGGATGTGGGTGAGTGAGCCGGACATGGCGAAAGAAATGAGATTATCGATTTGACCGGATTAGGGGAGGGAATCTGCTGTTGCTGTTGTATATGGGAAATTTGAGTCGGTAATGGTGGAAGCGAGTGATTCTCTGATGACACCAAGCAGAATCCTGTCTTGAGTATGATCTGCACAGCGTTGATGGTCTTTGTGAAGGTGCAAGATGTATTCCAACGTATGAACAGGACTCCAAGAACGAAAAAAAGCTCGAATCTGAAATTCTACTTGAGCAGTTTCCTTAAATCATTCCACCCTTTATGGGTGAGAAATCCCCACGTGTCACTCACGCGTTTGCACTTCCGCTCACTCGATTAATGTCCGATCCAAGCCAAGTGTCGTCAGAGCGCAACATGGATCCTCCACCGTGCAAGTCCATCTCGGACGGATTTAGATTGAGCATCGTGTTCACTACTCACCTCTTGACTACAACCTATAGCATTCACACATCACCGTCGAGCAGTAAGGAGTGTCGCAATGGCCGCTCAGATAGGCCATAGTCAGAAGGCGAAGCCTTTGTCGCCGGTGTCAGTGACGTTTGTAAGTGGATGTCCGGATCCTTTGAATCGCTTCTCGCATACGTTGCGTCTTATGGCTGACTATCCTGCCGATCGAATCTCAGTTGGGAACCAGCAGTGGTACGTGTTAGAGGTCATCAATTCCTTTTCTAAATTGACCACCTAACTCTTTCTAGGCGGTGGACCTATACTGAGTAGGAATTGCTCGTCGTTGGCATTAGATTTTGGTAATGAAATATGGTGTAAGCATCACGATCCTTACCTTTCCATGATCGATCGCCCATCACCTTGTGAGATAGAGGTATCGATTTGGTTTTCTCAAGCCCCCCCCCAAAAAAAAACGTTTGCTCTCATTGTAGCTTAGCATATGCATATCGCTCACTTCAAATTGCTCTTCATATAGTGTTCGACGCAGCCGATGGCACTCTCATGCGACTTCATCAATCCTCTTTACGAATCGCCAACATATCCCGGATTTTCATCACTCACATGCACGCCGATCATACTCTAGGCTTAGTAGCAATCATGATGACTATCATGAGCGGTGTAGGAGTGAAGCCAGGGGAGAATGAAGAACTGGCAAAATTGGGTAAAAAGAAAAAAGCGTCTTTCCACATATATGGTCCAGCTGGAATAAGGAAGTTGATCAGGACGACTTTGAGTGTGACTTCGATCAACCTCGCAGGTGTATTTGCGATACATGAAATACTCGAACAAGGAGAAGAACCATCGGTAGATTGTGAAGAAGAGAATCTGCATAGTAATGAAGCTGTTGGGATAGACTTTATAGCGAATGATGATGGTGTTTGGGAGAATATACTGCAACAGGGGAATGGGAAGAGTGGGAAAGGATGGAGTGTGAAAGCTGGACCTATACATCATCGAGGTAAGTGAGGCAACTTCCATGATATGAAGTTCACGTGCCTAAACTCGGCCCTTCTGCGAAACATCGGAGACTAAGCTTACTTTTGCCGTACTTGCTTAGTACCATCACTGGGATATGTATTAGAAGAACCTATACCCCGTGTACAGCTAGATACATCTTCCCTGATACCCCTTTTGAAATCCAATGCAGAGGCACTCGCGTCACTCGATCCACCCATCAAACATCCATTATCCCTTCTCTCACACCTCACTTCTTTACCGCCGCCACCACCGTATACTCTCCCTTCAAGCGATGTGATCCACCCACCACCGCCATCCGGAATCTCACCTCGAAAATTAGTCATCTTTGGAGACTGCTCAGGTGGGACTGAGAACTCCACTTTCCAGAAGATGTGTGAAAATCCGAGTTTGTTGGTACATGAGTGTACGAATGGACATATACCGCATGACGTCCAGAGGGGTGAAAAAGGTATGAAAATACGGAAGAAAGATTTGGAACCTTCTCTTGAAGCGAAGAGGGATAAGTTGTTCTTTCATAAATCGACAGATGGCAAGAAGGGTCACCCACATGAAAATGGGAATGGACATCATAGCTTCGAAGATATACTTGCGAAAGATGATGAAAAGCGTTTAGAAGTTCAGAAAAAAGCTCTCAGTAGGGGTCATTCGACACCTGAGGAAGTTGGAAATTTTGCTAAAACCATCAAGGCAAGAAGAGTGATCGTCAATCATTTCTCAGCAATGTTCCCTTCACCTCGATACCCATCTACCGAACCATTCCCTTCAATCCTTTCACCCCTCTCACCATTTCCCTACCCCTCACCCACTAGTACAACGTCAAATGCACACAGTTACGACCCTCATGTGGAACCTCATCCATTGACCAAGAACGAAATACATACCAGATTGATCATGCAATCATTAGCCGATCAAATTACGGAAATTTGGTGTTCTTCAGGAGACGATGAGGTACAGAGGATGGCAATTCCCTCGAGAGATTTCATGAATGTCCAAATACCTTGTCATGAATTATCGGATATTGAACAAGATGATATTAGACGATATAGAGAGGAATTAGATCGGGTAATGGGTTCTTGGAAGGAATGCGGTGGTGTTTGGGTGGATCTCCCGAAGGAAATTGGAAGGATATGGCTGGGAGTCGAGCCTGCTCCTTCACAAGGGGCCAAGACGGCACCGCAGGAAGGGAATCACATACGATTCAAGGAATAGAGGAGGTCTTTTCATTGTAGCTACCAGTCAAAATGCATAATCTTTGCTTACTGCAAAGAGTCTTGTATCAATGATTCAAAAAAGTGGTATTCGGCAATTGGGACTCACATGGTCTCTTTGAAGTCTCAATAGCTGGTAATCATAACAGGAGTGTGTGCGACATGAATCCAGTATCACTAGGGCTCGTCATCCCTCATGAACCTTTTTCAAACCAATCATAGTATCTTGTCACGACCAAATTAAATAGATCTTTCACATCGTTATAAGACATCTTTCATCCTTCTGCAAGATTAACAAATAGCTCTCAAAGAAATATACATGACGATCAGAATTTCCGAGATGCCCCATTCAGATATGCAACGCATCCCATGCAAATGTAACGCAAAAGACAAACCGTCTAATCCTGATGATGGCATTGAGTTTGACCTGGTCAGTGAGTCCTCCAGTCCCACCTAGGTATTAAATCAAATCAGAGTTGTAAATCAAATAGCTGATCTGCTGACTCGATGAATACTTGAAAGTGTGGCTATTTTTGCCGGCGTTGGTGATTCTCATTAGTTTATATGTCGGATACGATCCGCAAAACACTGTAGAGTAAGTGGAACAGAAAGTTCTTTGCGTTCATCTGGACAAAGTCGAATCCAAGGGATTGGACAAATGATGATGATCGCTGACAATTCGTATCACACTTCAGCCGGGATGTGTTTACTCTCGTTTTTATCATGATCTACAGCGGAGTAGCCTCATTCCTGATTTTCTATCGTCCTCAACAAACACCTCATCAACCCAGTTGTCCGTTATCTGAGACACACAAAGAATGGACTACTGCCGAAATTTTTTGCAGGTCAATCCTGAAGTTCCTCCTTATGGCCCTTGGTCTCTGCTTTATCTGGATTGAGATACGAACCTTTTTCGGTGAGAGTCCCCAAGATAATGGTGCGGGTGCGGATAACGTCTTGTATATCAACTTTGCCAACGCCAACGAAACACACAAGGGTGTTTCGAAACACGAGTCTGAGAGGGAGATCAGCATAACTGCTTTACAAGAAATGTTGAAGATATTTTCCAAGGCGATAGAATGGAACAAAGTATTAGAGGGTATTGCGAATGAGATGGAAGTGGCAATTGGAAAGAAAGGTGGAAAGAAAATTGTCATTCATCTGTGAAACGTCCCCGTAAAAACAAAGATGATGGCTGAAGTATAGGAAAATTGATCAAAGTACGTTGTGAGGGGGAAGAAAGGAAATGTGAATTGAAAGAGCGAGTGGCGTATACCAGGACTAGGAGACATACTGTATAATCGAAAATATCTTTTGAAAACAGATTGGAAAGACTATCACTGATCTGTAATGGAACGAAGTGGTTAAAAGTTGAATGAGAACGATCCTTCAACAAGGGGTCATTCATGGCGATGGATGTTCGAGGATCGTGTACCCGCCAATACGAAAAAAGTGGCGAATTTAGGTACTGCAATCCTGACATTCATCCCGAATGCATTGGCGTTCTTCTCTCCGTTCACCTGCTCGCACAGAATCGTTCTATGGGAGACCGGTAGCGCCCAGCTTACCAGGAGCGGTTGAACGATACCCGCGAGCGAACGCACACTGTATTGCTCATCTGAGACCTTTCGTGGCTGTACAAGAGTACTACTCCTACCTTTTTGTTTTCGCCACATGCAGTGCGACATCAAGTCAAGACGTTTACGATGAGGGGAGTATGGAGTCATGTATGATCACTCGATCAACCTTCCTTGTTGTCGGTCTTACTTCTCCCAATCCCCCTTCGATACTCACAAATGTCTATTATATTTTCATTTCTTTCCATTCAGCCGTCCATAGCTATCTATAGATATGGCAATCAACACCATGCCCAATCACGACTCCACACGAGGTTATGCCACCGACGCAGCTGCAACTACGGTATCCGACCCTAACAATACCTGTATCTGCAGCAACGATGATGCTTCCACCGGTCGAAAACCGACAACTAAATCTCCTTCAAGTGACGATGACATGAGTCCTTTCTATTTCTGTCTCGGTGAGTCCTGCTTTTGAAGGCCTCATGAAACCCATTCGAAGGTGCACTGTGACTTTTCCGTATTGCAGGTTTTGCGTTTTCCCTAATTGAGCGTTCCAAGCTGACAACCTAGTGCACCCTAGCGTTTACACTGGCATTTCTGGATGTCCTCCACGTTTTGGTCATGAGATCAGTCGAGGATATGGAAATGTGAGTTCATTGACCTGACTTAACCGAAAGCCTCTGATCCATGTTCCCAAGGGGCTGACCAACGTCCTGGATGATTTAGGCACCACTTCTTCAATGGAATGTCCATCGTCTTCCTATCGATGGCTTTCGCACTTCTCCTTTTCCACCAGCCTGAACCTTTCAACCATGCTCCCATCTGCCCTTGTTACGGAACCAAAGGATGGCGGAATGGTGAATCTGGTCATAGAGCCCTCCTCAGCATTGTGCTTATGATTACTCTGGCTATTCTCTTTCGGGTCATATTTGGTGAGAGTCGACCAATCGAACAAAGCCTTTGTGTGCTGCCGAACTCGACTGCTCAATAGATGAAAGAAGCGGTTAAAGGAGAAAGTCATACTCAATGATTGGCATCACGTTTTTTCTCGACACTGTCATAAGTAGTACCGTCTTGCTATATACGGTAGAGTAGAAAGCAGGACACGAGAAAACGATTGGTGGCTGTATGTACTAGATTACTCTCCTGAAAAGCATTTGTATCTCTCCAAATATGTCGCATGAAATGTATAGGCACTCTCTGAGAGGATTACCTCATAGAATCGGAGATGAATATATTCTAATCCGCTGGAAGATGATGAAGAGTGTCGTCGTCCAGCTGATCAAGAGCGACTTGTCTAAGAGTTTAAGACAGCTTACGCCGCCACAGCTAGTGCATCTTTCCAGTATATGCAGTAGTACACCACGAGAACAAGGCTAGCAGATTTGTAGACCTTTGGGAATGTGTTCTGAGGTATACCGTAGCTAGCAAGCAAGCATACCATACAGTACTTTGACTGATTGTAGCAATACGATATGCCACAACGAGCGAACAATCATCCGAGTCTTCAGAGAACATACCAGGAGGACATGAGGGCACTGGCAGGTCTGGTGAAAGTGAGTACTGTAGCTGTCTGCCCGACACGGGTGAACTGATGATCAAACCGACGACCTGGTGTATTCGTCCTCAGCAATTGGAGAAGGTCAAATTCAGACCTAGGAAGAAAGGAAAACGTAAAAAGTGTCAACGTGGAATCCGAATTGCAAACACCCGTGTGAGTACTGGATTGGGTCATGGACAGATCGTTATTACACTTTCCTACGCTGCGACTTCTCAGGTGTACCATGATCGCTTACGTATTGATGAAGCTCAAGAGCAGGCAGAGCCGTTCCTTCGAGTTCTCAGGTTCCTGATACACGAGATCTCTGAGACACTCGGGATAATTAGTGAGTCAAGTTGAAGTAATCGACAAATGCCTCAATACTGTACCGGCTTTGAGCTGATCATCTATACGGAATGACGATTGTGATGTAAAGTGACCTTCTGCAATATCATCTTCGCGGGGTATCAAATCTGTTGGATCTTTCGTGGAGGGTTATCCATATCACGGTACAGTACTCTTACTCCATCTAACAGATCATATGAGGATTGAGCTGAGCATGTTGCAACAACATTAAATTGTAGACTTGCCATTCAGCCAGCTAGCATTCTGCCATTATTGGCGGCAAATATGGTTATAAGTGGAATGATCGTTCTGCTCCATTTTCTTGTTGGTCATAATACTGGTACCGAAATACTCAGAAATCGAGCCAATCAATTGAGTCGCTCCAACCCCAACGATGCGACCGATTTCGTACAAGCACTGGAAGCTTCTTTCTTTTGCTGGCTCATGAATATATTCAGCATCTGTATCATGATACTTTGCCACACTTGCGACATCCCTTTCATGCTCGTTTACCGGACTGTTCTCTTGGGGATATGTGGTAAGTCGCGCTTGATAGGGGGTATCAGGATCAGAGGTTTAGAAATTGGGGTATACTTCGAGGAAAGTTGCGCAAGCGATATATGGGACTGGAGTTGGCAACCAATATATAGGCGCCTTTGGTTGATTTTATGTACCATGTATAGACTGTCGGTATGAGCTTATGAATATGTATGATAGAGTATCCTAATCATGCTCGTAGACTGCCTTGAGCTGTAATCCATGTAAGTTGATCTGAAATCAAACTAACAGCGGTTGCATTTGCCACTCAGCACTCAACCATACTCAACCCAGCGGGTTAACGTAAAGGCAGTGTTTTGAACAACGTCATCCGAACGAAATCTTGGCAACTTGCACGAGGAATTTCTATCTTTGCTTTCACATCATCTTCAGACAGATCATCAACCAACTTCTAAAACAAACGACAGCAAGTGATCAAGAAAGCCAGTATGTCTACCTCTTATGCGCCTCCCTCCGGACCACCACCGTCAACAACAACCAACAACGCCGTACCGAACGACGATGATCCGTTCGACCCTCCTCCAGCATACACCCCCTCCGCAGCGCATTCAGCCCAGCCGGAAACAACACTGGAAGCAGGACCGTCAAGGATGGATTTCTCAGGTCCACCACCTATGCCCGACAGATTAGAGCAGAATATAACAGGTGTAGGTGTAGGCTTTGGTAGAAGACCGCAGCATGAATTGGGATCGCAATATACTGGAAATACCATTCAAACTCAGCAGACTGGTCCACCTCAACTACCACCTCGGAATCCCTCAACATCTGCAGGGTACGGAGGTGAATTCTCTTCTCCATCAGGTCCACCACCAGGTAAAGAACCTATACATCAGAATGAGAATGGTGCTGGACCATCTAGACCTCCGGCAACATCTGCAGATCTATCTCCTACGGAAGCTCCTACACCTGGTAGACCGTTGTTATGGAGAGGACAGCTATTGGTTTATCCCAAGGGTTTTTGGTGTCATAAATGTAATAATACGGGGTATAAGGCGAATGATCCTTCCAATCCACATGAGACAGTGAGTGATTAGGCTGTGTATCATACAGATCAACATTCGGCTCTTGATTACATCACGGTTCAATCACGTATGTCAGATCACTGACACTGCCTTTTTGTCACTTAGGATTGGAAGAAATACGGTAAACCGTATACATCGGCCCTATCAACCTCATATCTCCACTCTACCTCACCGGAATCCAACCCCTCGACCTCATCTTCAGCAAATTTCCAACGTCCTCTTCCTTCCTTCCCTCAACAGCCCCAGCAGCAAAACCCATACGGCCATTTGCCTCCCCCGCCGGGAGCGTGGGGCACATATCCAGGCCATAATGCTCATTATGCTCCTCGACCACCTCCTCCACCTCCCCCACCTCATCACATGATGGCCCATCAACAACAGATGCCTGGACAACAGATATTCGTCCAGAGAGGTCCCGGGTACGTACCTCCTGGAGCACTTGTGGTAGGACCTGGTGATCCAAGGATCGGTGGGAGGTAAGTGATCATCATCATGCTCTTATAAACTTCAACCGTCGTGAAAGAGTGTAAGATCGTACGCTGATTCCTCAAATGAATTTATAGGGTATGCTATAAATGTGGTGGAACAGGTCGAGAAAATGATTTCTTATTTGGGTTTGATGTTGGTAGATGTTATTCCTGTCAAGGATTAGGGAGGGTGTTTTGATCTGGCACGGATCATGCCGTCTAGCGTTGGATATACAAAAGTTGTAGTTTGATTGCAATGTAATTACAATGATGACACATTCATCCTCAGATTCGTCTGCATATGTGCGACCAAGGTGAAAATGTGTATCATGGGTATTGATATTTCACAAACGTATGAGCACTGGGCAAGGTTGTATTTGCTGTGCAGCCTGTGCAAATCAATGCATTCCATATATAACTTAATCACAATATGTCTGAAAGAATCTAAATCAAGTCATTAACAACATTTACCATCTACTCGAAGGAGCTCTTCCTGATGTAGGTGGGGTCGCACCTCCTCTACCTCTTCCTCCCATACCTCTCGTCCACTTAGCACCTCTCTCGGGAGCAGGCGCATCACCTTGAGCTTGGCCATCGGCCGGTGCAGGTGCGGAAGCCTGTCGAGCGGGTGAAGAGGGAGTTGCGGTAGGTGAGGCAGTACCATTGGCCTCGGCAGCAGCCTTGGCGGCGGCTCGCTCTCTCCATCCTCCAGCTTTGACGGTCGTAGGGGCAAGGGCGGGAGCAGCAGCAGGAGTCTCAGCAGCAGCGGGGGCGGGGGCACCAGGTCGTCTGTAAGCTCCCGCACCGCTACTTCGTTCAGCTCGTCTACGCTCAGCTTCTTCCTCTCTTGCCAATCGCATCTTGAGCAGTTCTTCATCCTTGGCTCGCTGAGCATCTCTCTCAGCTCGTGCTTTGGCGGCTCGTTCGGCAGCTTCAGCTTTGGCAGCTTCAATAGCAGCAGCAGCTTTGGCTTCTTCTTCTGCGCGAGCAGCTTCTTCGGCAGCTCTAGCTTCGGCTTCCTCTGCGATAGTGAAGTGATACATGTCAGCGTCTACCACCATCGAGCGAACATGGGCGATGACAAATAATGTCTCGCGTTGATGCCATCGAACGGTAAACTCACCTGCAGCTTGTCTTTCCCTTTCTTCAGCTTCTCTCCTCTCTTCTTCCCTCTTGGCTTTCTCAGCCTTCTTCCTCTCGATCAATCTCTCTTTCAATTTCTTCTTCTCCTCTTCCACCTTCGCTCTTGCTTTCTCTCTTGCAACCTTGAATTCCTGCTCACGTTGAGATTCGACATTATCCCTAGCAACGATGAAATCAGGTAACATCCTTCCTAATCTGTTCTTCAATTCCACCGATGTCTTCTGCTGTTGGATGGCCAATTCTTTAGATTCCTTATTTAATCGTTCATGCTCGATCTTATCTTGAACTTTCTGTTTCTCATAATCTTCAACTAACAACGGCCTCTCTTCTTTCCTCATGGCTCTCTCCAAATGATCAACCCTCTTGCCGACGATTCTGAGTCTTTCGGCATGTTCCCTCTTCTCTTTGGCCAACTGCTCAACTTGAAGAGCAACCAATTTCGACGAATCCAGATCTTCGATAGATTTGATATCAACTTTCAAAGCTCCCTTATCAGCCAATTGTTTGGCCAACTGTTCAGCTTCGGCTCGTCGAGCATCTTCCATCTGTTTCTTCAATCGATCAACTTCAGCCTGTTTAGCTGCCTCCTTCGCCCTTCGTTCGTCCTCCAAAGCCTTTGCCTTCAATCTCTCAGCCAAAGCGGTGGATTCTTCTCGTTGTTTCCTCAAATTGGCTTCTTCCATTAATTCTCTTCTCTTCTGGACGATCTGTCGTCGATGAGCGACTTGTTTTCGTTCTTCTTCAGCTTGAGCCAGAGCAGCGGCGAAAGCATCAGCTCGAGAAGTGACAGGAGTAGGGTTAAGGTATTGAATGGTGTTGTACAAGACGATGGCGAGGTCAGAAAGTCGGTTAGGTTGAGCGGTGGAGGTGACGAATGTGATGGTCTGAGCGACATGGTCAACTGAGGCACTAATGTCCCCTCGTCGACAGGCGGACATAAGGAATTTCTCGAGAGAAGGCATGTCGGTAGCCCAAGGGGTGTTCTCGAATGGTTTGACAAGGTTCAAGATATGAGAAAGGGTGACAGTGTCATAAACTTGAGCGAGTTCTTGAACAAGTCGAGAGAGGACGACTTCTCGAAGGGCGGGGAGGTAAGGTTGGTACTCTGGAGCAAGAGAGCTGATGAGTGGAGCAAGAGTCTTGCAAGCAGTGGTAGGTTGGAAGTCGACTTCGAGGATATGGTAGATCTGTCGGATATCGGCGGGAACTCGCTTGAGATGTTTACCGGCAGCATCCTTGACGAGTGATTCTCGAGTGGGCATCTTTGGGAGATTGAGTAAAGCGATTAATCGTTGTTTGGTCTCGACTTCACCAAGGGGAACAGCAAGAGCTGATAAGAGGACACTTCCTGGTGCTTTGTCGTTGGAGATACCTGCCCTTTCGGCGTATTGAAAGTATCTTGCCCAAGCGGCAGCGTGGAAGACCGCAGTCTGTTTACCACCTTCAGCTTTGAAGATCTGGGTTAATTTCTCGTAATAGTTGGCCATCATGGCTGGTTTAGCTACTTTTTTACCAGCAGCAACCAATCCATGAACATCTTCAACCGATCTGAAAGCTTCTTGCCAAAGTTCTAATTCTACAGCAGTCTCCAACTGTAAGAATCTAGTATCAAGGAATCTACCGAGAGTCTCAGGATCGGAGAGATTGATGGCATGTTGTTGATGACCGTATTTAGCCGCGTTGGTGAGATCCTTTCGGAGACGTTGTTCGCACAATCTTCTAAAGTCAGATTTTCTCTGGTGAACTTTACAGAAGCTGAAGGCTCTGTGAGCGACTGATTGGTAGATTACTTCCAACCTGTCGTTACTCTTGGCGATATCTAATGAGATGTCATAAGCGTCCCAGCAGAATTTCTGAGCGGGAGCAATCAACCTCCTCTCGATTCTTTCTCTATCACCAGCGTTGTCAACAAAGGTATCTAAGAGCAATGAGGTGGGTTGGAGAGGGAGTTCGTCGTCGACAACTGGGTTTTCGGGTAGAGCGGCAACCTCAGCTTTAGCTTGTTCGGTAGCTGATGCAAGTCTTGCTTCAGCTTGAGCGATGAAGTGGTTCAAGACCTTTTCGATAGAAGCGACCGAGGTAGTTTGGACAGCATTCTTGAATTGCAGTAAGGCTTGTCGAGCATGAGCTTTTCGGTTCATCTCCACACATAGGTCGAGGAATTTGAACACGATAGGCTCGAGAATGCTGACAGGGGTGTGCTTGAACTTTTTGCTGTTGGTCAGGAGATATAGGATATTAGCGAGATAACCTTCATAGCTATATGTAGGCAAGACCATATTTCTTCCTTCGAGTTCACTCACCTCATGAACACCTCTACCAAGTTCTCGAAAGCTTGTTGTTGAGACTGAGGTGTCCCAAGAGCCAAAAGCTCTTCTGATCGCTGTAATGCACCAAAGAGAGTCAAATTAGCATGTCCTCCGGCCAATCTCTTCTGGTCTCCATAGATAAACCCACCTTGAGCGCATTTTCAGGTTTCACGTATATAGGAGGCATCTTGATGAAGCTTTTCTATATCCTCTAATCTTTCTTTTTCTTTTCTGATGAATTGATTGAATTTGACAAATTACGTCTTTGCTGTTTTTTTTTGAGGGTTAAGCAGACTGGGTTTCTTCCTCCGTGTCGTCCGATCTGGGTAGTCGAATCTGTAGACAGGATTTATCGATTGCAGTCGCTGTTGATGAGGGTGAGTTGGGGGATGGATAGGATACGCAAGGATGATAGCTATAATCTATATGTCTATCCATGTCTACATGGTGGTCTCCTCGTGTAAAAAAGTTAGATTCATTGTTCCTCATGATATCGCCGAGAGTGCCATTCATTCCATGTGCCATATCCCCGCTGTGTGGCACCTGATCATCTTACGTTGGGTCGTTTCAAGGTTGTCCGATCCATATGACGCTCATCCACATCCACATATCCACAGCATAACATAACATCCTTCGCCATTCCATTCCATACTCATCAACCATTCACCTCACACCCAACCATACCACAGATACTCTAGACACCACAGTCACCAATGGCATCCTCATTACAGCACCTGTGAGCTCAACCCCTCTTCATCTGCCCCTCCAGAACGGAACGCTGACCTGCCATTCTCGCTCTTCCGCAGTGGTCGAGGCGGTGAGCATACCTATCGAGTAAACATTCGCCATCCACCTGTACCTGTACTGATGACTTGTGCGCATTGTAGCTCTCCGAGTGGCCAAGAACTACACCAAGGGATATACCGACACTCAGACAAAAGTCCGAGATGCGACATCCAACGATCCGTGGGGTCCCTCGGGTCAGCAAATGAATGAGATTGCTCAAATGACATATAACCAGTGAGCTTTTATCATAGCAATCATCATCATAGACAGCGAGAAAGCTGGCTGATAAAGTGGATGGTGTATGTAGGAGCGATTTTGTCGAGATCATGGAGATGATGGACAAGAGATTGAACGATAAGGGTAAAAACTGGAGACATGTATTCAAAGCTCTGACTTTGTTGGATTATTGCTTACATGCTGGATCCGAGAACGTTGTGATCTATTTCAAAGATAATATATATGTTGTAAAGTGAGTCCCCGTCTCTCCCTCTCTTTCCTGAAGAGGCGTCACGAGGCGTCACGACTGACAATTGTTTTGGGATGCGATAGGACCTTGAAAGAATTCGTATATGTGGATGATACGGGTAAAGACGTCGGAGCGAATGTACGACAAAAAGCCAAAGATATCACCAATTTGCTTCAGGATGACGCTAGATTGAGGGAAGAGAGGAGATCAAGAGGTGCGATGAGAGATAGGATGTTGGGTAATATCGAGAACAGCGGTTTGAGAGGTCATGATGATTATGGTGAACCTCGAAGTCCAGCTAGAGAAACCCCTAAGTCAGTGCACGGAATTGGTTATTATCGTATCGTGTTAGATCAGTTGCTGATAATCGGATTTACCCTGTAGACCCAAACCGAACAGGAACAGAAACGAAGATGATGATCTACAAAAGGCCATCGAGGAGTCCAAGAGAATGTCAGAAGATGAAGCTAAGCGTAGATCGCAAATTACGAAAGAGGAAGATGATCTGAGGAGAGCTTTGAGGTTGTCAGAAGAAGATGAGGAAAAGAGGAAGAAGGATCTGGACTCGAGTAATCAAAATGCTCTGTTTGATGATAGTCTGAACATGTGAGTATCCTGATGTCGAGTTCAGCTAGGATAAGAGCATCAGAGGAAAAACAACATGGATGTTGAAAGATAAGGGGAACGAGAATCTGTTCGCTAGGTGCTCATTAGCTGATATGACCCTCACCTAATGTAATAGACAATCCAACAACGCCTACCAACAACAACCTGATCTATTCGCTCAACAAACTCAACAAATGCCTATGATGCCTACGGGAGGGTGGCCATTGGTAGATGTAGGATACGGTCAACAACAGCAGTTGCAACCCCAATATACTTCCTACAACGTGAGTGGACCGTATTCACCGACAACGCTATCTTGCAAATGATCTGAGCTGAATTTGTGATTTTAATAGCCCTTCCATGCTCAAATGATGCAACAGCAACAACAGGAGGAATATATGAGACAGCAGATGGCATTACAGGAACAACAACGTCAACAGGAAGAATTCATGCGTCAACAACAACTCTTACAACAACAAAATACATCTTTATTCCCTCAACCTACAGGTTACGGATCTAACAACCCATTCGCACCTGGTGGAGGTATGCAATCACAGCAATCATACTCACCTGCACCTCAACAACAGCCGCAATCTTCGTTCCTCCCTGTTCCTGTCGTCAGCCAACAACAACAACAATCACCTCAGACTACTCAAAAACCCTTGGAACCTCAACCTACGGCTAAACCCACGCCATGGACCGCGCCCGCTCCGAAAAGAGATGATGGGGAACATTCAGGTCTGGCTGCGTTGTTGGCGAAAGGTAGAGAAGATGGTTTGGATACTTTTGGAAATGTTGGAAATCTACGTGAGTCCTACTGGCCCCTTCCCCAAGACGGACTGGCTGGCTATGACTCTTCCGCTAACATCTATGTTTTTACCATCTTAGGTATTCCCGTTGGATCTCAATTCCACAATTCAAACAGAATGGCGGTCCAACAAACTGGTGCGCAAGGGTTCGGTGCGAATAACCCTTTCGGTCAATTGCAAAGTCAACAAACCAATCAACAGCAACAACAACAACCACAGCAAAGGAATGATCAACCGTTCTTCTCCATATAGGAGCGTGCAATGGAATATATATCCCTCTTTTACGATGTTTTTGTGATAACAAGTCGGAATTCCTTAACCCGACTTAAACACAAATTTTTACATATATACCTGATTCTGTTAGCGTTGTAGATACACCTTTTTCTCTATTCCTTATTTTTTGACTTTTATATGATATGAAATGCATGATAATTCACAACGTTTCAATTCTAGGTCTACACAATATTTACATTTCATCTACAACAAGTCATCCGAGATTCAAATGAGGGTCTATAGGAGAGTACAGTATAATCTTGACAAGGTGTGCGTAAATGAGTCTAAGCGCATCGTGCTAAGATTGTATTCACATGAGGGTGAATTTCAGCAAGGCGATGGAAAGTGCTTTCGATTCCGATTAGATCGGACCGGAGATAATCAAGCCATTCGTTTCGCAATTAAGATGATCAATATTGATATTCCAGCGAGGATCAACGAATCTAGGAGATAGAAGGCTGGACTTCTTTGTTGATTGGGTCTGAGATTGGGAGGGGGAGGACCAGTAGCGTTTGCGTTGGTGATTGTTTCTACGTCGGTATCGTTATTTATGACGGGGTCAGTTGTTGGGAGTGAAATTGTACGTGTCGGAACGGGAGATGAATTTTCTCGCTCCTCAACAGCTGAAGCACCTCCCACTCTCGAGGATTGCGAAGGTCGTATAGGGTTTCCAGAAGTGGAAGGGATAGAAGGCGGTTCCTCGATAGAAGGAGGGATAATATCGATTGGTAAAGCTTGTAGACCCGTACTTGATGGACCTATCGTTGAGGTATTCGAGGAAGGAAGTATACTAGGTATTTCTTGAGGATTCGGATCTATCGATATATCGGATTGATCCTTTTCTGGTTGATCATTTGAGATTGAAACTACCTCACTTGACGATTCACCATTTTCCTGACTCGCCTTATCATGTACGTGGGATACCGCTTGTCCTTCGGTCTGTGTAGCACTAGAAGATGAAGGTGAAGCTGAAAAAGGCGGTATAATCTCTTGATTTGTCACGCCGCAATTCGGGCATTTCCAATCTTTCGACAAATTCGCTAATCTCCTTCTTTCCTCTTTCGAGTAGTCCAATGCACCTATCGCCGAAAGCGCTTCACCGGTCTGCATCCAGAAGGATCGAAGACCTACGACGGCTGAGAAAGATAAAAAGATAACCCCAGTCAGTCAAGCTGACTGCTAATTGGTGATGATCCAAGGAATGGTGGAATGAGACGTTAACAAGGACGAATGATCACTCACCTGTTCTCACTCCCCAAGCAGGCTGCCAAGATCCGGCATGAAAACTCGTTAATCCATCTATACAGATCTGCATTTGGCATTCCACGTCAGCAAGCTTTCTTACCATTTGAGATTTAGGCTGACCCACCTTCTTTCCCAGTTCGAATCGACCGTTGGGAGTCATGAGAATGATATCAGGTGCTGACATCGGGTAGCTCGGCGGTAGAAGTATCCTGAGGTGGTATAACCCTATACATGAGATGCACATGATATGGTTAGATTGGTGAATATCCAAGAGTTCAACAGACTCACCTCCATCGTATTCACTGCCTGATACACCTCTCATCGTACAATGCCATTCGAATATATCGTCCTATATCGCATTTAGGATTCAGTTGTTGTTTCACTACTATATGCCATTTGATATCTTATGCGTTGCCAGCTATACCCTACTCACCTCTAAAGGCGCAGCAACGAAACCATCTTCCTCTATATCAGCATTGGCGAGCTCAGAGGCCTCTTGCATGATCCGCTTGACCGCTGTTGAGCGAAGATTCACCTTGGGTCTTGAGCTGGACATTGTGGTGGGTCTGCTATCCTGGCGACTCGTGTGATGATGTAGTAGATGATCAAAAGCAAAGAGTGAAGAAAGGTCGTTGCTGATGTGTCACTCACTATCTTTGTTGATATGACGTTCCTTTATGCACTTTCACTCGGCCGAGAGCCGAAATTCGCCGATCATCATCAACATATACATCGTCTTCTCTTCCATCTATTGAAACTCATCATCTTCCATCTGTGTATAATCCGCCATCCCATCTCATCACAATCCGACAGATCAAGAACAAACGAACAGATCGACATCGAGACGCTTAACGAACTACCATAATCACTCATCATCCCTTCTGACATCCCTCCTCCCTCCTCCACACACCATGGCAGAATCAACAATCCCTTCCTCCTCTTCCTCTCATCCATTACCACACATCGCACCCGTAGGAGATGGACCGCACGAATCGGTAGATATCGATGCTGGACCTTCCAATCGACCGTTCACCGATGCCCAGGTGGAAGAGTTCAGAGAACAAGATAGGTGGTTGCCTGTGAGTTCATGCTCTTGCTCTACTTTCAGTGTATCATATATGTCAGATGTCAATATCGAGGTCGGATGGCTGACATCCGTTGTGCACTGGATCATTAGATAGCAAACGTAGCTCGAATTATGAAAACTTCTCTACCAGCTTCAGCGAAAGTATCTAAAGAAGCTAAAGAGTGCGTTCAAGAATGCGTATCGGAATTCATATCGTTCATTGTAAGTATCCCAAAAAAATAAACAAGTACAACATAACCGTTATTGATCTTTTTGTATCCCGCATGGAAACGTAGACATCCGAAGCAGCCGAGAAATGTCTGAATGAGAAACGGAAAACGCTCAACGGCGAAGATATACTCACATCGATGCGATCATTGGGGTTCGATAATTACGAAGGGGTATTGAGGGTCTACTTAGCCAAATATAGGGATTCACATCACTCGACGAATAAGCGTGGTGGGGAGGACGACGATGGGGATGTCATTTCTCTGAATGGTGAACCGAAGAAGAAGAGAGGTAGAGGTAGACAGAGTACTACGGGAACTGCTGGAGGAAGTGCAGCTAATTCGGTGGATGGGAAAGGGAAGAAGAGGAGGGTGGATGATGAACAGGTCGATAAAAGGTAGCGATCTCGAGTCTATTTGTAAATGAGGGCGAGGGGAGAGGACGGATATGCTAGTGACAATAGGTGTCTTGTCCATACTGGCAGTGGAGGCGGGCAAGGTGAAATCTACGTATGATCTATATCAAGTGAATGACGAGACAAGGTCATCCATTCCATGTGACTTGGCCATGCAATGCATTGTATTCTGTTATTATAACTTGTTATGAATATTCCTTCTGAAATGATCTCCAACGTTGCAGCTCCCTTATAGCACTCTTACGAATTCGCCATCGCTTCCCCATCTAGAACAAAGATCTACACAAAGGACAACTACTGGAGTGAGAACTGTTGAACCACTTGAACAAGCACGAGGCGTGGAATCGGTTTTTACAGGTCCTACAAGGTTTGGTAGGGAGCGTACGGTCCGTCAGGGATATGATCCTACATATAACGGAAGACGAAAGTGCATCATGTCAGTTACTCAGCTTTATGGGCTCTAGCGAATTAGGGAAAGTACGAACGAATAACAAATAGCACATTCTACAACACCTTCGAAATGGAGTGACACGTTCTTCTTGAACACCGTCAACGCTTCGAGGATCAGACCGTTCTGTATGAACGAAAAGCAATAATATCAGCACAAATGGCAAAATATGTAACACAGCCATAGACTCGATCAAGAAAAATGTATTTTGATTCCTAGAACATAGCATAGCATCACTCACCCTTGACGTTATAGTCTGCTGAGTACTCATCAACCATCCTCTCCATTTGTTTTCCGGTACGCCTACTCTCCTCAAATCCCTTACGTCGACACCCTTGAGGGGGAATTCCGCAGGAAGTCTAATTCCAATTTCCATCGGTTGTTCATCGACTACATAACTCGCTATAGCTTCTGAAGATCCGCTACCCGCCGAAGCAGCGAGTGTAGCTCCTCCACCTTGAGCAATACGTATATTCAATCCTTCTTCTGTAAGTTGTTTCAACGCTGATGGTTCTCTGAGAGCTTCGAATTCGTGAGCGATGATCACGGGGGAATAATGACGGGCAACAAAAGTTAACATTGACATTGACAGTTGTCGAGATTTGATAGATTCGTAATAACTCCTCAGGGCCGACGGGATGGTGACTAATGCTCGATAGAACAAGTAGGATGCTAACGGCGTGAGATCGGCCAACTCCTCGGGATCAAGTACTATAGAACAGTATATGATATCAGCATCCATTCTAGTGTGATGATTCCACAGCGCAACTCACATTCTGGATAAAACTCGTCAACGGCATATTGACTTGCAGGGAAGTTCCAGGCTCCCATTTCCGATACGCCCAGCATGGCAAACAACATCGGTAGCAGTCCTTCGGTAAGCAGCTTGGATGAGTTTAGCTGGTCCAAGTAAGCCCATCGAAGTGTGCGAGACTATTCGATTGGATATATATATCAGCTGGTTTAAGCATCGCTTGAAAAGAGCTAACACGACATACGGCATCTTCGAAGTGATCAAGGATAGCCAGCCAAGCGAGCAATTGACCGAGAACCTATTGACGAACCATGATTAGCACACAGGCGCTTCTTCGGTGTAGAGGAGGATGTCATATACTCACAGTGTATACTTCGATCTCGCCCATCCAATCGATTTTCAACCCTTCCCCAACTATATCAATCAGCTCCTTCGGTAACTCAATTGTCCTATGCTGATGTCCTTCTTCAGCTTCCGCGATAGAAGCTTCCACCTCAAGTACCAAGGCTATCGTATTATGCTTGATGACTTTACTCAAAATCCTATATGAAGCACATTGTACAGCCGAAGAGGTTGATAGATGGATAAGATCTGCTAGTTGACCGAGAGAAGCGTTCTCCATCATGTGTTCCGGGATGTCTCCCAGCAGGTCAAGTACGACGTTTTGAATCATCAGTAACGGTGTGGAGTCAGCTAAGATGGCACGAGGTCTCAGCTAAAGCTCCACACAACGGACATAAATCATCTCACCTGTTCGACATTGTAATAATAGGTTTAAGACAGCCTTCATATGATCATCTTTCGCTGTCCAGCTTGCTCGTAGCGATTTATTCGTTTGACACAAGTCTCGTATCTGCTGGAGCAATAATAACGACTGGTACGTGAGACAAGCAGAAGTGATATCGTCCAATGACGCATCCTATCATATACATAGCCATCAGCCTCCATCCCCTTTTTCTCGGCTCCGGTATGTCTGATGACAGAACGATCACTCACCTCAAGACCACTCTCTACGAGATCAAAGATAGAATCCCAATGACCACCTAACAGATCCTGTACGACAGGTGCCAAAGCAGTCTCCAACTCAGCGATTCTGTACTCCACTTCTTCAGGCATCTCTCCCTCGTCGTCATCAGCAGTCAACCAAGGATTGACATGTCTAAGAACGAATATAGCTCGTTGTTGAGGCAAGAATACTGAAGCTGCATCTGCCGGTGGCGCGGAGGCTATCAATAATCTGATATAAGGTATGCCTTGTTTTCGTACTGCTGAAGGTGTAGCTTTGACAGAGGTTAAAGCATTCGCGAGACGATTTTGAGCGAGAGCGAATGATTTATGGTCTAGAAGAAGTGGCTTGATAGCGTATATTATCGCTAACGCAAGTTGCGGTGCTGAAACATGGTTTGTCAGCTATCGAATAAATTCTCTTCATCGACTAGCTCACCTTTATCAATCAAGCTCATACCGAAATTCAACCAAACTTCAGCTTCCGCCTCTCCGGCACCACTTTGCCTGAAATGTCTGCTCAATACGTCCTTGAAACTCCTGGCACTGATATCTCCTCCTGTATCTGTGATATCATTCTTCAAAGCAGACAAAAGCTTCTGCAATAGATCTGCGTTCTCAGGCAAGGAACCTCCCTTGAGAATCTGAATGGTATCGTTGTGCCAAGAGATAGGCGCTTCATCAACGAACGACATAGCATATGACAGAGCACCTTCGACCTCCCTTACGAGGTCCATCAGGTGTACTATAGATGCCGATTGAGCATAGAGACCCCTCGAAGATCCAGGTACGCCCAGAGTATCTTGTGTAAGCTGGTACGCGGCTAGAGCCACCTGGAGTAAAGCCGGTTGAGATGCCACCAGTTGACGATCTGCTCGTAGAAGCGCTACGACAGCTTCAGCCCATCTGGCTGCTCTTGATCGTCCAATGAGGTCAAAGTCGGACTCCAGCGAGATATCCGGTGTCGCTTCAGAAGAACAGGGTACAAGCGGGTCAATTATTGGTAGCGAAGGGTGGGGAGGTTGATTTGTATGGGTGATGATCTCATCGATGAGTTCGTCGATTGTAGGGAGTAAACTTCTAGAAAGTTCGATGACCGACGGGGCTCTGAGATCTCCCAAACTGGTTGCCAAAGCTACATCAATGAAAATTGTAGGATCAACTTCCACTTCCACACGTTGAATCCCTTCTTTCAGGGCTTGATATATTTTGTGGAGTACCAGCTGTTTCTTCTCGTCACCGAGCTGTCCAACTTTGACCCAAAGTTGAGCTAAAGCTTCGTCTTTACCAAATGATGAGGCGATATGACCCGGAACTCGAGGAAGGAGGAAGATCACATGATGTACCGATATCAAGCTTTGTATCCAGATGTCTGATTTGATGACTTCGTCCAGATGTTCCGATGCATACGTAGCAAAAATCTTGAAAGCTGAGATAGGCAAAGTATCTTCCGAGAAATCGTGACCAGTGATGAGCTTCTCGGTTGAGTCATGGATTGCTGTAGAGACTAGGGCAAGAACCTCGTCTAGCGCGTCTCGAGAGAGATATTGAGTAGCCTTCAAGCATGATATAGTGACGCTGGTGGGTTCAGGAGAATTTGACGCAAGGGCTGATTGAGTTGATTCCGTTGCTAGATTATCCAACGAACCAGGTTGTAACAGTCCATTAGTCGGTGCTGAGAGCAAGCTCTGCGCAAATGAGAATGGTTTAACAGTGTCGGTCTCGGATGATTGAAGTAAGGAAAGGGTGATCTGCTGTATCCTTTCTTGATTGCTCGATGATTTGGAATGTATGGCGCTGAGAAGCGAGACAAGGAGGTCTGAGGGAAGTGCGGTGGAAAGAACAACACGATTATCCTGGACAACCTGGACCAGAGACTATGAAGTAGGGCAGGGTCAGAGATAGTTGAAAATATTGATAGAATCTTTTAGACACTCACATTCGTTGTCTCATCATGCACCAACTGACTGTATTGCTTGTATCCTTCAAGAAGAGTTTCGACTATAGTGACGATGGAAACGCCATCTCCCGCTATAGATTTAGGTAATGCTTCCACACATCGCTGTAATAACGATGTGATAGATTGTTCGGTTGTCTGAAGCACAATCTCACTATCTGTCGATGCCCTGAGTGCTGAAAGGATTGAAAGGCTCCTTGACAGGATGGAGCTTGAGGGGTTCTCAGGGAAACAACCTTCCACTATCGACTGCTTGACGATCTCCGAAAGATCCTGTGCCAGACCGGCATCGACCGTAGACAACCTTCCTAGAGATCTCCCAAAGGCGTTGGCTTCTACTTCCTGACTAGCACCTTTCTGAGCACGCCTTCCGCCTCCTCTTCCACCAAACTCAAGTACACCTTCTTTCCACACCTTATCGCCCAGCTGGGTAATCACCAGCCAGGAGGCAGTCTCCTTGCCGTCATCCGATGACCAGGCTTTGCTTATCAGATAGCCTGTACAATCCAACATGGACTGTAAAAATACTTGGAAAGCGGATTGTTGTCCTGGAAGTGAATGGGTCGAAAGTAATCTCGAATCCACTGGTGCCCAGATATGAGAGAAGAGGTTTTGAAGCTGGGATGTCGGAGAAGAGACAAGTGGCAAGAGATCGGCTGGGAGGGTCGATATCACCACCAAGAGTAGGGGATATGTGAGATGTGGTATGGTGGGGCAGATCGTCGAAATGAATTCTAGGAAATTGGCGTAATAAGGGGATCTGGTGATTGGAGCTGATTGAGAGACATCGTCCTGATTACAGTTTTCTGGCCTTTCCTCCTCCTCATCGCTGCCGCTCTCATCATCGTCGTCATCATTGTCCTCGTCCTCTTCATCTCCATTTGCGGAGATCGTCTCTTGAGCAGATCCACGCCTAGACTGTGACTCGGAGGTGATCGTCCAGCATTCAGGCCACTCTGTACATTTGCTCATCAGCTATGATATTATTGAAGTTGAGGAAAAACGGGATGCACAAATCGACTCACTCCTGATAAACTTGGCGATAGCCATCGCAGCAGTCTCCCAAACAATCCCTTCCGTTTCTAACCAGCAGTTACCAAGTACAGCATCCGATAACATCCTCAACGTGTCTTGCTCTTTCAGTTGTTCTGGGTAATTCTCAACCAGGGTAGATAATAACGAATATGCTGCCCTTCGGATAGGAGGTTGAGCAGTACCTAATCCATTTGGCGAATCTGAATCTGAGTTATCGATGGTCTCTGATGATAGAGCTAACCATAATCCTGGATTCTTAAGCAAGTTGACTAAATCTGCTGGGAGATCTTTGATAGCCGCTTTCGGTAGTTGTTGTATCAGATAATTCAACCCTACCAATCCACCTACTCTATACCTTGCTAAGCGCTCTTCCACAATCTCGCCATCTTCCGCTGCTGTTGACGTCGAGGCAGATACTTGCTGTTTGGGCTGAGGAGTAGGGGTGGATTTACCTTTCCCTCCTCCTTTGGTATTTTGACCTTTCTTGTTCGGTGCCGGAGACGAAGTGGAAGGGGCTGAGGATACGGGTGCAGGATGTATGTTATCATGTAAAGTAGCTGGGTCCAATATTGATAAAGTCAAGTATTCGACTATGTCTCCTAAGTGTTGTGAAAAAACAATCTTCTCCGAATCGTTTGACGTCGAGCTTGTGTCTTCCCCCTCTTCCTTCTGTGTCGGAGTAGACCAGGTGACGGAGTTTTCCCATGATCTCAGACCTGCCCCTCCAGCTCTTCTACCTTCTTCCAGAGCAGCTACCATCCATGAACCCAGTACATCCCTACTCTGAGTTCCGGGTAATAGCGATAATGAGAGACTCTCTAATATAGCAGTCCGTAATGAAGGGATAGATAACAAGTCCGAGTGAAGCTGGATAGCCGAGGAACGATGGAAGGGGGATTGTAGTAGGCTAGCGAGATTATGGAGCTATCCCGAAGAAGAAGTACTTAGCTATCCGACCTAGACCATTCTAATCACGAAAATACTGCTTACTCACCCATACCGGTATAGCAGACAATATAGCAGTCTCTTTCAGCTCCCTCTCCAACCCCATCTCTTGATCTTCGGTAAGATCCTTTGTGGTCACAAGCTCATTTATCCAACCTTCTTTGAGCTCCTCTAACCCTTTTCGTCTAGTCACATCATCCTTCTTACCCAATCTTCTCAAAACCACAACCAGCTCAGCGGGTAGAGTTCTCGCTAGACCCAATCCATCCAAAGGATCGGGTATAGGTGGAGCAGGTGGTTTAGGAGGTGGTATATACTGTTTGATCTTTGGCAATGCTTTTTTCTGAGCTTTCGATAATTTCTTCTGACCCCTCTGAGGCTTCATGCCTGATTTTGGTTGGGCTTCATCTGGATCTTCTCCTGTGACTCTGGCGGCTTTTCGAGCGTTTTTCTTGCGCGTTCCGGCTGATGCGGATGATTTGTTGGCTTTGGGCATTGTTCAGGCTGTCTACTGTATCTTGCCCGTGGTCCTTCTAATTTGGGTGTAAGTAGGTGATATTGAATTGTACTAAGATTGATAATTCACGATCGACTTTGATTGACTCTGAAAAGTAAACTGGTCGTTCTCGTAACTTCGTCTGACCGTGACGTCAATCCCAGAGTGATTACAATCGGATTACGATCTCAGCTAATCAACTTCGTTGTAATCGGTCTGATCCGTTTCTAATCCGATCTACAAATGGCTTCGGATCCGTTATCCCCTTTGTTCACCACTTGCAATGCTCTCCCGCTGAGGAAAATAGCTAATTGCCTCAAGAAATACATGCATGAGATCATACCCAGATTGATAAATATCATATTAAACATATGAAAAGAACCTGTATCCTATAAATGAAACTAAATGAGAGAAGCTATATATGAAACATGAATTACCGTAACTAAGAATCTGACTTCACTCGAACGCCCATGTCATCTTTGATTATGTATGTATAAATGATGCTCAATTTTCTTGCCATCCGACATGTTCTAGCGCACCCGTCCTATCTGACCTTTCCAGATCTCTCATACTTCTCATGAACCATCCGTCTGTCTCGTTCCTGACACTCGTGTAGACGGGAGGTCCAACATCAGCCTCGTGATCCACAACATTCCTCTCATCCTCTTCCGGCTGAGTGGTATTTCCAGTAGCTTTGTTGACTAGCGATGTCAATCCCTTCTTGACCGTCTCAACGGGGTCAGAAGCTACTAGACTGTGTGATTGGACCGAGTGCTCGGACGCTCCCGTGTTGGGCCTCGAACCTCTTCGACCTTGGGTGGCAACAGCTAAAGAATGTATTTGAGAGATATTTCCGAATCCTTTCTCGTAGGCCGCCTCGGAACCATCAGTCGAGATAGGCGACTTGAGGTTGAGAGAAGAAGCATCAGACGTGTACCTCGCATGGTAAGTGTTGGCCGAAGCGGTATCGACGATCAATCCCTTAGAAGCTGATTTTCCTCGGGTATTCCATCGACCTTGCAGTTGCCCAATGGCGAAAGGATTACCAGAAGCGTCAATGCCCTTTTCTCCAGAATCGAAAGCATCAAGCTCAGCAGCCACATCTGTAGGCATGAGTGGATATACCTTGTTGAGATCAATGACTGTGTTTTTGGAGAACTCTTGGAAAGCCTTAGCTCGAAGTAACATAGCTTGTGATTTGGTGAAGAGACTGAAAGGTGTGTAAACGAATGGAGCGGGTGGTTTGTCGGACTCATGTCGGCCGGAAGCGAGGGCGGGTGCCTGCACACCTGACGCTCTTGACTGGACCGGAGTCAATCTAGCATCTGGAGCAGGTAAGACAACCTCAAGTACGACCATTTGAGCAGGCGCTTTGTCATCGTGGTCGGAAGCTGGTATTTCGAGAATCTCCGGTGAAAGTCGGGCGATGTCGAGCAACGTTGGCCAGCATCGCAAAGCGGTTGTGAGAGCTTCGATAGCTACCGCGATAGCTGCTTGGAACTCGTAGAGTGATTCGTCGATTTGAGAATGGAGAGAAGCTGATCCATCATCTGAATTTTCGGCTCGAGCCACAGCTTCATTACATCTTCTGAGTACCTCTCCCATATTCGCATTTGCTAACTCTCTAATCCAAGCTTTCATCGTAGCATTAAGTGGGTAGCCAACATCGGGAAGTCGATAAGCTGGAATCTGATGTCGAGCAAAATTGTATACCAATACGTCCAATCCCTGCATTTGAGTACCGGTAGGTCGAACACCGAAAAGACCGAGGTAGGCACCACCACTTTGAACGACAGGTCGAGTACCTCTCTTGGCATAGGTTTTACAAGCAGACAAGAATACGTCCATTTCTGGTTTACTGACACCGAAGTGGTCGGCCATGGCTTTGGAGAAGAATCGAGTTTCAGCCATTCGATAACCTCTCGAAGTGTATGAGTCGACAGTATCGTTTGATCGAAGTTGGTTCTTATCGGCGTTGGGGTTGTCCCAGGCTGATGGATTACCTTCACCGATTTCCCTGACCAAGAAAAGCATGACACCTTCAGAGTTGTGCATTCTAAGGGTGATACCGTGAATGGAAGATTCATCGTCTCCCTTCACACCTGCTTTACCTTCTTCAGCGGATTTTTCGGATCGTTCTTCCGGCAATCTAGTACCAGTGGTGAGTACTCTATCGAACATCGCTCCAAGCGATTCGACAGAAAGATCGAGCTGTTGGGCAAGAAGGACAGAGGCTTCGACGAATCGGCTTCGGAAAAGCAAAGTTTCCCATGAAGAGTTCAAACCCCTATCTAGGGCAGCTGGTTGTTGCGATTTACCCTTTTGTCGATCAATGACAGATTTAAGGATTCGAGGGACGAAAGGAGTTACCAAAGCCCAATTGAAAGAGAGTTGGTAAAGCCATTGGAAGGTTGATTGTCGAGGGTCGAGTTCACCCAATACTCGTTGAAGATCAGCGTCCGTCTGAATGACCTGCATAGGAATAGTACCATCGTTCTTCACTAGGAGTTTGCCGGTCTTGTCAAAAGCGGCACTAGCAATCACGATGTTTCTAGCTTTGTTCCTGATTTGTCGCTTGGTCATTGCATCCAAGAAAGCGATGACGAAACATAGAAGCACGATAACACCACACATAACCGAGATGGCGATGGTGAGTCGAGTAGCTTGTCCACCAGCATTAGCGAGGATCATAGGATCAACGCCTTGCTTGTATCGGTATGAAGTACCACCGAGACCGAGGTAGTGCATTCTGTGAGGTACATAATCAGCCCTTGTTTCGAAGAACATATGAAGAAGATGACTTACCCGCATACGGCAGTAGCCAAGAGAAGAGCACAAAGAGCTCGCTTCCACCAAGATTCCTCCCATTGAGCTCGAAGTCTGAAGAACAGGAACAGAGCAACGATGGCAGCGACGGCGGCGAGGATGAGAGCGAAGACGACGGTTACCGCAGTGTAGGTGACTTGTAGTGTGGGAAGTCGGAAGGAAGCAGAGTAGTGCATGAGACCGACTAGAAGCGATTATAAAGCTCAGCTTTCTGTATCAATGACCGAATGAGGGAAGACATACTGGTAAGACCTTGGAAAGCACCAGCGAAGAGCACTCTCCAAATGTGAAAGTCGATTTCTGAACCGATAAGCCAGAACGAGATGAACGTAGCCAAAATGGGGACGAAAAGGGATAACGCAGTCATACCCTTGTCGAACTACCAATACGTGACGAGATCTCACGTCAGCTCATGATCTTTCGATTTGTGCATAGAAGTGAAATGTCGAATTGGACTTACTTGAATATACCAAGTAACATACGGACTAGCCCTCAATCTTATACTTATCATACTAACAAAGTGCATACCCCAGATAGCACATGCCGCAAATACGACAGCAGCCAATAAGAGTAAACCATGATTTCTCCAACCTCTCGAAGAAGTTCTTCGACCGAGCACCAACAGAGTAGCGTAAGATCCCAAGTAAGATACGATGACCGATGCGACCAATACACCTGGTTGTGGTCGGAGGGGGATAGCGAAATCTATGTAGTAATCGGCCAATGCCTGGGGATCTATAAGAATCACAGGTATCAGTGAAAAGTAGATAGTTTTAAGGAAAAACAGAATCCAGCGAGTAAGAATCACTCACCATTCCAAATAGCTTCAGGAGGAGCCATCTTGATCGAATTCTTCTCCTTTTCTCTCGTCAAATGTGAAACTCTTCAGGTTACAAGCTAGTTGCAAGAAGACAACCGTGTAAGTACTTGAACAATGGGGATATTCCTATCCTCTCGAAAGTCCAAAAAGAAAGATGCAAGTCCACCAGGGACGTTGATAGTGAGCAGAAGCGATATAGTAAAGAAGCGAAAGGAAGAAGAAGAAAGAAGGATAAATGAATATGAGTCAAATTAGAAACGATGAGTATAAAGGTAGATCCAGAAGTGATCTCAGATAGAGTCGGAATCGGATTTCCACGATATAGCGAACTAGGGCTGTATTGAGTAGTAAGAAGAAGTATAGTAAAGTGGAACTGAAACGGACCTATACGATTGAATAGGTGTAAGGTGGGAGAGAAAGGATTGAGAATGAAAAGGCAGGTAGATATCGTGGCTTGGTCGGTGAAAGGAAGGCATAACAAGACGAAGAAGTCTAGTTGGGATGATTGACGCCATTGATAGAGAATCACAAGCAAAGGTACACATCCGATAAAAGGGTGTCAGGGGAGGGTGGTACATGTCAAATTCGGTGAGACAGTCATACACCATACACGAGGATTCATTGAACTGATTGACTATTTTGATTGATTAAATTGAGTTTGAATTCGAGTTGATTGATCGACCCAAACTGAAACAGAGACACACGCACACACCACTGATACGACTGAGACAGCCGATCATATGGATAGATGTGTTGTACACAAAGCGATACGAAGAGCCATCAAGATCTCTTCTGGAAAAAGAAAGAAGGAAAGATACGACCAAGAAAGAGGATGGACTGGTGACGTGTGAACACAAGCAAGCACATACACAACACACAGACGTATGAAACCAATGGTAAGGGAAATGATGAGAGAAAGCACAGACACACACACAATACCATTGCCGCACACGCACACCGTCTAGTCGTAGGCATCCCGGTGATGGAAATGAGCTACTCACACGTATAAACTACCAATACTGTCTCTCCTACTCAGCTTCAGATGTCCTCTTAATCAAAGCTCAGCTTCGTTGTCGTTATATCTGACCGCTTCTAGCTGGTCTCGTACACTATCGGTCGATCCCTCGAGGTCGTAAATCCGGAGTGGGACGATCAACACAATTTTACGTGTATTGATCTTGATGGTGATTTCGTGATCAAGATGCGATACAGATGCAAATGATGATAACAAGCTATCGATGTCACCATGTGCATACAGCCCTCAGCAGGTCGGGAGAAAACTGCATCTTAGTCTCACGTTGAGCTGATTTAGAGGATACATACATAGCAAAGGATCATGGTAGCTTCCGCATGCCAAAATCCATGTGCCCTCGATCAATCTATTCCGTACCTTACCTTATGAAAGCCATGAGGAGGAAAAGTTCTCATAGGTGCCCTAGGTACCTTCTGGAGAAAGGGTAAGACCAAAGATATAATTGAATCTAAAAGTCAAAGGCAAAGCGATCACGTAAGAAGAGCAGAAGAAGCCTGGTCTATCATTCGAATGTAACGACGACAGGCTAGGTCCAGGTAGGTCTTCAGATTTCCGGTCTATTCTGTCTTTCGGCTTTATGAGAAATCCAAGACGAAAGGAATCACAACGCGGATGATTTCATTTTTTGAAAATTCAAGGACACCATGAAATAAGGTGTGGTACTTGTACCCCTCAATGTCCCCCTGTCCTCTAAATGCTTCACCCGTAGTTTTCAGGAAAGTCTGATAAAGCTTGTATTACCCGAATACCTAAAATCTTCCTTCCCTCTTTTCTCACCCCTCCAACTATAGATACTGACTGAGCTGTGAAGAGATCTGATCTTCTCAAGTCTGTGCATCCTGCATATCAACCATGCACGGACGACGAGCCCAGCTGATGTATCCAATCCAGTAAAGAACGCCTCATGACGCACTAAAATCCGTTCATCCTTCTGAAAATCACATAAAATTACGGATACCACTTGTTCCTCCTGATCTTCTGGATTTCATGGCGTACATAAGCTTATAGGCACAGAGCACATCTTGGAATCGAACGTCATGAGGCGTAGAGGTTCTCTTATCTCCACTGGTCGACGGTCTGCAGATATGTATACAGTACCAGAAATGTGGATGAGTTCCATTACTGGGACAGCTTGATATTGCTATGGTAACACCAGTAAATATCTTGCAGGGTTGTTATATCTGCACCAGACTCGGAAGAACGGGAAAAAATTTGTGAGACAGCCATTCATCTCTGAATCCATTTGACCCTATAGACTGAAGCTAATGAAAACGCGCTACGGACTTATCGCGACGCGTCGACATGAGAACATGAGGATTTAGCTAGACTACAACTATTGCTAGAACGATATACTCGTACGCATCTTGTTATGGATAGCCAGCGAACACATAATAGCCGAGCTTTTACCTGTCGATGAGGTCTCCCGTTCCTACGAGACGAATGGTTGAAGCTTTCACCGCATCCTCAATCCGACTCTTCGATCATCAATACTGCCGATTACTCATATCCTGATCAATCAGCTGAAGACGTCAAGAACTTAGGTGCAACCGGATCTACCTGGCAAATTGACCTGTCGCAAGCTTTATCCCGTGACAGCGATGCGGCATAAGACTGAAGGATGTAAGAGATGTGCAATTACAAGCATGAAGTACGGAATTTAGATCAGTGTAAGCTACAAATCAGAATTTCCTGTTCAAAACAGATTTCGCTTCTTCTGCCATCTCCGTGATCTGAGCATTCCAAATCTTCTCATTACTCTCTTTACATTCCTTCTGGATCTTCTCGATGTCTTTCCCTGTACCTTCTACCCTCCATTCATACAAATCTCCGCTCCGTCGACTGGATTGCACTAACCACTGAGTCCTTTCTAATCTCGTCTCACTAAATGTCTTGAAAGCGATATCAACACCATTCAACCCTTGTTTTCTGACTTTGTCATCGTTGAGCAATTCAGCCATTATAGCAACATCCTCAATACACATTCCAGCACCTGCACCATGATGTGGACTAGTAGCATGAGCTGCATCACCCAAGACGCACACCCGCCTTTTGTGATACGATTCCATCGGATGATCACCCAGATCGAATATCGCCCAGCAATCAAGTTTCGGTTCGAGAATATCGATGATCTTCTGAACGGTAGGGCCGAAATGTTCGAAATCTTTCTTGACGTGTGATTTCTCAGAAGGCAATACGAGCTTTTCGGATGATGGCCATGGTTCAGAATTGGTTCGGAATGCTACGACGTTCATGGTTTCGCCGTGGTCCACTGGGAAAGTCAACACATGAGCATCTTGTCCCATCTATGACCAGGTCCAAACAAAAGTCAGCTCCTAATCTCTCTTTTTTCGTTGCATGTCTAAGAAAGAATGGCATCTAAAGCAAAAATGACACGACTCACATGCATCTTAGCATTCTGAGCCAAATCTTCTCCTAGCGCTTCAACAGCTTTCTTCATCGGGATCAATCCCCTATAAGCGTATTTATGTGTATAACTCGGTGAATTTCCAGGGAGATCTTTGCCTAACATCCAAGTCCTAACACTTGATTTGATCCCATCACACCCTATAATTGCATCTGTCTCTTCCTCAGTCCCATCATGGAATTTCATTCTCAGAGGCTTCGCATCTCCTTCGTCGATAATCGTATCTAGGTGTTTACCGAGTTTCGTTGTTCCCTCTCTTAATAAACCAACAATTTCATCTAAGAAATGAGCTCTGTGAACTGCATTCGCACCAAATTCATTCGTCAAGCTAAACAAATAAGGTTCTTGACCGATGGGCTGATCCGCCTCTCCGTCTAACCAGTCAAACCATGTTTTCTGCTTTTCCGTAAATATGTTTCTAGTAGCTACTTTCTCGAATGCATCGTATATGTCAGTCGAACAAAGCTTCATAGCTCTCGTAGCTGCTGGGTTGAAAGCCACTCCCGCTCCGATCTCGCCGAACTTGGGCGCTTGTTCGTATATTGTCACGTCGAGATTACGCTTTTGGAGTGCTATGGCTAAACAGACTCCGGATATACCTCCGCCGATTATCGCTATTCGAGGTTGTGAGCCCATCTTGATGGGATTTTCTTCAGTAGTAGAATAAGATTTTTAAGAGACTGTAATTCAAGAAAGAAGAAAAGATGAATGTGAACCATATATATAGACAGTCTCATCTACCTGTGTTGAAACCTATTCATCATGTTGTCATTGACGGCAGCGTCCTCATCGCCATCGACCTGCGTCATCTAATCTCGCTTACTTTCTTCGACAGACAGAGATGGCACATCCACCTATTGACCTAGGCGAGCTCCAGCTCATACCCGCGACCTCTACGACAGGACATCCCTGTCAAATTCGACACTTTTTAAAAGTGAGATCACCTGGAGTATGAGCAGACATGCATAGGTTGGCTCTTCCTAGATGGTGAGTGGATGTGCCATGTGTCGATCACGAAGCAAGCTTATGTAAGGTGCTGTGAGTGCGTCATATCGCAGTCAGTCCCATGCCCGCCGGTGATTGTCCTTTGACCCGTTGACAACGACACGAGTAATAACAACATATTCAATCATCATCTGCTCTCTTATTGCTCTTTTCATCAACTATAGCGACATTAGCAGCATACTACTTCTTATCAAAGCTGTAGCAGATCGGCAGCGAGCTTCATATCACGCATCACTTGGCTATACGATCAAATCAGGGGATCAGGAACATAGAGAATCCCACCGTTCGATATCGGACTTCTCCAAGGTTCCATCAAATCACCGACGAGATCAGGTGATCATCATGCCCAACGCAGCGCCGTTCTGGCTTTGCCATGAGGTCAGTCTGACCATCTATTCATCTTCCACCATGAAAATGCGTTCAGGAGCATCACGCCAGCAGATCAAGCGGACGTGGCCCACGATGATGTGCTGATGTGATATAATCAATTACAGTGTGGTGCTCAAATGCGGCCTGTCACAGTCAATGGTGTATCGCATTGTGCATCATGCAACGGTGAATTCATAGAGATCGTAAGCATCCGCTTTCCTCTGTAGGTTGAGTCTGGAGCTTACGATGATATGACAGCTTGACCCAGAAGTCAATCCTGATCCATTCCATGAACTTTCTCCTGCTCCGCCGAGTCGTCCTGGCGCCGAACCATCCTCACCTTCTCGATCGAATCCTCCACCTCCACCATTTCAGCATAATCCAGGACAAGGCGGACAGTCCTTCTTATCCAGCTTATTTGGTAATATATTAGGTGCCGCAGCAGATCATCAACATGGCGAAGGATCACGTACACCCTCAGGTGGGAGTGGGGGTAATGATGGATCGGACAGTACCGAGACAAGCCCTAGTAGGAGTACTGGAAGAACTGGAGGATCAAGTGGGGGAGCAAGGACATTCGCGTTCAATTTCCCAGGTGGAGGGAGAGGTCAAGTAGTCTTTGGCTTCGGTAATGGTAGTGGTGGAGGCATGGGAATGGGTCCCTTTGGTCCCACAGGTCAAGGTGCAACCACTGGAGGGATGGATTTTGAGAGGTGAGTGGACGATGCAATCTCGATTCATCAACGCGTATGCTGATCATCATAAATGGCCAGCTTGTTCCCTCAAGGGTTTGGACCCCCTCCTAGAGCAGGACCTGGCGGACCTCAGCCCTTAGGTCCGGGAGATCCCATGGATGGAGCAGAGCTGGTGAGTCGACAAACATTTCTAACAGTCCAAGGCAGACAGCTGACAATGTGACTAGTTGCGTGCCTTAATGGCCGTGATGGGAGAGGAAGGACAGGGAGGTCCAGGAATGTTCTTTGGTCCAGCAGGGAGAGCGAATCTTGGAGACTACGCAACTTCAGAGCGTAAGCTATTGCTCTTATAGGTCCTCTTCGCTAGCGTACAGCCTACTGATCTTGTAAATTCCAATAGAGGGATTTAACGATATACTGGAAAGATTGATGCAAGCGGCTGGTCCTCAGGGGCCATTACCTGCTTCGGACATTGTCATCGAAGGCCTACCAAGGTTCAAATTCGATGACGAGAAGAAGCTAGGTAAGCTCAGTATGATTTGTGCATGCATCTAGAATAGCTAACGTTTGCCCTCATTATCAGCCCAAAGCACGTATAAGGATTGTCCAGTATGTAAAGATGATTTTGCAGTGGGAGATGAGGTTATGAGGATACCTTGCGCGTGAGTTGATACAGCTCAATGGCTGAGCGATCAGCTGACAAAAGTTTTTTAGGCATATTTTCCATCCGGACTGTCTAGTACCATGGCTGAAGCAGAATGGGTCGTGTCCTGTATGGTGAGTTTGCGCTTGTTCCAGTATACTTGCCCGAAGTTCTACCTGCTGATGATCATATACCTGTCTAGTCGATTCTCTTTGGTACCAGAGGAAGAAGATCGGGCACGACGGTCTCAAGGACAAGGGCAAGGGCAAGGGCAAGGTTCTGGTACAGCACAAGACAATCAAGAGGGTGGTCAATCAACGATGACGAGTATCCTCAATCGATTATTTGGCCAAGCGGGCGGGACTACAAGTAACCCAACATCACCTACCGATAATGAGACAAACCACTTCACCTTTGGATCCGCCGGACAGGCTGCTCAATCATCAACTCCTGGAGCAACCACGTCGTCCAATTTTCCTCCTGCATCGAACTCAGTAAACAGTGCCGACCAGCCTCCAACTGCTGCTACCGGAAACAGCGCTCAATCGGAAGACCCTCCTTCTCCGACTTTGCCTACTTCAGGTCAACCAGTGACACAAAATTCTCCACATACTTCAGAGCAGGATCGTCCCTCGCTGTCTAGTGCTATACCCGAAGATTACAGAGCAAGGCACAGGGAAAGGGAAAGACAGCGACAGCATGAAGAAGACAATCAAGGGTGAGTCGAAATCGCACGATATGGCATATACAGCAGCTGATGAAGCAAAGACAGCGTCGACTACTTGGATCTTGATTAAGAGAAGCGCATTCCGTCAATTAGATATTACGAGATGATATGGAAGATACAGAGGGAGTACGAAATTGAAGGGATGTTGTATGTTAACATGTAACATAGGTTGACATTAAATTCATACTCATCATGAAATAACCAAAACATGTCGACGCTTCTCCTCAGTGATCCTTCTTATCTGGCTCCATGATCCTGTTTCGTCCAGATAGGAGCGGTAGCTAGACTTAGCAATATTGATTCTGGCTAAACAGTCATCGTTTAATCAGCTGATGAGGAGTTTTAAATCGACAAGTCGTGTAGCTGAAAAACTCACAGTCTCAAGCAAACTTTCCCTACCCATTCTAGCTCTTACCGTTTCTTCCCTATTTTCGTTCCCTCTTACAGTCAAACTATTGATCTGACGTCTGCTTCTCCCTTGGCTGATATGACTCATGGGACTTTTGATACTCAATGGAGCTGTGATCTTCATAGTTGAGGAACCCGGTGGTGTCATTATGACACTTTCGGAAATCGAACGTTCATGATTGCTCCTATATCTGCACTGATGATTGCTATCATCTATAATACACAAATCCATGTTAGACAATTGATGTCCATCTTCTGAGCGGTATGCACTGAGGGGTACCTCAAGTCCCATTATCGACGCGGAAAGTGATCGATGATGTCCGGGTGGATAAATGAGGATCTCATTGGTCAGACCGGTGATTGAGATAGCAGTAGTATGAGAGTCGGTCGATTCCATTCCAGCATCGGAATTCTGTTCTGCCTCGTCCTCATTCTCACATATTTGAACTGTCAATCCACCATCTGTGGTGCACTCAAACCTTTCTTTTTCTGCATCGAGGTCTAATGGATCACCTGAAGATGAGGGATCGTCTCGCTTCCTATCAGGAGGTATAGGAAATGATAACGAATTGATGTTGAGCATAGTCGCAGTCGATAAAGGTCTGGAAGATCGAAACAGTGAGATCTTCACAGGCGATTTAGGACTTGGTGTAGGAGCTTCAAGGAACCGCACAGTAGTGGTTGTGGTAGTGGCTGAACCGTTAGAACGAGGTGTCGAGATACAATTCGAATCTTCATTCACCGAATCTCCAGCATGGGTTTCCACTTCATCCTGATTTTGTTTATTCTGTATTATTGAACCCAATTCTTCCTTTAAGCTGTTCAACTCTTTGTCTCTCTTTTTCAGACTGATTTTTATAACGCCAACAGAATGTTCCCTCGCTTCAATTTCGATCTGTCTAATCTGATCATTGCATATATAAATCTGTCTCGAGACTCTATCAACTCTTCTCAAAGCTTGACCAAGGGCTTGTACCATCTTGTGTAATTTGATTTGATCCAATTTGAATATACCCTGTTCGATCTACTTAGTTAGACTTTCACGCTGATTGACTAACAGGAAATGTTTTCCTTTCAATCTTGATAATTCTGCTCTCAGCCTGATTTCCTCGAATTTCGAATTCTCCAATATCACTGGATGTAGTAGTCGAGGCGACGATACCATTTGATCAGAAAGCGAATGTTCGATGAGAACGTTGTAAGGCTCCTCACCGATCTCAGCGAGAAGTTCCGAAGAAGGTTTAGTACACCATGGGATAGGCAGGTTATCAAATGGCTTGACACCCGGTGTCGAAGTGGTGGTAGGCAGAGAGGTATATGTAGATCCGGGAGTGGCAGACGTGTCGGACATGGCAGAAGACAGTCCAGGTGTGACGCAATTTCGATGACCTAGTGTTGGTGAAGAAGGTGAACGAAGAGGTTTGAAAGTAGGTTGAGAGCGTTGTTTACGGGGTGTTTCGTCGATACTTCTCAATTTGTTCATTTCGGTGATGTTCATAACATCGTTGGTAGAGAACGAACGTGGTCTTTCAGCTCGGATTTGTTCTTGCTCATGAGGATGAGAGGAGGGTCGAATGGTCTCTTCGGATTGATGTCGAACTGGAGAAGGTCTTGACGATTGAATGGGTGTTGGTGTATATTCCACTTGAAGTGATTGATCTGAATGACGATCAGGACGATGAAGGTGGACATTGAATAGGCCACTTGATTTGACAGCATCAATTTCGATTCCGCTTTTGTGACTTTTCTCATCGAATTCTTTGGTAGCTTCTACAGAGTGTTTCATCTTGATTCTTATCCGGGAAGAACTGGCTAGCTGAGGATCAAGGTTACTAGTCTTGAGTTTCAAAGCTACTGGACGATGTTTAGGTTCATGAGATCCATGACCAAAAATGTCGAACGACCTAGAATCTGATCCCACATCGAGTGTGCTCCTCGTACTGGCCAGTGAAGGATAGAGGCCCCCCATGGCTGTATTGGTTCGACTGGATATCGAGGCAGAGCCTGATCTAGCGCGAGATTGACTCGACTGGGTGGTGGATAGGGGTGCACTGCCTGTTCTGATGTGGGTGTTAGGAGATGTATAGGAAGAAGGAGGTGCCGGTACAGTCTTGGAATTCAGTCCAAGAGAAGGTTTCTAAAATGAACAATCAATCTTCATCAGCATTAATCGATTTAAGAAGATTACGCAAGTTGAGAATATCACCTACCCTCGCGTGACCAATACCTTGGGTACCATTGTGTATAGCTGAAGCCCTACGATCCGGCGAAGCTTCAGGAGTGGGAGGCAGCGCATATGCTGGAGGCGGTAAAGAAGGCGGTAACGTAGCGATAGGAGTTGAAGCTACAGATTTGCACCATTTTGTTGATGACGAGTATGTCTGACCGGCAGAAGAGGGAGTGGTTGCAGTAAAGTCTCTGCGAGCTTTCGTTGAAGGACTTGGAGTTTCACCGGACTTCTTAGTACGAGGGCTCTCATTGCGAGGTTTGGCGGGAGAGCGAGAGATCTGGTAATGATTTGACGAAGGGGCTGGGAGGGTGGGTTCAGCTTTACCGGGACTGGCTGTTACAGGTGTAGGTGGATCAGCACCTTCGGTGAAGGGATGATTGAAGATCTGAGGTGTGGTCCGGCCACTCTTGAATACAGAACCGAAGATAGACATTTTGAAAGGGGAAGAGAAACAGTCCAGAAACGTCGAATCGCTACAATGGCTGTATTCAAAGCGTATGACAGAAAGATACAGTGACTACCAGAGTGAAGCAGGGAAAAGAGAGGGGAAGAGCTGCAAGGGGTTTATCAAGATATACTAGAAAATAGTCTTATCTGAATTTAGCAAACAACTGATTTATGATGAAATCGAAGCAAAGGGCTCACATGTGAGGCTGAAACAATCGAGCACAAGACCATCAATGATGTGTTCATCGTTCCTAGTGCCCTTGGAATCTGATCTAGAAGGAACCAGTTTGTAAGAGATTCGAACTCATTTGGCGATCATTGCGGATGTTCAATTGGTTTTAGTGCGAGCTTTGACCTTTTAGCATCTTCCATCGTCAGAAGTCATCTAGATGCCGCCATGGGTACCTGAGTCAAAATCGTACAGCTATCATCTCGTGTTGAAGCGAGGACATCATAGCTTGTGGCTGACACTATCAGATCGGTTGAGCGAAAGTGAATGATGCTCTCCCCCTACACATCTTGAAGTAGAAAGTGTTCATGTCGAAGAGTCAGTGACGAGGCCTCAAGCGAGGTAGTGGGGTCAGTAGTAGCCTGCTGATAAGCAGATGAGCCTAGAAAAGGTGCAAGGCACTTAAACCAACTTCCCGGACGTCGCTTGTATAGAACATCTCTGTGTACTTCTTTTTCCCACCTGATATATGGTGATGTACATGTGTGAATGCGTTCCTTGACATCAAGGAGTGTTGTCAAGGTAACTGTGTAAGAGCTACCTAGAAACCAAGGAGTGGTCCAATGAGAGATTGATCGTCGTTCAGTATTGACTGTTGCCAAGGTCGTGTGTTTAGGTGAATGTACCGGCGTATCTACAGAGTTCTTTCTGTCCCACGCACCTCGAAACAGCATGCCGTTGTGACAGGTTACAGGATCTTCCAAAGCCGAACTCAGTGACAGAAACGACGGTTTCGGCAAAGAGATTTATCGTTAAGAAAGTGCGCCGGAAGCAGGTCCATTGCGATTGCCAGCTTGTACTAATCGAATATGCGATGAGGAAGCAGTGTAGGTTGAGTTGCAGAACAAAAACAGCAAAAGACAAAAAAGTATTATATGGTTGCCGCGACATCAGAAGCCGGTAGTGCGGTGGCATCGACATCTTGTGCTGCGTTCAGCAAGCTGAAGAGGCGAGCACTGGCGTGAAAAATCGGGTAAGAAGTAAGGGAACGTATTCCCATAACGCTTCTTACAGCGTTAAGAACAGATACTACACATGATCTTAGCCAAAAGAGGCCAGAGAGGATAAAATTGATGATCGCGCTGAGGATGGACATTTCCGCTATGGCGACTTGAATTGACAGGCTCGGCGTTTTGTTGTGGCACTTCTGACACGCGTTGCACCTGCTCCGAGAATATCATCAATGAAAACAATCGCGATGCAAATGGGAGAAAAGCAAAAACATACACGCACAGATCCAGATCCAAACTAACTTACTGAATAGAAATCAAACACTAGACGTTATAAACCCCTGTACTCAGAAACTGATCATTCAAGGTCATCGACGATCCGGTATGCATACGCCTGAGGGCCTTGTCGACGTGGGCAATACGGTATACAAGCTGTCTTCCAGTCGAAGCGTCTCGCCTTCATTCCAATCTCGACTGGGTGGGTTGTCATGGTGAGCAGTCAAGCTATCAGGTATCATGGTATCCTTTGATTGCCCCTACAGCTATCAACCTGCCTCCTGCCTCGCCTTTCCAACGTATATCCTTAGTTAATCGTGATGTCACTGGTTGTGCCTCTGCCCTCCTTTCAGTTGAATAATCATTCCTCAGCTGGGGATCCGATTCTTACTGAATGGGTGAGCAGGGTGGTCTGCTAATGCGGATGAAGGATAGCTCCAATCTAAGCATTGATCTACAAAAACATACACTACTGTACAGCAAACTAGTCGTGTTTCACCTTTGATCACATCTCTTTTGACTTGTGTCACCACATCATAAAACGATCTTGACGACACCTTGAACGATTCTAACGTTGTTCATAATCTCTGCAAGAACATTGGGGACGAGTCAAGTCCTCTGTAATATCATCTATTCTCACAGGTAGGGATTATACATAATGAGTCATAACGATCCGTTTCACGACCAGAATCAGCAGCGTAACCGATTCACACCTTCACCTCAACCTTCGCATTATCCACCCTCTAGCCAACCCCAGGTTTATCCACCCGCACCTTATAGCTATGATGATGGAGGGGACATGGGATACAGAGGGAGAATGGGAGGAGGAGTAGAGATCAATGGACAACATATGCCCTGGGTAGCCGGTGAAGAGGATGATGAGTTGAAACCTCTGACATCTGAGTGAGTTTGCTGTTCGTCCCATCATGACGTGTCAGGATATTGCTCATTGTTAGCGGTTTACGCTACCCAGTCCTAATGCGTCAACCACTTCGTTCCTCCCTCACTCTCCTTATCAAAGACCACTCAACCATATGCCATCGACCAACTCGGTCGGAGCGGATTTCATGCGTCGTCAGACTCTCCCTAGAAGGGGTGTAACAGTCAAGAAGATCAAGTTGACCAAAGGAAACTTCATCGCTGAGTGAGTATCTTAGCTGCTACCCTCGAGGAAGAATGTACTGACAAGGCTGCTAGTTATGCTGTACCTGGACCAGTGTCAAGCTCCGTTGAGGATAAGTGGATTGCTGGTAAGTTGATTGACCGCTCCTGTCGCCAGTATAGTTTATTGACGTTATTGACAGGTAACAAGTCCAACGAGTTCTCTCATATGCGATACACTGCGGCTACCTGTGATCCAGATGACTTTACACCTGAGAACGGGTGGAGATTGAAGACCTCTTCTTATAACCGAGAGACAGAGCTCTTGATTGCTATTACCAGCTGTGAGTCCTACCCTGCCAACTGTATCAGTCGTACCACTGACAGAGTGCCATCAGACAACGAGGATAAGATTTTGTATGCTCGTACATTACACAATGTCATGTTGAATATCAGAGATATCTGCAATACCAAAGCGTGAGTTCACAGATCTGATTTATTTCATCAAAGATTCACAGGACTGATACCTGCCCGTAGTTCTAAATTCTGGCGAAGAACAGCTGAAGAGGGTAGACCAGGATGGCAAAGGATCGTCGTCGCGTTAGTCGCTGATGGTTTAGGACCCATGGATAAACAAGTATTAGATGTGCTTCAGACAATTGGTGTCTTCCAAGATGGTATCCTGAAGAAAGAGGTAGATGGTAAACCTACTGTAGCTCATATTTTTGAGGTATGTCATTTGTCTTTTTGATGTTTATATGCTTAGTTAAGGATTTGTTGGCAGTATACAACCCAACTATCTATCGACGCTACTCCTCAACTAGTTCAACCTCATCCTGGAGATGCCAACAATCTCGTACCTGTCCAGATGATCTTCGTGCTCAAAGCGGAGAACTCCAAGAAAATCAACTCTCACAGATGGTTATTCAATGCTTTGGGTAGACAGCTAAATCCCGAGATTTGCGTGTTACTGGATGCTGGTACAAAACCTGGGCACAAAGCGATTTATCACTGTAAGCCGTTCCGTGCTCAAGAAGGCAAACACAGCTGATTTAATATTGTGCGCGTAGTATGGGAAGCATTCTACGTAAGCCAAGCAGTTCAGGTAGTGATCATCAAACTGACAAAGCGGCATAGAACAACCCCAATCTTGGTGGAGCATGCGGTGAGATCCATGCAATGATCAAAGGCGGAAAGAAACTGCTCAATCCGCTTGGTAAGCGATCCCCATCACACCATATTGGGTATAAGAGCTGATGCGAACCCTAGTTGCCGCTCAAAACTTTGAGTATAAAATGTCAAATATCCTTGATAAGCCTTTGGAAAGCAGTTTCGGATAGTAAGTCTGATTCTACCTCAGCGAAGCATCCTATTGATGTTCCGTTTTCAGTGTGAGCGTGTTGCCCGGTGCATTCTCCGCTTATCGTTTCCGAGCTATCCAAGGAAGACCCCTGGAACAGTATTTCCATGGTGATCATACAAGTGGGTGAACCGTTTTGCTACAACCGATGAAATGCTAATCTCTTTGATATAGTGGCTGCTCGTCTGGGAAAGAAGGGTATCTATGGAATGAACATCTTCACCAAGAATATGTTCTTGGCTGAGGATAGGTATGTCAGACAATACCTCAGCTCATGATGCTCTTGCCTATACTAACGTATTATTTCGCAGAATCTTGTGTTTCGAGCTGGTCGCAAAGGCCAAGGACAGATGGGTCTTACAATACGTCAAACCTAGTAAAGCCGAAACGGATGTCCCAGAGCAAGCCGCTGAGTTGATCAGTCAAAGAAGAAGATGGTTGAATGGTTCTTTCGCTGCTTCTGTTGTGAGTATCGTTATACTAGTACATGTTTGACGATTGCACGAGCTGACTCTATTGCTCAGTACGCTCTCATCCACTTTTTCCGATTGTACAAATCTGGTCATGGACCTATCAGAATGCTGTTTTTCCATGTACAAGGACTGGTGAGCTGCGTGGCTTGACAAAGTTGTCCATACATGAGCTGATGAATTCACTTTCAACTGTTCAGTACAACTTGTATGTTATGCCCATTGAGCATGGTGTCAAGTCGTAACCGCTGACCTTTGCTACAACATAGCTTCAATCTGATTTTCTCCTGGTTCGCCTTGGCCAATTTATGGCTCACTTTCTCTATCATTATCAACCTTGTTCCTGCTGGTTCCAATATCAACCTATTCGTTACTGCTGAGGTCGTGAGTCAACGGAGCCGAGACTGACAGTGATTCTTACTGATGTGTTGCTGTTGTTCAGACTTACTGGGTCAACTTAGTCTTGATGTGGATATACATGGCTTTCTTGATGCTCCAATTTGTACTCGCGCTGGGTAATCGACCCAAGGGAGAGAAAGGGTTATATATCCTTACGCTATGGTAAGCTATGTACGAATCGAGCTTATTTGTCGTTTAGCTCACCTTGTCTTTACCTTAGGGTTTATGCTGTCCTAGCTGCCTACCTGATCGTCTGCTCAGTCATTCTATCCGTTGTCGCATTCAAAGTAGGTGATCAGAGATTTTCTGGTAAATTGACATAGCTAGACAAAGCTAATACTCGTTTTATAGGGAGCTTTGAGTGATCCAGGAAACATCGGTCAGAAACTCGCTAATCTCTTCAATGCAACGAACGGTGTATTGGTTGCAGCGGTCATGTCGACGATCGGTATTTACCTCATCGCGTCCTTCCTATACGTGAGTGGTCATATGAATACGCTATGGTATATTTCAATGCTGACAAATGCGTAATTAGCGAGATCCATGGCACATGTTCAGTTCTTTCCCTCAATATATGGTGAGTCCGATTTCCACCCAGGAGTACCAGAAGATACGGGCTAATGTTATCGTATCACAGCTTTTGGCACCTTCTTTCACCAACGTGCTTAATGTTTACGCTTTCTGCAATCTGCATGATGTCTCGTAAGCTATCCTGGATCCACCTGTAAATGACGACTATGCTAATATTTGGAATAGATGGGGTACAAAGGGTTCCGATAAAGCGGAAGCTCTTCCTGCCGTTTCTTCAAGCAAAGAGAAAGGCGGCGATGCAGCCGTGGTGGAAGAACCTCAGAGAAATCAAGATGAGTTGGACGAATCGTTCAAATCGGTAGTACAAAGAGCTGTGGCACCATACAAGAATGAGGAAAAGGAGGAGAAACCAAGTATGGATGTGAGTGCATATTCATCTCACATCACCTGTTGTAAGGACTAGCTAAATGAGCGTGTGCTCTTGTTGGGCTACAGGACGAAAACCGTACTTTCCGTACTCGTCTCGTAGGATTTTGGTTACTCTCCAACGCCGGTTTGGCAATTTCGATCCAAACCTTGAACGGTTTAGACACGACAAAAAAACTCGTCGAGAAATGTGTACCTGACGAATACGATCCTTTCTCTGGAAACGTTACTGTCCCCATGAACGGTACATGTATCGAGAACGCTTTGAAGTTCAATACGGTGGAATTGCAAAACAAACAACAATTTTATTTCCAAGCTTTACTTTGGGCCACTTTTGGTTTGAGTATGGTCAGGTTCTTAGGAGTGAGTACATATTGCCATCTTACTTTCACGTGATATAGACGAGATCTTCATCATTATCTTTTCTCGATTCTGCTGACGCCGAATGACACCCTACTTAGTGCTTGTACTACTGGACTGCTAGACAACTCGGAAGATGTTGTAGACGGAACTAGACTTGCTGTTTCCCTCGTACCTGACAAACCCTGTATATACAAACTAACCGACAACGAGTTACGCTTTCATATTTTACACATATTCATGACGAGGAGATGTATCTTGCTCAGAGGCGGAAGCTGAAACGGCAATAAGGCTAAACTTTTTTACACATACATACCCATTGTACATCACTGGGATACCTGGACGCTATTCACACATATATCCTTTTGTATAGAGTGATCTATTCCTTGCCATTTCTAGCGTTTTGGTTCAAATTCATTTGAATTCATCTAATGCGCATCACCTACCAACCAGCTGAGCATAGCAGGTAAACCCATACCCAAGACTAACAATAAAGTACGTTCGTATTTGCCCAATTGCGGTTCTTGACTTTGTTGACCATTTGGATCACCCGATTCGACATGAGAATGATGATCGTGTGGATGGGATGAAAGAGGTTGTATGACAGTTGCGACGTATAAGAAGGATCCTCCCTAAAGAACGAAGAAGGATCATTAGCGGGCGATTGTCCTGGTCCTACGTATGTTTGACTCACCGAAAAAAGCAGAGCTATCCCAGTCCACCATCCGATAGCGTCCACATCACCTCTATGTCCTTGACCTAAATTAGCAGATCCGAAAGCTTTAACCAAGAGATATGTCAATATAGCTCCGAGTGGTGCAGCAAACGAGAATATGATTAAGCGTTTCCTGATAGCTGTGTGGGCGAGGTTGAGAGATAGAAGTGTGGTAGTGAGACCTAGAGCAGTAGGACCTGAGAGTAGAGAATAAGGTCAACGTTTTGACCTGGTAATTATTTGCTGTATAAAGAAAAGCATAATAATGCTTAGTAATATGGATTTCCACTTACCTTTATGTATCAGAACTGCCAGGAAAATGATCAAACTCAAACTACCATTCCCAGACAGACTACTTGCACCTAAAGCGATACCATCCGCAGCACCATGAATGACCATACCCAAAGTAGCGTTCAGTCCATGCGCACTGCCACTCAGTCCGTCGGAGTCATCGTAGTCGTGTACGTGCAGTTTCTTGGGTTTAGACTGTAACGGAGTGTGCGAGTTCATATGTGGAGGTGATGGACGGTGCGCGGAATCTATTGAAGATGCGGGAGAGTGAGATCGAGAAGAAGGTGGTGAAGGAGGTGGGGAAGGTGAAGGATGGGGAGTGAGAGTCTCGATCCTATGGAATGGATGAGAAGTTAGAATTGTCGACGATGATAATATATAATCGTACTGAAACTTACAGAAGCATCAAGGCAAAACCAAGTAACAGACTAATTCCAGTAGCATGTATAGCACTTTCATCGTGTCCTTGCCTCTCGGCTGGTAAGGCATCGAACAGAGTTGATACTCCTCTGCAGCCGCATCAAACATGTCAGCTGTGACTTAGGCAGCCCATTTCAATTTGTGGATAACTTACTCAGGTATGATAATAGTCAGAGCAGCACCGACTAACAGACCCATTCCCAGAACCGAGATCATTTTCAACCGTCTTCCTGTTTTCAACTCCTTTGTCAGCCCTTTTTCGCATCATGTAGATTCACTTTACTCACCCGTCGTAGCGGATTTGATCCATAATGGTATGCTGCCGACCACGAAACTCGCTATGAACATACAGGCGCTCTGGCCCAGGAGAAGGAGCATACCCATCTTTGGTGTGTTGCGTTGATATGAAGATGAATAGCAGAGTTGTAACAAGGTATTCGACGGCAGAATACCAATATGTACAATATATGATGATTATACTGATATGATGTAGGCTGGCGGGAGTTGTTGATCAAGAAGCTACTGACGGTGATCCAAGCGATTGCAGATGATGTTGAGCAAGGGAGGAAAGAGGACTTGACGGTTAGTGATGGGAGCTGGGGTGGGAGTGAGACAAACCAAGATATATATATATCTGAAGTGTTGACTGCGAAAGGACGGATGCTGGCGAGAGGAGAGAAGATGGATGGCAACTCAAGGAGATGATCGGTGGGTGTTCTATAGTTGTTGTCTTGATATCTTGCAGTCATATCATCATTTGAGATGTCTCTGATGTGATTCACGGATTCGAGGAAGGACAGATCGACGTAATTTAGCCTAGCCGATGGTCATCACGTGGATATCCCTAGATAACCTCCTCACCAATTCATCTACCATATAAGATGGAATCATCGTACCATTAACAGTCTCTCTCGACCCATAGATTCACCTATGCATACACAAACCAATTCCCCCTATCACATACATATATACCAGCTCACCCAAGAAATTCACTGCAGATACACAAAACCATCAACATGGGTGCACCATCAAGCTCACAAGGTTTTTCTACCGAGAGCTATTTCCAGACGCAGAGACCACCGACCGGTCTGAAGGAGAAGAGCGACAGGATGCATGGTTTCGTGGAAAAGTGGAAAGCGGTCAAAGGAAAGAAGGTAGTCCTAGTCACTGTGGGTGTTATCTCAGATCTGATGTGGAAACGTCATACAGACACTGATGAGCAATTACTCAGAGTGGTGGAACTACCGTACCTCTCGAGTCAAATACGTGAGTACATCTTACCCGGACGTTATATCCATAAGCTGAGCTTCTGAATGAGACTTTTAGTGTCCGATTCCTCGACAATTTCTCAGCTGGTACGAGAGGAGCAACATCGGCAGAATACTTCCTATCGCAGGGATACGCTGTCATCTTCTTACACAGATTACATTCACTACGACCCTTCTCAAGACACTATTCACATTCCTTAAATCCATTCTTAGATCTTTTATCTATCGTTCCTTCCGAGTCAGACTCGAGCTCGTCGATAGTGGTATCACCCGAACATACAAAATCGCTTTTACCGATCCTCCAAGCATATCACGAAGCTCAATCATCCGGATCACTCCTGAGTGTGGAATTCCAAACTGTCAACGATTATCTATGGTTACTCAAAGCTGTTACAGCATCTATGGCGAGTCTAGGTAGGAGAGGGATGTTTTATCTGGCAGCTGCTGTATCAGATTTCTTCTTGCCAGAAGAGAAAGTTGCGGAACATAAGATTCAGTCGAATAAGGGAACTTTGAGTTTGGAAATGGATCAAGTGCCAAAGGTGTTGAAACCTTTGGTACAGGAATGGACACCAGAGGGATATATCGTTAGCTTCAAAGTGAGTCGGACTAGCTTAGAAGTGTCGCTTCACACGTTACGACTCAAGTGTAGGGACTAATTGAACATCGTCAATATGCAGCTTGAGACGGATCCCCAATTGCTCATACCCAAATCCCGAGCAGCGCTATCGCGGTACGGTCATCAACTGGTGATAGGAAACGAACTACATCGACGTAAATACGAAGTCGTCTTCGTCGAGCGGAACTCCCATTCGTCCACTGCTCGACCTGAGAAGGGAAGTGGAGATGATAGGATAAAGGGAACCGAAACTCCACCTATCGTAGAATTTGCCGAATCAAACAAATTCGATGTCAACGGTTTGGTCCAGAAGGAAGAGTACAAAGAGATGTGGTTGAGATTGGATGATCTTAAGGATGGGGCCGCCGTGGCAGGAAAGGGTAGAGATGATGAAGTTGAGATCGAAGAATTGATAATTAAGGAATTGCTGAATAGACATCAACGTTGGATTGATGCGAAGGAGTAACTATTCCAATGCTGAAGATCACAGAAGCCGAATAAAATGAAAAGGAAAGGTTGTAAAGAAGAAGTACAAAAATAGATATTTAAATCATACTATGCATTGGTTATCTATACTCGTTTCTTTCTATCCTTTCCTAATCATCTTCATAATTACCTAATATTTCAGCTGAACATCAATCGAAATCAGCGGTGATTTTGGGACTAACCTATAGATTCACTCACCGTCATCATCAATCGGCACACTCCTATACGGTGTCCTGCTGGCGAAGAGATCATCGAGGAATGGAACTTTCCGCGTCACCCATGCCCAGCCTTCTTGTCCTAGAGCAATGAGGAAGATGGGTACGGAAGCGATGATAGACAATACACCAGCTGCAGGTGAATCGTCTCCAAATGCACGATGTTCGCCGAGACGAATAGCCCTGTATCGTGTGACAAAACGTTAGAAATGACAGTACATATACAAATCAGGTGTTGACATGACTCACCCCGGTCGACTCCCTTTGGTCCAGTAGTACCAGCCGGCCAAACCGGCGAATGCAAATGGAATCATGGCTATCGAGCCCCAGAATAATCCACCAAGCCCACCTCGGAGTATCAAACCAGGACATTCATGTCGTTTGCCTCTGTCCGGTCTCTCACCACCTTCGCAAGATGAGTAAGGTATCTTTCGGTATTCGGTCCTCTCGTACCAATAATCGGTCGTTCCATCACATTGTTCGTATTCAGTATCGATAGACAGCGGTGAAGCGCCTTCGACGAGAACACAATTCCCGCTGGCATCTCGTCGGTAGTTGAACTCGCTACGGGAAGTCAGCATTGGCCGGAAACAACAGCAAACGACACTTACCATTCGAAATCTGCTGGAGTGCAGGTGCAATTCCTGACGATAGTCTTAGGTTGATCCACCCTTTGACCGATGTAACAGTTTCTATCCCTGATCCTTCGGTGATACATGGTCTGTCTTCCAAATAAGCAGTTTTCTTCTCTACCTTCACTTGGTGACCAGAGTTGGAAATCATCATGATTGGGATCCTCGATACTAAGCTCGCATTTGATGTTCGTAATGGCGGAAAAGTCGAGGTGGACAAGGATCGATTTTTCGCCTTGTCCAGGCACGTTACCGATAAGCAGGAATCGCCGACTGGTATCATCTGGAACTGTTTGAATACTCTTGATTCTAAGGGTTTGACCAAAAGCGTATTCTTGCCACGTCAGTCCTTCGTCGGTGGTGTACAATATGTGATCGGTGGCCTCTTCGTCATTGACTAGAACTAGGATAGAACCAGAATCACCAAACTCCCATATATGAGCATCTTTGTGTACTTCTTCCCAAGTGAAACCACCATCTCGAGTCAAGAAGACATCCGAGTCGGTATATGGAGCAAGTTCTTCCCCAACGTTGCCAACAGCAAGCATCAAGCCGACAGCTGAAGGACTACTGTACGTGGCTTTGGGATCTCGCCTCTCGGTGTAGCCGTGTATTTGCAATGAGCAGGACTGTGGGGAATGTATCAGCGAAGGTCAGAATAGGGTATTGAAGGACTTACTGTGGATGTACAATCATACTCTTGACCTAGCGAATCTTTGGGTGGAGGGTTCATAGGTTTCCATGTACCTCCATCATTATGCGTAATTCGACTTTGCAGCTTCTTCTTCCCGGAAATATCTGCTTCTTTGGGATTGGCAACGATATTAATCACGGCAATTCCGTCCAGACCCGACATCTTCTCAAAGTCAACATAGCCAGCGGTGTTTCGATTGACGTATTCGACAGCGAGATTGTAGTAAGTACCGTTGGAGTTGGACCTGCAAGTTTGGTTATTGCAATGTTATAAGAATTATGGATTACACTCACTTGAAGATGCTACCCCATTCTTTACTGGTGTCCGAGTTCATAGTGACATGTAAGAATACCGAATCGGTGTTACTCTCGAGGATAGTATATGCTCGATTCTCGATCTTCATGGAAGGAGGGAATTGGCCTTCTGAGAAGTGGTAACCGTCGAGTGAGACCTGGAGGGATAGCGTGCCGGCCATCTCGTTGAGCTGCGAGGAGATTAGCTTTGACAATAACTACAAAAAGCTGATAACACACCTGAGCAACCAAGAGATATTCCGAAAAACTAGCAAAACCAACTACCGCGTCAAAGAGCTTGATCTTCTTGGAATAGTAATTCGCACCAGCGATCAGTTCAAGGGGATTGTAATCTCCGCCTAATTGCGAGCCCTTCTTGTTCTTGTAAGATTCACAGATGATCTCTCTTTCATCGATCTTGAGTCTAGCATCTCTAGCCCAAGCGCAATTACGCACGTATTCCTCGATCTTCTTCCATCGTCGTCCATGGTCAGTGGAGTAGTATGATACAGCTCGACAATTGGTCGATAGTGTATCAGCACAATTGATCGCACCGGTATAAATGAGCCAGTCGGACTTGGTCGGGTGGAAGTCGAGGATTGGTATGCCCAGATTGTTGGGTACTTCAGGCGCAGTTATGACATTCCAAGAGCGTCCATAGTCGGTGGTATGGTATATACGCTTGGAGTCAGTGAGAAGGTACGCTCGTTCGTTCGCAAACGAGTGCATGGTTATGCCCAGGAAAGCCTCTTTCTCGTAAAGTTGCTTCCAAGAGAAACCTTCGTTGCTCGATTGCCAGACTGTACCATCACTGAGTTGAAGAAGTACCGATTGGGATCCAGGGAAATACTGGTGTTGAGTAATGACCGAGCCGAATTCATGGGTGACATGAGAAACTTTCCCTTCCTTGGGTCTGGCAGCGGAACAATCCTTCATGATAGGGCTGTCCTTAGCTTTGTCGGATCGATTCTCGCAAGTGTTACCGGGAATCTTTCGGTACCCAGATGAGCCTAAATACTGATCATCTGCCTTGTTGCAAGTACCAGCAGGGACAGGTTCAGGACCGACCGGGACGCATTCACCATCTTGACGGACGTAGTTGAAGTCGCACTCGTAATCGTCATCGGTACAAGCACAATTTTCCTCATGACCGATAGGATCTTCGAACTTGTGACCAACGTAACATTGGGCATCGAGCTTTCGCCTTTGATACCATTGCTTATGACCCATAAGACATTCCTTGCCTTCTTCGCTTCGAGCATACCATCTTTCAAAGTCGGAATCGGTGCATTGCCGAGTCTGAACTGGAGCAAAATCGAGGAAGATGAGGGCATGTCGACCGCCTTTGCCGGAGTCTCGACGAGGGAGAGTACCGATGAGTAAGAACTTCTGGGATGTGGAGTCAGGAATGGTGGTGAGAATCAGACCTCGAACGGTGACACCAAGGTCGAGTTGGGACCAAGTAGCACCGCCATCGTAAGAGTATTTGACATTATCGGTCGGTTCCTCGTCATCGACGATGACCAGTACACTCCCCTGATCTCCGAACTCGTACTTGTGAGCACCTTCTTGAACCATTTTCCAAGTGAGACCGGCGTCAGTGGACAGGAAGGTATCACAGTCTTCGTATGGAAGCAGGCTATCGCCGACAGAACCAACAGCCATGACGTAACCGGGAGCGGTGGATGAGAAGACTCGACCGATGTTATGAGGGGTAGTAACGGAGTGTACGTGAAGGGAGCAAGATTCCTGAAAATAAGCCTTGTCAAACGTTAAAGTGACTCACGAGATTTTCACGGTTACAGCTCCAGTCGTCCCCGTTGAGATGGGTAGGCGGAGCTTTGATCAATCTCCAGCTGGAACCATCATCATACGTGATTTTACTCTTAATCTTCTTAGCCTCTCCCCATCCTACAACCTCTTCTCGGTTAGACACAACATTGGCAATGCCGACTCCCTCTAGACCGACCAGCTGCTCGAAATCTACGATACCGTAGTCGTTTCGGTTGGTATCTGGTAACGCTTCAACGAAGTAGGTGCCTTCGCTGGATGAGACGAAAAGAGTACCGATATTGGCGGAAGGGGAGGTGAGGATGTCAACAGCGATCGAATGAGTGGTCGACTCAACGACAGTATAAGCATTTTCTTTGAGATCGGGAAGAGCGGAATGAGGGAATTGGGTTTGTCGCCATTCCTTGCCGTCGGTGGAGACATACAAATGCCTAGAAGATCAGCGACGTTCCAGACTTTGTGAACTTACATTGGATCTCCGCCTGCTCTCTTTGCTCCTTCTCCCTCAGATACCTTCAACGCTGCTACCATGAATTTCGATACTACCCCTAAACCGACCACTCCCCGAGCTCTTTTCCCTATACCTAGATCAACAAATCTCTTATTCTCGTACCAATCTTCAGATGAATACAATCTACTCTCCTTGTAGCTGTGCATTCCACCACCTCCGGGCTTGTTGCTAGAATCGAAGGCGACGCAGAAGATGAGGGACTCGGGAGCGTTGACAAAGGCAGGGGAGGATCGGGCGAAGAGACATTGCGACGTTTGGGCAAGTAAGAGTTTGGCTGGGGATCGAAAAGCATCCTGTGTATAGTACGTTTCGTCCCAGCAAGATTTACCACCTCCCCATTTACCTAGACCAGTATCTTCGCATGCACGTCCTTGGAAAAGGATCCAGCCATCTTGCTCCGCATGGAACGATAGCATCGAAGCACCAAGACTTGCTTCTCGAGGTGTTTCGAAAGACTGCCAACTGTCTCCTTGGTTGTAGGTGACCCAGTGAGTTGTATCCCTTCCAATTATGAAAGCCATCTCGTTGTTATGAGGATGATCGATAAGGCGGACCGCTTCACCTTCTTGAGGACCGCTGATCGGTGACCAGGTTTTACCCTCGTCAGGCGATCGCATGACTGCGAGTCGTACCGGATCATGGAAGAGGACGACCTATTCTAGATCAGCGTTGGCACGTTATGAGAGAACACTCACTGGAGTATCATCGAAGTAGAACAATCGGTTGGGTAGGTTCTCTATTCGAGTGACCGTCACCTCTGGATCTCCAGCTGAAGCGAGAAGGGGGAGTATCAGGCATGTTAGAAAGTTGAGTATGAACCGAGGGGTATATGTCATTGTCGAAGTGGGTCGTTGCGAGTCATAAGATCCGTTATCGTCGACCCCTTTTCCCTATATACTATTCTGCCTTTCAATGATCTAATGTGGGTAGTAGGGAGAATAAAGGATTGAGACTGCTTTGTCTTTCTCTTTACGCTACAGTATTACTCCTGTTCAAGAACAGTGCTACGCGTGTCTGAGTGCTATCGTCATATCATTTGCCATCTGCGACTCTGTGTATGAGCTGGAATCACTGACAGTACCAGTAAACAGGACATAGGACATAGGTGGCGACCACCGCTGACAGCTGCAGCCGACACTCACCTAGATACGTCCCCCACTTAAGACCCCCTCTGCAATATGTTACTCGAGTGCCCGTAAGGTGGAGGGACTGAAATGTCGATTTGGATTGCCCTCAACGTTTAGATCGATAGCCTGACTTCCCACCATGTTCAAGACCAGCATAAGAGCGATACGTACCCGAGCACAGACATTCTTCTCACCGACACCCGAGTATGTCAGCTCACACCTGGCCAAGACAACCGATCCCTCCATCTTTCTCCTCTCCACTTCCCTGCAACACCTATCTCAACACCTTCCAGTAATACAGAACCATTTGCCCAACTCGATCGGATCGTTCTCGATAACACCTCCAGGCCATGAGCCGACCCTGTCCATAGCTACTTTCTCCGACGATGCACGTATATTTCGAAGCGACTTGACGGGCCGACCTCCCGCTGAGGTGGGCCGATTTCAGCGACCATCAAGTCAGCGGTCACAGAGAGAGGAAGATCTGAAAGGAACTGGCCAAGGGCAAGCGGAAGCTCTGTTAGCTGGTGAGGGATGGGCAGGGATGTGGAAGGGCGAAGCGAGAGAACAGCGTATAGCAGAGCTGGAAGGAGTCACGGCGGAAAGCTTCCTACTTCTCACCGATGGAAGACCAACACCGGTCTTGAAAGCGTTAGATGCGATGTACCCTGCTGCTTCTAAAGTAGGCATACTCACTGCCGCTACACCTTTCATAACGAACAGACCTTACACTCTGCTTCATAACGGGAACATATATCCTTCGGGATCACTAGGACTAGCGTTCAAGTCACGTCCCAAGGTCAACCTCAATTTCGGTCTCACCCCGATGACAGAGCCGGCTGTGATATCAGGGTGAGTCAGAATGCTCTCAGCTCTGATAACTGCTGATTCCTCTTCCAGTGCCCAAGGGAACATGCTGTTGTCCATTGAGGGGACCAACTCAAACCCTACGCAGGTGCTCATTGCGGCGATACAGAAAAGAGGCGGAAGCGGTATAACGAAAGAGGAAGACTTCTATCTGGGTATATTGGAGAATGGTGAAGTACAACAAGTGGTCAAGATTCTAAGTGGAGATCCAAGTCGAGGAGCTATGTCTTTGGATATGGAAGATTCCTTATTAGCTGATCAAACCATACAAGTGAGTTCCATCGTTGATTTACATCGCTGATGCATTAGTTCATGTATCGAGAAACCGCCGTCTCGATCCCTCAGCCCAAACCGGACACCATCACATTTTCCGCACTTGGTCGTTCTGACGAAGAGGGTGAGTTGGGAACCGGCTCACCACGAGTAGTCGATGGTTTCTTAGGACTGAGTGAAGGAGGTTTCATCTACTCAAACCCCATTTCATCGATATGTACTGCACCTGGAGCGGTGGTTACCGCCTCGTGGTAGAAGTGATAGTATGTATCGTATACATCTTCCATGGCCGTCGCTATTGCTGTCCATAATGACTGTATGCCGCATATTCTCACTTTTCTTTCCTTCACCTCTTCCGTACAATAGTCGATCATCGACCAAGACCAAGATCCGAGATTGTCACGTCTCGGAGTTCGGCAAATTGGTACCACGTGACAACTAACGTCGGTCAAATCCGAGCCCACCCTTATCTCGAAGAGCATTTACGGGTAACCACAAACTCACATACATAACAGCCCCCCTACGGTATCCGTCTCTTCTTGTGCTATCTGTACAACTCTTCCCACTGAGATAGTCATCGATAACATAATGAGACAAACTAGCACCGACCTACCTGCTGATATCCAAGCCCTGGTCAACCAGACCATCGACAGTCTTCGAGATCTCGTGCCAAACCCGCCCACCTTTGTATCTGATGAGATTCAAGATGCCGTATTCGATGCTATAGATGCTGTGGATAAAGACATGAGGGCTTTGAATCTTGCTATACATGGTGAGAGTGCCCCCTATATCCCTATATATTCGGCTCTTGCTGATGCAGCTGGATACGTTGCAGACAACCCTGAGCTTGGATTTAAAGAATTGTGAGTAAATCGAGCAAGGATGCGTTAGTCAGAGCTGAAAAATTCCATAGCAAAGCCCACGAACATTTGGTGAAAGCCCTCGAGAAGCTTGGATTCAAGCTGAGTAACCCTAGTAGTCTCCCTACTGCATTCGTCGCAACCTATACCCACGGCGAAGGAGGTAGAGTGTTCGGCCTAAACTCTGAATTTGACGCTTTGCCCGAAGTCGGTCATGGTGAGTATAATCAACCTGGAGTTGGATACCGCTGATACTCCGTACTCTTTATAGCTTGTGGACACAATCTCATCGCTGTTGTGGGAGTTGCTGCCGCCGTTGGCTTAAAAGCAGCTTTGAAAGCATGCAATATTCCAGGTACCGTCAAGCTCATAGGTACCCCCGCTGAAGAAGGTGGAGGTGGAAAGGTCATCTTGCTCAATGAAGGTGTTTATGACGATCTCGATGCCTGTGGTATGGCTCATCCTGGTGGAGGATACGGTCCAACACCGTTCACCGGATCATGTCCCGTTGATGGACCAGCTACGTGAGTCAAACAAGATTTAATGGGGTTTCAGGCTAATTCACTTATGCTAGTCTCGCTCGCTCCGGTTTTGAGATCGAATTCCATGGTCGAGGAGCTCATGCCGGAGTAAGTTGGAACTGTTAGAGGTCTGACGAGTTCAAGCTGATGAATTGACAGGCCGCACCGTGGATGGGTATCAATGCACTAGATGCTGCCGTGCAAGGCTGTGAGTGTTTTGCGTATCTTCAATTCAATCATCGCTTACTAGTACTTCGTAGATACTGCGGTCTCAATGTTAAGGCAGCAGCTTGAACCTACCATGAGGGTTCACGGTATCATTCTAGGATCCGAGACCTGGGCACAAAACATCATCCCAAAATGTAAGAGCTACTAGTGTGAAATAGGCAGCATAAACTGAATGATTAAAATGCACTACAGACGCCAAAGTGTCGTACAGTACGCGTGCATTGGACGTGAGAGCATGTTTAGAGTTGAGACGAAAGACCATAGCGTGCTTCAAATCTGCAGCAGAGTGAGTACCTTTTGGCTATCTCTGGCATCTCCCATTTATCGCCTCCCTATCACTTCCAACTCTCTGAGATTTGACTGATTTCCGTGCGTAGAGCAACCGGTTGTACATTCAATATATCTGCTCCTGACCAAGGTATGTTTCGAGATCTACTGTGTCAAGTAATTGGATTGCTCACATCCCTAAAGAGGTATATGCGGATGTACAAAACAATAAACCATTGTCCCTGTCCTACCAAGATTTCATGGAGAAGACATTCGGTGATAAGCTGGAAATGACAGGGATGACCACAGCTAGTACAGATTACGGTGAGTCTTATGATACTCAAATTTTGATGACCCACCTTCACTAAGGTACAACTTGTATTAGGCAATGTCACCTACAAATGTCCAGCCTTTGCTCCAAACTTCATGATTCCCTCTCCTACCGGATCAGGCAACCATACAGCTGGCTTCGCCGAATCAGCAGGTAAACCCGAAGCACACAAATTAGCTATGAAGGTTGCTAAAGGGTTAGCCGTCATTGGAGCCAAATTCCTAAGTGACGATGCGTTTGCCAAAGAGGTGAAAAAGGAGTTCAAAAAGTTTAAGCGGGGAGTTGGTGAGGTTGAAGATATTTTGAGCTGTAAAGAGTATGCTGCGATATAAATCAAATGTTATAGTAAATAATCAATATTTTACATGAATGAAGGATTATATGCTACAGTGAAAGTGTTATATATGTTTGGGAAACGATATCTGCTTCCCTGACACTTTGACAATCGAGATCTAACTGAAGGAAATCATATTTTGCCTTGCATCCAGCTGCCAGATCACTCTTCTAAATGCTCCTTGACCAGTCTATCTCGTGCTCTAGTCAGAGCGAGACCCATTCTGCGGATCATCAGATCAGTAAAGGCCATAAGAGAATGACAATCATGACATACCTATTTGCACCCCACTCATCTTCTTTACCCTCCGCATCATCCATACCAAAACCGATCCCCCATATCCTATCAGTTGGGCTAGATTCCACCAGCGTTTTCCCTTGAGTCTTCAGAATCACCTCCTTCAACTCTACATTCTGACTGAATTTGAGGTAATTCCCCCTTTCCACCACTCCATCATTGATCTCATCCCATTTGGCCCTATCGAAATTCCGGATCTTCCTTCCCCTTTCTTTCGCTTTTTCGGGTGTAGGTGCTTTGGCAATTTCATCTGCTACTTCAGGGTCGAACAACAGTGCTTTACGATACATCATATAGTGCTCGGCGGTCGGGAAGGTCAAGTGCGAATGATCGGGATCGATAAAGGATGTTGCGAACCATTGGGACATACATGCCAGGTGAAACGGTGTTTTGGAATCGACTTCCCAGTGGTAGAATAGAATGTAGGGCTGACCGAGATAAGGATCGAGTCGGTCAGATGGCATGGTGAAGCTTTTGAGCGTGTTTTGCTAGATTGAAAGCAGGAAGAAAGATCAGTGAGCATAAGAGATTTAGACATGATGTTTATGTGGTCGTGTGAATATATATATCCAGTACTTTCAGGCACCATACAGTATACCATGCAAATAGTAAAGTCTAGAGTGCAGAACGAAATATAGCTGAATTGGAATCTTTGACGAGCATGTATGACCGATAGCTTGCAGGTACACGTTCAGTTCACGATAGAAAGAGTCATGGAATTGGTGCTATCGAGAACTGTGCCTAAGCTAGTATGTGGGAACCGAGTATCAAGAAAATTATGAAGTCTACAAGAAGCAGAGAACTCGTGATACACGTATGCCTTTCATACTGAGATGCAGAGAGGGTTGAACAATGCAGAGTATACATACATAATGAGACACCCATTTGAGTCAGACAAGCTACTTATTCCTCGACACACTCCCGGCGCCTGTATTCCCAGTAACCCGCCCGCATCTTATCATATTGAGTACTTAGATCTGAGAAAACTTCGCCGGCTTCAGCATTTGAGCCTTGCTCTATCAGGGCATCCGCCAAATACTCGAGAGCTAGCGGTACAGGGAGAGGCGTATCATTCGGCAAAGGCACTGAAGGAGTCGCGAAATCGAAATCTTGCGGTATCTCTGGTACAGTTGATGATGGTCGAGCAGTATATGGAGTGATAGCAGGTAGCAAAGGGGTCAGGGGGATTTTAAAGTGACGCAGAAGGCTATATAAGAATAAGTTAGCATGATCTGTTAAAATTTGATGGTCGACTCACCCTCGAAGATAGTTCCACGCAGATACATTATGAGGAATCAAGTGAATAGATTTAAGAACGTAGCTATTAATGTTCACCATCAGCATTGATTCCTCTTGGGCCAGATTTAGGGTGTACTCACTTCAATTCATCTTTCAGTCCATCCTTCGCCGTTTCTGCTCCTGGTCTTGCTACTCTGAGATACCATCTCCAGCCCCAAGCACTGTTATTCCTTCCGTCGACCCTCAACATCTCCTCACACCATCTTAGTTCATCCTCCCATTGTATCTCGCTGATCCTGCCCAAAGTATAGAAATGAGAGTATAGCCAGTGAAGATAGGCCCACGTGTGGTAATTCTTTGGGTCTGGTAGGAGTGATTGGTGAATGTATTCTATTTCAAATGACGGGTCTTGTGGTGATATATGTGTTAGAAGCAGGAGACGATGGTGCCTAGACCCAGGATGTTAGCCATCTTCAAATAGGGATTGCTGTTGATTGGCACTCACCATACTTGAAAACTCTTCAAATTCTGTATCGCAAACTCGTTCATCAACTGCAATTCCTCTTCCAAGTCCTTCTTCAGCTCTAAAAGGGTTGTCATACGATATTGCCTATACAGTTGTCAGCTGTGTGTTATGGTTTTCGGACCATGTACTTACCATACGGTATAATGAGCGGGATTCATGCGTATGATGGTCTCAGTCAACTCCAAAGCTCGCTCGGATCGCTCCTCTGCCGCAGCAATAGCTCGGAAGTAGTCCATTGCATCTCGATCTGCCATTGTGGTCAGCATACATGGAAGATATGTCATTGTCATACACTTACACTCCTCGGAGTACATGATAGGTACCACTGGGTTCGGCCCATCGTCCTGAGCTATTGGTTTGACATCGCTCCAAAGGTTACGCTCGGCGAGCGGGATGTACGATGACGTTGCGACTGACTGGTCAGGACGAGGAGTTCAGCCGTTGCGAGTCTACAGTGTGTGTGTGTGTAGCTAGACTCACCATGTTAGACCGCTTTGACATATATCGATGGCAAGTATGCTCGAGATTAAATGCAAAGTATTGGGAGACTATGAGGGTATTTACACCTTTTCTTGTGAAAGAACCAAACCTCCCAGGTGGAGGACATACAATCCAACAGAACAATAAGCACCTAGCCGAGTTTCAGCTGAAATCCCTGGCATTACACACAATCGTAATCAACCTCATCTGAAGCCTATTGCTCGTCGGAGCGATTAGCAAAATTGGTAATGCCCAAACAGCGAGCACAGAAATGATGATGCAACGATTTAATTTGTGATTTCATGAAACACAAACACCGTCTATGACGTCGTTGAGTATGATATGATGATTGTGAGGAATGGACCGTAGAAAAGTTGAACGGCGATGAGTGTTGGGTGTTGGGAATGCGTAGATACGAGTAGCTATGAGGTATGAACGGTATCATCGTTTATAAAAAGATTCCCCACCATACTCGTACTCGACTGTATCATCATTCCAACTCTCTCCTTTCTACTGTAGCAATCAATAGCCATAGCAAATTAGCAAAACAACATCATAATGGCGACCACTGGCCTCGCATCATCCGCAACGGGAAAGTTCGATTCCGTAACTCCCCCCAAAGCCTCGTCTTTGCCTGAAGACCTGGTCAAACAGCTCCTCGTCAATCTTGATGATGACATCAAACAACTGAAAGATGACAAGTCGTTTGATTTGGAAGGCCTTCTGGCTTATCAGCGTACGGCCAACTACCTGTGAGTCTGAGTGAGTCATACACTAAGGGTAATGTTGGCTGATTTGATGTTCCTTTCAGATCAGCTGCCCAGGTGAGCATTTGCGCCTTGGCTGGAAGAATTTAGGTTAATGGATAGTACAGATCTTCCTGCGGGATAATGGTCTTTTGACCAGAGACTTGAAGACCGAGGATGTTAAGAAACGACTTTTGGGTCATTGGGTGAGTAGAGGAGTAATTGTTGGAAACGTACATTACTGAATCGGTCTACTTTGGATACCCACAGGGAACTTGCCCAGGTCTCAATTTCGCTTACGCCCATACCAATAACCTCATCACCCAACATGAGACTGATGAAGGCGCACCATACTTCATGTTTCTAACTGGACCAGGTCACGGAGCACCTGCTCTGTTGTCAACTCTATTCATGGAAGGCGCTATCACTCGCTTCTATCCTGAATACCCAATGTCCAGGGAGGGACTCGAAAGCTTTATTCGAGCATTCTCTCTTCCGGGAGGATTTCCCAGTCACGTCAATGCCGAAACGCCTGGTGCAATTCACGAGGGTGGTGAACTTGGGTACTGCTTAGCCGTAGCATATGGCAGTGTCATGGACAAGCCAGACCACATAACTGTCGCTGTCATTGGAGATGGAGAAAGCGAGACTGGTCCAACGGCTACCGCATGGCATGCTCACAAGGTGAGTTGGAGTTATCCATGTTGAGCTCGTCCGATCGTTGACCAAAGATCTTTCAGTACCTCGACCCCGCTGAAAGTGGTGCTGTTCTGCCTATTCTTCACCTGAACGGTTTCAAGGTGAGTTTTGTCCATGGGGATCACTCTGTACTCCATGATCTCAAATGAAGAGTAAGCTGAATAATAAATCTAGATCGGTGAGAGGACTATCGCCGGTACCATGGATGATCTTGAAGTAAGTCATCACGATAAGGCTCTGAGCTGACAGATAGATTGCTTGTCTATTCACCGGGTACGGATATCAAGTTCGCATCGTAGAATATGAAGGGGCTACATCCGATCACGAGCATGATACTGCTATAAACTATGATATGGCTACATCCATGGAATGGGCGTATCAAGAGATCAAGAAAATCCAGACCGCTGCCAGATCGGGTAAACCAATCACCAAGCCACGATGGCCTCTGATCGTCATGAGAACCCCTAAAGGATGGACTGGACCTAGAAAGTCAGCAGGTAATCCTATCGAAGGCAGTTGGAGAGCTCATCAGGGTGAGATAACATTCCGTTTCTTAATAGGATGCGCCTTGGACTCATATTGTACCCTCTTCCTCGCAGTTCCCCTACCCAAGGCCGCTGCCGATGACAAGGAGTTTGGCCTTTTGGAGCAATGGCTAAAATCATACGGACCTCAAGAGCTATTCCACACTGATGTCAATTCCGGTGCTTCAAAAGCTCACAACTCCGTCAACAAGGCATCAGGCATTATCGATGATGTCGCTCTTCGAATCATTCCGAAAGATCAGCAAAGGCGTATGGGCATGGTAGATGTGAATATCTCGCATGAAACGATGGATCCTGGGCTGATATCTCGCTAGGCTACATACCGAGGCTTCCAGCCCTTGCAAGCACCTGACTGGAAGGATTTCACTCACAAGCTCGACGAGCCAGTGTCAAATATGAAAGCGTGAGTGTTATGTTTTATTGAAGTAGCCTTACTTGGTCTGATATATCATCATTGAAGTGTGGGATCCTATGTTGCCGAAATTATCAAGAAGAATCCAACCAGTTTCCGAATCTTCTCACCTGATGAAATTACCAGTAACAAGCTGGACGAAGCTTTGGAAGTTAGTCACCGAAACTTTCAATGGGATCCAGAGGTGAGTATCACCTTCATTGAGGCGTCCATGTGTCGTGGCTGACGATATTTAGACTGCCAACAATGGTGGTCGAGTGATTGAGATGCTTTCTGAACACACTTTGCAAGGCTGGATGCAAGGTTACACCCTCACCGGTCGACATGCCCTATTCCCATCATACGAGAGGTGAGCTCAGGTTTTGTCTTACTAAAGCGAGTTCTGATCAAATTGTGGCATCAGTTTCCTCGGTATCGTTCAGACCATGATCGAGGTGAGTCTCCCGTCATCGCTTTGGAATGGCAAGATCGCTAATGCCGTCATAGCAATACGCAAAATTCGTCAAAATGGCTCTCGATACTCAATGGCGAGGTGATGTTGCGGGTCTGACGTATATCGAAACTAGGTAGGTTGAACGGTTAAAGGGATCTTTCCTGACTGACATGTTCCCGTAGTACTCTCTGGCGACAAGAGCACAACGGATACTCTCACCAAAACCCAGGGGTCAGTTAAAAACATAGCAAGGTTGTGTGGGAATGACACTGACCGGTTCACATAGCTAATCGGATCCTTCATTGGGCTTCCTCGACACCTTGCAAGGATCTACTTGCCAGCCGATGCCAATTGCAGTGTCAGTACTATCGACCATTGCCTTAGATCCAAGAATAGTGAGTGACGAAAGATCTGGGTCCTGAGCTGATCATTCAGACATCAACCTGGTGATTGGCTCCAAGAACCCCACCCGAGGCTGGCTAACCGCCGAAGAAGTAAGTGTCTATCAATCCTTGGTGAGGCAGTTCGACTGATCTCGATACATAGGCTGAGCGACACTGCATTGCCGGTGCTTCTGTCTGGACCAACTATTCATCTGACGGAGGCCGAGATCCAGACATTGTGCTTGTCGGCTGCGGTGTAGAGGTAACATTTGAGGTGATCGCTGCCGCCGCCATTTTACGAAACAATGGTGTCAAAGTACGAGTGGTCAACATCAACGACTTGCTCATCCTTGGTGCCATCGGAGCTCACCCACACGCACTCACTCAAGATGCATTCGACAGCTTGTTCACCGCTGACAAGCCTGTCATCATCAACTTCCATGGTTATCCCAAAGATATGGCAAGTCTGTTGTTCAACAGAAACGCCCATGTTGGAAGATCAAGAGTGAGTTGAGCTTAGCAGGACTTTGTTGTGCCATAAGATGCTAACTTTTCCCAATCTTGTTTAGTTTGATATCCTCGGCTACATCGAAGAAGGAACGACCACTACTCCTTGGTCGATGTTACGACTCAATAATACTTCTCGGTACACTCTTGCTGACATTGCTGTTCAACGAGTCTTCAGGGACCAACCCAATCATCCGGTTGGCGTTCGAGCTCATGAGTTGTCAAGTTTCTGGCAACATCAACTCGTACTTCATGATAGATACACCAAAGAGCACGGGGAAGATCCAGCTTGGTGCGGAGAGGTCCCAGATCTGGAAGACAATGCAGCATGATCATGATTTGTGTAGCTTTTTTATACAATAACACTTTAAATAGACGATGTATCATAGTGTCAACAACTGAGATTTGATTCCGGGTGGCAAAACGGCCGAAGGTCGTCCACCATGATCAGTCAGCAAAATAAAAATCCATTTGATTTTACTTTTATCCTTTCATCTTTGTATCTTTCTCAGCGCGCGACAATACAACATGATAGCTGTACAAGCACCTCTGCCTCCCCCATCACCCCTTCCTCTCGGCCCTACTTCGACCGTCCTACCCTCGTCAGTTCCTGACAACGCCCCGGAACATTGTCCTGTGAGTTGCGCTCGAACTTCTTCTCCATCTCCTGGCTCAGCACTTTCCCTCCCCCATGCGGTAGCACCGTTCCATCCTGTTGATACCATGCACTACCGCCTCTCTGTTCATCTCTCCTGATGTTAGCATATAGGCCCCTCTGCAATCTCTTTACCCTTTTCGTCGATGCCTTCTTCTCCTCGTAACATCAGCTAATCTGCCTATGGAACAGGGAGTGGAATCATCTCAAGCAGGAAAGGCCGATGCGTGCGAAGGATGTCCGAATCAAGCTGTCTGCGCAGAAGGACCAAAAGGACCGGATCCGGATTTACCGCTGATTAGAGAGAGGATGAAGTCGGTCAAGAGAAAGGTTTTGGTGTTGTCTGGTAAAGGTGGAGTGGGGAAAAGCACATTCTCAGCTGGATTGTCCTGGGCTTTAGCTGCAGATGAGGAATGTCAGGTGAGCAGGTTGAAGCTCTTATGGCCGCTTACGACGACAAAGCTGACCTGATATCGCCATGTTAGACTGGTATAATGGATATCGACATTTGTGGACCCTCTATACCCTTGTTAATGGGTTTATCATCGTCTACCATACATACCTCCTCATCCGGCTGGTCTCCAGCTTACGCCCTTGATAATCTCGCTGTCATGTCCATAGGATTTCTACTACCTTCCAACTCTGATGCTGTCATATGGAGAGGACCTAAGAAGAACGGATTGATAAAGCAGTTTTTAAAGGATGTGGAATGGGGAGATTTAGATTATATGGTAGTGGATACACCACCTGGAACGTCAGACGAACATCTCTCGATCGTTCAGTATCTCAAAGAAACTGGAATAGACGGAGCGGTGTTGGTCACTACACCTCAAGAAGTAGCATTGCAAGATGTGAGGAAAGAAATCGATTTCTGTCGGAAGGTGGGGATACCCATCTTGGGTTTAGTAGAAAACATGTCAGGTTTCGTTTGTCCAAAATGTAAGAATGAGAATCAGATATTTGCCCCTACAACAGGTGGTGCAGAAGCTATGGGTAAAGAGCTGGGAATAGAATTATTAGGCAAAGTACCGCTTGACCCTAGAATTGGAATGACCTGTGATCAGGGAATGAGCTTCTTGGACGAATATCCTGATAGTCCTGCGACTGTCGCATATCTAGATATTGTACAGAGGATAAGAGAGATTTTGGGAGACGAATAGATCCTGTTTTGATAAATTACATAGTTGTATGCATCTACGTTCATATAGAATAATCGAAAGATGACTTGCGGATATGATGGAGGATACAAGATACAGATACATAGATCACTTAATCTTCATCGTTATCCTCCTCCTCGTGGACAGCTGCTTCTATCTTTTGAGCCTCTTCATCCAATTCGACATCTTCATCTTGGATCGCTTCTCCTTGGAGTTCAGCCATATTATCTCCACCTCTCGATTTTCGTAATTCCTCGTTGACCCAGGTTGGATCCGATACCTGAGCTTTACTCATTTCCCTTTCCTTCTCATCCTTGCCCGCAGGTTGTCGATAACCCACCACAGCTTTATCCCACAGGTCAGCCGTAAGTGCCACCTCCTCTCGTCGCTATATCAAATATCAGCAATGTTCGATAAGATACACGGGCACATGAACGTCAAACTCACCTTCGCTCGTGTCTTTCGCAAAAGAGTCCTGAAATTGATCTCGTGGTAGTAAACGCCCTTTCTCCTCTTCTTCGGACGCTCGTCATCCTCGTCACTTCCGTCTTCCTGCTCCCCATCGTTCTGATCTTCCTGGAATGACACCAGTATTTCCTTTGTAGGTGGGGCTGCTGAGAGGACTTCGTACATTCGAATGCGATCATAATGCACGTGCTGCAAGAGCAGTAAGAATCAGCCATGTTTACCTCTCTTGCATCGACCGTAAACTTACAGAGAAGATATCGGGAAGTGTGGGATCGTTAGGGTCCTCTTGTGTGACAGCATATACATTGTCAACCTCATCAGACGGGATCGCGCGTTCATATGCTTCTTCCAAATTGGTGAGATCCTCCTCTTTCGGTAGATAGAATTCGATCAGCTGCTGGTCTTCGTCCTCTCTGATCGGTCTCAAGATAGCTTTAGCCAAACGAGGTGAAGAGGCAGTCGCAGCAGGGTTCTGGTGTCTCTTGTTAGCTTAAGAAGGAGGTTTCTCTCATGGAATTTCACTTACAATTGCGGTTGCTGCAGAGGGACGTTCCGGGAATCTGACCAGGGCATATGAATTCTCCCAGCTTTCCACATCTGGCAAGATATCGTAGCTCTGAAACGTCAGCTAAAGTTTCGGTCTCGCCTGACTCACCTCTACGACCGTCAATCCCCGCTTCTTCTTATCTGGATGTTTGATCTCTTTGGGATCCTGTTCGTATAGATCATGGAATGATTTTTCTATTGCCATTATCTGAGCAGCTTCCGATGCATCTACTACCTCCTCGGCCCTATGCACAAGACTCAGCACAGCCTGATTATCTATATTCATCGGCATGAAAGGACTCACTTTGCCTCTGCAGCCTCTTTGCGTCGAGCGTTATTCTTTCTGGTCAGATAATTGTTATTCCTCATCCAGGACACTTCTGTCGCTACAGGCGCCTTGACATCCCCATTGGCTTCTGGTGGTGGGTTGAAAGGTGCCAAAAGAGCGACATCTATCGGATGATGAACTCGTCCAGCATCAAGCGCAGGGTTCAAGGCTGTTACATAGTAGCATAAACAACTATTCCACCTACATAAGCTGATAGAGCTTACATTGGTCTTGACCATCCCATATTCCATCATACTCATTTAGATCTAATGGCATCCCCATCTCAGAGTCGACGAGCATAGGCAGCTGGGTACTAGCGGCCAGGTGGTTGAGGTAGCTTGGTTCTCCCAATCGGTTTATATCGGTTGATATATCGAGCAGCTTTGGGGGAAAAGGCGGGTTGGGCACCGGATTGAGATACCTGACCCTGACGAGAAGATCTGATTTCTTTGACATGGCGATAGGGATGTACGGGTGTTGAGAAGATGCGGTATTCAATGAGGTTGATAGGAGGTCCAGTCCTAGGTGAAAGATGAAAGAGGCTCATAACACAAGATTAGTGACAACAGCAAAAGGTGCTCGGTACTCGAGTAGTTGACTTGTGACAGTGAAATAACGGAATCAAATAAACCGATGTACGGCCACGTGGTTCTGATCTAACGCGTTAAAGTCAAGTCACTCACTACCTCCACCATACACAGTCAACTATTTACTACTTTGATATCTCGTCTTCCTCACTGTCACTACTACCTCTTCATCCTCACATCATATTATATTCACTATACCATGACGCCAGATGACATGGGGGATCTGGGGTCAGCTACGGGCCAGGAGCTCCTCGAAAATCTCATCAAGGAAGGTCTCACACCCTCGGGTCAAGACGCTGACCCGTCAAAGTATCGCAAATTGGTGCAAGTCTTGCTTCAGAATTGCATTCTCAAGCCAATAGCTCGTAATACACCCCCAAACGTCCAACAGGCCAGCTACACTCTCACAATCCTCCAGCGTCAGACCAAGGTACACCCTGGTCTGCTATACACCACGACAGAGCAAGATCCTACTCCCTTCTACTACTGGTTACTTCCAAAACTGGTTCATGCCGCAGCGCAGCTTGGTCAAGATGCCCTATATGACGACTTGCTGACCTCGATGGTCGCTGCTCTGCTGGCTATAGGTAGGAATCTCTCTGAGGATGATGTGAGCTGGGCGAAGGGGTCTAGGAGATTGGGTGTGGTGATTGGTCATATGAACAGTTTTAGTCAAGGTAAGTCATTCAACAATTCGCTTTAGCTGATGAAGATCAGACATCCTCTCTGGGAGGAAAGCAGTACTATTCGGCCATTCGGATCTTCCTCAGACTCCAATCACCCTTATATTCGTTCTTTCCGCTGTCTTACAATCACGTCTCCCATTCTCCGATCACCATCTTTCGACCGCTTCGTCCCTCTTATCCCAAACTAGCCGTCTGATCAACACGCCATCATTGCAAATCAGATATACCGGTGCTATGACTGCTGCTTGCGTCTTACCACGCTCGTTTGCATTGACGAAAGGCTGCCTCTTCATCTCTTCTCTCCCCAACATACCCGACCACGCATGGCGAGAGGGAACTCGCTTATTTTACGAAACCTTATGTGTTTCCGACCCTGCTCTTCGGCTTGAATTGTGGTGGTCACTCTACCCACATCATAACGAATTGGACGCTCAAGATGATGTAGACTTTGCCAAAATCTGCTTCCTACTTTCTCAAGTGACTCCAAATATAACCACCGGCATGATACGAGATCTGATTCAACCGGAGACACTCAATCGCTGGAAGGAAGCGGCACAGAAGGACAACGCGAGGCTAGAACAACTGGATAGAAATCTTCGATTAACCAGTCCGCCAACATCAAAGAAGAGGAAGAGATCTGGGGGAGAGGAGGAGAGATCTGCTCAGCTTGTTCGACAGATATTCACGGATTTCGCTCCCCAAGACGATCTGCTGGAATCGCTTTTGGCAAGAGAGTGAGTCGTCCTAGATAGAGACCCAGCTGATTTTAAGTGATCTTCATCGGCTGAATGGAATAGCCCCGCAACTACCCTGCGCATTAGCTGGGTGTTCAGACCACACCGCAAATCTGTCGCAGCCGCTCTCGGACCGGTGCTTCGATCTATGGTTGAAGATGTCCAAAGTCGACATGTCATCCTTCCGCTCATTAGCGTTATTTGTTGAACACACACCGGCCAGGACTGTGGCGAATGGATTGCAATTGTCCAGTCGACAGAATATATTGGAGAAGTTGTTCAAAGGCCTTGGCTCTTCCGACCGTCCAGTTCGGCTTCTCTCTGGGTGAGTTTTGAATGATCATGAATGTCTCTGACATTCCAGCCGGGTCGTCTCGCTTCTCTACGTAGCTCAGTTCGAGCATTCCGATACCCGAATTGCAAATCGCAATCGAACTCAGTACATCGAACGTGTGTCGAGAATGCTCAATTCATCCCTGATAGTGCGCGAAACTTCGGTGTTGCTGCTCGCCGATCTTGGCCGTCATTCCGATGGCGATAATCTTTGCTCCATCCTCAAACTATTAATACGTCAAATAGGATCTCATAACGGACCGCTGAAAAGTTTGGCTTATACACAGGTGAGTCACCATAGCCAGGTTACCTAGCTGACAACTATTAGCTGATCGATCTCGCGAAATACCATCGTAAAACGCCCTACACCCTCATATCTCCTTTCTTGAAGCCAATCAGTATCATGTTGGCCGAAGACATCAAGCGCAATATCGAGCTTCTTAACATCACGATGCAGTTCATCGGTATGACAAGGAAGAACTTCCTGGAAACTACCCTCGTTCATACAGTACCAGCCTTAGTCCTTTCCCGTAATGGCGATGCTCTCAAAGAAGTCGCTAGTGTGGTTCAACAAAAACTGGGAGTAATGCTCATGGACAATATATCGCATATTCTTGCGCAAGCATTCCTTCGCCCTGATCAGACCGACTCGGCTCTCAGATTCCTCGTTAGTCTGTTAAAAGACATGACGAGCTCGAACCCGCGAGCCCAGCCGAATATATCCATCTCTTCTCTCATGACCGCTTGTATAGTCGACTTGGTCGTTATGCTGATTGTCGAGCTAGGCGATCAGAATAGAAGCGTCAGGGCAGATGCTAAAGCTGCCTTAATCAAGGCTAGCTTACAACAGACTGGCAGTGAAGATATTGGGTCTTTCCTTAAACCCTTAATGCTTGGTGTGATATCTCAGCTCAATGACATGTTACATGATGTACAAGGCAAAAAGACGGTCGATTATAAACGCAAGATCATCAAGAGCTTCGGATCTCTAATCAGATTAGTCGGAGATTCGATGGCAGGATTTTCTCCCCAGGTGAGTCAACAAAGAGAACTTCAAAGGCTGATAATCAGATCATGGCAAGTTTGCAAAGCACTTTAGGCATTCCGGAACTCCGAGAGGAAACGTTGAAAGCATGGGCGCTATTCATCTCGACCTTACGCTTCTCTGATGTTGGCCCATTTGTCGGACGAACCACCGGAGCTCTCATTGCCAATTGGTATACTTTCGGTCCTCACGAGCGGGATATCGCCGCCAAGATCATCAATGATATTGCCGATAATGTGAAAGATCTCAGTCAATACGTGGATGAGATTGTCGGGCTGGACGACATACCGGAACTGCAAAGTGCTGCTACTCGGCTCACAGCTCGACGGCGAAAGGCCAAAGTTCAGGACCACATCTCTAAAGTGCTTGACAGAACGGACAGCAAGAATGTCGCCATCGCCACGGCTTCGACTCGCGAGCTCAAGTCACTACTGCTGAATCGTCAAGCAGAAATCGAAACGCTGGTCCGTGGTGACACATTCGACGGTGTCATGTCTCGACTCATGACTAATCTGCTTTCAACAGCCACCCGTGATGGAGACTGTCAAGAGCTCAGAGCATTGAGCTACGAATGCATGGGGATAATCGGTGCTCTCGATCCCGATCGCCTCGGCTTGTCCTCGGATACCGGAACTATGACTATCGCTGCCAACTTCACGGAACCTGAAGAATCGAAGGACTTCGCTTTACACCTAATCCGTGACCTCCTCGTTGATGCCTTCCGAGCTACAAATGATACGAAGCATCAGACACATCTTGCATATGCAATTCAAGAGTTGCTGAAATTCTGCGGATTTAGTCCCAAGATATTGCATTCAAGCGAAAAGGTTAGTACAAGAACTCGAGATAGATGGGAAAGCATCCCGAAGGACCAGCTCGAAACTTTGACACCATTATTGGAATCGCGATTCTCAATATCGGATGGACCTATCAAGACCTATACCCATCCGATTTACGCTTCTGCTCCAACTTATCGAGAATGGTTACAGAATTGGACAACCGATCTTATTGGCAAAGTCATGTCTATGGCTGGGGATGGACCTTCGACCCGAGATAGTAAGACTATATTCGGAGCTTTCCGTGGTGTTCTCAAAAATCAAGATGTCACCGTGGCCCATCACTTACTCCCGCATTTGGTCCTAAATGTGCTCCTCTCAGGACTTCGGAATTACCGATTAGAAATATCATCAGAAATCAATGCGGTCCTTCAAGAGCAAGTGAATCCCACGGGTCCAGCGGACAAGAGAACGCTCAGTGCGCAGGTCATCTTTGATCTGATGGATCACCTCAGTAAATGGCTGCGATTATACCGAATGACCAAGACCGATCGGAATCCCCAGACGAAAATCATCGAAGAGGTTTTATCTGAAATCGAAACTGAACTTATGGCAAACGCTGCACTGCAGAGTAAAGCATACGCTAGGGCTCTGAGGAGTTTTGAGGAGAGAACTGTTGAGCTTCGAAATAACAAACGAGACAATTCCGAACTTCAAACTTACTTCGAACGCTTGCATCAAATATATTCTGAACTCGATGAACCCGATGGAATGGAGGGAGTTTCAGCATTCGTCATCTCTCCCTCGTTGGAGCATCAAATCCGCGAACATGAAAGTACCGGCAGATGGACATCAGCTCAAAGCTGCTGGGAGGTACGCCTACAACAGTCACCGGACAATGTGTCCTATCACGTTGGCTTGCTGAAATGTCTGAGGAATTTGGGTCATTATGGTAAGTCAATGAACAGGGGAATATGAGCTGATTGGTAGACACTCTGAGGACACATATACGAGGCGTACTCAGTCGACATCCTGAATGGTCAGCTGAACTCTCATCTTTCGAAGCGGAGGCTGCGTGGATCATCGGAGATTGGACCACCGTCAAGCAGATTGGCTCTACCGGACCTGCTATAGGACAGACTCTTTTGGCGCTGCATGAACATCGCGATCTACAGCCGGTTCTATTGAGTGCTAGAGAAAAATTGGGAACACACATCACAGCCAAAGAGTACGGTAGAGCTTACGAATCTCTTCTGCAGCTGCATCTGGTTAGGGAAATCGAGATGATCCAGACTGCAAAGCAGCGTATCGAGCAGACGCCATCGGGACCTAACAGGCATGTCTTGATCCAAAAAATCACCCAAGATCTCATCAAATCGTTAGAATCAAGGTTTAACTTCACTTCACCTACTTTTCGTATACGTGAAGCCTTGCTCAGTATCAGAAGAACAGCTTACAGCTTGGTCAATACTCCTTTGTTTGAATCGGAAATTGGAGATGCTTGGATCCTCAGCTCCAAAATAGCTAGGAAAGCTGGCTACGATCAGACAGCATACAGCGCTGTTCTTCAAGCCAAAGAGGTTGACGCTCCCTTCGCTTTCATCCAACAAGCCAAGCTGAACCGAACCGGTGGCGGCATCTATAAAGCTTTGACCGATGTCGACAACGCACTGAAGCCTTTCCTCAATACGGATGTGGTCATCGATTTGACAGGGAACAGAGATTTCTCAAGGGAGCGTAAACTCGCCAAGGTGAGTTCTTCTATGGTTGTTCATCGCTGACATACTTTAGGCGGTTCTCCTAGTAGCAAAGTGGGCGAATGAAACCGACCGTTTCGAACGCAATCACATCATCGGAAGATATCAGGAGGCGATCGCTAGAGCGCAGAAGTAAGTCTGACTCGGGAAGCTATAGCTAACATGACCAGTGCCGAATCCCCATACTACCACCTTGGTCATTACTACGACAGCTTGATTGGTACTCCTGAACAGATGTGAGTGAGTCTTTGTTGAGCAGGAGGCTGACCAGATGTAGGGCGGCTTTTCATTATCACACCTGTCATTCTTACTCGCTCGCACTGCAACATGGAGTCAAATACATATATCAGACGATGCCAAGAATGCTTACACTCTGGCTCGATCTTGGCGAGAACAAAGAGTTGAAACTGTGAGTCCAAGCGTCGCGAATATCTCTGACTGCGCCACAGACTTCCAGAAGTTGCGGCCCAAATCAAAAAGATCAACGACCTCATGGAGAGAGTGAGAACTGAGTTACCGACATACCAAGTAAGTTTTAGACGAAGGATCCACTGGCTGATGGTCCAGTTTTTGACTGCTTTCCCACAAATAATATCTCGTATCGTGCATCCCAGCAAGAAGGTCGCCGCTATCTTGAAGAAGATCATGGCTGCGGTCATTGTTCGATATCCTCAGCAAGCACTATGGCCCACCGTTGGAGCTATGCAATCGAAGCGAGCGGAGAGGAGGCAGGCATGCCTTGAGGTGACAAATATCGCTTCAACTAAGGTGAGTAGTCTACAAATAGGCTGGAATGCGTACTGATCCCATATCAGTCTCAAGCGGTTGCCGGTTTAATCAAAGATGCCACAAACTTCTCAGGCATCCTTCTAAAATTCACTGATGATAAAGTCGACGAGAAGAAACGGCAAATGTCAATGTCCAATGATTTTGACTACGTTACCAAGACCAAGACCAGAATGATTTTGCCCCTTCAAGATGCTTTGACATGTGCTTTACCCACTACATCCGAAACTGTCAAATCACATAATCCATTCCCCTTTACTCCAGTCACAATAGCAGGTGAGCGAACATACAAGGAGAGCTTGAGCTGACATGTCAGGTTTTGATGACCGGGTCGATATCATGCCTTCGCTTCAGAAACCAAAAAAAGTCAGCTTCATGGGAAGTGACGGCAGGAAGTACCCATTCCTGTGTAAACCTCATGATGATCTGCGAAAAGACGCGAGGTTGATGGATCTCAATTCAATGATCAACAAACTACTCAAGAGTGCTTCCGAGTCCAGAAGACGACAACTTTGTGAGTACCGGATATTCGAGCAGAAGCTGACATCAGACATTCGAACATATGCTGTGATGCCCCTGAACGAAGAGTGTGGTCTACTAGAATGGGTTGCAAACACAAACGCGCTCAAAAGCATTCTGGAAAAGGGATATCAACGGCATAACAAGAGAATCTACGTAAGTTAGAAGGGGCGGAACACAGCTGACGGCAGACATCCGATGTACACACTATACTTGAGAACGCTCGAAAGATCTGGAACAAGGATAAAGAAAACTTCGAACCTCTCATTCAAGCCTTTAGAGACCAAATATTGCCCAAGTATACGCCTACCGTCTTCAACGAGTGGTTCTTGATAACATGGCCAGAGCCTTCAGCGTGGCTCGCCAGTCGTATGGCGTATGGTCGTACTCTAGCTGTCATGTCTATGATTGGCTACGTGTTAGGGTAAGTTAGCGCTTGAGATAGCTAGTTGGAACTGCTGACTGATGTCCCATGACTTTGCTTAGTCTCGGTGATCGACACGGTGAAAATATCTTGTTTGATGGGTTGTCCGGAGACACTGTTCACGTTGATTTGAATTGCCTGTTCGATAAAGTAAGTTCACTCGTGCAAGGATGTGACTGATCATCGCAGGGCAAAACATTCGAGATCCCAGAAAGGGTACCGTTCCGTTTGACGCAAAATATGGTGGACGCTTTGGGTGTGACTGGTGTGGAAGGTGAGCATCCCATGACCCATCAGCCAATGGAGCTAACACGTTATTCAGGTGTCTTCCGCAAAGCTGCCGAGATCACTATGGGGATATTGAGAAACAATAGCGATTCCTTGATGAGTGTGCTTGAAGCCTTCGTTCATGATCCTTTGATCGAATGGATAAAAATTGTGAGTTTGCATCATCATGTTAGTATCGAGCTGATTTCCTCGCAGGGACGAAGCAAATCCGAAAGAGACATCAAAGCCTCGGCTGACAGAAATCTCAAACCTATCAAAGCGAAACTCCGAGGTATCATGGAAGAAGGCACGGTTGTGTCTGTACCTAGTCAAGTTGAAGCATTGATCAAAGAAGCGACAAGTCTCACAAACTTAGTCAGTATTTCCTCATATCGATTGTCTTAACATCCTGATCATTCCATCACATCTTCCCTTCTTCATGCTCAGCTAACTCAAACATTGTCACAGTCCGCAATGTATATAGGTTGGGCACCATGGTTGTAATTGTTGTATAATTGTCGTAGCGTAATACATGCATCCCAATGTAACCTATCTCAGTCCATCAAACCTATCTAGAATTTGAGTTCGTGGAATCGGTCACCTTTGGAAAGACCCCAAGATGCCTTCAAGTATTTGGCGAGGTTGTCAACCTTCTTGATAGAAGCGATGAGGGCAGCGTCAACAGCCTGTAAGAGTGGAAATGATCAATCAGCTCGTAGTTAGAAGTGTCGCGATCCACCAAATTCCAACTACACACCTTTTGTTCAGACTTCTTCTCCTCGGGGAACACCTTCTTCTCTTTACCTTCACCGAAGAATTCTCCTTCCTTGGAACCCTTGGCAGCTTTGGATTTGATGAAGAAGGCATCGTTGACGGTCTCAGGAACGGAAACACCGGAGATGTCGACTTTGGTGGAGGTGGCGATAACATAGGCTTGGCTTACTCGTCGGAGAGGTACACCGTTGATTCTAAAAAAAAGATCGATACCGTCAGTGTGCACAGAGAAGCATTGAGCGAGTGGAGAGTAAGTCACTCACTTGAAAGGACCGGAAACTAAGAGAAGACCACTGTCGAGTTGTTTGAGGAAGACAACTCGTTTACCGGCGAATCGACCAGCAAGGAGGATAAGGACGGTACCAGGGGTGATGCTAGCTCGGAGAGCGGTCTTTCCGACAGTCTTTCGGGAGACCTTGGGCTTCTTAACATCTTCGGCGGGGTAGTATTTAGAAGCTTTGTTGGTGGGGACTAATCTCTTCTCTCCGTTTCCTTTACCACCAACGGTCTTCTCGGTGTGAGCGGGAGATTCGGTCTTGGCAGGAGCGGCACCGGTCTTCTTTCCTGTGAGATCAAATAAACATTTAGGTCAGTCTACGTCTCCATTATGATCCACCAATATTCCCCAGCATCACTACTCTAGCTATCTGCACGATTCCTGTCCTTCCATCACTCTTCAGGACTGTTCCACTCTTGGTTCCTCCTGACATCTTCCTTCACGATTGTACCTGCTCCCACCCAAGCTTGATCCTATAACCTATACCGATCTGAGACTTCGAACGTACCCTTGTAGAGACCTCGCTTGGCAGCGACCTGTGACCTTGAGTATCGGCCAACGTGAGGAGCAATATCCTTTGATCGAGCCATCTATGATAATTGGGTTGGTCAGCGAGTGTGTGTTGGTGTTAGGTGATGATGAGGAGGTGTATTCACCTTTTTAGTTGTTTTGTTGATGGATGAGAAAGCCCAAAACGTATAAACCTCGAATTGACGATAAGATGACATTCGACACTCCTGAGTTTGCACTCACTCACCCACCCATCCATCTGCTCCATATTCGGTCAGTTGGTGCGGATTCGAGAAGGTGGTGAGGGTCAAGGGGGGATGAATGTGGCAGTTGTGGAAGCTCATCGGCGACAAGAGAATGAAGTCTAAAATCCGATGTCTACGACCAATCTCATCCTGATTTCAGCCGGACCCTGAACTAGACATGCTCCTCGCGTTTTCAGATGGGATCCGACCATTTCCCCCATTTCATTCCTGCTTCGTCGTATTCAAGTTTCATAAATCTCATCGCATCCAGTTGACAATGACCGATGAATGCATAACATAATCATCATGTCAGACCCTAACTTCCCTCCGAACCTTGACATCAAGCCCCTCCTCCTGAGCAGTGTTGCGGATCAACAACTTGAGCAGCATCAGCAGAAAGATGCTATCTCAACTTACGGGATCGCAGGTCGTGTTTGGTAAGGCTCAAGATACGAAACTCCTCAGCTGACTTTAGGTTGAAGGGAGGCTACTAGACCTCTACTCGAGTACTTCACTCCTTCATCGAAGTTTGACCCGCCTTGTTCTATCTTCGAAAGTCAGCGCCCTCATCGCATAATCGAGCTTGGTTCCGGTCAATCGGTCGCTTCTCTTCACTTGGCTGGCCATCTGCAGAAAGAAGACTTGGTGGTTACGACTGATCTGCCAGAAGTGGTTCCATTATGTGAACAGTCCATACGTGCTTGGAACCCTCCCTCCGACTCACACGCAAAGGTCATCGCTCAGCCGCTCGCATGGGGACAAGATCCTTCACATCTATTTCAGTTTGGACCATTCACCCATATTATCATGTGCGATCTGGTGAGTTGCAAAGATATGGACACTCTCTGACCTGAAGATATATTTCCCGAACCTCTACCCACCTCTTCTACATACACTTCTCCGTCTTACAGAGTGGGATGAGCGTGGCGAAGCAGAAACATATGGACCGGAAATAATCTTATCTTGTGAGTTCATCCCAGGCAAATCACAACTGATAATTATAGATTCATCTCGGACACTTGCTCTAGAAGAATCCTTTTTCGACTCTTTTTCTCTATATTTCCAAATGATACCAGTCAGAGGGAGCGACTGGGAAGCGAAGATTTTCATATGTAAAAGATGGAATGTTACAGATGAATGGACATTACCGGACATAAAAGACGTCATGAACGGAGGAAAAGGTGTTTTGCGAGGGAGGAGTTTCGGCTTGATAGATGATTTGTTCGGGTCATTAGAATGGGATATCACATGATGCTGGGTCACAAGAAATACTCGATAGCCTGAACATTAGCGTAATACTTCTCTCATTGTAAAACTCACTTTTACTTGTTGTTGTTGATTGGGCCCGTCCCTCTACAGAATGTATTTATCAGTCTTTTTTTTCGTATGGCTCTCAAAAGATGACCACTTACTTCGTTCTCCGGTGCAGCGCTGAATACATTGAAATAACGCCTACCTCCAGGAGAGACTTCCAATATACTCGCCATGTTACCGCACCGATAGCAATAATTGGGAGCACTCCATACCGTACTCAATTGATCGTTATATAAAACAGAGTATCCTTCCATACAAAGTTGATGTGCCCGGAGTACATGATTCATTCCATTCAGGTTTAAGAACTTCTTGACGATCGATGCCCCAAACGTATAACCAGCACCCCTACATGTCAGCGGGTTTCATGAAGTTTCTGACTCACCTGGGGCTGATTGCGAAATCCTCCTTCTCGGGATCAGGATCTGACCACACCAAATCTGCCATGGGACCTTCATGGGGAATTTCTCTAAATCTATCTATAATTTTGATTTGGTCGATATGGTGTATTGACGGACTCAGACCGCCATGAACGCAGAAGATGGCATTATCAATGACCACGCTGAGGGTGAGAAAGTCGAACATATCTGTAAAGTATTGCCACACAGCTGGAGATCCGTATTTCCTCGTACATTCAAGGTAGAAACCATAAGTCTGTATGTGTGTGAGAGAGATTAGCGTTGGTCAACTATCACGAGGTTCACATCAGATTTCCGTTCTCTCTATCCGTTCCTACGCCGGGTTTCTCTCTTCACGGAGCATACCACTGTCACATAGGAACGGATTTGTTCTCCATTGGCGAAAGAGCCTCAGAGTCCTCTTTTGAAGTTTGTCATCACGCGCAAAACCAAGTGAAGGATGACCAACCTGTGTAACAGCTCTAGATTCGTGATTGCCTCGTATCAAGTGGATCCTCTCCGGATATCTAAGCTTCAAGCAGGTGAGAAGAGATATTGTCTCCACCGAGTGTAGACCTCGATCAACATAATCACCTGCGGCAAGTTAGCGAGAGTAGCTGGAAGCTGGAAGATGTTTAGACAAAAGCGAGAGACTCACCTAGGAATAGGTAGTTCGTATGAGGAGCCGATCCTCCTATACGGAAGATCTCTATCAGATCGTGAAACTGACCATGAATATCGCCGACGACTGTTATGGGAGAAGCGACATGGACGACATTGCTCTCCCTCATCAACACCTCCTTTGTTTTCTCGCATATTTCTCTGAGAAGAGCCTCTCCTAATAGCTGCTTGTCCCGAAGACGGTCGATGCAGGCATCGAGATCGAAAGGCGCCATCCATGGACGTTGGGATGAAAGGGTGAGGTGGGATTACAGAGTAGCGCGATCGGGATGGGAAGAGCTGAAGGGGTGGGATGTGGATCAGCCGGAATGGCAAGGGTGCAGGGTACTGATTGCGGTTGGAGATAAGTGCGACAGTCTATTTTGAGGGTATCCAACAGCTTAGTGGTATGGTTGTTCCAGCTAATGACAGCGACAGTCATGATCATCGAAATCATTGACTGCTTGCTCACTGCTCGTTGCTATATAGTATTGATGATGAAATGATGACATGAGCGACTCACGTGGCTCGGGGGATAGGCTCCCGACACACCTGCACCTGTCCTCCTGTTAGGCTTACGAACATTCGCCGTATACTTACGTAATACAGGTTGTACATGCCCATGCCCCTCAGGGTTGTAGGTGTCAACGTCATGTCCATGTACTCGTATGGTCCACTGTTATAACCTACTCATACTGACAAACATCCTCATCCTCATCCTCATACCTTATATACTCCATCACACTCGCCCTCACTCTACCCAACCCCCCCGCAGCCATGTAAGTCGTATCACCGACTTGATTGTGCCATCGAAGACCATATACATATATATACCTAATCTCATCGCTGCTCACTACCACAGGTTCGGCCGTCACCACGCGGATTACGATGATTACCCTTCGGTCCGGGCGGCAGCCAGTGGTGCCAACCATCAGCCTACCAGACCCGTCGACAAGGACAAGACTGAGTCAGAACTTAGTGTCAACATCAAGAAGGCTACCAGCCCAGAGGAAACAGCTCCCAGTGAGTCAACCTGTGATCAAGGTGGTTCGTTACTGATGTGACGCTGTACCGTAGAGCAAAAACATGTCAGAAGTGAGTTCTAACACAGCAAAGCACAGCTGACCGTTACAGAGTGTATCGTCTACACTTGGGATTATCACTCCTCTCTGTCCGTATGGAACGGATTGAGAACACAACCCATCCTCGCAGATGAAGTGCAGACGTTCAAAGCACTCATCGTCGTTCATAAGCTACTTCAAGAGGGACACCCTGTCGTGAGTCTATCATCGTATGGAAGCCTGCTGACTGTTGTAGACTATCAAAGAAGCACACGCACAAACTGGATGGCTCGAGACTTGTGGGCGTACAGTCGGAGATGGCGGGAAAGGTTATGGAGGTCTGATCAAAGCATACACTTCATTCCTTTTGTCGAAACTTCGATTCCACCGTCATCATCCCGAGTTCAACGGTCTATTCGAATATGAAGAATACATCAGTTTGAAGAACATTGATGATCCCAATGAAGGGTGGGTGAACTTGACTTAGGACATTGCTGACGACAGGTATGAAACCATCACCGACCTGATGACGCTTCAAGACCAGATCGAATCGTTCCAGAAGCTCATCTTTGCCCATTTCCGTGGATCGGCAAACAATGAATGTCGAATATCCGCTCTTGTTCCCCTAGTAAAGGAGAGTTTCGGTATTTACAAGTTCATCACCAGTATGCTGCGTGCTATGCATAGAAGTGAGTCTAATGAGTTTCATTGCAATGCTGACCTTCTAGGAACCGATGCTATGGATGCCTTGCTTCCTCTTCGAGAACGATATAATGCTCAGCACTACAATCTGCGAAGATTCTATTACGAATGTAGTAATCTCAAATACTTGACTGGACTGATCAACGTTCCGAAACTTGGACAGGTGAGTAAATTCTAGTGGGAACCTGAGCTGATCGTTAGGAACCACCAAACCTTATCGATAACGGTACCGCACCTGAGCTCCCCGAGCGTCCACCCGATGAGAAAGTTCAAGCTCGAGAAGAAACTCCTCGTCCGTCCTCTCCCGTTGCTACGCAAGGCGAAATAGATGAGCAACGTCGAATGCTTGAAGAGTACGAGCGCAAGCAAGCAGCACTTGTAGCTCAACGAGAGTCTGAGCAACGTAGACAGGAAGAAGATAAGCGTCGACAAGAAGCTGAATACGCAGAACAGCAACGTATGCAACAAGAGAGGGAGAGACAAGCTCAAGAACAGTTACTCAGGGACCAGATGAGTCAACAGTACAGTCAACAGCAGCAAGGTCAATACTCTCAGCTGCAGCAGGAAATGCTCGCCATGCGCGGTCAGTATGAGCGAGATCAAATGTTATTGGAGCAATACGATCGTCGAGTCAAGTCATTGGAGAGTGAACTCGGTCTCATTGGCGCCAACGTGGGAGCTCAGATGTCCGCCAAAGATGAACTCATCGCCCAACTGCAAAAACAGATCGAGGTCTGGAAGAACAAATATGAAGCTCTCGCCAAGCTATACTCTCAGCTTCGAGGGGAACACCTTGACCTGCTTAACAGATCGAAAGGCTTCCAGCTCAAAGCCAATTCCGCACAAGAAGCGATCGACAAGATGGAGCGCATGGAGAGGGATGTCAAGACCAAGAATCTGGAACTCGCTGATATGATCAGGGAGAGGGATAGAGCCAGGTATGATCTCGATCGAATGAAATCGGTAAGTCAAATGTTTAAGATTTGCTTCTAGCGCATGCTGACAAAATCACAGAGTCATCGTGAAGAACTTGATAGACTCAAGCGCGATCTATCGTTCGCAAACGAAAGAGCGGAGGATGCATCTCGTCACAAGAGCTCTGAAGTCTCTGGTGTCATGGCTAAGTATAATCGTCAACTCACAGAGCTTGAGGACTCTCTTAGAGTGAGTCGATTTACCACGTGTACGTCCATCGTGGCCATATCGCTGATATTCACCTAGGCCAAACAAATGCAAATCGACGAGCTTCTCCACAAGATCGATGCTAAAGATGGCGAAATATCTCGTGTTGTAGAAGAGAAGGAGCAAGAGCTCATGATCATGCAAGAGGGAATGGACTCTACACTCAAGGAGCTTAGTGATCTTCGACTTGTGAGTGCCCTTGGTTATGAACCGAGCTTACAAATAGACCTCTGGCGATACCAGCCAAGCATTCGATGCGCAAGTCGATACCCTCATCCTGGATCATCGAAAAGAGCTCAATGCCATCATCGACTCGATCTTGCAAGCGTGCATGCAGAAAGTGGACGACGCTATCTACGAGCTCGAATCACCTATGCAAACCGGTAATACCACTGCGACTCCCGAATATACTTTGTCCATGATTGAGAAAGCCATGACGAATGCCACTGAATTCGCTTCCACCTTCAACCTCTATCTTGGCAGGAAGAGCGGGGGTGGTCACGTCGATGTTATCAAGGCGGCCAACGAATTAGCCCAAGCTCTATCCGAGACTCTTGTCAGCTCCAAGGGTATCACGCGATTTGCCGAAACCGATGACGCTTCCGACAAATTGGTCAAGATCGCCAAAGAGGCCGGTGACTCTGGTTATCGATTCTTCTTGAATCTTCAATCGTTCCGACTTCTCGCTGGAGGCAAGAGCGAAGAAGCTGCACTGCGAAACAATGCTGAAACCCGAGGAGCTTTATCCAAACTCTCCGATACTGTCGAGAAATTCATACCAAAAGCCAAAGCATCGACTCTTTCCAAAGCCAACGGAGACATCGGTGATATTGTATCTCAAGAAATGCAAAATGCCGCCAAAGCCATCGAACAAGCAACAGAACGATTACAAGCTCTCATGGCACGACCCAAGGGATCCAAATATACTTCTCTCGATGTTCAAGTTCACGATGCGATTCTCGAGGCTACGTTGGCCATCACCAATGCAATCGGACGACTGATTCAAGCCGCCACTGAAAGTCAAGAAGAGATTGTTCGTGAAGGTAAAGGTTCAAGTACAACTCAGCAGTTCTACAAGCGAAACAACCGATGGACAGAAGGACTCATCTCTGCGGCTAAAGCGGTGGCATACGCCACTGGTTTACTTATCGAGAGCGCAGATGGTGTGATCTCCGGCACCCATTCTCTGGAACAGCTTATCGTCGCATCCAACGAAGTATCAGCTGCTACTGCTCAACTTGTCGCCGCGTCTCGGGTTAAGGCATCGCTCATGTCGAAGACTCAACAACGACTCGAACTTGCTTCAAAAGCCGTCACCGATGCTTGCAAAGCTCTGGTCAAACAAGTCAAACTCATCTCGAATAAACAGGCTGACGATGAAGCTGTCGACTACAAGTCGATGCCTTCGCACGAATTCAAAGTACGAGAGATGGAACAACAGGTTGAGATTCTCAAGCTGGAGAAGGACCTTGGCGCAGCACGAAGAAGGTTGGGAGAGATGCGTAGAGCAGGATATCATCAAGAAACGGATTAATTATGAATACGTCTTTGTAGTTTGTTGTCATGCTATATACCCAAGAGATTCTTGACTTGTTCTCGTACTCTTCTTTCGAATTCTGGTTTATTATCGCGGTACAACTTGCAGCACTAGATGTACGAGTGTTAGCATAATTCGAGTCACACGTTTCGCTCGATAGTACCAGAATCGCTAGATCACCAGAACTGTGCAAAGGTGACGCACAATTCAAGGAAGTGTTCGTGAGAATCAAAACAGAAACTCACCTCTACATCCGCACCACTCTCGATATTGGGTTCGGCGAGCATACTAAGAACACTCAATAATACACTTCTTACACCTTGAACAGGAGACCATCGTTCTGACGCAGACTCGTAGTGTAGTGGATCATCGCCAGGTGGGTGTAGGATGGAGATACAGACCACGCCGTTGGGATAGACTATAATATCACAATCAGCTGAGGCATACTCGGTCAAGACTCACTATTTGGGTGTAATAAAGGCGGATCAAAAGTCATCGTGAAGGGATTCAGAGGGTAATCAGAGGGCTACATAATACATAGGTCTGTCAGACCAAGCGATGTAGATCTTTAACTCACGAATACGAGTTTGGCAGCAAACACGCCTCCTTCCTTATAACATTAGCTCTACGCCCTCTATTGCTCTCAACTTACATAGGGCGTTCCCTCTGGTCCTTGGATCAAAGCTTCCCATTCCAACATGTTGTCTTCTGATATAGGTCCGGCCGTTATGGTGTCCTGTAAGGGGTCTGCTGTGAGATCCTTGTATTCTTTCATCAACCTATGAGAGAGACCTTAGCAACACATCGTTAATGATCACCTGAGGCTGTTATTGATAGACCTACCGACGGGTAGCTGTCGAGGTCTGAGCTCTGGCATTGTTATTACCGAACATGATGACTATATCTATAATGAATATGTATGTTGGTGATAAAGAGCTATGAATGACGCTCAAAATGGATATGCTGATGGATCGAGTCGTGAAGTATGGAGTACATAGTGGAAAGAGAAAGGAGACAACACAAACAAATGCAACTAACTGTGCGCAATATCAGTGAGGTGGAGGTTCGTCGGTGATGATGATGATGACGATGTAGATGATAAAACGCAAAGGATTATCACGACAATCTGCAACAGGCCATTGATGATGAAATGCATATCAGGTCTACACAATCTCGTCCCATACATAGAGCTATGAGCTTGACATGCATCCTCCTCATCCTGCTGCGAAGCATAACCTATAAATACAGACCGGCAGGCTATTTGATCAGCTTTGTCAATCGAGATACGACTTACGGTGTTCTCGTCTTTCCTGTACAAAACCTTCTCTCTGGCAGTAGTAAAATCCTAGCATCATGACTCGTCAGCACAAGACAAGATCAAGGGGAAAGGTAGACTCACGGCTTTGGTGACTCGCATACGTCTTTCTCGTAAAGCCAACAAACCAGCCTCGGCTAATTGTCAGCTATATTCCTCTTCAATTTGGACTCACTGCACACAGCCTTGATGTCGGCTCCGGAAAGATCATCCTTTGTCATTACCAATTCCTCCAGATCGACGTCATCAGCCAAAGACATCCTTGATGTATGAAGCTTGAAGATATGTCGTTTGGTTTTCGTGTCAGGTAAAGGAAATTCTGATTGAGATCAGCTCCCGTTCATCTACTCAGTAAACTCACCAATCTTTCGATCTATTCGGCCAGGTCTAATAAGAGCGGGATCAAGGGATTCAATCTATGGTTTGGACAAGCATAAGCTGAAAGTCACTGAGTCGAGGCATAACAAACGTACTCTGTTCGTTGCCATGATAACCTTTACATCCCCTCTGGTGTCGAAACCATCCAATTGATTCAGTAACTCCAACATGGTACGCTGAATCTCTCTTTCACCACCAGACGTCGAATCATATCGCTTGGTACCGACCGCATCAATCTCATCAATGAATACGATACTTGGCGCGTTTTCCTCTGCTACTCTGAACAATTCTCTAACTAACTTTGGACCATCTCCCAAGTACTTCTGAATGAGTTCCGATCCGACGATACGCAAGAAAGTGGCAGATGTTTGGTTGGCTACAGCTTTAGCGAGTAACGTTTTACCTGTACCGGGCACACCGTACAGGATGACACCCTTCGGAGGTCGGATCCCCATCTCTTCGTACAATTCGGGATGAGTAAGAGGAAGTTCTACCGATTCTTTAATCTCCTGGATTTGGGTTTCCAAACCACCGATGTCTGCGTAACTTTCCGTAGGAGCTTTGTCAAGCTTCATCACCGAGACCATAGGATCGGTGTCATCAGCGAGAACACCAACAACGGCGTGGGTTTTATGGTGTAGCAGTACCGAACATCCAGGTTCTAACAGGTCTTTATCGACAAAAGACATGATTCCAACATAATATTCTGGACCGTTCCCAACAGATACGATAGCATGATCATCATCGATAATCTCCTCCAAAGATCCGACTCCCATAGGCGATCCTCTGAGCTCATCTACTCGAGTACGATCAGCCGCGGTACGATCTTCACCAGATTGTGATGCTTGATTGGCGACGAATTCCTCCTCCATCAACAAATAATCTTTGATCCTCTCCATCTTGAGCATCTTGAGCTTGCATCGAGTCGTGGGATAGACTGCTGGAAGTCTCGATGATGCATCTGGACCTCTCTTCTTCTTCTTTCCTACTCTGGTTGGGATGGGTGGTTCCCATTTGGATTTCTTCACGGCATATATGTCAGCACATTCAAGTGGATGCCACTGCAGCGGCCGTTGATGCTCACCTTGTCTTTGTTATCCTTTCCGTCCCTCTTACCACCTCCAGGCGCACCACTCGATGGAGCTTGACCCTAAGAGCATGCATACACACTGTCAGAACGGCCTACGATCGATGGGAGTAAGATGGTACATGAATTGTTAGGACACCCACCATGTTTTATCGATATGTTATTCAGAAGAGTGAGTGTTGAATATCGGGCGCTGTTCGACACTTGTCCGTGTTAACGTTGCAGTAAGCTTGGCCAGTGACGATATAGGGCTTGTACCGGAGCTGGGAGTGAGATTGAGAGTCAGAGTGAGAGTGGGACGGGAGATATAGCTGAAGTAAGAGGAAGTGATAAGTGATAGTGGACTCAACGATTCAACGCTTATAGATGCGTCATATAACTTGCTGCATATACAGCCTATACACGCGTCTGATAACGCACGTGTTATCATTGCCACGTCATCTCACCGTAAGTTGAGTGGCAAATTCATCATTCGCTAATCTACAATTACTCGTACAACTGATCCACTAGAACATCAACATGACAGGTTAACACATACATCTGCGCATCACATACCGTACATGTCACATATACCCTTGCACTCAACCTCACATAAGTCAACCCAGCCTAGCTCAGAGCAAATCGCTGTAGTCCAGAGGTACTGCATAGTACGACACGTGTACCTGCCTCCAGTCCCACTCACGGCTACGGTTACCCCCTCACCTTTCTCATCACATTTCCCTTACCCCGTTGCGGCTTCCGTACTCTACAAGGCATCATGTTTGTACTCAAGTCCCGTGAGTGGAGATCTTGTTATGCAATGTCAAGGCGTATCAATGCAAACACTGAGATATCGCTTCTTTCAATCATTCTGACAGTTCTCGGCAAGATGTGGGGCAACCCAGCCAATCCTGAACTAATGCAAATACCCGCCGGTCAACTCTACCTCGTTCGCCCCAATAGCATCAAAGGGTCAAGAGAGTGCATGTGAGGCCGCTCAGTTATACGAGGGGAAGTATTGCAGCTGATGTTATCCTTCTTTTGTCCTAGTTTTCAGGACGCTGTGGCTACCATCCGAAGAACCGGTGTTGAGTATCAATATCAGCTTGTTGTCACCCGAGCTTATGAGGAAGGAGAGGAACAGTTGTTAGATGAGGACGCAGAAAGTGGGTTGACTCATTCACTTCATCTCAGAACGCTCTCTTTCCAGTTTGCTCATCTGACCTGCTCCCGCCAGCCGACGATGAGAGAGTCTTCCTCATCGACCAAGCGCTTGAGTTTCGCTTCGGTACTCTGGACGGAGATGCCACCTGCGCATGGAGAGATTTGAGTGGAGATGAAGGCGATCTGTGGGAGTTTGTGAGCAGCAAGGTGAGTTGCACAGTCTGTATATGAGCTGACATTCAGTCGGTTCCAAAAGCTACAAACAGCCTGTTCGAATTGACAGTTCTCCATTGTGTATATGAAAGGGTGAGTTCATGGACATCAGAGAAATTGAGCTGATAGTCAGAAATATCTTCGCTCACACGAGGAAGCCACCGACGCAGAGCTAGAAGCTTTGAAATTTACTGAAAAGCTGCCTGCACTTCCCATATCGTCAATTCCTTCGCATCCTTCAGAAGATGAACCTTCTTCTTCCTCTATCCCTGTGGCAGAAGATCCATTCAAAGATGTGCCTATCCTACATCGAGCCCAGGCCGAGCTGTATCTGTTCGACATTGATACCGATGTCTTCGTTATACAAGAAAAGGAAGTTCATGCCGACTTAGCTTCGAACGGCGATTATGATAGTGAGTCTTCTTTTTGATCGCTCTGCCTCATCTCTGAGCTGACTCATGTTCAGCTTGGATTATTGTCCGTCACAACTCGACTCCTTTCATTTCTGCACCGATTGATGCGGAGATGAACCCTCGGTTCGATATGGTGGGTCTGTGATCTAGTCCGTCATGCATTTACCACACTGATAAGATCTTCAGGCCAATCACGCTTTCATGTTTACTTTCCGAGAGACCGAAGGTCTGCCAGGAATGACTTGGTGCCTCAGATTCAACGAGGATGTCTTTGGCGAGTGGAAGGATAAATTTACCATCTATATGTGGGAAGGCAAAAATCGTATGAGCTACGCTAAAGCCAAGGCGGATGAGCAACGTTACATCCAAGAAGCTTACGAGGACGTGGAAATGGCCGAGCCAGAAGAGGAGGAAGAGCGTGCAGAGTCAGAAGATGATCAGGAAGAAACGTCATCTACTGGTGAAGGGGAAGATTATCAGTCAGATTCAGAAGAGTCAGATGCGGATGCTTTCGAGCGAGGTTCCAAGAATCAACAACTCGCAGTCGGATACAAGAACGATATGTCATTTGTCGCTCGTGGAGACATGATTGGAGTTTTCGCTCATCAAGATGATAAGCTGCGATTCCGTACCGCCATCGACAGAGTCAAGAATTTGGAGGGCAAAACCTTTTCACCAAGAAAGGTGAGTCAAAATGAGTTTGGATTTGTCTGACTCCCTGTAACCGACAGATGATGCTTCACAACCAAGATGGCGATATGCTTCTGCTTGATCCTAGCAATCAAAATTCAGTCTATCGCATGGATCTCGAATACGGCAAAGTCGTGGACGAATGGAAGGTATCTGAATCTGTGGATGTCAACAACATCATACCGGAGTGAGTCAATTCTGGAGTATGTCTGTCTGTAGCTCACACATTCCTGCATAGCTCCAAATATGCTCAAATGAATCCACAACAAACTTTCATAGGTCATTGTAAGCGCTTCAATGGTCCCATAATGCTTCGTTTACCTGTACTGACCATTCTTACAGCTCATAACGGTCTGTTCCGTATCGACCCTAGAGTATCTGGCAACAAGCTAGTCGAGAGTCAATTCAAGCAATACGCGACGAAGAACGACTTCTCTGCTGCGACCACTACAGAATCTGGGAAACTCGCGGTCGCGAGTAACAAAGGAGATATCAGGCTTTTTGATCAGATTGGTAAAAACGCAAAGGTGAGTCAGATCGCGTGTTCATCTATGTGCGCTTTCAGCTTGACTGACCTAGTTGTATCCCAGACTGCTCTTCCTGCTTTAGGTGACCCTATCATCGGTGTCGACGTCTCTGCCGATGGTCGATGGCTTGTTGCTACATGCAAGACATACCTTCTCTTGATCGATACTCTCATAGGTGATGGCCGTTATAAGGGCTCTCTTGGGTTTGACAGAAGCTTCCCAGCGGATAGTAAACCTATCCCAAGACGTTTGCAACTCAAACCTGAACACGTAGCTTACATGGAGGATCCGGTGTCCTTCACGCCTGCCAGGTGAAGTTTTTTCGAAAGGTTTTTGTCTGGTCGCCCACAGTGCTGATATTCTTTCAATGACTTTGCCAAATAGATTCAACACGGGAGTCAACGAAGCAGAGAAGACCATCGTTACTTCTACCGGGAAATACGTCGTGATTTGTAAGTCCAGAACACAACTCGACCTTGCTGACAACGCTTAGGGAATTTCCGTCGTCTCAAACAAGGACGTACCGATGACTATCAGATCAAGGTGAGGAGAATTCTCCCTGCTTGAACCCTGCATGATAGATCAATGTGGCTGATAAATTTATCTCGCCTCAGCAATACGATTCAAAAGTAGTAGCGGATAACTTCAAGTTTGGAGCGGACAAAAATATTATTGTCGCCTTGGAGCACAATGTGGTCATGGCGAACAAGAAGGAACTTGCCAAGGTGAGTGTTTAGTATAAGTTAGGCATACAGAACACTGCACCAACTTGTAATCTACACGTATAGCCAACACGATCCTCGCTCGCTCCTCGCGCTTCCCTCTCGACACCAATACGCAAAATACGACAATCTCACAGTGATATCGTGAACAGTCCTTACTAGTGGTTATTATGCTTTTTTTGTTCATACTACAATGTTAACATGTACAATATGTATTTTATGTTCGATCCACAATATCCGCTTCGCATGTCATGTCATGATGTACCGTTACTCACAAGGTCACCGTTGGGTTTTTAGTCAAGATATCGACCACTGTCTTGACCACAAATGATGGACCTGACCGTTCTGTGATCTTCAGAAGGTTTCATTTCGTCTTTCTTTGTTTTCTTTTTTTTTCTTTTTTCGTAAAAACGGGGGGTCGTGCTTCCTTGTATCTTGTCCTGGATTTGTATGATATCAGTGCAGCAAATCGATACCATCAATGATATCGAACCTGACGATGTCTGAAAATAACTGAATGATTCCGATACCCATTTCAAGCAAGATGTCTTCCCGATTTTGTTTCCCTTCGAGAATCAAGTCATAACCGTGATCATGCTTATCAACCGAGTCATTATGATTAGGCCTTTGAGGGCTCTTTTCTGCCCCAGATATACTCGAACCATGTCAATTATCTTCCTATCGCCTGTGAACGGCTCCCGAGCCCAGCGTATCGAACAGGAGGGTGGTGAGCGCAAGAATCAGCGCCACTGAGTCAAGATCTAACAACGACGGGATACCACAGTGTATGCCCGACACGAATTGTGAAACCTCTTGACTTTTTCCAAGCAGACTTGAACAGCCGTACTGTCATTGGCACCAGATGACCCCACGTCTTTCTCTCAGACTTGGACAGCTTTGTTACTGTCCGTCGGTCTCGTTGACTCCATCAGCGCTGGGATATCAGTAAGTAGCTCGATTCCCGATAACTGCTTCCCGTTGCTTACCTTTGAATAGCTCTGCGTCGATTGATATACTCAATGGTCTCAAGATGGATATCGGTCGTGGAGGTAGTCGACATGACACCCATCCCCGAATGACTGGTTTATTGTATCATTCTATCATTAAGTCGTTATATAAACAGGTCGCCTCCTATTATGTTACCATTCCTTATGCAGCGTCAAACATGTCGGATCTCTAGACTGTTGTGACTTGTCAACCGTCCATCCCCTGGAGGCAAGAGTAAAATAGATTGGGAGATTTCTTCATTTTCTACTACATGGTATAGCTTGGTTCCGATAAGTCCAATTTCACATATGACGGCCAGTCCCGCAACTACCATATAAACCCCTAACACACCCCCAACTGCCTTAATCATACAACAAGTCACATCGCCGTGAAACGATCACATCACCAGCTCACGCCTTGTGCACGAAGACCGTCGGTTCTGGAAATCCCTTCATTACTTAAGTACGGTAGTTCACCAATTGAAGACGCGCGATCCCCACTTCTCTCTTCCGTGTAATCAAAGGTGGCCGAGTGCAGAGTGGAACGCTGTGCAGTGTTGGCTTTAGCTTTCATCAACCGCGAACGACACTACTGCTCACATTATCCCATATTGCGACAGATCCAGCTTCCCATCTGAATCGGACGGAGCAGTCGAAGTTGTTCATACATAATTGAGCCGTGAAAAGGTCAGCGTGCATAAGATCGCAGCGGCCAGCGGCCTGCGCCAAGACTCACTCAAGTACTCTCGTAACATGACATGCTCATCGTACGTGACTCCCTGTATACGCCCTCCGAAGCCATACGAGTAGTACAGTGCATTCCATCCTGTTACGGGGTTCGTGCGAATGAGCGGATGTCGAGCGGAGAGGTCGTCGCCCACATTGAGGGGATTCCCTCTGATCATCGTCTTGGATACTGTCCTGCCATGATTGACGGCCTCTTGATGGAAAAAATTGGCATGGTGTTCCGCTTTAAGGTCTTCAGATACTCCAGCATAATGGGAGACATCTTGTCGAGAATGTCATAGCAGTTTACCCACTGGGTATCACCGCCGACAGGAGGTAGAACGTTGATCTTCAACATTGAGTAGTCAGACGGCACTTTTTCAAACGACACATCCTGTTGTTCATATCAGTCTCGTAACAAACCCGCCACTGTGAAAAGGTTATGCACCACCTACAGAATGAAATGCTCGTGTTGCCCATCGCGAGACGTCATCATGAAGTCGCATTATCCCTCCTCCTTTCCTTTGCATCTCCGCAGAGATCAATTGAGTCTTCGCTCCCATTTCTCCAACATTCTCTGAAACTGGGTGTATACACATCCCTGATTCTCTCGGCTGTCCAGCTAATGTGCTGATCTTCTTTTGTAGCTGCATCATTTCGTCTTGGTTGAGATCTTGGGCTCGGAAGAAGCACACTCCCCTCCGGGAAATGAGGACTGCTAGGTCACGGATAAGATCATTGCAATTGGCAGCCTTTAGGATCTGTGAAAGCTGAAGATCAGGTCCGAACTCGCGTCCAATCGAAAGGGGTAACCTCGAAGTGCTGCAAACAATGATTCAAGTTTATCAGAGAGTGTAATCAATCTCGGATGAAAACTAGAGACTTCGTAAAGGCTTACCGAGTATTTTTCTAACAAACCGGTATACTTCAATGGGCCGGCAAGAGTGTTACGAGCGACTTGGTCGGGATCTGTCATCGCATTGTTATTCTGCTTGAGGTTAAGCAGTGGGGAAGCAGGCAACGCTTCAATAGATGAGATTGCGATGGGGGCCATTTTGTCGTCGCTATGGATGAATGATGATAGAAACACAAGACAAAATTAGAGACATAAGTACACTGTACATCATCATTTCAACCGGATGCATGATTTGGTCGGTCCAGTCGGAACGCCATACAGTCTTGCTTGACATCTGACTCATGCGATGATTAGCATGAGACGATGAGATTTGCAATCAACAACGGTTTTGTTCTTGATTGACTGCTCATCAATTTGTTTAGTCGGCGACTAATTATGGTTTCCGGACTTTTTCGTTCCAATGGCGTACTTCCAGACAATGCATCTTTTGATTTTCATTGCCCATTATCGCGTGCCTACCGAGTTAATCGGCGACTAAAGCGCAGGAATTGATCTTTTACTCTCTTGAAGATCAACGGGATCCGTACATTTTGGTTATCACACCGATCACACCATCTTTGCGTCACTCAGATCGTGCCTTGATGATACCGAAATAACCTATGACAAGACGAAGATTTCACCCAAATCCTTCCTGTGAGGAAACGTATAAGACAGTAATGACCGTGATGCTAGCTACGATTTGCCCCATCGAAGGCAACTTCCCCGGTACAACATGTCCGATATCAAAGAGCTAGCACCAGATCTCGAAGAACCTGCATTTGTCTCATGGAGACAGGTCCAGATTGAAGCTAAACGTGAAGAAGAATGGCAGAATAAGTTGTCTATTTGGGAAGGTCTGAAGATTTACAGAACTGTAAGTCAGACGTACATGCTGAGCGAGTTTCTAAAGCTTCGTTGTATTTAGGCAGTATTCTGGTCAGTGGTAGCTTCGTCCTGTATCGTTCAAGAGGCCTACGATACTCTTCTTCTTGGCTCCCTCTTTGCGCTTCCTGCTTTCAAAGAACATTTCGGACACGATGCCGGGGGCACAGCCGGTTATCAAATCTCAGCATCTTGGCAGGCTGGTATACAGCAGGGAGCCAATATGGGGAGTCTGATGGGCGTTTTCTTGGGGGCTTTTTTGGTGGACCGATTCGGATACAAGTATTCTATTCTTGGTAATCTGATACTGCTGGCTCCAATCATCGCGCTCGTCACTTTCGCACCCAATCTTGGAGCCTTATTAGCTGGGGAGATTCTATGTGGTATTCCATGGGGTGTGTTCAGTACCCTTGCTGAAGCATACGCCTCCGAGATATGCCCTCAAGGCCTGCGAGGCTATTTGACCACGTAAGTGCGATTGACAGTGATTTATGATCTCACCGGCTGAGTTAGTTGTCAAACAGCTTTGTAAATCTGTGCTGGGTACTTGGTCATTCCATTGGTGCAGGTGTTCTTCGAGCTGCAAACAACATCACGGGCAAGTGGTCATATCGAATGCCGTTCGCTGTTCAATGGGTTTGGATCCCAATACTGGTCCCCCTACTCGTCTTCGCTCCTGAATCGCCCTATTGGTTTGACCGAAAGGGTAGGTTAGAAAACGCCGAGAAGACTGTCCGCAGAATCGCTCCGGCTGCTGAACAAGATCGGGTACAAGAGATCGTCAGCTCCCTTGTTCGCACGAACCATTTCGAAAGGGAAGTCAAAGCGGGAACTAGCTTTACTGATTGCTTCAAGGGTGTCGATAGACGTCGTACCGAAATCAGGTAAGCTGAGGAAACTCAAATCTTAGCTGAGACTGACACAGCGCGCTGCTGTAGCTGCGTTGTTTGAACCACACAAATATTATGCGGTTTGCAATTCGCCAATTACTCAACATACTTCTTCCAACAAGCAGGTCTTTCCACGATTTATTCCTTCGACATGACGATCGGTTTATATGGCGCTGCCTTTATCGGCACTTGCCTCTCCTGGGTGCTTTTGACCTATTTTGGGCGACGTCAAATATGGCTTGTCGGGCTATCTGCCCTCGTCGTTGGACAAATCCTCATCGGTGTCTTGTCAGTGGTGGCAGACAAGGGTCATGTTGGTGCTCGATGGGCACAAGCTGGGCTAATGATTGGATGGCTGTTCACGTGGGTGGTGAAAAGAACGAGCGAAATGTAGCACCTGCTAATTGGTTTGTGCAGCTACGATATGACTGTTGGACCTGTAGCCTACGCAATCGTAGGGGAGACATCGTCCACCCGATTGCGTAACAAGACTGTTGGTCTGGCTCGTGCATCCTAGTAAGTGGCCCTACAATACTTCAAGCAGATTCAATTTTGACATGTTATTTCCAGCAATGTATTCAGTATCTGCTTCGGAGTGCTCATGCCTTACATGCTCAACCCCACGAAGTGGAATTGGGCGGGAAAAACTGGTAAGTCGGTATGCTGGTGACGATTGTAAGTTCCGTTCTGACGTGACGCAGGTTTCTTTGGGCTGGAATCGGTCTCATCTGCCTCATCTGGGCATACTTCAGGCTACCAGAGTTGAAGGTAATTGGCATATCTCTCCTTGAGGAATAGTCCTACCTTGATACCCGCAATTAACTTTATCGCGTAGGATCGGAGTTTCCTCGAAGCCGACATCATGTTTACACGGGGTGTTCCTGCTCGAAAGTTCAAAACATACGTCATCGAAGCAAACGCTGATGAGCATGTTCAGAATGATTTGAAATGATGACGGATACATGGGCTGTTTATGCAACGGATTTTGGCATATCGCTTGAGGATGATAGCGGCGATAGTTGATGTGTAGCGAGTTTGCGCACTGTTTACGGATCAATGTGATACATGGATCATGCATATTTTAAAGCTACTAGCAAAGGCATACTCCATATCGCCTTGAAGCCGTACATGGCCTCCGCCATAATCGATTACAATCATCACGGATTAGATACACATGTTTTCGACAGTGGAATATATTCGAAGTAGTTTCGCCGGGGTTTTGGTGACGACCTTACCACTGCTGACAGCTGCGCAATGAAGTCGTATCTATGATGTATTCCGGACGCGCTACTTTTCACATCGCCGATCATGACGGCAAGACCCAATCTTGCTCATTCGATCCTCGCTGGGATGAGAACATGAAATCTGACACATCATCAAACGAGGGGAACAATGTTTCCAGATACGCAACAAGTGGATTCAAGGCGTTATCCGGTAAGGGTGGCCAGATGGAGTGATTTTGAACATCATCGACCTTGTTTCCGGAGTGTCCTAATTTTGTCGTGCGGTAAACGCTGGCTGAGAAGGTGTCCTCGGTGTTATTTTGATGTTCTTTCATCGGCAAGGGACCAAACGTGTGCGCCTGAGCTTCGCTTGTATCATTTTCGCTGCTGAAGGTAGCCCTCTTGGCGGCTAGGAGCTGATGTACAAAAACACCATGGCTGTTGATCGAGTCGCTCGAGCTTGGCACTGCTCGATCCAGCATATCAGCGGCTAGCTGTACAACCTTGAGGATCTCCTCTGGTCTTGAAACGCACTGACGAAAGCGAGGTCGTAAGATACGCAACAACGATACAGCCGCATAAATTACAAAGTTATGAAGGGTGTCTGGACAGCCATGACGAGTGTGAGCTATAGCGTCAAAGGAAGCATGGTATGTCTGGATAAGTTGAATCGCTGCAGACTGCAGCTGTGACGCAGATGTATCAGCATCCCGTGTATCTTGCAGAAAAGATCTAAGTCGTACTAACCTCGATTACGGTGACAGTCAGATCCCCGCGCGATGAACCAGCCAGCCTTTCTAATGAGAACGAATGTACAACAAGGTCGGCATATTGCTGGTATAGGCGAATATTTGCCATTGTGAATGGCAGAAAGAGCGAGGCAGGTCGCGTCTTACTGGATCGCTTATTGCTATTCATAAACCCGTAATTTGTCTGATCACATGATCGGATTGATACTTCCGCTTGCTGGCGCCATTCATGGAACTGCTGGACGGCTTTATGATTTGTTGCCGATGCGAGAATTGCACCCTGAGCGGATTGGGTTGTCGAGGATGAGCCATTGTTCGATGAGTCTGATGTGTTTTCAATCACTTCCGATCTGTGTTTTTCGACAATCTGAGCAAATGTCTGAGTCCATTCCGCCAGAGCAGCTATCCACAGATCTTCGCGTGACGAGGAGGAGCTTTCCGCTTGAGGTGACGGTCGCAACAATGTTATGTATGCTTGGATCGAGTGCTCATCGTACATGGTGGACGATTTCCCAAATTGGGCCGACATGGTACTGTCTGCGACTCAGTGGATATACTTCACGTATGAGGATGGATTAAAGTTCACATACCGATCCACAATGTATACACTTAGCCATGTACTGACTATGGCCCGTAAAACCCAAACAGGCAGTCCTTCCCTAGCTTGTGATGACAAAGCAACTCGATGTAAATTGATGTCCATAGCCGTTCGCACTGCCATTCCAACTCTCAACCAGGTCATATCAAGCTCGAAATGCTTTGGTCGATGCAGATTCCACATCGTGTATATCAAGTGGCCTTGCACGACGTCAATATTTTTCTCCTTCGGCAACCGTTCCATCTCGTAATGTGCAAATTCGGATAAACGCGTCCATAGAAAGGGATCTCTAGCTTTAGCACTAGCGCAACAGATGGCATTGAAGAGGAAGTTGTTGCGTCGGGCGACAATTGAGGGTGAGGAGTGTGTCGCATCAAGCAAAGGAAGATGGGGATGCAGATAAGAAAAGTATAACTCGAAAAGCTTTTCGGCTCTACATAAACCCAAATCAGCTTTACAGTGGGGGAGTGAGTGGGGGATGTTGCACTGACTCGGTCGCACTGATGAAGGTCATTATGTGAGGTGCTTCGTCTTTCAAAGTTCTATGTAAAGGTGCATAATACCCATCTCTCTCGCCTGAAGATACTGCGCTTGAGACGATCCGAGGCTCGATATCGCCTTTACCAGCAGAGACTGCTGCACTTGCTTCTGCCAAGACTGCTAAAGGATTTCGATCCCCAGGTAGAGGTAACGAAGTGAGTCTGTCGACGACATCTGCTGGAGCCTGTGGATCTGGCGCATTGATTCGTTTCTCGGCGACTAATGGCTCCATTTCTGGATGATCTTCCATCTCCGACCTCAATCTTTTCCCAATCAGATTGCGCAATTTATGTGGTCCGGCTGGTGTATGCTTCTTCCAAATAGTCGAATTGGTGGGCACTGTTCCGGAGATAGTTGTGTTTCGTTTCCACCGAACATAATCCATAGTCGGCTTTTCCGGTGGTAACATACCATAAGAATCCCCTTTGCTCAGTATTCCCAACGAAAGTTCGGTGATGTTTGTCGGATCTGGCACTTTACGCTTACCTCTCATCCTCCCTCTTAGACTAGGTAGATATACACAGCCATCAGGACGTCCAAGGTCAATGCATCGCACGCACGGTTTGGCTCCACTAAGTTTAAGCTTTTGTTGACTACATGATGAGCACGCTCGAGAGGTGCGGGGTGTAGATGGACCTGCTTTGTCGGTTTGAAGTGAAGGATACCCGTCTAGTGTATCTACGCTTCCCGATTTGTAAGACGCTGCCATGTTCGTCTCGAGGAGCGCTCTTGAGACGTCTGTTATGACAGAGATGTGTAACACGTATAGGCTCGAGTGAGATTGGTTGCTTTCTGGCGAAAGGTCAGCATCACTTTCGATTACTATTCGGTGTGCCCCGTGCCGATTTCGAAAATCACGTCATTTCAAACAAAAATGTGCAAAGCTCATCCTATGGCGTCTTGACAAAGTGAGGAGCATCATTGCTATTGCTGTATGACAATGAGATTACCGTAGGAGCATTGTGGAATACATGCAATCAGGCGTACATAGCCAAACGGGGATCGATAGCACCTGGATCGGCGAATCTAAGCCCCGCATCCAATTTGTCAATTGCCTTGATCTCTCCATCCGTTAAGCTAAGCAACTCGTTCTCCAGATTCTCTTTCAAACGTTTCTCATCACTACTCTTAGGAATGACAGTGACACCTTGTTGAGTTGCCCAGCGGAGGACTACCTGAGCAGCTCTGATATTGTGCTTTTGTGCGATACCAGCTATTACTGAATGGTCGAACAGCGATTCGCATTTCGCGACAACATTGTCGGAAATACCGACCCATGAAGTCGGACCAAATGACGAGTAGGCTGTGATATGAATGTTGAATGCTTGCGCGAGACGGACAAGGTTCTGTTGAGCATGATATCTGTTCAGAAGATCCGTCAGATGTGCCATCAGAGAGTATATGAAGCGTCCGGCTTACGGATGTAATTCGACTTGAAGGACCGCGGGTTTAATTTTAGCGTATCTCATCAAATCCATGACCATTCCACCTGACATGTTGCTGATTGCTATGTTGCGGACCAAGCCGAGAGTGACAAGCTTCTCCATGGCTTCCCATGTCTTGTGGAAGGGCGAATCCTCAAGTTCAAGGGGTCCTGTTGGAGTTCCATCGTAGCTCCATCCCGGGGGATATCGTACCTTAGGGTCAACTTAAGCAACAATAAGCACGAACAGTGTCTTCCATCAGCTCCACAAAATGTCTTACCATACTTCAGCGATATCGGCATGTGCACGTAGTAAACATCAAAGTAGTCCACCTTCCAATCTTCAAGACTTCTCCAACAGGCAGCTTCTACGTGTTCCGCAGCATGATAGGTATTCCATAGCTTGCTTACTATTGCCACTTCCTCTCGTTGCACTATTCCTTCTTTGACAGCCCTAATTAACCCTTCCCCAGCCTGAACCTCGTTATCGTAATCTGCTGCACCATCCAGTAATCGATACCCTAATTTCAGTGCCGTATACACCAACTCTGCACAGGCATGTTGTGGGACTTTCCATAGTCCCAAGCCGGTAAGAGGATAGCTATGGCCGGAAGGCAGCTTGATGGAGTTGCTCGCCGAAACGACAGTCATTGAAATGAGAGCTGGTCGAAGCGTGTCATGAACCGTGAAAAAGATCTATAGATGCATGAAATCTCACCTGAACCCCTTTCGATACCTCTGGTCCGGTGGTGCAATCGAAAATACAAAGCAAAGGAGTGGATCACGCAACGCACCGGAGAACGATATGATTTTAGTCGGCGACTACCTTTGCAAATTGTGCCTTAAATTCTGTTGATGCATTCACTTAATTACATGATCAGTGGACGAGTCATTTGTTTGGTTCACCGTCTTGTCACACCCAATCCAGATATCCAGATGGTATTGGGGGTCTAGAACAGCTCTCAGGTAACCTGTTTCGAGGTGAAAGTCGGGTATACGCAGCAGACCCTGTGCACGTGTTGTTGTCGTGCTTGAAAACATCCCCCTGCTCCGCGACTCCAGTCCTTAGAAGGTCTTGCAGGCTAGTTACTACAATCGAACGAAACGTTCACCCGCTTCATCAAAATCGCATATCGCCTTGCACACCAGTCTCGCATATCAATTTATGACAACTTGACGTATAAACGTGTCGTTCCCCGCCCTCATGTCCTCTATTCGGCGTCTAATGGGCATGTCTCAGATTGGTTGTTGACCTTCGTGTCCGTTATAAGCATTTTCGCTGCCATCACGATATTGACAATCAAGAAGACAGATTTGACTTACTTGTGTTCCACCTCGTTTGTAATAATCGCTATCTGGATATGGTCTCTGCCAGCCACCTTCCGCTGTAGGTGTTGACAGCCACAATCGTAGCAGATGACGCCTTGGGTGAGGGGGCGGATAGTCGACGTATGCTGTTCTGGCGTGGAATACATGGGCAGCGAGATATCGCGGAAGGAGTCAACGCTTGACGAAAGCGATGACGGAGTGAAAGTTTCGACTCACTGTCAGCGACAAACTGTATATCTCCCACTGCTAGCACCATATGCAAAGCTGATCTTTGAGCGGTATCCTCCAAGACTTGGATAGCTTCGAGTTGGGCTGGGGAATGTCCTGGTATATGACCCGCTTCGACGTGTCTTGTGACTGTAGTAACATTGTTAAACTTGTCAATCGTACTGCCTAAACTACTCACTCGACTTCACATAGTAAGGATCATAGTGAGATATCAATCTGCCATCGTGCCAGTAGAACACCTATGTTTGTAGAAATCCGGTCAGCCATTCGAAGCACTAACGCGCTGGCTTTTTCAATGATATGTGTTGTATGCCCGGCAAAAGACGTGATTCTGACCGCTTTTTGGACCCATTCCTTTTGCCCTTCAGACGTCTCCCCCTTTCTATCAAAGTACCAATTTGGTCTGGTCAACAGTTCTGCTACGTCCGGTCTTTCTTTCTGCAATGTATTCCAGAGATGATGGGCGGAGACTACATCACTCTCTCCACCTTCCTTCGCTTTGGCTAAGCATAGTAAACCGACTATATCTGCCGAATCGGTATGGAAAAACTGGCGGGCGGCGGTAGAGTAGATGCGGACTTTGTGGATTTGGGTGGGATCGTTTCCCAAGTCCTATATTATACTTGAAAGTCAGTATCTATCAATATCTATTGATATACGCAGTCGAGGTACTCATCCATGCAGCGGTGAGATGGATTCCATATGGAAGTGTGACCCGCTGACTCACTTTGACGTGTCCGAGAATATGTCCTTTTCTGTTCTGACTGACTGTCACTCCTAATATGGTTCCTATAGCCAAGTAAATCGAAGCGGACTTATGGATAGGCCATTCAGTCACGGGTAAACCTTGGATGAGGACGAATCCAATGCCATTCACGATGTGTTCTCTGATCTCTTGGAGGAACGATGTGACCGAAGAGGACAAGGGGAATGTCCCCTATAACATGCTATTGGTCAGTCCTGCCAACATCATTCCCCGGGAACGGAAACATCATAAGTACTCGGGTGATTTGAGGTAAACCCAGCCCAGTCTTTACGAATTGTTCATATGAGTCCTCTAATTCCTTGACCTGCTCTGCTGACCAGGCCTTCTTCCACATACTGTCGTCCTTCAACAACTTCTCCCTTTCCCATACGGTGGGACCAGTGATCTCTTGTGGAAAAGCATCGTATGACTGGACCAACGACTCATCAGGCTCGTGCTGGCCGGACGTGAGACCTCGTTTTTGCGGCGCCGTCTGAGCTGTATCAGTCTGTCGTGGGACTGCGACTGGCATGATGCGAACGTATTCTAATGGCTGCGATGTTAATTGTAACACGGACAGTTAATAGCATCTTGGGAGCACGTCTTTTATACGCTGAGGGATTACTGCGAGCATCGATTGCGTGATAGAAAGAGTCATACAAGAGTTGACGAGCTCGTCATTTGTATGGTGGAGATGTACAGACACCAGCTGAAGCACATCATCACCGAATTAGATCAGGCACGGACCTCACTAAAAGAAGCGACCTTTCGGTCAGGCAGACAGGACAAATGATACAAGCTTTAAGAACAATTTCATTCACACGTGGATGATGCATACAGACTATACGGGGACATAGACCTTAATATCGTTGAATACCTCTTCCGAGTATCTGACGCCTTCGATAGTGACTTGCTTGGCTGGGGTCCGACACTGAGCTTCATTCCGTCCGATTATTTGGTTCAAGCATTGATTTTGAAGGTGCGTAAGAATTGTAAATGGCAATGCATAAGTGATATGCATCTGCCGTACATCATCAAATGATCGTGTCCAGGCGTCCCTGTTTGCATGACATCACACGAAATGCCTGAAAGATGGATTCTTTGGGCCAGCTTTCAAGGCTTCGGTGGGTACATCCTTCGAAGTCCAATTGACACTCTGAGCTATGTTCCTTCTTCTATTGTCGTATCTCATCCACAATCTGAACGCCACGATGATCGAGATCGCCAAACCTTGTGTAGCCGCTACGATGATGAGAGGTATCCTATACGCCGGGCTCCATTTGTCCAGGAATATATTGGCAGACACAAAACCTCCTGAATTAGCGACAAAGGCTATTGTGCCAAAAGCATCAGCTGTCTATGGGAAATCCAAGTCAAGGCAGACACTCACTGAGAACTGCAACCTTGAAGGCTCGAGCATCTTCATTTGCTTCGTTCGATGGATGCCACGAATGAAAGATGACACTCGGTGTTTGGGCACCTCCTGTGATCAGAAAGACTGCAAAATATCCTAAGGCATGATTGGATACGGGCACAAGCACTAGTATGATGCAACCAATGAAAGCCAATGATATAGCATTGGCCAGGTGAAACCCTCTTTCCCGAAAGTAGTCCGATGACCATGCCGTAGTGATCATCATGAGAGTGCCAAACGCGAAAGGGGCAACAGTGAACAGGTTGGTCTTGACTACTGAGTAGCCAAATCTTGACACGATCTGAATGCTTTGTAAGCGGTTGAAGAGTATAGTGCTCAGTTGGTGCTTACTTGTGTCATAAAACTATCGGCAACAGAAGTTGCGATGCCGTATAACAAACCTTGAGTTTACATCAGCGAGATCTCGCGCGTTGACGAAGAGGATTTCTTACCGATGATAGCGTAGGTGTATAGCTTCCAATCCCTCAGTGGGGCGAAGAAGGCATTGACGTCGAACTTCGCGTCAACAGTACCAGATCCATCTTTCAGAACCCGTAAACGCGCTACCTCTTTCTCTCTTGGGTTGAGGAAAGCTGCTGTCGAGGATGACCAGGGCAGCATGAATGCGGTTAACACTGCCCAGCCTACCGTCAAAGCTCCTGCATTTCAGAACCAGCTATCAGTTGCTTGCGATTTGATCAGTTTTGACACATCAGCTCACCTTCGATCAACAGCAGTATCTGCCATCCTTTCAGCTTGGAGTCTAGCTGAAATACCCCGTATGCAATCAGGCTAAATACGTTATCAGCCTTAGCCTGGTCTGGTCGTTGAAACAACTGGCTTACCCTCCAAAAGCACCCGACAGCGCATTTGTTGAGTAGAAGACTCCGATCCTCTGCAGCCAGTTTAGCTTCTGTCTGACACCCTTCGACCTGGTCTTACCTTGGCAAGCTCCCCTCTGCTATAGAATGTTGTCAGGTAATAAATCAACGAGGGTGAAAATCCAGCTTGGAAAATTCCTTGAACTGCTCAATTCACTGTCAACAAGTTGTTGTTCCTGTCACCGAGAAGTCACGCACCGAATCTGACGGCCACAGCACCTCCAAAATTGGTACATGCTGCCCCCAAAACTGCCATGATTCCCCAACCTAGCATATAGCCCGGTATAGTATACCGCGGGCCAACCCTTCTAGTCAACATAACCATAGGAACTACCCCAATCGTGAAAGGAATGCTAGGGCGATTGAAGCTTCAGTCAGGAGTGCATTCTAGCGCTGGTGTTGATGCTCACAAAAAGATACATAGCAGAGTACGATATCCATCTCGTGGGAAGCGTAGGTCTTCCGTCATCCCACCTGATTTGGCATTGGATATGTTGTTCTGAATATCGATCAGCATTGTTTGATAACTTAATCTGTTTGAGAGCTTTACTCACTCAATCCAAGGCATTGAACAGATAACCAACTATCGAAGATCTCATCAACGGTCGCAGTAGAGAGATATTTGAATGCAAAACTCACAGAAGATGAATGGTAATATCTGCAAGTCACCAGAAGCTCATTCAGCTAGATGGTGCAAGGACAAGGACTTGTGAATGCAGCAGGCATAGTACTCACATGCCAGTCCAACTTCCTAACCACAGCTCTGGATTCCTCTTCCGTATACGCATAGGCGGAGAAGTCGTACTTGTCCTCCACTTTCGAATCTTCGGCAGGAGTACCAACTAGGGTCCGAGGAGTCTCATATCTGAGGTTCTGAGGATGCTCGTCGTAAACATCGAGACTTGAAGAAGGTTCACTGTCAGGCTCGACGTCGAGGTGACGCCTATGTAGACTCATCTTGGCAGACTATGGCTTTCAGACAGCTCGTTCGACGAACCTTAAAATGCATCTTTGTTGTCTGAAGATTGAGTGTGACCATCCACGACAGCAAGTGCTTTGATACAATCTTCATTGGCAAATTATGGAAGATCACTTTCGCACAAATCCGAAAATAACAAGATTTCGGCGTATAAGCACGCCATACAAGAACCACCAGGTACTTCGAGGTTTGGATGGAGATCATATACGTGGTGAGGACGCTTGAGAGCAGGCTGTGATCAAATTGTCAAGCATCAATGGTGAATCCGGTTTAAGCGAGGTTTCCGGTTCTTCGGATTTCACCGTCTAATCTGTCGTGCTCGTGATATCACATCTCCCCAATTCACTTTCATCTCCCCACCATATCGCGCCATCGTGTCTAAGATGTTGATATCAGACATCGCGGTAGTCCGACTCTCATGCGCAATGTTCATGCCCTTCGATGCAGATCACCACGCGATTCTCTCCGACATGTTGTGACTTTTATATGATAAGTGGATGCGCAAAGTGAAAGGAGCTCGGTATTGAGAGATCAAGCGACAATAATTCGAACGAAAATGAATTCTACAGGTGACAAGGTAGCTATTGTTGGTGCCGGTGAGTAAGCATCTCTCGTCACCAGACCTTCATGTACTTATAACATCGATCATACAGGCGTGTTCGGTCTATGAACCGCCTTGCATCTCAGTAAGAGAGGATACAAAGATGTGACTGTATACGACTATCAACCATACCATGAAAACGCGTATAATCCCAGTCAAGGATGTGACTCTGCGAGTGCGGATGTCAACAAAGTCTATAGATGTTCTTAGTAAGTCTTCGCTGGACATCTCTGTAAATGAGAGACCGAAGTCTTTGGAGCTGACCCGAGATGATCCACAGCGGCAATGAAACAGAATATCAAGATTTAGCCTTCTCTGGACGTGATATCTGGTTAGATTGGAATAAGCAGATTGCCAATTCCGCTCCGGAGGATCTACCAAAAGGCTTGACACCACAGGATCAGCTATTGGTTTCGAACGGCTTCTTAAGGATAGCTGGCTCAGGTGAATTATCAGATTTTGATAGGGAGAGTTTGAACGCGTTGGAGAAGGCTGGACTCAGACACCATCAGCATGTTCTCGTAAGTGAACATTTCCATCAATCGTTCTGACTGTGTTACGAAGCTCTGGAAGACTGATTGCTGGGTATGTCATTTGCTCGACGAAGCAGATATGCAAAGATTGTGGGATAAGGACGCTCAGGAACCATCGCACTGGAAAGAGAAGGTTCATGCGTTAGACAAAGCTGGTGGAGGTGGTCTCAATGGTTTCATCGATACTTCAGCGGGATTTACATATGCCGACAAAGCTTGTGCGTGGGCTAGACATCTCGCGGAGAAGGAGGGAGTCAAGTTTGTGCTTGGCCCTGAAATCGGTAAATTTGATGAACTATTGGTCGAAGAAGGGAAGGACGAGAAGAAGATCAAGGGTCTGAGGACGGCCGATGGAAAAGAGCATCCTGCGGATGTCGTGATCGTAGCTGGTAAGTTCAGGTGTTCCGGGCTTCAAATGGGTCCCATACTGATCATATCAATAGGAGGAGGGTGGACACCAAGTATCGTGCCAGAAGTTGAGAGCCTATTGGAAACCACTGCCGGATCAGTAATCACCATAACTTTACCCCAAGACAGACAAGATTTATGGGATAAGGTGAGTCCTCCACACACATCATTCTGACCTCATCCAAGATGCTCACGGTTGTTCGCATAGTTCTCCCCTGAGAAGTTTCCAGTGTGGGCTTATGGGTGGATGGGAAAGAGCAGTCCGGAATTTGGAGGGTGAGTGGTTTTCTTACAGCAAAATGTCAGAGGTCCAACTGATATTACCATAACAGTTTCTACGGCTTCCCTCGTACTCCCGAGGGTAAGATAAAGATTGGTTGTAGGTACATTGTTCAGCTTGATACAGGACTTACACTGACCGATACCTTATAGACCGAGGTCGAAAATGGACCAACTTTCAAACACATCCTAAGACTGGCAAGTGAGTGAATGGTATAATTGCCGACTCCCCCATACTGATATTTGAGCTCAGACTTCTCTCAATACCAATCACCAAATACACCGAGGAAAAGGCTTCCAACCTTCCGAAGAAGGCGATTGATAATATCAAGATAGTGATCGGTGAATTATTCCCGGAGTTGAAGATAAGTCTGTCTACTGCTTTGTAATTGCTCTACAGATGGGTGGATGCTCATTCGTATTTTCATCTCATAGGAAATCGGCAAAACGGATACAAGAATGTGTTGGTACACCGACAGTGTCGACAACTCGTTCGTCATTGATTATGTACCAGGATATAACAAAGGTCTATTTGTTGCATCTGGTGGATCAGGTCACGGATTCAAGTTCTTACCAGTACTAGGCAAACACGTTGTCAATGCATTAGAAGAAGGATCAGTTCACAGAGATGTGGAAATAGAGAGCGTCCGTCCCAGGTCAACCTGCAAATGGTATCGAAGAAGGTGAGGAATCAGGTAGAAATTTGGCGGATCTGATCATCGCAGAGGAGAAAGACTGGTTGTGGACGAAAGAGCATATCCTAAATGAGGGCAAGCAGGATGACGGTGATGTGGATAAATTGGCTTCGGAAGTTCAAAAGGTGTTGGTATCTGCGTAATCGTACTTGAGCGCGTTTTGGCCTTTTACATGTATAAATGTATAGAGTAATCTGTCGTATCGAGGAACGTCGCTTGCAATCAGGTGGCTGGTGACTTTTGACCAGTGCAGGAGACGAACAGCACAATATGATCTGCGCTTCCAAGTGACCAAAATACATTACATGTACATTCTATCTACAAACCCTTTGCCTGCAGGGCCTTGAAATCCGTTGGCGTGGCACCATTATACAACCATCTACCCAAAGTAAGAACATCGTATACTCTCAACCCAGTAGCCCTGTGAATCGAGTGAGAGAAAGGTGGAATGTTCGTACATTCGAGTACGATAGCTTTGACCTTTGGGTGGTTCGAGGTGAGCTCGTGAGCAGCCGCTAGTACCTCCTTTTCCATTCCTTCGAAGTCGTCTATACATCGGGATTAGGACCAGGTCAATAGGAGATCTGAAGGTGTTTCTGAATTAAGTATTTTATCATACTCACATGGAATACGCGATTCTAAGACAGCCTTGAAGACTCCCTTCTTAGGATCGGGATCTTCTGGTAATCCGTAGACTGGCGTATCAGGGTGTGCACCGACACTGGTCAAATGTTTGACGGTCTACAGATATTACACTTGCATCAGTCAAAGAAAGTTCCCTCATGTCAAGCTATCTAGTATCAAGATGGTATCACTTACCAAAGCAGATTTTTTGAATGTGATGACTCCAACCGAGTCTTTCGAGTCTTCTCCTGGGAGGAAAGTCTGTTGTAACCATGTGACCTGTAATAAGGCAGATGTACCAATGTATGGTAGTCTGTTGACTAAGAATGGATGCATCGTAGCGAGCTATCGATAGTGTATCTCATCAGCATTTACTAATGAGGTCGGCTCGGGTCATAGATCCGGCTCACAAATCCGCAAGTAGTCATAAAAGCTACCACTCCCTCTTCCTCAATCAACTTTTTACCTTCCCTCACAAACGCATCTACAAGTTCTTGACCCCATTTGTTACCCACTACCAGATCACCCGTTGCTTCCTCGACGACTCGGATGACCACTGGAACATCACCCCATGACGCTGGATTACCGACATCTCCAGCAGGTCGAGGGAAGTTGGTCTTGAGCTGGAGTACACCTAGCTTGGGTGTTTTGACTGAGGTGCTGGTCGATGACATGATGTTCAACAATGACTATCCGGTACGAGATGGGAGTGATACTGGACGGTCAACAGGATACAAACTGAAGGCGGAGCCTGGTGACATCAAACAACCGAAGCAAGTGTAGTTGAACAAGCTGAGGATTCTAGATGGTAGTGATCTACAATGCAAACAAATTCAAACAATCCTCTCTCACAGCTGATTTGCAATAATCGCTCATCCCCGAGAATGATGCATAAGCTGCTGTTCTAACCATTCTCTTTCGGCCAGCCGAGTATCCTGTCCAATGCAATTCCCAATCTTAGCGCCATCTTTCGTCTTGATACGGGGTAAACCGAAGATAAGCACGTCAATGGGATGCTACGATCGAAAATCAAGCACGTAAGATATCATCATTCTTCGGAACTCGTTCCTGAAAATTGCGAATGCTCTTTCGGTGTCATATCCTTTAATTGGGATGAATCCCGAATCAGTTTGTGTAGTATCGTACAGGATATGCATGCTGAGTAAGAAGTCATCAAGCTTCTATCGCATGCATCCTCGTCCTCCCTATGTCTATGTAAAACCTATACACCCACTTCATCCCCTATCAACCTGTCTACTTCTGCCATTTTAGCTTTTTCCAATTTTTCTTTACGGATCTGTTGCGATTTCAAGACACCGAAATCGTCTTCGAACACGAATGATACTTCTTCTAGTGATAATCTATGCAAAATGAGACGGATTAGCCAATCTATGATAGGATGGTGTGGACGCATCGAGTCCATAAGTCGCACCGAGAATCGAATTTATGGATCAAGTGTGTAGCCCACAACCACAAACATAAAAGGACTCACCCAGAAGTCTCGGGATACAGGAAATAGCAGAACAGCCAACTGAGTGTACAAAAGAAAGCGTACAGCCCAAAAGCACCTGATGGCGTTATTGCATTCATAAGGGATAAGAATGTACCTGCTATTATCAAGTTACCAGTCCTGCAATTGCAAAAGACAGTCAGTCACCAGTGTCGCAATATAAGGCCGTAATTGGCTCGATTATATATATATATGGAAGTGGGACGTACCAGCAAGTAGCTGTACTGATACTAGTACCTATACCCCTCACTTCCAGCCTGAACAATTCACCTTGCTGCCATGGGATATTGCCCAGACCCGTCGCATATTCTGCAACGTATACCAACATGGAGAGGAGGACTAGGAGAGAGGTGGAAAGAGGGTAACCTGACCCCTCGACCAGGACGCCTCCTGTCTGCGACGTGAGGACTGGAAGGGCGACCAGCTGGGATCAGTCTCGGTATCGCGATATGGAGTGTTCCAGCAAAGTAGACCACATAAATAGTGGGTACACTCACCATGCAGGAAAAATGCAACCAGGATCAGAGCCACTATCATGACTGGTAAAGTGAGTAGCATCGTCATTCTTCTTCCTATGGGATCGATTATCTAGAGAATGAAATAACGAATCAGTCCCAGAGCGAAACATGTATCTCCAAGCATGTCTTGCAACTCACTCTGAGCGCCACCAAGGTGAATAAGAAGTTTACGAAAGCCACGACCATCCCCACAGCTGTAGCATTCTTGAATCCAAGTGCGGCGAACAGCGTAGCAGAGTAATACCTGGTATCGTTATCAGCATGAGAGAATCGCTTGGGCTCGACTTTGTTTTAGCTCACATGAGTGTATTGAACCCGCAAAATTGCTGGGATATCTGCAGACCACAGCCGATAACTGCATATACATCGATGAATCAGCTTCCCATCTTACAATGATGTGCTGTTTCGTGCTGGAAGTACCTTTTCTGGGATATCAATCAACTCACTCAAAGCTCGTCTGTTCCCACCGATCCGCAACAAGCTTTCCAACCTTTGTCTGAATGTTGTTCTATCGGTGATCTCCTTAGATTGCTGTACAGCTCGTCGCATGATCTCCACTTTCTGGTCTATCTGATGAGTGGTAGCCGATGGATATATCTTGGAGAGAAGTCGATGAGCAGCATGGACGTTAGATCGAAGTAGGAGTATTCTTGCTGTATGGAAGCCATGGTCCTTTTGATCAGCTTCCAATGCCTGATCATGTATGATAGCACATGCAGCTGGGCGAAATGACCTACGAGACTCAGGTAGGAATCCAATTGAAGCTAGCTGGATCATCGCTGGCAATGCACCTAAACCTACTATCCATCTCCAACCGTTGTTGATATTTTGGAAGGATGCACCGATCGCTACAGCGTCAAGAGCGGTTAGCCAAACACGAGGTTATCTTGACCTAGGAATTTCTCATTCACCATAAGCTACGACTTGTCCAAGGGTCACCACGACTGCGTTCATTGTCACCAGTCTCCCTCTGGTTTTTGTGGGTGCTAATTCACCGATATATAGAGGGACGATGCAGCTTGCCAGACCGACACCTAAACCAACAATGAATCTGCCAGTGATCATGAGGGGGACGGAGTGACATGCCTGAGGTCGAGCAGGTACGTCAGTGAAGACCTTTTGGGAAGAGCAATGTGAGATAGTAATAGACAACTCACAGCTTGTATCAGTGATCCCAATATGAACACCGCATTGGCTAGGACGATGACCAGTCTACGTCCAGTGTAATCTGAAAGTCCACCTGCTAACAGCCCACCTAACAGTGCACCGAATGTAGTGGATGATGTTATGGCTTCCTGACAAAGTCATCAAGGCATTGTCAGTGACACAGGAGTCGTCTTCCACCACTACCGAGGAATAGTCAGCTCACCTTCTGCCAATCAGTCAATGGTCCACCTAAATCATCCTTGATGATCACCAACACACCAGATATAGCTGCGGTGTCATAGCCTGGATACGCAAATGTCAGAGGGTCTCTTTCTGGATCTATATCCTGGCAGATGACTGAGAAGACTATTGGGGATGATGGTGAAGAAGTGAAGATGGAACAAAAGGCTGAACTTACCAAACAACAACCCCGATATAGCAGCTGTGAATACCAGTGTCCATACGAACTTCGTTATCCTGTCAATGTCACGATAGCCATATCAGAGTTCAGGCATACTCATGCGGTTATACGTATAAGTATGTATATATTGCGTATATTGTATAGGTTGTATCACTTGTGCATAACGCACTCACCTATCTTCCCCTTTCACCTGTATCATCCCTTCATCAACTTGATTATCCATCGAGGCCCTCTCTCCCCTTCTGTGCTCCACAGCTGAGTCAGTCTCATCTTCCAACTCCAGATCAGGTTGACCAGATAATAATGGCTGGGTGGAAGATGTAATTGGACTAGTATTGGGGTAATGTACAGATGAGGTAGGTGAAGTGGAAGATGTCGTGCGAGTCATTTTACGCGTAATGATTGAGAGAGTCTATCATGTATATCTATATCCGTCTATGTATCTCTAGAGGTTATCCTGATCCTCGGTCTCTATGCTGCTAGCCGTTCAACGTCGGTGATGTAGTGATGAACGCTGTTACTCTTGGGAGAATACATGAATGATTGGAAAGAAAGGAAGAGAGTGGTTGAGTGAGTTTGCCTGTGCATGTTCAGCGCAACCCAGCACAAGTGGAATGACACCCCAGTACTTAATGCGTGCATCCCATCATCACCACCTGAGATGTCATGACACAGCCCGCTCAGTGTCAAAGAGACCATGTGGGACCGAGACAATCAACAAGCATGAACAGATAACAAAGCATTCATAATGTCCATTCATTCACCTATATACCAAGGCTCTCATCTACTCTGCCAGCTTATTTTCCTTTTCCAATTCGCGTTACTTTTTCTCCCTATGTTTTACTTTGGACCACTGATGATAGCCTTAATGACTCCCTTCCCACCCTCATCTCTGCCCAATTTAGTCACTTCAAAGGCCTGTTTGGCATCCTCAAACTCGAATTGATGAGTTACCAATGGCTTGAGATCCACTAAACCCCTTTCGACCAAAGATATCGCCAAGGGGTAATCACCAGGTCCATATCGGAATGAACCCAGTACCTTGAGTTGTTTGTTGATTACGTGGAACAGAGGAAGGGGAACGTTCATGTTTCGTCCCATACCTACTTGAACGTATATACCGCTGGGAAATATTGCAAGGTCAGCACAAGTATGCAATTCAAGAACGAGAAAACTCACGCAGGTTTCAAGATGTTGATGCCCATCTGGATACAGGTTGGTGCACCTGAGGCTTCGATGGCGAGGTCAACGGCGCCATGGTCTCGAGAAGGGATGTTCAGGGTGGTCTTGATTTCTTCGGTCACTCGAGCACAGTAGTCTTCCATGGATTCGTTGGGGTCACGAGCGCCCTGGGAAAATGGGTGTTAAGGTCAGTACAGTATACCTATAACAGTGGCCTCTGTGAAGGACGCAGGAGATATCTTCTAGAATCACCGGGAGGTGCAGAGCATAATATGCTCATCAGATTGAAGAACTGTCACACTCACAGGTAAGAAGATATCACTAGCAGCGTACGATCTCGCAAAGTCCAATCTTTCCTGCTGAATATCCACCGCGATGACTCGCCTAGCACCCAACGCTTTGGCAACTGCCATACAGAGCAGACCGACAGGACCAGCACCGAAGACAATAACAACTTGATCTGATTGGAGCTGACCGAGCGAGTGAACAGAGTGAACACCAACGGACAAGGGTTCCATCATGGCACCGTCTTCGAATGAGACGGTTTCGGGAATAGGGTGGAGCATATCGGCAGGCAGGACGTCTGTTATGCAATAAGGGTAAGTATGCGTCTCATGTAGCAGGGCTGGACGAGTGTCAAGATGCGATGATGTCTTGTTCACTTACAGTATCGACACAATGTCCCGAATTGAGTTGGAGGGGTAGCAGCGAAAGCCATGTGAGGGCACAGCTATGAATCGAAAACAAATCTTTTTAGCTCGTATTCCGTGCTCCAGGGGAAATGAATATTCATGAACTTCACATCATCGACACAACCCCCACTCACTCGCTCTCCCCTATAAATTGCCACACCACCTATCATTCTGCTTACACGCCTGTCAATGCAGACAATTTACTCACCTCGTACATTCCACTCTTACATTCCGTACAAGTCCTACAGCTAACCCCAGGTTCCATCGCGACTCTCTCACCCACTTTGATCCTTCCATCATTCTTTACGCCAGGTCCTAATTTGACTACTACGCCACTGGACTCATGACCCAAACACATGGGTTGTTCCAATACGAAGTCACCGATTCGGCCGTGAAGCAAGTAATGAACGTCTGATCCGCATATACCTGTTTTTGATACTGCTACGAGACATTCGTCGTTCTTGATCTCTGGTACTGATCGCTGTGATGGGAGGATATACAGTCATCAGTGAGACCGGACGGTGGTGTATTCCTGGTCGCTTCAGTGGACATACGTTTTCGAACTTGACATCTTCGATACCGTGTAGCACGAACGAAGGGTTATCTGATTTGACCTCGATGTTTGACATGGTGATAGCTCTGAATGAATGTATGCTTTCTATGATCTAGATGGGCAATCAGGAGATGAAAGATTCAAGATGGAAGAATGAAGAAAACATGTTGTTGACTGTACATCGTTTTACATCTATATCATCCGGAACAAGCGGACCGTTCCATCGTTATATTCTGGCACACATGGTCCCACTCGATGTTCTCTTCTCGACCTCGCCTCTGTCAGTACCCATTCTGGCTCTGGGATACGATGCATGCGGTGCTTCCTCGTATATGTGCATCCATATGGGACAGGCGGTGATATAAAAATATACATAAACATTTACACCGGTCTCTCTATCGGCGCTATTGCTATTTTCCCCGGGACATTCCACCGAGGAGTTGTGTGATGACGTAACCACGGAGGATGTCCAGACACGTGGTACTCACATGCCCTACCCGTCCATCCGGTCAAAGTGGAAGAAATCGTCTGTCGCTTCACCCCCTCAAACATCTCACATCTCATCTTCATCAACTGTCACACCCTTCCATCCTGGGGTGATAGAGCACTCAGCGCACCTCCCTCGTCACCATGCCAGTCAAGAAGCGGCGACTATCTCCCTCGGCATCCTCGGCATCTTCCACTCCTGCGCCGTCTTCCATCCCACCTGAATCTTCCACATCAGCACTTCCTTCTTCCTCTTTGGCTCAAGAGGGTCTGGCAGGACCAGGACCTTCCACCCTATCGAATCAGTATCAATCACGGAGGGAGAGAAACGATGCTGCTGAGAGAAGGGATTACGCCAGACTGGGTGCGCAGCAGCCTGGTTCTGGAGATGGGGATGAATACGGGGAAGAATCATTCTTGTGGGCAGATATACCCGTTTCAAAGGGTGAGTGAGCGTATGTATATGTGTATAATGGCCTTGTGGTCACAATGTTGCCATTTTTTTGAAGATTTTATCCTCTTGATGAAAACTTGGCTAATCTGCTTGTTATGGCTATCCCCAGGCTTCCGCTATATCCCCTGTGCTATCTCTCCAACTCCCTCACCTCACCCTCGGTACCCATTCTACCGTACTATCCCGTATCCACCACCGCTCCCTCCAGTCCATATATCATGGCTGGACCGATCTTCTTATCTGCGTATATCACCTACTGCACTAACCATATCAAATGATCGTGGATTTAGAAGTGCCAGAGCCAACGTAGCTGTGAGAGAAGGGAGATGGTATTACGAAGTCAAGATTGAGCGTGGGAATGGATCTTTAGGTGGTGGCAAAGGTCACTTGATGAGTAGTAATCCCCATGTCAGAATCGGTTGGGGAAGGAGAGAAGCCAATCTGGATTCACCTGTCGGATCAGACGCTTATAGCTACGCCATAAGGGATGTCAACGGGGAGAAGGTCCATATTTCTAGACCTAGACCCTACGCCGGCAAATCTTTCCAAACAGGTGATATCATCGGTTGTTTGATCACTCTACCGAAAAGGCCTCCTCCTCCGAGTGGTAAGAATGATCCAGCGAAAATCAAGAGATTAAGAAGACAATTCGTATACAAGAATCAAAGTTATTTTGAATCGAATGAATATATACCTTCGAAAGAGATGGATAGTCTGATTGACAGAGAAGGGAAATTATCTGCTGAGAAGAAACAAGAACTGAATGGTGATGCAGCACATGATGGACCAGGTGATGGGCAGATGAATGGAGAAATCAACGAGAATGGGATTATCCCAAAGAAGGGAGGCGGTAAGAAAGGAGCTGCAACGAAGAATACCAAGAAGAACAAGAATGAACCTAATGCATCTCTGAGTGAAGGAGTCACGAACATCTCTAGACCATTGAAGAGATTGGATGGATCCAAAATTGAATTTTCCCTTAACGGTGAACACCTAGGCGTAGCCTTTCAAGATTTATACGATTTCATTCCCCTACCACCTATCAACACTGCTTTATCTTCTGGACACGGTAAAAAATCTCATGACAACGAAATCACACATGATGACGGAACGTTGGGATATTATCCTATGATATCCTGTTTCGGTAAAGGTAAAGCTAGATTCAACCCTGGACCGGATTTCACTTATCCACCGGCAACTCACTCTCAACAGGATGACAAGGGTGAAGGAGATGAACGGATCAGACCCATCTGTGAACGGTGGGAAGAATTCAGATTGGAAGAACAAAAATATGACGAACAAGATGAAATTGAGGGTACGGAGGTGTTACAGAAACTGTTGGAAGATGAGAAGAAAGCTGCGTTGCAATCTTCCAATTCGACGAAGAGAAAGAAAGGACAGTCGGGCAAGAAGAGCAAGATCGTTGATATTACCGATAGGATACGTGGAAGAGGGGATACGATGACTCCTTCACTTGATATCGACAGTGAAGGAAGAGATAGGTCGGTTTCTATAGCGCCATCTCTGATCAACTCTGTTCCTCCTACCAGGGGTTCATCACCCGTTTCGGTCACTATGGAGAATAAGATATACAAGGAGATCGCGGAGCAGGAAGTAGTGGAAGATACGCCCAAGTCACCTGCACCGCTAGACAATGAGGTCGGCAATGGGGTAGTAGAGCAGACTAGGGAAGAAGAGGAGATGGAAGAGGTTGTGAAGGAGGATGAACATGAAAATGGTGTGAAGGAAGAAGAAGATGAAGAGGCGGGTGTGAAGTGGTAGATCTATCATGTACTAGTAATGCACGGCAGAGAATTGCTAAATATATCTTCATGAACTGGAACTCTGTCTGACAGAGGTCTATATCTATCATAAATAACAATCCGTGACTTGTGCTCCTCATGTTGCAGCAGATGATAGATGGAATATGTGATAAAGAGTACGATTCATCACCCTGAATTATGCGTTAACGTAAACCATCGATCCGATGACGGTAACAACCTAAAAGATCGATCATCTCAAATACAAAACGATACCACAGGATGTCATAGATCGATGATGAGCAAACACACGAATGATAGGTCGACTTGATATAGTATGGTCCTTATGCATACTGTCGAGTCGATCCTGTCAGAGAAGCAATATAGTCTGCCCGACTGATAGGTAAATATGACCCTCTCTTACCTGCTCTCCACTGCAGGACACGCTCAACGTCAGAACGAACTCCATCCTCATGATATCCAATCTATCCTTCAGCTCATACAAGATGGAGCAAGAGAATCCGGTTCAGAAAGAGTGGTAGGGTTCACTTCGAAGGACGATGATCAGGGTGAATGGAGATGTGATCGGTATTGTGAGTAAAGAGATCTCTCCATCAACTTGTACCTGTTCTGATACTCACCCCACTCTCCTTAGCATTCCCACAGCTTCTAGATCTATCTAACAAACTCGGGTACCAGCTTGCTCAGAGAGGTGTACCTATCAACCAAAATGATACCAAGATCATATCGCTACTATGTCCGACAGGTTTGGATTTTTTGATATCCTGGATAGCACTGATGAGATTGGGATATGGAGTGGTACTCATAGCGTGAGTGGGAGAGTGTCATAACATCTATCAATTTTCCATTCGCCTTCATATACAGTCTATGCTGACTCAGTCGCATCCTATATATAGACCACAGTGTTCGCCGACAGCTATCACCCACCTGTACAATTCCTCCTCATCCACTCAATTGATATATCATTCCAAATACGCTGGACTGGCTCATTCCGCTCAGCAATCAGACCCATCCACAGCTATTCAAGCGATTGAACTACCTTCGGCGACCTCATTGCCCTCTCCACCATCAACATTCCACCTATCATGCTCAGTGAAAGATCCAAAAAGCGTATCTCATATCTTCCACACTTCCGGGACGAGTGGAACACCCAAACCTATACCCAATGAACACCAGAAGAGTGTATCGGTCTTGCCTCGTAGATCCCTACCAACCTATCTCCAGTCTACTACCGAGAATGACAATGGGAGTGGACGTGGGACTAGATCGGAATCGGCAGGATTCACCACTACCCCTCTCTTTCACGGTGGTATATCCGATCTACTAAGAGCGTGGATGGCAAGAAGTATGATTTACATTTTTCCTACTTCAGATGTAGCTATCACCAGCAACAACGTGGTCGGATCCATCAAGGCATGTCAGATACCACCATTTGCTCTGAATGGTATAGAATTATCGAGTGAGCAAAATGCAGAGAGGAATCAAAGGTTCAAGGTCACGTCGTTCTTATCTGTACCTTACATCTTGTCTACTTTGGCTGAAGATCCCAATGGACCTGGTATGGAGATGTTGCGATCTATGGAGTACGTGTCTACCGGTGGTGCTCCGCTTGATACTACGATTGGAGATACGATGGTACATCAGGGGGTCAGGTTGGTGAGCAGATTGGGGAGTAGCGAATGTGGATGTGAGTGTCATTCTGATTTCACTGCGAATTAATTATCATCATGGGCTGCTAGCTAATCTACAGACTGTGTTTTGAACTTACCTACAGTCTTATTGAGCTCACATCGAGATTACGCTACTGAAAAAGATTGGGAATGGTTAAGGAACGATTCGCCTTACTCTGATGCGCTGGTATTTGAACCTGTCGATGAGAGTAGAGAGAAGTACGAGATGATAGTTACCGATAGATGGACAAGTAAAGTGAGTCTATTCGCTATGATACCACCTGTCTCCCCATACTCTCGTATGTTGTGAACTCAGCATAACGAGAGTAGACTGATCTGATCAATGGATATCATAGACCAAGTCAAATCGAGCAGATGGTAGTTACGCGACAGGCGATCTGTATCAACCCCATCCTTCCAAGAAGAATGTGTGGAAATACGTTGGAAGAGGTGATGATGTTATCGTACTTGTGAGTTCGTCCATCCACTGCATCTCCATTGTGTCGCGAGGGAGGGCAGGGATATAGCTGACAAGAGGTGAATCTACAGAGCAATGGCGAGAAAGCATCACCTGGAATTATCGAAAGTGCATTACGGCAATCCGCCCACCTCTCAGACGTACTAGTAGTAGGCTCAGATCAATCACAACTCGGTATCTTGCTGTTTCCCAAATCGCCTTCAGCGCCCTCAGATCTACTCGAAAGACTCTCCCCACTTATCGACCGGGCAAATAGCGATTCACCGTCTTTCGCTCAGATATCTAAAGACATGTGTTTAGTAGTCAGTGAATCAACCAAAAGATTACCGAAGAGTAGTAAAGGTACGATTCAACGGGGTGTAGCGTACGAAGTGTTCAGTGAGGAGATCAATCAGTTATACGATCAACAACATGGACAAGGGGATTATCTACCCAAGAGATCAGTAGAAGATATCAGAGAAGAGGTGAAAAAGATTATCGAAAATATAGCAGCGAGTCAATTGAGAGTAGAAAATCTGAATGAGAATACAGATCTGTTCAATTGGGGTGTGAACTCATTGATGGCCACTAGGATACGGACCAATCTGCAGAAAAAGTTGAATACTGGCGGGGTGGTTTTACCAAATAATGTGGTTTTCGAGAGACCATCGATCAAGAGGCGAGTGTTAGTGACTAAGGGATATGAGTACCATTTGGCTGATATCCGTACACTAGACTTTCACTCTACATCTTTGATCTGCAGGAAAATCAAGCAAAGGATAACAACGATGTTGAAGAATCGTACGAACTCATGAATGACCTAGTACGAAAATACGGTCAATTCAATAGTACTTCAGGTGGTCTTCCAGGTACTAGAGGTGCAGATAATAAGAAGGGAATGATAGTAGTAGGTTGCACAAGTCAGCTTGGTACTCGATCTTAGCTGATATGGCATTTTATAGCTGTTGACAGGAGGTACTGGATCACTCGGATCGTTCTTGATCGATGAGCTAAATCAACTGGCCGGCCAAATAATCAAGAAGATCATATGCTTAGTCCGTGCCCCCAACGATGTGGCTGCGTACAACAGGGTGAAGAAGGTCCTGGAGACCCGTAATGTTGCTATGGGGAGTAAGGTAGAGGTCCTAGCCGCGGATTTAAGTAGGCATCATCTGGGATTGGAGATAGAGGCGTACAATAGATTGACAGAGGAGGTTAATGTGATCATACATGTGAGTGAGCCGATCCCAAAGCAATGCCCTATAAATGGTATTGACTAAAAGAGACTTTTGTATCGCTAGGCGGCTTGGCCTGTCCACTTCACCAGCAGCCTGATATCTTTCGAAGATAGTATCAAGGGTGAGCAGTCTCCATCACATCGAATCCAACATAATCCTACTGACTCGAGACTCATGCATTAGGTACACGGAACCTCTTGGATCTTGTAGCGGCTACCAATCAAGGGAAGATGTACTATTGCTCCTCCCTGGCCTCAGTGCTCAACCGACCCTCATCCACAATCTCCGAACAACCTTCTACCGACCCGTCAACAGCATCTCCAATAGGTTATTCCCAGTCTAAGTGGGTCACCGAGCAGATATGTCGAATTGCCAGTGAAAGCTCCATATTGAAAGATCGAGTACAAGTAATGCGTGTGGGACAGCTCTGTGGTGATACCAAGACCGGTCATTGGAATGAGAAGGAAGGTTGGCCGTTGATGTTTAGGACTGCTCAGACTACAGGAACTCTGCCGATCTTAGAGGAGGTGAGTCCATCCTGCCTGCATTTGTCTCTTGTAGATCTAGATACTGATCTGAAGATGGTAGAAACCTTCCTGGTTACCTGTTAATCTAGCTGCACGTGCTATGTGAGTCATTAGCCTTTATGGTCTCGAATATTCTACTAATCCTTCACGTCTCTGCAGCACGGATATAACCATTGACAATGCTGCTGAGAACCATCTGATCTATCATATCGCTCACCCCAAGAATATTGAATTCAACATCATCCTCGATGGACTGGAAGCAGCAGGTCTTTCGTTCCAAAGGGTATCGCCTGCAGAATGGTTGAACAAGGTAGAAGCTAGTACAGATGACCCGGAGACGAACCCTAGTAAACAAATGTTGCATATGTGGAAAGCGGCTGTGAGTCGCTTTCATCATTATTCCGGTCTAATTTCGAGGAAAACTAACTAATGACATGATCAATGGGACAGTACGGTAATCTCACAGTATCGCAAAAAGAGGTCCTGGTGGACACTACCAATGCTCGTCAGTCGTCGAGAACTATGAGTGATCTACCTGACGTAGATGAAGCGCATATCGTAAAAATGGTGCAGGCTTGGAAGAAAAGAGGGTTCTTGAATACATAAGATTGTATGGCAACGCAGGCAGGATGCAATTTCACCATTGCGTCCCATACCGTTGATTCTTATCAGAAGCGCACCCAAGGACGTTGGGATCTAACAATGCTACATGTTATGCATATCGTAATGTAAACTTCTCATTCCTTTTATTGTCCACGCGCAAGATTTCAATCCTGCCTACCCGTACATACCGAGACTTCACAAGCGTCCTTTTCGCCGGTGTAAGGATCCCAACCATCTAACATCTCACTGGTATAGATCAAGCCCGGATCACCCTCCGTGGTGATACCCTCAGCTTCGTCGGGTGCCCATCTCGTCTCGTCGATCGGTCCGCTGTGGAAAGCTGTCTCCCACTCTGCCGTAGGAGGGTTGGGAGTGACAGGTGGCTGGGTGGTCAATCGGGGCGCTTGGAGTGATTTGCGTTTCTGCTCGGGAGTCGCTCGGACCCAAGAGAGGTAGGCGGGATTACCTGGTTTTACGACGTTGTCCGCTACGAGGACTGTGCCCTGTCACATCGCAAGGAGCGGATGAGCCAGAGACAAGACATCGAGATAGGGAAAGGGATAAAGTGGAGACTTACAGGTCCTACCAATCCTTCCTCTTCCAAGACCTTGACATCGATCGTATATAGCGGTTTCAGATGATCCAGGAAAACCATGTCAAATTTGAGAGGCTTGGGCATATTGAGCGTTTCTCTGAGCGATTTCAAATTAGGTGTAGAACTTCCCACAACCACCTATGCACCTCATTAGCCGAAGACAAGCATTATTTCCGAGCATGGGGTATAACTTACCTTGATGACTTTGTCCAGTCCAGCTAGTTTGAATCCACCTCTAGCGGTGGTAGCGTATACCTCACTTTTTTCCAGAGAAATATAACCAGCTCTGTCTTCTTCGGTGTTGGAAGACCAGTTTTCGGGATAAATCGAACTGGGATGAAGCTCAACGAGATGCTGTAAGACAGATACATTAGCGTTAAGCCAAGATCTTCCAGTCAGGAGTGAACACCTACTCTAGCGAAAGATATACCGGAGTATCCGACATAAGTACCTAGCTCGAGAATAAGCTATGGCCACAAGAACAGAAGGATCAGCATTGAACGAAATTATGTTCAATTGGGGTTTGGCAACTCACCTTAGGCTTCTTCTCTTTGACCAAAGCTTCAACTTGTCGCCCTTTGGTGTCTCCCACACTCATCAGGTATCTGTTCTGCCCTTTGCCGAACTCATGAATTGCATCTAACACTCTTTGGGATCGTTCTTGAAGGGCCAAATTGGAGGTCTCCTGAGTGGAAAGAGATTGAAGGGATTGGAGGTGTTTCAACAGAGCTTCTTCACGACCGTCACCCTGTATACGACACCGTACAATTAGTATTGTCCACCATACGAGCATATTTTTGAGCTTACATGAAAGACCGTTCCCTGTACTGGTTCTAGAGAGGCAGCACATATGTTAGTGTATTCCCTACCGAATGGTCCTGTACCACTCACCATGGTACTTCGCTGGAGCTTGCTGAGCGTCTGCTTTCGACTTTGTAGCAGTGACCATTTTCGACTACTGTCTCGTGGTTGCGTAGATTTGTCTGTACGATAGCGAACGTTGAGTTCCAAAAGTTCTATAGTGTTCAAAGACCTTGGACCCGCCCATCTATGTACGGATCTTCTTTCTGCGCAGCATCTTCTGGCTATGCTGACACGTTGTGATCGGAGAACGTACTATTTTTCGCGAGTGAGCTCAGCGATTACAACCCAAATTGTCATCATCGTATCAGCGACATGATGTGATCCGTTTTATCATCGGATCTAAAGATGTCTCAATTAACCGGGGAATGTGCGATATCAGATATGACATCAGTTACGTTAATCCTTTTTATCAGCGATCAAGATATAACAGAGTTAAGATCGAGACATGTTTCCAATAGATAATTACCCAGTGTAGTTATTCTCATGAGATCGATGGTCCAGATCGAATCTATGTATACCAGTACGATACTACTGGCACATAGCATATTATGACATCGTTATGAGGGCAGGGGAATGTGAGTTACGTACCTATACCCTCCGTAGCTCAGCTTTGATCGATCGGAAACTAACCAAGCCGGTTTTTCCCACAGCCAGCGTCAGCAGCACGTGAAATGAAGCGAGATTATCTAAGGATTATCTAGTCAGCGTCAGTCAGTCGATGTAATCTGCAATCTGTAGCCAACCCTCTTTTCATTTCGATGTCGTTATCCGCTTGCCCCTACTTCCCGACAAACAGCGAACACGACGGCATCTGCCTTGGCCATGGACCTCTGAATATCCTGTTCCTCGCGGTTTGTGTCACAGCGTAGTACCTGCAATATCCCATTCCTTAAGATCGCATCAACAAGATCATCCGATCGATCGGTTCGTTTCGAACGTAGTTTTACCCCAAAGAGACTTGACAGGGGCGCCTCATTGGAGGTCGATGGAAGCGATGTTAATATTCGATCTTACGAGGCTTGCGATGGTCCTTCAAGCCGATTACAACCTTAGTCTCTGTCCTTTCGCTAGTGCCTTCATCTGAGTCGGTTGCACAACTTTCCCAAATGAGGGTAAAACCCAAAGATCTGGGAGGTCCGGTAGGGTGATGACTGAGCTTCTTAACCTACATGTATAGCTTTAACATCTCATCCCACGTTTCTTCTTGATACTCCCGAATACGTGCTTTGAAGTCATACATATATAAGTCGTACATCTTATAGTTTGCCTTCTCTTTCCTTCTCTTCTTCCAACTCCGCTCTGCTCAAATCTCTTTCAACTGTATCTTTCTTCAGACACTCTTGTAGCATTACAACTAAAGCATCTCAACATGTCTGATCTCACTGCCAAAGTTTCCAAAGACTCGCAAGGCTCCATCGTTGTGGATGGGTACGAAGCGCTCAAATACAACTTCCACTACACTTCTCCTGTCTTCGATGTCAACCACGCCAAGCTTGCCGATATCTACAAGAGGTGGGGAAGAGTTTTGATTGTCATGGACACCAGTAGGTTTGCGCTCTTCTTCCGATTCGATCGTGCGTAAGCTGACTTCTGTCCACCAGTTGTCCACCCAATATACAAAGAACAGATTGAGAAGTACTTCGCTCACTACAACATCGCTATCATATGGAAGATCGTGAATGGTGGAGAACTTCACAAGACGATGGACGTGAGTCATATTCGCAACCTAAATCTATAATCACTAAACTCCAGCTAATCTGATCTGTCGCAGACCATGCTTGAGATCGTAGATGCTATGGATTCTTTCGGTACTGTTCGAACTGAACCCACCCTTGTTATTGGCGGTGGTCTCGTTACCGATGTCGCTGGTTATGCTTGTGCCTCTTACCGAAGAACAAGTAACTTCATCCGAGTCCCAACCACTTTGATCGGTCTGATCGATGCTTCGGTGTCTATCAAGGTTGGAATCAACCACAAGAAGCTGAAGAACAGGTGAGTGCATGATGGTTCTGGCTTGACGAATCGTCAGCTGATTTTCGATATTCTGACAGACTGGGTGCCTACCACGCCCCTCTCCACACCTTCTTGGACTTCTCGTTCTTGAAGACCCTTCCTATAGGTCAGGTACGCTTAAATTTTATCCTCCTTGTATAGGCTAGTCCGCTAATCTCAAGACTTAGGTCCGAAACGGTTTCGCGGAACTTGTCAAGATCGCTTCAGTCGGTGACAAAGCTGTATGGGAATTGCTAGTCAAACACGGTAAAGAATTGGTTAAAACCAGCTTTGGATACAAGGAAGGATCAGATGGTGTCAGAGCTCCTGGCACCGAGATCTGTCACCGGGGTATTGAAACCATGCTTGAGGTGAGTCTTTCGTAAATCTGTATCATCATATTGTGCTGACTATCGCCACAGCTCGAATCACCCAACCTCCACGAACTTGGCTTAGACCGAGTGATCGCTTTCGGTCACACTTGGTCTCCTACCCTCGAATTGACTCCTCGAATCCCATTACGACACGGACATGCGATCTGTGTAAGTGTACTTCACTTGTCTTATCCCGGATTAGTGCTAAACCTTCTCGATATAGATCGACATGGCTTACTCCATCACCCTCGCTCACTCTCGAGGTATCCTCAACGATGCCCAACGAGATGAGTGGTTCACTCTCGTTTCTTCTGTTGGTCTTTCCATGGATCACGATTTGTTCGATGATGAACTTATCGCCATTGCCACTGATGCTATCAAGTCAGTACCATTCACTCGATTCGCAACCAGTACTAACATAAATCAATAGGAAAACTCGAGATGGTAAACAACGATTTGCCATCCCCGATAAAGAGTTCGGTAAATGTATCTTCTTGAACGATGTACCCATCGAGGAATTACAGTCCGTCCTGAAGGTCCACAAGGAATTCGTCAAGTCTCGATATGGCTCCGGTGTCGGTAAAGAAGCTTATGTTGATGCCGGTGACCTCGGTGCTGAACCAGAGACCTACGCCAAGAGCTCAAACACTCAAAAGCCTGTTCCTGCCGATGACTGCTGTACTGCCCATAGCCTGAAACGAAAGGGAGTTAACGGTGATCACACCAAGGCTGCCGCCGTCTCCGCTGGAGGTGTCCCAGTAGACGGTTCTGGTATCATTAGGAATGGAGTAAGTCTCATCATTTAACAAACCCCGGGAACACAACGGCTAACATGTAATTGTCCGCTAGTTGAACGGTACCTTGGTGCATGCCAACTAGGGAGATCAATCAGTCTGTTAGGGGAATTGTATCATATAGCATTTGTCGAAGAATTTCCATTAAATTGAATCAGTCCATATAAAAGTTCATCAAGAGCATTAAACGCATCGTATGTAGCAATTGGGGCTCATACATACATACTTAGGCACTTTTTTTTTGATTGAAATGCGTCTGCTGCATCTCTGCTATTCAGAAAGCTAGTAAATTAATCAGTATATCCAACCATTCCTGGTCGTCTATTGTTCGGACTGTACTGGATTTACAGGTTCATCAATTAGTTTCGTGTTCGTGCTTGATCGATACCTTTCCTACACGCAAATCGAGACTTTTTCCAACCAGATCTAATCATCCGATTGACAAAAGTGTGACGTTTACGATAGGATAGGTATGGCTTCCCCATATTTGGAAACGATCGGGATCGGATATCCGGGAGTACCTGTCTAACGCCTTTCGATTTGGGCAACATCATCGATAGATCTAACCTTTTTCTTTAACCTTACGTCACAAACCATGTCTACAATGCCTAACTTCCGCCAGGCGTGTTCAGCAGCTGTCCGTCCTCCTCTACCATCATGGGTAACTGGAAACTGCTTGAAAACTGTCGAGCACACTGATAGACCTCAGTCGTAACAGACAATTCCTCATCATGGGACGACAAACGCCTACAGCATTCCAGAACCTCCTTTCGAGTGTGATATTGCCTTGTTTGTCCATCTTGCTGTTACCGATCACCGCTTCAGCAGTGGTGGTTTGTATAGCTTACAACAAGCTTTTGAATGGTAATGACGAAAGTAGAATAGGGGATCATGTGAAGCTTCAGAAGGGATGTGTAGTCATTAGTGGAGGAAGGATGTCAAAGGGTTTGACGTGAGTATCTTGGTACGCTGGTCAGCAGATCGTTCACTGATGCCCAGTACAGGCTTGCCAGAGCTTTCAAGAGAGCTGGCTGGAAGGTGATTGGTGTAGAGGAAGAAGGGTAAGCAGAAATCATCGTCGAAGACTGTGAAAGGCACAGGCTAAACTCACCGACTTGCCCGCATTAGTTGGGGTGAATTGTGCCCGATGCGATACTCAGCAGCCATAGACAAATTCTATATCCTCCCATCAGCCTCTCAGTCGTACAAGCGATACTCGAAGAAACTCCTCTCTATTGTCGAGCTTCATTCCGCAACTCTCTTTATTCCTGTATCTGGGGCAGGTTCTTCCGTCGAAGATGCACGTGCAGCAGACGAGATGTTTTCCGCGACGAATGGTAGATGTCGAACGTTCATACAGGATCCTGAGACTATGGAGGATCTGCATGACAAGGACAAGTTCATGAGCCTGGTAGAAAAATTAGAATTGCGCATTCCATCTGGTAAGATGGTCAACAGTGTTGAAGAAGCACTTGCATTCTTGAAGGCGGATGACCAATTTCTAGAACCGAAGTATATCTTGAAGTGTATGGGTTTAGATGAGAATCGGGGAGATATGACTTTGTACCCCTTGAAGGTTGATAACAAGGAGCTCACTGAGACTAGGAAGTCTTTGGAGAGTTTGAACCTGAAGATCACAAAAGAATGCCCTTATGTCTTTCAAGAATTCATACCAGGTCAAGGTGAGCCTGCCTCTCGAGAACAACGGAAGAAATGTGCAATCTAACACTATATGACAGAATGGTGTACTCATGCATCTGTCATCAACGGTCAAATCACTTCGTTCGTCGCCTGCCCTTCCAACGATATGCTCATGACCTACGAGAATGCTACCACGCAGGACATCGGTCGAATGGCAGAAGGATGGACCAAAACGTTACTCGATAGACTGCAAAAGGATCCAACACCTACTGGCAAACAACGCAATCTGACTGGACACTTCTCATTCGACTTTATTGTCTCTACGAAGAATGGTGAGATGTATCCACTAGAATGCAATGCTAGAGTCCACACAGCGGTGATTATGCTTCCACTATCAGAGATCGCGGAATGCTACGAAGAGAATCATCCTGCCAATAGGACGATTCTCCGTCCGCCCGCAGACATCGCCCCTCGATCTTGGTTTTACAATGATCTGATCATGCGATATCTCCCTCTAATTGTGTCTTCCCCCGAAATCCTCGCCATGATTCACCCATCACTTCCTGCATGTTCCCTGGATCCAAGAAAGAAGCATACAATCCGACCCAGCGAGGAACCCCTCAAATGGAGGAAAGACCCAACCCTTATCTCCGATGACTGGATTCCTTTCGTTATGCTTTGGCATGTTTATTGGCCATACCTCTTGCTTTTTAGATGGTTTAACGGAAAGAAGTGGACTAGGGTGAGTGATGATAATTGCAATCACCAAATGAGCGCTATCAACATTGTTCATTGCAGCTTAATGTCAGCACTGGTCGTATTTTCGAGGCCTAGGTATTGGACCAGTGAAAGATTAGGGGACACCGTTCCATCGCGGACTGCTAGATATAGTGATGTGTATTCATAGTTTCCCGTATGCATGTGAACTGTCCGAATCTACTTCGAGCAAACTAAGGTAGTTCAGTGTGATTCAAGCACACATGCTCATCCTTGTCTAAGCCGTTAAGCGATTGCATCTGAGCATCGGTCAGCTCGAAATCGAACACGTCTCGATTCGCGATGATCCTTTCTTTGGTATCGGATTTGGGTAGTGGTATGAAACTATCATAAGCAGGAGATGATGTATCTGTCAGATATTGGGTAATCTATTGAAGTGGGATCATGTTGTTGATTGACTCACCCTCGTTGCAAGCTCCATCGGATTAAGACCTGTGCCCAACTCTTACCAGTCTCTTCCGCTATCTTGGATAGAGTTGGGTCAGAGGCCTTGGTGCCCTGCACCAGAGGAGAGTACGCTTCTAAGGCAATTTTGTGAGTTTGGCAGTATGAAACAATGGAAGGTTGCTACGAAGATAGGGTCAACGGTAGCGGGACTGGGGTATGATATGTTTACTGACTTGGCACCAAGGATGGAGCTATAGGTGAAAGATGTCAGTGTCTGTACAAAATAAAGCGGGTTGGTCGATGGGTGGCTCACCTCGATCTGATTGATCGCTGGAGGGATCTTGGCATATTGTTCCATCTGTTCAAGATGTTTGACGCCGCTGTGAAGATAAACTGCTCAGTCACGGAGGCGTTGAGTGGACAATGTTGTACTTACTAGTTGGATACCCCAATATTCTTCGCTTTACCTCTATTGACGAAATCCTCCAAAGCCTTCCATTGTTCCTTCCTCTTCTCCGGTCCGGCACTAGGCGAATGAATTAAGAACAAATCCACATATCCTCCATCTCTAGGATCCATTTTTGATACACTCTCCTCCAACAGTTCGGTGATACGATCTGCATGCCCTAGCTTCGTCGTAATGAATACTTGGCCTCGAGGATACTGGGAGGATTCGATAGCTGAGCCAACTTGCTCTTCATTGCTGATGGCAGAATCATACACTCAACCGATGCCTTACTATGACCTGATGCCCACTCACAAGTACCATTGAGCCGAATCTATATGTCTGTATCCTGCATCCAATGCACTCTGTACCGTCTTCGAAGTAACTTCAGGTGGGGATTGGTATACTCCAAACCCTAGTTGCGGGATCTGATCTATCATCAGCGATGATTTTATTGGGATCCAGTCATGAACAGGTACGCACTTTTTCGCCTGAGTTCAGAATGATGGCAGAGTCAGGATGAATTATGGTGGGGGGCATTCTGATTTACACAATTGTGTGGGGGATTGCCTTTCTAACAGGATCGACAATCATCAGATATAACGATTCCCGAGGATATGGTTACATGAATTCAACTCTGCCTGACGAATTCACCACTGGAAGGTGAGTGACCCGGAATTACGACAGTCGATTTGGCTTCATGTTAGACAAGTAGAGATCCGATCATAACTGTGACGTACAGATCGAAACGATAAGATCGCACCTCCTATGCGATGCTTTACGTACATTCCTCGAGTAACTCGTGCAACAAACTCCAAGCATCGCCTAATCGGAGATGAGGATGAAGGCGTGAGACGCAGGTGCCCTTGCAAAAGTAGGCAGGCAAAAGGTATCACACTGCACATAACCGATATTTGGACGACTGTGCAAACATCTCGAGTTAAAATGTTGTTCATCTTAGGGGTCCACGTTCCCTCTTCATGGTCCCACATTTCTAATTGCGAAGTCCTCAATCGTCCACACGATCGTAGATTCTGACCTTCTTGGAGAAGAGTGCAGAGGGAGGCACAGGTTCATGCCCGGTCATTCATGTCTTCCCGACAAACACACGCACGTTCCTTGATCAGTTCGGATACACCTCAACTCACGTCGACGAACGTGATCTTATTGTTGAACCATGTAACGAGTTCGACACTCCTTGTACCACTCAGGCACTGTGCATGCATTGGGCAGCGGCACTCATGCATACCAACCTTGCGATGTTCGAACAAACCACCATTTCGGAGGTAGCTTGTTGTCCGTACGAGCTGTTGTTTATGTCCTAGATTCCCTTGATCAATAGGGTCCAGGCGGACCCGAGACAGCGGACAGCACACAAGAAGACAGAGAATAAACAAACATTTCATTAGAGACTACTGCTGTATGCCGCCGGGAAATCATATATAAGGAAGGCAAGTCTCTAGGACGAAGAACCCATTTCCTCATTCGTCTCCATCTATCGTCACTCGAGGCTTCAGCATGCGGTCCTACAGCTTCGTAGCGGCTGTCCCTCTTCTACAAGTTGTGTCTGCCTCCCCTATTACTCACCTTCCTATCTCCCGAAGCAAGGTCGTTGCGAGACATATCGTCGATGGTAGACAGATTGCTCATGGTTCAGGGCTTGAATCTGCTCATGTGAGTGAACCAGATCGAGCAATTTGAGCTACAAGCCTCTGACAAATGTACTACATAGACTCTGGCCAGCTCGACAATCTATCTAGAAGATTCGGAGGGCCTTGCTCTCGTGAGCTCCCAAAATTTTACTACCGTCATCGTTGAAAGTGTAAGTTGATTCTTACATTGTAACTCTGTCAATGTTAATTTCAAGGATCATAGACTTCCGGCTCGAAGACTTCTACATTGATCGCCGCTTGGGGCTCTCAACCTATCTACTCTCTCGGTCCAAGCGCAGGTTACATTCTCGGTATTCCCGAATATATTTACGCTCCTTTCGCCTTCCCGGACGTTGACGCCTCCAAATTACCTCTTCAAGTCTGTACTTTTGTGTACCCCGAACCGTCGAGCTTCAGTACCAACTTCACTATATCCGAACGAGATTCTTTTGTCGTTGACACGTTTGCTAGTCAGCTGAATCTCGGTGACGCTATTACTGGTGCGTCACATTTACTGCCAACCAGCGAGGCTGGTCTTTGAGATTGATGAACATTCCTCGCAGAATTCTGCGTTCGAGTTGGTCAGGCTCCTTCTTCGACCTCGGCCGCTTCCGGTGGGTCTCAGCCTTCCAATGCGCCAGCATCTGGCAGCGGAAGCGGTGATGGAAGCAGCACCAATTCTGTGCCTAATGTTCCATCCGTGGGACCCTCTGCGAGCCCAGCCCCAGTCTCCAGTCAAGGGAACACCGGAAGCAACACCGACGGCCATGGAGCTAGCAGCGCAATCGCGCCTTCTTCTGTTCGATCGTCTGATGGACCCGTAGCTTCCGCATCACAAGCTCCTGCTACCAGTACACCCGTGATTGCGCCTGTGCCAACGTCTTTGTCTTCATCTGCCGTACAACCCTCATCTGGTACAGCGCCCCTAGCCTCTTCCATACAGAGCTCTGCGTCAGCTGGAACCTCATCGACCAGTGATTCTGTATCGGCCATTTTATCCTCTTTGATCACTAATTCCTTTTCCGCTTCTTCTTCAACCCTGGGCAATGTTTCATCCAGCACTGTTGCTTCTGTCGCTCCATCTACTTCTTCACTCGCAGTAGTGCCATCGGCTTCAGGCATCTCGTCCACTTCCTCTGCGTCTGCAATTGTAACAGTTTCGTCGTCATCCGCTTCCGTCGCCTCAACGATGAGTGCAACTTCAGCCTCAAGCTCGATCTCGGCCTCAGTATTGGTGAACGCCTCAACTTCAGCTTCATCTGTTGCCCCTTCCGTCTCCGCCAGTGCTACTTCAGCTGGCCCCAACCCAGCCTACCAGACCACTGTCTCCTTCGCTGGTAAGACCTACATTAACAAAGGTCTCGTCGGCTTCGGTGCCATAGAAGGCGATGCTGTAGACTCTTACGGCGAGACGATTGGTTCATTGGGTTCAGCTGTCCACCTTCAATCTTTCCAGCGAGACGCGAATGGTTCCTTCTCTGGTGTCATGGTAACTCAACCTGATAGAGGTCATAACACCGATACCACTACCGATTACATCTCTCGACGACACTTGATCTCGTTCAAGCTTAATCCTTACTATGGTAATACCTCTCTCGAATACGAAGCTGCCAAGTCAAGCTTCCCGCTCAAGTACGAAAGTACTGTTAGATACTTCGAAGCAGATAAAACCCCTACCACCGGTCTTGATCCAACAACATTCAGAAACGGATCCATCCCGCAGCCTATAGCAAGTCAGTCATACAATCACATCTCCAGCGATCCTGAAGGCCTTGTCATCCTAGCGGATGGATCGTCATGGGTATCAGATGAATACGGACCATATATTTGGAAATATTCCGCTGAAGGTATCTTGCTTGACACCATCGTTCCTCCTAAAGCTGTATTACCTTACAAGAATGGCACGCTATACTTCTCTACTGAGAATAAAGACGGTCCTGACACCGGACGTGTCCCAAACCAAGGCTTCGAGGGTCTCACCGTTAGTCCCGATGGCAACACCCTTTATGCCTTTATGCAATCCGGTTTAACGCAAGATCTTGACTCCAACGACGAGGGTAGATACGCTAGAATGTTCATCTATGATATTTCTGGCTCGCCAAATTTGAAACATTCATATGTTGTCAAACTCCCAGTCACAAATGGTAAAGGAAAAACTCTCGCTCAATCGGATGTCCTTTACCTTTCTGAAGATGCCTTGATGCTGCTCTCGCGAGATGGTAAAGGTAACGGAAACGATGACAGTGAATCGAAACACAAGGATTTCATGCTTTTCAACTTTGACGGTGCCACAGATCTGGTCAACACCGAATACACCGATGGCGTTAAGCCAGTATCCCCTAAAGGGGTTCTTGATTCAAGCATCGTCGCTGCGGAACCTATTGAATTCATCGATATTATTGACGAAATACAACTGAAGCGATTCGGACTGCACAACGCTGGTGATTTCGATGTCAGCTTGATCAATGGTAAATGGGAATCAGCCGTGAGTAGTTTCCAACATCGACCCTGAGTTGCTTTCAGCTGATGAAGCGACTGTAGGCTATCGCGTCCGTCCAAGATCCCGAGTACCCCAATGACTACTTCCTATTCTCCTTCTCCGATAACGATTTCATCACCACTAACGGTTTCGAAGCCGGTGAGAAATATGTTGATGGTTATGGAAGTACCTTGGACAACCAAGCATTGGTTTGGCGAATCACCCTTCCCTAGGTCGGATATCTAAATCGGAAACTAAGTACAATACAAGTCCTGTTCCGCCAAACATTTTCTGCTTTCTATATGGACAATACATCTTTTGGAAACAAGGCGCTTGTTTGGGTTGAGAGATGGACAATCGTAGAAACAAAGCTACAATGCAAATCGTTATGATCATGTCTTAGACAAGGACAGTATACTATGTGCAGTCTGTGCGCTTACCAACCAGAAACCTTTTTTTCTTGTTCTGTGTGATACACATACATCAGTGCACAAACTCATTACCCTAATCTAACGGACTCACATCCGCCTCCACCCCCTCTGACATGTTGATTATCCGATAAGAGTACGCGTGTGGGATCACTTTCTCTTTCTGCCTTCCATGTCTACTGATCGATCCTCAAACACTCATGACCTCACATTGTGTCGTGAATGCACAATATCCAAGATCTAAGTATTGTCGTCATGTATAGCTGAATCGTCCATGATGAGGGAGTAGCGCCTGATGTATTCTGAGTCGCTGGACTCCTGACAAAAGAATGTTAATCTGCCATATCCACGTAGAGCACGCTGCATCGCCATATTCTCTATGCATACGACATGGCTATCAGCTGATTCGTCATTGTCCGTGCCGCAGGCCAAGTACCCCCAAATGTTGTCAAAGCTGAGATTAGAGCAGATATGCCGGTAGCGTCGAATTTTTTTCCACGTAAGGATGTAGTTCCGCCTTCGTTTACAAAAGTCTCGGGCCCACCACCTTCGACCGCGGTGACCAGATCTCGCTGTGAAATAACTTGCCCAATGCTGCCTAATCTCTGCCAGTCTACCTCGTGGTCCAAATCCCAGTTTCCCGCTCCCTTGGCGCACATGTGACTTTTCAACCAAAGCATCATTATGTATCCGGCGTGATACGTGCACACTGGTGTTTGGATTCTTGGCGTCGAGATGGCGGAGAATGGCATTGTATCAACCACTTGACGTATCGCATTGGCGTGTAACACCGCTCGTCTCCCTTGGGGTGTCGAAAACCATTTATTGATTGACTCCGCGTTCTCCTTCAAGGCTATACCTGTTGGTAGCCAAAGTTCCAAGAGGGAAATGCTGGTTGTGTGCCACTTCATTGCCAGGGCCGGAATGTCAATTTCTGGTTTGTCGCTGAGTAGAAAATCGTTTCTGAACCTATCAAGCCGGTCTATCAAAGACGACATCTCTTCATTTCTCAAGGAAAGTGGGAGATCCCGTTGTTCAACCACCAAGCAGTATATCCCATCCAAAAGTGCCGCTACCGTGAAGCCCGAAGTAATGCTACGGCGCAGTGGTCCACTTGAGGGGTTGCAGGAATAGAGGGTGGACAATGGACCTCGATAAGGAGAGCCATACGAACCATCTTCGTCCACCATGACTTTTCGCCATGCTTCTGCTGTAGGAGCATAGAATGCGGCGTCCGTGCAGACTGGTGGGAGTTGGCTCAAAGTATGTCGAACCGATGGGGCAGCATCAAACAGTGAGCAGACTTGAGCGTCCATGAGGTATAGACCAAGAAGAGTTCGTTGCTGTGTCTCTCTGGCGCTCCATTTATACCAACTATCCGTGAGGGCTTGACCTTCTAATGCCTTAAATTCTGGTGAGATAGTCTCCGCTTGCGGCGGTGTTTGAATATCAAACATTCCTGCTAACCGGGCGCAACGAAAGCCAAGAGGCTGAGCAACCACCGCGCTGTTCTTGAGCTCTGGATCCTGCATGTTCGCATACAATCAGCGTCGACTAGGCCTTCATGGTGAGAGCTTGCACTCACGGTAGAAGCAGTCGCGTAAATCTGAACAAGAAGGACAGTGGTAACTAGTGCCAATCCCTGGCAAGAATCGAAATCTCCCTTAATTTTAATGAGCTCCTGCCACTGAGAACGTCATGATAGCATGTCAGTCATTGGCTAAGGGTGTGCAGGGTTGAGCACTTACACTGGAACTGACAGCAGTGTTCGCCAACCTCCAGATACTGTCTCCTAGCCGTCTTGCATCGTCTGATTGAAGACATAGACTGCCCACCGCGATCATACTCAGCAATAATGGCGCGTTCGTCGTGCGGATATTGAAAGTCGCCCGATGAGTGATGGGCAGCGCTGCCAGGAACCGATTGAAGTAGGCAGACAAGCATCGATCAAGGAAATGTGAAGAGACCAGGTTCATTTGAGAGATCACATTGGTAGACTGCGAGACATCCAGGTCATCAGTGCCGGTCATGGACTGAGAAACCGCCCAACGCACCATGTTGGCGACCAGAGCATGCGTTTGGGTGATTGCCCTATTGGCTACTTGGTCGTCTTGATCCATTGAACTCGACTGATCTCCTCCTAGCTGCACGGTGTTGGATGGCCCGGTAGCGATTCTCGGCCAGCTGGATGAGGTTGCTGAAGGTAGTTCACCCGACATGCCAGCGAGCGCCGCCCAATCAACATCACCCTGTGAGGACAGTTGGTTCAATGGTCCAAGAGAGTTATGCACTGAACCGGCCAAATTGATACCCAGTGATTGGTAGAAACTCGGAGTCGCTTGAATACTTGAACTAAAAGGGAGTTCCGATGTGGACAGTAGCTCAAGAATGTCGACTGATAGCGAAGAGGGGTCATATTCTAGAAATCAATTGGATTTGCTTTCAATAGAGGATCCTAATCAGAAGATCGTTGCGTAGAACGTACGAGTATTGTTTGCGGTGTCTAGTGCGGAAGTTATACCAGCATGTATGGGTGGGAAAGGGGAGGTGAGAGGCCAGTCGATGGGCGGCTGACTCAAGTCATTGTTTGATGATGATACAAGGTGGCTAGCAGATGCTTGACTGGGGAGACTGGCAGGGGATGATCTCGACGATGTGTGGCCACAATGGGGATGTCTATAGCAGTGTAGTGGAAGGAAGGTAAGTGGTCATCTGGATCAGAGCTTGGAGGACATGGTAAGGCTCACCTTGCTACCACGGACGATTGTGGAGGGTTGTCGCTGGGCAAAGATTGCGGGTCGGACGGAGTTCCGGATACTTCTGTTGGGAGCTGCTCTTCTTGCGGGGTCCGCACGATTATTGATGGTACCGCCAGGGTCTGTTCACTGTTACTGTACGTACTCTCTTGATCTGATCTGGTTGGGGAAGACGGCACTGCTGCACCGGAAAATGACCTAAGGCTCTTCCTTCTATATTCCGAGGGTCCTGGTTTGCCAGCATGAGCTCTCAAATGTCGGTAAAGCGCGTCTCGCCTGCTGAAGCATTTGTCACAGAGGGTGCAAGGGTACGGTTTTTGCTTGGTATCTGTGTAGGAGTCTCTTGAGCTGAGATCAAACAAGAAAACCTCTTCTCAGATGCTCACGACTTCGTTCATGGCGCTATTGACAAAGGCGTGACGGTCAGTGTCAAATTAACCATAGCTTTGGGATCCAAAGGCATGATGGTCTTACTGCTATATGATCCAGCTTATAGAAGACTTGTGAGCAGTATGTGCAGGTGTAGGTTCGATGGGATGACTGAGACTCAACAGGGTGTGATGCCATGTCTGTATCTGCTGGATCGTTATTCTGGATCTGTCAAAGTGAGGAAGTATGAAAGGACACGAAAAAGTTGTGGGGATTTGTGGGATGTGGAGGTCTGTTTGATGTGCAACCCGAGAGGTCAAAACGTTTTCTCAGCCCGATTGCAAAGCAAAAGTATCACTGCAACTTACAATTCATGAGCAAGGTGACGATAATTTGTATTCATACGACAACTCCGAAGGATGACAAAGCACATAACGAGGAAGACGGGCGACTTGCAATAACCTATCGGTGTTGACTGTCTGTTGTCGGCCTGAAGAGCAACCGAGTCGACTTTATCGGGACCCGCATTCCGACCCTCCCTTATAATCGAAATATATCATCACAGCGCAGCATCACATGAACATGAAGCTCACCCGCTCCGTCCAGTGTCGGTCCAAGGACTCCTTTTCCGTTTCGAAAGGCCTTTGGGCTGTCCATGTCCAAGATATCGTCTGCCCTAAACTTTGTGGGGTTAAGGACAAAACTTTTGTGGGACTCGCTCGGTACCTTACTCATTTGTGGGACATGTTCGCACTATTTTGCCCAAACCCACGAATAGTGGGGTTTTCTATATCTATATAAGGATGCGAGGTCTGATGAGGCCGCAGGAAGTACTTACATTCTGCTATACATGCTCATTGGCGTGCAAATACGTCTTTTACTATGGCGAACGAAAACTCGGGAAGACCTTATGAGTCCTCTCAGGCTGAGCCTTCTGCGGCATCGTCAGTCATGGTACTGACACCGACATCAAAATGTGGGCAACCTGAGAGACCCGCTACCAGAAAAGGGATATTTGAAGAAGCGGGAACTATTCCGTTGGCGGATGCTGGGTATCATTACCTCGGCGTCTGTTATGAGAACCTGACCGTGATCGGCGCGGGAAAGCTTACTAGGGAGGTCGAAAGTACAGACAAATCCCTGCTCCAGGCAAGTGCTGTTGTCAAGAGAACAGGCCAGAAGACATCACATGCTAACATTGAAAATTTGTCATATGCAGATGTGGAACTTCCCTTCTTTTGTCATGAAACTCTTCAACATCAAAACCGGTTCTACGCGAGAACTTATCTCAGGCTTATACGGTGTAGTACCAGCTGGGCAGACCATGTTGGTTCTCGGGCGTCCTGGCTCGGGGTGCTCCACATTCCTTCGAGCTCTAGCAAATGAGACGAGTCCGTTTGTGAGAGTCGAAGGAGACGTTAAGTATTCCACCATCGATTCGCATGAAGCGAGGAAGTTCTACGGTGGAGAGATCATATTCAACAACGAAGAAGATATTCACGAGCCAAGTAAGTGAGGTTCCAATCCCAAACTTATAGAGAGCAATGGCTGATCATCATGATTTGGCAACTAGCTCTAAGTGTTGGTCAGACGTTGGAAGTAGCTCAGGTACGCGAAAGATATCCAGCGATATGAGATCACTAGACTTACGTGGTCGTCGAATCACCTAGAAACTCAAACATCCGAAGAAGATGTATGATCCTAAAGATCCAGCCACTTACGCAAAAGATCAAACAGATCGACTGTTACGAATGTTTGGCAGTGAGTGTCGGAATGGACCATACCATGCACAGAATGGTACTCGACCTAACGCAAAATTTACCATCGCAGTGCCGCATGTCATCGACACAATGGTAGGCAATGACTACATCAGGGGTGTCTCCGGCGGCGAACGAAAACGGGTGTCGCTCTCAGAGGTCTTTGCAACAAATGCTGCAGTTCTATGCTGGGACAATTGTAGGTTGTCTCGACTATACACTCCTGGACGACAAGCTAAGATCCCCCAATGTTCGTTCTTGATAGGCATCCGTGGTCTCGATTCCGCGATAGCCGTACACTTCTTGCGGTGCTTGAAGGAGATATCACGAGCAACAGGGATGACCAACGTGAGTCATTTCAGCCGCAATGTCAGCTTCGAGGATATGAAAACTGATGCCCCACAATTCCTCACAGATCGTATCGATCGTAAGCGGCCCATTCTCTTTGGCATTTGCACCGGTTTAGTCAATTTTGTTTCGCAGTACCAAGCATCGGAAGAGGTATATCATACATGCTTCGACAGAGTCACAGTGATTTATGATGGACGCATGGTGTTCGCCGGCCTGGTGGAGGACGCCCAGCTCTTCTTTATTCGACAAGGCTGGGAGAAGAAGCCGAGACAAACGTCAGTAGCAGTCCTTCGAATATGAGATGAAGATAGCTGAGCTTTCCTTTGAATCTGTCGCAGGACGCCCGATTTCCTGACCGCTTGTACCAGTGTAAACGAAAGGCGAATCAGACACGATTACGATGGGCCTGGGGTTCCGCAAACTCCAGAGGAAATGGCCGCTTACTTTAAAGCCAGTCCCGAGTATCAAAAGCTATTGAACGACATGCGAGATTACAGAGTAAGCTTGAAATGCTGTTGGAGGGTCACCTGACCCATTGTTGACTATTGCTCCGAAAACAGGCTGAGCACTCCTCGAACAAGCATGCCGATGAATTCCGAGCCGCGGTGAAGCATTCTAAACATCGAGGGACCGGGAAGAAGAACTCTTACAAAGTCAATTTTGCAAGACAATCCGTCGTCTTGATCAAGCGTCAGGCGAACCTGGTTCGGTCGGCTCCGAAGGATATGATCATCAAATTAGGCTCTAACTTGTTGCAGGCTGTGGTGGTGGGATCCATTTTCTACAAACCAGCTGCAAACGCTTCCGGTAGTTTTGCCGTAGCAGGAGGGCTGTTCTTCACGATCTTATATTTTTGCGTTTTCTCTTTATCAGAGGCGAGTGTTTACAATATTCTGGACATAGCTCCGAAGCACCAATTTTGACTGACTCTCTCGCAAAATAGATTCCACCTACGGTCATGGGCCGTGCGTTATTGATCAAACACAGGAAACTTGGATTTTACAACCCAGCCGCCAAGATCATTGCAGAAATGCTGGTTAGTGTGATGTACTGTAATGACGTGCTTAGATCGTTAATATGCTGAGCCAATTTGATAGATTGACTGTGGTGTGTACGCCTTGCAAACACTTGTATTCGCATCCGTTTTCTACTTCCTACTGGGTCTGAATACGGAAGCCGAGACCTTCTTTACCTTCTGGTTCATCATCTGTGAGTATCATCTGACCAACCCCTCTCACCTTTCCGTTTTGGCTGATCAAGAGATTTATTTGCAGATACCACCTATTTGAATCTTTCGTGAGTTCAGACCTTCGACTATCTTGAAGGAGCTGATCCATATCTCCCATTAGTGTCATGTACCGCATGATTGGTTCTTGGTGCCCTGATCTGTCCGTCGCTATCAGATTCGGAGGTTTATCACTTATGCTTGTTTTGACAAGTGGAGGCTTTATTGTGCCCCCTACGCTCCAACGTAAGTTCAGCGAGATCATACTGTCTACTGGAATTAACCTTTACCTCATTCTCATTCCCATTTGCCAGATCGATGGGCTGGCTGGATCTCCAGAATCTCGCCAGTCGCCTATGCTTTTGAGGCGTTGATGAGTAACGAGTTCCGCACGAGGACTTTGACCTGCAGTGCTACAGATTTGGTGCCTCATGGACCAAGTTACACTGACATAACATATCAAGGTTGCACGATTCCAGGTGCTACTGAGGGTGACGCTGACGTATCTGGCAGTACTTTTGTGAGTGTCACATATCGTAGTCTGCTCACAACACTGACGATGAAGTCTGAGCAAGATCGGCCTCAAGTATGGGTTTACCAGTGGCCACATTTGGCGTAACATTGGTATTTTATGGGCAATGTGAGTTCAATCGTCTAGGCAGGTCACCGCACTTCTACAAACGTCTCTGATTAACATCCTCCAGGTACGCCATCTACGCAATCATGGTCGTCTTGGGTAACACCATCATGGTGAGGGACAGTGGATCAGCGTCATCCAAGTTATACAAGCGTGGCGCAGTCATTCAACCTCTGCAGACAACCCACTCTGAGGCGGATTCGTTCACTGCAGATGAAGTGAAGGAGCAAGTCCAAAAGCGCTCCATTTTCACATTCAAAAATGTCTGCTACACTGTTCAAGTTGGGGGCAAGGAACGACGACTACTTGATAACGTGACAGGTATCGTCGAGCCAGGCAGATTAACGGCTTTAATGGGAGCATCAGGAGGTGAGTAGATACAACAGGCTCACAATGCCTGTTTCGCACTAAATCTCCAATCTCCCTTGCAGCTGGTAAAACTACGCTTCTAAACACCATTGCCGGTCGACAAACAACGGGAAAGGTCGAAGGACATATGCTGCTCGACGGCAAGCCGCTGGGACCAACATTCTCTCGCTGTGCTGGATTTGCTCAACAGGGAGATGTCCATGAGCCATACTCTACGTAAGCTGCTTCGGTAGAGATATCGACAATACAATCTGGTTGACGTCCTGGATCACTTAGTGTCCGCGAATGTCTACAGTTCTCTGCCGTACTTCGTCAAGCTGGGCAATATACAAGACAAGAGAAACTGGCATATGCTGAAGAGGTTCTGGACCTTCTGGAGCTGGGGCCTATCGCTGATGCCCTCATCGGAAGTCGCGATACAGGAGGACTGAATGTTGAGGAAAGGAAGCGGGTCACCATTGGCGTTGAACTCGCAGCAAGGCCGGACTCACTTTTGTTTTTGGACGAACGTGAGTGCTTGGAAGTAGTCGTTTCTACGTCTGCTTACCTGATCACGTTCTGGAATGAAGCCACTTCTGGTCTCGACTCGCAAGCCGCATACGAAATATGTAGATTCCTCCGTAAAATTGCCGCTAGATCAGGCTTGGCAATTTGCTGTGTAATCCACCAGCCTTCTGGAGATCTGTTTGAAATGTTCGACTCGATCATCTTGTTGGCTGCCGGAGGAAAGACCTGTTATGCTGGACCTACGGGACCGGGATCATCCACGGTATCGCAGTACTTCGGGAGATATGGAAGTCCTTTAGATCCTGGGGCCAACCCCGCTGAGCATTTGATAGCCACTATCGCACCCGGTGAGTCGACTAATGCAAGGTGTCGCCTTTCGCTGAATAGTTTTCATCTTCCTCTAGTCGGTGGGACTGAAGTGAACTGGCCAGAACGTTGGCAAAAGTCCAATGAGGCTGCTGCCATCCTTCAGAGAGTCAACGATCTCGAGAAGTCGTCCGAGGCTGTCATCCCCATGGGGTCGTTATCGAAGGAAGATACCGCACCTTTCGCTAGTAGCTTTGCGGTGCAGTTTAAGGAGCTTCTAATCAGGAACATGAGAGCTCAATATAGAGATGGATCTTATTGGACCACCAAGTTGGTGTTATGTGTCTTCATAGGTGTGCGTCCAGGCATTTGCGAGACGTAGAAAGATACTAACACTATCACACTCTACGACAGCTCTTTATCGGTTTCTATTGCTATCAGATGCAGCATTCGGTTGCCGGCATTCAAGTCATGTCCTTATCCATCCTAGTTGCTGCTCAAGCTGCTGCTCCCGTCGCCTTCGACTCAGCGTGTAATTATCAGGTGAGTGCGTCGCACAGGAGACACACAAAGAATATTGACCGATGTCATTTCTTTCTCTTGAAGGCCAAGTTCGGCATATACCTCGCCAGAGAACGACTTGGTGTCTATTCATGGCAGGCCTTGGTCGCCGCACTACTAGTCGGTGGGTGTGCATCAGGGCTTCATCAGGATGAGCTCCCACACGCCCAATACTGACGTTACTGCAGTTGAGCTTCCAATCAACCTCATAGCGTTCACTCTCCTCTTCTTAAGTTACTATTGGACAGTTGGCCTGGAATCTTCAGCCATGGTAGGCGGACTACAGTAAGCTTTACTAGGAGGTGTACCAAATGGCAGACACAGCTGACCAGATGTGGCATTCGATAGCTGGCTAGCGTGGGCGGTGTACTCGATATATACGTGCACATTCGGAGTCATGATTGGAGCCTTGTCTCCTTCGACTTTTGCGGTTGGATTTGTTTTATCGTGAGTGATGCAAGAATGTTCCCAGCACAAGTGACAAATGCTGAGGGAGGGTGATTTCTCCGCTACTTTAGCTTCATTTGGAATGGTGAGTGTCTCAAGAGCAAACCTCCGTGTGGCCACGACTGACTCATCTATCCGTGAACAGTTGTAAACGCTCTCTCGTGGGCACTGGTTCCATGGCCGAACAGTGAGTGAATTTTACATCAGTAATGATAAATTGGAACCTGACTCTTGTGTATCACCTCAGTGCCACAGCCGTATCACACAATATTCTCCTGGTTATCACCCCTCAGATGGTTCTATGGATCAACAATGGAAAGCACCCTGTCTAGCAAGGCGATAAGCTGTGCTGCCAATGAGTTAACGACGTTTGCTGCTCCATCCGGTGAGTCCGTCTATCCGGTAAATGACAGAATTGGTGCTCATCTCGATTTTGCATGTTTAACAGGAATGACCTGTGGTGAATATGCCGCCGAATTTCTGGCAACAGCCGCTGGTTACCTCATCAATCCTGCGGCCACATCGAGCTGTGCATACTGTCAGCTATCATACGGATCAGATTACGTTCAATCCCTTGGTTACGAATACGACAACATGTGGAGGGATTGGGGTGAGTATTTGAGAAGTTGACTACAGTCTTACGAGTACAACTGCTAATCGTTTTTTCTTCCATAGGTGTTCTGATTGTTCATTGCGTCTCCAACATTGCGGTGGCTTATTTATTTACCTGGCTTATCAGAATTCGACCTTTGTACAAAAAGTAGAAGAGGGCGTGGTCTTTCCGAAAACAGTATTGTCGATCACTCGATCGGCTGCTTGGCGAGTGCAAAGTGCCATATATGAGTGTTGCACGATCGTGTATGCCTTGATCCCAGATAAGAGCTTTTATCTTATACCAACGCGATGTCAATAGAGTAGCAGCATATGTCATGCACGTGTTAAGTAAGACTTGTAGACATCCGATAAGTAAATCAAAAACAACAGCACCCGGGATTCCCAAGTGGTCCCCCACCTTATACCAAGGGAGCGATAGGTAACTTAAATTGCGCAGAGCGGACGGGATGCGATGTTTTATACCTTCTATGGCCGTTGATGAAAGAATTGGACATTTAACGTTTACATGTACCTCTTGACAACGCCCAGAGGCACCTAGAGGACCATTTTGGCCTCTGTCTCCTCATATGGACTTCCTTCCTGATGGAACCTACAATGGAGATAGAGATCGATAGATCACGTGATCTTTGTATAAACAGACGTCCTTATCTCTTCAACAGTTCTGTAGTTCAGGGTCATTCACAGACGGCCAGCGAAACGGCCACGACGGCGAGCAATATTTTGTGGTGCCTTCAAGCCGATTTCGCATACTTGATCTCGTTGGCCTTTCACAAGTGTCAATGGAACATAGGTAAACAGCATGGGACAGCCAAGATCAAGCTTTCGGTTTCATACAAGATCGCGAATACCGGAATGTCATTGATGATAATTTATATATAAGTGCGCGTTTAGATGCACGATCATTCTCACACACTAAAATCACCACACACACCCATTTCTTACTGTTACTTCCTCAATATCCATCAATATGGCACCGATCGCTTTATCAGATGTCCCACCTGCGGTCACCCCATTCCATCAAACCACCTCCGACCTTTCTAAAAACCCTCTTGAGCGAACATGGCGAGGGAACAAGGAAGGCACTTTGAGGATCCAAGGTTATCCCGAGTTCATGTATGCGGAAGATGAGGAGGGTCTCTTGAAAAAGCGACAATGGGTGAAGGAACATCTTGCTGCTGCCTTTAGATTCTGGGGCAAGCTAGGATACGGAGAGGGTATCAGCGGTCATATCACTGTACGAGTAAGTGGGCTTGATGACTTGAAGTGGCAAATACCCTCGCTGATAGGACTGAAGGACCCAATTTTACGCGATTATTACTGGATGAATCCGTTCGGTGTTCACTTTTCAGCCATGTCAGTGAGCAAGCTTGTACTTGTCACTCCTGAGGGCTATGTCCATCCTACATTAGGTGCTCAGCGACCCATCAACGTAAGTGAAACTTGACTTTTCTCACAGTATAGGCTGACAACGAGGCTTAGATGGCGGGCTTTCACATTCACTCTGCTATACACAAAGCTCGACCTGAAGTTGAAGCTGCCGGACACTGCCATTCCCTACACGGTAAAGCATGGTCGGCTTTTGGTAGACCAGTAGACATCACCACTCAGGACTCCTGCTTGTTCTACGATAATCAAGCTGTGTATCACAATTTTGGAGGAATCGTAAGTTGCACGTCCTCTCTCGCTTTGTTGCATTCAGCAAGTGAGCTGAGCTCTTGGTAACAGGTCCTTGCTGCTCAAGAAGGCGAAAACATCGCTCAAGCTCTCGGACCACGAAATAAATGTGCTATCTTACAGAATCACGGTCTCCTGACTCTGGGAAATACCGTTGATGAGTGTGCATATTTGTTCTCAGCGTTGGACAAACAGTGCAAAGTCCAACTTCTGCTGGAAGCTGCCGAAGGAAGTGGTATCAAGAAAACCTTGATCGATCCTGAAGATGCTGTCTTTACTGCTAACACCATTCAATAGTGAGCTGCACTATCTACTCTGTAGATCAACAGCTGACCTTGTATCATCTAGCCACGAGAACACTTACTACAACTTCAATCCCGAATTTGAATTGATCGTTGAGCGAGAACCAGATGTTCTGCTCTAGTGACCTTGAAATACATCTGTTCTGAGTCTCTGTGAGGTATTCCATATGCAAACACTTTTATATGATCCTCTGATGGCGGTACAATACACAAGTGGCAATGAGCAAGGAGGGTTATGGCGGTTCGAACCCGCTCTTCCTCGTGGGCGAGGGCAGGTTATTATCACTTTCAAGGGAAACCAGGATATTTAAGCACTTCTACCGAGAGAAAAAGTAGTGAGCGTTCTGCCGGAATGCAAATCTGGCAGCTGATATCGTGTCCGACAGCTCAAATGTACTGCAATCACTGTAGGTCTTTTCATATTACCATATATCAATGCATGTCGTGAATGCGGTTGCATCATACCTCAGGTGGCGGCTTGACACCACCCTCTTCTGCCAGCCTACCATACATTTCGGGTCTTCTATGTTTACCCAAATTGAATGTCCTCTCTTTCCCTTGCTTACAGTCATCCAAGTCAATCGTAGCAATCACCAACTCGTCCTCTTCGGTCTTGCTCTCTGCAACTATATGACCTTCTGGGTCTACAATCATAGATCCAGGGATGAGTGAATGTCGATCATCATCGTTACCTGCTCGAGCAGCAGTGATGCAGAACACTAGAATATGCATGAGGTAAATCAGCCTTTTATTGATTCTGGAAGCTGTAGTACCTCCCACTCACTGGAGTTGGTATACGCATGAGCTTGCACTACCACTGCGCATGCAATGCTATTAGCTGATGTTCACGGGAAACGTCAGACCAAAGAGGTCCATCTACTTACATTTGTGGTGGAACTGAGCGGGGAGAAACGATATTAGCTTATGAGCTCCAATCGCCGGTAAGAAGATCTGAGGTACTAACCATGGCTTCCTCGTAGGCCTTCTCCCTAGAGATGTTCTGATCACCACCCCATAGCTGAGGGGCATAGGCGGTAGTATTCTAGCGTTCTGGATATCAGCATCGAGTATATTATCTCCCACGGGAGAAGTCTTTAGCCCGAACTTACATAACCGCAACAGAGGATCTCCACACCTTGTAATCCGTAACACCTCCATCCTTCTGCCCATCTTCGATCATTACATATCAGTTGTCCAACTATGGGGCTTGATCCTCCACAGGTCTCCTTCAATGAGCTGGCTCGGAACGCCTGGAACCCGTAATTACCAGGAAGGAAGTATCTCTTTTCCAGCTGATTTGTAGTATTTGGGTTGAGGTCAAAAGGTTCAGTCGATCCTGGCAGATGCACCTAGTGGTAGATGGTCAGATACCATTCAAAGATATGAGTCGGATTTCGACATCACTCACTTTTCGGTACTTGTTCAACACATCTCCCGTTTTCCCGCTGACATATACCGCGGTGTTATACCTTCCATTTCCTGTATCTTCTCCATACCCAATTTGAACGTCAATGCCTAATTCTTTGGCTCTCTGGAAAAAAGCCTTGACGTTCTTCGTCTGAGTCACCGGTCCGGTCTCAGCTGTTTCATACTCGTAGTAGCTTGCCAGCTCTTCATCATCGGTAATGTAGTAACGGGGGAAGAAGGTAGTGAAAGTGGTTTCGGCTATTCGCAATACACATGAGTCATCATTACGAGTCGGCTTCGGAATGCACCTTACTCACGAAATACTAGAAGTTTCACATCTTGTGTAGAAGCATCTTGGAGTAGCTTGACCAGTCTTTCCAACACCTCTGCTCGACTGGTCGTTCGGTGTACTGCACCTACTTGGGCAGCAGCAACTTTTAGTGGTCTTCCCATCGTTGTCTCCGATAGAATCATATGGCTACAGCACAAATTTCACCTGGGAAGATTTTGAAGGTGTATCAGCTAGAAATGTCAATCGCATGCATCAGACGATTGCATTCGTAATGTCGGTCTGATGTGTTTTGACGAACCAGTCGCCAATATCCATTTCGCAAGTTTGCCGCTAGACATGAATACCGAGGAGGTTGCCGTGGCAAACTCGATTTCGCCGGGTTTCAGCGAGAAAACTCATTGCCGATAAGGAATGCCCCATTGGCATCTCAAAACGGGAACACGAGGCCGAAAGGGTGATTGACGGGCATGCCAGAGAGGGTGAGACAGACGCGTGCACAGTCGAAGTTGGTGTGCAAAGTTGTTAAGTAGGAGTTTCCTGGTTTCAGAGTAGTTTCGCGGTATCAGTCTTGGCAATATGTTCACCAAGCACGAATCACTCTCTATCTTAGTCGTAAATCCCAATTCATCCTCATCCATCACCCATGCTATTGAGCGTTCTCTTCGACCACATGTACCGTCCAATACTATTGTCGATTTCTTCAACCCCTCCATTGGACCTGCTGGAATCTCTGACGAAGCGACAGCCAAATCAAGTTGCGAGGCGTGCATGACCGAGCTACCACCGATATTACACAAGTACGACGGAGTTCTGGTAGCTTGTTTCTCGGAACATCTCTTAATCACTGAGTTACGAATATACGCCTCAGAGAAAGGTATCTTACTATCTGTTCTCGGTATTTATCATGCTGGAGTCGCTACTGCGATGCTCCAAACCACTAGAAAATTCGGTATCATAGCTACTGGAACTGGAATCAAGACGAACCTGATCGAAGCTACCGCAAAATTCCTCGGATCAACCGATTCAAATAGGTTCGCTGGGCCTATCACCACTGGTCTGAGTGTAGTAGAGCTGCAGGAAGGAGATCAAGCGAAGGTAGAGAGGAATATGAAGGCTACTACGAAAGGGCTGGTGAAAGCAGGAGCAGAAGTGATCGTACTGGGCTGTGGAGGAATGTGCGGGATGGAACATTGGATTAGAGAAGCGGCGTATGAAGAAGGGAAGGAGATCAAGGTGGTAGATGGGGCAAGGATGGGATTGCAGATGATCGTTGCTTTGATAAGAGGACAGTGATGCATTGTATCATGCTGCAGTCGAAGAAAGGCCGAGTAGTTGATCGAAATCAATCTCTGCTCCTGTCCAATCCCATAATAGCTGAGGCTCGACCGCAACATCACCGCTCGCTATGGGCGCCACCGGGGGAGGTAAGGAAGCATCCAGATTAAGGTCACCAGGTGTGGAAGAGCTGCTGCCTCTGAGCGCTTCACTCAATTCTACGTGCTCTTCCAATTTGCGTAGGCGGTCTCCCATCGTCGCTGCCCGTCTCAGAGCAGGACCGGCGATGTCCCACGCGTAATTTGTCTGGTAATGGTGCAGTGAGCGAATCAGTCGGGCAATAAGATTCAACGCTGTAACGTTGGGTTCGGTCTGGGAGCCAAGTACGAAACGGACTAGAGAAGCGAGGACGGAAGACAGTATATGGGAGCAGTCTGAGACACTAGTCAGCCCCTCTCAGACAGGCTAATACTCACAAGATAGGAAGTAGCCATCTAAATCGCCCTCTGTCAGGGAGGTTATGAATGTGACGAACTCGGTGAAGGGTCCAAGGATGTCTGAAGGAGTAACGAACATCGCGCCCAGCCCGTGTTCTAGTTCGATATGGATCCGCTTGAGCATACATCGGAACCCAAGAAGACAAAGCAGCAGCGAATCTGCCTGTCAGCCTTGCACGTACCTCTCTCAAACTCACTAACACCCGGAGGACGGGTCATATTAGGAACGAGTGATGTTTTCCAATCTCTCAATAAACCGTCTGCCGCAAGCAGTATATCTCCCACTTCCTCCTTTCTTTCCGTTTCAGTCCGATCAGCAACTGCTCCAAGAGTACACACCTCCGATTGAAGTCTTGAAACCAGTCTGGCCAGCCGACATGAGGCGATGAACGATTTGGCTGAGTCCGAAGATGCAGAGGAGAAGGCGCATGATGCTTCAAGAAGGGATGCTAGTTGAGGGAGAGGCGCGGTGCTGTTATCGGCTTGCACATGCGATGGACGGGAATTTACTGTTGGAGCGCAAAAATAAGCGTCTTCTTGATGTGCGTATGTGAGGTTTAGTTCGCTCACGGAAGCTCATCCAGGCATCATGAATGCGTAACATCCACCACAGCCTGATTCTCAAATCCTGCTCCCATGCTGGTATGGACCAGCTGGACGGATCGAGGTGCAAGCCCAACAATTGAGCAAGGGCGATTGTCTATGTCAAATTTAGCCTAATTACGCAGGACAAGGAAAGGAAGATAGTGAATGACTTACATGCGCAAGTAGCAGATACGACCCCTGATTAGTTGCTCCTGGTCTCACACCTATCATCATGATGTTCGTTATCACCGTTACCAGATTGGACTCTCCCGTTCCCTCTGAAGCACTTTGCAGCAGGTTTGCAGCCAGCCCAGCTAGAGGTCTAGTATCTTTCGCATGGGCGAACGAACTCGCTAAGATTGCTGCGAGAAGATTAGGAGGGAATCGGCTGATCTTGCCTTTGGGAAGAATGGGTCTAGCAGTATGAACATGTGTGGTATAGGCTGATATAAGTGAGGGTTCGGAGAATGAAGTAGGCTGATGTGAGATCAGGGTTCGAAGATTGGTTAGACCATTGATACCTGCTCCTCCTGATCTGAAATCTGTGCTAGGTCAATTGAAGCGTTCTTAGGAAGTGGAAGACTGACGACTTACTCTCATGTCTCGGTTGCATGATAACGAAGATTGGTCTTTTGGGGTCTGATGACTATATAGGTGTCGTCAGAGATGTTGCAAAGGTGCTTGAATAAATGCTACTCACGATCTGCTTGACATGGGGTCTATCCGTAGGCTTATCTGCTTCTTCATCCTGTATGGGCAGGAGATCATCGGTGATGGGGTTGGTAAGGACTGCGAATGTTAGCTTTGTTATCACCCAGGTTGTGACTCACCGTGCGGTTCGAACCCAGATACAGCAAGATGGTCAAATGAAGAAGCTGTATCTGCAAGCTGAGTGAGATTTGAGTTTCTTCTGCTCGTCTGAACTGAAGTTGTATCGGGTGGTGATGTCTCCCTCCTCCTCCTCCAATTGCCCCCTATCCTGTCTACTGAATCTGGTGACCTGGTTCGTTTCCCATTGATTGCACTCGGAGTTGATGGCCCAGCATCTCCATCCATCTCCACTTCTGCTTCACCTGTCTCATTCTCACTTGATGCTGGCCGAATTGATTGTCGGGGTTTACGTGCTGGTGGTGCGAAATTGAATGTACATTTCCTCTTCGCATCGGCGCAAAGGGAACATGGTGGTCCGATAGCAGTGATCAAACATCTCGTCTTGCGCCTACGACATGCATCACACGGTCTATTCTTGCGGGACCTAGCTGGTCTTCCACCTCCCTCATCTATTGGAGCTGCAGGTCGGGGAGGATGGGATATGGGAATCGAGAAGCTGCGTCCCGCAATGGGTATCTGGGTGTTACTGTTGTTTAGCAAGGTGTGTAACGGGAAGTTGGTGGGCGAGACATGAGCATGAGCGGGGATAGAAGGGTCTATAGGATCATTGGAAAAGTTGTCTGACATGATGTGATTTGGGGAGAATATATACAAGGTAAACAAGAAATGTTCGGCGAAGGATGTTTATCATTTAAATCCAGGAGCATTGAATCGTGAATTGTCTCAACCAAGAATTCGACATTCTCGCAACAACCTCATATTGATTCATGCAGTCGCAACTCGTTTGGATTGACAGCAAAACAGACCGATGGAATCGAATCTGAATGCATACGATATATGGACATGGTAGACTAATGTCATAACGATTTCATCAGCTGCTCTACGGCATCTTCAGCAGTGCCCCAGCAGCTCTGCCAGCCTGCACCACCATGACCGTAATTATAGACCACCTTGACTTTGTCATTGCCTAGGTACAGGTCATCGCCTATGTCTACTCTGATACCACCTTCTCTGGATGGTCTGAATCCAACCAAAACGCCTTCCACAATTTCTTTCAAGGGGGATTCGTCGTGGTCTTCTCTGCCTTTTGTATATGGAGGTACCAGGTCGGGACAGATCTCTTGAGCTCTCTTGAGTACATCTTCTGTTGTTTCCTCACGAGGATATGGGTACCAGTCATTTTGTTCCCTCGTTCCTCCGATGATCACCTCGCCGTTATATCTTGGAATGATATAGGTTCTCTCACCTCCTTCCCCTCCGTTTAGAGATCCCACTTGTCTCGTCCATCCTGATCTCATCCATGGAGCTCTCAGCTTTAATACTTGACCACGAGTGGGATATACATCGGTATCTTCTACCCCTCCCAGAGTCAAAGCTCCAATACCGGTACATACGAAGACTGCCAGTGGTGACGTCGATCCTATCAGAGCAGTACATGACGGGTGCTTTAGATGGGATAAAGAGGGAAGATGATACCGATGTATCTGAATTTTCCCTTCCAGTCGTTTGAGAAGACGGTTCAGATAGACAAATGGGGTCATGGTGAGTGATGTGAAAGAAATAGAATGATCAATAGATGTGGGATAGGTGGATTTGTCAAGGATTGTGAACTGCAACAGACATGATTCACTACTTCAATATAATACTGAAGAAGATGAGCATCGACTTACATCAGGGTGATCTTCATACACCTTGAGATGACTATCAGTTCCAACGTAGTACTCCGTTTGCTTCAGTAGCATCAACCCAGTCTTCTCACCCTCCTTCTTCCACTCGTCATACATCACTTGAAACGCTGATCACACCCATCAGCTCAAGCATCTCGTTGCTCGTATGAGGTACTCACTTCGAGTATCATACATCCTCTGTCGCGTGTCATGGTCATCCGCAAAACTCAGATGATGGGCGCCCGCGATGGTCGAAGCGTAGTATGGGTCTAGTGGATCATTGGGAAGGTGATTGGCCAGAATGTGAATCGGGTGTTTGGATGTAGCGTATAAAGGAGATTCTATTAATCTCACAGCAGTGGTCAAACCGATCACCCCAGCACCGATAACCACAATGGGTTTAGCGTCTGGCATGATTGCTGTTCGATGGGAGATGAGTGCCATAAAATATTATTAAGAATGCAAAAGGGCATGACATGATAGAGCGCTTATATCGCTTTGTAGGCCATGCTCACGGACGGAGAGCTTTAAGACAGAGTGTGGCTCAACAAGCACGACGAGTCAACCATTGGCGATAATGTAACTGGCGACGGTGGCTTTATTGGAGATATTTGCCCAATCCATGATGATTTCCATGTACAGTAGGGGTGGTAAAGCAGAGTATTGGCGAATGGAAGGGGAAAACATCGGTCGTAATTGGCGATCTCGCTTTCTCCAATGTGATAACCGATTTCGCCGCTCACTAGTTCACGGCAAAAGCATCGGCCTACAGTTTATACACTGGGGGTGTCAATACAACAGGAGATTGGCCGGGTCCCGACTGAAAGATAGCTCGGGTATGTCATGCAACTGCATAGACAGGTAGTCGACACGTAGCGGTCGGTAGGCTATGATGTATGATGTGGGTGTATCATGAAAGTCAATCAAATCCTGCATTTTGTAACGACGAGTCTCGACCATCACTGTCTCAACGAAACGCAAATTATCATCCATCATGACCAACCCATTCCTTTTCGACCTTGTCATTAAGAGCGGTATCGTAGTGACTGCTTCTGTGAGTCAATCGATTCCCTACAGCGTCAATGACCTTCCTGATATCTGGATAGGACCAAGTCGCTTGTGATATCGGTGTGAAAGATGGTGTAGTAGTATGTCTAGGAAAAGATTTGCCTTATACCTCTGACTGTGAGGTCATCGATGCGGAAGGAGGATTTGTCACTGTGAGTTGAGCTACAACATTCCAAGATAGGACCCTGTTGATACTTTGGTCAGCCTGGAGGAGTGGACTCCCATGTACACATCGGCCAATCCGCTTCAGGAGCCAAGTCAGCTGATAACTGGACAACCGGAACCCGAGGAGCTATCTCTGGAGGAACTACAACGGTGATTGCGTTTGCAGTTCAGGCTAAAGGGAAACAGGTCATGCCTGCCATAGAAGCATATTACGAGCTATCCAGAGACAAGACATACACGGATTACAGTTTTCATGCTATTATCAGTGACCCATCGGAGGATGTGGTCAAGACGGAAATACCCAAGATGATTGATTTCGGTATTACTAGTGTGAAGGTGAATAACCAGATAGCCTCGGATTGGACAGGACGATCTGCTAATCGATATATCGGATTTGCAGATTTACATGACATACCCTTTGCTCAAGCTGAACGACCGACAAGTCCTCGACATCCTCTGTGCAGCTCGACGAACAGGTGTGACTACAATGGTCCACGCTGAAAATGCAGATATAATCGACTGGATGACTGAGAATCTCATCGAACGCGGGATGGTCGAACCTTGGCATCATGGTACATCACGACCACCACTGGTAGAAACGGAAGCGACCAACCGAGCTATCTGCTTATCTGAGGTGGTTGATGCTCCGATGCTCATCGTCCACGTATCTTCGAGAGAAGCTACTGCTCATATCCGAAAGGCTCAGACTCGAGGCTTACCGATCTACTCTGAAACTTGTCCCCATTATGCTCTTCTGACCGCTGAGAAGATGCAGGCGCCAGGCTTTGAGGGGTGAGCGGCATTGTCTGTCTGTTTTCCTTAGAAGGTGATTGACCTCAACCACATAGCTAACTTTGATTTTGGGTTACACCGTTAATAGCGCCAAATGTGTTTGCGCTCCCCCTTTACGTTCAGATCCAAAAGAACGAGAAGTCATTTGGGAAGGTCTAGCGAATGGTACATTTACGGTATTCTCCTCGGACCACGCCCCAACCAACTACTACGACGCTCAGGGTAAACAGCTCGGGTTGAAAGATCCTGTCAAAAGTCCCAGAGGTCATTTCAAACACATCCCGAATGGTTTACCTGGTGTATGTACCCGAACACCCTTACTGTGGTCTGAAGGAGTCTTAAAAGGCAGGATATCCCCTCAGAAATTCGTCGAATTGAACTCGACTAACGCAGCTAAATTGTATGGTGAGTCTGAGAGAGATACAAAACTCTTTTTGAATGATGCGTGTACCGTACTGATTGTGATGATTAATTAGGACTGTATCCCAAGAAAGGAACTATTGCCCCTGGCTCGGATGCTGATTTCATCATCTGGAGATCTGAATCTGCGCGAAAGCCGGTGACCATCAAGCAGACAGATTTACATCATGGTGCCGATTACACCCCTTATGAGGGCATGGAGATACTCGACTGGCCCAAGACGGTCATACTCAGAGGTAAAGTGTCATATGATGGGGATACGAACACGGTGACGAATCAAGTGGGCGATGGACAATATCTGAAGAGAGGTTTTAGTACGCTTCCGTGAGTCCACTCCATTATCGTCTGCTACGCTTCCGCGTGTACTGATCTGAATTTGTCCATCCTGATAGCGGTCCTCGAGGTCATTCTGCCGCTTGGATCAATGGATTTAACCCACATGAGTAGAATAGTGCTCATTATTCTCAATACTGTAGTGATAGTTATCCTGGAGTACCTGATATTACAAATGCATTGCATAGCATTAGCATCAATCGATGTATGGGCACCATGATGCAACGAAGATACATGTGTACGAATGTGCACCAGCTGTCTAAACCCCGTTGTATTCTTGTTCGCATGCTGCATCGGTAGAGATGACGCCGGCTCAGGACATTGTCCATAGCGCATGCTCGTCATTGGAGAATCAGTCAGATCTTGTGGGAAGAGCTGGGCATACAGTACTGTGTGGAATTCATTTCATCGCCAATCGTCGTCTGCATCATCGTGTACAAATGAAAATAACAAAACGTCAAAGTCTAAGTTGAACCAAGCCAAGGCTTGATGGCTATAAGAGCTATGTATAGTCTGAATAACATCCTTCATCGTAGTATATACCACCCATGACCTCAGTATGACACTCTTGAAAATTTGTAATTACGAACGCAAAACCACAACCCATTGAAGTTTAGGTGTCTAAGCTGAAACACCAGCGGGTCGATTATTTCTTTGCGCCACTTCGGCACCGAGGTCAACATCATCCTGCAATACTTCGTCTCTCTCTTTCCCAACTTTACGTCTGAGCGCCATGATTCTCCGGGTTTCCTTCTCGCTGGTGTATGTCATGAACCAGTTAACCACGACCATACCCATAGCACCAATTGTCAAAGCGGCACAAACAATGAAGGGGATGCTGTCTGCAAATCAAAGAAGGATTAGTGTTTTATCAGCATCAAGCACAGAGTACAGAGATGAGATCGTGAGATCCACCTACATCTTGGGGCGTATTGACTTCTGAAAATCTGAGCAGACCACAAACCTGCCACTTGGCCTGCTCCAGTCAGCCACGCCATGGCGAAGGCTGCGTCGGTGGTTCCTTTCAGAGATTGGGAACGCCAAGGAATGAAGGACTGATAGGAAGCACTGGCGAAGACCTGCATCACACAGATGATGGCGTACAGAGCACCTATGCTTCTTACATAGGCTAGACAGAACATTCCTGCCGTGTAGATCGATAGTGTGGTGAGGAGATAAAGCGGTCTGGGGATCATTGTCAATCTGTCGGCAAGCATGTTACCGCCGATACCACCGATCCAGTAAAGCGCAGCGGGAGGTATGTTCACTGGAGAATAAAGTCGGAAGTCAAATTCCTTGTTCCTCTCCATATATGATGCCAATAGACTTACGAAGTTGAGCGGAAGCGGTCGAGCTGAAACCAAGGTTACTGATGATAGTCGGAAGCCAGAAAGTCATCCCGAGGTTACCGGTGTTCTAATCAATGGATAAAAACGTGTAAGCCCATGGTAAGTTTGAATTAGACGGGACAGGTGATATACGCAAACTCACGTAGATGACAATCATGGTGGCGAAGGTGAGGTTGATTGGGTCTTTGAAAGCATCCTTGAGCTCTTTGAAGTCAAAGTTCTTGTCGTTGGATCGAGAGGAACCTGCAGGAAGTCGACCGACGATCCATTGCTGTTCTTGTGGAGTGAGCCATTTGCAGTCTTCTGGGACTGGAGGAGCAATCAGGTCAGCCAAACTACTACAGCTCGACAAGGAGAATGACTCACAATCAGGCATCCAAAAGTACAGTATGGCCAATAAGACCAATCCCAAGAGACCGTTGATGATGTATGTCCATCTGTGCCACGGGAACATCAGCATCTGTGATTTGGCGACTGTCTTGACCCGCAAATCAACTTACTGCCAACCACCAAGTTTACCATGACCATCAATGTAGCTGAGACCATATGTCTCAAGTGCAACAAAGATGTTACAGAAGTTGAACATCGCAGAGATAGCGGCGATACGAGGACCGATCTCATCCGGTCGATAGTAATATGTCAGGTGGAGATAAGCACCAGGAGCCATACCGGCTTCGAACAGACCCAAGAATGCTCGTGCCTATGGATCAAGACGGTATAATCGTGCTAGCATTAGTTGGGATTGCATCGGAATGAGTATGAGTAGACTGACAGTGAGGAGACCAGCAGCGTTGAAGGCGGCGGCATGGCAGATAGCAGCGATTGACCAAAGAGCCACGATCCTATAACCAGTCAATAAGCGCATATCCTCAAAACCGGTGATGCAGTTGAACGAGACAAAACTGCTCACCTCATGTAGTGCCACCTTGGGGTGGTGCGTTTGAAGAGTAAGTTAGAAGGGAGTTCACCAAGAGCATAGAAAAGTGTAAAGGTAGTAGACGCATAAGAGTATTGATTACTTGACATGTGAAGCTGATTCAAGATATTGGTTGGTGAACCTTTGTTCATGGTTTTCACACTGAAGTTTTCAGTATCAGTAAGCAGCAAGTCAGCCATTCGCCACTGATGCCTTCGAAGACCGAAGTTTTACTAACTAAGAGATGGCACCACCATCCATACCCTACAGACCAAAGTCAGCCATGATCGAACACTGTGAACAGATACCGAATACCCACTCTAAGGATATAGGTCAACAGCAAGAAGGGCATCAGCCTAAGATCGACTTTTCGTAGGATCTTTTGACCTTCGGAGTATGAAAACAACCCTCGTTGTTTCTGTTGTTCTTCGATCGTAGAAAGACCTCCCTCGGGGACTGCATTGACAGCATCGAGGAAAGCATCTTCCTTGGTAAGTTCGCTAGGTGATTTCGGTTCCGCCATCTTGCAAGCGATAGTTGAGTCAGGTAGTTTGATCCGGAAGAAGCATGAGGAGAATACATCTTGAACTTATATGCTTTATACTGTGTTGTATGGTCTCCTGTATCACCATGCTTGTGTATGTCACGACCAATGATGTAGTAAGGGATATGATCAGTCGAAAGATAAGAGATTCAGGGTTTGGTTGAAAGATGGTTCGCCGTCGCCTTGACAAATGAAATCTCAATTCGCCGGTTTGATCATTTTGCTCGCCGCGAGTCATTCATGGTGACATGAACGATTGACTCGCTTGGCTGGCGCAGGCTTATGTACGACGGCTAACAAGATATGAAAGGCGACCGAGTGTATCCCTTGGTAGCAGGCGAATTGATCATGCGATTGTTAAGCTTGCAAGCGGGAGACTACGAGTCTACATGTACGTTCGAAATCACCTTTTCCAAACGCTACCCACTCAAAATCCGATGTCAACCTATCTACTTCCCTCACTTGGTCTTTTCACCACCGTTAAATAATCGTAGAACTCTCCTGTGGGCTTCACATACGTGGGATCCCATTCATCTTGCTTCTCGTCATTACACCATCGATAAATACGCCAAGTGAATAAAGGTAGGGTGAACCAGAATTTCAGTGTTTGCCACCATGTATACTGTCTGATGGAGATTATAGGTTTGAGTTCGTGTGTGAGAGTGTAATAATTATCGTTCGACCCTTGGTAGACTGAGACTTGCTGGACCATCTTAGATGATCTTGTTGGTTATCCTGCGCCTGCTTCGAAAGAAGGTCAAAAGGAGTGCGATGTGTGTTCTTGTTTCAATGCGTAGGAATAGTGAGATATCAGATAAGTATAGGATGGACACCGCGTTACAGCATCTACGTCGTTCTTATGTTATGCTCCACGCGCACGTATACTAGCACAAATAACAGGAAAAAATGTAGAAATATGCGTCGTCTTCCGAATGTCGCTTAATTCATGCTTGACGACGATGACCGTCCGCCCTGTGGCGTCAATGTGTGAGTTACTAGTGTCAAATAGGAACGATGATGAATGAGACAACCCTGACATACTAAGCAATCGTCGAATTTCTTGAGTATCAAGGTTGCAGTAGTATGAGCGCCTAAGCAGATGCTGCATGTCGTCAAATTCATTAATGATCACTCGTTATGATACTGATATGTGAACTGATTCATTGAGTTACTTGTAACTATGGACATTGATATATGCAGGATGTTATCAGAAGAAAGAATGGTCATCGTTCAGTCATCAAAACATTATCGTCAATCCTGTCGTAAGTGTCAATCTGTAATCGTAGCTGTATGATTCTCCTATCGTGCTTACAGCCATTCCTTCCTCTAAGTATTCCCTTTGAACTCCGGTCATATCCATCGATGTTCACGCCTATATCACTTGACCCTAAGCAATTTCAATCTTTCCAAACCCTTGATCCCACCCTCATTCTGCTCCGGATTCATGTCCATCCCTCCATTTTTCAACAGCCACAGATCCTTGACTGCACTCTGAGCATGTTGTCGAACGACTTCATCATCGTCGAATCTCTGGACATATCCAATGATGTTTATCGCTCTTTCTATAAACGCATTTGAGAATCCAACCTCTTCCCCTCCTTCTTTTTCCCTGTCTGACGATAATCTTAGGTCGATTGGTGAATAATTTGAAACCTTTATATCAATCCCATCTGATCCATTAATCTGATCATTTTTCTCAGCAGAATTCATAAACCTAACGAATAGGATCACTCGGATCGACCAGTTAAATACGCTCAATGCTGCTCTTCGTAATGCTGGATGTTTCCCATCTTCTTTCTTGGTAGGTTCTTCATCAACGATTCGGGGTTTGACCGGTTCAGTCGGTATTGATTCTTCAGGTTCAGGGATGGGTTCGTCATCGACAAGTTGAATCAATTTCGATTTACCCCATTGCAATTTAGGTAGATCAGAATCTCGGTCAGGCTGTTGGGCTTGAGGTCGGAAAGGTGATGAGGTTACCGATTCAATTTGTACCAGATCCAGAGTACCTTCTGCCAATTCAAACGCCCATGGAAGGATGCTGAATGGAGATACTCTTGCACAGGTAGAGAGAATGGACAGTGCCGAACTTCGTATGACAGTTGGAAGAGAGGTTGTAGGGTACATGGTCATGAGAGGAGGGACGATGTCGTTGGCTATGTCAACAAGAGTCAGCGAGTGAACGATCGAATCAAGGGTTGAGTGACTGACCATATTGTCCAAGAGCATCACCAGTCCTTTCTACTACGTGATCAATAGCTTCAGCAAGACGAAGCGCCCTTTCCACTATGTCCGTTTGATCTTTCTTTCCAGCGACTTTGAGCTTTCCTAACTCCGTGGTATATTTGCCGATCAGAGCTGTAAATACATCTCTACCTAGTGCATCTACCATACCACTCAACCCTTTGATGGCCGATAGGTAGATAAACGAGTCTTTATCGTCCAGGTGCTTGACGTAGATATCTAGTATGGTTGGTGTCAATGAATTATCGAAGAAAGGTGAAAAGACTAGATCTTTCAGCATAGTTAATCCATGCGCTTTGACTGGGAGAGTAACATCGTTGATCAAAGTCGTTGCTTGGTTGTACTTCTCAAGCGAAGCTTGCTTGGGATCAACAGCTTGAGATGAATGTGACGATTGACGATGTGTTAGCAGTAGCTGAGCTTCTCGAGCTGCGTTGCGGATTGATACCGACGGGGATCGAAGCGATAGTACGTCAAGATGAGAGAGTATAGGATGAAGTATGGCGAGATCGTCTTTAAGCTGCCCTTCGCCTAAAGAATGTTAGATCAGCTACATCAATCGTTTGACACTATATTGTACTAGGTGAGGTCATGTAACAAGGTTGTTCAACTCAACTCACCTTCGAGAGATGCAAGTAGTTGACAGGCAACTTCGATCAACCCCCTCTTCCCATCAGGTGCAACATCATCATGTACTATTTCTTCACCTTTCACTTCTGCAATCAGTGGTTTCTCACTTCCGCTTTCTAAGTATTCATCATCGAGTGATTGAACTTGGTCATTAAGTACTCTCTCTACGAAACCTAATACCTGAGACGGTTTAGCAAATAGCTGAGAGCCAAGCTTCTCCATCATCTGGATAGTGAGCTGTAAATTGCTCAATGCACTATATCCAATTCATGTCAGCTGAATTTATTCATGACCAGGCTATCGGTAACTTGGGACGCAGCTTACTCTAACGAAGGTTCAGTCTCCGTAGCCAACTTGATTCTCCATGAGTCTAATGATTTGAGTATGACCTCGCTGGCGAAATCAGGTCGATCCAACGAATCGATTAATTGGCACAACAGCTGGGAATCAGGGTATGTATGTTGCCGAGATAGGAATTGGGTGAGGATATCGTCTTCTTTCGTCGTCTGAGCTGAATTGATCGCAGGTAACATGATTTCAGATTCGTCTGCCGTGGCTCTGCTCGAGTAAACAGATGATCAGTATCACGATGGACAGAGGGATGTTTGAAATGAATAACTTACCGCGAAGCTACAAGTTTGACTCCTTCGCCTTCCTTCTCCCATTGCAGTCTAACACCTTCGCCTTCAATACTATCTTTTCCCCATCCACTTCCATTCTCGGCAATTGCCCAAATACCCTTCACTCCAGCTTCTTCACTAACGCTTTTACCCCAGCTTATCAAGAGCGACTGAATGCCTTCATCTAGAGAACTCTGTAATGACTTTTCTTGAATGTGTTTATGTTCGTTCCGTTCGCGTTGCAAGAAAGTATGAAGTGAGAATAAAGGTGGTAAGATGGACCCCACGAGGAATTCGGCGAATTCAGGTGAAGTTGGATTGTGCAGTAATAGTAATCGCATATTCTGTACTGAACGTTGGATAGCTTCCCATGTTGTTACTACCTGTTTATCTTTGATGGCGGGTGATTTAGGATACCAAGGTGAATGTAACTTGTTTTTCAACCAGTCTCCGATCAAAGGTCGATCAGATGCCCATAATCGCTGGATACAGTAACATGCGGTATTGACGTATGCCACTGGGAGATGCGAATGGCTTGTCAAGGGGATCATGGCGAATAGCTCGGATAGCAGCCAGGGTAGTATATCTGCAGCTTCCGTCAGCGATGTTAATAATAAAGTCGATGAGGCGATTTTTGACCTACATCAGGAGTGACTTGACGAGGTGTTCTGATGAGAACATTGAATATATGATCGAGTCTTTGACCTTCGATTGCTATACAGCGGTTCTAAGCATTTGAGTTGTTAGGTGAAGAAGGTCTTTCGAACTTACAAGTAACATCATCTGTCTTGGCCGTCTCCCCTAAAACATTTTCCATCAACCCTCTTACTCCACCTGGTCTCCTCACTTGAGCGGTCAACAACCCATTTATGATTTCTTTTGGGTACTTTGGCCATACCCTAACCCATCCGTTGGGCTTTACGCCTTCTTTACTTTCCTGCACCAGCAACTTCAGCACATTGACTAGTGTCGATATGGCATGACCTGGCGACAATGACATCAGGGCTTTAATGAACTCCGATCGTAGATTCGCATGCGTCTCAGATGGTATGGATGGTGTATAAGCTATGATCAACGTCGACAAGAAGATCGGTATGAGATGGGAAGAGAGTAATGTCTGTGTGATGGTCGTAGGTGGAGTGGGTGTTCTTGAACTTGGTCCCGCATCTGGTGTAGGTGGGACGCTCGTCTTCAATAATCTCAATAACGATTCCAAAGCTTGAGATAGTGATTCGGCAGTTTTGGACAAGATGGTAGGTAAAGAGTCGGCATAATGAGATGCGAGTGGTAACAAGTACGAGAAAGTCGTGTGGGATAACATCAACCGTATTAATCGTAAATCTGCTGTACCAAGTAGAACTGATTTGGGGGAATTGAAATATTTCAAATCAGTACTCGCTCTTCTTCCTGATTTGAATAACTTAGGTATAGGAAAGAGGGATTCAACAGATTAATATGAGCTGCGTCTTCTATGGTGATATTGAGGATGTGGAAATGAAGGATGTTCAATCATTGAGGGTGAAGAGGAAGGTATGGAAGTTGAGATACTTCCTCTTCTCTTGTTTTTGGATTTGTTTTTGTATTTGGATTTATTCTTCCTTCGACGACGAGATGATTGAGGATTTTTGTACGTACAATCTCCCTCGTTCAGACCACCTGATCCTTCAGCCTCTCTCAACTCTTTTGGCCAGAATTCTCTCTCCAATATAGATTGGATCGATTTGATAATTGCAAAACATCTTTTCCCGACCACAAACACCAATTCATCCCTTCTTCTCTTCTTCAGCTCTTCGTCCGTCTGATCCTGATCGGTCGATCGTTCCTGTTCATCCTCTGGACACCATTCCGGAGTCGATTTCCTCCATTCCTTAGGCAATGATTTGGAGCATGCTTTCAATCGCTGGATCAACTCGGTAGGGTTAGATGATAATGGTGTGGGTGGTTTCAACAAGACTTCTGCTGATTTTAAAAGATTCTTAAGCGTTGGACCTGTCGGTGTTTGAGAGGGGATACTGCCTGATGACCCCGTTGGTGTACGAGGAGGCATGTCCACTCTTGTCTAGAGGTAGGATCGGTTGATGTCTGATGCGAAGAAGAAGAAAGTTGAGAGAACATGATCAAGAGATTAGATTTGTTTTTATCAAGTTCATCATTCAATTTGATTCCGTCGTCATCTCTTCATCTTTTCCTCTCGCTCTCTCTCTTTTCTATCTCTCCCTCCCTTTTCTCTCCCTCTTTTCTTCCTCCTATGCATACTAATATCCATTCATCTCATACGCTCAGACACAAAAACAGTGAACATGCACCCTAGACCGAAAGAAAGAGTAGTATCAACGTCATCGACAGGATTGACAGGATCGACAGGATCGAATGGAACGACTCGACCCGACCCTTCCACTCCTATATCTCAAATTGAGGTATTGTACAACACAGCCGTCCAATCCTTTGTCCGGCGCGACCACGTAAAAACTCAAGCTGTTCTATCTCGATTATTATCACTGTTGGATGATCAGCAAAACCAGAACAATGCAAGGGGAAAGGCAAAGTCAACTGCGTGGTATGACCTAGATTTGGATGGGGTGGTTGATGGAGAAGAGGTAGAACAAGTGGATGTGGATGAATGGATGATCAAAACGTTGAAATTATCAATATCCTCCCCCACTTCCTTATACACCGATCCACCTACTAAGACTACTACTTTGCCTAAAGAAATCACCAATCTCCTCCCACCTACTACCCCAGACAAGCTATTGGATCACCTACTACAGTTGTGTAAAGAACATTTATCGGTTGATATCTTACCACCTCAAATCATTTCGACTTTACTCCTCGCTTCACTCAAATTACGACCTTCACCTCCATCATTGGATTTCGCACATCGACTATCAGAAGATTGGCTCACAGCTTTACCCGATCAATTTATCGCTGCCATCTCTCCTCAGATAGGTAACAGGGTAAAAGATGTCAAGAAAACGAAGAGGGTGGAAGGTGCCAGAGAAGGGTACATGAAAGTGGTTGAGTTGTTTGTAGGTGAAGTGTTAAGCAGAGAAGGTGAATTTGAAATGGCGAGAGGGTTCTTGGATGGTGAGAATATATTGGGATCAAAGAGAAAAGAGGTGAGCTATTACCATCATGTTAACACTTCAGTAGTTGGACCAGGGATGGAAGAAAAGAAAGAAGAGCGGCTTTTGCTGATTGCTTGCATGGTACTAGGCTTTATATAAACATCTTCGAACAGTGCAAACTACTCCCCAAAATCAGATACCTACCCCTTCACCATCTTCATCCCTCGTCTTACCATCCTCCTCATCCTCAAGGTCAAGATCAGGAAGTAGCAGTACCACCTCGTCCAGTTCCAGTGAACGTACAGCTAGACCCAATCATGTTCAACAACTAGGTTTACAAAGTCAGAATATTCCTATTTTGAGTAGGGATAAAGGGAAAGGTAAAATTGAAGCGAAGGAATTAGAGGACGTGACAGGAATGGATAAGGATAAGGTCACTTCATCTGGACCTGGATCCGGATCGAAATCATCTAAACTCAAAAATAACCCTGCAAGTGAATCATCAACTTCGAGATCCAAATTATCAGAAGAAAGAGATACTGCTATTAACTCGAGAATTCACCAACTCATCTTATCAATCTTCCCTTCCTCGATATCCCAAAGACTCGATTCCCTTCTAGGGAACAACCTCTCTTACTTCCTTTCGATACCTATTCCTCTAATTATCATTTTAACCCTCATCATCCGTCTTCGTCGTCGTAATCAACGACGCAACATGAATTCAAGCCTGTCGCCCACGACGCAGAATGGTTTAGTAGATGTCAGAACCAGATTGAGATTAGCGAGAATACGTCAGAGAGGTTGGTGGGGTTGGGTCATGCATTATCTGAATTGGTGGATAAATAAATTTGGAGGGGTGTGGAAATTGGGTACGACTATTACTTATTTGTAGATATCGGGAAAGGGAAATTGGCTATAATGTTGTACAACGTAATATGTATCAATTATACAGCATAGAGGGATTCACAGTTTATTCTTCTTTCTTCGAGTTCGAATTTCTATATCAGCTGGAAATAGGGCATACCACACTACACTGATCTGGTCTGTTTGACGAGGAGGGTGGTCGTCACAAAAGAGCAATCTTCAAATGAATCCATCTCACATCACAGTATATATACTAAATAGAGTTGAGTTGTATTTCAATTTCTTCTTATCCCTTTTCTCATGTCATCCAGCTAAAATAATATCCATCCATTCAATCGCATCAAAGTAAGGGACGACCAGCCAGCTACGACTTGATGTCTCATATCAATCGTCTATTTGATCAATTGCTTAATCTTCAAAGCGATCGAAGCAGAGTCCAAACCTTGATGACCGATTTGTTCACCCAAACCACCACATCCTTCTTTGTTGGTTCCCCTGTGTGCAAGTGAATGTTATCAGCATCCATCAAATGTTGTAGGTAAGATGAGTGACTCACATGTAACCGTATCTTGGTCGAAGATCTCTTTCGAGTAACCAAGTACCGAGCTGTATTCATTCAAGATCAGCAATGTGATTCCATTGAGAGGGAGGAGCGAAATGTTCGACCCACCTTACTTCCCAGTCCAGTCTTCTGGTTCAAACTCTCAGCGACCAATACAAATTCGGTCTTTCCGATTTCTTTGATGACATCTTCATCGACTACGTTCAAGGTCGATTTGTTGATCAAGCCAATGTCCAAACCTTCCTTTCTCAATCGGTCGACGGCGTCCAAAGCTCGGTGCAAGATATCACCGTAGGAAACGACGTATCCCTTGGTTCCCTTTCGGATGATCTCATCTTTACCTGGTACGAATTTGTATGAAGAATCTTCGAAGAATCTCGAGCCGTCTTCTTTGAGGATCCAAGGTACCTTGGATCGAGTTGAGAATACGAATCGGAGTCCTTTCTCGTAGAACACCTTGTCGATGATACTGAAATAAACAAAATGGCTTGGTCAGTGAACAAGTATATGAGGTTCAGTAGATGATGAGAGAGGTGGATATGTAAGACGATACTCACGTATCCATTTGAGACTACCATTTCAATACGGAAGGTAAATCATCCATACTTAGCTGTAAATATTGTTGGTCAGATGAATAAGCAACTCACACAATCGGCAGGGAAGTATAATCTAGTCTCATAAGCATCTTCAAGACCGTTGTCTAAGAAGAAGTTGTTGATACCGAAATGGCAGGTGTTGTCGGCCATCTCATCAACACCAGAGTGTGAGAAATGAGTCAAGACGTTGGCAAAGTTCAATCGAGCCATGGTGAGTTCGGAGATGATCATTTCGGAGAAGGCAGAGAAGGTACTACAGCATCAATGGAAACTGTCAGCCGATCGAACATAACGACGTTTGAAAAGTGATACAAGAACTAGGGCCCACCTGAAAACACCGTATCGATCGGCCTTGAAAGCTCCCCATCCAGCAGCGGCGGAGAAGTTTCCTCGTTCCATGATACCGGATGAGAGGAATACCCTGTGGGGAAGAGAAGTGTCAGCAAACGTTTTGAATCACTTTTGCCTCCTTTGGGTGATACAGAGTCCTCTTCTGAGGTTGTTGAGTGAAGGTAATGATAGATATTTCATTTTCTCCTTCAATGCCCAACCGTCCCTCAAACGAGATGCTATAGGTTCTTCAGTCAAGAAACAGATCCCACTCACTCGGGGTGTTTCTTATGGATAACATTCAACCCAGTCGATCCCTCCAGATCAGAATCGACCACCAAAACTTTCGACTTGTTCTCGTCTTTTGAGGTCTTGTCCAAAACTCTTGAAACGGCTTCACCGAATTCGACTCGACAAGCGCCCTTCTCCTTGGTACTTCCCAATAAGATGTCGGAGTAAGTGGAGGGTTGAATAGCTCGGAGGATGTTGGCACATTTGGGGTGTCGAGGGTCGAGGTATTCAATCGCTGGTTCACTGTGGAAAAGTCCATGACCAGTTAGCAGTGTGATCTCTCATGTTATCGGCGAGTTATAGAGAAAGAGAGGATATGGCACATGTATATATGGCATTACAAGAGCTTATCAATGAGGGTCGACGATCAACTCACACTTTGATAGCATCGTGAGCGTGAGAACTACCTTCGATACCCTTAATCTTAGGAGCCATAGGTCGGTGGACTACCACGGCAGCTGGACCGTTGTAGTTGAGAATCTCGACGATGGCTGGGTAGAGCGAATCGAGATCTTCACCATTAGCTTCGACCACCTTGAGTCCGTGGCCTTCAAGAGTCTTAGCAACGGTGTATCCCTTGAGGTATTCTGATGGGTGACCACTGATGCCTCACATCACACGTCAGCGAGAAGTGATAGAAAATCGGATACAGTGAGGATCAACGATAGACTCACGCAATGGTAACATCGTTATCATCAATGAATAACTTGACATTCAAGTTCTGAGCGACAGCCAATCTAGCAGCTTCGGCATCATCACCTTCCTGTTGAGAACCATCTGAACCGAGCATGAACACCGTCTTGTCCTTTTCAGCAAGGGCAACACCATTGACCAAAGGCCACATGTGACCCAATCTACCTGAGGAGAACTTCACACCAGGTGTGAAACCCAATTCGGGATGACCAGGTAAGTGAGAGTAAGCTTCTCTGTAGTGCAATAATTGCTCGACAGGAAGTTGACCATCCAATACCGAGAGAAGGTATTGAGTGGCTACTCTGTGACCTGCCTCGTCGAAGAGGATGTCGACGTATTTGGATTTGTCGGTGTCTCCAAGTAAGAAGGAGAGGAGGATGACGACTTCCGGAATAGTGTCGAATGCACCACTGCGGGAGAAAGTGTATCAGTATTGCGGTATCTCTAACGGCAAGGATGGTAATTCGAATATGACACAGAAACAATGGGGGGGTCGATCAGTTGATAGAAGGGGTCACTCACCCGGTGTGTCCAGCAAGTCCTCTGGCAGCACCAGTAGCAGTGAAGAAGACTACGACGTCCCTCAGCAAAGAGATGTTGGCGATCTATAATCAATCCATCCCATCATCCATCATGTCAATATACGATGACACCCGGATAGTAAGTTACACGAAGTATACGTACCAAACCATCTTTCTGTTCTTGCGTGAGTTTCTTATCCTTGGTAGGATCAAGAGGGAAAGGTTTGTACTTCTTGAGATCGATGGGGAATTTCTCGAAATCCCAATCTTGAACTTTCTACTTGGTCGTGGAGTGTTAGCTGTAGTGTCCTCAATGAACCACAGGATGAACGGATGGATGGATGGATGGGCTGACTCACGTTTTGCGACATGATGATAGTTTTTGATATGTCCAATCTGTTCACGAGGTTTGATTGTGATAAGTGGTAACAAGAGATGAGATGAGGATGAGGAATGTGATATGTGGGAAATAAATGGTAAGATGTAAAAGTGGATACTCTGGTACTGCGTCATTCCACTCATTCCATCCAGGGTAGTGGGGTCTATTCTTACCCTATCATATTACCTACTCCTACTCCGACCTACAGCGACACATCATTGCTACTCTGTCCACACGCTACAGGCATGCATCTCTGCTACTGTACTCACACTCAGCAGGATTTGCAAGAAAGAAGAAAGGAGAGGATCAACAACGGAACGGACAACGAAGATGTGCATGTAACATCTCCCACAGCTTATTACAATGATATGTTGTCATGCAACCATTACTCATACATTCTCAACTGTCCCATCCTCTAATATCCTCTTGATCACCCTTCCGGGATTGCCAACCACCACCGATCTTGGAGGTACATCCCTTGTGACTACAGATGCAGCACCGATAGTTGATCCATCACCCACAGTCACACCTGGACAGATGGTAACTCCTGCACCTATCCAACAGTCATTTCCCACTTTAACGGGTTTGGCCCATTCCCTACCTTTCAAGCCGCTTCGCTCTTCGGGACTTATAGGATGGGAAGGGGTGAGGATCTGGACGTTGGGCCCTAGCATCGTTCTTGAGCCGATCGTGACTGTGTACCCAGTGGACGAATACAATGATGATGATGGTCAGTGCAGCACTTCACGGAGACAAGTTATATTGAGTGATACGTATATATATATATATTGAATAGACTCACTTGGACAAACATCAAGTAAAGTGCAATTGGCACCTATGAACACTTCGTCTCCTATAGTTATGTTGAATCCCTATTCGAGATTGAACAATCAATACGGTATCGTTCGTTTATAGTAGTTACACCATCGTGGAGTATGAGGAGCAAGTCACTCACATATTCACAGAAAAACCCTTGAACGATCCACACTTCTTTACCCATATATATAAACTCCCTCATCTTCTGCATCCTCCCCATCATATCCACGACCTGGTTGATATCCCATACCTTCCTGGCTTGAGCATCCCTTATCCTATCTATGTAGGGGTTCCAAGAATGATACGGCTGACCGGACAGCATCAGTGAGAGTTCGGTTGGATCTTCGTCTCCCCGAGGAGAGGAGATACGAGGGTTGGTCTGGTGAGGGAGTGACATTGTGGGTGTTTTGAGATGATATGTATTTAGTTGGGCATTAGAATATGTAGTGAGTAGTGGATAACCAATGAATAGATTAAAAAGGTGATTGGAATACCACTTGTGAAGGTTGTGTGTATATCTTTGTTCAGTTGAAATGAAGATGAAGAGCGACAAATGAGAGGATAAGAAGACGATCAATCCGATCACAACATCTCATTGACCAGAACACGATGGAACGTGAATATGAATGTGCAATGACGAGACTCCAATGGAGATACAAGGCCAAGGACACAATGATGCATATTTGTAAATATCGAGATTGCACCACATCAATTTGCAGGCTCAAATGGGGATCGAGTCACACGATCAACTTGGACAGACAGGCATCCCTTTTAACGAATGACGTTCTATCAGATTGAAATGGATAGAGTGAAGCACATTCAAGACGAAGAATCAGATCAAGTCAATAGCCAAGTGTCGCATCAGTCCAGTATGTTCTTACCGCTCGACTATATAGAAAGACGGGATGTGACATGCGATAATGAGCGAAGAGAAGAGTGATTGATACATTGTTTTCTTCACATATAGAATGATATGTACGATATGATTGTATTTCTTTTTGATATAGGCAGGTTGCGATTATACTTATTTACCTTGCATTTGTTCTAAAACAAGGAAAAAGCAATCTGATCAGCATATATTCAAGTCTTGATTTTCCCACCAATGAGTCAACTTCAGGTAGTAGTCACAATGTCCATGTCAAAGGAGAATATGGAGATGGAGATGGATATGGATATGGATATGGACACTAAACACACTCACCAGCATTATGTTCAGCAAACCTTGCACCAACCCGTTCGGAATGTTTCAAGAATTTATCTGTACAATTTTGAACGCATGTTGACTGTAGGCATTCCGAAAGAAAACAAATTAATGTCAGCGAATCCGTGAGTAGATAAATGGAATGAATGAATGGATGGAATATCTCCCTCCTCCTATTTCTCGTCCTCTCCTTACATTCCTTTATTTGATTTCATGTCACTCCGATATCCCAGTTCAACTCCCATTTGCAGATAAGACCATCATCCTCATCCAGATGGTCATAATCGCAACCAAATTCAACTCCAACTCACCTCGTTCGTAGTCAATGCTTTCGAGGTGAAATCCTGAGCACAAGCGTTAAAGCACTTTTCTACCAATCCCGAATAGAGTTTCATGAAATCTTGCATCTATATCAGAATGAACCCAAGGGTCAGCTTCCATAATTGGTTTTTAACGCCAAGTTGACCCGACGGAGGAAATGAGGAAAGATGCCAGTCATATTTGCGATGAAGAGGGAGGATGATTATCTTTCAAGGTAGTGCAGTATTTCCTTCCGCAAATTCTCTATCTCTTAACCCTTCTTACCATACTGTCATAGGTATTGATGATATACATCCTTCCAAGTCGATGATACTCTATATTCAATTGCGATCGGATCAAACGACAAAACCCATCACTTACCTGCTTCTTCTCAATGACCTTTGTCATATGAGCTTGTTCGGCACCGTTGAATTGTGAGAAGTCCATTCTGTCGTCGTATCTCTTTCGTTTAACTGGTTGGAGGGGAGTGAATATACAGTACTGCTCGAATGTGATGAACAGATAAACTATTATGGAAAAGGTGCTTGTCGATGATGGATGGCTTTGGGTTTTCTGAAAATTCGGATCAACGGAGAAGCGGAGATCACCGCCGTCCTGCGTGATAGTAGTGGCAAGAGATGAACTGCAAATTGTCTATCATAGCATATCTATATTTGTGCTTCGGTAACATTCGAGCATTGCTGTCACGTTGGAGGATATTTGATGCAGCCATGAGTGATCTGATGCTTCCACAGTGTGTTCATGAACATCATATATAATAGTATACAGTCATAGCATAATATATAGTCTAACATAATTAAGGTTTATGTACAACTCACATCATCCTGTCTTATCGTACAGTACAGTCTCCGTCTTACACAGCACGAACAACATTATCTTGTACACATCACATGAGCTCGTCGTACTCTTCATCTGCCCCTTCTTCAAATCGACTTTCAGGCCAAGTATCTCCACCTTGATGGTCTCCCGCGTCTGCTGACAATGTCATCAGCGTGATCGGTCAATAATAGGCAGATTAGTAGAAAGATTAGTAATTCAGTGAGAGAGGATAATTAGTAGTAACAAGTAAGTACACCAAACCTACCTGGATACTCTTGTCCAGCCGGGTCAGCAGGTTGGTATACGCGATAATCGTCAGTCCCACTGAACGTGACTGTTTTCGGTCTTTTCGCAAGAGGCGGGAGTATATCAGTGGGATCGAAGGTATCTTCGGTTGGGTAGTCCTCCATAACTCTCTTATGACCATTTTGCTCGGTTTGATCCATCGTATGATAATCGCCAAGTGGATACTCGAAGCTCGATTCCCTACCAAGGTGATCATTGTCGTAATTGGTATTCTCAAGATTAGGTGGATGATCGAGAATTTCATAACCTATGTTCATAACCTTTCCACCCTTAACATCTTCTGTTGAGTAGACCGATTGAGGTGCCGAAGAAGAGTCGGAAACAAAGTTGACATCTGCAAACATATCATTCACATCCCAGTCGAGAGTCGGATCGCTTGGAGGTGGAGAATGCTTGATTTCAGCTGGCTTGATATCATCGTTATCAGATGACACATCCTCGATGATCATCTCATAAGCTTCGTCAGGAAGATCCTCTCTATGTCGATGAGGATCAGCTTTTTTCACTTTGGGAGCTGGGCTTTCCGTGGTTCGACCATGTTTGGTGTTTTTGCCTTTGAATGATTTGGATTTTGCAGTTGGACCGTCGAGTATGATTTCCTCCTTTTCAGGTGCATCTTCAGTCGTAGGCAAGAGGGTAGCTGAATACCGGAGTTGTCAGTTGGTGCAATTTCCGATGCGATTGCTGCGAACACCTATCTCACTTGTAGATCGTTTCGTAACCAGTTCGACATCTTTGTTTGTTCCCGCAGGAGGATCTACAACGACAAGGAAGGGAATTCAGTATGAAATACAGTTTAATTGGTCTCATTGAAGCCTTGACGTACCAGTGACACTCTTAGGATAATCATCATCGGTAAGATTGGTAATGTATTCGACAGTTCCGGAACATCCAGCCACTTCGTCGACTGTGCATAGAAAGGTAAGTCTTAGTGCTCAAATTTCCACAAGCTTAGATCACGTACCTCCATAGTGACAAATGACTTTCTCGCATCTCCTATCGAGCGGAACCCCCACTTCAACACTCTTGTCTTTCGAGGCGATAAGCTGTTTCAAGCTGTGACGAGTATCAGCCTAAGGCGTTGAGCCAAAGTTTTTGCACAGTATCGTCAACTCACGACCTTTTTCTGTACATGACATAGGAATCATCATCCCTGAGAAAGAGCAGTGAGAAATTCCAATTGCCGGAATTAGATTTCCGCCCATGTTTACGTTGGTTCCCTTCCGCCATATTCTCGGTCAATGGTTGGATGTCGACCTTGAGCATCAGTGTAGGGGGCTTGCCACTTTGAATTTCTCCGAACCTGCATGCACATTGGAGCGTCAGCTAGTGTACGAAGACGAACTCGACTCACTCGATAGTTAAGTGGAAACGAGGCATTGATTTCACCTTCTCCTTCATCTCTCTCACGGGCTTGTACAATTTATTCAATTTCGCTTGAAGCCAAGATTGATCGGCAGCTAAAAATTGTTCGAAAGCTGAATTGAGATCCGGCATTTAGCAGGATGTATACTATCACAGAGACGGTAACGAACTGCGTATATTCTCGTGCTCGAGTATTCTTATCGAGATCGGCCCTTCACGATGACCGTTAGCCAGTTTCCAGTATGACGGGATGACAAAGCTCACCAATCTGATCGATTTGGCGAAACACGACAGCTGTATCTTCCCATGCTTTGGCTGCAATCGTACGATACAGTTCGATCGCCGCTCGAAGCGGTCCTCCGTAACCACGTTGAAAGGCAATTTGAATGATCGCTAACCGGGGAAAATCTTGCTGTTAAATGATCAAAGCACAGATGACATAAGATCATACGTACCTGCAGCGATCCTCTGGGCGTGAGTGAAGATCAACATCTGAGTTTGTAAGGGTGAAGTAGCCTCTGTTTTCTTCTCCATATCCAAGGCAATATTGCCGAATTGAGCTTGCATAAGCAGGAATACCTTGTCTCTGTCAGATAAAATAGGTCAGCGCGTGCATTTACTCTCTCATACATTGTTATCTTCATTGCACTCACGAGTAGTCCTTGACGTTTCTATGAATTTGAAACCTAGTGTCGCTATGAACACGAAGTTGGTTCAAAAGTTTCGCATCTCCCGGTCGAATCCGCAGATCTTGGAATCTGCGGCGACGAACATCCTATTGATGAGCATGGAAGAGTATACACAATCTTGTAAGACTCCACTTACTCTTGCGCACGGGCTACGATTTCGAGCAGATCTCGGAGTGTCGCATCTTCCTCGATACTCATAATTTCGAGCATCTGTGACGGATTTGTGGTCAGTTGATGATCTAATCAGTGAACTGGACAGTACACTTGCTGTGCCATATGCTACACATCGAGTAGGATAATTAGCTATCTAGTATCACGACAACTGGATCTTGTCAAGCTTACAGATCATTGACCGTCTCATTATCTGACCTGAAGGACTAGACTGCAATCTGAACTCTCCTGGGTCTGCTTTGGCAGTTTGTTCGACAAAACCAGCGTGTACAAGCCTCGATATTGCTTCCTAAAAGAATGCAAGTAGTATTAGAGAATTACAATAGACCACGTCGAACATAGATCAGCGTAGGAGGTCATTTACTTGAAGATAATGGGTAGCGTATTCGTCCCAGGTGTCATCTTCAGATTTCGCCATTTCGTTTTCCAATGTAGCAGAATAGTAGCTCGGATTCTGTTGGAGTCGAATGTATAAGAAGGACCTAGTGGATTTCATCAGCTCTACTTGCAAGATATATGGCAAGGTACTTTTTCAACCAAGCTTGAGCGGTAGCAAGGCTATCGATAGTGCCCAGAGCAATTTCGCTGTTGAGATCTGGAAAGAAATAAAGCTTTAGTATGTACTGTGCTCCGGCTATTCGAGACTCACGCTCTTTGAGGTTGAGATGTCTGAGATATATAAATTAGTTTCTGGCCACCTCATCACCCGTTCCAGTCACTCACAGGGTGCTCTCAAGTAATGTTGAGGAATACAGCATGGATTCATACTATATCGATAGATTAGTGTGGCATCTATCCAATCATTAAGGCTCACCTTCTTGACCTTCGATTGTTCACAAATCACGACTACTGTACCTGATTTATCGAATTGAGGTCGACCAGCTCGACCCATCATTTGCTGATGACGGACGTCAATATCATTGTTAGGACCAAAGGACATATCTAGACTCGCCTGAATGTCGATATCCGAGTACTCCTTGAACCCGGTCACAGCTCCATGCCATGCAGTAGTTCCTCTGATGATGACGGTATGAGCAGGAAGGTTGACTCCTACTGCAAGCGTCTGCAAGAGAATCAAGGTCTGGAATGACTAGTCATGTCGATCCTTGCAAGAACTTTGACTTACTGAGGTTGACACAATCATATGAAGGTTTCCATTGATAAATGCATCTTCAATCGTTCTTCGATCGGGATAAGTAAGACCAGCATGATGAACAGCTATCCCACAGCTAGCGTAGTTGCTGAGCTTCGAATCTGATAATGCTATCTTGTTCGGGCTGCAAAACAAATTTCCGGATGAGACCCTTTTGAGTCCGTTTTAATCGATGACCTACCCAATGAGGTTAGGAGGCTGCCAAGGAAGAACTAAACTTTTCGCCTGTGATTCTTGATACAAGTTGAAGATGAGTTCGGCCGTTTTCTGACACGCTACATGTATCTGTCAGTCGAGAATTAAAATATAGACTGGAAGCGAGATAGACGGACCTTTTCGAGTGGCACAAAACACCAGAACCGGCTTGCCTTGCGCGTGTTTAGTGAGTATTGGGAACAACGCTGCATCTAGCTTTGTGTCCAGGACCCATTCGGAGCTGCATTCGATCCCATATACTTTCCTCATTAATTGGACCGGTCGATATTCTTCCCCAAACTAGAATGAAGGGGGTGCAAGTCAGCATACAACAACCGTGAACTATCATTAATTTACTTACTTGGTATACTTTGGCTTTAGGCATCCGGATAACCTTCTTCTCTAGAATATGTTCTTCATCTTCTTCCCCTCGGTAAACCCCAGACGAGAGCTCATACGGATTATCGGGTTCTCGCTGACCGATCCACCTTGCTATATCATCGATATTCGGGATGGTCGCGCTCAAAGCGACTATTCTTACCGCGGCGGTATTCTGCCTTATCCTCGCGATTATAACTTCTAAAGTTGCACCTCTATCTTCACGAAGGATATGTACCTATTTCAAACAGAATGAGCTTTTCAGACATTTGTTGAGTGAAAATAGTAGTCCATAGTCATGACTCACTTCGTCAATCATGATCAACTTGAGTCTGTTATAGAAATCCTGCTTTGCCCATCTCTCGTGCCTTGTGATCGAATCCAGCTTCTCGGGCTGCAGTCGTCAAATCAGTTCACTATGCTTATATCGATCGACAGGAAGCCCAACATACGGTAAAGACGACTAAGTCCGATTTCCTGATAAGTCGACAAGCCGTGTCGAAATCCCCGGTATCACCGGTGATTTGTGTACCTATTACAAGTATCAATCTCTGCTTCACTTCATTCAAGCATGCAGATGTATAGAGCTCACATTCAATGTTAAGTAAGGTATGCATCCTCGCTTGCCAATCCTTTTGTCTTTCGCTACACAAAGCCTTCGATGGTAGATGATATGTCAGTGGATCATAAAAAGCGTCATCGCTGAAGGATTGTTCGACTCACCTTGGTAGGAGCGATGTATATTGATAGAGGTGTTCCATGTTTGGTCGCGATGACCGTTTGGGTTTGTAAGAAAGCGAGTTCGAATATAGTAGTCTTGCCTGAACCCGTCGGAGCCGAGACGACGAGGTTTTCGCTTTCTTTGTATGCCTGTCCAATATGTCAGTTCAATTGAATGTAGAGGGATTTCATCGAAGCAAGGTCACTCACATCGTCGAAGACAGCACTTTGAACCTTGTTGAAAAACTTGAACTTGAAACATTGTCTTTGCTGATCATCTGAGAAAGGATACATTAGCTGTTTTGCGAGCGAAAAACGTATTTCAATATGGTTATACTATTTACTGATAAGTCTCGAAATGGGAACATCCTCAATACCTGTCTTCTGATTTGCTTGGCGCTGTTTGATTACCTCCGCCGTAGCTACAGGTTCCTCGTCGCCAATGGACTCAATTGGCGGTGGCGCTGCAATTGGAACCATAATCAGCTGGTTCAAACCAAGGGAAGGGGAGCTGTACTGACTATACTGTGGGGTAGGTTCATTCATAGAGGTACTGGAGATAGCGGCTTCATGATGATGAGACGTACTAGGACGATGTTGACTTTGGGTGGCAACGGAGGGTGGATTGGCCGGGATGGTATCTGTGTGGTGGATGTTACCACTCGATTGACCGATTTGCTGGAAATATGGACTGGTCCTGCCGGTAGGAAGCATTCGAGGAATTGTGCGTACTGGAGTGGGAGAGTCGACTGAAAGACTGAGTCAGCAGGGAAGATAAACATCAGGGGTGGACGGATAGAGGAAGGTGAAGAGAGGGGCGAAGAGGACGTAATGAGGGGAACAAGACGTGTGTAGGGTGTGGTAGGGGATATGAGAATCTGACTGCTGGGTAGGAGAGAGAGGGAAAAAGGTGCAGAGCACACTGATGATATCTTGGTGATACTCACGTTCGAATGTAGATTGTTGCTCACTGCTTCCCTGAACGAAGGAATCATCCGGTCCTCTTCCAGTCCAGAATCTATGCTGTTGCTCTTCATCATCGATCGTGACAGTTGGCAGAGGTTGGGATATATCCCATAACTGCTGCTCGTCTGTGTCGGACATCTTGATTGGATCTGAGATGCTGGTATGTACGATTTAGGGTTCTGATAGTTGATAAGAAGAGGAAGAGGAAAGAGAACGAAGAAGTAACGGATGAGTAGAGTAGATTGTTGTTCGCATGGACCACCTCCACCAGACCAGTCCACACGCCAAGCAATTCCATTGATTCCATTACAACCCAATCCTAATGCCAGTTTGGTCCCGCTAGTCGTCATTAGGATCAAGCTTGTAGTGACCGCAGCACAATAGACGATACTCGTACGTGACGACAACATGCAATACGAAAAGAGCTGAACTCAGCTCCTTTGTAAGATGTGATCTCATCTGCTACTTCGATACTCTCACCAATCTCATAGATCAGTGGTAGAGAAAGTCCAAAGACCAGAGAAGAGATGTTCAAGAATCTACCCACTTTCAAATCACTCCCTCAAGCGATAGGTCTCCCTTTCCTATCCACCCAGGAGGATGCACAGCTGAAATTCAAATCGTCACCTGGAGGTATCAAGAGGCTGCACAGCGACGAGGTCATACCATCATCAGATGTACTTTATTGGTCTCAGTATTATAGCTTGTTCAACTCTTCGGCGGATGTCTATTCGTTGATATCGGTTCAAGACGGTACGTTTCACTTTCACTTGACTCCTAGAACCGGGATTGATCGTCTGATATTGGATGATTGATCCACTTCAGTTCGTCAAACACTTACCAACCAACCTACCAACCTCTCCACCCTGATACTCACTCTTTCCCATCACCTATTCATTCTCCTTCCCTCACCTGATTTCCCCCATTCTCCCTCTCCACAGCAGGATCTATCGAAAGAAGCATTGAATTGCTTGAGGGTGTTAGGAAGACTATTAGTGGTGATATACGAATATGAAGCAGACCTGAAAGAAAAGGTTGATCACGGTATCATCCCTCAGAACGAAGTGGATGAACAGAGTTTCGCAAAGAAGTGGTTATACAGTAGATCATTGATTGAGGAACATCAAGATCGAGAAGAAGATGGGTCGATCAAACCGAATGAAGAAGAGAATGATCAATTCAAAATTGAAGATTCCGATTCAGAAGGTGAAGAAAATGAAGATGATGAAGATGAAGGTGTAAGGGCATTCAAGGCTACTGTTGGACATCCTGCTCCGGCCCATTCAACTTCCACAACGAAGAAAGAAGAAGGTATTACGGATGATCCTCTCACACAGTCGGAGACGGGTGAAGCACAAGAAGAAGCAGAGAAAGAGAAAGAATATATGCCTTGTTTGATAGAGAGATTATTCAGCTGCACGATTGATTTACTCTTCTGCGCCGGTTTCACTGTGCCTGATAGTGTGAGAGGTCCTAATGTTACTGAAAAGATTAACGTGAGTGACTTTTTGATCTCCGAATCATGCACGCGTGTTGGAGATGTCCCGTTGACAGTGCTGCTCACTTCTGTTATAGTATGTGATCTGGGAGAAAGGAGTGGGAAGCACGGTCAATGTAGGAAGTACAGCCGAATTGGACAGGAACAAGACTGAAGTCCTTCGTAAGCTCATCCCATTCAAACTGTTTGGTCGTGTTGGTATATACCTAACAACGATCCACGATAGGTTTCCTCCTAATCCTTCTCTCAACAACGATCTACACCCCACCCCACGCGTTATTCACCACCCCAAACTTACCTTTGGAAATCCTCACTCATTCTTTGGAACGACGGCTTGTCTTGTCATTGCTATGTTCATTCCTGAACACCTCACTCACACCTCTCAAAGCATCATTCGGTATAAGTGGTCAGATACCGTATAATCACCTGATCTCCAAGGCAGCAGAAGAAAGAAGAACTTTAGTCAGAGCTTCTTTGATGGTCTTACTCGTCGCTCTGGACCATCGCGTAGAGAATCAGACATCCACTGGATCGGTCATGGGTGAAGGTAAAGAGGAGAATGCGTTTAGGTATTTCATATCGAAACTTGTGGGTTGATTCCCTCTTCTACTTTGAGTTCCATCTGAATTGGACATTGATTCGAGCTGATGGACTGTGAGTAGCACCGTAAAGAAGACTTCTCTTTCCTTCTGGATGGTATTATCGGTATTCTGCAGGAACACAATGCGGTGACTAATGGATATTTACCTGGAAGTAAACGACCTATACCGTATATCTTGGAAACATGTGAGTTGGATCATGAGTAAGGAGATGTGAATGTCCACTGATCTGTCATGATATGCCAGATATACTGCTCTGGCGTTTGGTAGACTTGAACAAAGTGAGCTGCTCTCTTCACAATGTTTCACAGATATTCAGCTGACAATGAGACCGTGTATTAGCGATTCCGTCAATATCTTCTCGACTCTGGAAAAGCACTGGACGTGGTATGCTATATATTGGTCACAAGTCTAGATCTAAAGGATGATCCAGGTCAGTAGACAACCTGCCGTTCTGCTCACAAAGTTCAGACCGTTCAAACTGATTTACCTCTTTCCGCTGCATTAGCTCATCACGGTCTCCTTCGACTACTCTCATACCTCCTGCAAACTCTTTCTGCCGATAAAGCATTTGCCGTCTCGCTCAATCAGACTATAAGAATGGCCATACCATCCAAATGGGCAGTAGCAGGTACAGCGGCCGATTTCTTAATCGTTGTAAGTACCTCCGTCTGCGAAACTCTATTTGTTGACCAATTTGCGATCCAATTTCCAGTCGATATACTCTATCGCAACTACTCCTGGACTCAACCCTCTGTTCCCAGCTTTGACCATTAGCATATCCAACATCGCTCCTTACCTTGTCAATATCGGTGTACAAGCTTCGACGAGGTTGTTACAGCTCTTCAAAGCTTTCTCGGCACCGAATTTCCTGTTGGCCGATGAGGGTCATCCACGATTGGTCTATTACCTGTAAGCTATATTTCTGTGTGTTCAAATTCACCGGGATCAAAGCTTTAGCTGATCTATCAATACTATCAGTCTTGAGACTTTCAACTCGATCTTATACTTCCAACTTAATGGTGAGCTCGGCGTGTAGTTCGCAGAAATTGACATGCTTTTAGCTGACTTGTTCCCTTTACTCCAGAAAACCCTAATCTCGTATATGCAATCTTACGATCTCATCAAGATTTCCAGACTCTCGCCACCTTCACCCTGGTATCTGGTCTGAGGGATATACAGAGACGTAAAGCGTTGCGAGCAGCTGGTGAGTGCGATATCAGACTCGGTATCCTTCTAAAATCACGATCCCCACTGACACACACTCGCCTTTGTCTTTCAGCTGCAGAAAGAAACGCAAATACTAGAGGAGGATTGAACCGAACGCCTTCCGAAACCGACATGCTAGCTGAGAAAGCAGCTTTACTCGGACGAGATCCAGAAGGTGATCACGATAACGAGAATGGCGAACGATATCTATCTTCGCCATCATCACAACGACGAGCCCTTTCTCCTCCTCCGACTATTCCCGAGGAAACACGATCGTTGACACAACCATTGACTACTCCTGGACCAGATCTCGTATCTGATCCATTGGCCCAAACCACGCCTCCACCGACATCGGGCTTACCTTCTCCACCACCCTCTGGGCAAAACGGTCTGAGTGAGAAGCAGAGAGGGAAACTGCGAGCTGTAGATAACGATCAATCGACCACTGATGGATCAAATGGACATGCTCAACCTGAGATACCGGATGAAGAGCTGATGAGAGTCGCTCAAGCTGGTGTGGGACCTAATGGGTATGTACCCACTCAAGAATGGGTATCGAGCTGGCAAAAAGGGTGGGTGATTCATTGCCTCCCTTACACATCCATCTCTTACAATGTCGAATATGCTTTCGGCATTCGAATAAACTTGACTACACCCATATCTCACTAGCATCAACTCGCGCTAACTCAATGTGTTTCATCCTCTAGTCTTCCCCTCGATCCAGTGCTCGTAGCTATTTCAGAGCTCTTACCGAAGATCCAAGAGAACCAACAATTGACTGGGGCACCTTCATCCAAAGTATTCAACATACTAAAGGGTGTATCTCTATCGGAGGTGCTACCCCCTTCACCACCTATCGTACCTAGACGATTCCAGGTAAGTTATAATTTTCTTGACCCTTGCATTCTTTGTGTTCTTAGACAATTGCTTCCATCAGTCAACAGGAGACAAACGCTGATATGATCATACTTCGTTTCAATCCATAGTGGTCATCCGCCTCTTGCGTATGGTTGACTTCCCTCCTCTGGGGGGATATTTACGTAGCTGGTCTGACTTCCGATGGGATCTGGAGGGACACGACGGTGAGATTGTTCGGGGTCAAACAGGCTCCTGTGAAAGGGAGGAGCGCGCAGGTGGGGAGGTTTTTGAAGACTATTGGGGTGGTGTGAGCGTTTAGGAGTGGTATGTGACTCACAGTAAGATCACAGTAAGATCACAGGATGCATAACATATGTGAATTGTATGCGGTTGTCATGATCATCAGTGTTGTTCGACCTTGTTCGTTTAACTGGAATGTATACCGCAAGTGGAGACCAGTATCCTTGGCCATCTCCCAAGCCTACACGGCGAGATCAAAGGATCAAAGAGGGGAAGAACATTCAATTGATGAGGTCTGATTGTTCTGCCCCCCTGCCCATTCAATGATTCGATTGTCACCATGCCACCTCTGAGGTACACTTGGACAAAATCAGACTCTTGGCTTGGCAAAATATCCATGTCGTACCTTACTTCGACAGTTACCAAAATAGTCATACCATCTGTCGGGATACCCATCGGATCTATCCGTACTGATAACGTCAAAGTAGATCATCAAGGGATCATTCAATTTTTGGTAAATAACTTTGGGAGGTGACGTAAGGAATGGATCTATGTCTGTTCTCAATTTAGGGAATGGGTTAGGTCCTGGTCTTCGGGTTTTCCAACTGTTCGTCGAGGTAGCTTAGGTATTCTGTGATGCGGTCCAAGTCAAAAGCGAATCGATTTATCCGATGTGTACTATTCAAGTGATAGTGATAGGTGACCAATGGGGTTGGATGTATTGCATTGAGGAACAGTTCGATCCAAGCTGTCATGGTTTGCGTTTACCAGCTTTCCAACCTCCCCCTTCTGTGTTTATTTTCATTATGAAAGGCAATGAAGTGCACTCTCCCTCTCAGTGCTGTGTGCTTGGTCTCTCCCAACATGCATTAGCGTCTGCTACGATCTCACAATGTCAGAGGTTTGAAGTAAAAGGTTTGATCTGCTGCGATTGTCCTTGCGTCTCTTCAGGCCACTGCGACTCTTCAAAACTTCTTTCCCAGGTACCGACCAAATCAGGTATTTTCGGATGAATCGAAACTATGCGGCACCGGAAAGGTTGGTGAGGGGAATGCCAATACAGTTTCATCCCGATTCAGCTGAGGTGCTCCCCGTCCGGAGATAACCAAAATGGTAGTAAAATTAGTCTAGAGCACGGAATGCTATCTTCCCAAAACAATTAACCGAGATTGAAAGGGGTGGTAAGAGGTGATAATCATGCGTTAAGACGATATATCAGGAAGATTCGATTATATCGAGCGGACTAGACCGAGGAGAAACAAAGTTTGAATGGAAAGGTTGAAAGAGGAATGGCGTGATATGAGATGAAAAGACGCGGTCAACCGATAACATACGAGTGATGAGGTGATCAAACCAAACTTCAGTAGTTCAATACCGTAGATACACACCTTTCCTTGTACAGTATCCTGTACCGATTGTTAGATTATCAAATTTTTGGATGCTATTCTTTGATCGACGGACGAGATGAAAATAATCTTTGATTTTGAGAAAGATAGTGAAGAGCGAAAAATAATATATATAGGCCGGTTCGGGGGTTCGAGAATGCATTGGACAATTGACTCATCGCGGAACGATCAAGATCAAAGACTGGTACATTGCTACCGTATACACTGACCTCTTCAACTAAGATGATACAAGATGAGTTACCACTACAACCACCCTCATACCTCGAGTGACTCGGATGATGAATCGAAAGATATCTCACCTCAACCCAACAATCACGATTTGGAATATCAACCTGAACAACATGTTTTCAAGGATATAACCAAAGTTGAGGATGTCGATTTCTCAGGATACAACTTCACCCGAGACGAGGAGAAAAAATTGGTTAGGAAATTGGATTTACACATCTTGCCTTTTATCTGGGCTGGTTATCTGTTCAACTCGCTTGATAGAGTGAGTCATCTCGTAGTTATCGTGACGTGAAATATCAAGACTGAGATGGTCGAATCATAGAATAACCTTTCCAATGCAAAATCCGACGGAATGACCAAGGATCTCCATTTTCCAAACGAAGGATACGGTATAATGATCTCCATCAACAATATCCCATGGGTACTTTGTGTGATTCCCATGGTCATTTCATCAAGAAAGATCGGTCCGAGATGGACTATCCCTGGTTATATGATCTCATGGGGTCTGATGGTTTTGATCAGTGCTGCGGTCAAGAACTTTGCGGGTACTTTGGTCACTAGATTCCGTGAGTATCACCATACACCCTCTGCCTCGAACTTCACAGCTTGAATGTCTTGATATTCGACGTAGACCATAACATCGTACTAACCTCTGTTTGCTTGTCTTATCTTCTCTTTAGTTCTCGGTGTTTTCGGAGCTGGTTTTGCTCCTACCTTGATCTACTATCTTACCGGTTGGTACACCCGAGGAGAACTTGCCAAGCGAGTCGCGGTGTTCTACTCTTGTAATGCTCTGTCTGGTGCTTTCTCAGGGTGAGTTGTATCTTCAAGCAATGATTCCTAGATGTCATACCAACTGACCATATTCGCAAACTTTCACTCCCAGTCTTATCGCGTACGGCGTCTTCCAAATGAACTCTAAATTGCACGGTTGGCAAATCCTCTTCTTAATTGAAGGTGAGTTGAAACAGCACATTGTCGCAGACATAGAGCGACAGAATGCTAATGATCGTTTTTGAACGTAGGAGCATTCACCGTTGCATTCGCCATCCTCGCTGGAATCATGCTCCCTTGGTCAATCGACGGAGCTTCGTTCCTCGGTGAACGTGAAAAGGAAGTCGCCAAATTACGTATCCTGAAAGATTCATCTGGTACTACCGAGAGGAAATTCGATCGAAAAACTTTCTTCGCTCCTCTTAAAGATTGGAGATTATACGTCTTCGCAACTATCGCCGCTCTCTATTCAACCGCTGCCAGTGTAGCTGGTAGTTTCCTTACCCAAATCGTCGGTCGATTCGGATACTCCGTCGTCAAAACCAACCTTTACACCGTCGCTCCTTTCATCTTTGGAACTTTTATGATGCTTGCTACAGCAGTATCGTCCGATCATTTCAGAGAAAGAGGTTCCCACCTTGTTTCAGCTTATACGCTCGTGTTCATCGGATGTGTCATCCTCGCCGCTACACCCGTCTCAAATCATGCTGTGGGGTATTTCGCCGTGTTTTTGATCACTGGTGGAGCTCAGACCCCATCGGTTATCTTCCACTCGTGGCATCAGTCCAATGATGCCAGTGAGGATGGAAGAGCGTTTAAAGTGGCTTTTTTATGTGAGTGAATTCGCCATACACAGTGATACTCTCGCTTGCTCGTCACTTTGCGTGATGCGAACAAGGATGATATAGTGGCGAAGTTATTTTCGCTGACTATGTTTGTTTATCCACTTGATTTATATATAGCCACATTCGCCAATTCCGGTGGATTCGTATCAGCCAACATCTTCCTCGACAAATGGTCACCAGGGTATAGGATCCCCCTGATTATCGTCGCTTGTATAAACGTAACCGGTTGTCTCGTAGCTACTTCCTTCAGGTTGTATATGGCTTATGAGAACAGAAGAAGAAACAAGGCTCAAGGTGTTAATTGGACTTCGAAAGATGTTCCTACCGAAGCGCTTAAAGCTGGTCCTAAGAACCCATTGTTTAGGTACTTCTTATAATCTCACTCCCTAATCTTATGAACGATCTCAACTTTTATCTTAGTCATTGTTATATATGATTTAGTATGGGTTTCCTTTACCATAGATTTCTTCCCTTCTCACCGTATCAGGGTTTACCATTGATATTGTTCATTTGCTCGAAACGTGGTTCTAGCGGAGTGTGCGTTTTTGGTATTGCTTTTCATTTCTTGCAGAACCGGAATGTACGATATGAACGCTTTTGTCTTTGTTCAAGGAATGTAACAAAATCGATCGCTTGCGATTGTCAGAGGCCGCTTTATCGAGTACATACATGTCATGATATGGCGAGTCCATGATTGGCTGCAAATGTGCAGTCGGATTTTTGCCACCTGCCCCGTGATATCGTGCGCGTGCAAGTCACCCATGTCACAAAACGATAATTACGATTCAACGCGTTTCGAGAGACACTTCATTTCGGCTTGGATCTGAGTGGGCTGGTACAATGCAGAGCTTAGTAGTTTATAATTCTAGTATAAGCAGACATGCATTCGTCGCATTTAATGGTAAAACCTACGCTCCTTCCAAAGTGATGCGGTTTGACTCATTACGTAATGTCTTTTTTTCCCGATCTTCGATTTCTGATTCTTTCGTCTCTCGTCTTCGTCTGCGAGACCATGCATATACAATCCACTCATTGCATTCTATATCCCTACTTCAACTTAGATATAGAGCAAACTATTTATCGTAACAGCCTTTACATCACACCAATAGCTTTGATTCGATTTCCACAGCTACCATGTCCACTCCAGCTCAATCGACCACCCCACCAGGGCAACTCGCCGCTGAATCCTCCAGTGCGTCATCATCGAGTTGGTATAGTGGGAATCTCCTGCCTGTCAGTCCATTCGATCTGCCAGAGACCAGAGATTTGGTTTCTCAGAAGATCGCATCTGGTGAGTCGTACTGGTAGCATATGCTCTCGTACTTATGTTTATTCGAATGATTTGTGCTGACGGTCTCATTGCGATATTAGGTGAAATAACTCGAAAGGATGTGGAGATCATGGAAAAAGGTTATAGGTGGATGACATACACACCACCTGTGAGTCTCCCATCGGACCACTCATGGTGGCTCCACACTACGATCGACTCACAAACACGATCTTACTTCTCTGGAGTCTCTGCTCAACTGCTGAGACATTCATCGTACAGGCCACAGCGGTATCATTCTCCTACCTTATCTGGCAACTTATGAAGAAACCGTACCCTCGACCTCACATTGCGACTCGATTAGTATGGGGTGGATTGGCAGGTGTAGCCGGTGGTTTGATAGGTTTCGGAGCGGCTGGTCTGGCAGCTAGTATGGAGGTCAATGATAAGATCGAGGATGGTGACCGGTGAGTGGGAACTCTCTCTTTGATCGTTACGACGCACTCTTCATCTACGCTATAGCTGGGTGTATGTAAAATCACAACTCTCTACTTGACGATGAAAAGATACTCTCCATGTCGAAACGATGACCATGATCACATATATATGTACATATGTTGGAAATGTACTAATTCTTCTTGTTTTCATTTCATAGCAAAGTACAGGTATTCAACCTAATCACCGAACACGCTCGTCAAATACAAGAAGCCAAACACAATCCCGTCCTCGTACCTGCTCCTATTCAAGCACCAGCATCAACAACAGCGATGAAACAGGCCAGAGCTCATAGTAATCTACCTCGAGATTTCGAATTCCCACCTCAACGTCAAGCTGCTGAGAGCCTCGAGAACTCAAAGGGATCGATAAGGCTCGCGCAGGAAGGTCAGTCGATCTGGGGTAAGATGAAAGGTTGGATCCCTGGGTTTGGCGGTGGTAAGGAGTAGAGAGCAGAGATGGCTATGTGGATTTGTTTGGCAGTATAATGACTTGGCATGTATAACGCATGTGTACCAGTATCACCTCTCATACTCTACTTTGCAGTAGGCCGTATGTGAGTATGGATCGCACTGCATCTTCTGCCAGCTGCTACTTCGTAACTATACCGTGCACCATACGAGTATATATGAGAGTCAACCAATCGCATGATGTGTCATTTGAAAGGTGTACATTCACATGGTTGATAATGTCACCATAGCTTGATCCCCCCTGCCACGTGTGTGGTGCCTGATTACCCTGATTAGCAGAACTGTACATAAAAAACTTTCAATCCCAACAGTCCCAGTTTTAAGATTATCCAGATCGTGATTGAAATATATTCATTCCCAGTCGCCTCCCTCTCCTTTATCCTCTTATCCTTCCACAAGAAACCGACAGCTTTGCTTTTGCTTCTCACTCCATACAGAGCATAGTCCAAAGACTCACCCCCCCTCGTCGAGTGTTTAAGTCTTTCAAGCAAAGCAAGCTCTCCGTCACCCCTTCTCAACACCTTGCCACACGCGGCCAGGTGCTTCATTCTTCCCTCTCTAGATAACTTACCACTTGTTCAAACCTATCCAAGATGTCCCCTGTAGCAGCACCATCCCTTACTCCCCTCCCCTTCTCGCCCCTCTCGGACCAGTACACTGCGCTCGCCAAAGCTGGGTCCAACGTAGAAGCCAAAGCAGCAGCCGACGCCATCGCCTTATCCCTCAAGAAATCTCCCAGATCTTTAGACGCTCTTCAAGATGGAAAGATCGTCGATGTAGTCTTATTGTGGATCTCATCCAAATCGGGATACGAGAGGGAATCAGCACCTGTTTTAGTCGAAAGAATCTGTAAATCATTAGGAACAGGTATTGAAGGTGTATTCTTACCTCTCATTCCATCGTTATTGAACCTTGCTATGGACAAAGGTCAATCTGTCCGAACTGCCGTTAACTCAGCTATGAACGCGCTCATCAAAGCTTCTGCACCTGAGGGATCAAGGATGATCTTAGATGTCTTGTGTAAGGCTTTAGAAGATTCGAAAGGTTGGAGATCAAAGGTAGCAGCTTTGAAAGCTATCGAAAATTTGGTTAAACCTGGTGCAGATGATTATATCGCTCAGGAATTAGGTCATGTCATCCCCTTCGTGGAACATGCCATGCACGATACCAAATCTGAGGTGACTCAAACTATCCCTATTACCATTCAAGTGGTTAAAATTAGTTACTGATGTTCAACTGTCTGTTCAGGTCTCCGCCGCTGCTCAAAAAGCCGCTACTACCCTATGTGGTATCCTTCCCAACCCAGATGTCCTCAAACATATCAATCTTTTGGTCTCAGCTATGGCTTCTCCAGCAGCCGTTCCAGGAACCATCAAAGGTCTATCATCCACCACCTTCGTTGCTGAAGTCAATGCACCCACACTCGCAGTGATGGTACCCCTTCTATCTCGAGCATTGAAAGAACGATCGACCGACGTCCAACGAATGACTTGTATCGTCATTGGAAACTTGGTCAAATTGGTTAGAGACCCTACCGTCGCCGGTAGATACCTCGGACCATTATTCGGTGGTGTAGAACAGCTTGCTAAAGGAGCTGCTTTCCCCGAAATTAGAGCTTTCGCTCAAACCGCTTTGGATATCCTTATCGGCGCAGGTGCTTCCGCCAACGCTACTCCCCTTCCACCCAGAGATATCATCCTGGCCGTTACCGAGGCTTTGACAATCATGGCTCCTCATTTGGACGTTCAAGGATTACCCGCTCATCCCTCTTTACCTCTCTCATCATCCATGCCTTCCTCACCCGTATTGGCTCACGCAATCGAATATCAAGCGAACGTAGTGGCTGACTTGGTCGACATGCGAAGATGGGATGCGAGCACATGGGAGACCAAAGGTCTAGGATCATTCATGAAATTACTTCTTGGTGCGGAGAAGGGCGCGGAAGCTACCCAAGCTATAAGAAAGGCATTCATGGATATAGATAAAGCCAAGTATGCTCCTGCGGAAGAAGATGATGGCTCAGAAGGTCAATTGTTATGTGATATTCAATTCTCATTGGCTTATGGTGGTTTGTTATTGTTAAATCACACGAACCTGAAATTGAGAAGAGGTAGAAGATATGGTATTTGTGCGGCCAACGGTGCTGGTAAATCGACGTTGATGAAGGCTATCAGGGATGGCAAGGTGAGTTGGCTTCTTTTTTATCTCTACCTTTTCTCAAGTTCTCCCCGATGATGTTCAAGTATTTTGCAATGCCTCTTCATTGTTCATCCCACCGCTTGTACAACCATCATCAACCGTGCTAATCCCTTATCAAACCGCAGGTCGAAGGTTTCCCACCTCAAGACGAGCTCCGAACCATTATGGTAGAACACGCTCTTCAAGGTGAAGATACTTCCATCGCCATCTTAGACTTCATCTCCGCCGATCCTAAATTGGCCAAGAAGACAAGAGATGAGATCTCAGCGATGTTGCTGTCGGTCGGTTTCTCCGATGAGAAACAGAGAGATCCAGTAGCTTCCCTTTCTGGTGGTTGGAAGATGAAGTTGGAATTGGCTAGAGCCATGCTGATTGGTGCTGACATCTTGTTACTGTGAGTTTTCCGGTTCTTTCTGCCTCACACCGCCGGTGAAGATGTAGCTCATTGATCATCTCTGGCTAGTGACGAACCTACCAATCACTTGGATGTTCAGACTGTCGCATGGTTGGAAGATTACGTTTGTAACCTCCCTGACATCACTTGTATGATTGTATCGCACGACTCTGGTTTCTTAGATAACATTTGTACCGATATTGTAAGTTATCTCATTCGACACAGTAATTATGTTCGGTAAGCTGATCTACCATATTACTTTCGCAGATTCACTACGAGGAGAAGAAACTTGTATACTACCCTGGTAACCTTTCTAAATTCGTCGAGAGAGTTCCATCTGCCAAATCTTACTACACCCTCGCTGCTACTTCCATCAAGTGAGTCATCAGTCTTACCATCATATCATAGGGGCCAAGTCTCTAACGACGAGTTATTGCAGGTTCTCCTTCCCTCCACCTGGTTCATTGATGGGTGTCCGATCGAACACTCGAGCCATCATGAAATTGGCCAACTGTACTTTCACTTACCCAGGAGCTGCCCGACCCTCACTGAAGAATGTATCATGTTCGCTCTCCTTATCCTCGCGAGTCGGTATCGTTGGACCCAATGGTGCTGGTAAATCGACTTTGATCAAGTTATTGACCGGAGAGACTGTACCTCAAGAAGGATCCGTACATAAACACCCGGCTTTACGTGTCGGATATGTCGCTCAACATGCTTTCCACCATATCAACCAGCATCTCGATAAGACCGCTGTCCAATATATTCAATGGCGATACCAAGATGGACACGATCGAGAGATGTTGGAGAAGGCTACCAGAGTGTTCACCGCAGAAGATTTGGAGATGATGGAGAGGCCTATCGAAGGTAAAGATGGTTCATTGAGAAAGATCGAGATGATTCTCGGTCGATCGAAATTGAAGAAGACATTCCAGTACGAAGTCAAATTCAAGGGAATGACTCATAAATACAATGCCTGGTTACCCCGAGATCTCCTTATCGAGAAAGGTTTCCAGAAGTTGGTGGGTCAATTCGATGATATGGAATCGTCTAGAGAAGGTGCTGGACAAAGAGATACGGCTGCGTCAGCTGTGAGAGAAGTGCTAGAAGCTGTCGGATTAGACGGTGATATTGCCCAATATAACGAGATGTCAGGATTGTCAGGTGGACAAAAGGTCAAAGTGGTCATTGCCGCTTCTATGTTCAACAGGTGGGTACTGTTTCTTCTGTTCAAAAGTCATCAGTCGTTTCATGCCTATCATTTGCCCCTATACGTATATTTTCGCAATCGACCAACTTAGCTAATGTCCTCATGTTCAATTAGACCCCAATGTCTCTTCTTGGACGAACCTACCAATTTCTTAGACCGAGAGGCCCTCGGTGGTCTGGCAGTAGCCATCAAAGAATGGGGAGGAGCCGTCTGTATCATCTCGCATTCTCAGGAATTCGTCTCCGCTCTATGTCCCGAAATATGGCATGTCGATAATGGAGAATTGACACATAAAGGGAAGGTTGCCATTGTCGAAGATGCCTTTGATAATCCTTCCAATCCAACTTCAAGAGCCACCTCTAAAGCTGGTACACCCCGAGTTGCCGGATCTGCCACGCCTACTACGGGTGCGAACACTCCTGCTGGAAGTGCTGCTCCCTCAGGAACGGATGAGATTGTTGATGGAGTAGCTAAAATCATGATGAAGAAAAAGAAGAAGAAGATGACTAGAAACGAGTTGAAAGCTCAAGAGGAAAGAAGAAGATTAAGGAAATTGAACTGGTTGACGTATGGTGGTGAGAGAGAACCTGATACCGATGATGAGTAAGGTTAGGGGATGGACAATTTCGATTCCTATCGTATAGAGTTTTTCTTTGTTTCGTTTCATGTGTTTCCTTTTGATAAATAGGATTAACCATCACTATAGATACTTTATATCTCGTATAGATTGTTTGTTCTGTTTTTCGGTTCCGATTAGACTGGATTAGACTAGATTTACACTTATATATGTGTTTTCAACTTTTTCAACTTTATGACTTATGGATCATGGATTATCTGAATCTCATGGGTTCAACCAACTACATTTATCTATACTTAGATCACATGCTTTGACGCCGTCTGTCTTCGCCAATGCTCAATTCAATGGATGATTCGGATTAATATCACTTCATTCCCACTACAGATATATTACTTAACTAATTCCTAGCAACCGTTGCTCTAAGCTACTTTCCCGCCTAATTCCTCTTCGATGAAATCTTGTACAGCACCCTCATAACCAGTTTTGGAATCATCAACTTCGAAACCTAATTTCAACGCATCGGAATTATCGAATGCGCCCGCCCAGGTATCGCAGATTCTGATGACCGCTGGATCTTTCTTGAATTTGATCAAGTTGAGTTTATCTTTACCGCCATATTTGATTCTGTGCAGATCAGGGAGAACATTAATTAGCATTAGCGTCAGTGACAGTGACAGTGACAGTATTTACACAATGCGTAAGGGATATATGAGTACAATTATGATTGTGTGGTTTCGGTCCAGTTAGACTCACAAGGTTTCGATAATCTGTCTTGGGGTAATTTGTATTCCCGGTAAATTAACGATCCTCTCCTGTGAAACCTCCTTCAACTGTTTCTCTTCTACTACTGCTGCCCAGAGGATATTCCTAATGACGGTTTTGGTCCTTCCTACCCAAGTGAGATAGTAGTCCAGAGCGGGATCATCCATCGAATCTGCAATGGGACAAAGGGATTCTTGACCTTGTAATGGTTCTCTGATCATTCCTGAGATGTAGGATGATGCCGCACTGGATGGTGCACCCGGTCGGACAGTTACTGTTACCAATCTAACGGTTCGGGTATCGAGGTAGCCTAGAAGAGATTGCAAGTCAGTATAAGCTGTTATACACATCCAAAAACACAAATACAGAGGAACTGTGGTTGAAGATGTATGATGTGTGATAGCGATAGTAATCTGTCTTCTTTACTCACCTTTCCTTCCATAATCATAAACAATCATCTCAATACAATGTTTCTGAACACCATAACTTGATTCTGGCACAACGGGCTTAGTCTTAGGATCAACCACCGACTGAGGGGTGACTGCCCCATAGACAGCAAGGGAAGATGCAAAAACGTATATAGGTCTTGGATGACCTTGTGGGAAATTCGCCTCGGCATGTTTGTGCGTTGCCTCTAACAAAGCTCGATGGGAATCTACGTTGACTGCGTATCCGAGGGGGAAGTTCGCTTCGGATCCGCCTGACATGATACCGCTGTGGATGGTAAGGTGACAAGCACCAAGTCAGCATTATTACATCTCTGTTGATAAATATACCTTTCATCGTGAGTGAAAGAGAATGTGAATGTGGACGATTTTAGAGATAGTAAGTAATAAGTAAAATACTCACTGTAAAGCAAATACCCCACCTACTTTCTCACCATCGAAAACCCCTTTGAGTTCATCCGGCTTACCCAAATCAGCTTTGACGTTCCTCAATCTCTTGGTATCGGTGATTCCATGATTGGGAGGTTCAATAATATCCGTAGCGATTATTCGAAGGTTTGGGTAAAGTTTTAACAAGAGTAGAACGAGTTTCTGTCCGACGAAACCTGAATATACCGAAGAATTGGATCAGCTTCATAGACGAAAGCAAAGCAAGAGAGAGACGGGCATAATGAAAGAGGGTGTATGTTAGAGATGGACTCACCTCCTGCCCCTGTGACGAGGACGGTTTCGACGAATGAAGGTAGTTTCAATGCTTCATATGTTGGTGCTGACATCCTGTATCTTCTGTGCGTGTATCTTTTTGAGCGAATGATCGAATGACAATAAACAACGAGACTAGCAGGATGTAAGAGGTAAGTGTGAGAAATAGGAGAGAAGAGAGATATTATATGTTAGAAGGATATTCGGATCGATGATTCTTTGATTCTTCTGAAAAGTCGTATTTATCACTTCCTCGATCAGCCGACTTTTTACCACACAACAGCAACGACACGATCATAAGTAATATATTGCCAAATGAATAGGTAACACCATACTCCGCTATCTCTTGGGCCGCTACGTCCTCTCTGCGATGCATATGCCCATCTTTGTCCTCATCCTCGACATGTTTGCAGATGTACCAGTCAGTCATTCGGGTCGAGTGAGATACCCGAAATAGCGTGAGATCCGGAATCACGGTCCGATGTTTTGCCGGGCCGTACATTGCGAGTTGTACTGAAGAATACTCGTATTGATCAAGAATATTGATTTTGTAATATAACATTTTCATACAGATATATGTATATATGATAAATGAGGATAGGACCTTTTGCTTCTGCTCCCTGCATCTCATCTCGTAATCACAGTCATGTTACAGTTGGTCATCTATCGCGTTCGGATGATACCAGCGTTGATCAACTTCTGGATCTTTTGAGCGATCTATATATAAAAGTCAGCTTCACATCTGCTTGCGCCAGAGTACTGTTTGTATACTCACCATAGGATTCTTCATGTGATCTTGTAATGCCTTGGGGTTCTGTTGAGCATCAGATAGGATTTCTAAACCATCAACCAAGAATTAGCTCTAATCATATTCGAAGAAAAAGCTAAGTCCGTTGACAACTCACGTCTCATGATTGGATCACTCATGATTTCCTGTACAGCAGGATCTCTCATGGCTCTCTCATAAGTCTCTTCGTCAGTCTCGGTAGATCGTTGAGATTGGATCTGTTGTAAGATCCTAGTCAAGTTCGTTTCCAGTTCACGTGTGTGCTATACGTCAATGTAGTGAGACAATCAGCGCGATTGTTTTCGTGTCTCTAACGAGCAGCCAACTTACCTTCTTCTCGGTGTCAGCTTCGGTAGCTTGTTGCAAAGTTTCCAAAGCACCATTGAGCTCCTTCATAGCTTCTTGGACCAGAGCCTTTCTGATGTAAGCTTTAATGAAAGTACCGTCGATCTTGATAGCTTGTTCGGCATCTTTGAGAGCTTCGGGAAGAGCCATCAATTTTTGATAGCATGATGCCCGGTTGTTGTATGCTCTTGGATCGGTTCTGAATGATCGAAAATACAGTCAGTAAGGAATACGATTCGAGTCTGGGAAAGACCCTGTCAGACCAAAATGACTTGATTACTCACGGTAATCTCTTGACAGCTTCTGTGTAGTGTTTGACGGCACCAGCAAAATCACCAGCTTTGAAAGCTTCGTTACCTTCCGTTCGAGCAGCGTCAGCCAATTCAGGGTTGATGTAAGCTTGTTTGTCGGCTTCGGCTTTGGCCTTCTCGGCTTCTCGAAGCTTAGTCAAGACATCCGGTGTTCGATGTTCAGTGAGTGCCTTGGAGTAGAACTTGATGGCGTTGGCCAAGTCGCCGAGCTTGCTGTATGCTGAACCGATACGTCCGTATGCTCTGTGAATTGTTGTCACTGTTAGTCAGGCGGTTTTGGTCACATACGAGGACTGGAGCGGTATATTAACTCACTTGGCAAATACTTTGTAGTCCGCCCTCAAATCTCTACCTTCCTCTACTGCCTTTTCACATGTCTCGATGCATTTCTCATACTCTCCTTTTTCGAAGTATACAGCTGAGTTGGCGTAAGAGCGAGTCATCAGCCACATCAAGTTTAAGGACGGAACCAATCAAACTTACCAGATAAGTTGGTAAGGAAAGTGACATCCTTAGGATACACTTCCCATGCTTTACTGTACAGCTCAATAGCTTCATCGAATTTTCTAGCTTTGTACGAGGCGTTTCCCTTGGTCTTCAGCTCAGCAGCTTCCTTCTGAGCAGCGGCATCTGGGGTTTCCTCTTCGACTTCCATTGGTTCTTCCTTGGCCAATGCGGGAGCAGGTGCGGTTTCAGGTTTTCTCTCAGCTGCTGGTGGAGGAGTAGGCTTGGATGAGGATGCCTCAGATTGTTGAGAGGATGGGAACGGCTGTATGCCTGGAGGAGTCTCGTTGCTGCCTTCAGGTCTTTCCATTGCGTCCTGATAGCAAGATAGAGAGTGTGTTAGCTGAATTGACACCAGCAAAGCATTCAGAATTTAAGTAGCAATTTTGAAAGCACGTAGCCAAGATAGAGGGAAAGTAATGAAAGGAATAAAGATGGACCCAGAATTGAGTGACATCAAGAGCTTGAAAAGGAACTGAAGAAGCAGAACATATCAAACCAGATCAGATCATTCAGTACATATTCACTCACAATGTCAATACCCATCATGACACCCAAAACAGTCAACATCCTTGGATCGCCCATCATCGCACCCATATCTTTACCTCCTGAAGCTTGTAACCTCGCTACCGATGATCTGAACGAAGGATCTTTCATGAAATCTTTCGTCTTCGGGTGATTCTCCAATTTCGACACCATCGAAGGATCATTGAATATCTTGCCGAGTCCCATGTCTCCTCCTGGACCGAAAGGTGATTGAGCGTCTGAATCCATTGCTCGCTTGACGTCGGCCAAACCCTTTTTGAGGATGTCGGAGTTGGGATCGACCTGAAGACCTTCTTCGTAGGCCATCACTGCTTCGGGGTATTGACGCAGCCCGTGGAGGGCTGCTCCTTTTCTGGCGTATCCTTTTGCGAAGGATGAAGAGAGTTGAATGCACTATGGGGTTGTAGATGGTTAGCGTGTGTAGATATATATAAGGGTAAGGTTGAGTATACCGGTGGTGCGGGGTGGTGCGGGGGACGAGGTGGTAGGTTGATACTATACAACATATATGTATGTACACGTATATATATGTATATATCATATATCATATATGTTATGTTATATAGTGATATTCCCCCATCCCACCCCAAGCTACCGATACGAACGCCGCCCCCATCCCACCCCAAGCTGCCAATACGGACACCGCCCCCATCCCACCCCTAGCTGCCACTATAAGGCAAGAGTAAACCCACCTTCTCTGCATCCTCCAAGGCCCCCTTATAATCCCTCTGCCCCGCCTTTGACGCCGATCTGTTACTATACAACACATGATTCCCCCCATCTATCTCTATAGCATCACTATACAGTTTCGCCGCTGCCACGTAATCCTTCGCTGAGAATGCCTTGTTGGCTTCTGCCTTGATTGCGTTTGCCTGTGAGATGGGAGGAAGGAGGGTGTAAGTAAATTGGTTGGCCGAGAGACATCTCTTCGATGTGTATGATGACTCACGTCTGACATTGTGTCCTATATTTCTTGTCTCTGTCGTAGATGAATCAGAAGCTGCGTGTGAAAAGGGGGAATGGATGAGATGACAAGGATGGATATGTGTGATGTGAATGTCCCAGGTGACACCTCTTGTCTGGTTGATTGTCGAACACTCGAGAAATAAGCCCAGATAGACCACCTCCACCTGTGTGACCCACACATACATGCCACGGATCCATCCTTATCACCTGTCTGTTATATCCACGTCACTCATGGAATGGCGCGACTCTACGCGTTGATCCCCCTTTAATTTCCTGAATATCTGATGCTACACTTTTACGCGTTTCCTTGTCTACTTGTTCCTCCTCTCTTGGTATATACATCTATATCCCGCCACTCTCCCTTCATCCTACCTCGTCCCAAGCCAACACACCCCACAATGGCAGACCTACCAAGCACACAAGAACTCATGCCAGTCCTCGCAGATGATCTCATGCGAGATAGGGCCAGGCAGTTCGTAGAGTTCCTGGACGATGATGTGAGTTTCGCTTCCTCCTCCCACTCTATAGCTACACGGCTGAACGAATGGATCCGTCATAGACACAAGCAAATTACAACTATCGAGAATCGATCAAGAGGATGTTAGACCTCGAGCAAGTACGATTGATAGTGAACCTAGATGATTTGAGGGATTACGAGAGGACATATGCGGATGGTCTGCTCTTACAACCTACCGAATACCTCCCTGCTCTAGATGCTGCTTTGATGCAGCTCGTGCAAAGTTTGCATGATCCTACCAAACACAAGATAACAGGAAACGAATGTGAGTGAGCTTCGAGCCAAGAGATGGTGGATTTAGCTAATGCTAGGGATGATAGATTACGTCGGTTTAAGAGGTTCGTTCGGTCAACAACATTGTAATCCACGTACGTTGAGGAGTCACCAGATTGGTAAGATGGTCAGTTTGGAAGGTATTGTGACTAGGTGTAAGCTTCTTTCAATCATGCTATCAGTTGAGTACGGAAAGCTAATTCATGTATGAATATATAAATATAAAGGTTCATTGGTCCGACCAAAAATGCTCAAATCGATTCACTTCTGTCCCCCTACCGGTAAATTCCATTCTCGTTCGTATCACGATGCGACCATCATCGCCCCATCATCAACAATGACAGGATCGACAACAGTGATACCTCAAGACGATGGAGCAGGTCATCCTCTATTGATGGAATATGGATTATCGACTTTCCGAGATCATCAGACGATAAGCATCCAAGAGATGCCTGAGCGTGCGCCTGCAGGACAACTACCGCGAAGTGTCGAAGTGGTTCTGGCAGATGATCTGGTGGATTGCTGTAAGCCTGGTGATAGAATTCAGTTGGTGGGAGTCTATAAGTCTTCAGGTGGTGGTGCTGGTGCAAGAGGTTTCCAGTGAGTGGGATCCATCCATCTCGTCTAGAGGATCTCGACAAACGAGCAGTTTCACTGATTTTTGTGTTGCTAGAACCTCAATCATCGCCAATAATATTATCCTCCTCTCTTCGAAACAAGGTGGTGGAATTGCCCAAACTCCGTTGACCGACACGGATATCCGAAATATCAACAAGCTCTCCAAGCGTAAAAACATCTTCGAACTCTTATCTCAATCCCTTGCACCATCAATCTATGGATCAGATTACATCAAATCTGCTGTTTTACTTTTACTTTTGGGTGGAGAAGAGAAGAATTTGAAGAACGGTGCGCACATCAGAGGAGATATCAATATCTTGATGGTCGGTGATCCTTCGACGGCTAAATCCCAAATGTTGAGGTTCGTCTTGAACACTGCGCCTTTGGCTATTGCTACCACTGGTAGAGGATCTTCAGGTGTTGGTTTGACGGCTGCTGTAACCACTGATAAAGATACTGGTGAGACGAATTTCTCTGTACATCCGGAAAATCGATAGATAGGAATCAGGCTGACCTTGTGGTTACTTCGATCATAGGTGAGAGACGTCTCGAAGCCGGTGCGATGGTCTTGGCCGATCGAGGGGTGGTGTGTATCGATGAATTTGATAAGATGTCAGATGTGGATAGAGTAGCGATACACGAAGTGATGGAACAGCAGACTGTGACCATCGCCAAAGCTGGTATACACACTTCGCTCAATGCTAGATGTAGTGTCGTTGCTGCTGCAAACCCCATTTACGGACAGGTAAGTACAAAATTAGTACAGATTCACTGTCATCTCCATGTGGCTAACCAATCACATCTTTTGTTAATAGTACGATGTGCACAAAGATCCTCATCGAAATATCGCATTACCGGATTCCTTGTTATCTCGTTTCGATCTTCTGTTTGTGGTCACGGATGATACCGATGAACAAAGGGATCGAATGATCTCAGAACATGTACTGAGGATGCACAGATACCTTCAACCAGGAGTAGAGGAGGGTGAGTCGAGCACATGCAAAGACTAGATCTACCTCGTGAGATTCAGACTGACTTTCTGGTGTATAGGTGCACCTGCCATCGAGAACATCTCTCAGAACCTTGATGTCGGAGGCGACGAGGCGGAATCACGAATCACCGAAACTCCCGTCTTTGAGAAATTCAACCCTCTCTTACATGGTGGAGTGACCACTTCATCCGGACGAGGAGCTTACAAGAAGAAAGAAGTGTTGAGCATCGCTTTCGTCAAGAAATATATCCAATATTCGAAATCACGATGTCATCCTACGTTAACGAAGGGAGCAGCAGATTGGATCGTCAGTGTCTATAGCGCGTTGAGAAATGATGATTTGGCTGGAAATCAGAAGAGGGTGAGTTGCCATTTAATCAATCATACTGAGTCTCAGTCTGGAAACTGGTTGCTGATTACGAGTTCCCGCATAGACCTCCCCTCTCACAGCGCGTACGCTCGAAACGCTCATTCGTCTGTCCACCGCCCATGCCAAAGCCCGTCTTTCATCTACAGTTGATGAGCGAGATGCTATGGCCGCAGAGGAGATCCTGCGATTCGCATTGTTCAAGGAAGTTCTCAAACCTGAAAGGAGGAAACGACGGAAGCTCAATGCGGGCGTATCGGTCGATGACTCGGACGAAGAGGATGAGCAAGAAGATGCAGAGGGTGAAGAGGAGGTTGCCACCGGTGGAGTCACTGAGTCTCAGAGGGAGAGAGCTAAGGAGAAGAACAGAAGGATGGAAGGTGGACCTCCTCTAAGAGGTGCATCTACACCTACACCCAGAACACCTAGGGCTACTAGATCAGCTGCTGCTGCCGCAGATGGTGCTGCTGGTCAAGGGGAAGATGAAGATGACGTAGAGATGGGTGAAGCAGAAGCTTCATTAGGTCTTGCTCCTCCTGATGCTGAAGGTGAAGGAGGTTTAGAAGAGACGGATGCGGAGATCAACCCCCGGAGATTAGATCTGTTCCGAAATCGATTATCGACCATATTTGAAGATCAATTAGACGCAGATGGGATGATAGATTTCACTGAACTTGTTCCCAAGATCAATGAGGGTTTGTCAACCGAAGAGATGTTTGGTAATAGAGAAGCGAGAACGGCAGTGCAGAAGATGAATGATGGGAATGAAATTATGTTTGCAGATGGAACGGTGTATAAGGTTTAGTAGGATGATACTTTGATACCTTCTCTTTCGTTTAATGCAGTAGTAATGGGCTCAATGCCTTCAATACTTCTTCCGTCTTGGTATTTTGTTCTTTGTATACAACCAGTCTTTTCTTTTCTCAAGTGGTTACTACCTACGTGGACCGCTCGCTATAGTTTCCATTTTCTACTGATCTGGGCATGTATGTATGTATCTCAACTTGCCAATCTGTCAAATAGACCTATTTACTACAAGCCATTGAATTGTTCACACGATCCACTATGAATGATCCTATTTGCAGTGAGATTTTCGGGCTTTGCTACAGTATAAAATGATGTAATAGCACCGTCAAAGGCTATCTCATCGACGGTTTACGCGGTATTTTTGAGGTTTGTGGCTCGTGCGCTGATGCTACATATCTTACTGCCTTCCCAACAATCACCAATCATCAGCCATACGAGCTCATACCGGATAGTCTGGTCGGTGTTAAAGTGAAGATAGATATGAATTGTACTATGCAACCATTCACCATATGGGACATAGGGGTCAAGCTTCATTTAGACTTTACCGGCTTCCCAACCGTCAACCAGCTAAACTCTATTTGCAGTAATTCGTCGTAGATTGTCATTTCCGTTGATTTCGGTTCCGCTCACGTTTTCCTTGTTCCATCAAAGGATGGCCCTTTCGTTAATTTTGAATTCGATCTACTGTATCATATTCGAATGAAACAATTTAGTTTGGTCTTGATGGTCGAAGGAGATAATTATTCCGAGGAGATAGTGTATACACAGATACGAGGTACGAGGCCAGTCCGCGCGCTCGCTAGTCATGATGGCCTACGACTGGTGAAACAAATCATTGATCAAATCACATTATACGATCATACCATCAGTAAAAGTCGAAGGTCCGATTCATGATGCACAGTACATCATATATGAGGCTAGTGAATTGCATTGATCTTATCCAGAACTTTCAGATGCACAAACGTAAATCTAGTTGACGAGATGATGAAGTCTCCGAATAAGCTGGAAAGGAAGGGAGTTTAATTTTGATTCCGATCTTGCTTGGATACCATGAGAGATAGATTGATATAACACAGAGAAGAATATTTTATTGAAAGATATCTTACAGATTACAGTTTCTACTGGATCCGTATAACCTTACTGTTACTTCAGTTTGTCATTCATTTTACAACTGGAGGAATCACATCTCTCTTTCGACTTTCATCTAGTCTAACGCCACGTACATCCTCAAAAATGGCTGAAGTGCCCGATATCGCCCTCATGCCACCCGAGCAAGTCGAAGGGCTGGCTCGAATGGCTCTGGGGAATGGCCTGGGCTTCAACCTTGGTCCATGGATTATTGGGTGAGCGGTCTCTCGACTTTTGTCCCTTGACTTGTTACGCTTACGATCGACTCCTGTGTTTGCGGCCTTTTCACGCTGTTGTCCTGCTGATACAACCGGGTCGGTTTAAACTGCAGAGTGGTATTCGATTGTATGGCTTTTGGTATCTTGATTCATCAGTATCAAGTTTGGTGGACCTATTCTAAAGATTCAGAGAGATCTATCATGTCTTGGCTTACGGTGCGTTCTACCCTACCCTATTACATTATCATCTAGATTAGCAAAGACTGATATAAGTCTTTTTTTTTCTCGCATTTAGCATTACGTCACGTTGAATCAGATTGGTTGGACGGCATATATCATTTACTTCGGTATGCATTACTTTGTCTACAGTTAGTAAACTACCATCAGTCATTTATAGTACGGCAGGGAGACGAAAGTCAGTCAAGTTGATGAGATCGGTTGGATCGTTTTTCCTAAATGTAGATTTTGGCAGATTCGCGGTATTTCTCGATGTCAAATTGGCTATGATCTTTCCAACTTGGGGATGGTCCGTTGTAAGTTCACAATACCATCTATATCTATCGTACTCATATCCTGATTGACAGTGATTGGTTTGTTTGTTGGATATTTTGAATTTATAGTCCGGTCCGATCAAATTCTTCTACATTCATCGAACTTGGCAACTCAATGATCGTAATTGGTTTCTAGCCATTTTCTTGAGCGCTTTGAAGTGAGTTACTGCTACCACTCATCAAGCAGACAAAAAATTTAGAGCTTACTGATAAATGTATCATGTGGTTATTCTGATAGTCTCGCAGAATGTGGAATGTGCATCTTCCTAACTTGGAAGTTCAGTACTCTCAGTTCAGGTCTAGAAGCTGCTGTAAGTCTTGACTTGTGCCGCATATACATACAGATTGGATACGTCGCTGATAGGGACATCACGGTGTGTGTGTCGCAGAAAATGACAACAGTAACTCAAGTGTGGCAAGGGATGTCACTCGGTTCAGACGTGATGATTACGACTAGTATCGCTTATGCTCTGATCAAGTCAAAGACGGGTTGGTCTCAGACAGATGCGTTGATCAAGAGATTGGTGCTGTGGGTCTAATCATAAAATCATGGCCTAAGAAATCTACCGCTAACTGATTGTGAAATCATAGCATTACTATCGAAACTCAACTTGGTCCTACCATTCTGTAAGCTGGCTTCTGCTGATGATTCCCTTGTCGATGCTGTATAATATTCGATAGCTGATTTGGACGGTGCCACTTCACTCTGTAGTATGCTCGCATTCACCATCCAATTTGCCATCGCTCCTCCTGCAGCCCTCTCTCAATTCTTCGAGTAAGTTTACTATCGATACAAAGTGTGAATCTGTACTGATAAATCAATCACCTCGACACTCTACCTGCCAGTCTGCTTATCCCTAAAGCTTATGCTATCGGTTACTTCGCCACTCTGAACTCTCGATACTTACTTCGAAGAGCCGCTCATGGATCTTCCGATTCTCGTGATCCGTCAAGTAAACATATCGTGAGTGATCGCGACCATCTCTGATAAGTTGGTCCCACTGAACTGAGGTGATCATCTGATCTGTGTGGGGGAAACAACGCAGAAATCAAATACTTTTGCAATGATGGGTTCTAATAGACTTCATCAAGATACCGTTCATGTCGAGGTAGATAACTTCACCGAGGTGAGTCCACAAATCTACAGGACATGGAAAGATTGAGTTTATATGGCTGATCAAAGATATCTGAATGTGTGTGAGATGTAAATAGTCCCATTCCATGCCTCAACTCCACTCTAAGAGCGTTAATCGAGATTTCAAAGATATCAACGAAGATTCGGAATCCATCGAGAATTTGGATTATGCCACTAATCTTTCCAAGAGGAACTTGAACAATCTGGCATAATCTGAAGGCATGGAATGTCCATGGATGGCGATAGCATTTATTCACTTCGGAAGTCCCGAACAAAAGTGGGATGTGAACATTGTGCAATTTCCAATGCAGTACCTAGGTTGATCTTACTTCGTATCGAAACGATCGATATTTCTCTCGGCTTATCTATAACTATCCATGACCCTTTACTATTCACATGCAAATTGATATGACTCTCGGTCCATATCCATGATTTCAGTGACAACAATAATAAGCATCTTATTCCCAAATGGCAAAACAAGGTTCATCCTTGTATGTACCTTCTGTCTTTCTCCTCGAGATACGAAACGGAGAAACCCGTACCTCAAGGTCATGTCTTAATATCTGATCGGATCAATGTCATGGAAGAACCGTGCTTTCAATTCCGTTTTGTGCTTGTGCTGACTGTGCATGGATACCATCAATCCGAAGCACTGATACCTCTCCTAAGGGTTTTTAGTTTTAGTGTGTCCGAGGTATCCTCGGTTCTGAGATTGCTTATCACATCACAACACTAAAGGGAGCGAAGGGATTGGTCGACTGTGACTCTTTGGGCTACTTGCTGGTGTATCAGCTTGAAGTGCGATCTTTATATCTCTCACTCGCATATGGTCGATGGCTTTCAGTGAAATCACTGCTTAATTACTGTGAACACAATACTTTTAACTACCGATAATCAGATCGCAGATTAGAACAAACTCACGATGGCATGGAGTCTACCACCTTTCCCTCATACCTTGAGGGAGGTGAAAGATCTACTTCCTCATATCTACCTTGTTTTATCGGGTGGTATAGGTCTTTATATCTTGAACCTCTTGATATCGTATATTGGGGTACTTAAAGTGAATACAGTACATGTTAATCAATAGGCATGAATCACGCATTACTGTATTAAACACCCACAGACTTCCATTAATATTGTTTGTTGAATGTCGCTTTATAGCAAGTCAAAGGGTTACCTACTCGACATGGTTTGTTTCCCGCTTGGGAAGTAGGTCTAAGACCTAGATTACCTCATGTACCGTGGTTGTTCCCCGTCAAGAGCTTCTATACTAAGCCTGAATTTGATAGTGAGTAGAGTAATGTGCATACGGCATCGCTGGGAACTCTACAGTATACACGATTGATTCCCTTTCGTCTCGTCAAATTTAGCAGGTAGACTAATCATGCAAGTATCATAATGCAGTTTATCAATCATCTCAATCGGACTTATTGGCATTCACAGTCCTCGCCCTCCCCACCCATCCAGTATATTTTATCGGTTCACCCCAACTGGCCAAATATATCTGTACGAAAACTTCGTCATTCGGTAAAGCCTCTTTCGAAAAGCGTTATGAAAACATACGACAATTTGGAAGTAATATCGTCAGTGCTTATGATGGTGAAGAACATAGGAGACATAAGAATGCCATAAGGGGCTGTTTCGGCGAAGAGCTCTTCGAGAAGGTTTGGGAAAACATGACGGAACAGGTTGATACGATGTTGATTGAGGAGAAAGTTGATGAAGGGGGAACGATCAGGGATGTGGCGAAGTTGATGATCAAGGTGAATAACTTTGCCGTCATGGAACTGGACTATATCAAAGTAATATTCATCTGATTTTGTTGGATGTGTATCCATATAGGTCACTTTCGCTGTCATTGGAGAAGTAGGTTTCGGAGAGAAAATCCCTTGGAATATCCAAAGATCAAATGGTAAAGGTGAAAGTGAGTATACCCTTTCATGTGGTGAAGGATTAAGTGAGCTTAGTTGTTATGCATTTGTAGTGCCCTTCGTCGAATCGATGGAAGCCATGGACGAAAGTCTTTTACTTCAATTCTTGATGCCTTCTGTAAGCCTAACTACTCATTCATCATACGACGAGGCTAATTCGATTGATCTATTTATTTATGTTTCGCAGTGGGTACTCAAGGTGGTTCCTAGGTATGTATCTCTTCCTCTCATCTTTTCAAACTGGTGATCCCAAAGTAAGTTTCTGATGGTTGGTTTGTATTGTTCGTAGTTTACGAAGATACGGTCGAGCACGTCGAGATTACCTCAAACACACCCATAATTTATATCAAAACAGACGTGAACAATTGATCTCGGAAGATGATTTGTCCTCCAAATCGCCAAAGGACACCCTAGGGGCACTTGCTCATTCTCAAATCATAGCTGAACGAGGTTCTTCTCCCAACTCAAAGACCCAAATTGGAGGTAAAGGTTATGGTAAATCCGTTGTGGGGTTGAGTGAAGAAGAGGTCATATCTGACATGTGTGAGTGAACCTTCCATTCAGCCAAAGCTGAAAGGTAGCCCATGCTGATATCGGTACATTGGCATTTGATTGTTGGATTCTATCAGTCGTTTTCCTTGTGTGAGTCAATCATCGAGACGACAGTTGTCATATAACCTTTGTCGATATTGGCTTGTTTACGTTGTTGACCATGATGTGTCATTGGCTTTAGTGCCGGTCATGAAACCACTGGTCATGCACTCGCTTTCATCCTGGCTAATCTCGCGTTATACTCCGAATGGCAAGATGAACTGTACACCGAGATCAAAGAAGACTGTGGCGATGAAGAGCCAAGTAAGTGATCAGTCAACTGTAATAAAGTACTTACAGCGCAGTAAGCTGAATTAGGATTGTCATTTACTGTTTTCCTTTTCGCTACAATAGATTATAGAAATATGAACCAACTTGCTCTATTTCTCGCTTTCGCCCTCGAATCATTAAGACAACACGACGTTGCTCGACCAATTTTCAAATACGCCACTGAAGATGTTCTCGTGCCCTACTCTACATGGGATAAAGACGGCTCGAATGTTATTCAAAGACAACATCTAATGAAGAAAGGAAGTTTGATAGGATTGGATTTACCTGCCTGTCAGAAAAACCCATATCATTGGACGGAAACCGATAAATTCGATCCCCGAAGGCACCTATCAGGTAAAGAGGGTGGAGGAGAGGATGTATCGTATTTAGGGTTCAGTCTTGGAACAAGAGCTTGTATAGGTAAAAGATTTGCGGAAGTCGAAATGGTTTCTTTCATCGCTAGGATCATACCTAGACACAGAATTAAGATCAAGAAGGAAACAGAGGGAGAGGAAGAGAGTTGGGAACAGTCAAGAAAGAGAATGATAGATACTGCTTATGAGGATTTGACTTTGACTCCTGGTAAATTCGATTTGATCTTTGAGAACAGGGAGTGATCTAGTGTAGTCGATTTTCCCACCTGACTTTCTCTCTTTTCCCATTTCAAGACAGAATGGATGTTTATGACTACGAAAATTGATGTGCAGGCATGTTCATATACGTCTTGGTACAGTAGATGGGTTAATATGGCATGTTTTTTTTGTGTGCACATCTTGTGAATTGTTAGGGTGTCAGTTTCAGTTTCTGCCGTGTATATAGTTGTTTAGGTTAAATATGAGTAAACTAATCAGACCATATTCCCTGGTAGGCAAAGTGATGCGTCGAGGTTCAGAGTTGGTTTCAATAGAAATACAGACTGAAAACGGGTAAAAATGTAGTATATCTTACACTAATACATCGTAAATCCATCCTATCCTACCTCGTGCTACCTTTCCTGACCATATCCAGGAAGCTTTCCTTAGTCAAAACATCCTCCTTGTTACCACCTCTACCTAGGATATTATCTTTCTCCTTTTTCTTACCTACTTCGGGTTTCAGTTTGGCCTGCGCAGATAAGGAAGTCATGGCTGCTTCGGAATTTTTAGATGCGAGGAGAATAGCGTTGAACAGCTTGATCACTGCGCACCAGAAGAAAAAAGAAAATTAGCATTTACGGAATGAAGTTGAGGACGAACTTCGTCGTATGAGAAGGCCGTAAATTGTTGTAATGATGGAAGAAGTATAGAAATGAATCGGTTCATCTAACTTATAGAAACACGTTTAAGACTTTCACTCACCTCCTCTCTGAGCAGTCTTCCTCAAACTCTTCTCAAATTCCATCCCACCCATCACTCCATCACCTGTACTCCAACCTTCTACAACATCTTTGACTCTCGCTTTATCCTGTTTCTCCTCTTTCTCAGCTTTGAGCTGTCTCTTCGCTTTCGCTTCTAGCGATACCGATGATTTTGCAGGTGGTTTGTGCGCCGATAAAGCTAATATAGGTTGCTGTTGTTGTACTGTCTCACTCTCTCTCTGCTTCTCTTTCGTTTCACCTGCAGTGTCGCTGACTGTCTTCGCCTTCTTTGATTTTGATTTTTGAGTTAATGGATCGGCGAGTAAGGTGGTCAAGGTGGATCCGAACTCTGTTGCGGTGGTTGTTGATCTTTTACGTTCTGTGGAGATAAATTGCGAGTCAACCTCATGCTCCGGTATTACAGATGATATCTCCATCAAAAGTAAGATGAGAACGAAGCAAACCAGGTGCTAAGTCAACTTACTAGTACTTTTCTTCCCTTCTTTGCCCTCTTTACTCCTCTCGATCTCTTCATCGGTATCCATCTCTACGTCTTCATCTTCAAAACCAGATGCATTCCCTTCACTTTCAGATTCTAGATCTTCCCCCTTGAATCGGGTAGGTTTAGTAGCTAATGTGACTGATCCTTTTGATTTGCCTTTTGAGTTGGAAGTGTTGGATGATGGACCTGCTTTGGCTTTAGACGAAGAAACCTGTGCTGGGATGGAGGAAGATGGTGTCTTCTTGAGTGCTGATTTGAGCTTGGGCGGGGCCGACATCTTGTGAGAAGTGGACTGATGGGTGTTCTCTAGTGATATGAGCGATAGATCGTGATAATATACACTGCAGGTAACAACAAATTCAAACTTTTTATCCACTCGAGAACAAAACCTTCATAACCGGACGGTCCAAGCACCCAGCAGCATTTTGATTCCGTCTTTCGCTGTGGAATCGGACATCGCCGCCTGCCATCTGCATCTCGGAATAGGTCCAGGTATTCGAATTCATGTCAAGAGTGTACATACAGTACAGCTTAACCTATCTAACAACCTACTGTATAACATATCGTATACATACAAGGCCAAAGTCAAAGTCAAGATGCGCTCCCTAATCAGCATATCAGCCATCCTCCTGGCTTCTTCAGCAGTCTACGCCGACTCAACAACATACAGGATACACCATCGATTTTTATCCCATCCTTCACCCACTTCCCCCACGCCATTCCAGCATCTCGGTAATCTGTTGGTACAAGATACCCTTACCACACTTGAGGATGGACCAGCTGGGTCAGATCATCAGACAGATGATGGAAAGGGATGGTATCAGGTCGGAGTCCAGCTGGATCAATATGATACGCAGGAAGAATGGTTGATAGGTTCCACCAAGGCTGTAAGTCAAGGATACTTACTGATCTACAAATCTTCGCACTTGCGGGATGATACCTCCGCTTGTTCGATGCCGAACATCCACCCTTTATGTGGACGATATTATTCATTCATGTGCTGATCATGCCAATTCGCACCCACGTCGGTTACAGTGCTATTTATCCACTTCACCACCTAAAATCCAAATTCACCTTACCACCTCTTCAATCCCTTCTTCAATCTCCATCATACCCCATTCGTCATCGATATCATCTTGTCAGAGCACTTCCAACTCCACCATATCAGTAAAACTGCCTGCAGGATTGAATGAGTTGACATTTGATTTGATAAAGGATATACATAAAACCTATAGGTAAGCATATGCAATTCCCACTTATCATGCAATATACCACATTCCGTGATACGGTACCACTTCAATGGCATTGCTAATACCCTCAATTGATCACTTTCTTCAGCCCCTCACTCGCTCCACCACCTACGGTCGACCCCACGACAGGCTCACCCGCTCCTCCCGAAGTGGAAAAGACTTTCTTCCAGAAATACTGGATGTACATCGTTGGCATAGCTTTGTTCTTCGCCATTCAGATGGGTCCCGATGAGCCTAGAGGAGGGGGAGCAGGAGGAGGAGGGAAATGATCGGTCCAATTTCTTTTCTTTCCCTCGCTACTGTCAGAAGAAGAAACTGGAAGGGCAATAAAGTGTATTTCACGAGTCATCGGTCATTAACGGAAATTAATGTGTAGAATATATATATTGCATACAGATCGATCTCAATATATCAATACAATACGATCCAAGACCCGGGAATTACCAGAAATTGAAAACCCGTACCCATACTACTGTAGGCTATCAGACACATCGCCTATGCCTTACTCTTCCCTGCCCATGGAGGAGCATTCCCATAAACCCAAGGACCAGCCGGTCCTACCAGTTCAGGTTTCAAATCTGATATGTCGTTGGCACCGATATTACGCATCGTGTTGGTGATTTCCTCAGCCAGGACTAACCATCAGACCACAAACATCCATCAGCATTTGTATTATATATATATGCAGAATGTCTGGTTTCCGCTTGGTGTGTGAGAAGGAAAAGGAAGTGGTAGACTAGTGCTTGACTCACTCTGACATAATCTCACTACTCCATCTTCACCGTGTGTACCATTAGCGTACAAGAAGCTTCTTCCCAGCCCTACGGCTTTCGCACCGAGTGCTAGGGCTTTCACTACGTCTGCACCTGATCGGACACCTCCATCCATCATCACGTCTATCTTGTCGAATAGTTCAGGTTTGTTGATTCGCATTTCGTACAGCAGGTCTATAGGTGCGGGAGCGCTATATTAATCAATGAAGCTTCAGCAATTATCCAACTTTACTTCATTGATCCGATCGAATATCGTCGTGACTGTCATTCAAAAAGCAACCGCAACTGAGAGACTCACAAATCACATTGTCTCCCACCGTGATTAGATAATATTATACCCTGTACACCATGTTGAACGCATAATTCGGCATCTTCCACACTTTGAATACCTTTGACGATAATCGGGAGATTTGTGTTTTTCTAATCGTATTCTCACTATTAGTATGGGCATCGCTTTTCCCTAAAATCGCAACATCGCAATACGAGATACATGAGTGAAGCCGAGGGCTTGACTTACCCTTATGAAATCGAGATCATTCCATGTCAGATTCGTATCCTGATAACCCGATATCGCCTGACTAACACCCAGTGGAGCCTTTGATTTACTTTGATCTTTCGAAGAAGGTGGAGGAGCTACGGCTGCCTTTGCTCGAACATCTCTGGTTCTCTTAGATCTCCATGCGGCATCCACCGTAAATATCACTGCTGAAGCACCTAATTCCGTGACTTTCTTCAGTAACGCTTCGGAAGCCTTTCGATCTTTGTTGAGGTAAATTTGGAACATGACTTGTTGGTTTTGCTCGCGCGCTGACATGATCTCGTCAAGAGAGCAAGAGGCGTTGATGGAGATCTAAATTCATTGGATGAGGGGATCCGTCAGCCTCAATAACATGAAGCCAATGACACCCATATTGGAATGGGAACACAGGGAGAGGGTATACGCAACATCAGATGAAAACCGAACTCCAACTCACACCCTGTACGATCCCACATTTACCAGCACCTTTAGTCAAATTCACTTCACCGAGAGGATGACCCAGCTTCGCCATGGCGGCCGGAGATATGAATATAGGTAAAGCAGTCTGCATCCCTACAAACTCGGTGTTGAGCGATCCGTGCGTGGCATCGCGGAGCATTCGGGGTCGGAAGTAGTATCGTCGGAATGCATCTTGATTTTCGGCTGCGGCTATTATCGATGATCGACAGTTGGAATTCTCTGTCAGTGAAATCTGTAGAAATCCAAACCACTCGTTTGTAACGGTTGGGAGGCCAGGATCCGGGGACTGGACTCACTAATTTCTCGATCGGCCGCAGACTTATAGTAATTCCAAGCTGTCCCTGACAAGATTTGCTCCGCCCAATCTTCGAAATCATTAACCAACAACATCGAATCTACCGGAGGTAACTTCTTTCGAGCTTCTTCTATCCTTAATTCCTCTTCTGTAGGTTCTTCTTCGGTGGGTTCGGGCATCGAGAGGGGATCCACAGGACCTAGGTGTTGAGATGGTGCGAGAGTGTCGAGTGCGTCGGGTGGATGAAGGGGTTTGAATATTTTGCTGTGAAGGTGTGATAGGAGGTTTATCAACACAAGCGTGAGATAGTTACCTGATCGTCTCAGAGAAGTCTTGATATATGAGATTACAGGTACTCACGTTGCATCTTTACCTGCGTTAGCCAAGATAATCTCAGCTCCTCCTGGATGTTGTTCTAGAAAATCAGTCACGTCGTATACATTGCCCTACGATTACATTCCACAAAATATGAGCTCCAATCCATTGTAAGTTAGTATGGCTGGCAGCTTACATCGATTATGACCCAACAATCATCATGCTTGGTGTGTTTCTGTACTTCCTCGAAACTTATCAGTTTCTGACCTGAAGGTTGCTTCGTACCCGGATACTTGTCTGTACCTTCGTCTGCTTTGATGGATGGGATGAAGAATGTTTTGTAGGTTATTGCGATTCCCTAACAGTGATCACCAGTACATCAGCTAGCTATCTACTACATGATCGTTATGTTGGTGGATAATCATGACTCACTGCTGCTGCTGCTGCGGCTAGAACTAGACTTGTCCTCTGTCTTGAAGAAGCTGCGCTCGAGGTGAAGTACCTCCCTCGGGCAGTTGCGCGTACGGATGCTGATCCCACCGCGGTAGATCTAGCAGCTCTAGGCAGATATCTGAACATGTTGCAGATGTGGTTGGGCTGAGTACAAGGATGATGATTGATTGAACTACTCGAAGCTATGTGTTGACGAATGATATCTTGATCAATTGTCTCGCTCGATATTTTCCATGAATCCCATCTTTCATCCTCGGTCCGGCTGGCCGGTGGATGGTTCCCCCACCTGTAAGTGGTATACTCACTTAAGGACTGAAGCAGAAGTGGGGGGAGGGTGCCTAGATGTGGGATGATGATGATGATGATGATGTGCCACATTTGTCCAGTGAGTTCTGAACTTTGATCTTGAGAATTGCTCTCTCGATCGATGATGAGTTTTCCAGCAAGACGCCACTCCCCTCATCTCACGTGTATCTTACGCAACATGCTGGTCACCCCTGTGTTCCAGCTCCAAAGTTACATCTCCGCCGGAAGGTGCTCCTTCCCTTCTCTGCCATTCGCCACCCTTCTTTCCCGTTTAGACAAGTAAGTCTTGGCTGGGGAGGTGAAGGGGTAAGGATCATTATGAGTGTTCCGCAGGACAGTTGCTTAATAGCGGTTAACCTTTCAACGATCTACCTAATGTGTGTGCGACAATTACAGACAAAAACACTTGTAAGTCAGTTAAGGTTCGAGATCGATCATGAGATGATGACGAAGATCACCCTTCTTTGCGTTTTTTTTTTAAAAAAAAACTTTTTGCTGCTTGGTGTGTTTGGGCTGGAAGAGAACGATAGCTCTTTCCCATCAATCCGTGTGATTGTCATTGTTGTTTGTTCGTGTATGTTGATGCTGACTTGACCATGCAGAGCAAGACTTCTTGCTGAAAAAGAGTATCCGTAGAATAGCATCCGATCTTTGTTCCAAGATTTCCGTCTCCGCTGATGGATTGGGATGGGATTGGATGTGTGAAGCATGACATTCGTAGGGTGAACCCTTTCGCAACAATTATCTATACACGGTGCTCGTAATGGTTGCATGGATCTAGGTAGCAAATGCATGTATCTACTGTATGAGACAACAGCAGTATACAGCAGACTGGGTTTTGTTTTGTCCGATGATGAAGGGGTACTATGGTAAAAGGGTTCGAAGCGCCACAAGTAGTCGATGATCGACACTTTATGAACCTGTACCACCATTTTCATCCCATTTCTTCACCGTCTTCGTCTTGATCAGTCTTTTGTCCATCTGCTCCGTCATCACTACCGTACATACATACATACACGAACAAGCCGAACGTAGATCACTCTCAGCATAGGCTGGATCACGAGGAAGGAGATTGATGGACTGAGGTGAGTCTGAGGAATGTAAACTCAGAATTGGTGTTTCACATTTTCAGTTATTTTCATTTTCGTCTTCATTTTCCACTTTCATGATCTGATCTGATCTGATCGTGGGTACCTATCATGCTGTCGTCATCATCACCTATTCTCCACCACCTGCTGTCACATCTGCATAATCATCTGCATCTCAATCATCTTCTATCTGTACTCTTTTCCGCATATCAATCATCCAAAAGCGTACAGCAACTCACTCGTTCCGCCTATCTCCACATTATCGATCTATCACTCATCACCACTTCTGTCTACGCCGATCTTCAATTCTGACAAAGGTTTCACCCTCGCAGTCAACAATCGATCGCATATACATATAATACTCCAACAACCCATACAACCCATCACTCATATTACCAATCATTCCCTTCTTTCCATTCACCTGTCCATCCATGGTAGATCGACGTTGTAGAACGCAATCGATCTAGCCGATCGTTGCAAATCAGATTATTGGAACACACAACAGAGAGTCTTTCCGGTTCATTTGTTTGTTTGTTCTTCGATACTCTCTTTCCTTTCGATCGGTTTACTATGCCCACTCCACCTTCATCATCAAGAGTCAATATGGCCCCCCGATCGACTCCACCACCACCTTATAGGGCTTCCTCGCCATCGGAACCCCTCCACTCCACCCATACCGATCCTTCTTCGTCGTCATCCATGCGCCGTTCATCCTCATCATCAATCTCCACCCATCCATCATCGGCCCATCCTACTCCTGATTTATCCACTGCACCTACTACCCCTTCGCAATCCACCCCAGCCATCGGCACTCGATCGTGGCGACCGACCGCCAATGTGCCCTCACACATCCATCGGCGACACCGCAGAGTGGGATCGGACGACGGAGAGGCGAATCGGTGGTTATCGGAAGACGAAGGGGTGGGATCGAGTAGTTCAACACGCAGGAGAAGACGCAGTATGGGTTCGAGAAACGAAGATCGGGATAGTGGAGGCGGTAGCGATCGTGATGGTGCTGGACCAAGCACCTTACCAAATCGCAAAGTCACCAATACCGAAGAAGCTTTAGATGTCATCAACCGATCAAAGCGGTCACTCGCAAATAGACCTCAAGCTCTTCGAATGGCTTCCTTCGACTCCCATCCTACCCGATCTGCCCCTTCTCCCTCCGATGCTCGACAATCTCAAGCAGCTGCTGCTGTTGGATCCGATCCCCCGCAGATCGCACAGCTCATTCCTCCCCCTATATCATCCGAAACTGGTATTGGATTAGGTATAAGATCGAATGATGCTGGGCCTGTACCAATCATTCCTACCAGTCAATTGCCTATCGATCCTAATGGTGGCATTATCCCACTCATATCGTCTGCTGGGGCTGTCCCCGATTTCGCAAGTGGTAGAGGTGATGATGGCATTGGTGGTCTTAATTTACCTGTAGCAACTGGTGTGGCGGAGGACATCGAGTCAGCTGCGTCGAGGCTGGAGAAGAGGAGAGATATGGTTGACAAGTTGAGCCGTGTATTAGGATGGTAAGTGATATCTTGTTGTCATTCCGCACATCCAATGGTTAATGACTTGTAAATCTTAAGCGCTCTGTGTCCTTCGGTCGATGGTCATACCCCTTGTCTCCACCACCCCATTACCCTTCCTTGTGGTCATACTTTATCATCAAATCATATAGTTATTCCTTCTCCACCTCCTCTCCATTTCACCAATGAACCGCCACACGAGATTTTCGCTGCCCAACAACGACAACATCAGCAGCGATTAGCGATTTGGGCAAACGTCATGTGCCCGATCCCGACCTGCAAGAGGTTTAGTCCAACTGCTAGCGCCTCCAGTGCGATGACAAACGTTGAATTGCCTGGAAGTCCCAATGCGGAGCAGGATAGTCAAGGTAGCTCTGACGCGCAGAGAAACGTGACGTCAGCATCAGGCGTACATTATTACCCACCAGCGCCTACTCCGAGTACAATGCCCGCTCCCCCACCAGCATATTCTTCCGAAGCTCCTTCTGCTGCAACGGCATCTCCATTACTTGATGTCACAGTCGACAAAATTCTTGCTATCATTCAGAAAGAGAAAGTCAGACTTGAAAATCAAGCAGTTAGAATTGTAGGCGAGGAAGATACAGATGTCGAATCGTCTGATAGTTCAGATAACGAGGCTGAATCTTCCGTTTTACCCCCTACTACTTCGCAATCTTCGTTGACCGACGATTTTTCTCATCTGAACCATTCCTCATCTTCAATTAGTCTGAACAGAACTGGCTCGAAGAGGCGTAGAGGAGATCGTAGTGAAAGAACGACAAGAAGATTATTACCTAGGTCAAGTTTGGGTCAAAACAATCAAAGCCAAAATCAAGATAACTTCGAAAAAGAATTATTAGCAACCTTGGAATGTGATGTATGTGCAATGTTATTGTATAACCCTGTGACTACACCATGTCAACATGTAAGTGATCAATTTTTATCATCATTGATTTTCTCGGTGATTGACCTTATTTACGTGATTTCATTCGACATATTTTACTAATGTTGGCACTGGTTAGTCATTCTGCTCGAAATGCCTTTCACGTTCCTTGGACCATTCTTCAAGATGTCCCGTGTGCCGACAAGATCTACCTAGCTTCGCATTCTTCCAGGATCATGCGGTTAATAAAGTGATATTGACTATTAGTGAGTTTCATCATTTGAAGTGTATTGCCTTGGTCATCGAACACTAACGGATGATCCGCTTCTTTAGTCAAAATTGCTTTCCCCGAAGAATACGTTGAGAGACAACAGGCTATCGAGAGAGATGAACGAGATGCGCGACTCAACACGCCCATCTTCGTTTGTACACTTGCTTTCCCGGGGATGCCGACGATCTTACACGTCTTCGAACCGAGGTACAGATTGATGATCAGAAGATGTATTGAATGCACCTCACCGAGGTTTGGAATGGTCTTACCTGCCAGAGGAACAGGTTCACCCCAACTCCAAGGACTCATGGAATACGGCACGATGCTGGAAATACAATCGGTACAGATGTTACCTGATGGACGATCCATGGTGGAGACCGTCGGCACACATAGATTCAAGCTTTTGGAGAAAGGTAACCTGGATGGATATACTGTTGGAAGAATTGAAAGGTATGTTTCTTCCCAACATTGCTCACAATTTACCAGTAATTTGTTTCGGATAAGGAGAATTTTTATCGTAAAATCATCCTTTTCCATTTCACATGCCCGAACATATTGAAGTTGTTCATTGCACTGTTGCATCGCTAACTTTGTTCGATCATTATAACCATATTCAGGATCGACGATGTCTCACCTGAAGAAGAAATCGCCATGGAAAGAGAAGCTGTCTTAGCTCGCGCAAACGCCACAGTGTCTCGGACTAAACCCGCTGGCCCTTCAGGTTCAACTTCATCCCCGGTCATCGCTTCTAACACCACTTCTGCGGAACTGGCATCAGGTTCAGGTAGTGGTAGTGCTTCCACTACTGGGATCCAGAGTGGTGTACCTGCTATTACTTCAGCATTGCCAGCGCCTTCTGTATTTGGCGGTATACCGACATTTGTCGCTGGACCCGGATCGGTGGACTTCGCCGCTTTGGCCGCTTCGTCGGCTCAATCTCAGACACAAACCGCCACAAGTGTGGATGATACACCCGAAACGACCGAGGAGCTGATGGCTATCTGTCAAGCGTTCATTGATCAGCTTAGATCAGGTAGTGCACCATGGTTGTTACAGCGATTGAACAATACATATGGATCTATGCCTACTGATCCCAGTGAATTCAGCTATTGGATGGCTTTGGTAAGTCAACTCATCCAACCATCTCCATATGTGTAATTGTTCGTGATGTACTGATAAGATTATCTAATAGGTGATGCCAATTGACGAATATGAAAAAGCGAGGTTGCTACCTATCCGATCACCTAGATTGAGGTTGAAACTGATCGTACATTGGGTTGAATCGCTAAGGTCATCTTGGTGGTGAGTATACTTTCAACTTGATGTGAATACAAGTTCAATCTGCTGATACGTGTATTGTTTGTACATATAGGTTTTCAAGCGGGTAAGCTGCTTGTTTTGACACGTTTCCACAATAAAGCTTAGCTGACTTCATTATTCCTTATTTTTCTGTTCCTTTTCCGACGTCCTCGTTGAATTGGGTAATGGTATATCATAAACAGGTGTGTTGTCGGTTAATCTGATTGGCATCTCCACTCCCGCCTGTACTGCTTATTCGATCGTTCATCAGAGTCGTAAGGCTAGTCCATTGGTTTCGACGATGAAGTTTCGTCTCCATAAGGATGGACAAGAGGGATATTTCGATATATCTTCTTATCATGAATATGTTTATACACAATATACGGGTTTCCCCACCTATCAAAATTACATCACGCATCCTATCACTGTATCTACCCTCACGTCTTTTTTCGTATATTGTATATCGTATACTGTATACTATATACGCCAACGCGCACAACCATATCACCATAAATAGATTTTCATTTCGGATTTCACCCTGTGTTCGGAATGAAAGGAGAGATATCATGCATGATTTGTAGCATATACATAAGTTGCACAAATAACAGTGTATTGTATGTTCCAGACTGTAATCCATCATAGCAACTTAATGTTGGTGTCTCGAAGGATCATACCCTGTTCCAGAGCCTGGATAGTAGTAGCCTGAATAATCACCAGATTGAGGTGGGTGCTGGTATGGGTATGTGTAATCTCCCGATTGTTGAGATGGAGGCGGAGGCATCTGATTGTAATTCGGGGGAAGTATAGGTGGGACTGTACAGCATCATCAAGGACTGGAACAAGCTGTGATTGTTTGCGATTTGTGATGAAGTCAAAGTGGAAGTGGCACTTACGAGAACCTTGAGCGTATGAATAGTTGTCAGAACCAGGTTGAGGCTGTACATTTCACAAGGACGAATCAGCTATCTCATACCCGACACAGTGCTTTAAGGACAAATTGATGTACTTTCAAGGGGAATAAAAGAAAGAAAGCGATGTACGATTGGTCTGACTTACAGGTGGATAACCTGTTGGTGGAGGAGGTGGAAAACCAGTCGCTGCAGGTTGACTAACATAATACCCTTGATGGGTTGTATGATGTCTTGGATCTAGAGAACCTTGAGGCCAAGGTTGTGCTTGTCGAGATTGGTGCCCATACGTCCCAGAAGTATATTGTACACTCGGTTCCAAGAAATGACCTTGGTTTCCTCTAGCTGTGACTGTGGATGATTCACCTGGAACCAGGTGAACGCCAGCTGAACCTTGGCTTTTACTTTTTTTATGTGATTGAGCATTCAATCTGAGAAAAGCTCCCTCTACCAGTTGTCTAGTCAATGTAATTACTGTTGCATTGTCTACATTCTTGAAATGGTTATGAAAGTCATCGTTGTTCTCATATAAGATCTTAGCTGCCGATGCACCTTCGTAGTAACCCGTGGTGTCCAACGTGTTGAGGTTGTCTAAGGAGTTATCAAGCTCTTTCTGAAGGGTGCTTACGTATCTGCTTAGCTTGTTTCGGCCGCCCGGCTCTGTATGAATTTGCCAAAATGGTAAGTAACCAACAATCGATAACGAGGTCGGTCAAGCGTATGAGACGAGACGTGGTTTGGTAGAAAAGTCATCAATAATCCAAAAAGGAGTGTATTAATATTGTATGGTTGGTGCAAAGGGGATATACTGTATACCGCACTGGTCTGTACTATACTCACCACTGGCGTTGTAGGTCGCCTCATACCCGGTACTCAATGTGATGACGTCCATGTTCCTATGTCGCTATGTTCGCGTAACTAGCATTGGTGTACAGTACATGGCGACTTCAGAGCACAGAGAAACTCACTAGTTTGCTCGATTACGATTTCGTTTTGCCTCCAGGTTACAGCTGACTGATAAAAATGAAGAAGAGTTGATGCAGCGTCCACAATTGAGCGATGATTTGCAGTCCCTTATATGGGTAGAAATCAGGAGTCCTGTGAATTCGGAGTAACATGCTGAGTTTGTCCCATATCGATCTCTGAATGTGCTCGATATTAGCATAACAGCTCCGATGCTGAGACTATGAAAGGACGATTCTTTGAGGTATGCTGTATATCGGACTCTGTAGAAGGTGATGTTCCGCAACTCATCAGTTCCTTTTTCGCTGGACGCTCCACTGGCGTAAGATACTGTACAGTAGGTGTGAACCAACATCCTCGTATCGTCTTGGTCATTGTATGATTCGTCATGCATTCGATGCGCTCCGACATTCATCGACAGAAACGGAAGGAAGACAAATCACGTCACAACCGCACTTCGCAACAGGGTACTTCTTCAACATTTGTAATTGGTTTTTTGAGGAGTGTATTGGTAAACATCATTCTATCTGGTTAATTATATCAGAGACAGGTAAACCATCACAGAAAATGTAGGCACACTTTGTACATAGCAACTTGTGTAAGAACACTGTGATGCAAATGAATTCCAGTACGAGATTTACTGTACCATACAGTACATGCTCGTGAAGTACAGCATTTGACCGCATTAGAGGTGTCTATCTCTAACAGGATCATACAATCTACCAGTGTGATCCGCAGTACTCGTCTCATCGTTCGATCGCTCTTCACTTGTGGAAGCGAAACCACCATACCCTTGTTGTCGCTGTTGATAATAGCTTCTCTGTTGATCCTCATAAGCCCTAAACTCTTTTGCCCTCGATAAAATCTGACTCATCAATACCTTCCCATTCGAGTATGAGCCGACACCGGTATCACCATAGAGTTCTTGGATTATCGTACTTCTCTCGCTGAAAATCGAATGCAGACCTTGTGTGAATACCTTCTCGTCATTCGCGAAAGCTACCAGAAAGGGATAGTCGAATTTTGACATTCTTCGAGAGAGGTTTTCGAGCCATGCTTGAGTTGCCGTGTCTTCATTTGGTAAAGTAAAGGTCAGAGAAACTTGTCTTTACGGATTACACACTCGAGTTGTACTTACCACATGAATTGTAAGTTTCGGTGTAATCTCGCATCGGTCTGATATTCATGTAATTCATCGTACTGAAATTGGAGTCATATTCGCTCAAAGGGATGACACCCTTCAGTACCACCCGTGAACAAACGTCAGTGTCCCAGAAAGCTTTAGAGAGGACAAACCGATATGTTCAGTGTGACTCACCTGAGATTGAGGAGTGCTGTATGATGCTGCATGTCCAAAGGGATTATGCACTTGACTTTGTGGCAGTTGAAGCTGTGATCGTGGCACAGCGACTGACGTTGACCCTTGCCCGACTGCAGGCTGGTCGTACCTCGTCATTTGTTCGACGTCGACTCTCTGTTGCGTTGTCAACGTGTTCCTAGATACTTGACTATGATAACTTGAAACCCCGAAGAGAGGTTTGTTGTTCCTCTTTCTCCCTTTGGCTTTTTTCACCGAGGCTAACTTGATCTGATCCATTGATCTTTCTACCATCTGCCTGGCAACTACATCTGAACCTGGATGACCGAGTACATATTTATGGTATGTGTCGCTCGATTCAGCTAGAGTGTTGGTAATGGTTACGTCGACTGATGGTCCAAGGGTTGATAAATCCAAGTGGGAGTCTGAGATGAGCTCAGATGTGATGTTATTGATTAACGATTTACCTCTTTTTGCTTTGTGTCCATGCCACAAGATCGATACAAAGTCAGCAACAGCGAGAGGGGCAAGGTCTGTACGGATTGTGTCAACTGTACTCACTACTCTTATCATACGTGGCTTGATGATGCGAAGAGAGGATGATATCGTAAGTGTCCATGTTTCTCCCTTTCGATCGGTGAGACAATGAGTTGTAGGTTATTGAAAGTGAAGTGAGAGCAAAGAGAAAAAAAAGGTGACCAAGTTGTTTATGGGGCGAATTCGTCTGCTGCCAACTCGGGAGGTGATATATATATATATAACACAATCTCTTTCAAAACGGTCGGGTTGCTGTAAGAATACACATCGATACCGTAGTTGGGTATCTGAGTTGACACAATCCCTGCCGTTGATTGAGATTGCTGAGTATGAATTTCTGACTTGGAGCGTTCTGAAGTTAAAAAACGATGATTGATCAGTCCAGATACGGTATGATCATATCATCCTATGTGAGAACCAAGGACGCCTGACGGCATTAGCCATTAACTGTCCGATCATCTTGCAAAGCAGTCTTATCGCAATTCGTGACGATACCCGATCACAATCACGATGACAAAGGAGCAAACTGATCTCAGATTCCTCGGAATATTCGTTATATTATCAGATATGCTTCTGACCGAGTCGGAGTATACTCAAGATACGCAAGACGCGTAGATATTGCTCACTTGTACACACTCGTATTTGCTTCTGAATCCTTCGAACTTCTTCCCAACCTTCCATTTCATATTCCGCTAGTTCTAGAATTTCCGATTGCTCCCCAATCTGGTACTCTGACTCGGTAAGTACACGCGTTACAGCCTCGGTCAGTTCGGACCTGCCTTTCCATGTTGAGTAACAGTCAGCCAACATTTGCTGTAAGTAAAATTGTCAATGTTTCTAATATAAAATTGCATGATCATGATCTTCCCCGATACCGTAGGAAAGGTATATCCGACCAACCGAGAATGTAGGGGAGAAGGGGGTATAACTACAACGTTTTCAGGTGTATCCATAACTTGACCCGATATTCTATCTTAAACCCTATCCATCGATATACTGCACTGGACAAAATCTGATGATGACGGTGACGGAAGCCTAACAGGCTTAAGCAGAAGGAGTGATAGAAGCGGTAAGAGGTTTATTCCTGTTGAAATCCCAGATCCTGTAGAGTTGAGCTACACCCGTAGAACCAACAAAGAAGTTGACGGCGGCGAGAGAGTAGTTGACTGGTGTGATCACGAATGAGTAACGAACCTATTACACGCAATAATAGGATAGATCAGTCAATCATCTGTGATCATATTTTACTCAAAGGTAGAGGAGAAGAGGTGCGTTTCAAAGTGTTCTGAGTGATACTAAGGAAGGCGGAAACGGGATTCTTTCGAATGTCTGAGTCTCACAATGACCGCCTCCAAAGACTCAAGACAAATCTTATACGGTAGGGTCTCCTTTTCCTTGTATGGTAGAAACACGTCTAAACGCATTCATCACCAGAGCACATTTAACCCCCGGATTCAGCTTGATCTTCCACTTGGACGTCTATGTTTTTTTCGTCTTACACCTTTCCTCTCAACAATATCGAGTGTCCACAACGTCTTTCCCATGAAGGTCGGGGGAAAGGAGAAAAGACAATCAAGATCAAAACACTCACCCAGATGAACCCTGTAGCAGCCAAGGCAACATTCTGAGAGACCGATAATTTATCTGCAGGTCTGGAAAGATCTTTCAATCCGGCAGCTACTAATCCCCATTTCGCCATAGGAGCCCAGAAGAAGATGGTTCTGTCGAGAGTTGAAGTTGATGATGAACGTGAATGGAAGTATCATTGATTGATGTTGAGCGAGACACAATTTATAAGAGCAAGGGTAGAGAAGGATGCGAAACCAGAAACGACCCATTGTCAGCGTTCCGGCCATGCCATGGATGTATTTCTCTTGATAAGGTATACAACTCACTTGGGTCCAGCAGGATGGTTCATGAACGCCTGGAATTTAGATGTCGTTTGAGCAGCAGCGGGAGAGGCCATTTTGATCAGATTTTCCTTCTCGGTGTGATGCTATCGGTAGGTTGTATAGCCTGAAGCGTCAACAGTCCGGGTTGTGAATGATGAAGTTGGTTGGGTACTAGTTGTTGATTATATTTATGATCCAGACTTGCGCATGTCATCAATAACGACGTCTCCACTCATTCACCACCATGAATTAACGGAGATCAAAGTGGGGGGACGGACACCGAGGTTGCTTGGACGGAGTTACGGAGTGGGAGGCAAGTGTGGCACTGGTACTCGAGTAGCACTGGTGTGGGGAATGGAGACCCCGCATCTCATCTCGAATGGTTGAACGATGAGATTCATCTGAATCTGAATCTGAATCTGAATCTGATGATCAGAAACGTTCGAGATGTCCTGATTCTCACTTTGACCTTTGACCTCATTCTTCGTGTTTGTTGTACCTGCCATAGTTCAATCATCATGATTCCGGCACCTCATTTGATCCTGTCCGGGATACTATCTATCATATCTGGTGTCACATCTGCGCCGGCATCAGCAGTCACTGACAGTGATCAACTCGTCTTAGGAACCAAACAACCGAGACCTTTAGTGATCTGGTAAGTGCATGACATATAATTCATCGCATCCAGTTGGAATAGGCATCTCATAGCTCAATGTAGGCACGGTCTGGGTGATACAGCCCTCTCATCCGGCATCTCATCGTTTATCGAAGATATCGAATCGATCCATCCTGGGATATTCGTCCATTCAGTTCAAATACCTCAAGGGGGTAGTTTAGACGATGAGAGAAGAGCTGGATTTGTAAGTATCTTAAATCAGATCTACTTGCTAGTAACTCAGGATCGCTAATATTTCCGACTGCTACAATTTATAGTGGGGCAATGCTGAGGAACAGGGCTGGGCGGGGTGTGAGCAGATCGCTTCTATACCTGAGCTGAAAGGAGGGGTGAGTAGATATCCCCTTTCTCTCTTGCATTCCAATCAGGCCTCAAGAACTCCACTTGCTATTGATTTCCACACTTCTCACTGACTGTGTTCCACTTTACTCTGACAGTTCGACGCAATGGGGTTCTCCCAAGGTGGTCTGTTTATGCGTTTCTACGCTCAGTATTGCAACGATCCACCTGTCCGTAACCTCATAACGGTAAGTTACATTGTAACTCAGATCAACAAGATCTCGTTATTACTAAAAATTCAATTCGATTCAATGGCATGCCAGTCGTTGTGATATGCTAACTGATCGTATGAGTCCAGTTCGGTACACCCCATTTTGGCATATCTGCTCTAATTCCCTGCCCCACCCCACCAACTCTCTCATGTCTCCTAGCGGCTCGGGCAGCTCGAGCGGGCATCTACACGCCTTATGCCCAATCACATATCGTGCAAGCTGCCTATTTTAGGGATACAGAGCGATTAGACGAGTTCTGGGACGTGAATACGTTTATAAGAGATCTTAATGGAGAAAAGGGATTGGGTGGCGACGACGGCGATGAGAATGATGAAAAAGGAAGGAATGGTAGTGGATTGGGTATAGAGGGGTTGGACAATTTCGTGGCTGTCATGTTTGATCAGGATCGTAAGCTGGTTTCTCATCATGAATCATGCCTATTCCTGCTGAGATTCTTGCATGACATTTGAGGCTGACTTTCTGGTTGACCGATTCGTAGGAACCGTATCTCCAGCCCAATCATCACATTTTGCAACCTACTCTCCTCTGAACAAAACAGTGATTATACCCATGACGGACCAGCCGATGTACATAGGTGATTGGATAGGCCTAAAATCGTTGGATGAGAAAGGTGGATTGACTTTGGAGCACTGCCCGGGGGAACATATGGATCTGGGTGGAGAAGGAGGATGCGGTGAGAGGATGGTCAGGGGCTGGGTAGGGTGGAAGGAGTAAATTGCCAAAATGGCTTCTATTGTGTGTGTTGACACTAGGCTCACTGCTTGCTGAATGAATCAGAGAAGAGTTCGGGGTCAATTTACTTATTCAATGTTTCGTTGCTGTTGCTGTCAGTGATAATCATACCAAATTCTGTTGTATAAGTATCTGCATGTATCATCAGATCTAACATCAATCATAATGAAAGACACTATATCGAACCGTCAAGATGGTTGCTAAACTGAACTGATTCATCACATGCAAACCGATATATCTGTCCGTTATTAAGTCGATTATAGAAGAGATAAACTTAGTTACCGAAATATATAAGTTTGATCATACTATGCTATATTCTCGAGTTCATCCTTGTAGGAGGCAAACTACCACCTGTATCCCTCAATCCATCTTCGATCCTTAACAATTCCCTATTTTGTCTGTCTTCTGTAGCTTGATCTATCATGACTCCGCCAACTTCGTCTTCACCTTGTGCTTGACCCTTCTCGTCAGTCCCACTTGCGATATCCTGAGTAGAGGACGCTGTAGCGTAAGATCTTCTGAGACTGTATGATTTCGTACATAATGTGATCTAGTTATCCCACAATCGTAATCAATATCGATCGCTACACGTGCGTGGAGCAAGACGATGAAAGAACAACTTACTCCGAGAGCAGCGCATGATAAAGCGCATCCGATAATCCAACATACCTAAACAATGACCCATCTTATTAGCTCAACGCTCAAGACTCTATCCGATGATGATTGCGTACTCACCCTCATGGAATTTGCAAAAGCCTCCATAACAGCATTCTTCATTGGACCCTCAGGAAGATCATGCAAGGCGTGATACCCTGCTGTACTGGTCGGAGCAGTGAACGACGTTCCATATCCATCAATCTTGGAAAACCTCGATCTCAGACCAGTATTGAAAACAGCTGTGAAGATAGCCACACCTATTATACAGTGTTCCCACTCAGCTCTCGATCTTTTGCGGAGGAGACAACAGTAAGCTTACCTATGCAAGCAGCTATAGAACGTGATAGGGTCCAAGCAGCCGTCGAAGCCGCCATATCCTTTCCGGGCATCGAAGCTTGAATAACCAACATCGGAGTTGAAATGGCGAGTCCCAACCCAGCAGCTACTACCACCTGTACCCCCTCTTGCGCGGCATACGATACGTCGTACTTCAGTACGGCATACCAGATTCCATAGCCTGTTGCACTTAGGACAAAACCCGCCCAAATTACCGGTCGTACTATGTGGAATCTCGTTGATATCTCACCAGCTAGGCAATTCAATCCAGTGGACCTGGTATCAGTACAGCATTGGATGTGTTTTATGTGTTGTGCCAAATGTTAGGAGGTGACCTGTACTTAACTTACCGATTATACTGAATATAGTCAAAGCCACACAAAAAGGTATAAAATCCACACCTGATTTGAGGGACGATGCACCACCTACACCTTGGAAGAATTGGGGCAACAGGAAATTGGCGGGCATGAACATGAGTGATTGGAAGAATAACCCGAACGTGAAGAATAAAGGTGTACGAGTTTTGAGCATACGCTATAGTCAATCCTCAATCAAATCAGTGAGTGACGTAGCGTTGGAGATGAAATTAGTATTAATTTATTGGATTTGATGAACTTACAGCAGGGATAATAGCGTTTTTCTTAGTGGTCAGGAAATGTATGACTGCCAAAGCTGTTGTTGCTACACCTGCGATGATTATTGGGAAGGCAGTCTTAGATCCGAACCCTTCGTCGGCAGCGTTTGAGAAGCCGACTACTACCATAGCTGCTGCAGCCATTATGAGGATTCTGAAACAGAATGCAAAGATCCGATGAGTGGCAATTCGGAAGCGGTCAAAGCGAGACTTACAGTCCAACGAAATCAAAGGATTTTCGTAGTCCGGAAATGTCACTTCTTTGTGTTCTCTTGAGGTTTAAGAAGAAGTATAGGAGTACAAGTGCAACAGCACATATAGGTATGTTGATATCTAATGTTATATGAGACATATTAGAATAATTGTCTGGATATGAAATGGATAGTGTTTGACTTTAAACTTACAGAAACACCATCGCCTGAAGGAGAAAGTGAATTAATTCAGCTATGTATGTATGATTTGAGATGAACTTCGGTATCGCTCACCAACTGGCTTTAGTCGTTAGGACACCTCCAAGGATCGGACCGAGAGTTCCTGCCACGCCCCATGTGGCGCCCATGTATCCTTGGTATGCTCCTCGCTTTTCAAGGGGAACGACATCGGCTTTAGACAAGGTGATCAGTGTCGGTCGTACGTCAGACCTTGAAAGAGGGCAAGGTACACTCACAAACAACAATTAATGATAGGCTGACTACTGATCCTCCACCTAGTCCAGCAAATGCTCTAGCGACGATCAGCCTGATTATTCATAGCTCATCATCGTCAGCTACGTTGTATATATGATTATCCGATCGATCAATTGGGGAAAAACCTACCAGGTAGCATTCTTTGCTGCACCGCATAGCGCAGAAAAGACCAATAAGATGATAACAGCCATATACAAAGCAGGTTTCCTTCCTACTATATCTGTCAATCGACCATTGACCGGATTCATCATGACCTGACTCAGCAGGTAAGAAGTACCGATCCATGAGTATTCGGATGGAGTGGTGTTGAATTCGGCTGCTATGGTTGGTAAAGCCGTGGAAATGATCTATACATCGAGTGATAATCACATTCAGCCGTGTGTACTGATGAAGAAGAAGAGTGACAGTGATGGAGAGGACAAGGCGTACAGATTGATCGAGAGCTGAGATAAATCCAATCAAACCGATTCTAATCATCCAGCAACCCAAAATAAGTATTTCGCGTACCATTACTGGACAGCACACTCACGAAGGCATCACTATCCAAAGATTGTTTTTTGGCATTTCCGGCTCCTCACCGAATCTCGTATGATCAGACGTCTGAGCCTGGACTTGTTCGACATTTTCGGCATCTTGCTCCTTCTCGTTGTCATTTGGCGAGGCGTCCCAATCTTGCGTCTGGATCTGAGGGAGGGCTCTTTCTATCTCATCTATAGACCGGTTATCGTTGTTATTTCCTGACATCGTGATTTTCGTATCTGTATTGGTGTGTATGTCATGCCAGGCCACGGATGTATGGATCGATTACGAGGGCATACAAAAAAGAGAGAATTTAATGAGATATACACTTGAGTCTAAGTCAAGAGCCAATGTTAATTTTAAGAAGGAAGCAAAGCATGGTGCGTACCGTCGAAATGGCACAAGGTCTCGGTCAACCCCGATAACCCACCCAAAAGTTTCCAAACATTGTGCTTTTGTCGGGGTAATCCAGGTCCGGAATGTGATCGGCGCCGGAATTCACCTCGAGCGATGTGGAGGTGAAGCATACGAGTAACCATAAAATGTTGGAGTCTGGATTCACACTTTGAGGAAAGGGGAATCACGAGGGATCGTAATATCAGTAGTCTGAATAATAGCTGAGTGATGGATCGAATGTACGAGTAAATGATCCATCCCAATGGGCATCTCACCTGCTCTCGCAAAAGCAAGTATAGCTACATGTATATCAGCTACATATTATGGAATCATCGTGTATCCTATTCTACATGACTCATAGACCTTATATCGTCTTGTTGTCTGCTAGGCATCTAAAGGACCTCCCATCTCTGTACACCCATACTGACCAGTCTTACGAAAAGCTCTTCTCTTCTTCCCACCCTGGTAAGATGGATTGTTGTACCTTCATCTTTCTCACTTCCTACATGCTCAGCGATCTGTTGAGTACGAGGTTTGAATCGGATCGTCAGTCCTAATCCTTCGATTTCGGCTCCTGAGGCCCATCCTAGGGCCATACGAGGCATTGATACGTGACTCTGCAACGCAAATGTCAAGGTCAGCATAAGGAAAGGCAATGACCAGTTGAGATATAAACATGAGATAAGCTCACCTTCTTGATCTCAACAATATCGTCAACAGGCCAGACGAAGTGTTCCGATTTTCCAGAGATGGGTACGAAAGTGATTCGAGGTTCTTTCACAATATCGTTCCTATTTTCCAGAATGATATGTCCAGAAGTCTTATCAAGTTTACATGGGTAGGCTGATACGACAAGAAGGACACGAGTGATCAGCCATGTGTGGTGGATGTAATTGGACTCACAGTGAGGTGTACCATCATCTTTAACATGTCCCTTGAAGAACAATTTGTCCACTTTGGATCCGATCTTTTCGCCAGTCGTCAGATCCATTTCTCCACGCTCGATAGCCTCATTACGTGCCTGTTTTTTGTTACCGTCCACTGCGACATCTCCGTGGAAGGCAGCCATCTTTTTCCCAGCAGCTTTGAAGGCTCCCAATATGTGAGACTTGGTCTTGTGCTTGGCTTTTGTGGTAGCTTCGGTAAGTCCGCCTTCTTCTTCAGCTTCCAAGACTTCCGCATCGTCTTCGGCGGTAACTGTGGCAGGAGTAGTGTCTTTGATTGCTTCCTGTGGATACAAGTCAGTGTGGGCAATCGACTCTGAAATAATTTCGGATTACTGACCTTAGGGGTACCTTCGAGAGGAGGAGGACTGTAAAAGTGGTTAATACAGATGCAATATAGATGAGAGTCACTAAGTATGTCACTACTTACGGTGGTCGTGGCAAGGGAGCGTTGAGTGCTTCTGCAACTCGTAGCAAGTGAAGAGTCAATTGAGCATCGGTAGGAACGCCAGATAGAATAGAGCTGTGAGATATTGTTGTCAGCACCTCGAGTTCAGATGACTGGAGAATTAGGTCATATAAAGCATATCGGTTCATTTACTTTCTGATATCTATCAGCTCTTGCCAATTTGGTGGCAAGTACTTGATCATTTCCTTTCCAGCTCTGATCAATAGAGGTTGACCCCAGAATCCGACACCGAAGAAGAAGGTAGCGGACCTGGCAAACACCCAGGGTGGAACGAAGGTGAATAAGAACATGACAGGAACGAGGAATGCACCGGCAATTTTAAATCGAGCGTAAGAGTCGGGGTAAGGGGCGGGAGGTGAGAGAGCACTATAAGTACCAGTCGCGTGAGCATCACGCCTAAGACTGGCTCCTCGAAACATCTCCACTCACTTGGTCATTCTTTCCATAGTATCAGCGAAAGCACCCAATCCTTCCTCCGTAGCTTTAGTCATTTTCGATACCATTTCATCCCTCTTCCTCTTAGCTTCTCTTTGAGCCAGCTTCTTTTTTTCCTTCTCACTCAGAGGTTTATCAGGTGTGACGGTCTCCCCACCAACGACGACAGCTCCCGACTCGAGACCTTGCGATTGATCTTTACCGTGCTTTTCACGAGTTACGCCAGGTTGACCAGGGGGTACATCGTCATCGGGATTGGAGTCTGATTCAGATTCGGTATAACTTTTACGTTTCTTCTCTCCTACACTCGAATTCCCAGCTTCTTTGCCTTTCTTTCGTCCGTCCTGTGCAATTCACATAGCTAGTCAGTCTATAACCCTTAGTGAAGACTGAAAGGGTTGATAGGGGTACTCACAAAGAGTAATCTAGTCGTATAAGCCTGCAAGATACTTGTAGCTTCGAAAGCTTGTTCCTCAGCCTGTTCAGCCTTACTCCTATGAACTGTTTTACCATCTACGTTTCCTAGTATACTTTCATCTCCTTTCTGGTTGGTAGGGTCGGTAGCACTGGGAGGAGTGAATGGTGCAGGAGCGACAGGAGGGAAGAACCATCTTCTACAACTTGGGAAACACACTATAGCGATGAAGAATGACACCACACCTGCAACAGCATAGCCGAATATCCAACAGATGAAATACGCAGCACAGAATGATCCAGTCCTCCATCGTTCTTCGGGTGCCCAAGACATCATTCGTCGGACTTCTCTCATACCCATAACAGAGGATGGACCAACAGCTGCGAAGACCCTTTCGAGATTTGATCGCAAGACATCAGAATGAGAGGGGAGGTTGGGTAAAGTTGAGGGTCGTAAATCCGGTTCTTTAGGTGGCAGGTGATGAGCAGGATGAAGAACATGTGTGATTTGCTACCTCCCTCAGAAACATTAGCAAAAAGAGGCGGCCAAGTACTCTACCAGGGAAAATTATTCTTGACACTTACCACGTCAAATCGTCTCAGCATTGCCCAGAGTCTATCATCTTCTATACCAGCTACGACCGTTCCTTTAGGCTTTTCGCCTTTCAGCTCCCTCGCTTCCGCTTTTGTCTTCTCGACCTCTCTATGGACCACGGCGGGATTTTCATTCTGAATTGCTTCTTTCTGCTCTTCTGGGTGGGTTGCAGCATTGGTAGGTAAAGCCGTTGGCGCAGATTCGGACGAAGGCTTGTTTGGGTCGATAGAGGCCGTGGGAGCTTGAGCTTGACCTGCATGAGCTGCTGGCGCGGTCGTTCCTCTTGACGGATCCGATGGGTGTGTTTCGGTAGATGGGACGGATGGGACAGCAGCCTCATGAGGTTTTTCGTGAAGGATTTGCTGTGCTGCTGGGTGGTCGGTGTTGCTGCTATCTACCGTAGGACCACTGGCGGTCTGTCCAGCGACGTTAGGGTCACTCGCAGGATGCACGTTGACCGCTTGGCTGGAGGCCGATGGAGTCGCTGGTAAGTCCTTCTGAACAGGGGGATGGGCCACCGTAGCGGGTTCGGCAGGTGGCACGGTGGTAGTTGGAGCGGGCTCCACAATTGTCTGCCCATTGGCAGAAGAGTGTGATGTAGGTGGACTCAAGTCCATCCTGTCTGATCAGCGGTGTCTTGATCGTAGGATCTATAAGTGCTCAGCTGGGGAGTGATATATGATGGATGTATGGGAGTATATATACAAAAGGGTGATACGAAAGATGTCGAGGTTGATGGCCATCATGAGGATGAGTGTCATCTCAAATTGGATTTTTCCCATCAAATGGTTAAAAAGATGAAATGACGTCACTCCGTCATTCCCGGTTCGACGTTTTCTGCAGATCTTCTCGTCATACAAACAACCTTCCTATGCATGACTTTGTATCCCGGTACGCAACAATGGGAGACAAGCATATTTGTCTGCTAGGCAATCAAGATGAGTCAAATCTGTTGTTTAAGGGCAGGACAGCGGCCTCTCTTCGGGTCAGATCAAGGCTATGACGCATGGAGAAGGGGGACGACCGTTCCATTCACCAGTGACAGCGAGCTGACCCGAAAGTGACCACTGTAGGTTTCCATGAGCATCCTTTCAAAGGACGTTTCATCTTGTTCCTCCGCTAGTCACGATTATCCGCTTGAATCTCCCTCGCTTTCATGGGAGCATAGCACATTTCTGTAGGATACATAAAGCACATCCATTTGCCACTCATGACTCCTAAACGATTCGCTAACAACAAGTCAGAAGCTCATTGATGATGCAAGACTATTTCAGTTTACCCATCGAACCGGAAAACCCCGAGAGGGAGTACAATGAAACTCGAAAGAGTCTTGAGAGCTGCATCACTGGAATTAGCAGCCTCACTGAGAGTTTGGGTATTACCTTGCGACACCAACAGGATGACCAATCTCTTCTCGATATATACAGAGAGTTCCAGCATACTTTCGAACACACATCAACGCAATTCCATCAGCAGGAAAACTCATTGGACGCTATCATGACCAAGCTCGAGTTTAGCTCTGATGAAAAACAAGAAGAATTGGCCGAATGGGGAAGTCGACGGGAGAGTGCAGCTGCAGGTTTTTTGGAAACCATGAGAACGCAATCGATGATCACTTCTCTCCAGGTGCTCGCACAAGTGAACAAAATATATGAACAGGCAATACAGGGTTCGAAGAACAACGTTTCAGACAATGACATTATTAGTGAGAGCTATTTGAAAGAGGTGCAGGACGCACGTAGAATGGCAGAAGAGTTCGGATCATTGATACAAGCCTCTGTATATCAAGCTTCGGAGGATAGTCCTCTGGGCAAAGCCTTCCAATCCTATTGTAGAATGAGGCCCCAAGTCGATGAGCTGACATCGCAGCCTGAGTCGAACACCGCAGCAGAGGTAGCTGGATCATCAAACGATGTCGAGATGGATTACTTGGCTGATTTACTGGCCACCAAATTCACAGCGGCCTAGTTAGGGAGATATCACCTGATAGATATGTTGTGGGGGACATACTGCTGATGAAATGCAAATTCCATGAGTAGTCTCTGTCAGGGAGTCGGGTCCACTTGATTCCTCCCGGAGCCCGGTTGAGACCCACCTGCGCAGTGGAGATTGCACCTTACGATAGTGCCCAAGTTATGCGAGCCCGTCTGACCTGATCACAAAGAGTTGTAAGCGAGGTTTTCCATTGATCACCTGACCTTTCATGCTAATGACAAGCGTTGATGTCGGTTTTCTCGGTCAAATCGATGAGAAACAACCATCTCGTAAAAAAAGACGATGAAGGGATCAAATTCCCACACCATAAGCGAGTCACTGTCATGTTTGATTTCATATGGGCGTCTATCAAGCGCTTGCGGGTATGGTGAATGAATTCACTTTCTTTCACGTCTCCATAAACTCATACGGCTATTCCTAGACCATTGTCGATATGTTTTCTATGCATTTTGAACCCCGTTTAGGTCATTGTATCTTACCAGATCATCCATACCTTATTCAGAATCTCCTGCAATATGCATACCTCCCTTGCGACCCTCTGCGGACTCATCACCGCTCTTACAGTGTCCGCCCACGGCACTCACGGTAAAGTCGACCCATGGAACGACGAATATGCCAATACCCCTGATCTCTCTTTCAGCGGAGTGACCTCTTTCGCCCATCTCCCTCATGTGAAATGTTTAGATAAGCCTGAACAGGCTTTCGATGTAGCTCTGCTGGGTGTTCCGTTTGATTCAGCCGTTTCGTTCAGACCTGGTAAGTCAAACATCTGTCAGTACGTTGGAAGAAATCGGAGCTAAATGTTGGTTGGCAATGAAGGTGCCAGATTTGGCCCATACGCTTTGCGAAGTGGTAAGTCCAATTCTTCTCTCTGCTTCAATCGATCACATGAGCTGACTTAGATCTGTTGTTGTTGTCGAGCAGGCTCAAGAAGGCAGAGACCTGAAAGAGGATATACCAGTCGGCTCAAGGTCAACCCATACACTAATGGTCTTTACGTTGTGAGTCAACTTAGAAAAGTCCTACTTCTACATTCTGATCAAAGCTAAAGTCCGGAGGTCTCACATAGCTCGATTGCGGAGACGTCCCTGTCACCCCCTTCGATCCCGAGACAGCCATCAAGCAAGTGAAAGCAGGCTACAAATCTGTCTTACATCATCCCATAGTCAACGAGGAGGAAATGAAGAGACTTCACATGCAGAAGGGTTTGGATGGCGAATATCATCCTAGGATAATTGCTTTGGGAGGCGATCATACTATCGTAAGCATCTTTGTTCTCCTCTGCGATCCTAAGAAAAAAAAATATAGGTGTAAATTTTTTGACAATTGTGGAATCCTATCTATAGGTACTTCCCATCCTTGATGCTGTCTCAGAAGTCTATGGACCAGTATCAGTCATTCATTTTGATGCTCACATAGATACTTGGAATCCCAACCGATACCTCGGTAGTGTATCTCTTCAAGCTGATGTCAACCATGGTACTTTCTTCTGGCACGCTTATGAGAGTGGATTCATCAAGGTCAACTCCTCCATTCACGCAGGTATAAGGACCAGATTCGCTGTGAGTAGGGCTTCCTCTACAATCTCAAATCGGCATCAGGATAAAGTCTGATACAGTTCATGAATGTGTAGGGACCTGAGGATTTAGATGATGATGTCACTGCTGGATTCGACCTCATTCACACTTTCGACATTGATGATCATGGTGTAGAGTGGATCGCCGAAAAGATCAAAGCTAGAATCGGTACTGGACCTGTTGTCATTTCATTAGATGTAGATGTCATGGACCCTTCGATCGTTCCTGCTAGTAAGTCTAATTCTATCTCAAGAGCGGGTTGGTGCTGATGTTTCACTGGATGTAGCTGGTACCCCTGAGTCTGGAGGATGGACTTCGAGAGAACTTCGACGAATCATCCATTCTCTCGTTGGCTTGAACATCGTTGCTTTTGATGTTGTCGAGCTATCGCCCGCTTACGATACTCAAGGTAAGATCTTCCTATATCCCTACTATCAACAGTGGAGCACTGGACGCTGACTGTCTGATTGTTGGCAATATAGCTGAAATCTCTGCCATCGCTGCCGCCGATATGGTATATGACTTCTTGAGTATCCTTGCTCTTGGTGTAGATGGCAAGTCGACACAAAAACCGGACGCTAGAACCGTTGATGAATTATAGGTCATCGTTTGCACGAAGACACATCAATATCAATACCATTTTATATAGCATATACACTTTATATCAATTCATTACATGCATGCATAAATCATCCTCATATATTGTTTTAACCGAAGGGGTGGTACCCAGATTGTTCCGAGCTTGTCTTGACGAAAATTGAAAGGGATTTTATCGGCCTGGCCTCATTCACAATCGCAACAACAGCAAAATGTAGATGGGATCCGTACATGCTCTTCTCATATACAATTAGGCTAATATTGTACAATCCATATGTATCCCTATTTGTTTATACCATTCATCGTGAGTCGCTTCGAGCAGATATTTGTCCTAACCTCGTTGAGTAAGGGCATTCGCATTTGGTTTTTCGGGCAAAGCCTCGTCGTTCGATACGAAGTGATTATAGATCATTCGCTAGAACAACAATCAGCACTGTTTCATCCGATCTTGTCTCTTCTATGGGTATAATAGAGCTTACCTTGAGATGATCGAAATACGTAAAAGGTTCTACGGCTTTTTCACCAGCAGGTACCATCCCTGGCAAAGTCTGGATGACCTGATCTCTCTTAGGTTCAAAAAAGAATGGCATCGAGACTCGGTAATTTGATCCTCTGTGGATGACCCGGTGGTAAGTCGATTTGTATTGATGTCCCGTCAGAGTATCGATGATATCTCCAATGTTCACCACGTATGCTCCGGGGATGGGATCGGCAGGAATCCAACTACCATCTTTTGATTCGACTAGAATCTTTTTTCGTTAGCCGAACACATACACACACACACACACACACATAGATACACAAAAACAACCAAATGGTGAAGGATGTCAAGGTGACTCACCCTGTAAAGCCCCTGGAGTATCATCCGCCAAGAGGAAAGTCAAACATCCGTAATCCGTGTGCGCACCACATGAAATACCTTTATCTAAATCGTATTCCTCTGGTAAAGGTGGATAACCAATGACTCTCAACACCCAATAATTATCATCTTGAAGTTGGTCAAACATCTCTCTGTGTCCTAAGGCATCACACATAGCTCTCATGAATGCATGACCAATCTTCTTCCTATGGATCAAGAACATTTGTCAGTGATTGCCCTGTATCGGAAGCCAATTTTCCTGAGAGAGACGGAGAACTCACATCTTCTCGGTGTAATCAAGTAGAGTATCTCTGAAACCTGGTAAATCGTCTTCTGAAGGCCAGAGTTGACTTCCTTCAAGCTGGGCTGTTGATGGGTTTTCAGGTTCAGGGTAGATATCGAGAGCCTATGGAAAGATTTCACCATTCAGTGTGAGCCCAACCATATGAAAGGGGCAGAAAGGAAAGCTCACCTCTTGTTGGTCCCTCTTAGCATATGTGACATTCTCACCAATCTTTTGATAACCCCTGACTCTATCCATACTCTTGAAGATGTGAATCGAGTCTTTCTTTTCTTGGGGTTGTTCGAAGAACTTGTGACCAAGCTTGAGGAGATCTTTCATATATTCCGGTGCAAGTCCATGACCAGTCACGTAGAAGAAACCTGCTCAATGCTGATTGTTAGCTACATTCTGATGATATGGACGGCATGAGCCCAAAAAATAGCTCACCAAACTCTCTGCATGCTTTGTCGAGCGTTTGACTAGCTACCTTTCGAGCTTCTTCACTGGAAGACGAATCAAGATAAGGTGAGATATCAACGATGGGAAGTCTTTCGGTACTGACCAACCCTTCGGCGGATCGATCTTTGAGCATCTCAATATCAGGCATCGTGAGTGTGAATAGATTATGTACAGAGACGAGAGAGTCTAGCTTCGGTCGAGCGTTCGATACACTACTAAGCTTGTTCAGGTATGTAAGTTTACCACACGTAGACTTCTGTACGATTTACACTGTGCAGTCATATATATCTTCTTGACCTGACATCACGAGGGCAAGCATGATATGGGCGCTTGTATATCTATCAGAGCAATAGGCATCAAGCGCTCGGGATCACAGTATGGAGAGAACACTTCGCTCTGCCCTCTGGTTCGCATCCGACAAATGATATGATGAGGTACCTGTTATCATTCTGCTCCGAAAGACAGAGTTCGGAGATCTCCCAAAACGGCAACTCACGATTGACATGCATGCTCCCCTTGTAAACGCCCAATTAGTGACCCTGGCGCTTGGAATGAAGACCGGATCTAAATTAGTCTACCAAATCAGAAGGCTAGAATACAGTAATGAGATAACGCAACTCCACTCTCCTGACACGCCAAGCCAAAGGTTGTTTTTTTTTACTGTAATTGTGAGGAGATTAACCGATCAGGTCAGACAGTAGCACCAGCGGACCTTATCGATTGGATCTACGACTCTACGAGTACGATTCATTTGAATTGTCGGTCGTCCCACCGGTCCTCAGGTGGGATGCTTAAGCGAAGTGAACATATCTCCAGTCGATCTTTTTGCCGGGTCTTATCATACCTCTTTGTAGACCGATACTATATATATATTCACATAACGGAGGAATGTTGAAGTAGCTCTTTCCCAATTCCAACACTTCCACTTTACATACGATTTCCATCATGTCCTACGAACCCAAGGAAAAGGACTTGCAAGATTATTCCAGCGAGCCTCAATCGGCTGTCGTTGATGAAGTCAACAGACAAGGCCCGGAGGTAGACCTCGCTTTGGCTGATGATCCTCATCGGTAAGTTAGATTGTCAAGCCAAAACTCGGTTTGAATATGACTAATTCTGTTATTAATACATATACAGTGGTCTCCGTATGCGACATGTCCAACTTATTGCGATCTCAGGATCTATCGGATCAGCTCTGTTCGTCTCTATCGGAAACCCCCTAACCAGCGCTGGGCCTATTGGTTTGCTTCTTGGTGTGGCCATTTGGTGTGCGGTGGTCTGGGCCGCCAGTAATTGTTTGATCGAAATGACTTGTCTTTTACCTGTCGATGGAGGTTTTATCCACTACGCTGGTCGATTCGTTGATAAGAGTTTTGGTATGGCTCTCGGTTGGAACGTAAGTCTTATCTATCTGTTCGCTGTACGAACAACGCGTGGAGATACTGACGATTTGTTTGATATGATAGTATGTTATCACCCAACTCGCTTTGATCTGTTTCGAACTTGTCTCCTTGAACGTTATCGTCGAATACTGGACTTTGACTTTACACCCTGCTATCATCATCTCAGTCGGATTAGTCGCATTCTTCATTATCCAGATTTGGTCCGTTCGATGGTTCGGTGAAATCGAATTCTACATCTCAATCACCAAGGTATTCCTCATGATCGGTCTTACCTTGTATACATTCATCACGATGGTGGGAGGTAACCCACTTGGTGACAAGTACGGTTTCAGATATTGGAAGACCCCTGGTCCTTTCGCTGGTGAAGTCAACTTCAGAAAGGTTTTGACTGGTATTTTCGATTCATTGTCTTGGGCCACCTTTGCGTAAGTACAAACTTCTTCCTGGACGTTGACATGGGAGCATTTCGCTTATACTATGATTCCTCTTCGTAGCGTCGTCGGTCCCGACTATATCTCATTGATTGGTGGGGAAGTTAAGAACCCCCGAAGAATCTTACCTAAGGCTTTCAACTCTACCATCTACCGTATCTTATGTTTCTACCTCACTGGTGCCCTTTGCGTCGGTATCGTCTCTTCTTCAACCGACGAGAACTTGCTCGGTGCCATCTCTGCTGGAGCTCCAGGTGCCGCTAAGAGTCCTTATGTCATCTGTAAGTACAATCGTCCCAGGTTTTCTCATGACTTTAGCTAATCTACTGGTGAACTTTAGCAATGAATCGACTGGGCATTCCCGTCCTTCCTTCTCTCGTCAACGCCCTCATCCTCATCAGTATCTTCTCCACAGGAAATTCTTTCGTATTTGTCGCTTCTCGATCCTTGTTCAGTTTAGCCCACAAAAACCAAGCTCCCGCCATCCTCAAGAGAGTCAACAGACATGGTGTACCTTGGGTAGCTGTCTGCGTTACTCTCGCTTTCGGTTGTTTGTCATACCTTTCCGTTTCATCTGGTACAGTCAAGGTATTGAATTGGTGGATTAACCTGGTCGGTGCCGCTCAACTTGTCTCCTGGACTTGTATCGGATTGTGAGTTTCTTCTATCGTCTGTTCTATAGAAATCATCAAGCTGATATTCTATATCTCCACTAGCACCTACCTCCGATTCAGATCAGGATTGAAAGCTCAAAACCTTCTCAATACTAACTACCTCCCTGTGAAAGGATACCTCCAACCTTTCTCAGGATGGTACGTCGTCGTCTGGTCACCTATCGTATTCTTCTTCAGGTAGGTTCCGTCTTCTTTGCTTCTTAACCGTAAACACTGCAGTCAATTGACATGTCATGTTTTCGTTATTCCAGTGGTTACTATCTGTTCTACCCCGGGGCATTCGCTGGACCAGACTTCGTGTTCGCCTACGGAAGTATTTTCATTTTCCTCGCCATCTACATCGGATCCAAGATCTACCAGACTGTATATCAAAAAGAGAAGCACTTTGTCGTTCCCGCCAACGAAATCGACTTTGTATCTGATATCGACCATATAGACGCTTTGACCCAGGCTTCAGAAGCTAAGAGAGCTAGTAAACCTCAAACTAAAGCTCAAAAGTTCTCGGATTTCTTCTTCTAAATAGAGTTTTCTATGTTGTCGCGGATGGTATATATCGTTGTTACGTCGTATATAAAATTTTGCCATGGTTTGTTATGCACGATCTTGATGCTGTGAGAAAAACAAGCGTGATTGCTATTTGGGCGGGCTGCACTGCTCCACTTGGTCGCCATTCCCTTTCGAAACATTGCTCTTAGACATGCAGAGTGGTCAACCCTCGAAAATCTCAACTCATATCACATGATCTCTCGAAGGGCAAGAAAGAAGCACATGCGCGGCACAAGACCTGGCTAGGGCATGCTTCCTCAATACAACAATACGGAATACTTCGATCTTCATATTTACAAGAGCATAAGCAACCTACTTCCTATGCGCACCTCCGCATTCCTCCTCTACCAAGTCGAACTATATTAATCGGTTGTAAGCGGACAGGTATAATTTCTATAGGCCCAACTTACAAATGGTAATGCCTCAAATCTTCCAGCTTCCTCAGTACCAATCTCTCGTTGCCTGCACGTGCTCTATGAGCCATAACACCATAATTCGATATTGCAAGCGAGCAAGCGACTTACGTGAATTCCGCTACTTCGCTGGAAATGCTTATGGGTTTAGATCCGGTCATAGCAGCAGCCGCTTCAGCAGTCAAGATTGTCCTGCATTCATTCTCCAATCTATCTCATCATAATTGATTAGCTTGTGTCGTGGATGACGATTACTGCGACTGTACTTACAACATGAACCAAGCAACAGCACTTTCGATACATCCTCCAACAGTCAATAAACCATGATTTTGCATGATCAAAGCTTTTTTACCACCGATCTTATCAATTATCATCTGCGACTCGTTCTTCGATAACACAACACCATTGTGATTATCGTATAGCTCAACATCGTTATAGAATACAGCAGAATCTTGCGAGTAGAAAGGCAAGTTTCTACCCAACGTCGAAAAGGCTTTACCGTATGGTGAGTGGGTATGAACGACCGAATCTATTTCTGGTCGAGCGGCATGGATCGCAGAGTGGATAATGAATGCCGCTGCGTTGTATCGCTGTTGATGAGGTTTACCACCTGCTACGATCTTACCGTGGTGATCTACGAGAAGGAGGTCGGAAGAGGTCATTCGTGAGAAATGAAGGCCGTATGGGTTAACCTAAGGATGAGCCAGCCATCACCGGTAAATCACATCTCACGTAGGGAGCGATGTCAGGCGAATATGATGACTTACCCAAAAGCATTCCCTGTCAACAGGATCTCTCGAAGTCAGATGGCCAGAGGCTCCTTCACCTATTGGTGACACACGATTGCCATAAACGTTTGTACTGAAAGACAGAAAGGCTAGGAGATCAAGTAAGACCTAAGTACCTACACATTCCTTCTCTAGCAATGACTCTATAAGCCAAGGCCAATCTCTCCTTCACATATTCTCGTTCAGCATACTTATCGACAAATGTAGGTGGGGGAGGCCCAAAATCAAATGATAGATCGGCCATGGGGGCAGATGCAGATGAGGTCGATACCATAATTTTTGCAGTTGACTTTTCTCTTTCTTTAGGGTTTTCCAAGCAGATAATGGCTTGTGCTGCTACACTATCAGGAATAAAACCTCGAATCAAATATACAGGAAGCAAAATAATGATTAGCTGGTTGTTGGTTGTCCCATTGGAGTGTAACTGTCGCTGTCCTCCGATGTTGTAGTTATCCGTATGCGCACAGACCTCTAAACGCGCTACATATAGGTGGAGGGCGCTAAGGATATCTGCAGGTGAATGAATGGCTCGCAGATAACCGGAAGTTGCACTTTTGGTGCTGCTAAGCTCATGGTGGAATGCTAAATCTATCGCCAGATACATAAGGATCTTCTCCAGTACGTACCATCTGTCATAAGGCCTAAGAGCTATCAAGGAGCCAAACGTCCCCGGATTATCGGATCAAGCTCTGGTTCGAAGTTCAAAATCTGCGATAGATCAGCTCCAGCTTCGACCGCATCTAAACTAAGCAAACACCATGGCCGCACGCGCATCAACCAGAGTATCCATCGCTTGGTCGGGAGCAGAACCTATAGAAGATACAGATACGCTCGTCCTTACTATCGATGGGTATTCATTGGATCTGAGAGTGTTCAATTCGGGTCCTGATGAGGGGAAGATCGACTGGTCCACTATCGCGCACGTAGGTGAGGTAGAAGGATCCACCAAGGGTATGTAGTTATCATAGTAGTCATGTCCTTGGCTATCAGAATACAACAAGGGGGAATGCTGATTTGCGGTATGATATATCTACGTTGCAGAAAATCCAATTCTCAAGTGGGATCACATCATCGATTCTCGTCCACCTACCGATATGCCCGATCAGGGTAAATTCGAGACTCTCCCCAATGGAGATGTGATAGAAATTGGTATAATGCACAATCCCAAAACCAACCTGTATGAGGACTACGTGGAAACATGGCGTAGGATGAAATTGCCCGCTGCAGCACCTTATATCGTTTTAGCGTCGGAAGATGGAGGAATACAAGCGTATTTAGGGAGAGTAGGTGAACACGCTTTGGGATTGGCAAAGTCGGAAGATGGAGAATATTACGCTCGGAGAGATAAAATGGAAAATGGCAAGTGGAAGAGGGTATATCAATTCGGAGAGAACATCGATAGTCTGCTGCCTGATTTACCGACTTCCATTCCGGAAGAATGGTCAAAGAATGATAATGTTACTTTGGCAGGGGAAAGTAAATGGGTTGTTAAAACTATAGGTAAATTGTAGAGTGACGATTCACTCTCATTACACGTCGATGTAAAATGTACATATCATACAACATAAATTTCCCAGTCGTTTTCTTCCAGTACATCAAGCCAATCTACAAATACCTTCCCATCTGCGTTCTTTTTCCATAGTTCATGTACGATCTTACGGGATCTTTCTACATTTCGGAAACCAAATTCCGCACTGTCATTTTGAAGTCAGGTTCGATGTCATTGGTAGCCACTACCAATTTCAACTCACTAGATATCGTCATATATCCTATCACTCCTATCTCTATCATCCATCTCCTCAGCTTCTTGTCCACCGGGTATCGCACATAGCGCAGCTTGGAATATCACCCAATGTGCAGAGCATAATCCAGGTAGGCGTTCATCCAACATCGCTTCCAGCAATGAAAGACATTGTCGCACCAGTAAGCGAATATGCAGCGAGCTGGGTGGTTCACAAAGTACGAAACATCTCAGCTGCAACAGACAAGCTGTACGGAACGCTTCGTGCAAATATCGATGAGCTTGTATATGTGGTTTGGCTGTTCACCAAAATCAATTAGCGGTTTTTTCGGATGGACAATCTGGGAACATTCCGAACATACCTATCACCAAACCATCAAGCCTGATCTTCTCCTCATTTAACTCCGCTTCAATCTGCAAAGCCGGTTTTACAACGTCCAGGAGGTGTTCATCGCTCCACCCTTTATGCCTTCTTGATCGTCTCAAACGTATGAGTTCTGCCAGTCGATGCATTCTTGAGAACAGAGGTAAACTGACTCCAGTGAGTGTATGAAGGGTATCTAGACCTGCACGACTGTATTTCTGCGCGATGGATTTGGGTATCATCGGTGCTTGAGTGAAGATGAATGATCCCTAGAGGACGGTCAGAATCGCTCAGTCCAGCGTGTCGCGATGAGGGTCGTCATACTCACAAGTACGTCATGATAGAGTAAATTCTCGAAGCTTTCACCATTATCAATCAGTATACGACTGGTAATCATGACTTGAAATTGACTTACAAGGAAGTATGCATCGAATCAGGCTGCGAGTCAAGGTCTTCACTTGTGAAGACATATGGCACGAGCCGAGTGAGATGCTGGACTAGAGTGTTGAATCCCCATACATCCCCTCGGCATATCTGGAAGATGTATCGGCATATGGTTCGGCCGACATGGCAAGCGAAAATGCAGCAATCCAACTCACCTTGAACTGCATTATCATCAATGCAGCAGCTAGAAGTGTCATTTTCTCCGTATCTTTATCGTGATGTTCTGCTCCATCACCTGAGGAATTCTGGGCTTTTTCTTTCCCCCTCTTATCAAACAGCTGGTTCATGCGATTATCCAAATGGGTCGTAGCTTGTAGACTGAATTTCTCGCTGACTGCTTCATATTTCGCCAATCCTCGATTGACCATATGCCTTGCTGCCCAGGCTAAGATACTAAGATGTAGACTCTGCCCTGCAGGGCCTCTACCAGCAGTCATATTTGCCAATTTCGTGAATGATTCGAATGCGCTTGGAGCTGATTCTCCTGTACATGAGACCAGCCTGGAGAGAGATTCGTGGAAATAATTCAACAGGTCAGTCTGGGAGTTGATAGGTGGTGTGCCGCTCCCTCTGTATGATGGTGAATGGGATTGTCGACGGGATGCAGTACGTGATTGTGCGGGACGAGGAGCTGATGGTCCAGCTTCACCATTATTCCCGTTGGACGATATTAGTGTGGGATCAATCACTGGATCAGGATGCGATGGAGGAGTTTGTTGGAGCAAGACGCTATTGAGTGAATCGAATGCGTTGAAAGTTTGAGTGGTAGGTACAGCGAGACAGTCTGCTGCCCATAATTGTAATGTTGCCTGTCACGGATCGTGATGTTAGATTCTTCTCGATACTAACACCTTATATGTGTCAGTGGCTCACCTCATCTAGATTACCACCTCCAGATAGCCAGTCTAGCAGACTTGTGTCTCCAGATTCCAAATGATCATTATTGGGTAGATGATGATTACCGATCGCATTACTCAAAATGTTCGTACCATTAACAGAATTAACGTTTCCCGATGTAGTTGCGTTCTGATTCCCATCGATAGTTCCAAATATGCCAACGAAATCGTCCATGGTGTTTGTCGCTGGGATAGATGATAAAGAGTCGTTGGAAGGCACCATGAAAGGCAAGCGTGGATCGGGAGGTTGGGCAAAGGGATGCGTTGTTGCAGCTGCCATAGTCGGGGGAGGATTTGCGATAGATGGGGAAGGAGAAAGTACAGATGATTGCTGAGATCGTCGCCTTGCAGGACGAGCTGGCTCTTCCGGAGGCCAATTGCAATCCTACTTGTTGTAAGCATCTAATGATTTACAATATAAGTCATTCTAATGGGATGAGTGAACATACAAGCTGTAGTCGCGTACAAGCACCGCATGTGGGCTTCATCATGTCACACAGCTTCCTCCTCTTACGACATGTCAGGCAGCCTAGCTTGCTCCTAGTCACCTTCCTTCTTTTCCTACCTGGACTCAGCGGGGTGTCATTGGATGGCTTTGAGCTGCCTGCCGGACTGGCCGGAGGATTGCCGGTAGTTTGAGACGAAGAAGCTCGAGGAGAGTGTCGGATCATCATCGAGCTAGAATCGGGTGTGGGCGGTACCCCAGACGAGGGAGACATGGTGACACTGCTCAGTCTCGAATGGACAAGATGTTGTTGCTTGCCGGAAGGTCTATTAGGGCAGAAGAAGACGAAACATGGTCTGTGAAATGGAACATGAGCATGAGCAGACACGAAGCATTTAAGCGTAAGCGCCCCTGCCTGACAATACTATTGGGATTCTTGATTACGAATTATGGATTCAATTTGGTCCCGCTTCATACCACTTCTACTACGGACTACAAAAGTCGTTACAGTCCGTAATGATCATGATCACGATCTTTCGCTATCCGCAATCCATACATGGTGGCCATTCATCGTCTTCTTGTGACTTATGTACATATGGACATCCTATCAATCGACTTGACAGCGTACTCCCTATATATTCAAGATTCTGCCTTTGCTCTGACATGATACAGATGTAAAGCTAGTATAAATATACAAACTCGTTGTTCTTGAAATCCGTCATATCCTTCAAAGCTATTCGATCCGATATTGAATCAGCTATAATCCACCATGAATCAACCCTTTAGACGGAATCACTTACCATTTTCACCGGCCCCACCTTCGTGACCGTATGCCTCGTACTTGGTGAGCATACTGGTATCCTTGATTTTGGCTGGTTTACCAACAGCTACTCTCTGTCTTTCACGTGGTTTGTTCAAAATAAAGATCAATCCCATACAGAGTCCGATCAGACCGAGCATCGCGGCGAAAACACCTAGAGTAGCTCGAAGTCCTGGAAGATATCTTGGCTTATCTTTCGAATTGAACAGAAGAGGACCTGAGATACAATCGCAATTGTATTCGCGATACGCCCTGATAATTCAGCAGGATGGGCTCAAAGGCTCACCGATGATACTACCGGTAGCGTTGAAGGCATTGTAGGCAGCGAGGATGGCACTCTTCTTAGTTTGACCGGCTGTATTGGCTACCATCCAACTGACAATGATTGGATTCCCACCAAACAGGAAAGCCATTAGGTAATAGCCTGCCAAAGACACTTTCTGATTGACTACAGGTTGTCGATTGGCATGATATAACATTGCTAAACCGACTAGGACAGGTGCCATGAATGCCGCAAGGACTGGACCTTTGAGTTTGAACTTTTGAGTAGCGTACGAAGCGGCCATGATTGTCAAAAACTGCAGGGCACCGAAAGGCATATTGAGAAGTGCGGTAATCTAGGTGAGATATCGGAACAAACAAGTTAGTTTGGCGCACTTGACCCAGAATGAATGCGATAAATACTCACAAACTTATCGTAACCCATATTCTTAATCAACGTTGGTCCGAAACTTGTAGTCACCGTCGCACCGAAATTCAAACAAAGAGCCAAACCACCGAAAAGATAAGTCTTGGGATCATATGCCAATTCCCAGACATGAGCCCATTTGAATTCGTTCGTACCTGTACCAGTCTGGTTGGCTCTCAATCTTTCGATCGCTTTGGCTTTATCTTCAGGAGATAAGAATCTCGCATGGGCAATATCGGAATCAATCCTCCAGTAGACTACGGGTGCAGTTAAGACTGTGATACTTCCAACCACGATGAAGATCAATTGCCATGAAGCGATCTTATCAGAGTTGATTTTTAGCCCAATCCGAATGACATCAAGGCCGCTATACATTGCGCGATACCGTTCGTAGAGTACCATGCTGCCACCCTGATAGGTTGTTCGGATCTTCGATACCATTGAGCTGTCATTATCGAGAACAAAGGTAGACAACCTGCTTCGAAGAGACCGAGAAGGAAACGAGTGGCAGCGAGACCACCGAAATTGGACCACAACAGAACAATCAGCACTGGCGAGGAAGTACAATGTACATGGATGGACGTTGATGGATTGTGATCTGGATAGAAGGGAGATGCTCTGGCTCACCTCGAAGAAGCAGCCATACATGCTTGCGCGGTACCCCATCCAAAAATAAAACATGGCATCAAAACTCTGGCCGGAACTCTGACAATGAGATAGGTGGAGAAAGGTTGCCACGCGAGTTGAGCAATGTTATTCATCGTTACCGCAACTGAATATTGGTTATCAACCAGATGATTGTCCTCTGAGAGACCGAAAACGTTGCCGTATCCCATGCTATTGCGTTATAACAGTATTTCGTCAGCGAAAGCTTGGTCGCAGATGAAATCTCGTACGAAGGTGACCTACACAAGCTTATCAAGAATCTGTAATAGATAAACCCAAATTAAGATGGTCAGAATCTGTTTATCAGTCTTCCTTCGGATTCTGTCGATCTGCGAGGAATAAGGTCATATTATGGCGGTGTCAGCTAGATCGTATCATAGATAGAAGCTTGTGATCACTTACATCCTCTTGCGTGACAACAACTCTCTCGTCCCCGATGATGTCCAAAACTGCATCTCCATGCTGTTTAGTCTTTTGAGCCTCGACCTCCTTGAGGTCTTGATCGATTTCTTCGACATGATCGAACGAAGCTTTCCTGTCTAAGTCTTTCTCAGCCATATTCAATCTGTCGCAATTCGATGATATGAAACAATAAGGGACTAATGATCTACCTCCATGGGGCCTTCAAGAGATCACCCATGGGGTACATATATGCATTTGTTCTCAAAGGGAGCATCCACATCCATCCATCGGCAAAGTTGAATATTTATAGGCCAAAGATCGAAAAGCTGACTGCAATTGCCTTGCTCTTATCGGTCTCGGTATGTGAACTCATCAGGTATCTTTCTTGTACCAATCGTTGTCCATACCGTGCCCAATTGCCCGTCCAGAAGGTCTTATGTGCTATCAGATAATGCATTATTCTATTACCGATCATTAAGCATGAAGCATGAACAATCCAAACTACTAGATACAGGAAATCGTGATTCAACAGAAACCTCCCAACAAACCAAAAACCAAAAAGCAATGAAGGGTGTACCCAAAAACGTTATGTTATTTCTATCTACTAAATCAAAGCTGACTAATCGTGATCGTGAATGAGAAAAGCGAAAGTTCAAATAAGTAAACAAGGTAAACGATCACAGAGATCCTGTTCTCCAAAAAAAAAATATATAGATCTGTATCGGGATATACTGTATCCGCTGTAGCCAAATTGATACCCGTTGTCTTATCTTCCCATATCAGACCATTACTCAAGGTCCACCTGGTGATCCATACCTTTCATCGTGACCCATTCCAATACCAAGGTCACGTTCCTTTTCTTTCGGTTTAGTCTCTCCCGCGACCCTCTTTCTGGCCTCTTTGATCATTTCCACAATGGCTTTCTGGTGGATCGGTTTAGGTATGATACTGTCCGCTCCGGCAGATATATATTCTTCTTGATCTTCCCTTAGAGCATTACCTGTACACCCAACGATAAATACTGGACATCCTATATCTCGAACTTCACGAGCTACTTCTACTCCGGACATCAATGGCATTTGACTGTGGATCGATCACGAGCAAATCAGCAAAAATTGCGATTCACATGAACGCAAAAGTCAAAACTCACTTGTCCAAGAATATAGCATCAAACCTAGGAGCATTAGGTTTCTGTTCAAAGGAATCTTTGATCATGTCAAATGCGATTTTACCATTTTCAGCTGTTGATACTTGATGTCCTAATCTCGTTAACATCCTCGACATGAGCATTCTCGTTAACCTATACATGATTTCATTCACATCAGTCATACAATACCTTTCGGGCCAGAGAGCACAAAACAAAGACTCACTTATCATCATCGACTACCAAGACACAAAGTGGTAATTCCGGACTAGATTCAGGTGGAGGTTGTATAGATACTTGTGGAGGAGCATTGATGATTGGTGGAGCTTGCAATTCCAGTCTAGTCCCATCTGACCATTCGGATGATCTCCTTTCTCCGGAAGAAGCAGATTGAGCAGAGGTGAAAGGGTTGGTGAATGTCGTATCACTTTCAGGTATTCCCTCATCCTCCGGTGTGGGTGGATCAACAGGTGGATAGGTGTGCATGATAATTTCTTCAGTAGGTACTATCACATCCAACCTCACATCAGCCATTCACCCAAATTTAAAGTACGTACATCACACTCACATTCACTCTTGTCCGGAGTTTGGTTCTTCCCGTGAGCTTCAGGTAACAACGGTAACGTAGAATCCGTTGTGCCTATCGCAGGTCTCTCGGTACCTGAACTGGCATCTTTGGTCATCTCCGTCGATCCCACTGGATGACCTAATGGACTAGGCGTAGGTCTGTGATAACTCTGTTGTCGACTTGCAGTTGGTACATAAGCAGGAGGTCCAAATCCTCCATGTGGTCCACTTCCTCCCATAGGCGGTGAGAGCGTATTGGTCTTGCCTTTCGGCGGAGGTGGTAAAGAATAAGGCAATTCAAACCAGAACATCGAACCTTTCCCGAACTCCGATTCGACACCCAATCGTCCATTGGAAAGTTTGACGATCTGTCTGACCAACGCTAGACCCAATCCTGATCCTTTACCCCCTTGTCGTCGGCCGATCTCAGTTTGCACATATGGCGAGAAGAGTCGGTTGCTAGAGTGATCATAGCATGCGTCAGTTTTGCCTTCGTCAGATTTTTATAACGCAATAAAGCTAATGCTATGTAAGAGATGCGAGAGAGACCTGTACTTACTCAATCACATCTTGTTTCCTTAAGCCTACACCCGTATCATGAATCTCAACTCGAACCACGACTTTTTGAACTTTCTTCTTCTCTTCTTCCTTTTCCTTCTCAAAATCTCTACTTTGCCTCCTGATTTCTAAAGGTACAGAACCTTTCTCAATGTCTATCATTCCACCCGAAGAAGCCAATATCAACCTCTCGTTCCTCTCATGATGTTCGATCTCCTGTTGTTTTTGCAGATTCATGGCCGCTTGTCTGAGCGGATCGTCAATCTCAGTAGCAGGGGTAGGTTCCATTCGTGGGTACAAAAGTTTAGTCACGATCCGGACAGAACCTTTATCTGTAAATTTGATACTGTTCGATACGAGATTACTAGAACGCCAAGAAAAAGTCAGACATCAGTATGATGTCACGTCGACCACACGCAGAAACTCACCTAGCAACCTGTCTCAAACGCATCTCATCACCCACAAAGACACCACCGATTTTATCTATATCTTTGTCCAGTTCCACCTCCAGCTCTATACCTGCCATTTGAGCTTGCATACGATGAGAAAGCGCAACGAGTTGAATGGATTTATGGAACTCGAATGGCTTTCTAGCTTGAGCGAACTAACAGTAAGAAAGAGCATCAGTACCAATTCACTCCGTCCTATGTCCAGTGATGAACGTTGTGAAATTTAGCCTCAACTCACCTTTCCAGATTCCATCCGATTAAAGGATAGGACATCATTCAATACTTTTTCCATCATGGTCAGACTGCCCATCAGACCATGAACCATCTCAGATTGATCTTCTGCCAACCCCTTGAACACATGTTCACCTTCGAGATTCTGCACAGCTAGAAGTGCAGTATTCAGTGGTACTCGAACTTCGTGGAAGACTAAATTAGTGATTCAAATATGATCAGCAATCCAGATCTTTTGCACTTGTTGATAAGAATCTTAGCACGATGCGCACTATACGATACAAATCTTTTCTTTGAATCTGCCGCTCTACGTTCCATGACTTGAGCAGATTGCGTAGCCCTATACTGAATCTTCAATTGTTGACGCAGAGCGAACATCTGTCGTTCTCTACAGTATGCAACGACAGATTAGTGAGGGCCACAAGCCGATGAAGATGCGGAATCATACTTACCCTCTCTCTTTCAAGAAGCTCGCACAGATTAGGAAAGCGTGAAACAGTGCGACTAACGATAGGGATTAGCACATGATGTTTAAGATCGGGTTCGCAATTATGTCGACTCACAGAATACAATATTTCTGAAGAATAATTTAGGACTGTTGTTCTGTTCCATGACCAGAACACCAACCAGGATCAACCAAATCGAAGCTCCGCAGATAGCTGTTATCCTGTTTTCCCGTAGAGTCAAAAGACCTAAGATCAAACAAAAGAAAAAGATATCAGTCAGACAGTACCCCATACGTGGTCGTGTCTAGCTTGATACTCACCAAGTGTAGGTTGTCCAAAGGCAAATCCCAATAAATTCAAGAAATTCCTTGTACCACAAGTATTATGATCCGAGAAGAAACCACACAATCTCATCTCTATGATTAAGATATAGGCGAACACCCAACAAGCTCCGAATATCCATGGTTGCCATATTGTAGGATGTCTCCTTGGGAAATCGAATATTACCAATACCGGTATAGGTAATGTCAATAACTACAACCGATGGTGCACACGATCACAAGATCAGGTCAGCAGTCATTCCAAAAGAAGGTATATTGTCGCTTACCCCTGCTACGGCTATATATGCAACATATTTGTACGTCGACATAGGTGTGGGTAGTAATCCAACGGTAAGAATCCAATTGATAAGAAAGAAAACCGATGATGCCATTGCACCTTGCTTTTGGGTGAACCAGGTCTACAAAAGAATAGATGATCAGCATCTCTTGTTGACACGATAGATTGAGCCTTGTCTCCTTCCCCACCCGAATCTCTGATGATCTTGCTCAACAGACACATTCCTCTGCCATTGTCTCAAATGACTCCCTCATCTCATCAACGTATAAATCTGTTCTTAAGAATATCGACGTTACTCACCTCTTTCTGGAAAGATCTCTCTTTACTGGGTTCTGGGAATTCTGAATCCAAGAAATGTTTTACATTAGGCCAAAACCTTTCCGTCATCCATACCACCGCCGTATTCGTTTTCACCCAATTCTCCGCTCTACTTCCTCTCCTGGTAGTCGAAGCAATATCACTCCTATCGTATCCCATCTGTCCTCCATTGGGTGTTGTATCTCCGCCGTCCTCTCCATCTCCTTCATTCTTGGAATCTAATCCTCCATTATTCGTGTTAGTTCCTGGAGTCTTATTTGAAAAGCCAGAATCGGATTTCGCCATAGCAGGGGTGAAATGTTCGAAATTTGCATCTACCACTATATGGGATACAGGTTCGTTAGGTTTCGAAGAAGATAAATCGTCATCATCGCCATATCTTGATGTTGATGCAGCTTGACTACTTCTTGCTCTGAGCCTTAGTCCTCCCCCTCCCCGGGAAGCAGAACTATTACCCATTCGACGTTTATGTTTACCTTCCATACCTGCTTTGGGATTTAACAATTCCAAAGGTAGATGACTGCTTCCGCCTCCATGAACAGACTCATTGTAATAATAATTATCCGTCGTATTTCTGAAGCTAGATCCACCTATTGCCGATTCAGATGTGGTAGAAGGATGCGATGGAGGTGTCAGATGCGTTTTGACACTTTGCCAAAATTGAGAGAACCCAGATGGCTTAAATCGAGTTTTGGGAGTTTTGGGCATGTTGTGGTTGTTGGGTTGGCGGGAAGTGCTGTTGTGTAAAGCCGATTGACGTGAGGGGCCAGCGGGATAGGGATCAGACATGGTGTCTGCTCGACGAAGCTCCGTTGCTGAGTCGACTGGCATGTTGAGAGTTGACTATTCTGAAGAAACGAGTCGAAGAGGGGTTGTGGTAGATGATGTATCGCAGATATGGTCGGATGATGAGCTCTTGCGTCGGAACTCAGCTGGAGTTGTACTAGGAACGTCTTGAGAGGGTATGCAATCTTTGGTAGATGTATAATCGCATGACCAATCCAGCCCGTTTCTAAATGGAGAATCCAATCGTGCTGTTTGCTATGACAATTCCATTGACATAGACCTAAAAGTCGGAGCGGATCGTGGAGATGTACTGGGAATGCTCGTGAACTGCGAGACAGTCGTAGTGGTGCCTCTCGTTGATGATGTCGATTGACGTTGACGTCAAGCTTGAATATCGTTTGTGGGTATATGAGGGATGTATAAAAGACGCTAAAAAGATAGTCTAAGAGATGGGAGATGAAAGAAGTATAACTACTGGTGCTGTGGTGGGAGTGTTTGTACGTTATGTGGTACCTCTGTTTTTCTTTGGTATATATGTTTGGTGAGGTGTGATGTGCGTTTCTTACGAGATTCCTTTTTTTTTTCCTCCCCTCGTGGGGGGCTCAAAGATTGACGTGAGTGGGATCTCTGGTCTAAGGGTTGATGATTCGTTTTTTTCTTTTATTATAGGATCGTATGGATTTATATAGATCAATTAGGATGGGAAGTACGATACAAATGAGTGAGAGAACTTGTTGCAATTCTGCAATTCAGTAGATGTGAACGGAATTCCGAGTTGAGGGTGAAAATTATACAAGGTAACTTTCATCATATGATAGCACTGAGCAAAGTCGAGGCTCGTTCTCTGTACGCTTAGCCTAGGTACTTTGATACATCCATACAGTGAGGTTATTGCCCTCTCTTATGTATCTCCCCCGTCCCAAACTGACGCGGTGGCCGTTCCCCTTTGCCTCTTTTCTCGTTGTTTACCCTATTTCCCGTTCTGCTGCTCTCTGTGAGTAAGGGGAAAAACCTTTTGACTTTGCAAGGCACATCTCGGCTTCCCCCTGAACAACTCTCTGGAATCGATAGCCTACCCACGTTGTTACAGTACCTGAAATGGTAACGCAAAGCAAAGCAGCTAAAGAGACGGAGGTGGCATATATCCTATTATCCTCCTCCATCATCAAACTACATATGAAACGCTCATGGATATAGCCGATGGTCGTCAGTAGCAGGCTGATGCGTGTAGAGGATTCGCATTCACCGCAGTACCTTGAGCTGAGAAAGCCTCTCAACCACATAACGGGCACCTCAGTGAGTACCATACACTTGATTGACCGTCACCTGCGCCTGCAGGGTTTGGATGAAGAATGGCCTTTTGCCTCCGATCTTTTGAGATTGTTATGGTCGAGGGATGAGGGACATGGGCATGACCATTTTGGAGGCGTTGTTTCGCTGCATGCAATCTAACACAGGTCAACTTACACCCTCGAAACATACAGTACAGTGCTGTCAGATGCATCGGCATACATATGTGAATGGATGAATTGGGGCTGAGATTTGATGTTGATGGGTTATGACGTAGTTACGTACACACACTCGCCGATCACCCTTCAACCGTGTTCACTGGAATTTATTGACATTTCTCTTACTGTCAATCATCGTTACAATACAGTCAAGCATAGAACATACATCTAGATTACATAGAGTAGTATCACAATAGCAATAGAAGCAACCTGTCATATCGTATCGTCAGCCTCGGCTCGGCCTGGAGGGAGATATAATTGAATAAGGATCATTTAAGTGGAAGAATGCCAACACGAATACCCAAATTTACACGTCTCACTTCAGTCAAAGCTGTACAAGCTCGTATACCAATCAGGGCCCCAGCTATACTGGCATCTCAACCAACAAGTTCAAAATCACTCTACCCAATCTCCCAGAGAAACTCATTCCAACCTGTACAACTCCGACAGATACATACTTCTCTTCTAATCAAATTCTCGAACAAAGAACTTCCCCCTACATCCAATCCTAAAAATTCCAACAATGGTCATCATCCTCCGATAGAAGGAGCTACCGACCTCTCTCACGCACACTTCATATCCTCGGCGTCACCTTCATCAGATTTCAATCCTTCTCAAACGCCCACAGCAGGCCAAGATCAAACATCGTCTACCACCGAAGATGTTAATCTGAACTTATCTTCTACCTCTTCTCCTTCGTCTCCCACGAATGGACAGGAATTGGAAGAATGGCAAGGCAAATTATCGCCTACTTCCTCACACCTATTCAAACTTCTGATCCCCCTTCCAACCGCTTCAGCAAGTCCTAGACAGACGGCATTCTTGTTACATCCTTCACAACCACTCTCTCACCTCAGTCGTTTAATTATCGGTTCGTTACCTGGCAAATATGTAAACTCCGAGATTACCTATTTGTCAGTAACGGGGGAAGCTAAAGATCTAGATAGTCATTTGAGAAATGCAGCTTCAGAAGAACAGAGAGAAAGACAGGAAGGTGGACCATATTTGGATCAAAGGCAGAGTGATGGTCATAAATTCCAAGAAGTATCTTGGTCTCAATCAACGGATTTGAGTGATTTTATCAAACAATCTTGTCTTAATGAGAAATTCAAAATTGTCATCTCACCTGCATCCTCACACTCATCCAACGACAACAAATCGAACAATCCCGTGGAAAGGAAATCAAAAGAAGAAGGACAAAGACAGGGCGATTTGGTATTAGAAGTGATCATACCTTCTTTCTCTAGTCGAACACATTATATACGTAGGAGATTATTGAGTTTGACGAAAGAATTGGATAGGATGACTAAACAGAAGAAAGAGTAAGTTGATTGAATGTTAGATGGTACCCAAAGACAGGCAACAAATAGGTGGGTATGGATAGCTAATGCTTGTGATATCACAGTATCGATTATAAAGCTCATAGGGGTGCTCAGAGATTGGCAGTAGCTGCTTTAGGAGGTGGAGTGGTATATTGGGCAGCGGTCATACGGTGGAGTGAGTGATAGCTTCCATTCTCCTTACCTATTGAATCTATCTTCAATTACTGATGGACCGTTCTTCTATTAGCCTTCTTCACCGATGCAGGATGGGATATGATGGAACCTGTGACTTGGGCGACCGGATTTGCAGCTCTTTTAGGCTCAGCGGCATTCTTGATGTGAGTACGATCCGTCACTCTCGCCATGTTTATGTCTAATTTTCTGACTTCACTACTCTCTCTGTCCGTCTCAAGTTATCATAACAGGGAGGTATCCTATTCATCCTTATTGGATCTTTCGATAACAGCCAGACAGAGGAAGCTGTACGATCAAGCTGGCCTGGATATCGACAAATGGACAGAGATGGGTAAGTCACTTGACGCAAATGTAACGATCTTTGCATGAAGTGTTCGTGCTAAGACGAAATGACGGATACATCCAGTTTCCGAAGCCAAGACACTTCGAAGGGAAATAACTCGTATAGCCTCAGATTACGATATCGAATGGAAAGGTGAACTGGAATCTGAAAATGTGAGTAAGACAGAAAAAGCCACCAAGACAATAAGAGATAAGAGAGAAAAGGCATCAAACGACAGTCCCACTTCGACGGCTACCTCTACGGAGAATGAACAGTCCGAGGAGGAAGAGGAGAAACAGGAGAAACAGGAAAAGATAGATATAGATGCTACCATTCAAGAAGCATCCGATCTGGCCGAACAATCAGAAGAGAAAAGAAGCAAAGAACAATCTGCTCAGAGGAAAGGTAAAGTCGTTGATACGCCGGAGGATAAAAAGGATAGAGGGACGAATGCGAGAAAAGGTGGAGAGGGAAAGAGTGATAGTGAAATTGTAGGTGAGAAAAAGGCGAAGCAGGTTATTGATGGATGAAGAAGGGGACATGAAGGATATATTGAGATGTACCAATGCCCCAATAGGATGATATTGTCTTTTAATAGTAGCCCAAATAAGTGGGAACTTATGGTAGAGGAAAAACACGAGAAAACGTCATTGACGAGTTAAGCACTGTTGAGACATACACGATAGATGGATAGATAGCAAATGTATAGAAAAGAAGGTAGACAGATGATTATGTATTATAGTGTATATATTGATGCATGCTGATAATGACTCATATTCTGTAACATGATCATATCTGCAATTTGCACTATTACAGAACCTTTTTTTGGGCAATGGATATCGACTATCGTCTAATCTATAAACTGCTATATTATCTTATAACCTGTCTACAGTATCTACTGTTCACTTATCCCCTACTTTTTGCTCTACCCTAGCAATGAATTCATGGTCACTTCCATCCTAATACTTATTTTCCAAAGATTCTAAATCCTTCAATATCCCCGTCGACCTCTTAGCATCCAAGAACAGATCATTCAACTCTTCGATATCTTCCATACTGACTCCTCCGCCGGTTGCCCCAGTCTTCGTCTTATTGAGTATGTTCGAAGGAGTGAGTAACTGCAGGACAAATCTCAATGAAGTCTTTTCACCTTGTTCCGCCAATTTATCTAAAGCCTCTCCTGTAATTTGTATATTCTCAATCTTACATCTCATTTCTAATATCCTTTTAATTTCCTCTTTCTTGTATAAGGAGGTTTTTACTATCATACATCTATCCAGCAGGTCGATAGGTATACCATGAGGTGATCTAATTCCTTCACTTGATGATCCAAGTATCCCATCATATTCTGTCCCTCGAATTGTACATATACCTCTATTCGAGGCTAGGACGACATAGGGTGATAAAGGAGATTCGAGTGCTCGGTTTAGATAGGTGAAACATTCCATATCGAGCATGTGGACCTGCACAGTGAAACCATGAACAAGATTAGTCGGTGTGATCACCAAGTTAGATAGAAGACAGGATCGAATACGACAGAACGAAGGGTAAAGTCTAGAACTCACCTCATCAATGAACAACACACCAGGAACCAGCTCTGCCACCCCCTGTTCGATATACTTGTCAACCACTTTATTGATTTCCTTCCTCAACTTATCTGTCACCTCTGTTCTTCCTCCTTTGACCAATTGACCCATGACAGACATGATATCCTGACCTCCTTGAGGTTTCGCATTTGCCATATCCAAATCGTTCAACGTAACATCTTGTACCAATTCTTTCCTCTTATGTACATCACCTTTCGGTAAGGGTACATATTCTTCGGCTTCCAAATCGTATTCTGACGCGTAGGCATCTGATCGACCGACACGCTTGACAGCACCTGTATTGGCTTCTATGTAGATTACATCTCCAATAACGACTCTTTCTTTCTGTATAGCTTCGTAGACTGATGGATCCAGTCGGAGCTGCTTGGTCCCCTTGACTGTCTTTAGACCGACAATAACGTGTGAGATGGTTTTGCCATAGCCAGATAAGGGGTTCTCAGCCTCGGATGGGGTGAGCTCGGTCACCTCTCCTTCGTACACTTCTTTGGTCTCTTTGATACGAAGGCCTGACACAGATGAAGATGAGGTCAGCTTGACTTTGTTTGAAAAATGGGATGCAGGATAATCCCATCTGCCTGTATGACCCACCTATAGCACGTCTGAAACAACCGCCCAACACTTCGGTTTTCTTGACTTCGCCCGAATACACTTCTGATCCCACCATCGCGCAGAAAGGTACCTTCGAGCCTAGTTCTTGACTGAGAGCGAGAGCGAGAGCGGTCTAGAGATGTAGTTCAAAAAATCAGCGTATGAGCGTGTATCTTATTGATATTTCCTCCACTCCCTCTAAAACGCAACGTTTATCGATCTTCTATCAGTGATCCTACTCTGATGATGTCTAATTCAGTGGATCTGGATATGGGTATGAACGCAGTCCCATAAATTCCAATCCATTTACTCCTCATATCCCAAAAGGGCAGTCCCAACTCACCTTACCAGTCCCCGGTGGTCCAACAAGTAACAAAGGTCTACCGGAATGTCTACCCAACTTCAACAAACTCAAATGTAATCCCAAAGCTTCCCTCGCTAGATTCTGACCTATGAAACCCTGTGAGAAATCCATGGCTGTCCCATCGTCGGCGAGACCCAATCCCTTGATATGACTGTGAGTTGCGATTCTTGATTCTCTCAGTGTCGATGGGGGAGGAGGTTGGGTGATGATCCCTCCTGGGTTTGGTTGAGGGGCTGAAGAGGAGGAAGAGGCGATTGCTGACATCGTGTCGGTGTTGAATGCCTGTGCATATATGAGCGAATGGGTGAGGGAACGAGATGAAGACGGATGACAGAGAAAGGAATGGTCACACATACATGAACATTTAAGCAGGCTGTGATGGTTGTATGGGACGTAATGGGATGTGAATCTGGGTCAGTCGAATATTTTCTGATACCCACTCGAGTATTTTTAATCAATTTATCCCAATCCTCACATATCAATTTCACTCAACCATCGCATTCCCCAACGATGGTCTGATATATTGATAAAATGCATCATCTGCGATCCACCAGTCTCTCCTTTTGTCCTACACCACCAAATTATAACAATCAATACATTCATACATACATATACACCTACCCAGAACCGAGAACACAGGACGAATCGAAGCTGACTTCAAGATTCACTTTATTACCGATTCATATACTTTTGCAATCACTTCGTCCGACAAACTTACAACCACACCAAAATCACAAACTCACGACAGGAAGGCGTTGATTGACCTGCTCTTGCCCTCTTCCCTCATCTAAAAAAATAAACGATAATTATATCCAGCCATCATGCCCCGATTACCTCGAGCCATCTTCCCTCTCCTCCCTCGACCACCTCTCCCACTCTCTGGCCCAAAACCGAAATTCTCTCTAAATTCCACCCTCCGATTCAACCCTCTCTCATCAACTGAACCATTCCATCCTTCCTTCTCCTCAACATCATCTTCTCAGTACCAATCATCCCTTTCATACCTATTTGGTGATCACCCAACAATCCCATCTTCACCTTCACCATATCGAACAATGATTTCCAACCATTACTCTCCATTATCCAGTCTGACCGCTCAACCATACCGAGCTCGAAGTGCACTCGGTAGTTTGAGGTTCATAGCGATGGGTACTTTCTATCAACCTTCTCAGAGGAAAAGGAAGAACAAACATGGTTTCTTATCTAGGTTGAGAGGTGGTAGGAATAATAGGAAAATTATTTTCAGGAGGTTGTTGAAAGGGAGGAAGAACATGTCTCATTAGGTGTGAAATGCGACTGTTATCAGTGCACAGCGAGGGGGAATTATGAAGAATGATCAAGCGAGGTGATGAAGAGTCAAGGGAAGAAAGATGTCTATAAAGTGAAAAGAAAAGGAAAGAAAGTGGAAGGAGGAGTTAGGGGAAAAGTGAATATATAGAATTACAGAACCTCAGAAACGATTGGTGTTTCATTACTTACTATAGATCAAATATAGATGCGTTTATCATGATATTGTTTTTCCCCTTTATCTAACGATTTTCCTCCCATTATGAATACCCCAACTCAAGTATATGACTATTCAATTCTCATGCATTCATCTAATATTTATAGCATATTGCACATGAACGATAGAAGAGACGAGATAATACAAGGTACACAAACAGGGGTATAAGTATATGTAAATGTGTATATCAATGGGTTTTCAAGGTGAAGGGTATATATAAGGAGAGAAGGAATGATCTGATAATCTAAAAGTGTTATTATACAGGGTTTTGTTTTGTGATATCACCTAGCTACCCCACTACCCAGCCAGTCTCTCGCACTCCCACTTGCGCCAAACCTCCTAACTTCCTCTGGAGGAGGTCCAACCATCTTACCAATCAAATAAGGCAATTTACCATTTGGGCAAATATCCTTCAACAACCTGACATATCTAGCTAACTCGAGGTGCAGAGTAGGATAATACGTAGTAGAGGCTTTACGAAGGGTCTATAGAAGGAAGTCAATGGTCAGTTGTTCAGAGTCTCGTCTGTATCGATGTTCAAGTGTTGAACGACGGATATAAATCACTCACCACCAATATCCTATCCATACCTGAACTCATTAGATCTTCGTGCAATTTCAACGCATCATCCTTATTCTCTATCGCTTGGAATTTACATAATGCATTGAGTAATTTGAAATGTATCGTCTAAATGTTATCCACTCAAAAGTCAGTACTCAGCCAATCTCAAATGATCAAGATCAGACAACAGATCAAAAATAAGATGAAAAGTCATAAAATCCATGTCTGCGAAACGAATAAGTGAAATCGAAATCACTCACAACATAATTCATAGCTTCAAACTCTACTCCACCAGTCGCACCTCCAGGAGCGACCGGTTTCTCTACCAGGTTCTCATCGACTTCTGAGATATCCCATAAAGTGTTAGAAGCGTGACACATGATCCTATAGAAAGACATACACAATACATGATCAGCTGTGGTAAAACAAACATACACCGATGAAAATTGTAAGTAAAAGGGAAATTCAACTTACCAGAAATAATCTCTACATATATCACTCAACTCTCCTACCCAAGCCTTGAAAACTCTAGGCCTATGAGCCTTAGTCACGAATTCGTGCTGTTCTTTCGTCGGATCAGGTAAATCAGGTATCAAAAGTCCTTTCACTTCTTGCACTATATCTATTTCCGATTTGTCATCAAACCTAATCGTACTGGTTTTAGGTCCGTTTCTTGAAGAGGAGGAAGGAGGGAAAAGGTCGAAGAGGAATAACCATAATTCAATGATGATCTGCCTCGAAGCTAAATCACCAGGTTTCTTCTCTGAGAACAACAAGTTGGATATTGATGGGAAAGGTTGTGGGAAATGTGATCGTAGTGCTATTTTACCAATCTACACGAAATGTAACCCGCTGAATGAGCTATCATACATTAGGAGAGACGAGAAAGGGAAATGGAAAGCTCACCTCCGAAGTGGAGAGCGCCTTGACGCATCTCAGTAATTCGTATAACATCTGATCATCGTGCTGTTCTTCCCTACCACACAAAATCATACGGTATATCCATCAGCTGAGATCACCTTCAGAACGTCCACTCCAACTCACCTCCACTCAATATCCAAAAGATCTTTCAACCTATCTAAAATCAGATCATACCCTTTCATCTCTAAGAATGTCCCAACCCAAGTTGTACTCTCATGTCTAAGCAGCATTCTCAATTTTTTGGCTTTTCCTACATCCATGTTAAGATCTGTCCCCTTGTGAGCATTCAACCAAGTGATAAAGGAATCAGGTTGTTCTCCCATGGAGATATTCAGACCTTTTCCGGATGATCTGCCTAAAGACGATGAGTTGGAAGTTGATGGACTGAACAATCCCGATAGAGGTCTACTTGGACCTGAACTTGAACCGGACCCAGACGATGTGGAAGCTCGAGGTAAATCCATTGATTGGCCTCTTGAATTGCTACCATATCCAAGAGGAGGAGACATAATACCTCTATTATTTCCTTCGTTATTCAAATTGGGCGAAGCTACAATCACGAACCCCTCTCCACCCACATCGTATGTCTTGCCTACTTGCGGTGAACCACTAGGAGAAGAGACTTCTGCAGACGATTTGGTCTTGCGCAATAATGGTGTGGACATCCTTTTCTTGACTTTGGGCGTTGTAGGTGTTGGAGTGGGTAGACCCAAGGATGATAAGATTGTGGGATTGGAATTGAGAGTGGAAAGGAGGATAGAGGATTTGACGTCTGATGAGACTGTGGAAAATTTTTGTCTGACGGTAGCTGGAACTTGGAGCGAGTCCTACAAAAACAGACCGTATCAGTTACTTCAGTCAACTGTAAAACAAATCGAATTCAAGTAAACTTTGATGGACTTACGAGCAAGTGATTGAATTGCATTTCAACATCGGATCTGGATTCCCTCGCACCCATACCCATACCCATATCCATACTCCCTCTCGATACCGGAGTCTGAGTCTGGCTCTGGCTCCCCGCTTGATGTTCCTTCGGTGAAGGTAATTTATTATTCTGATGACCCCATGCAAGGTTCGCACTGGGATATCTAGGTGGGCCCATACTACCTGCACCAACAGGCTTGATATTGGCTCTGTGAGTTTCTCTCAAAGAAGAATCACTCGAATCTGATCGTTGAGCATGAGAGGTCCTAGGTAGCGGTCTACCAGATACGGAAGCATGGCTCGATTTTTGCATCTGATGGGTTTTGACAGGTGTTGGCTTTTGATGGGGGTTCGGCATAGATGATCGATGGTGATTCGTATGACCGGCTGCAGGAGATGAAGAAGTGGGATGGGGTGATGGGTTGGATGATCTTTGGGGATGAGGTTGTGGGAATTGCTGCATGAGTTGTTTGGCTTGGTCCGCACGTACGGGCATACCTGGAGTGACCATTGGAGGAGGTCTCGAGCCTGATGGTCGACGGACTTGAGGTCTACCATGGGTGTGTACTGATGACATAGTAATCAATCGATCTATCTCATGAGATTTGGTGCGGAATGTAACAAGGTAATTGGGATATGAACTTTGGAAAAAGTGAGACACTGCGACACTGCTAATGACGATGAGCAGGGTTGAGAGATGTCAAGTCAAGTTGAATGATAGATTCTTAGTTGGTAGAGGTGGCTTTCAACTTGTTGACACTCAAGACTGACCACGTGGCACAACCACCACAAAGGGAAAAGCAGTCGCGCAAGCATCCGTGGCTGCCACAACGGCAGTCATCGCCGTATTTCCGCCACGCATCTCACCCACTTGGCTCGTCGTTGATGAGCTATGTATCGTACAGAGATTTCAATATTCACAACGCTCAGAGCTCTTCTTTAGATTGACTAAACTCATTCAGCATACCCTAGTTCATCTCCGCTGACAAGATGTCGGCACTGAACTTACCAAAACCCGTCAACACGTACGCTGGGGAGGACGAACTCCGACAAATACCCAATGGGAGCGCTACAAATGGGAACGGTACACCGGCAGCTGAAGAGGATGAAGGTCAAGGAGGTATGGAGGAGGATCGACCGGTGAGGGCAAGTGATAAGTTGAAAGTTGGGATCATCTATCCTCCCCGAGAAATCAGAAGTGAGTCGCTTTTCTCTTGGTCTTCATCTCAAGCAACAACATATGCCATTCCAGCACCAGTATGTTGAAATGGATAGATCTGATACGTGATTTACTGTGTTTTTGCAGATATCGTCGATAAAACAGCCAATCACATATCTAAATCACCCACTCCCTTACTCTTAGAAGAGAAAATAAGAGAACATCAGAAAAGCGATCCTAAATTCGCTTTCTTGAACGATGCTGATCCGTATCATCAATATTATCGATACATGTTGGTGAAAGTTAAAGAAGATGCCGATGATGTTGCAGCGGGAATATCAACTTCGACACCTGTACCAGAAGAGAAGAAGGATAAGAAGGAAGATGTGATCAACGCTTATGAGCCGAAACCTTGGGAATTTCTGGTTGACTTACCTGGTGTGACAGCAATGGATCTGTAAGTTCCTCTCAGCTCTTAGAAAATAAACGGGAGTCAATCTCTCTGACTGGATATCTATGTTTCTGGTTATTTTATAGGGATATCCTCCGACTCACCGCTCTGTTCCATGCTCGTCGAGGTCGATCTTTCCTTTCTTCTCTATCGGTCAAAGAAGGTCGAAATTACCAATTCGACTTCCTCCGACCTACCCATTCTTTATATGGATATTACAATCGCATGGTCGAATCTTACCAAAAAGTCATGCAACCTCCTCCAGGATTGATCGAAAACTTGGTAAAAGAAGCTAATGACCCTGAGATCAAATGGAAGACATTGGAAGAAGCACGGAATAGGGCAGAATGGGAAAAGGGAAGAAGGAAGAGGGAAGATATCAAAGCTAAAGAAGAAGAGGAAGAGGCAAAAGCATTTGCTGCTATAGATTGGCAAGACTTCGTAACAGTAGAAACTATCGAGTTTACGCAGAATGATGAACAGCTAGAATTGCCTCCTCCAACTTCGATAGATAAACTTAGGACGATGTCGATGGCCGAGAAGAGAATGGCAGCTATGGTCATGGAGGAAACTGGTGCTGGACCAACGGCAGAAACGACTTTCCAGAATGGTCAGAATGCGGATGATGAGATGGAAATTGAGGAAGAAGAGGAAGATGAGGAAGAGGAAGAAGTTAGATTACAGCGTATCAAGGCTGAACAGGAACAGGCTAGAGCGAGGGAGGTACAGAGAGCTGCTATGGAGCAAAGAGGTTTGAAGATTAAGAAGGATTATGTACCGAAAGGTAAGCTGGCGTTGAGCATTTGAGGACTCAATGGCTTGAAAGCTGATGATTCGCCTGACGTCGTATAGGTATACAAAGAGGTGGAAATGTGGGCACAGCCAAATGTCCAAATTGTGGTCAATCGATCCCAGAGAACGAGTTGTCAGAACATATGCGTATCGAATTATTGGATCCGAAATGGAAAGAACAGAAGAAGAACCTCGAGATGCGAAGAGCCCAAGCACAGCAATTGCAACATGGTAAGTAATCAGTCCAACTTCAGTGTACAAGTAGATACTGATGCTCTTTTCGTGCGATAGGTGCCGACGTCGTCGCATCGCTCAAAAATCTGGCTCACGCAAGAACCGATCTGTTCGGGGACGACTTGGACGAAGCTCAAAGGAAACAGCGAGAAGAGGAAGAAAGGCAGAAAAGAAGGGAAAGGGAAAAGATCATTTGGGATGGTCATACGGCTTCTGCAGCAAAGACAACAGAAACTTTCCAAAGTTCATTCAATGTTGAAGATCAAATCAAGAAATTGCATAGCAGAATTGGTTTGACGTGAGTTACATTTTCCCTATTCCAGGTTTATTCAGCTGACTTGGTGAAATTTTCATGTATGACAGTGAAGCACCGGCCAATGCAGCTGGACCACAGATCGGACCCGGTACGCCCGGTGCACCTCAGGCTATCCCACCACCTCTCGCAGCGGGATTACAGACTCCTGGCGGAGGCACTGCGTACTCCGGAGCTACCATCTCCGCTGCACCCACTGGACCGTCCACCAAAGAATACATATCCGCTCCCTATGATCCCTCTTTCGCGCCTTCCCCTCAACCTCCTTCGGCACCGTCTATCCACCCTTCAAGGATGGCAGCTATCAATGCTGCTTCCGCTTCCTCTGGTGGATCGTCACCCCTTGCAGGCCAAGTCAGACCATATGAAGATGATGGCTCGGCTGAGAAACCCGTCTTTAAGAGACCGAAGATTGAGAAATTACCTTATGGCCAGCTTTACACTGTGAGTGATAAATCTCACTTGACCGATATGCACCCACGACAAAGAAATATCATCTTCATCCGTAATTTTCAATGCACCTATGTGTCCGTCATGTGATACTGATTCTGAATGATGGTATAGGAAACCGACTGGACCAATCTTCATCCTGACCCAATAAACATCTCCGTCCAACTCCCCAACATGCCCGAAAAACCAGAATACAAATTGAATGGATCGATAATCACCATTACTGACCTACCCGTAACAACGCTCTTCTCGACCATCAGAGAAAAGATCAAGAGGATTGTTGATGCTGATTTACCGATATCGAGAATGAGGCTGGACTACGGTACAAAGGTTATGAATAACGCTTCAACATTGGCCAGTGTGAACTTAGATGATGGAGATATGCTGAGTTTGGTTCTGAAGAAGAAATAAAACCCCAACTACCAATCGACGGAGCAGTCATGTGTTTGTACATTGGAGTAGGATGTTGATGTATTTGTATGCGATGTATGGTCTGATATTGAAATTATTCTTCATGACTTCTGTCATGAATCAAGCTGTCGATCTAAGATGTGAATTACCTGGTATAATTCAGACAGACTTATCATATCATGCCTTGAATACCTTGTATACAGGTATATCCCCTTTCGAAGATGCTAGACCAGAAGTCAACAGCGATTTGTACTTCTTTGGTAAGAGATCCATCAATTCCGATGGGAATCCGGCAGTTTGCACATTCGATTTCGATTGAGTCCAGCTTTCTATCTCCGTTATCAGCTCGTGTTCTTGAGGTTGGAATTCGTAAGTCTCGCCTTGAGCATAATGATGTCGATTTCCGTATTCGTATTCACTATCAGTATCGGTATCCGAATCATCATTGACACCAAAAATGTCGGTATATCTTTCCTTGAGACCTTGTTGAGCCACCAGACGAACAGCTTGGTTGATCTTTGAGGAATTTTGATTAATTTCGGAGTACGATTTAGCCATTTCCCGAAATTGAGAGTCCAACTCGCCGCCTTTAGCCAATAAAGTTCCATTTAGAATACCTTGGTAAGAAGATATAGTCGAACGAGTCAGGTCATTTGCTCTGTTGAGCAATACTCGATAAGGTTCGATCGATGAATTACGCTTTTTCAATTGGGTTATCTCATCGAATTGAGTCTGGCATCTAGCCCTCAGACCGGAAACTTCATTTTTCACTTGAAGATCAACTGTCAAATCTTCAGTCAGATATTCGATCATCGTTCCTATTTCAGTTCTCCACCTTTCATGTTCTGTCATGTCAGGCCAATTGACATTAGATGTTCTGGAACTTTGAGCCCATAGCTCATTTACCATCTTTGTATAACCTTCTGCACTTTGCCTCAGCTCGGTCAAAATGGCATTGACTTCTCTAAAACCAGTGCAAGAAGTAGGATCATTCGTCACCTCTTTGGACATATCCTGATTAGTGGAAGGATTTTGAGTGTTAGTATTGATCCAATTACCGATCATTCCCTTGCGCATTTCCCCAACGCTTTTTGATGACACTGGGTCATCAGGGTAAATAGAATTGTTCATGGTATGGGTGGGGATGGATGTTCGAAAATAATCAGTGAGAGAGGACAGTGTCGTGGGACTCGAAAAGACGTATACGGCTACTCAACGAAGGATCAAGTTGCGGAGATGGCAATACGAAATTGAACACGCTGATACTGTATTTTACAGTATAGTTCTGGTTACATATCGGTTTATGTAGCTTTAAAAGATGTCAGTACTGCACATACCAATGCAAATGTTTAACCAAGAAGCTCTTTCGAACCTTTCTTCTGCCCGCTTCTCCTCAGATAAAGGAGAAGTGTTCAACCATTACATCATCCAGATACACTCCGTGTGCAACGTTGTACTGTATACGGGTGGCATGCTTCGAATCGCGAACCTGGCAAGCACTTGGCGGAACTCGCAGATTGAAAGACTGCTTCACTGTCAAACCTCAAAGGTCATAGGACTGAAAGAGAAACCTCCAAGGTAGCAGTCGGATGGAGAACCTACGAGCTTAGCACAGTACCATTGGCTAATGGGTGTAATGACAATGAGCAAAGGCATACACAGGTCGGTAGCGAGGCTCCCTGCTAAAAGACCCAGTGTGTATCAACTAGCTATCGTAAAGACGTCGACTAAATGATGCATATATCAATATGAATGAAAGTTTTCAACAGAGAGAAAGGGGTTTCCTGTTGTACCTGAGGTCGCGTGACTTGACTAAGAAACTGAAATCGGTGTCTAGGGTATCGTCCTTGATGTATGTCAATGGCTTTCAATCGCAATGGTGATATTCCTTATTCTTTCAAGCGCGACAGTATTTTGAGCCCATGATCGCTTGCATCTTGTACAGCTTATGGCTTGATTGTTGCGCTTCAAAGTATTCCTCTTGGATTTCGTCCCAATTAATCATATCGGCTTTTAGGGGATGATCGAGTGAAATGACTGAGGTGACATATGATGCATTCTGATCGTAATCGCAATCGGAAGCAGCCTCGTACATTTCCCTCCATTTCTCACCAAGGTGATCGGGATATTCGAACCCTTCGATATCCCTACGGGTCGAGGGAATGTTCTCCTCAGAAGCAATGTAACGTTGAGATGCCTCCAAGCATGCTTTCATACTTTCACAAGCTCTGATGATCTTGGTGTGATACTGGGTGATTGTTTCCTCCATTGTTCGAGCATTCCGCAGCTCCGCAACTGCTTGTGCATATGATTGATCTAATTCGCTAGCCTGATGACCTTCAGAAGGGTTTTGCCTACTCACTTCACCGAGACTGCTGAGATCCTTCGCTTCTGGAAGCTGCACACTCGGATCCCTCCCATTTCTGACTGCTGTATCGACCTCATCTGCAATGGCGCTGTATCTGTTGACTTGTTGTTGGAGTGATGCAAGGTCGGAAGAATGGTGAATTATGGACTGATCGTAATTATCGTTGGACTGCATGATTTAATATCCATGAGATTGTGCATAGAAGTGGCATAAGGTAATATACTCTATTCTCTGACTTGGGGTGAATCGTTTTATTGCAATTCGAACTCGCTCATTCAATGCATTGACCTCTCGTCGTATTCCATTTCCTTTCATCAGTCATTGCACGGCGATCACCAAGGATGACATACATACTTTGTACATCTAGTCTCTCTGGGTCTCCCATCCTTTCATAAGCTTACGACCCCACTGGTCAGACGAGTCCCAGGGCGACACGGTATTCATAACCTTTCATCATTGATCATGAGATCAGGGTGTTCTATACAGTATCCTGTATACGTGGCACCCAGAGAAGGATTCGGAGGGGTTACTGCTAATCCTTACGGGTGATGCATGCATTCGAAGCGAAATCATATCTGCCACACCAGAAATATTCCTGACAACTCTGGAGGCTCTGAGTCAAATAAGTCATGTACGATAGACAAGTGAGAAAGATACCAGAATTTCCTACCATTCTTGTACAGTGGAGCTACTTTACAACATAAAGTACGTGATTGACGCTTGTATATACTGTATTGCGTTTATGCTTCGAAGTGAGCATCGCAGTGCTTCTATGGCACCTCGTCTCATACCTGAAGTATACATTGTAACCTCCCAAACAGGTCATGCGCTATATATGTGCATGAAATCATATTGCTTCAATCTTGCAAGATGAAAGGGTCCCAAAATGAAATCTTTCTCCATCACATATCCATCTAGAAATCATCCAACGCTTCACCCATATCATCCATATCAAACCTCCCATTATCCCTATACTCTTTCAGGGCGATCTTTAATTCCGTATACTCAGAGGCCAGTAAGTGTTGTTGGGGATCATCATTGCCTGACAATTCCAATACTTTGGTTATTTCACTTTCGTGAGCTTGTAGATCTTCGAGGCTCTGGGTTAGAATCATCTCATCATCATACATATCAGCCTGCAGAAACTCATAGTCCTCTGAATTGGTACCAGCTTGGTTAAAAGCTTCTCTTGACATATGGAAAGTGTCTATAGCAGTGATAGCTCGACGAACTGTCTTGATAGCCCATCTGGACCATTCAGTCTTATGTGGCCTGGTCCTGTTTATCCATTTCTCCATCAGAGTGTTCATATCAACATCGAGTTTCTGAAAGGTGTTGACCATTGAATGATCGGGGGGAGCTATCAGTGGATCAGGAATGAAGTTGAAGTTCAGGATTGAATCACGATTGTGAACATAAGACTGGAGACTCTTCTCTCCTGCATGAAGAAGTTCCAGCTCCAGATCTTCTGTTCGAGTATCGCGAATCTTCGTATTTTGGATGACGGATTGGAATCGATCGTAGTCGTGCTGAAGGGCTTCATGATTTGATGACATGCTCTGAAAGATCTCTTTCCAAGGGAGGGTGGTATCAATAGAGTCTTCTGCCGTTGCCGTATTCAAATCATTGGCATCGATTGAAGTGGACATGTTCATCACATTTGATGGACCCTGCGATTCCAGGACGAGCATTTTCAATTGGGCTGTACAAGAATGAAAACCGCTCTGTATTCGTGAGCTTTTTGACCTGGAAAGGGAGAATAGTGACATTCGCTTACAATACTCTGATTTATAATGTACCAGGTCCTTATATGCGTGCTAGGCCGTTGAAGAAGAGCGAGAACACAATCACCATAAAGGTTATTTCCAAAGGATCGATCTCTTCGAGCTACTTTATAGTATACTTCTCCTCGGCATACGTGGACAAAAGAAAGACATGGCAAGGATCTTGTCGACCATCGTGTTGTCCGGGTGAAGTAGCTGTAAAGAAGAAAGTCCTAGTGATACGAGATCCTCTCTCATCTGGAAGCTGCAAGTCCAAGTCCCTCGAAATCCTTTTATTCTCGAACTCACGGGTACTGTGCCATAGTAAACATGGATCACTTTTGAGGATCTCAAGACCGCACAATACTGATAAGACTTGAGACGCATCAGTGTACGTAAATCGCTAATCTCATTTTCATACGATCATCCCTGCGCCCTCAGCATCGTATTCCATTTCAGATCAAGTGCTGTTCGGACGAAAGCGAACCCGAACAATCATACTTTCGGAAATGCTTTCTTTTATGCGACATATAACAGCCAAGTTGCTAAGCAAGTTTCATATGTAGATCTGTTTTAGTAAAAGTTGAAAACAGCTATCATCAGTCATCAAACGCCCAGACGATCAAATATGATCTGATCTAAATGTAGATCTTCAGTATCCATGAAACGCCAGAGACTTCCGATGCCAAAAGCCGAATTCCGAAATCAGCCCAAAGTCAAAGACCGAACTTGACTCGAGAAGACTTGCCATAGCAATGTTTCCTCTTCACGTTGGTCAGGTGCTCCGGCAGGTGGTAGTAGTTGGTCGGCCTTCAGTGGTTATTCGAGAGACCACAAATCTCACAACCCATCAAAAAAAAATATAGGTGCTAAATTTGAATTCAGGGCCAAACAGTATGGTACCTGGTGTAAGAGATTCGGAGGAATAAAGTTTTCTGTGGCACTTGCTCAAAGGCAGGGGTCGAGGAACACTTCACTCGCTCGTCAAGTACAATTTGGCTTCACTAGATCATCAGATGATTGTGTCATGTGTGTGCGAGAGAGTATGTGTGTTTCGTTGATTACCAGATGATATACGGGCGCATCATTCCTTGGTTATCAGCAGCTCCCTACTGTTTCAGCAACTGACCATCATTCATCAATCACCAAGTGCATCATCACCATCAAAAGTAAACAGACAAAGATCGACTGATTCAGCTGTTTTACCAAAACAAATTGATCGAATCCCTCAAACATCACCGTGACCATCGGTCCATCGGCATCTTAGAGTATACCTAAATCATTCTTATCTCCCTATAGCACTGAGAGACCATCTCTTCGAATCGTAAAGCAATCAAGGTTTTAGTCTATCGACCCTAATCAAGCTACACCATCCATTCACACAACCTTCACTCAATACAACGCCACCACGCACCACAGAAGAAGAGAAAACACGACTTTACCTCGAGGCAATTTGGTGAATGGCGGAGTAGAGCGATCAAATCGGGGATCGGAGAGATAAAAAAGTGACTTTGTTTGTTTTTTCCAAAGGACAAGGATACGAAGTGGTGTTTTGGGTATAATGGAATTTCACTGGTTAGAAGAACAATAGATTGAGAACTCGTATAACACAAGTTAGTATGAGATGATCATCATGAGTATTTTGTGATGCATTTTCAATATATATGGCTGGCTGACGAAAGATACTCAACTCCCATCTTTTATAATCCTCATCAAATCGAAGGAGTTAATTGACTTAAAGTGAGTCGCATGAGTGATGATTTGCATCCACCGTATAGATCATCTCATCAAATCATTGTCAGGCTACTTTAGATAGATTAGTACTCATTTGTGAAGAAGTCAAACCACAACCATCTTTCAATGAATATGGGCTGATGCACCTCACTTTTAGCTGATAGTCATCTCTCAACGATCTAATCGTATCATATAGCTCACAACCAAATCTATAGAAACATCCTGAAACCAGTCTAGAATACCTGTTTGAAAAGGCCCTGCCTTCTATCGTGAGTGAACCGATCCATCTATTCAGTTGTTTGCCTTGATGGTTCATCTTTTGTCTACCCTTGATCGTACCATCTTTTAATTACTTCTGCTGTGCAATGAAACGAGTCTAGAACCCTCCTTTCGATTCTCACCTGTTCATGTACCCTTGCGACATTGCCCTTATCACCATCATCGTGCTCATGATAGTGATCGGTGGAAGCGGCAATGGATGTGTTGCTTTATAGTCTGTGCAATAATGCTGCTTCACGCCCAGACCTTCCCTCATGTTTTTTGATTCCATCTCCGTTAACCTCGTCCCTGATTTGTCCATGTTACAACTCGTTCTTTCTCAAGTGGGGTACAGAGATGCAGCTGTCTGTGTGAGTGGGGAAGAAGAGGAAAGAAAGACTAGACCAGACCTAACGGAACGGAGACGAGATGAGATGAACCTTGCTTTCAATCTACTTTAAGTTTATAGTTGTTGTGTGTTATCATGGCTTTCTGGCTTTTAGCTTTGAGCTAATCCAAACTCTTCTAATCCATCTTAACTCTAGTCGAATTTATAGATTGGACCGACCCCGCCAACCATTCCGAATACGAACAAGATCATTTGTATTCACTAACACTGTGTATACGTCGTCATCCCCACTTTGGTCCAGTGGCAACAGACAGAAACAATAAAAACGTTGAAACCCACCCATCCTTTACGATTCATAGAGCATACACTGGAATCAGAATCGGTACCGAACCGAGAGAAACGATCTAAATATATTCTCCTACAGTCGTAACATACCTACAATCCAACCCGAAACATTCTTTAAAAACAGAGATCGTCGGAGACTGTAAACTGCTATTGTACTTTTTTAGTATACGTACTAAGTTTAGTCGTCTGAAGTCATATTTGGTGAGTTCCTCTTCCCCTTCTGGTCTATCTCAACCATCCGATCCGATGGATATCAGATTCGATGGAGAGAGATGCTATGCCTGAACCATCCTTTGAGTGGCTTTCGGTGAATGAGATGGTGTCGAATCCTAGTGCAAAGCCTCTATCTCAGCGAAAGTGGAGAGAGGAATGTTCGGGACCCGAAGTGGTACTGAATGAAGATGGGGGTTATGAACCAGGATGAGGACGAGGACGAGGTTGGACACTCCTTTCGCTTCTTTTTCGTATCCTCTGTTGAGATAATTTTCGTTTCGCATCTACATTTACTTTGATACCCTACCCTGGTCTCGGACGATGTGGGATTCCCTGTCCGTTATTGGACCTATTTTGCTATTTGTGACCCTTGGCTTGTTACTATCCTTTGGACTATTGGTGATTGCCGCACAGCCCACATACCTCCTCTTGGCTTTGGTAATCTCCTTTTCGCATCACTGTATCCTGTAATGAGTTCATGACGCCGTCGTGACCGGACATTTATCTGTCCATCACCATCACCATCAAAAGTAGATTCATCATCCATCAATCACAATCGAATCATAATCCAATTTGTCTCTCACTGTTGTTGTATGTCTCTGACAGTCACACATCTGCTCGTGCTCTCTCTTCCTTCCTTTTCCCCCTTTTGCCTCTTTCGAATCTACTCTACTTCATAACTTAGACCCTCCCTCCTCAACATATCCTGCGCCACCGTCAACCATCACTTGTCGTTCTTGTTGGTGATATCCCTTTCTATCCTGACACCATTGATACATATCTAATACATATAACCGATCTCCACTCCTGTTCCGATTCTTCATATCCTGTTTTCCTCATATCCATGGATCTTGACTTGTTCACCTTTTGATCATCACATCACAGTCTCTTGATCAGATCGTCCATCATTGTACTTCGGCTTTCAATCTAAATTGCATTCTTGTTTCATCGCTGACTTGGTGTTTTGACTCTTCTTCGATTTTAATATAAAATTATTCGCTCGATCTTCACCACTTGCTCGATCTTCGACATCCCCTTCATCACATCCTCCCACACACTCCTGTATTCCTTTCGATCTCGCCTATGTTCATCCACCCGCTAAATCTAGATAAAAAGTCACCAGACTCTTCTTCCCAGTCGGTGGTGAACTTAATATCTCTCTCGCTCTTTTGAGTGATTATCTCATCCCTCGATTACAACATACACCTCTTCCCCTACAAGCACATTCAATGATCCATAATTCATCTTCACCGTTATAGTACCAGCCTTCGTCTCTCATTCCGTACACATTCAAAATCGGACCCGGTGGCAACGTTAACTTCACCTCAGCTATCTCAGAGTACGACTTATTGGAAACACCCTTCTACAGCTATCCTGCCACTTCACTTCTTCCCAGTCTGTCACTCTCCATGTCATTTGTCCCTAAACCACCTGCGAGCCATCATCATTCGGCGTCATACACCTACGGAACAAGTGAATCTCAATCTCAGTTCGCTTCGGGCGTTTCACAAGAGTGAGTGGAATTGTCTCTCTTCAGTTTCCTCTGTCCGATTGCCCAAACGTCCCAACCTGCATCTCGACCTTCCAGAAAGGCAATACGATTGACACTGTCATGTGTTTGTTTACGCCCTCATCCTTCCTTCTCTTTCTTCTCCCTTTTTTGTCGTGATCTTACCATCTTTCCTCTCTTGATAAAGTTCCTGAACCTTATTTCAGTATAATCAAATCATATAGATCACCTGCTGATCGTTTTCATTTTCTTCCTTCTCCCCTTCAGACGAAGTACCGCATCCCCCACTCAACCTAGTGGACCGAATCCCAATCAACTTTACAATTGGCCACCCAAGAATCCCAGTCCTGTGCCACCGCTATCACTTCAATCGTTCGTGCTCCCTCCCCTGTTAAGCATCTTGACAAGTCTCAATACTGAAGCTAATATCTTTGCAAGTAGAAATTCAATTTCCTCACCTTCCGCTCACGTTCATATCGGTCAACAACCTAACACCATGCAACAATCTCATTACAGTCCAACTCAGACCTTACCTCAGGTCCAACCTCATTATGGTCCTACGCCAACAACCACCTCATCTTCAGCCCCGAACATGATGTTGCCACCCTTACGATTGGCCAGTCACAACGACCCGAGAATCAATCCTCCATACGCGAGCTCAGCTCCCCCACCATTGAATAACAATCATTATGGTTATTCGTATCCCACCATGAACCAGTATTCCCCTTATCAAAGACCTTCAACCTACTATACCGGTGGCCACATCACTCAGAACTCCACCTCGTCTTCTGCCGGATCCGAACTATGGACACCACTATCTGCTACTCCTTCCGGTGGTTATCCAATGTTCAATAGCAGTAACACTCAATCGAACAGCAATGGAGGTACTCCGACTTTTGGAGCTCAACCACCGCCTCATCAACCTAATACACCCAGCACGATTCAACCTTCTGCATTTCCCTCTTGGCAGCCTACTTCGGACTTGCGAAGCAGGATAGATGGGAATGGAAGTAATGGTCAAGGCACGATATCACCTCTAGGTATTTTGGGCGGTGGTGAGAATAGTTTAAGGTTAACCGATAGAAGATCAAGTACACCAGGTGGTCAGAGCTCTACCACTGCTGGAGGTGGGAATGGGGAACGATGGGACAGACCAAGTTTGGGTTTATCTCCTGATAACTCTGATAGACTATCGACAAGCGACGAAGAGAAACCGAAGATAACAAAGAAAGGTAAAGGTGGTACTGGTAGTGGTACCGACGAACCTGGTGGTAATGAGATTATATCATTTACGACTGATGCTGAGGTCAAGCAGACTCCCGAGGTGAGCTAGATATTTTCCCTGACATGTACCGTATATAGCTGATCATCTTCTGCATGCCTCTACACACAGCTCAAAAGGATGTGCTTCAACTGTACCAATAAATCGCCACCTAGCTGGCGGAAATCACTTCTTCACCCAGGTAAAATCGTAAGTCTTACCAAGGTTCCCATTCTCCGCTTGGATCGGGTGGTTGACTGACATGCTTTACCTGACTATTATAGCTATGCAATAAATGTGGTATCTTTGAAAGAACCCATCATAAGCCGAGACCACCACAGAACGATGATCAGAAATTAAGAAAACAGACTCTTGTTCCTGGTCTTACCACTGGATCGTATCGAAGGGAAATTCCACCTCAGTTACAGGTCATGAGAGATGATAGTGATGGAAGTCCCGCACCTCTCTCACCGTGTAAGTTGGATAAGTTCTGCTCTTGACTATCATTATATTCATGAAACAAAGCTCTTCAGCTGGCAACGTAATGGGAAAAAGCTGATGTATACTCCCGCTACAGACTCCAATGTACCCTCTCAAGCTACGCCTGTATCAGCTACTTTCCAATTCCCATCAAGCTATAAGTCACCTTCATCAACACTACTCCCCTCGTCCGGACCGTCAAGTACTGGACCTCGAAAGTTCATAAGCTCGGGAATGTGGGACCAAACTTCCCCATCCTCCCATTCACATCTGCTCAACACTCCCGTATCTTCGTTGTCAGCCACGACTCTAGATGGAGGTGATTATTCGTCTTCATCGCCTATCAGAGGTGTAGGCGTGGGAGTAGGATATCACGGACACGGCTCATCACCTTATGCTCATGCTTATGCAAATCGAAGGACGTACTCGCATCCTGTCAGAGTCAGTCCCATTATGCCTTCCTCCGCTGGTCCAATATCCCAATTCAATCAATTTAACAACAACTATAATAATCACAATATCAATAATGGATTTGATTCTCCTGGAAATTGGAATTCCACGAGAAGACATTCCGACGTTCAACTATTACCATCTCTATCTTCGTCTTCGTCTGCTAACTCCCTATCTCAATCGAACAATCAAGAACTACAAGTCGGAGGTTCGGCAGATGGTCAATCACAATCCCAAGTATCGATCAACGATATGAATAATACAGATAGTAGGAATGGAAATGGTTGCGTGGTGAAGTCTGAACAAGTCTAATAACTTACGATGGATTTGGCAATTGTACATAACGACGAATAAACGAACATTGAATGTACATAAACGACTGGACCATCAACGAATTTGAAGATCAATTTAAACAAACATCATACACGAATCTCTCTGCTCATCAAGGACATTTGTTCTTTATTTTCAGCTCTTTCTTTCTTTCTGGTTCTGGAAGTCTATCGTTATTACTTTATATGATATCGCCTCCTTAATATGCTAAATTTTCATTTTACACTCTTTTTGGAATCTTGACTTGGCTTAACTTTGAGCGATGAACCTCGTCTTGTCGCGATTTTTTTTCTTCTCTTTACTAAATTTGGATACGATATATCTATATGTATTATTCGACTTTCGTTAGTTATTATGGTACAATACTTAGTTACGATAGCGAACACGTGAATATATGCGGTTAGATGAATTTATGATGATCAACAATACACTGTGCTGATCTCGATCTAGTTCAATTGGATCTTGCCATTATGATCTGACTTACTCTGTGGGTGTTTGTATGCGTATATCCAATTCATGTTGTATGCGAATGTATGAATCATAAGTGCAAATAAATACTTGTGAACATTTTTTATCAAATCTTTTATCTTTTATCTTTTATCTAAATAATAATAGAATCATCATTAAAAAGCAAGGTTGAGCTTGATACCCTTTCTCTACCTCTATAACACCATCCACCTTCATCTGACAAACTACATCTACAACAACATCCCATCCCATCCCATCTCACAGTATTTCATCCCATCAACAGTTAGTTACCTGATCACATACCCAATCAAACTCAACTAAGCGGTAGGAGCAGAAGGAGTAGGATTCCAAGGTCCGGCATCTGATAAACTACATCCACCAGGGCAATTACATTTCCCACCCAAATCCGTAGGCAGGTTCTCTTCAGGGATGTATTGGAGTAATTCCGTCTTGTAATTCTTACCTAGGATATGGATCTTACGGACTGTGGCTTCGTCTAACCATGGTTTGATTAATGACCAGACGGTCGAGAAAAGGTATGGTGCCTATATACACGCATGGTGAAAAAAAACCACGTCAATATTGATATGATCAGTTCGAGGACGAGCCTGAAACTTACGTTGATGATGAACATGTGTCCCATGGTTTCAGGCTAAGAAGCAGTGAAAAAAAAAAGAATAAGCAAATGATGGTCAGCTAATTATTCACATCCCTTTGTATCTTAATTCTGATCACTTCGTTTGACGTTATCTCGCCGAGCGTCGAGTAGGAGGTAACACGTACGTCTGGATAGAAGCAAACGAATCATCAGCTGGAATGCTCGACCAGTGCCAGATCACACACTCACAGTTGTTTTGTCCGATTGAACTGGCCGCGCCAACGTAGTCTTTCACTATGACACGAATATGAACATTAGCCTATTGAACTATTTGCAGATCGTATTGTTTCCACTTTATTTCTCTGCCGTTTCGTTCTTCTGCACAGTAGCAAGTTCCTCAACCACCATCACTCCAGACACATCCACTCGGTAATAACTTCCATCCTTCCATCCTTCCATCCACCAATCCTTCTCTCTTCTCTCCTAAATATACCATCTCAAAACCCAAACTCAAACCCAAAACTCACCTTTATAGAAACTACTGATACCAGCATTATACAAATCCAAAATCGTACAAGAGGTCTCCACCAACTGACCAGCCTCCTTTGAACAAGCTGGTAATCTCGATTTCAAGAATTTCTCATATTCATGAACCAAATGATGTAATTGTCTATCTTGAGTGGTCAAGGCGTACAACTTGCTTATATCGAGTTTACCCAATTGTTCGATGTATATCGGTCTACCATCTTTATCGGTCTTGTGGTAGAATTGAGGATAATATTTGTTGACTTCTCTTTGTTCGGGGTAATCGTAGCCGTTCCTAGTGACATGTGGGGTATTAGCAAAGGTGAAGTAGCTTATGATCCGGTTTATATATGTAAGAATGGATGGTTTGATAGAATGGGATGAAACGGAGGATACAAGGATTAAAGATAGATCGGATAGATATACAGGGTACAGCTCCCACATTACGGACCACCACCCCACACAAAGATTGGATCGTCATTATACCATACCACCTGTCCTTCACCATCCATCCTTGCCAACCCCACTCAAAGCAACGTCGTATAAGATATGGTCCTATGAGCAAAGCAGGACTCACGCAGCGATATCGTCAGCTCCAAATTCCTTTCTCCACTTTTCATTATTGTTCCACATCAATTTAGCTTTTGGTATATCGAACTTTCTCGCTCTCAAGAATCTCAACAGAGTTTGATCATCGAATCTGTCGTATCCTAACTTGGCTACTACTTCATCTCTGTTGGCTGGGATGGACCCCTCGGCGGTGAGTTCTTCTCTGAATTTGGTCAAGGTGGCTTGTTGAGATTGGGAACTGTATCGTGTACAAACAACATATCAACAGATTGATATGGACAACATGATATGGCTGGTTACAGCTACAGCTACATGAGGAGGTTGATACACTTACAGATGTCCTGGGTGACCTGATAATGGATCGTTGGCGGCAGGAGCAGACTACAAAGGGATCAGAGGGTTAAGGTGTTGGCACCATTATCGTCATCATCACTACCGTTCAGATCGGTTGTGCTCGTGTGGTCGTAGGGTAAGAGGCTCACCATTGTTAATGATCAATCTATATAGTGAGAGTCAAGTGAGCAGAGCAATGAGAGATGGTGGGAGTGTCGTATGATATGATGTAGCTGTGTATGCTATGTAATGTCGAATTGAATGATATGACGATGATGTATGATGAGGTCAAAGTGTTGAGGTGAGTGTCTCTCGCTGGGAGTAAAGTGGTATGCTGCCAGGTGTATGTATAGGCTTGTGATATGATGTGACGCGCGTAATACAATTCCTAAACAGGATAAATGACTGGAAATACATTACAAGGGATATTCACACACTGGCTAATGGGACATTTTGATCCCGCTAATTGAGGCTCAGCGATCGAGAGATCAATTCAAGGTAAAAACAAACAACAAACGAGGGACGAGCGCGACTACCATCGAGAGAGAACGAGACACAAGACACAGCAGCATATTCATCATTCATTTCCATACCATACAACATAATAGCATATCACAGAGTCACAGACCACAGATCACACAGCTATCATCCTATATCCAGAGCATCGCTTTGCCATCCGTTGCAAGTACAAACACCGACTCCCTTCCCCTTTCATATTCAATCTGATCTCAATCTCGTCATTCGATTCACTCCGCTCAGCCATCCAATAACCCCTGATCACCATGGCATACCTTGGCAGACCTTCAGGAGGGGATTCACCGTTCGCAATCGGAGATCGAGCAATGAGAGATACATCATCACCTCAGCCTCCTTCTCAGAGGAATCCTACACCTAGACAACAGCAGAACATGCCACCTCCAGGGGGGTTCATGGCCACACCATCTCCGTACGGTTCGGCAAGCGACGAAGCTAGGAGGAGGTACGAGGAGAGATACGCTAAGAAGAGAGCAGAAGAAGCTGCAAAAGCTCAAGCTCAAGCTAACCCCCCTCCCCCTCAACAACAACAACAACAGCAATATCATCAACCTCCTCCTCCCCAACAACAACAGCAACAGCAATACCATCAACCACCTCCGCAGAACCACCGTCCACCCGGTTCAGGAGGATACAACCAACAGCCAGGTGGATATAATGGTCCACCGCCTCCCAGACAACAGTACACTTCCCCACCACCTCAATCTCAACAACAGGGCGGGTTCGATCCTCGTCAACAACAACAATTCCACCAACAGCAAGGTGGACCACCTGGTCAAGGTCAAGGTGGATATGGTCAAAGACCCAATTCCATGGGTCGTCCTCCACAGGGATATCAACAGCAGCAGCAACAACAAGGTCCACCACCTCAACAACAACAGAGATGGAGTCAAAACCAATATAACCAACCACCCCCGCCTCAACAGCAACAGCAACAGCAACAACAACAACAATGGCAACAATCACAAAGTCCACCTCCCGCACCTCCTCAACAACAGCAACAGCAAGGTGCGGATGATGCTGAGCTGCAGAGAATGTAAGTACATTGATTGCCTATCTCTTCCGACTATATGTTCAGCCCACGCAGCCTAGTTTCTCACCGATATACTACAAGGAGGGTGTCAGCTGATCGAGTATCGACATGGATGCAGGTTCTCTCAATTCGACTCGTCCCGAACCGGTGATCTCAGTGCATATGACCTGCAAAGATTGTTAGCGAAAGATACGATGATGGATGCTAGGGAGGATGCAGTCAAGATGGTGAGTTAAGAGTATAGTGTATACCATAATAAAGGATGAGCTGACGACATGTGTGAATTGTAAACTCCCATTAGCTAATGAGTGAGTTTGCCCGACTCATGATCTGGGTCCAAGGGGACGAATGAATTTGTACACTGATATTCATACTTGATACCTAAAGACATCTTCGACACTGATAAATCCGGCACAATCAATTTCATGGAATTCGAGGGATTGTACAGATACATCCAGGTGAGATAGTCCATTCAATCATCCATCATAACCCCCCAGTTTGATGCTGACCTGACCATCTTTTTATTTCTCTTCCTCAATCTTTTTCGAATATTGTCCAATCACGCATTACCCTCCGTTTACGTAGGATTGGCACGGTATCTTCCGTCGATTCGATCGTGACAACTCCGGCTTAATCGATCGTAAAGAATTGCACAACGCCCTCTTAGGATTTGGGTTCTCCTTACCTAAAGAGATGGTCATTCTGTTAGAAAAGAGATTCGCTCCTCCACCTACGTCAGTCAACAGCCAGCAAAATAAGGGAATAAGTTTCGATAGGTTTTTGATGGCTTGTGTGACTGTCAAACATTATACGGAAGGGTTCAGGAGGTGAGTAATGATAGAATATAAGACATAAGTCGGACAGATGAACTGATCATTTCATATTCTGATAATATACTAGACTCGATACGAATGGTCAAGGTCATATAACAATAGATTACAATCAATTTGTAAGTCTGATCTCCTCCTACTGCCGAACCGGACCTACGATCCTCGTACGGTGCATACAGCTGAAGCTGACTTTGTTGTCATTGATTACAGATGGAGTTGGTCCTTGATGCGCCTAGTTAGAGTATGCAATTTGGGACGAAGAGGAGAAATGGAAATGGCTATGGCTATGGAATTTTGTGTATCGACGTCGGACCGAGATCGGGAGAACGAACGATCGGTTGATCATTGCTCATCATCATATTGAACTGTCAGATAAATATCATATCATTCTTACTAAATCGTTACGCTTAATGACATTCTCATCATTACGTTCATGTATTATTCTATATCTGATGAATTGGCTTTTCATTTCTCATTGTTTTTTCCTCATCATTCCAACAAATCCTGTTACAAGATCCGCCACTGAGGTGATCATCTCCAGTTCTTTATAAAATAGCCTGAGCATTAGGAGGCGTAGCTATACCTCGCTCAACGTTCAATCCCATACTAGTCAAGAAGAAGGTCCATCTACCTAATTTCTGACATTGTTTGGACAATTCACGTAAATCGAATAACTCTCCTATGGGTAATCCCCATCCGGCTAGGAAAACTTGATGACATGAGAGTTCACCCGGGGCAGTAGGCCAAGTTTCGTATGATGGGCTGTTGGACATGTGAAGTACAAGTCAGTCAGGATCCTAGGATCCTAGGATCTTGAGATAGACATAATCATATTACATCATACTGATGTGTTACACACTAAACAAAACTTACCAATCACTTGCAACAGCTGCGATCCCATTGTCCCAATGCCACTTGTACAGCTCCTCATCAGCTTTCACACCGCAACTTTCATTTTTCTCCCTTTTCCTCAAAGCCTCTCTTTCTTGTTGGCTTTGAGAAAGTATAGCTTCGGTATATCCCGTCCTTACTAGGAGTATATCACCTGGTTCGATGAGCACGCCATACTCTTCTGCACATTCTTTGAGGGTCGATACGGGGATAGGATCCGAGTTGGAGAATGGTTCGATAGATGGGAGGTTGTGTTTGGAAAGGTATAAGGGGATGTCCAGTAGATGAGCTCGGGATGTTATGGGTTTTTCGGCGTAATCTATACCATAGATATAAAATCATCAATATTCTTGTCCATACAGGCTGCAGTTCGGAGTGATCGAAGATCAGACTCACTGTGTATACCATATTTCTTGATTGTCAAATTACTAGCTTCCTTGATATCCATCCCACCATAAAAACTATGTCCACATCAATAATGGAAAAGAACATTAGCTATACTGAAATATCGCCTATTTACTTACACTTACGAGCACCCATCTGAATGAAAGTATGAGGCAAGGTGGGACTCACGTGAATCTACCTTCCTCTGGCCAATTCTGGTAAGCATAATGTCTGAAACCATCCCATTGAGTCGAGCATTGAGTATTGAAATGTAAGATATCGTCATTGGAATGTCCAGAGCATTTACTATAAATTGCAATTCACAGGATCAAATTCACTGCCATGATCGGAAGATGATTATGATTAGCCACTTACATCTCATGTTCCATAGGTGATCTAGAGGCATGAACAGGGAAGAACGATAATGGTAGACTACAACGAGGACAACATATGTTAACACATTGCATTGGATTGTATCAAATGGCATCGGGTCGATCTGATATGCGATCAATCACTGATACCCACTTGAGATTTACTACTATCCCTTCTGTAATCGTATCCTTACCACTCTTGATGCTTTGAGGAGTAATCAAGTTCAATCTTCCTTTTTCATCTTGACCACCTTCATCTTGTCCGTATAGACCCCAAGCGTTTAGGGGTGGTCCGGACTTGTTGATTGGCAAAGAAGAGTATGGTGGGTAGGTGGTCATCTCTCCTGATAGATATCCTTGTATCCTTGTATCGATGATCAGATTGGGATGTAGAGCGATGAAAGAAAGCAGGAGACTACTCGTAGTGCTGAGCTGACACTGGTGGACATCCATGGATCCATGGATCGAGTGATGCGATGCGATGACGATTTCGAACCGGATACTCGTAGATCTTGTGTTTCCGTTGGAATTCCCATCACCACATGGAAGAATTATCTTATCGCCTTCAGATTATCTATGTGTATTTGTGTACGAGTCAGGATTTCCGGTCGTCGTTCACAGTCGTCGGATGTGACAAGGCAAAGTATCAATGCACTCACTGACTTCCCTTTGCGGAGACTTTGCATAGTCATCCAAAAGACACACAATATATTGGCAGATCGATTTACTCGTTTCAACCGATGCCATGTGCATCATCACTGGCTTCATTTGTGCCATTTGTGTGGTCAGGTTGACAAAGAAGGCGGTCGACGATTCAAGTGGAAACATCTCAAAGGAGCTTCTCATCTGACTATTATGGAGTAATGGCTGACCCTTCTTAAAACCTATGAAATACCAAATACCCTCTCCTTCTTGAGAGGTTGATCGGACTGATCCCGCCATTATAATCGACATATCCCAAAAGTCCATTGAGACTTGTACCTTGAACACTGCTCTTTTATGAGCACGAAATCGAAGGAGATAGCTGGACTCAATATCGATATGACTTGACTCGAGACCTCGTCTTATCGTCCACCAACGATTTTTTAAGTACCATACGAACCCTCCACAGTAAATTTCTTGAAGAGTTGGAAATAGATTGGCCGGATGCTGAACGATTCAAGGAAGAGTTCGACAATGTTGAAAGAGGATTGAAATGGGTGATAGCACACGGTCTATCTATAGATGACGACAAGGTCGATTTGAGGAGGTTACTGACTCATTGTGAAGATGAGTGGACAATCATGGATCTATATGAGCGTTTGAGCAAAGCTAATGACCTGACTCAGCAAATGTTCTCTGCTCAAACGAAAATGATGTATCCGAATGCATACCCTTCTTCAAGGTATGGTGAATCGTCCTTTCAGAGTCAATATAGAATCACGCTCGAAGATATGTTTCGGGCGCAGAGTGATGTACTGAGGCGAAGACACAACTACAGGAATATTATACCCCAGCTCTCGGAGGAACATGAGATGGTCACCTCGTATAGGGAATGGGATGATATGAAGACGGAAGTGAAAAGAAGGGGATTGGTCGATAGATTACCTGATGGTTATATGAGACCTATAGTAGATAACTTCACTACTGTGTAGTGAAAGATTGACGTACCGAACGGTCATCGTAGATATGTAGATAAAAACAAGTCCCTTTGCTCGTTGACGTGAAGGTAAGGCCCATCATGATCATTGTCTTCATGTATACAATTGCGGGTACAAGATGGTTCATGGATTGTCACCCAACTTCTGACTGTAACCGAAGTTATGCGAATAACGGTGGACGAAGATCACTTCACTCACTCGCCGCGGCAATCGGTGATAACATATCACCGAAACTCTGCCACCCACCATATCACCGATGTCACTCAGGCGCTATTCGCCGCTTCTGTGAGCTTGTTGAGTTTTTGAGATGTGTGTGTGCATGGGAGATGGTATTGCAGCCAGCAGAGCATTGGATTGCTTGCTTGCTTGGTGGTGCAGTGCAATCCTATCGTATCGATCATTGTTGATATCGGTGTTAGAGATCATCCTATACCTTCTTCAACCATCAACACTAAAAACTCGTAAGCTCAGCCTTTTGGTAGCACACATAAGAAAGAAGGAGAGGAACTGACCTGTCTGCTCATTTGTTATCTTCCTTCTTGCTCGACGTTCGATCCATTGATCAATCTATCAACAAAATCGCCAAACATCCTTCTCATACCAACAACAACACCATACACGTACACTTGTAGATTAAAATGAAGGACATCTCTTCCGTTGAGACTTTGACCGTTCCAGAGGGTGTCACCGTCGCCCTCAAGGCTAGAAACATCACTGTTGAAGGTCCCAGAGGAAAGATCACAAAGAATGTCGGTCACATCCAAATGGATATCCAACTTGTGAGTGTGCTCTCGGATGGAATGATATAAGATGCAAGTGGGACATTGGAGATTTTTGGGAAGGAGGCTGGTGGTCAGGTCGGGAAGGGAAGCAGTAGAAGGGATGGGAGAGAGGTTGTACTCGAAGCGTTGGGAGTGAGGTAGATTTAGGCATCATATCGGAAAGGTGGAATAGCAGAATACTGGTTTTCCATCGTGTGGTTACATCTCAATCGTAATCCAAACTTCGATTATGCTATTGAACAATTTGGGGAAGAATCAACAGGGGTTTTGAATGATGTCCTACTTGCATCTAAACAACTTGTCATTCTCAATTTCTCATGAAGGTTTTATGCTGACGAAATTTTCCGCTTTCGTTCAGGTCAAGAAATCCAAGTCTCAACAAGTTGTCTTCACCATCTGGCACGGTGCCCGAAAGCACGTCGCTTGTCTTAGAACCATCAAATCTTTGGTTGAGAACATGATCACCGGTGTCACCAAGGGATTCCTTTACAAGATGAGACTCGTTTACGCGCATTTCCCCATCAACGCTATCCCAGGTGACGGTGGTAAATCCATCCAAATCCGAAACTTCTGTTAGTTTGAGTTAGAGTCTACCTTTCTTTCCCTCGCCTTCCAATTCGACATCGTTACTCTTACTGATAAATATCTTTTTTTTGGATATGTTTAGTGGGCGAGAAATTCGTCCGAGATTGTCCTATGCTCGAAGGTGTGACCGTTGCCATGTCCGATGTCAAGGATGAACTCCTCATCTCCGGTAACGATATCGAGAAAGTTTCCCAATCAGCCGCTTCCATCACCGATAAATGTAGAGTCAAGGAGAAGGATATCCGAAAGTTCTTGGATGGTGAGTTTCCTATCGTGACTACACCTGATGATTCTCATCCATCTGATACATTATGCTTCTCTTTAATTAGGTATCTATATCTCCGAACGAACAACCGTTGTTCAAGAAGAAGTATAAATGCAAATGCAATCAATATCGGTTTCTTTTGATTTTAGGATTTGACTTTTGCATTTGGATTTGGGAAGGGGAGGGAGTTTGTTTCACGTGGGAGTCTCTATTGACGATCACAAAACCTTTTGTCGACGCCTTACGTTTGATAGGATCACCTTGAGAAGTGGTTGAAAGAGGTTTTCCTTATTATCAGATTGTAGACGACGATGTAACATCATTGACGCACAATCTTTCGTTTCCATTTCTCTACTTTGTCACTGATCGGGGTTTTGATACTGATCTGATGCTTGGGGTCCTCGATCTTCAGGAAGGAAGTGACCGAGCCAGAGCTAGGTCGTACTGGGTGTGACTGATGACTTACGACTGACCGGTGTATTTACAGTACAAATGTTGCAATTCCTATTAAGAGCATCCCCTTTCGGATTTCATTGCTTTATGGAGGCATAACATTCCCAACTTCCACCGACGGTCATAGAATATGGGAAACGCCGCGTCCCCGTCAGCCCCATTTCGATTTCGTGATCTGGATTAACTACAGTATCAGCTGCAATCTGACCTGACCTGTCTTGCTAGCACTTTCAGGGGGATAATAGACAGCATCGGTACACAGGACACGTCAAGTGAGGCTATATCAGCTACCAAGTCATTGCATGATGCTCTACTCAATTTTAGGATGAAGTACAGAAGAAGATGAAGCAGTAAAGCATGGAGCAAGGATACTATATAACGGATAATATAACATCGTGACACTCATTGTAAAATTCAAGTCCGCCTATTACCGTTTCTTGCATTCTTCAGAGACTGGAATTCAACATCGAACCTCGACTGAAGATCCTCTGCCGTTCGTTGATCCCATACTTGAATTATATCTGAGTTCCAAGTTGAGATCCCATCCCTCGCCCGTTGTTGAGAGCCCCGCCATGCATCCGAATCACTCTGAATGGAGTAGGAGTATCTATTGAGATAATCGATCCTAGTCTGTCGAACGGCCGTAATCGTCTCTTCGAGTTGATCGATGATACGTGTTTGGCAGATATCATACCCGCTCTGATCGTACATCTCGTCAAGAGCTTGTTCCATACTGAAAATGCAGCGAATCAAGTTGATTTTTCTCCCGTTCTTCAGAATTGGTCGTTTTCTTCTATTTCTTCTGGTCCAATGGCTTCGTGAAGATCAGCCTTGGCTTATACCGATTTGTTTGCTGATGTTTCTAATTCCTTCCCCTTTATATCCCTGCACGTCATTGAATGAAAAAAGAGCATGCCATACTTGAGCAAATGGAAAATTCTTTCATGATGCATCTACAAGAGGAGTGAATGGAAGTAGAAGCTAGAAGAAGAGAAGATCAACAGCTAATTATCGGAATTACCGTGTAATGAATGGAGGTATCGTTCTGCCATCTTCTGCAGTATCACCTGAGACTACGATCTGCGAGGCGTATGAAGGAATGAGGGGATCATGTTGCCACAGTGAAAGTACAAGCGACATCCAAGACTGATTCGATATTGTGAATACTTTGCCAATTGCCGCACATGATATCGCAGTGTGTTGGTTTGTACAGTCCAGTCCCAATCTTCTCTCTCGCCACCATGGGATCTCTTCGATCCCAATTTATTCCGGTGCACCCTCCTCGGCCCTGTCAGTCTGCTAGCGAGGCTACTTCGAATGCCGACGAAAGTCTGACCCTCTGGGTAAAAAAATCAGAAGCAAGAGCTTGGACAAGCTTCGACACATTATTCTGAAGTCCGTAGAAGGGATTGTAATCACATAGGTGGAAAACTCGGACAGACGCCAAGCACAACTTTCCTTCGTCAGCTCGAAAAGAAGTGCCTTCAAGCTGAAAGGGAAGTGGGACGTTCTATCTCTTTTCTCCTGTAGGCTTCTCCTTTCAACTCGCTGCTCGTAAAAGTCACTTCGGGTCTCGTTGTCGTCTTACATCTGTCAAGCTTCTGGATAATCCCTTGTACAAGTCTTCTCAAAAGTTCACCAGCGACAGCTTGATCTTCGCCACTGTGTATGGATGTCCTTCATCTTTCTTCGTCCTGACAATTGAGCAGGTGAATGAGGTAAGTAACTGAGTCGTCAAGCTGTTTAGACGGTCATCATAAGCGAGCTACACAGCATCGTTGACCTGTTACTGCCGTTCCAACATGAATATTTCTTCAGACCTGATGTCAGTAGAATCCCTCAAGAGTGTCGCGCCGACCGAGGTCGAAACTTTCCTCAAGTCGATATATTTGATGGAAAAGAACGTAAAGGAACTGGAAAGATATTCTCAACCATTGGGAGCGTTGCAAATGAGTATGGAAGGGACGCTCGGCAACGAAGAGAAGGGAATGTTAGCCAGGGTATCATCGAGTGATACTTCGTACGATGCTGCCAGGATTTCTGGGGTATACTCATGGTACAAATTGGGTGATCCCAATTGTGTGGAAATACAAAGAGCTTTCCATATTCATTCTCGCAAACAAACTGTAACTAATCAAATGGACAATACGATCTTACCCTATGCGTCTAATTGGTTGAGCGCCGCTTTGGACGAAATCGTCCAAGAAACAAATACCATTTCCGAAAGGCACAGAGAATTTCGTCAAGATCCAGAGGATTGGAAGAGGACAAGGGGGATAGAAGGGTTAGGAAACGTACATCAAGCAATGAGATCGTACAATCAGACTCTCCGGGCCGCCAGGACTTGTTCACAAGCATTGATCAATAAAAGTGTTGATGAACTGCAAGAGTCCAAAGCTGCTATTGTAAACTTGAGTCACATTATGGATCAAGTTTATCTCAACTGGAACGATGATATTGCTCCATACAAGTCTGAGTCGATCCAATTGGCCACACGAATTTTAACTGAGCTGAAAAGCGAATGTGAAGACTTTTTACGTTTGTTTGGATCCGTCCCAGTGTTTAGTATAGGTGACGAACGATCACATTGGGAGAGAGAACTAGCGGCAAGTGGAGATAGGTTGACAACCCTTTACGCGTCAGCTGCAACTCATAAGGAAGAATTGAAAACCCTTTTCTGTATCGTCGAGCCCAATCATGAGTATCGAAATACATGTGAAGCCTGGGGCAAGATCACGGCAGAAGTCAAGAACGCTTTCAAAACATTGAGATCCCGTGGTGCGCAAGGGTCTTCGTTGGATTTGGATGACTTGGCCAGTGTGCTTGACGATCTGTAGATAAATGCAGAGGAATCTCGACATTCAAAGACTCGAGGGTGCCTTGGTTCAGCCACAAGAAGAACTACTGCAAGAATGCACGATAATTTTATATGTCACTATTCAATGTCTCATTTGTAAATATACTGCATTTTGATGCATACAAGTATCTCAATGAGCTACAATGTACTGTTCGTATGTTCTATTGAAAAAAGAAATCGTTTTTTATCCACGATAGTGGCTGCTCAGATTTAACCCTTAAACTCTCTCAGCCCAGCTCCCAGGTTGCTCGTTAAACACCCCAATTTTCTCATAATGTTCAAGAGTGACCCTGACCGTATCTTCAAGAGTATGATCTATTCATGATCGAAGAAATTCAGCGCGTCAGGAAATGTAAGATCGAAATCGGGGAGGATACTTACATTCCAGCCCAAGCTCCCTGACTGATTTACTAGTATCGATGGTCCAAAAGTTCTGCTCTCTCGGAGTAGGTTCAGAGGGATTACCCAATGGGAAATAGGCGTCCAAGTCCGGTCTTTGTCTTTGTCTTCTAAACTCGTTGGCGAACATCTGATATGTGTAGACTAGAGTAGATGCAAAATACGGTACAGCTAATTAATTTGTGTCCGTCACATGTGCAGTCGCACTGTGGCACTCACTGTCGCTGGCAATGAGGTAAATCCCATTCTTTCGCTTGATAGCAGCTTGATAGAATGCCTCAGCGACATCTCTAACATCCGCATAAGTGGTCGATTCAGGTTGAATCACTTTCGCGTCTTTACCCTTGATCAGTGATAACCAGCCAGGTTGAGATCCGCTTACACCGTTCTTGAACTCGGCGACGGACGAAAGGTGAAGCAATGGTCCGTAAGTCACTAAGGAAATTCAACCGAACATCAACATCCGCTCAGACTAATATTATACGTATTTTCAACAGAGTACAGTGGAAGGAAAGGGGTAGAAAGGTACAGCACTTACTGGGAGGAGCCAAAGAGGCAACAGAGAAAGAAGGTTTGTTCTCCTTTAACCATTCTTTGACGGCCAATTCGGAGTATTTCTTTGCTGCGCAGTACCAAATCACGTTTGCGAATGGACTATTGTTGAATTGATTGATGATCCGTCAGCTGCCTCATCCCGTTGATAGTGTCGGTGCTTGCTGCCTTGGCTAGCTTACTGACTTTGAAGGGTCAAAGTTCTTAACTGTTTCTTCATCGTAGGGGAAGTACGAGTCTTCGGTGTAAACGGCACCGAGTTGTTGGTCATTAGGTACGGGGTTGAAGTGGGCAGCCATGGAAGACATCAAAGAGATGGCTTTGATAGCTGTAACAGGACAAAGAGTATAGGTAACGATATGGTCAGCTAGGTACAATCAGAGCACATTGAAGAAAAGACTACAACATAAAAGTCAAGTGTTCCTAATTTCGGTCTGCCACTGTCGACTCACTCTTGAATTTAGTAGCTTGATTGAGTACCGATAGAGTCCCTTGGATTGTAGGACCTTTAAACTCTTCATAAGATTTCAAGTTCCTGCCGTAGGTTAATATGTATCACCAGTCAGCCTTGTTCTTTCGCACACCATCGCAAGTTGTGCGAATCATGTGTCCTGACTCACAAAGTGACAGGGGCAGCCAAGTGCATGACCTATCTCCCAATCACTCATCAGCACCTTGACTATCAAACCGCCCCTCGATTCGACCGGCTCGGTAGAACTTGTCCTACTTACAGATTCGACTCCGTCGAGTAATTCCGTCAAGTCACCCGTGAGATCAGGAACCACCACCACTTTTACTCTACCTTGATCGAACCATTCCTTCCAAACAGGATGAATCTTTATCTTCTCAACGGAAGATATCGATCTGACTGATCCTCTCACGTCATACCCTTCTTTGAGAAATCGTAGGGCAACGTGAATCGCGATGAACCCATTAAGGCCAGTGAGAGCTACGATAGGTCTTTCGCTGGAAGACATGATTGCTGAATTTGGTCAGTTTAGTATTTACGAAGTCAATGTAAAGTATGTATGTGAGATATATTGCTTGTTAGTCAATGATCAGAAGTGTTAGTGATATATATGCTCATACCAGCCTACTTATACCTTTCTCACTATCATACAGCATCTCCTCAAGATGTATCGATGAATGATGAAAACAAACAAAACCGCCTCCAAATCATGCTGGATGATAAATACCTGATTCTCGATATAACGAGCGGAACTCGCCGCACGGGAATTCAGCTTATAAATCCTTTGATTCCCTCCATTCCCTCCACTCAGCCCTCCACCGAACTCTAAGCACTCCACCCCGCTGCATCACACCACACACGTATGCTGGAACCGCATCACCGAATACAGTAGAGTAGTCGAGGGCAGTGAAGCGGTGTTCTCATGTTGTTGCGTTGAACAGGCATGACGTTGAACACTAAAAAGTATCGGTGATACATAGATGTCAATCAATCTATATCAATTTCATCTTTTATCCTCACTCAGGCTTGCTTGATCTAGAATCACCAATCCTACATGAATCATATAAGGATTCGCTGGTAAGCAAAGTATAGTATATCATCTATGAAAACATTTTTGTGTATTAGATCGGAAACTCAGGAGGGGGTATCTATAAATGAGATGACATGCTATAAAGGAGAAATGAGCGTGTATGTATGTATTCGTGAAATGGAATCAAAGATTATCTATATACAACGGAACTATGATTTTTTATTTTTTTTTTCTGGACGAGCCATCCCACCGTGGTGAGGTAGATGACGATGTATCTATTCCCTATTCCCTCAATACCTCTTGATCGTTCTGACCATGACCACCTTTCTCCAAGTCCCTCTGCTGGGATCTACCGCGACTCCTGCCCATCGTAGAAGGTGCCGAAGCAGCGATGGAAGCAGCTTCAACAGGTGAGGGTGGCGTTATACCGAATTTGGTATAGAGAGGATCGTTTCTATCGGTCTGCGGATGTAATTGGACTTTACCCTGGAATAATTCAGCGGTCGACCTAGATGGATCGGCTCCAGCAGGGTTGGAGAGGGATGCTGAACCAGTTTGATGAACCCAGTGTGCACCGGCACTAATCAAAACAAATCGAATATCAGCTCACATACCTATTTATGTGAAGGTACATGCTACGCTGAACTTACCCAACTGTACCAGCGATCAGAGTTGGGACCATAGTCAATAACGAGGGTCTATAGGAAGATAGATAGTCAGTCAAACATGTAACCATCTTCAAATATTCGATCTTTGCAAAGGTCACTTACAATTGAATATCGGCCTCTTTCATCTGTGCTGATCTACTCTTAGCTACAATTGAACTAGCTCTCAATCGACCTCCTCTAATATTAGCGTAGGTCGACAAGTTATCCTTGACCTTGTTGATAGCCGGGTTGTATTCGTATTTCTCATCCTCGACTTCAGGAGCGACGACCGGTAACTTGTTTGGATCGTTGTAGATTCTCAATTTGATGAGCATTTTCTCGAATGGTCCAGTGGGTAACAATCGGACGACAGCACCAATAGGAAGGGAGATGGCTCCGATGATCAATGAGATTGCCCAGTCTCGTCCGCCAAGTCGAGTTACTTGGAAGGCGGCTCCACCGACTTCAATAATCAAGATCTGTCCGCCGACCACTACATCACGAATCGTGATTAGTATGCGTACTTGATAAGAGAACAAATAAACTCACTGATGAGGAAAATAACGATGAAGTAGTAATTTCTGAAGAAACCTTCTAGAACATTCAGTTTCCTATCTAATCGTCTACAATTAAGTTGATTGACTCAATTATTCATCTGATGTCAGCTTGTGTCTTTGGTGCGCCCGACAATCGTGAATTTAGCTGACTCACATATTTGACAGAATACGAAACAGTTGAATACCAAAGCTCCTAATTCAGTGTTGTTTTGATCCGTATGAGGTAAACCGAGAATCCTTAAACCGAGGAAATGCAGGATCAAACAGACGATGATCTGATAAAGCGCTTGGACACATATCATCTTGAACATTTCGACGGTAATCAAAGGGGCGTTCTTTCTATCTGGTTTTCTATCGAGTGATGTTTCCGTAGCGGGATCGGTAGCAAGTGCGAGAGCGGCAAAGGTATCCATAATCAAGTTGACCCAGAGAAGTTGGACAGCGGTGAGTACAGATTGTTCTTCACTTGATGCAACGGCCGAGACGAAAGTGATGACGACAGCAGTGATGTTGACGCTATCGTGTTCGATCAGCAAAGCTCGAGGCCCAAATGTATGAGAATAACAGAACCTACGAGATTTGGAACTGTAAGAATTTCTTGACTGAATCATTCACACATCGACCCCACATAATGGCAAGTACAATATTCTTGAACGAGTCATCCATCAAGATGATATCCGAAGCCTCCTTGGCAACTTCCGTACCACTAATATCACAATCAGTCAGTATCATTACTGAGCACAGAACAGGGGGTGGTGGTGACTCACGCGATACCCATTGCAAAACCGACATTAGCAAGTTTGAGAGCAGGACCATCATTCGTACCGTCACCAGTGACACCGACTACTTCTCCCATACCTTTGAGGGTGTGTACGAGAAGTCTCTTGTCTTCGGGAGAAGATCGAGCGAGGATTTGAAGTCGAGGTACAATCTCAAGTCTTTCAGCATCGGACAGCTGCAGAGATTCGTACATGGGTCAGCTGACGATGAGCTTCGAAGAAGTATGAAGGGCTTACCTTTCTGAACAATGGACCTTCCATGATCACACCCCCAGAAGTGAAGATCCCACACTGATTGGCGATAGATCTTGCAGTGAGTACATTATCACCCGTACACATTTTGACAGCTACACCAGCTCTTTGACATTTTTCCACCGCTTCTCTCACACCGGGTCTAAGGGGATCTTCAATACCGGTCACAGCGATCAATGTCATGTCTCTGGCGATGAATTCGTAGGGTACCTCGTCTGTAGCGTTCACTTGGGTAGTGCCCTTGGGTGGCCATGATTCGAAATCTTTATAACAAAGAGCAATAGTTCTCAGACTCTGGTTGGCGTAGAAGATGATAGTCTTCATGATGTTGTTCATGATTTCCTCATTGAATTCGACAGTTTGTAGTCCATTATCCGTCGACTGATCTTGCGATACCACAACGTGTTTGACACATTTCTTGGTTAAGACTTCACTAGCACCTTTGATATACAGTCTATACCTATCTCCAATCTTGACCACTACTCCCATAGCTTTTAGTTCCGAGCTGAAGGGGATCATTTGAATCACCTGATAAGCCTCTCTGGTTTTCCTCCAATCAGCCCATCCAGATGATTTGGCAAATTTCAACAAAGCGGTTTCGGTCTTACTTCCTACAAAGCTGAGATTTCCATCTTCGTCTTTATCTTCGAAAGCAGTAGAATTGATACAGATGGCTTCATTGAGTAGGCTAGTGAGTTCGGAAGAAGCAACATTGTTGATCTCGTCCATTTCGAAAGCGAAATCTTCCCGTACTTGCTCACCCTCCACATCATTCGCGTTGGATCTCGAAGCGTTATCGGAGAGGTTCTTGACGAATTTACCGTGAACACCAAGAGATCCAGCAACAACAGTCATTTCGTTTTGAGTGAGAGTACCTGTAACACATGATGAGCCATTGGTCATAGTTGTAGGTGATGCGATAAAATTTATCACTCACCAGTCTTATCCGTACAGACAACAGTAGCATTGGCCATGGTCTCACAAGAGCCCAACACTCTAACCAAAAGATTCTGCTTGGTCATTCTCTTGGTGGCAAAAGCAAGTGCGAGGGTCACAGCAAGCGGTAAACCTTCAGGAACAGCCACAACGATCAAGGTGACCGCAATGATGAGGATCTGAATGAATGATTGCGCTTTGTCATTGGCAGATCTATCGGGGTTGGTCTTGAGTTGAACGAAGAATCGGATCATGAGAGCAGTGAAGAGTAAGAGACCAGCAGCAGAACCAAGTTTGGCAATCAATTCGGCAAGTTTGTTGAGCTTGAGTTGAAGCGGCGTGTTCTCGGAATCGCCTCTCATAGCTATATTAACGAGTCAGCGATTTTGTCGATTCTGTGAGTCGGCCAGATAAACTTACACATCATGATTCGACCGTTGAAAGAATTGGTACCGACTGAAATGACGACATATTCTCCTACACCTTCCAGTACTTTGGCACCGGAAATGAGGAAACAATCTTTCTTTAATTTATCCCCCGGTTGAGCAGCATTTCTCTCTTCTATACATTCTTGATAGGGGAATTTCTTGATAGCATCGGATTCACCAGTCGCACCAGATTCGTCACATCTGACATTATGACCTCGCAGGAAGACACCGTCGACAGGTAAAATTTCTCCGGGTTCCAATAAACAGATATCACCAACCACCAAGTCTTTAGTATTGACAACCATCTCATTACCACCTCTGATACATTTGACGGTTCTATCTTCACGTTGAGCATTAAGTTTCTTGAATTGTCTTTCTTTTTGCCAATCGTTGACGGACCCGACCATGACGACGATGATGATTGCAATGACGATAGCTACACCTTCTACCCAATCCACTTGAGGTTCCTCACATCCCACCGGCGCAGGACACTCATCATTGAAGATGATTTCTGGTGGAGTACCGAGATCTTGATATAAACCCAGAGCGAGAGATACAACAGCGGCGATAGACAATAATATCTGTAAAGGATCGAAGCATCAGTCAGTTGACCACAGATGAACAAAGGAAAGGTAGGCAACAAACTCACCAAGACTTTGTCCTTGAAAGCAATCCACATAAGCAATAATAAACTTTTGCTTTTACGTTCAGGCAATTCGTTTCTCCCGTATATACGTCTTCTATCGTCCATACTGGTATGCCATTGAGGTTCATTACCACCTGGCATCTCCGAGGAAGTTCTGGGCGCACCGGTTTCGGTGGCACCTTCGTTCGTTCCGACTCGCAAACCTGTTTTACCATCTACACCTAGACCGGATAAGAGACCCTCGACACCACCGATCTTCTCCAATTCATCGAGTGATTTGGGGTCAACCAGCATGGCTAAACGAGATGGTTTCTCTCTAAACGGCGTAGGATCCGTGGTATCCTTATCAGGATCTATATGAGCCGCCTGAGGTCTGTCCTCTTCTTCCTCCTCTCCTTCACCATCCTCATCCTTTTTACTTTTTTTACTCTTCTTACTCTTCTTCTTCTTTTCCTTCTTATCTTTGGATTTCTCAGCGGATTTTGTGTGGGCGGTCGTACCGGTGGTTATCCTACTCAACGCATCCTTGTCCTTGCTTGTAGTTTTGCCAGGGGCGAAGTTGGAATGATCTTCTTCGGTCCCAGCTTCCGATGACCAAGTCCCGATTGACCAACCTCTATTATGTCTCTGAGGATCATTCTCCCCAATGACCTTTAGTGTCTCCATACCCGAATCGGCAGTTGGGTCATTTTCCCTCAAAGCGAGTGAGGTTCGATGAACGGGTGAAGTAGGTGTGACCGCCTCTTCTGAGAAGTGCACGGACGAGTTGGTGAGAGTCGGTGAAGGCGGTATAGTTCCTGATGACCATGACGGAGTGGGTGAATGAGTATTCTGATTAGGATGAAGATGACTGCGAGATGGGGAAAGATGGGAGGGATCGCTGATGGGAACACTACCACTTCTACCTCGTGGTGGCGTGGTAGGATCTTGATCTACGTCTATGGGAGGTGCGAGAGCCGGAGGAGTGTTGGTATTGGGATTGATATCATTGTTGTTATTATCCAAATCGGTGGTTATGATGAGTGGCGGGGGAGGAGTCATCGTGTGAGAGGGTTATGAGCGGCGAAATAAGAATTATAGAGTGGAAGGACGAGGTAATCGAAAAGATTTCGGCTGCTATTTATCTGATAAATGGCAGACGGGCAACTTTACACAGCTGTTGCCGAAGCAGAGTCGTCGATCCCAGTGTCCTTTCTTCGTTTGTAGGTTGATGATAAGTCGATCGAGGTCCTCAATTACCGGACTGATAGAATGGTACGATGTGATTGATGGGGATGAGGACGAGGAAGGATAATAAATGGAGTGGGATGGTGATGATGATGTTGGAGGTAAAGGCGGTGCGAGTTTGGGCTACAGGTGAAGATTAGTCTCGTTATTTACTGTATCCTCCAGAAGAGGGGACAAATAATAGATGCCGGCGATTCGTCTTGGCGAGTTGAGGGATATTATATAGTAGTATGAATGTGGAAATAACGAGTGAATCAAGGTGAGACGTGGGGATCGATGCTGATAACAATGATGATGGGAAGCAGGAAGTAGACAAGGTGAAAATACTCACAAAAGCGATTGCGGGTCACGTCGACTTTACAGCGCCATCAAGCAGCGAGAGGAGATGAGCAGGAGCAGTCCACGCATTGATTCACTCAACTAATGTGACTGTAACACTCTGATCACACATTCGATTGAAAAACGCCAAGATATTCTGGCTTTGTCCTGTTCCTTTTTCCTAACAATCGTAGTCGTCCCACGCGACAAGGACAGGTGTCAAGTTGAATGATGTTACAGATATGGGATATATGAGGTATGACGATGATTCCGTCTGGATAATTACTGGATCTGGACACGATGGAGGATTTAGGTCATGGAGATGGATACAGGCGATGGTTGGATTGTTGGATTTCAGACTGTTCTTTTGGGATGAGGATGAGATATCCCGTGTTTCTCCTGCCAAGACAAGCATTCAAAACACACTCCTCATTGGAATTACCGTATTGGGATTGCAACACGTGCTTTTATGAGGATCACCTAAACAAGAGCCCCACGAGGATGCCAAGACTTCTAATTCTGGTTCCGTCAAAAGCGGTGCAAAGTATGCAAAGTGATCAACCAGATTGCAGCATAAACAAACTGGATCAAATGGATTGATGACGCAACGATTACAGTAGTTGATGACCCGTAAGAACATTACAACTCATCGACGACTTGTACGAGATGACAAAATCGCGCAAATCGCGTGATCTGAACGGTTCCAACAGATTGATTGGTCGAGGGGGTTTTACCAAGAAGTCAAGATGTGAGTACTCATCTTTCAACGTAAGGGGCTCGACGGGATCAATCCTTCTTGACACTGAAATGAAAGAGAAAGGGTGTCTGCGTAGTGGGACAGGTTGTTCGTTACTTGAACCATCGAGTGACATATCATTTCTGCCCCGATGTGAATCGTCACGCGCTGAGCCTTTCTTGATCTCGTCGACCTCATGGACGCCTCGAGGAGGCTTTGGGAAAGATATTGCTGACAGTCATGGTAATCGAGTGTGTTTATATAATCCTATACCAAAGTACATGTAGTAGCAATCGCAAAAACAAGTCTCGGATCCTCGAAACTATCGTGTAGTGTATATAACACGATCCAATCCGACCATGTCGGTGGCACTATCTCGCAAGCGCATACAAAAAGAACAATCAACAACAGCGCCTAAAGTCGACAGCTCCTGACAACCAACAAAACAGTTGCCTTTGCATACGTCACATCCATCAACTTTTACGCAATGCCGACACTGAGACCTAGGCTAGACTATACTAGCATCTTTCCCCTTCCTTTCCATCAATGTACTGTCTCCATCAAGTGCTCCCCAATTGGACTTCTGCCGGCGGTACTTGTGCAGTACGTTGATACAAAGTGGGGAACAAGTGGGGTTCCTTTCGATACAGTACTACTGATATACACAACGCATTGACCGTCAACCCCCGAATATCCCGAACTCTGTTGACCCGTTTGCACTGTTGATAACAAACAAACAGCATCGTACCTTATGCTCACCACTAAAGAATGAAATTCCAGAACGCCACCGTTACTGCAGGCTAGTGATGGTCGTCAAACGACTTTCGACTCCTGGTCGATCGGATCATTTGGTTTGCGAGTTGTTCCTGGAGTAGCACAAGCACAAAGCCACCACGCTTCTGCTATTCTCCTTGTTTCTTATGGCCATCATTCCGCATTCCGAATTCCGGATTCAACAGTAGAGTGACGTGATACTTGATCGTTTGGTGTCACCATATGGTCAAAATCCGTTGTCAAATCCAAGATAGTGGTAAGCTATGCACACAATTATCGAACCTTATTTACCGTCTGTCGAGATAACTGTAAGTTGGCAATGTATGCTTTGTCAAGTTGTATTGCTGAACAAAATTGTGACAGGCAAAGTAAAATACGAGTTGTTGACATAAGTTCGTTTTGAAAAATAGCATCGTATAGGTCATCGAACACGATACGAGCGCATGGATATTTACCATCAATTCATCCAATCATCAAACGCCCCCAAAAACATTTCAAAGAGCTAAAGAAGTAAAACCTCCTTTTTCGCAAAATTTTCTAGTGAAATACCTCCGATCAAAAGAAAATATAGATACCAGCCGACCACTCTATTGTTTAGGTCAACTTACAGTCGTTCTCTGATTTTCTCTGTCGTTCTCTTTTATTCGAGATCAGTCGACCCTCCTTTCCAACTTCAACATATCGTCTGATCACTAGTCACTGACCACTCGGTGTACTTCCTCGGTCGAGTCAAGCGAGAGGCCTTTGAATTGGATGTATGGATCTAGATTTAAAGGGTATATGCCATATCCACACGGTTGAATAGATCTAGAAGGTAGGAGGTTGACCTATCCATGGATTGACTCACCATCAAATCAACACAGATAGATCATCGGGAAAATAAACACCTACAACCGCCAAGTCGTACACCTCAACCATCCATAGGGATCGATCGGATTTTTTTTTTTTGGAAGGATTCTTTCCATACTGGATTAGACGGATGATGGGTGTTGATGTAAGCTTTCCCATCGACAGTGAGTTTTTGTCCCCTTCCTAGACACCACGTTATTCGTACTGAACTGACCGTCCTCCAGCTATTTACCCATACAACCACAACTTCTCATTTCCTCTACCACTACCTGTCTTCGGTAGCTCGCTGGGATGTCAACCCGCTTCACCCTTCTACCACCCGAATCAACCTCCTCGACAACTCCTACCTCTCTTCAGAGAGATTGGGAGGGTGAAGAAGAATTGGTATCAGAAGACGATGATGAACCTCCATCTCCTGATCCAGACCAGCCTAACAATCTAGATCCTGAACCTCAACCTGGACCAGAGATAGATTTACGTCCAAAGAAAAAAGCCAAACGACTAAAAAACTTATCATCGACCAAAACACTCACCACGATCAACCCAACAACACTCAATACTACTTCACCGATCGAGCTTACCGATACCGTCTCTTCTTCAGCTTTGGATGACCATCTGATCGACCCGAAAAGACCCAAGATCAAATCTAATAACGCATTTTGGAGGAAAGCACCTCCTCCTCCATCATCATCCTCTTCTGGTGGTCCACAGGGTGAGGGAAGTATGAGGACTAAACATACGGAATTCCCTTTTGCGGATTACGAACTTGGACTTAGACCTTTGACATGGCCTTCATTAGACGATACAGCGGTGAAAACTTTGGGTATCCCAGCTTCTTTACCTTCTTTTCAAAATACCTTGGATCAAGATAAAGAGTATGACGAACCTTTCTTGTATACTCGTTCGGATTTGATTAGATATAGATTAGGTATAACTCCCAACTATACTACGCAGGTCCATGCTCAAGCACAAGCTGGAGGGAGTGGTAGTGGAAGTGGGAGTGGGAGTCGAGGATCAAAGGATATGACGGTTGCTGAGGGAGCTTGGAAGAAATGGGAGGAAATTGGTGGGATACCTAAAGGTTTGGCGGGGCTGATTCCCTATAGTTTTGATGGGCATGGGAATGGTGAGTGGAACCTCTCTCAATTTACCTGTTATCTCAATATGAACGGATGAACCATTTATAGGATTCTGACTGCGGAGAAAATCTTGTTGATCATGACCAATCATGCTATTTGCAGTCTATAAACCCGATCTAACGCATGTCCAGGCTATACGATTGGTCATAGCTGCTTCACCAAGAGGCAAGATGACCTTATCGCAAGTGAGCTGAGCATGCCCATAAGCAGGATCTAGCGACTATAGCTGATGGTTTTGTCTGTGTATCATAGATCTATCAAGCATTTGAAGAAAGGTGGCCATGGCATAAAACAGCAGGAATGACTTGGAAGGTGAGTATGAATCCGATCACTATAACTGTTCTTGTGTGCTAAAGGACGTAACTTGCCTGTTGTGCTTATCAGAACTCCATCCGACATAATCTATCATTGAATGATTGTTTCATCAATGTCGAAAAAGCCACAGCTCAAGGAGGTGGCAAAGGTGGATATTGGATAGTTGATAATTCGGTGAGTCTGAAGAGTATCCCATACCTAGGTTTTGATCGATGTATTTATTTGTGCTGATATATTTTGCAGCAATCAGGTAGAACAGCACGTAAATTAAAACGGTCCGCAACCAATCTCAATTCTAATTCAACCTCCAAAGGATATTCATCATCACCCACCAAATCGACGTTCAAAGAGCGCGACCTCCTGACTAAGGATAGATTATCGATCTCTGGCGAGTCGTCCCCAAACACAGAAACTCCAAGTGTCGACGTCTTCTCTCCTGGACTATCTAATCCTCTTGATAAATACGACCTCAATAAGAACTCAGATGGTGGTATGGGAAAAGGAAAAAACAAAGCTACGAGCATCACTATTGCCAAACCTGCTGTACCGTTTCCTTACACTTTACCTAAAAGAGATAAAAGTTGGGTACCCAAAGAGGTAGTTAGGAAATCTAGAGAAATAGGTATACAGAGACCATCCCATGATACACCTTTGGATCGACCTCAAAAATCAAGTTCACATCCCTCGGTAGATGGCAGGGCTGATCAAGATCATGCCGAGGGAGAAGGATGTTCAAGATCTGGTTTTTTGCAAACTGCGAATTCACCTTTGGAATCTCAGTTCTTCACTACTAGAGCTGGTGTACCGGTATTACCAATGGTTGAACCGAAATCAAATTCGAGATCGAATCTATCGATGACTCAACACGGTGAAAGGGATGGAATCAGTAAATTACCGAATTTGCTCAAAGCCATGTATGAGCCTAGTCGATTGGGGTGGGGGCTGGGAGATGATATGAGATTACCTCCTGTACGAGTGGCAGAGAATCAGATGGAGGATGGGGATGATGAGGGAGGAGCAGGGGGAGATCAGGTGATAAGGAGATAAACGTGAAGGATTTGAGGGAATGAGGCAATCACACGTGATACTGATATCATGAGGAAGATGAGGGAGATAGGATGAGATCAACGACAAGGACTTTGTCCACTTTAACGGAAATCATTCAAATTTGATAAGAAAAAAAAAGGTTCAATGATGTTTGGCCTACCTTGCGAGAGCAGAAACGAAGAAAGAAAGAAAGACAATGGAGACTAAATGGATAAAAACCATTAGGCTTATTGAGAATACATTAGAGCTCGAATAAAGAAGGAATTGAGTTATATCATGTACCATTTTGTAAGTACTGTATGTAGTTTAAAATCAAATTGAGAGGAAAAAAAATAGAATGTACTGCATGTCTCTTTCTCTTTCTGTATTTCCTTCTCGATGGAGATATCTGTCGCCATCAATTGAATTACTCAACAGTATGACACAATGAGTCGAAGTTGGATAACATGTTCGATCCGGATGATACGAGTACTACTCGTCTGCACGTGGCACTCGGATGCTCGAAGTACAGTGTACCTATACATATACAGTCATAGTGTACTGTGCAACGATCAGTGCACGATTGATTCATATTCGTACAAGGCTTGAAAGGTGTCGCACAAAGTCAGCATGTGTGATCATTGATGAAGTGTTGCTATACGAGGCATGATCGAGGTTTTGAAGATGAAAATGGACGATATGATATGATATGAAAAGCTATACATAAATATATAGTATTTGAACATATGGAAGCATAAAATCGTAGAATGGTAAAGTACAGTACAACCGAAAGCAGAGGTATTGTACATAACCTATATACTGTAAAAACACACAATATTGAGATGGTATTTTACATAAAGAGATGAATCAGTCATAAAAGCGAAAATCGAAAGATGAAATGTTATACATGAGCAATTTGTAAAAAGTAATGATGGTAAATCAGAAAAGTCAATCAGATAAAGGACATCCATTCATCTGAAGTAGTCGTGTCACCTCATACTATAGTCCGTGAGCTATCATATGCCATCGTCGTTTTTCTTCCGAGTCATATTCCACCTGGTAATTTGTTATCATCTTGATGAGATGATTCTTTCAACGATATATTCCACTAATTTACTTTTACTTTTACTTTTCTCCTTCTCCTTCTTCCCAATTTTATTCTTATCGTTGCCGTTGATGTCATAATGATGCTGGCGATCATGATCGAATAGATCATCCAATAGATCATGCCCATCCTCATAGTCTTGACCAGTGTTCGACTCTAGCATGATTTCAATCTCTGCCTTACGGTTGATATGAAGCATATGGGATAATTCTCGTCTGTCAAGATCAGAAGTAGAAGTCAGACACGGTCATCCTATCCGACCGGACTGAGAACAGCAAGGTCTTTTATTGATCGATCGATTACTCACTTCCATTCGCCAGGTAATGTGGGATCTTTGATCATCCTCATTGCCTATATCCATTGCATTCCCCATTTTACATGAGCTGGGACCTTATCTCTCCAAGGTGAAAAACAGACTTACCAGGGAGATATCGACCTTTTCAAGAGGTAATAAATCATCATGCCCAATTCCCAATCTATTCAACATCAGTTAGCACTCTGCAAGCATCTTTCACTATATGGCTCGCTTACTTCTTAAAATCGGTAGCTTTCAAACCCAGCCACTCAATCCTATATCCCAAGGGCAACTCCAAATGATCGTTTGAGTATTTCGTATTTCCCGATCCATATGTATAGGTCGAAAGAATGGATATTCCGTGAGGGTCAGCATCCACCAGAGCATATATTTTTGCACTGATTAGTTCAGTCATCAGCGGTTCTCCACGTTGTCTGAACTGACGATGGACTCACTGCGGATAGGTCTCAGCTATCAAATGAAGAATTTGACGAGTTGCCAAATCGGGAAAACCTTTGCCCTATGTACGCAATGAAAAGCCTCAGAGTTCATTCTGATCTTGAATGCAAGATGAACATACAGTAATCATGACCCCTGCCCCTAACTTTTCATCCTCTAGTAATTTAGCACTGCAAAGCGCTTGTAACACAGCCTATCGCCCAAACAAGAAATACATTAGAGAGCTGACTTTTGGACGGCTACGCCCTCGATAACTCACATCTTTTTCCACCACGAGCACCCATTCTACTGGTCTTGCTGATTCAAGGCGACTGATTCGTTCGATAGGATCGATGAGCGTTGCCTAAGAGGAACATCAGCAAAAGAATGGTATGTAATGTAAAGTGAGCAGAGATGGATGGCTGAAGAATTCAGACATACGATGGTAGAGGAGAGAACCAATTCTTCGCCCGTTCGACGTATAATCTTCAGATGGGCAGCTGCGATCAGACCCTTGGCAGAGGCGCACTACAGAGTTGATGAATACTCGTTTGAGCATGTACATCATTTCGTCGTGTTTCACTTGTATAACAAATGAAAATTAACCTACAACGAAGAAATCTCGTCTTTTCAACCCGGCCGTAGCTACGATATCGTCGACCAGCTACATTCAACAGTAAGCTGACATCAAGAGAGGATTAATCAGATGTAGGTATAGTACCTTATCTACTACGTCTTGTCTCTTAAACAACACCTTGTCACGATAATAAATATCTCTGATATCCGATTGATGAAAATGAGCTTATCATCTTGTCTTTGGGAGCAGATCGGCAACTCACCTCAGTGTCACGACTGTCCTACTGCACACGGCTTCGTATAGCACCGTGACGATTCGTAAGATACAATCTGTGGAAACTTCCGGTCAATTATTGCTTCGACACGATTCAGGGGTATATGAAAACTCACTAATCTTTTCCATGGAGGTTTGGCCAGTCATGCTGGAAAGAGGATCATCTGGGTAGGAGATAACCTGATCGTTGCTTTTAAATCAATGGCTTAGCTGAGACTCTAAAACAGATCGTTATCGTTCATCGAATAGCTTACCCTGTCTTTCTATTCTTGAGCCTCATCGTTACACCGGGTTCAGTCTGAACCCATCTTTGAGATCCATCTTCCAGACCATCCTCGTCAGAATCTTCATCGATAATTAACAGTTCGTCTTCTTCGTCTTCTTGGCTTTCTTGTTCTCGGAGGTATCGCTTCTTCTTCCTTGGACTCTTCTTGAGTCTCGCATCCTTTCGATCCGCAATGAGAATTTGGGATGTGTGGAGTTGGCTTAGGAAATTAGTGACGATAGATCCGAGGAAGCTGAGGGTCTTCGTTCTATTAATAGGATTAGCAGAGAAATTATCCTTATGCAGCTCAAATGAAGATTACTTGTAATATAGAACAGATGGTAGATAACCAAAGGCAGAATCTGTCTACTCACCTCCCTTCGTCTTCTTCGTCGACCAAGTCTTCCACTTCCCTCTGTGATATACTGGAGGTAGTGGAAATCTGACTGTTTCCTACACTTTGACTCTCTTTGGCTTCTCCACCCTCCGCAAGAATTTCATATTTCCTTTTACCCTCATATCTCGCCATTAACCTCTCAAATTCCTGAGCATCTTCGTCGAGAGGTGCTCGCGCTGGTGAGTGTGCAGCAGCGGTGATAGGAAAAGGGTATCGATGGGTGGTAAAAGTACCAGGCATGATCGATAGCTCACCTTCATGGTGGGAATGTTCTTCTTCCATATCAACGAGTAACACATCGTCTGGATCATGTCCATGATATCCGTCGACGAATTCATTATCTTGAGTATGTGGGTTAGTGGAGTATATCTCTGGGTACGATCCCGGTACTGGAGGTGGATGATCGAAAGACTGGGGATAGCGGTCATCTGCGATCCCGACTTGAGGTGCATTGTAAGAGCTGTCGGTAGTATCCCAGGGGGCCGGAGGAGGACTGGGAGAAATTGTGATTCTCCTCCTCCTTCGTTTACCATATCGTGGTCTAGATATAGATTCATCTTCACGAGGTGTCTCTTGAACTGGAGAGACTTGATCATCATCTTGAGTCAAGTCAATTGGAATTTTCAAAGAGCCTTGTTTTGAAATCGGATTGCTTGCTATGAGTGATGATGGATGATACTCTTGATCAGTAATGGAATCGTTGACAGACCAAACATCGATCTTTCGCTTTTTAGGTCTATAGTATGAGAATTGAGATTGGCTGGATGATAAAGTAGTTTGACTTTGAGATGATCGTGATGTGAGAGAATGAGATTGCGAAAGAGAAAAGTGGTTTAATTCAGTTTGAGTCTGGGTTGTCAAGAAATGATCAGTAGGACTATGACCTGGTAGGGACATAGGTTGAGATAGGTTAGTGAGTGTGAGGGTTGTTAATCGATGAGGATATTACACCTTTGCAGATGACTGTTAGACATTGTTTTGAGGGAGTGTAGACTGGATTACAAGGTTGTTATACGTATGTAGGAAGAGGAACGAAGAAGAAGAGTTGAAGAGAGAAGAGAGAAGAGAGAAATGAGAGATGAGGGAGTAAGAAAGAAAGCATCCGCGTAGTAATCTTGATCCTTACACAAGTTGAGCTCGGACCACTGCATCCGGATCGAAGCTCCTCCCTGATGAATTACCCGATCGGGTAATTCCTTATCGCATGTGGCCGAGTCAAGAAATGTTGAAATCACGCAATGACATGAATCACCTCCTCAACCGATTGACCGATGGAAAAAAAGAAAGGTATTTAGACATTAGACATTACACATTCCTTGCTTCTTTTCATCTTCTCACCCGATATACAACCACCAGCTCGATCGGCAGTCAATCATTCAGGCCTCTGCTTATTTCTCCTCGTGAGTGATACTATCCCCCTATCAACTTCCAGATCAGCGCTACTCTTGCCCATCACGAAGTCTCGCACTTCCATCCATTAGCTTCGATCACTTTCTGATTATCATAAAATATACTGATCCATCTACACCTCTCGGTAGAATAATCAACAAGGCTTTTATGCTCTCTCGATTCGCTCGACTCGCCAGAAAATCTACATCATATCCAACACCTTTCAACTATACCAACCCTAGATATTTTAGTGCATCGATCAAAATGGCTACTACCCAAAATGCAAAGATCCCTCAGGCCAAGAGGATGTTCGATGGTGCGACGCATAAGTTGGATGTATGGACAATCTTCACGTGAGTGTGTGATTCGAAGCGAATGGTCAGGTTGAAGAGGGAGGAAGGAGAAGAAGGAGAAGGGAGAATATGGGATGTCATTCAACCTTTGTGGATGAAACATTCTAAAAGTAGAAGCGGTATGAACGTATGCTGATGTGTCTTAATACGATTGATATGATAGCCCAGCAAACGTCCCTCCAGACGCTATCAACTTAGGTCAAGGATTCATGAATTGGTCACCCCCTGATTGGATCACCAAAGCCCACCACGACGTATTAGATGAGAATGTCATGGCTCACCATTACTCCCATCCAAGAGGTAGACCAAGATTGCTCAACGCCATCTCTAAATTCTATTCGCCTCAATTCACCAATCTCGGTGGAAGGGAATTGAAACATGAGGAGATCTTGGTGTCCGCTGGTGCAAATGGAGGTGAGTAAGAGCTCATTTCGGATTATTTTGATTGTTGTTGTCTATATCTCTGCTATTATGCACGTTATGATTAATTCACGATGTCATTATCTTTACTATGTGTCTCTGATGGGATATATCGTGACGCATTGCTATAAAGGACTGCTTGTTGACAATAATACCTTCCACCCTCCACAGGTATGTTCGCAGCCCTCACAGCCCACTGTGAACCAGGAGAAGAAGTTATCTGTATCGAACCATACTTCGATCAATACTACGCCTCTATCCATTTCCAAGGTGCCAAACCTGTATTCGTACCCCTTCACCCACCTACAGGAGAAGGTGTCAAAGACGGTTCAGAGTGGACTCTAAACATCGATGAATTCAGAGCGGCTTTCACCCCTAAAACAAAAGCAGTCATCATCAACACACCTCATAATCCAGTTGGAAAAGTTTTCACCCAGAAGGAATTAGAAGATATCGCCCAAGTGTGTATAGAGAAGAATGTTTTGGTTATTGCCGATGAAGTTTACGATTGTATGGTATACGATGGGAAGAAACATGTTAGGATCGCTACTCTTCCTGGGATGTGGGAGAGGACCTTGACTGTCGGTTCGGGTGGTAGTGAGTAATAGTCTCTTTCTTGTTATGAATATGCAATGAACGATCGAGTCTGGAGCTGATAAATTGATGAAATTATCACGATAGAATCGTTCGCTTGTACTGGTTGGAGAATTGGTAAGTCTACCATTTCACACATGTCTCATACCCCTTGGATCCATCTGTTGGATGTACAATCTGCATGATAGAACTTGTACACGCACATATGCTTTCATCTGATCATCCCCGCTGATCCCTTAATTACTCTCAGGATGGTTGATCGGTCCCGCTCAACTCACTTCAGCGTGTCTTGCCGCTCACTCCCGAATCGTATTCTCTACCAACTCTCCTATGCAGGAAGCCGTTGCTATAGGTTTAGAGCAAGCCAAAGAAAGACATTTCTTCGAAGATCAATTGAAAGCTTACGAAGAGAGAAGGGATATCTTAACTTCCTACTTTGATCAAATCGGATTACCTTACACCATGCCTGAAGGATCGTATTTCCTCTTGGTGGACATAAGTAAAGTGAAAGTACCTGAAGATTACCCCATACCCGAGACTTGTCAGGGTAGAGGTAAAGATTTCAAGTTCTGTTGGTGGATTGCTCAGGAGTTGAAAGTTGTTGGAATACCTCCTTCTGAAGTGAGTAAGGTGTTCTCTAATCTAGTTTCCACCTCAATTGAAGCAGTGAAGGAGAGGCCAAAGTGAAAGGGTGATGCGAGCAAATGGTTAGATGGATAGGAATTCATAGGCACCCATGTGAAGTTTACCGACTAACGCATCTGCATTTTACAGTTCTACTGCGATGAACACGTTGAAATCGGTGAACGATTCGCTCGATTCGCTTTCGTAAGTGATTAACCATCCTTTCCCAATCGGTGACATATGGCTGATATCTTTGTCGTCTGAACAGTGTAAAGATCCAGAACTTCTCCATGCCGCAGGAAAGAGACTTCTCAGGTTGAAGGAATTCATCTAAGCATGTAAGAGGATGAAATTTTTAGTATACAGGATACTTAGTAGATTACCAAGGATATACTGTTATGCATGGCGATTGTATATACTGCAAATATCTGATTGGTACGGTATGGTAAGGAATGGGTAGCATGAGGATTGGTTATGTTTGGTTATGTTTGGTTATGTTTCAGGTTGCCACGCCAAGCCTTGTGAGATTCTATTTTTGACACACTACTCACGAGGTCCACGAGGTGACATGTCCTAGTTTAGATCATTCCCGATTCCAGAGGCATTGGTTTATGGAAGCAGATCTTCATCCTATGACACTGTGTGCCGTAGCTGCTATAGCTATAGACATCCCACACTACCTGATTGAAGCACTATGAATGCATAGTGGAGAGAATGATACCGTGACAACCAGAATCCCAAAAAGTGACGGTGTTGAAAAGAGGAGATTCCAATTGATCATTACAGATCTAGAGAGGGTGGATTTGTTACGTTTTTTTAAGGGTAATCTTTACCGTAGTTGCTGGAGTGTTTATGTTTTGGTACCGCTTTTCCATTCTTTCATCATATCGTATCGCAAAGGAAACCAACCGTTCGCCTTTCAATCCAGCTCACTTCATTTCGCTTCGCTTCGACTGCCTATCATCATCCCATCCTCGAACACCAACATCAAGCACTATCAAGGATCATCACTGCTCGAGATAGATCACCCTCTCTCATTATATCGTATCGGGGTGACAAGTTGGTTCAAAGGATCTACAACGCATCATACATTGTCACTCTAATTCATACACAGACCCCCAGTTGCGCATACTGGCGATTTTCTCGTGCGAGTATCGTTGAAACGTGTTAGAGCGCAAGGTCCTTTAATTAGATAAAAATAGAAAAAGATCAAGCCGTAAACACGACCTCATAAGATCATTGCAAACATGGATAAAGATTGTATGTTATGTTCATTTTCATCTCAACATCGTCATCATCGTCACTCTTCTCTACCTCCTACCCTCGCACAACCCGACGTGATTCGTCTCAAATCTCAAAGTGATCTATAGCTAATCATATTTTAATTCCATTCTCCCGGACTACCATAACGACCTCCTTCTCACTCACTCATCGACCTCCTACCATTACCATGCTCAACCCCACCCCTACAACCGATCCGAACTCCACTCCTCCCCGTCGTGTATCCTTCCCCGTCGACCCAATTGACACTTCCATCACTCCAGACTCATCAACCGGACCTCTCACCTCCTCACCTCCCGGATCACCCACCCTCCCTCCCAGAGAATCGAATGCAACCCCCAATGGAGCGAGACGACGAACTACAACCGCACCCAATAGACAGGTAACTCTAGATTCTACACCAATGAGTCAAAGGAGACAAACCACCGAATCAAACCGATCATCTAACAGAAGAAATCCCTCCTTCGACCCTAATGCGAGTCTCGTCAGGAGAGTCACAACTGTCTTGTTCACTCCTCCTAAGAAAGTGGGAAAGGCACCTACTTATTTGGGCAGTATAAAAGCTGCTATTATGAGTACTTGGTTGTGAGTTGCAGCTCAACCCGCAAATATATGTGATGGATCATGTTCGTGCTGATCAGATATACGTTATCACCTTGCAGGAACGTATTGCTGGTATTTATCCCTATTGGATGGGCTTTATACCTTGCTAAACATAGTGGTGGGAAAGACAGTATTTCAGATACAGCTGTTTTTATCACTACTTTCATCGCTATTATCCCTTTGGGTAAGTAGTTTGATATCCGGTATGAAGAAGAAAGCATAGGACTAGACTGATTGTTGTCATGTGATGTTCGTACGTAGCTGGTTTACTGGGCTTCGCAACTGAAGAAGCTGCCTTGAGATTAGGACAGACACTTGGTGGTTTACTTAATGCTACGTTGGGTAATGCTGTGGAGTTGATCGTAGCTATCTTAGCTTTGATCAAGGTAAGTAATCCAACTTGTTCAATGGCAGGGAATATGACATATGACGCTGATATTGGATGTTGAATGTTGGAATATAATGGGTTTAGTGTGAATTACAAGTCGTACAATCCTCTTTGGTCGGTTCTATTCTCAGTAATATCCTATTAGTCCTAGGAATGTAAGTTTATATAACGATCAAAGCCTCTCAGGTAATGGGGTGTACTGTGACTGACAATTTTTTGTAGGTGTTTCTTCGCGGGAGGAGTCAAATTTGCCGAACAAGCTATCAAATCCACCGCTGCTCAACTCAACGCCTCTCTGCTTTTGATCGCAGTTATAGCTGTCCTGATTCCCTCGGCATTCCATTTCTCAATCAGCTCAAGTACTTCCAACACCGATGCCGACCAATTAGCCCAAGGTGAAGGTGCGGATCTGTTGGCGATGAGTCATGGAGTGGCAATATTGCTCTTATTGTTGTATTTGGGTTATTTGGTATTCCAAATGTATACCCATGCGGTAAGTCTTTCAACCTCTCCTTGATACTGTGTTATTGTCGTTCGGCTTGAGGTCCGATCAATGCTGATACTGATATTGATGGATTGTTTCAGGCCTACTACGTAGATGACGATGTGACTGGTTCGACCGCCTACCCAGAAGCTATCACCAACGTTTCTGAGAAACTCCGGTTCAGGAATTTCCATCGACACAAGAAGACGGACGAAGAGGAAGCTACCACCACTGCATCCGACTCGACGGTTCATTCTGGAAATGTCACTAATGCCGGTGGGGCTGTTCCTGCTACTCATGGACCTTCGACTGTCGTTCCTGAAAATCTCACTGTTCAGAGACAGCATGAACAGGAAGAGGAGGAAGATGATGAGGAGACGCCACAGATGAATGTCGTTTGTACTATTGTGAGTTGGCGCTTCCAATTCACCACATTGACATGGAAGGTTGACCGAGGAGGGGTATTTAGGGATTGATGGTACTCATCACTGTGCTCGTCGGAGTTACTGCCGAGTTTTTGGTCGATTCGATCAACGGTCTGGTGGAGTCACACCCCTCTTTATCGGCAGAATGGGTTGGTCTTATCTTACTTCCCATTGTAAGTCATCTCGGGGATGTCAGATGGGGTCGCCAGCTAACCCTAGAGCTTTAGGTCGGTAATGCTGCAGAGCATTTCACTGCTGTATCAGTATCGGTGAAAGATAAACTCGATTTGTCAATCTCAGTAGCTGTAAGTTGAATTTCCAATAGCTGTCGGGAGTCTGCGGGAAGTCACGGCTGATACAAGTACATCTGTAGGTCGGCTCATCGATCCAAATTGCTCTCTTTGTCATTCCGGTTATTCAATTATTGGCTTGGACAATCGGTAAACCCATGACGTGAGTCGTACCTCATTGTGCAGTAAAGTGTCATCAACTAATGAATCACCTATCCATCTGCTCTTCACACAGTTTACTATTCGATCGTAAGTTAGCTTTCTGATCACATTATGATTTCATGACCAAGCTAATCTACTTCTTTTGTCAGCTTACGAATCGATCGTACTGTTCTTATCTGTTTTGATCGTCAACCAAACACTTGCCGATGGACGATCCAAGTGAGTCCCTCATGCTTAATCCAGGCCCGATGACCGAGACATACTGATGATGAGCGTAATATAGCTGGATGGAAGGTCTAGTCCTGATGATGTTATATCTCATCATCGCCGTGTCGTTCTGGTATTACCCTGTAAGCTTTATCATTCTTCAAATTTTGCATGCAGTGTCTGAAGCTTACATTCGTTAACTGGGATATAGGGATCATCGACAGCTACTTTATTGGGATGTGCCGAGTCTTCCAGTGTGGTAGGATAGATGCCATGATATGACAGACTGTACTGCTGTCGAGTTTATACAATTATCTCAATTATAAAATTGTCTCTGTTCAAATTCCCTGTGTCATTGTGGGGAATCGTCATCGTATACACGAATCTACCATATAATGCTTTATATAGTTTGAGGGGGAGAATGTATCGATAATATAATGCTTCATACAATTCTACTGCACATGGAATCTGCTTCATCGTATCTCGTGAAGTGGAGCTCTCTCATAATTCCATCATGTCCTCCTCATCTCTCGCAGCTGGTTTGACCACCTCTCCAACATGATCGTTCCCCTCGACCAAAAATGAGAGATCTTGTGATTTGGTGAAGTACCTGGGCCTAAATCCGTTAGAAAGGCGAGATAAAGCTTGATAATTCTTGTGAGATGAAGGTTTGGAAATACCACTTGCACTTCGAGTTCCACTGAAAATGAGTTTGCTCGTGGTAATGTTACTGGTCGAAGCGGACTTGGTCTTTTTTTGATTAGATTCTTGAGGGTGTTTGGAAGATATGTCATTGTCAACGGACGTTCTAGAAGTACGAATGATGGGATCGTACGTAGGTGATATCTCATCTGTGTCCATGCCCGTGTCCCTGTCCGTGTTCCGATCGAGTCGAAACGAGAGTTGATACGACTCTTCGGAAGGGCTAGAATCAGGTTGGTTCACTTGTATGCCACTGCTAGAGTCGGATCTCTCCAGAGTAAGTTTAGAGAGCTTCTTTTCTAGCTGGGAACTTATCATTATTGTAGCCACTGCCTTTGTAGAACACTGTAGTCGTTTAATGTGAATGCCAAAATTGACCTGAATATCGCGCCTCTGGATTGCTTGACAAATAATCAACATGCACATTACCCTCACATACACAAATTACCCTAACATACATGGCCGGTGCGGCACAACTTGAAGAAGAGTCTGGCCTTCGGTTCGTCGTGCGATTGGTTCAATAGAGTGCATCTTTGAAAAGTCAAGGTAAAAAGGATGAGAGAAGGCAAGAAGATCGAACCTTTCTTAGAGCTGTTTCACTGACGGAAACGCATCGCCACCAAGAGTGATTACATGGCTTTTGAATGATTGAAGATGACAGGGTTATGGCTGCATATGAGGACGATCAAATGAAAAAGAAAAAAAGATAACAAGAGGATAACAGTGTGATACAAATGGTCGCTGGGATTGATCTAATTGCTAATCCAATCTGAGCGCAATATTTTCCGTACTCTGAGTCCGATACGATGGATTAAGCAAGGGATATCAGCCGTGATTTTTTGGTTTGTTTCTTACTTCCTTACTTGCGCGTTCAGTTTTTTTCAAAAACGCTTTCAGCCTCTTTAGCTTGATTGTCCACTCGACTCAAGTCCGCAAACAATTTACTGATAGACTTGATGTCAGTTGGTAGTCTCGATATAGCTCCTCTCTCTGGTTTGTATCTCTGAACTTTACTAAAGTTGGCTTGCCAATCATCTCTAGTTCGAGCGTTTCGGCGTGACAATCCATCGTCTAAAGCCTCTACACTCAACTGTGAAACCTGTTGGGTCTTCGCATCATCTCAGAGATTCAGTCTGGACCTTTAGGAGAGGTAAGCGCTGGAGCGAGGCAATTGGCAAAATGCAGCATATGGTCGTTGTGAACCTGCCGCGCTTTCTTCTTCTCTTTTTTGGAGTGTGCAATCAAGACAGATAATGTATGGGGCGAATAGGATCCGTAACTTGCAATTAGGTGCATTTGGTTCTTCGAGAGGTTTATCATAGTGAAAATGCAAGACAGCTGTCCCTCCTGGCAATACCTTAAAGAGTAAAACCTGCAAATCTGCACTTTCACAGTTATCAACTATCAGAAGCACAACTCTAATGAATAGCCTTATAGCATGACATTTCTACTCTTTCAACCTCATCCAGCGTTGATTTCCACCCTTGATATGCCCTGGTCATCTCATGAGTATCATCGTTCCTGGTCGTCGATGCACATCTGGTAATTGTTGGTTTAAACCGATCGATATCTTGCTTTGCAGTCATCCAGGCTTGACGTGAATCTTCAATACTTGTTTCTCTATCATTCAGACTTTTTATATACCTTGATCCAATTTCAGAACCTCTTGTGAGAGTCTGTATGGCCCATGGAGTAAGAGCCGCGATAACCTGGTTTAGTTGGTGGACATGCACTTCCTTAATGCTATTGACGCTTCTCTCTGTCCTTGCTCGGTAAGTGAGTACTTGCTGTTCTCTATCTGTATCACCTTTGACCATCTCATATAAATTAGTGGCTGAACTGTTGTAAGCAGAATGAGACCCGATATTTTTCAGGAACAAGTTCTGCATAGTCTCGATGACATCTAAATTCAAACGGCCTTTCCGAGTGGATGACTGTAAGATGTTATCAAATGTATGATTGGATATCTCATAGTCGCATGGAAGATTGCTGTAGCTATCGTTCATGGTCTTTTTGGCTTGAGCTTCGGTGGTTAGATCCATCGTAGAATCGTTGATCGTTGAACGTTGATACGATGATACAGGATGAACGAGTCTATGAATGATGATCAAGACGGCTTGTACAGTGCAATCTGAGACCTAGTATGGCAATGCCCAGTATTGTCGGACTCAACAAAGAAATGGTCTGAACAGGAGCTGCTTCTCTATCTCACCCTCCTTTGTTGCAACTCAGAGACGTGGCGCTGGGAGGAGACCTCGACGAAAGTGGTTGGAACCTTGTACGAAGCGTCAATGCTGTGCTGTCCTTTTCATCTTCCCTACCCCTACACAATATTTCGGTTGCTCCTTTCTGATTCTGATGTGACTCAATGTCATGCATACTATACCTTCATCCGAAAGCGTAGGGAAGACCAACACGAAAGAAGAATTCGACTCTGGCTCCTCCACTTCACCGTCGGTCACTGATAGATATGGCCGACGGTGATCACCCGATAACACTCCGTGATAAGGGAATGTTTTGCCCATCCACAATCGGATACCGACTCTAAGCTTCTGCTGGATGTTTCAAGTGGAAGGTGGATGTGTATCTTTGTTAGAACGTTGGAACAGAGGACAGCATAAAGTTTCCTCCTAAGGTTGGTAGGGTAATTCTCACTGATGAATCATCATGATCTCGGTCATAGAACGAGATGACCTAGGTCACATCGATCCTTCGATCCATGAATCCCCTCCTCCACATCTACAGTAGGCCCCAATGATGTTAACATTGCATCTCATCCTGAGAGATATAACGGCTAATAATGATGATGAAATACCCTTCTCATTCAACGTCTTCTTCGATTCAAGTATTCACCGTGGTCGAACGATAAGAAACGATAAAATACATTACACCTTGTCAGAAATGATCTTAGCTGGTAAACCCACTATCCGTATGGGTTTGGGGTTATGGGATTAATATTATTTGCGAATCAACCGGTCTCACACGATGTTGCCTTTGCGGTCATCAAGTGAGCTGACTCGGACCGCTGTGAATCTACAGTAATGTTGTATGATCTAATGATGTCGAGGCTGACAGAGATGTTGGGTCAACCATTTGTAGAACTTCTTTGGATGCTGGTGCCACCCACCTTAACTCAACGATGTTTTACGGATCTCCATCAGACAAATTGTTAAGCCTCAAATTATTAGGGAGGTTCTTCAAGGCATACCCTGAATATAAGGATAAAGCGATGTTAGGTGTCAAAGGTGGTATGATAGGTGCTTTTTCAGGATGTACAGGAGAGTGAGTGATGTCGTCCCACCCACGATAAGCTATTTGAAGTTTATGTTGACTGATAGATCATTTGGAACAGTATCGACCGCTTACGAAAAGAACTTCTAACCGTTAAAGAATTATTGGGTGAAAAGGAAATTGATATCTTCGCTTGCGCGAGAGTACCTGATGATCGGTATGTCCCATGTTATATATACACTACAAATTCTCGTGTCGTGTATTGATATCAAGGTGAACTAATATACTGTATAGTCCATTCGAAGAAACAATCAAGAATCTCGTCCAACTCCAATCCGAAAGTTTATTTCGAACTATCGGCTTGTCCGAGACGTCGGCTTCTTCCATGCGTCTAGCCCATCAGATCGCAGGAAACCTCATTTCCTCCAATGAAATTGTAGTTTCCCTCCAAACCTTGCTTGACCCCCTGATTGTAGAAAGTATCAAAACTGCCGAGGAACTGGGTATAATCATCATTGGTTACTCACCTTTCGGACATGGTTTGTTATCTGGTCAAACTCCCTCTGGAGAAGGGGATTGGAGAAATCATCTACCGAGATTCCAAAAAGAGAACCTCGATAGAAGCCTTGCTTTGGTTAGGGATTTGAAAGAGCTGGCGAAGAAAAATGAAAGGAAATTGACAGAAGTAATTTTGGGTTGTATGAATGCTTATAGCCCTAATGTGAGTGGACCTTCATCGTACGATATCTCATGACAGTGAAGTAGGGGTAATTCCTGTATTTGGGAATATTTTCTGTCAACGTCAGTACGATTCATAGGCTGATTGTACGTTGCTTGTATATCAGATCCTCCCTTACCAGGATCCAAAAGCCCCAAGAGAGTAGCAGAGAATAACGCAGCTGCGCAAGTGAAAATTTCAGAAGAAGAGATGAAAGAGATCTTCGAGATACTCAACAAGAATCCGGTAATTGGTACGAGATATCCTGAATTCGGTATGGGATCTTTGGTAAGTGTTTTACTCATAGTACTCACAGTATGTAATATGTTGACTTTGCGTGTGGTTCACAATGTAGATGAACTAAGAAAATTATTCATGAAGAATTGAATTGGAGTGGAAGAGAAAGTAAAGGACATTTTGATAGATCGAGTCTGAGGGGCGTGAACTGTTCATATGAAAGGTTGATAGATAATCATATACCTTTCTAAGATGGTAGATCGTAAAACATGCATCAAACATGACTCGTTCATCGTATCAGAATTCACTCTAGTCTACGTCGTTATAACACTCGTTTCACCTCGAACCAGCTCTTCAAGTAATGTACGTTCCAGGCACAAAGGCTGAATAAGATGACGGTTTGGACTATCGCCCACCATTTGACTCTGGAGTTGGTCGATTCACATGCTGATGGAATATTTCAAAGGGTTAGTACTTGTTAGAAATACATGATACAGTTCGCTCGAGATCTTGAGCAATACTGTAAACCTGGTGGCAGATTGAACGCAAGATGAAAGGGGAAGAGTACTATATGAAGGATGATTGAAAGGTGTATACTCACTATTACGATGTACCCTCTCCCTAACCACCAAATAAGCTTGTTCATCCTTGACCAACTGTAGTCCTGCACTTAGATCGCGCACTTCCTGCTCGACAGGTGCTATTTGCTCTTGGTCGCCTATGTACAGTTGACCATGTACGTTGAAGCTATGTGAGGTTTTCAGGCATTAGCATTTGAAGTATATGTCACATGTTTTACATATACGGAAGAAGAAAGAGTCGACGATGACGAAGACGTTATAAATGCATTCGTTTTGAAGCGAAAATCTCATGATCAGTGACTCACCTCAGTACCTTTCTAGCATAACTGCTCATCTCATTACTAAAGCAATAAGTAAATTTACCACTCCTATCGGCCGACATGGAGAATGATCCTTGAGGTTTCTTGTGATGCGTGTATATCGTTTTGCCTTGTGGATCAGTCACCTATATGAAAAGGCGCATGTTCAGCGAGATTCTTCTCCGCTTTGTATGACTACCGCCAGAAGAGCGGACGGAAGATGACCCAGCTGATCAAGGCGCAGAAGACTCACATAAAAATCTATATCCAGATGACCTCCGCCGGTTGACCCTCCTACTTCGTACGTTATTGTCATCTATCAAGGTGAATCGAAAGTCAGCTCAACGAAGATGCCATCTGGTCGTGCTATCTCCCAGAGTACGACATCATTTGAATGAGATGACTGACCCTATCCTTAGGCTGCAGACTCTCAAAGTAACATTCCTTCTCTCCTGGATCTATCTCTATCCTATGTGCGAGGGTGAAGGTGAAAGGAAGGACGAGGAGGAAGAGGTGTAGGAAGTTGTTCAGACGAGGGAGCATGATGATCAAGGCAAGGTAGCTGTATCCAGATTTTTCTGTGTTTTCTAGCGTCGTTGTTGATGAGACCTGCCTTGGAAGCCCTGAGGGTTGATGGTCCGGGTCTGATGACAGTAGGCAGTATGCAGTATCAATCCTATGCGGTACTATATGACGATGTCGAGGACGAAGATCACAACGAACAAGACCAAGACCAAGACCGTTCAACGTGGCACGCGACGTGGGATTAGGCATGTGAGCTGTCCAAGGCGGATAGGCATGATGGAAGTGGACCTAGTAGGTCAGTGCACGCGTTTTTGACGCTCTTTGGGCCTGGACGTTTGGGATTCTACAGTTTGCCATCGAATACCAGATCATACAGCACATATCATACTTGATACTCCATTCTACCTACTTCTCCAAGATTATATCTCATTTCTCAACGTATACCTTGTGAGTGATCGTTCACAGTCCATATCTGTCAGCTCGACGCACTCACCTTGCCGGGGACATCGGACTTCGAGGAGATTTTGATCATTACAAGCTGACGTCTTTGCTCTTCGATAATATCTAAATCTTTAGTCAAACAACTTACAGAATGGCTGAACCTACCGAACCCGTTGGTGCCGTGAGTTGCACCACCTCTTCGAGACTTTATTCTGTATGTTAAAACTCAGTACTAATGACAGCACCTGAATTGGTATCACAGGAAGAGCACGACCCTCAATTCGAACCTGTTATCAAGCTCACCGAACAGGTCGAAGCTAAGACTCACGAGGAGGATGAAGAGGTTCTTTTCAAGATGTGAGTGTGTGCGCGGTTCAATTCTGCCATCAACGCATATGTCGTCACTCCTCTTCTTCTTCCCTCCTATGGTTCCTCATCTATCTATCTCAGTGGAGGACTCTGTCTATATGTTCCATGTATGCCGATGCTGAGCTGACTCTTTGTCTTTCAGGCGAGCCAAGCTCTTCCGATTCGCCAAAGAATCACTCGAATGGAAGGAACGAGGAACAGGTGATGTTCGACTCCTCAAGCACAAGGAAACTAAGAAAATCAGATTGGTCATGAGACGTGATAAAACTTTGAAAGTCTGTGCGAACCACATCGGTGAGTTGGTCTAACTATCTCAACCTCGATTGAGAATGAGTATGAGAGGATAAACTGAAGGCTGATGATTGATATCTCCACTACAGTCTCATCCGATATGAAACTCTCACCAAATGTCGGTTCCGACAGATCATGGGTGTGGAACGTAGCGGCTGATTATGCCGAAGGTGAAGCTTCACCTGAAACTTTGGCTATCCGATTTGGTAATTCCGAGAGTGAGTATTGAACGATGACTTTATTCGTTAACATCCAAAGGTGCTTATTTCGTCTTATACTGATATACGATCTCACTTGGACCAGATGCAAACCTTTTCAAGACCGCTTTCGAAGATGCTCAAACTGCCAATGCTGGATCATCCGCCCCTGCCCCTGCTGCTGAGGAGACCAAAGAGGAGGAATTTGCTGCCGCTCCTGCTGCTACCGAGGAAAAGAAGGAAGTTGAACCTGTCAACGTGAGTATTGCCTTTTGCCCCATGTGCACGCCAAGCTCTTTAAGAATGTGTAACTCATCTTTGATGTGATAATAGGAGACCACCGCTGCTGCTGAGAAGGAAGAACTTAAAGAGGAGAAAGCTGCTGAGTGAGTTGATATTTACAGTTTCTAATTTCCGACTGTCGAGTCGAATAACTCGATCTAACGGTGATTGTTGTCATAGGGATACAACCGAAGCTCCATCAACTCATCAACCAACCTCCGAGACCGCTCCTGCTGCCACTAGCGAAAGCAAAGAAGTTGATGAACTCGCTTCTGAACTCAAGAAACAAGCTATCGCCGAAAAATCTGAAACTTCTGCTCCTGAGCCTGCTGCCGAAGAGGAGAAGAAGGAAGAAGCTGCTGCCACTCCTGCTCCTGCTGCTTGATTAGTAGGATGACAATATGAGGGATGAGAGAAGGGGAACATATTCATAATAATCGAAAATAAGGGATGGTATGAATGAATAGCTATGTGATGTATTTACGCTTTTTTCGAGATTGGGATGATGTGCGTATGCCTCATGATCCTAAAAAAGGTCTTGATTGGTTTAATCCTGTCTTCTTGGATGCTTGAGAGCTTAAATGAATGTTAAAAGATCGAAGGGCAAATCTACAACTTGGACTGAGCTCGCCTCGCTTATCAATGCTTGCATTTATATGGACCGGACTTGTGGTGATGAGAAGACCAAATTACAAATCAGAGTGGATACTTTGGTTTGTTGCATATTGAATGTTGAGTATCATCATGTACTGGATTGAGTTGAAATATTGATTGATCATTTGGGGAAATCATATATCATATTTCATATGTGAGCTGTCCACCTTCTTTGCTTGATCATCCTTCACCACCTTATATCCTTTTCACCATCTACAATCCCATCTTACGAACTTATTGTTGAGGTGGTACTTGAAGCAACAAATTGCTTTCAGCCGCAGGAACGTAACTTACATTCTTGCTTTGCGAGAGTGTAGCAGCTATTGAAAAGAAACAAGAAACAAAATTCAATCAGTCATACACTCTTGATCATCATGTTCGAAGATTGTGAGTGTGGTTGATATAGTACGACAAGGGACATACCAATTTCTCTCGAAGCTTCAATCTTCCTAAATTGTACGAAAGCATCTCCAGCTTTGTTAATAGCTTTTGAGATTGTATTGGCAGCTTCGGCTTCACCTTCAGCTCTGATGACTGCAGCTTGTCTCTCCTGTTCGGCCTTTTCGACTACAAACTTGGCTCGTTCGGCATCTTGTTGGGCGATTTGTTTTTGCTCAACGGCAGTGGTGAATTCTTTACCGAAGCTGTATGGAAAAAGGAAGGAAATTATGAGCTGGGTGTAATGGATGGGCAGTTTGAATGAGAATGTCTTTTACTCACGTCATATGTGTCTGCAAATGGGACGAGAGAATGTAATATCAGTTGCTGTCTCTGGAATGGCGAGATTCTGCAACTGAACTCACGATTGATACGTCTTCCAATTGAATGTTAAATTCCTTGGCTCTGTTTAACAGATCATCTCTGATCCTGGCTGAGACGATCTCTCGGTTGGTAATGAGTTCGGAGGCTACGAGCAACAATCACACATATCAATTAATAAATGTTTCTTGTACATATTCTGTGGATTGATCAATGGGATGAGATACGATACTCACCATCGAATTGAGCGACAGTAGCTTTTAGGACTTCGTTACCGATCGAAGGAAGTACACGCTCATCGTAGCTGGGTACGTCGGAGACATACAAATTGTAAGAATCCTCGCTCTAATTTATCTGATCACGATGGGGGATGCAGAGGGAAGGAAAGACTTTGGACTCACTCTAATCCCAAATTTTGGTAGATCTTTGGTAAATGATTGATGTCAGGACGAGACATTACTCTCAATGTTAAAGAGACCATTTGCATATCTGTGTCATTGGTCATCAGATTAGCATTGATCATTGGAAGGCGTTGAACACAGAGAGAGAGAGGCGAATATGGACTAGAACGATGTGTTGAATATTTCACTCACCTTTCGATCCTGTCGTGGTCGATATATTCCTAGGTTTGATCCTCACATCATACAAGATGGCTTTTTGTAACCATGGTATAAGGAAATGTGTACCTTCTCCTGACGCCTATTCAGTCATTGTACGAATATTAGCTACGATCTTCCGGCGAGAGGTGCGCAGCTGATGAACCTACCTCTGGTCTAACACCTTTGAATCGATCGAACAAGACTGCTCTATATCCTCCTGGTACGTCGTACAACGACGATTGAACGACAGTAGCTCCAATGGCGATTGGGACTGTACCATATGCGTATATACATCAGTATGAGAATACTATCTTGATCGAAGGAGGTGGTGTTATGAGAATCAAGTATAGATTGGTGGAAAGTGGCCATTGATGACATGCCGTGCCGATCGGGTTAGGGCAAAGAAGCGAGGACATACCTATCAATCGTGAGATATTCTGAGCGAAAGCCATGTTGCTTTATAGATCTATTCCTGTTCTCCTGGTGTTTGGGTAAGGTGGATGAAGGTGATGGATCCGATAACGAGTATAGGTAACGATCTCGAAAGCAATAGTATAGATGGAAATTGGGAAGCCTACGAAATCGCCTGTTCAGATGACTGCACTTATTCTGCCGAAAGCCAGATGGGAGCGATCTAGATGCGGACATACGTGGGATCTCCTTGATCGGAGATTGTAATCATCATTAGGGTGCGTCAATGCATATGGGGTTGCTTTTCTAACCAAAATTAGAACTTCATTACAAAATTCTGGGATAGTCGCTTTACTCTGATATTTTGGATTTTCAATCGTACAAGCTCTCAAGCGAATGAAAACAGTCATTTGTCATCTCATCCAATTTATCCAGCTGGCATCGAAGGAAGGTATCACTATTATCACTGCTCATCACTTGGTCGAAGTTCAATCTATACAATGTGGCCATTCACCTCATCCCCCTCCTCTTCCTCTACAGCCGCACCTGCTCCCACGCCTATCGACCCCTCACCCTCTTCGTCAGCTCCTTCAGCTGATAAATGTCCAGTGGACCACTCAGCTCGATCAGCATGGCTAGCAGCCCAAGGTTCATCCGATACTCCCCATCCATTCCATTCTTCCTCTTCTGGTTCATCGTCGTCTTCCCAGGGGTTATCTCAAGACAGAGTAATATCATCTATACCTCGTGCCCCTCCTCCTTCTGCCTCTTCTTCCTCTTCAGAAGGAGGAGGAGCAGGACCATCAGGACATAACGTACCGGAGTTGCAGAAGGACAGTGATGGTAAATGGGTCTATCCATCAGAACAGCAATTTTTCAATGCGATGTTACGCAAGAACCATAATCCGCATGCGCGAGATATGAAGACGGTCGTCCCCATTCACAATGCAGTGAACGAACGAGCCTGGGAACAGATATTGCTTTGGGAAAGTAGGGTGGAAGGATCTGAGAAATGTGGTGGACCGAGATTGATTAGTTTTGTGGGGAAACCTAAGGAGAGAAGTCCAAAGGCTTGGATGAAGACCGCTTTGGGGTGAGTGAATTGTATTATAAATTATTCATATATGTGAATCTATCAACTCGTGCTTTACTTTTATTCAAATCTTCTTGTACATATACTATCTTCTCTCGAAGGCTCAAAATGCTAACATTGACCTTTCATCAGCTACACCCCACCTTTCGATAGACACGACTGGCTGATCGACCGGTGCGGCACGCAGGTAAGATACGTGATAGATTTCTATACTGGTAAATCAGGTTCGGGTCAGGATGCGTCAAAGATGAGCTTCTATCTAGATGTCAGACCGGCCGTAGATAATTGGGAAGGAATAAAAACTAGAGCTGCAGGTTGGTGGAGTTAGAATATACCTTTGTGGTGGTTGGGAGTCGGGTAGTGAATGATCGAGAGTAGATCATTTTTACATGTTATAATAAACATATTCAGATGAGATGGTCTTATGAATATCTATACAACTCTCAAATTTCAAGATGAACGTTTTAACTTGAATTATCTGTTATCGAACCCCAAGATAACTGAACAGTAATGTTAACAACAGAGGTGACAACTTTAATATCACAAATTTAAGGTTTTTCAGAAGAACAAAATAGTAAATTGATTGTTGATCATTCCGATCTCAACCCATCGATATACCATACACCCTTACTATCATCTTGCTTCCATTCTGCCCTCACACGAGAATATTCTATGTGTTCAATCACCACTTTCTTCGTGATCTGGCCCACTTGCAGCCCTTCTTTCTCACTGTTCCTGACGATACTGCTTGATAGAGCAAAATCCGGTTGCGGGTCCACCTTATCTGGTATTGTGATGGTGGGTAATAAGGTGGTGGTACCTATTATCATTTGTGGTAAATCTAAATCTGCCTGATTTGTTGATTCGCTTGGAAATGTTATTAGGACACACATGTCTAATGTGGGTAATGGTGGGTAAGTCTTAGATGTGTTAGATGTAGGTGGGGCTGAGGGAGTCACTGAGAGGGGCTATATATCATAACCAGAATTTCGGTTAGTATGAAGCTATCTGATACCTGTCTCTGTGAGAGGATATGGAGTGGTATGAATGGTATGGCAGCGAATATTGAAAGAAGATAAACTCACCTGTATCTTATCATCTCCCCAATCCTGATTCTTGTCCACATTCTCATTCCAATTACAATCCCAGATTTTAGGTATCTCCTTCGCCTTGTTATTATCACTATCACCTTCCAGCTCTCTATATATCCTATACAGTTGTCGATTATAATCCAACCCCCTGCCAGTCGCACCAATCAACGTACTTGAAGCTGCATGACCATCCCCCTCGCCGAAGCTGGTGAAGAAACTCCACAGTCCACCTTCGTCCTTCCAGCACCTCTTGAAAGATTTGTTCTGCCTCTTGGCAAGTTTACGTATTCGATTAACCCGGAATGACAGTAGGAACAACAGGATCAATAATGAGAATGCCAGAAAACCCAGACCGATGGATATTACGGTTGAGGTGGGGATGGTTATGGTTCCTTGGTTCCATTGGGATCTGTCGTTTGCTGCGGATGTTGCTGGAAGGAAGAGTAGTAGGAGGAGAGGAGAATATGACATGTTGGATGTTTGAGGATTGATCCACGATATGACGATACGATGCGTTGACCTGTGTTTATGCCTTGATAAGATGGTGGGATATATGGTATGATCGTGTTTATGTGTCTTCTTTATTTCACCGTATTGATGATTGGCTTTGACTCAGTCAATCGCCTCGGGTTCACAGTCTATTTGTTTGACAGATCTATACGGTTGTTCGTCTGATTCCATGTCTCACTGCCATGTCGCAATACAGCAATACAGCGCATTCCCATCTCTCTCTAAATCTCATTCTCATTACCGTCTCGATCAAATGAATGGTGTACACTCCCGAATGGTGAGTGGCAAATCGTTCCGGGTCATCGGGTAGATGGGATTAAATCAGATAAATCCACTTCAGAATATTCACTCCTTCCTCTGGAATCAAGCCAAGGGGAGGGAACAGCTTAGGTGTCATATATGAATATACGAATTGTCAACCTATGGTGATCTCCAGATATCAGGGATTCCCACCAGAAGTATTGCATACGGACAAAGAACACCTTAGACACTGAGGACCTATCCACGACGTTGCTATAAACGGAATCCTATACGGTTCTCTAGATTGGGCGTGCCTACACTTTCTGTCGTCACAGTAATACCTTGTACTCAAATGTCCGCAAAGGTAAACGGCATAATCGCTCGAATGGATACAAGCAAGAATGAGAGATATCTCATATACATCACCGGTGCATCGTCGTGTCAGTCACTACAATGATGAGATCCTCCATTGACCTATATCGCACATGCCATGCAAACAAGCTGATTTCCGAAACCACCAATCCCGAAGAATATATGTGGAAAATCGACTGAGACTAGTGTTGTCGTGACAGAGCAGTGATGCGATTCTTTAGTGCAGGTTCAAGGTGATCTAGTGTGCTGTAACTGAGTAACGATCACCCCAGAATTTCAGAATTTCAGAACTTTCATTCGTTTTGGCTCTTTGTTTTCTTTTTTGTATGTTTGAGGGCAGTACGAACTGACATTTCACTGCTGCAGGTTATGTTAAGAGAAAGACTAAGCCCATCGTTGAGTGAAACGCAGTACAAGTAACTCCACTCCACCAAAAACCGAAGTTATATGTCATGAAGTCGCCCGTTTGTGGTGATCGTCACGGAGTGCTTGTCAGAAAAAGGGGTCCGCTAATGATGATCAGGGCATATTTGCTTATTTGTCTTGTCTCGGTACCTTTTCGATTGTATTGGGTAGTACAGGATTTCTCCGCACCGGTATCTGACTTGGTTTGGTTTGGTTTGGTTTGGTTTGGTTTGGTTTGGTTTGGTTTTCACAATTACGCTTGTTTAGCACTACGGTATGTACTGTACTGCATGTGTTCTTCTGATCAGTTGAAGTACAGAATCGTCAAGTATACATGTAATTGCTGGGAAGTGGGCTGTATGAGCTATACCAAATACGAGTATACTCCATTTTCGGTATGCTATGGTGATGACAGACGCCCATCTCCATCGTGAAAGACGAACATGGCAAAATTCGCCTGTCCTGTCGATCAGCTCTAAGCCATCATATTAGTAAACGGTCAGCGGCGTTCCACCGAATGGTGAGGTGTGAAACGTAATTAAGGCGTTTTGCCATGCAACGCCACGCTTTTATTTTCGGAAGGTCGAAAGGCCAAAGAGGAGGAAGAGGAAGGCCACTTTGGTAATTCCTGGATGATCTTCCACGCGGCTCGTGGATTCTGGCTTACCCCTGAGTGATCTTAGGGATCGACAAATACCTGTAAAAAAACTCCGAATCTGTTTCCCTTCGCTGTTTCGCCTCGGGCCAGAGGATGATCTGTCTGAATTGTTTGTGTCAAAAAAATCCCTATCCCGAAAAGATACCCTGTAGAGAAAGAAGCAAGAGCGCTTCTCGAGCCTGGCATTACTGCGTGCGTATGCGTACAGCACGTACAGCACGTACTGTACATGACTACTGTACGATTATTGCTCGGACGTAGTACCCTCTGAAGTTTTTGTTGTTGCTGTCTTCCTTTTTGTGGAAATCTTTTGTCTGCTGCATTTGCCGAATCGTCATCGGATCGATACACCTATCCACTTGAATTGAAACATTTTCCTTTTTTCCCTACACCTCACAGCTCTCAGCTCACACGACACTTGGCAGTTGGAAGCAGGTCTCTGTTTCTGCGTGGCCCGCCGCCTCTTTTTTGGATTTACCCCTTTTACCAAAAATACAAAGCATCACGACATCACCAACGATTCCGTACTCCCATGCCGGAAACCGAAAAGATCTTCAATCTATCCCGTTCTTCACTTGAGAGGGTTCTGCTTTTCCCTTGACAATTCCACTTACCATAGCTGTTGATTATCACCATCGTCATTCTTTTTTGCTTTTCATTTTCATTACTGTACGATCGTCAGTTCCCGAACTTTAACTTGGCCCTTTTCGCTGCTCCAAATACCAACCGAATACTCAGCTACTGTTGAGGAATACCTTAGAAAGGAGATCGTCGTCATATTTTATCTACAATTACTCTGTCACCCGTCATTTGATGAACCCATCTCGCTCATACCTCTGTTTCCGGTGATCGACAACTTTCATTCTCATCATAGACCAGGATCTTCCTTCAGTTCAATTGGATTGTATCTTCTGGAACCGGTTTGGATTGATTGTTGATCATATTTCGTTCGACCTGTGTATATCTGCGTGTATCGAAGGAACTCATCCATCAACCAATCAATCAATCAAGAAAGTGATCCGTTCGTCCCGGCAGACCTGTAGAAGTGGTACACCCCAAAGGACACGAAGAAGATCATATCGCACAAGATAATATAATAATAGTCCTGGTCTGGAATTGTACAGTGGACCATCTTTGTGAGTACCGTTACATCTCTTGTGTCAAGTGTATTTCAAACTCCTTCTTGGTGGAATATCAAAGGAGGGAGTGGATATGTGGATTCCAGGGACACCTTGGAATGGGATGGGATGTTTGTCAAAGTTACACCGCTTTGACCGTGTTGGGATTTGTGTGGTGTTTTGGACCTACCTCATGTCATCGTGTGGTGCAATGGTCAAAGCGTGCACAACACCGACAATGATAACCCCCACTCGCAAGTGAAGAAAACAAAACAATGATCTACCTGCCTTTGACTGGAAAGAGATCTCAACGAGAAACAGAGAGGAGTGAAAGGGAAAGGCGAGGAGCCCTTGGTCACCTCGGACATCCCCTCTCTAATGAAACGTTGAAATCCCGAAATCATTGATGGTGATGATGGTGATGGTTATGACGATCCATTGCGCTTTGTTTCGAATTTGATGTTGATGGGATTACCCCTACCATACTTTATTTCTCCAATGCGGTGGCTGTTCCTTCATCTTCTTTTACCCTTTATCAGCTCGGAATGATTGGATGGCATGCTGATTTAATCTGATCTGATCTCATCGTTCCCCCACTCTGCTTATCCCGTTCAATCACAATCACAACCACGATCGAACATCACCATGGACTCCTTTGGCTCATCAATCCAAACAACTCATGAAACCCCCATGGGCAACACTCCTTTCCTTTCTTCGACCGAATGTCTCATCATTCCGCCGGGTCCTCCTGGGAAATCAACGTAAATCCTTCAATTGATCGACTGTCAACACGCACGCGAATTACCACTCGTTCTTGTTCATATCTCTTTTCGGATCTTGTCACTCGAACGCCTGCATTTCAACACAACAACCATTGCTTCTCTTGCCTCGACCTTTTGGGGTTGCTTTCGAATTAAAACCAATCCATTCGATGGCTTCTTGACAACGCCCTTTCTTCGTGTTGATCTCGTTGTGATCGCCATTTCAACCTTCGACCCTCGTCCCAAACAACGCACACACCTCGTCGCTCACCACTCGCCATTTGATCTCCCTTGATACACACATTGTCGCACTTGTACGATCACCATCACCCTTGTCACCCTAATTTACCCATCCCCATTCCTCTACACAACAACCGTCGATCTCGTCAATCCTCCGTCAACATCTGTGTGTCAACTCACCCACCCTGTTCCAATCAACCTATTATCCTTCCTACTTCTCACCTTCTTCATTCTTGTTCTCGTCACATCACATCGTGTCCGTGCATCTATTCTTCAACACCGCATTGCCATCGAATCAATCCCATTCGAACCAATGCCTCGACAATCTCTACTCCTTTCCCCTCTCAACACGACCTTCTACAATTACTCCATTGGCTCTGACGATATGACACCCCACCCCCACCACTCCACAGGCCGAGCATAGCCCTCAGCTCATCACCCCGCAGGTAAAGCTCGTCAAACCAAAGTCAAAATCGCCTCCTCGCTCGAGAATCATCAAGGAGGAGGCAACCAGTCCCAAAACACACTTACCTCCCATATCTATGGTCTCTGCGGACACCTCAACTCGTCTGCAAACCAAACTTTTCAACCAGGGAGGACACATTTCACCCTCCGCTATATCACCCAAAGCGAAACCACCCTTTCCTGACAGAGAACGAAAAGCGATGCCCGTGAGAAGACAATCAAGGTTTGATCCCATGATCGCATCGGATACCGACGAGATGATGCAGGATGATGGTTACGGTGATCTAGGGTTAAAACATCCTTTGAGGAGAGTCAAAGAAGAAGAAAATATCAAGGACAACAAGATAACACCACCTGAATCGATCAGTCTACCGCCTATCAAATCATTGTTTGGAGTAGCAAGCGGTAAGTCCATTTTCATCGAAGGAATGATGTGTGCACATGACACCTTAGGTCAGCGGAAGAACGGAAGCTGATCATTTCTCATTTACTGTAGATCACACTCAATCACCATCATCATCCTCATTATTCCAATCACCATCATTACCGTCCCTCATCCCCAATTCCCCATCCGGTTCACCCAGTTCAGCTCGTACCTCACGATACTCATCTCTGGCATCGTCAGCCGTGCCAGAAAATTCAGCAGGATGGTGGGCACCGGAATTCGAAAAAGGTTCATCTCCATTCCAGCCTATTCCACACAGATTCAATTCTTTCCCTTCTATACCATACATCTCTGACGAGACTGGACAGAAAAGGCGAAGATCAGATGGACCACCAGCTCTGCGAGATGCAGAAGAATCAGCCAGATTGAGATGGCAAGCTCAATCGAGAAATGCTTCTTTCCCCATGGCTACTTCACCTGCACCTCCTTCAGCTGGACCATCCAATTCATCATCCGGTCTTCGGGGCTTACTACACCCACCTCAAGCCTCCTCTGCTGGTGTTTCAGCATCCATGTCACGTTCCTCGCTATCCGGATCAACCACCGGGGGGCGTCTCTCACCTACGCTGGAAGATGAACCACTTTCATTTGCCAGACGACCTTCTCAAACGTCAAGGAACCCTTCGTTAGTTGGTGGTCAGCTCTCTAGCCATTTCGCTGGACTATCAGCTTCAGAAAGGGATAAACCCGTATCAAGCGAGATGCCTCCTCCGCTCCAGGCTGCTCCTCCAGAAAGACGAGGTTCAGCGATGTTACCACCTCTTTTAGCGATGGACGACAACAACAACAGATTATTCCCTCCACCCTCGAGTCTAAGTCGATCAGCTTCCCCCGCATCCGATATAATGAGACGACAGTCGCTCACTCGACCACCTTCACCTGAGATGACTGGCCGACCCGAATTACGCAGATCGTCATTAACAGAAATCATCATGCAGAAAAGTGGCGATATGAATATGGGCTTGACAGCCCTCAGCAATAGCCGGTTCGGTCCTTCTCACCCTCATGCAAATGAACTGGGGTTGGCGACTAGCGTATCGATGGATAAATCCTCTTTCTCCGAACCTGTCCCTCCATTACATCAAACCATCCAAACCGCTCCTCCATGGGCTACAAGAAGGGAATCTACAGATTCGATCAAATCGTCTCATGAATATGGACCTGGAGCTGGTCCATTGTTATCGCTAAGAGGAAGGAAACGATCGGTGACGGAGATACGTCAAAACCAGCTAGACGAAGATTCGGAAATGTCCACTACGGGAGGTGGTGACCCAGGTATGAGAGGGATGGAAGTGTTGTTGGCTGCTGCTGCGGTAGAGGAAGAACGTAAAGTGAGAAAGAGCAGTGAAGAAGACGAAGATGAACCATTGATGAAATTGAATAATGGCAACGGATCTGCCGAAGGCGGAGGCGCGAACGGCGGACCGAAATATACTTGTGCTTTTTGTGCAAAAACATTTTCAAGACCTAGTAGTTTACGAATACATACTTACAGTCGTAAGTCTGTCTCTTTTCACTGCAACTCTGACGGGGATTATGCTGATGTGATGTGGTACGATGTAGATACTGGTGAAAGGCCATATGTATGTAAGGAACCAACTTGTCGACGAAGGTTTTCTGTGCAGTCGAATTTGAAAAGACACGCAAAAGTACATCAACTTGGAGCTGCAGCGGGACTACAACAATCCAATGGACATGGTCATGGTCATCCACATCCACATGGACCACCTGGGTTGACGATGGGTCATCATGGACATGGTCAACCAATTCATCCTGGTATGCCCAGAGCACCTCATTCACATCCTGGTACGGTCACCCAGGGACCTGGACCTGGTCCGATGTATCACCCTGGTCCGCCACCACCACCTGGGTATTGCCCACCTCCTCCACCAGGGTATGTTCACCCTCATCCTCATCATGCACAACATTACGGCGCATCACCTGGACCCTCTGGACCACCGGGATATGGCCCTTCTCCTCCTCATTTACCGATGGGTTTGCAGCAAGCGCAACCCCCCGGACCAGGATCAGGACCAGGGCCCGGATGGAGATCCATCAGTTCGAGCAGGCGGACGTCAAGGGATGAAGATGCCAGCGAAGGAGAAGAGGAGGTGGAAAATGAGGAGGATGAAGAAATCGATGAGTTGGAAGAGGATGATTAGTTTGGTGGTTCCGGTTGTGGGGTATCACTTTGTCGATGGAGAGAGGAGAGAAGGATGAAAGGCCGTTTAGAGCCGGACTTGATCTCTGTGAATACATCTGTTGTGATAAATACATAACCTAGTCAGGAGCGATAGATCGGACGCCAATCAAATATTTTGTATCGTTATAGATTATCTCTTTTAGTGATTATGTTATGAACATGATCATGGAATATCTTTCAATCCTACGATGAGCTCGACGTAGTACTGTATAGCAGGACATCGGATAGTGTGGCACTGACAGCGTACCGTCATGACTTAAATGCTGCTCCTGCTGTCAACAGAAATGTTTTCAAGATATGACTCGACCTCAATGAGATCGGAATCTTCGTATGGTACAGCCGAGAGATGTTCGTCATTTGTCGATTGCTGTTCGTTTAATGCTTTGATGGATAGGATGAATGTCGGGTGAACACGCAGGGAGTGGCACGGTTCATTCTTTCCATACCTGATTCTGATGGCTTTCTTTTCATCGTTACAAGTTCACTCAGGGGATGTATGGGAGCATCCGATAATCTCGTACCATGAACATCCCCGTTGCCTTTTTAGTCTATCTACAATGCCTGGCCTTGTTAGCCCATGAACAATGAACGGAATTCCATGGATGGCTTTGGTAATGACTCTGCACTGACTGAGACAGCACGAGAGAATTTTACGCGCATCTGCAGATACATTTTTGGATTAGGATAACTTTCTATAAACTTTTCAAATCTTTGGTTGTTTTCTAATCGGTATTACAAACTCTGTGCTATCAGTGATCCAGGGTAAAAACCAACCCCAGACGCGAGCATGGACCCTGTATTTATCGTACCATTTTATCATTTCTATCATATTATTTATTTTGATACTTATGTTATGACTTCCCTACAAAGTGATCCTCGAACCACCTTGTTTTCTTTACATTCTGACGCTTCATTCGCTCATTCATTTAGATCACATCTTGGACCATATCTTTTCATTTTCGATTGACGATCACTTTCTCTCATCAACAGTCATTACGATTTGAAGAAGAAGTATAGAAAGTTTATTCGGGGAAAGTCGCAAAACCAGTACCAGTACAGTACGACTACAGTGGTGTTTCTCAGAGATAGAGTTGGAATTTAAGATGAACGATACATTCGAAAAGATATCCTTGCTACAAGAATTAGGTGTACATATACCACCATGGTACACCGCTCTACCATTAGCTGCTAGGATCGCTATTGGATTCGTGGGCAGTGTAGCTTTGATAATTGGTTTAAACGTTTTTAGACAAGTTGTGAGTCATGTATCCTTGAAGTATCATTCACGGTTATGTCCCCATGTAAACTCGCTGATTGTCTTGATGGCTTGTTGTTTGATAGGCTCTGCCACGTAATAAGTCTTTACCTCCTATGGTATTTCATTATATACCTTGGTTTGGATCTGCAGCTTATTATGGCGAAGATCCGTACAAGTTCTTTTTCGAATGTCGGGACAAGGTAAGTTGTACTTTTGAACTTGATCGTGCTCGTCCCCAGATGCCATATAAACATACGCTTATCTATATTGATGCGAATTATATGTAGTACGGAGATGTGTTCTCATTCGTCATGATGGGTCGAACCCTAACTGTTGCCCTCGGTCCAAAAGGAAACAACTTGTCTTTGGGTGGTAAAACCTCTCAAGTCAGAGCTGAAGACGCTTATACCGTGAGTGATAATCAGCTACCATCCTCGTGTTGTCCAGAGAGCGAATGAGTTAATATACTATACGTGGGACATATAGCACCTCACAACTCCCGTCTTCGGTAAAGGTGTGGTGTATGACTGTCCTAATGATATGTTGATGCAACAAAAGAAATTTGTGAGTAATCAAACGGTCTCTTAACAATCATCGAAGTCAATGATTTGATTTTACGCATCTCCTATTCTTGAGGAAAGTAGTTGAGCTAATTTCTGACATCTGTCTCCTTACCTAATCAGATCAAGTCAGGTCTTACTACCGAGGCATTACAGTCCTACCCACCTCTCATCACCTCAGAATGCGAAGAATTTTTCTCTCACGATTTGAAACTATCCAAATCGAATCCAACCGTCAAAGTAGACCTGTTGAAAACAATGTCAGAGTTGATCATCTGTACCGCGGCAAGGACATTGCAAGGCAAAGAAGTTAGACAAGCAATCAACGGCAAATTCGCACAGTACTATGAAGATTTGGATGGTGGTTTCACCCCTTTGAACTTCTTGTTCCCCAATTTACCTCTACCTTCTTACAGACGAAGAGATAAGGCTCAAAAGGCAATGAGTGATTTCTACATGAAGATCATCGAGGAGAGAAAGAAGGGTGAAAGTGATGTGAGTGACGCTCTACGTGTTCAGCCTATCTTGAGTCTTCTGTAGATGGGATTATATACTTATGAAGGCTGACTTGTGACTCGGCTTGTCTCGTCTCTTTCAGCACGAACACGATATGATCTCCTCTCTTCAAGGTTCAGTTTACAAAGATGGCGTACCCCTCACAGACAGGGATATCTCTCATATTATGATTGCTCTTTTGATGGCTGGTCAACACACTTCTTCTGCTACTTCCTCATGGGCTTTACTTCACCTTGCTGATCGACCCGATATCCTGTAAGAGCTATTGTACCCCTTCACGTGTGTGGAAGATAGCTGATAACAATGCTACTCATCGTCCTCAGTGAGGCTCTTTACCAGGAACAAGTCAAACACTTCGGTAAAGCTGATGGTACATTCTCTCCTATGACTTATGAAGCTGTCAAGGATTTGCCTCTTATGGATTCAGTCATCAGAGAGACTTTGAGAATGGTACGTCGTGGTATATACCGTATATCGGTAGGGCCGCGCTGACTGTCTCTTTGCCTTATAACAGCACGCCCCTATCCAGTAAGCTGACATAGGAAACACGTTACCAGGGATTTATCAGCTGATCGTTCTTATCTGTATAGCTCAATCTACCGAAAAGTCATCTCCGATATTCCCGTTCCTCCATCACTTGCTGCCCCTGCTGAAAACTCGTCCTACGTTATCCCCACGGGCCACTTCATCCTCGCTGCACCAGGTGTATCCCAGATGGATCCCCTCATCTGGCAAAACTCCAAGACCTGGACACCCGAGAGATGGCTCGAGGAGAAAGGTGTCGGTCAAACTGCTGTCGACACTTATACCAAATCTGAACAGGTCGATTACGGTTTCGGTGCGGTATCCAAGGGTACTGAAAGTCCTTATCAACCTTTCGGTGCTGGTCGACATAGATGTGTTGGTGAACAATTTGCTTATACCCAATTATCAACTATCATCGCTTATATCGTTAGACACTTTACGATGAAATTGGAAGTTCCATCTTTCCCCGAGACCAACTATAGGGTGAGTATAGCCTTGTTTCTTTTCCACGACTTTTTGTGTCAATACAACAGGGATCATGTAAGCTGATGGATGTTTGGGTGTGACAGACTATGATTGTATTGCCTAAGAACCCTTATGTAAGCTTCACTTTGAGGAAACAAGAGGTTTAAATGGGATAAATATCAGGCTATCCCGGGGTTGGGTCTTTCCAGTTCATGTTGATGAATTCGATTGATAGGACTTTCTATATAACTTAGATGAGGTGAGAATATAACTAAATTATTATAAATTCTATATATGATACCCCCTTTTCTCTCTTTTCTTACATGCATGAATACCCGTATCTTCATACATCGTGAGAAAGGTTCTGTACCTACTTGACGTCAGATCTGCTATGGTGAGTGAGTGATCGGCGATCTTTGAATTTCGATTCCGGTAAAAAGACATGAGATCGTCCCGGCAAGTCTACTGTTATAACATGCTTTTAACGTTCGATGACATCGATATGACAGCATTTGTTTACTGCATTCCCACTGATTCAGTTCTGGTAAGGTAAATGTGGGTGTAAGGAAATCTGGGAGGGGAGAGAGGAAATTATATCATCGATCTGTATGAATACGGTTTACGATCTACAAGATTCACTGAATCGAGTATATATAACTTATCCACTCCTCTTCAGAATAGATATATAAACCCATCTAACTTCAATAACGACTCTGTGTTTTATCTCTTTGTTACAATGTTCAGACCAACTATTCTCAATCGATCAATTAGATTATCACTTTCAAGTCGAAACCAAGTTCGAACATACGCAGATAAGAAGATGACTGATAAAGCTGCTGAAACTTTCAAAGAGGCCGGACAGGCTTTCAAGGTGGGGTTTGAGAGAACTTGCCTTTGTCTGACTTCATTTGAGATTTCGTTCTTTCTCTCTCTTTCTCTCTCTCTATGTGTATCCTGGCTCTTTCCATTATCGATCAATCTGACTTGTCGTATAACCCCTTAATTGAGAGTTCAATCGCTGACTATTCTGAATTGGGGTATATAGTCCGATGGTGCGATCGGTTCCAACTTCAATGCTGATGGCGCGATCGGAAGTAAAGCCCAACAAGGTGAGCATCGAATATACGGTTACGAGTATGGTATCGCATGAGGTAGTGCTGAATTGATGTGTATTGTATTGTGTAGTCGGTGGACCATTCTCCGCTGATGGCGCTATCGGTAAACAGTGAGTTATTTTGCGTCAATCCTCCTGTCCTGTCCTGTCCTGCTTTGTCCTCTTCTATTCTGCTCCGGATCCTGGAGTCATCACCATGTTGACTTGATACGCTTCCTACCATAGATTCACCGACGAAGGTGCCATCGGAGGTACAGGTCAAAAAGCAGCTGAACAAGTTGAAGAAGCAGGTAAAGAAGGCGAAAAGAAGGTATAAACGGAGTTTCAATTCATCGTAAACTGTAGCCTTCTGATAAAAATATACAGACTGGTCTATGCAAATGAAGTTCATTCAAGCAGTCTAACTTTTTCACAACTGATCTGGCACCACATTCTTAGACGTACGTTGAGATGATTCTTCCACCTCCTGTCTGCACATGATCATCTTACACCTTGTACTATTTGTCAAGATAATTCCAGTAAATGAACCGAAAAAAGCCGTCGCATCCCACAGAGGACTAAAGATTTATCTTTCGATCTCGTATGTTTGACTTGTCCACGAGCTGGGTGATATGGTCGCCTCACTGATCGAACTGTTGTCAGGACAGAGCAGGTTTATGGCTTATCAAACTGGCTTTTCAACAGCTTAAATGGATCGCTCGCTTCATACACTGCTCGGGCGTATATCGTTCATTGGCGAGAAACGATGAAAGAAAAGATATAAGAGCAATTCATTGTTGATGAGATGTTACTGCATGGCGTGATTTGGGAACTACTGATGCTTCCTCGATTCAATCTCTCATTATGCCCAACCCAATAATCTGTTCTCTTTCGCTTATTTCTTGCTTGTAGAGTTGATCACGTCTTCATCGGCGACTATGTACACGAAATGCCATCAGCATCGTGTCTCCTGAAGTGCGCAGCGTAGCAATACTAGTACTCATACTCACCATTCAACAACAAGCTCTTAGCATCCAACATAACCTTGTTCCCACTCTGCGCGAGGGTCCCAGCGATCTCTCGAGCAGCTTCAAGTCTTCTAAGTTGTAAGAAGCCCTTATTCGTTCTCACGGCTTCACCGATCAACTCGGCAGATCGAGCTTCACCCTGAGCTCTAACGATGATAGATTGTTTCTCCTGAATAGCTTGATCTACCAAGAATGCAGCTCGTTGAGCGATCTGTTGAGCTACCTGCTTGGCTTCTACGGCATGAGTGAATTCAGGTGAGAAAGCAACATGAGTGATAGATACGTCGTCCAAGATGAGATTGAATCGTCTTGCTCTACGAGTAAGGTTCTCACGAACAAGTCGAGAGACCATTTCTCGCTGGGTGATCAGTTGAGAGGCGTTGAATTGAGCGACGACAGATTTGAGTACTTCGTTGACGATGGAGGGGAGAACTCGCTCGTCGTAGTCTGTTCCGAGTTCTCGATAGCTAAGTGATAGTATATAATGATCAGCTAATTATCGAGTGACTGACACTTGATATTGACATGGATGGTGATGTTGCATGGTCGATTGGATGAATTACGTGTAGAGTTGGTGGCCATGAACGGATGATTAATACTCACATGGTGGGAAGATCATTTACCGATGGTCGTGATAATACTCTACAAGTGATGTTGACCTACGAGCATATCATATCATCAGTCATTAGTTCAGTCGAATGATCAAACTGATACTTACCATTTGTAAATCCTTGGTACCAGTCAAAGAAGCGATATTCCTAGGCTTGGCTCTAACATCGTATATAATGGGAGATTCGAACCATGGTAGCTACACCAACCGAGCCCTCTTAGTCAGCTAATACTCCACACAGAGAGATGTACCTTGTACATACCACTAGATGGGTACCTTCAGGATAGATATCAGGTCTTATACCTTGTACTCTAGAGTATTTGATCGCTCGATGACCACCATCGACTATAAATCTCATCAATCAGTTGACATTCTAGGTCGAGCGAAATCGGAGGGACTGACCATTGAAAATACTATAGTTCAAAGCTATACCACCAGCAAGTAAGACTCCTATGGCTCCACCTCCAGCTAAGAACCCCTTGGGACCACCAGGGAACTGACCACCCCCTCCTGCACCCCGACCACCCCCGCCGCTGGCCTGCATCCTAGCCCTGTTGAGTTGTTGCGCCAGTCGCGCGAATGCTTCTCCTCCTGATCTATTCATTCTGCGTCGGACTGATTGGCTTGGCTGAGAGGAATGAAAGGAGTTTTGTGAGATATATCAAGTGAGGAATGGGAATGAGGATGGATCGATCGGATTTGGAGGAAAACCAGAATTGGCTTCGTAACCTATAAGTTAACCTCGGCTGCAATTACTCGTAAGCTGAGAAAGGGGATGACCACGTGGGACGACCATGACCTCCACTTGGTGACCTTTTCGAAATGTTCCGTCTAATGTAATGTAGCCAGAGTAGATGAACGAGACGACCAGTGACAAGCATATGGATATCAACATCATATACCTACCTACCTGACCCATGGCGATAAGAATTAGCCATCAAAAGAGCGGTCATCTAATCTGATTGTGACCACCTTTCGTCTTTTGTGAAGATGCGACGGCACATTCCTCGTCTGCTATCATCCTTTCGACCGAGGCCTTCAACACTTTCTGCGACCCGACCTACACTGATATATAATGAGATAAGGTGTTCCTCAACTTCTACTGCAACACCAGACCCCTCCGAATCTCAGATACCATCACTCTTCACACCTTCGGGAGAACCATCCTCTTCGAAACCCTTTTACGTCACCACGCCCATCTTCTATGTTAATGCTTGTAAGTTGGATTCTCGTATCTCATGAACCCCTGTACATGGAGACTCCTGCTGATCTGACATGTTGTATAGCCCCTCATATAGGACATTTACATTCCCTCCTGCTGACCGATGTCCTCGCTCGATTCTCCCGCTTGAGACGCCCAGATAGGAAAGTCATCTTCGCAACGGGCACGGACGAACATGGCATGAAGATACAACAGGCTGCTAAAGCGAGGGGAATTGGTGAACAAGAATTCTGTGATGATGTTTCAGAAAGGTTTCGAGTACGTATGGCACTATCTCGACCATATCATGTATGCTTGCATGAATGCCGATTGAAATTTATACGTTCGCTCAGGATCTAGCTAAATTGGCTAATGCCTCGAATACCGATTTCATACGAACGACCGAAAAGAGACATCAGAAAGCAGTAGAGCATTTCTGGGTTAGTTGAGTCAACCATCCACGAGACAGTATCTCGCCAGCGATATCAACATGGAATCTAAGCTGATAAGTCTTTCGTATGTCTTTTCCGTATCGACAGCAAAAGCTAGTAGACCGAGGCGATATATATAAAGGAACTCACTCAGGATGGTATTCAATATCGGACGAATCGTTCTACGCCGCTTCGCAGGTGACGAAAAGGGATTCTGACGGTGTGATAGTAGCGTTGGAAAGTGGAAATGAGGTGATATGGGAGGAAGAGACCAATTGGAAATTCAGGTTGTCAGCTTATAAAGGGTTTTTGAATGAGTGGTTGTCAAAGCCAGAGTGTGAGTGATTCCTCATTTCCTTGTATACTTCATTCACTTCGGATTGCCTAGCTATTCGTACGCTTGTATGATATTATATTGACTGATTTTTCTCTATGCTAGCTGTTCATCCACCATCGGTCCGGCAACATCTCTTATCCCAGATAAATAGCCTCGAAGACTTATCTGTTTCAAGACCCAAATCAAGGGTGAAATGGGGTATACCCGTACCCAATGATCCTGATCAGTCGATATACGTCTGGGTAGATGCCTTGATCAACTACTTGACCGTTACTGGCTATCCAGCACCAGACGAGGGTTGGCCGGCGGACGTTCATGTCGTTGGTAAGGATATAACCAAGTGGGTCATCTCCTATCTACTAATCATAATCACTCGATGCCTACCGACGTCACTTTCGAGTCATTGTGCTGATCGAGCGTGATCTATCAGGTTCCACGCCATACATTGGCCAGCTTTACTAGCTTCCGCGTCCTTATCGCCTCCTAGACGAGTCATAGCTCACGCTCATTGGACGATGGGTAAATCCAAAATGTCGAAATCCAAAGGGAATGTCGTGGACCCGATACAGGCAATGAGAGATTGGAGTGTAGATGGTGTGAGATGGTATCTCATGAGAGTCGGTGGTAGCTTGACGGACGATGCTGGTGAGTGAGCGAGCTGAGAAAGCTGAGTCGTAGTAATCTTCATGATATTCTGCTGGTGGAAGACAGTCAGCTGATCATCCGGTGTTATGATCTCGTCAGACTATGCACCAGACCAAGTAGAAGTCCATTATCGGATCCTAGCGGATCAATTTGGAAATCTGCTATCTCGTATATCAGGTTCGAAGATGTTGAAAAAGGCTACCAGGGATTTAAATCTCGTGACGCCTGAGTCGCAAGATAGAGATGAAGAATTGGATAGACTCCTCAGTGGATTAAGAGATGAGTTTGAGAATAAGATGGAAGTCTACGGAGTTAGCGGAGCTTGTCAGACGGTTATGGATGTGATAGCTGCTGTGAGTGTTTTGCTTTCTTTCACAGATATCTGTGACCTTTATGATCTAAGTGGATTATTGACGATGTTCGTGATTTAGACGAACAAGTTATTTACCGATCTTAAACCATGGTCCGCTGAAGACGGTACCAAAGCGATAATCTACGCTTATCATTCCCTACGAATCTCTTCTATCTTGTTACAACCCATAATACCGACCAAGTCGATAGAAGCTTTAGACAGGCTTGGCGTGCCTTCCGAACAGAGGACATGGAATGATGCTGTCTGGCCGCAGATCAAACAGATCAGTACGGAGGAGGTGGTAGAGCGATTGAAGCAAGGTGGTAGGGAATGGAAAGGAAAAGGTCATCTATTCCCTTTGCCTGATAGAGGGAAACAAAATTTAGCGGAGTGATCTTATCTATCCATGAATGACGAATCTGCATGCATTATACCATGGACACCATGGCGATCAACGAACAAGGCCAATGCATCCGAGCATTCATCCTTTTCAGTCTCTGACAATGGATTTATTCGTACGGGGAGGGGTGGTATGGTCACGTGACATTTTTTTTCCTCGTTATCTCTTTTTGTTGGAATTTGGAATTTTGGTGTGTACGAACGAATGAGCATCAGAATACATGAGCTATCAAACTAACCCCCTCCTTTCTACTTTGTCAGAGTCAGACACGTTCATCTATCACCATCGACACTCACATATAAAGAGTCGATCTATTCCTTTCTTTCTGGTCGGCGCAGGTAGTTTGACCAGTCAGTGAGGACCCACGTAGAAAAATGACATTATCACTCGAAACCCCTCAGGAGGTATTGACTTCCCCCGGACCATTTGAAGGTCCAGAAAAATTATTGGAAGTATGGTTCGCTCCTTCCGTCGATCAATTACCTCAATCTGGCCCATCATCCTCGAGTAACCGACCATATCGAACAAGCAGTAAGAGTAATGAGGAGTTAAAAGGGTTGAGAAAGGTGCCCAAGGAAGTTTGGGAAGAAATGTTGGATATTGTCAAATGCAAGGTATTGAGTGTTGTGGAAGGGGACGAAATCGATGCGTACTTGTTATCGTGAGTTCAAGCTTTCACTCAAAGTCTCAATTCTCTAGTCAAGCAATTAAAGAACGCAAAAAGGATGTTTTGTTTCTCTTTTTTATCAAAACAACTGGTACATCCCCACATCTACCGACAATCAACAGGAAAAAATTCATACATACGAAAATTGACATGCTGACGTTCTCCCTTTGGTCTTGCCTCATAGCGAATCATCTTTATTCGTCTCTCCTCATCTGATAATCCTCAAAACATGCGGAACGACCCTAAACCTCCTGGGATTGTATAGGATAATTGAAATTGCCAAAGAATGGTGTGGTTTCACCAACGTCTGGCGATGTTTTTACAGTAGGAAAAGTTTCTTCTTCCCAGAGAGACAGCAGGGTCCTCACAAAGATTGGGGAGATGAAGTGAGGTTCTTAGATACTGTTTTTGGTGAGTAGGACCTTCCTCTTAGTTGGGTCACACGAGTCCGAGTGCTAGAGATGAGCACCAGATTCGGATTGATAGTCTGTAAATCCTTCTTTTCAAAAAGCATCTTTATGCTAATCCATTCGCCCATTTACCATAGGCACGGCCGGAGCAGCTTACACCGTCGGACCAATGAACCGAGACCATTGGTTACTCTACCTCACTTCGCCTAATACCGTCCCCAACTTACCCTCTTCTTCTTCTTCTCCTTCTTCCTCAATCACTCTACCTGCTCCTACTTCCACTGCTCTCCAGTCGAGATCCGACGGACCTTCATTCCAGCCTACCAAATACCAAGATACGACCCTCGAGATCCTCATGACCCACCTCGCTCCTTCGGCGAGATCGCAATTTTTCAACGACGATTCAAACGGTACTCTCAAATCAGGATTAGAACTAGGTAAAGATATATCAGCGAAATTGGGTATAGATCAGTTGTTTTCAAAAAGCGAGACGGAATTAGATTCATTCGGATTTGATCCTTGTGGATATTCAGCGAATGCCGTGATTGGTTCTGGGATGCCTGATTCTAGTAAAAATCCAGGAGGGTATTTTACGATCCATGTTACGCCTGAAGATGGTTGGTCATACGCTTCATTCGAATGTAATGTACCATTACCAATAGCGGGTACATCTACCGATCCTTCATCTCAAGAAGAAGAAGCAATCAAGAGACCGGAATTGAAAGAGTTGATCAGAAAAGTAGTCAATATATTCCAGCCTTCAAGGTTATCAATCACACTTTTCGTTAGCACCCCAGCTACCACGTCCACCAACGACGGGGAGGAAGGAGAAGAGGAACAACAGACAGAGACGGAACAGAGAGCATGGAAATCTTTCGGAACGGATTTACTAGGGAAGGGATTTGTAAGGAAAGATAGGATAGGGTACGAATTTGATGGATACGATTTGGTATTTGCATGTTTTGAGAAGAGGGGCTGGGAGGAACCGAAAGGTGGGAACATGACGATTGGAGATCATAATGGGGATGCATGAGATGGATCCGAACGATGACGAAGGATCTGCAAAGGAAGAGGTAAATAGAAGAAACAGAGAAGGGGAAGGGATGAATGGTAAAGGGATGGGATGGGACGATCAAAATGTCTCGACTACACTTGTTTCATTCGCTTTTTGTATAATACTACTTTATTCAACTTTGAATACATTTATACATACTTAATCATGTGCATATATATTTTGCTCTTGCCAACCCAGCTATATTGGCACATCTTGCATAACTTGCATGGTATTCATGAAAATATTTCATTGCTGATCGTGATATGTACATACATACTTCCAGAAGCCCATCGTACGATAGCTGGGTCTAATCTGAAGTCGAAGTATTTGAAAAGGCTAAATGTAAGTAGGTAGGTAATGGAAACAGATGAAGGCATAGTAAGGTGAGAGCATGCTGAAGGCAGAATCTGCTGTTGAAGAACACAATAAATAGAAATTCGAAAAAAATGATTCAATCTAGTACAATTGTGAAATACGAAAAGTTGGAATTGTACGGTGTAAAAATGCGCCAGAGCCTATCACATTGGTTGGGGGATCAATTTGATCTATCAATGTCAACGAGTAGCGGATCGGAAGTCGACTCGAGCATTTCTACTCTCTCGCTCTCTGATACAACAAAGATCAAACAAGACCATTGACCCGAGATTCCTCGTTGAATTATATCCCAATAATAAGTAGGAAACCGTTCTGATATCCTTGGCTGATCCTAGCCCAATCCATGCCATTGACCACGTATACGTCTTGCTAGCTGTATATCCTTCTGCATGATTGTCACTCGTTTAGCATGGATCGCACATAGGTTCCTGTGGAATTAGAACCAGAAGATGAAAGAAAAAAGGTTGTCAGCATTGATTTTTATCACACGGTTTGTGTCCTAACTCTTTGAGACATTCCCTCACGCCAAAACCTTCTTCATCATGAGTAGTCCCGGGAGGGTCACATGTGTCTGATACAAAAGAGAAGAGCAGAGAATATGAAAAGAAAGATCTGCCGACTTACGCATCCTCGAATAAATGCACCAGGAAAGCCTCGGCAGCTTCCTGTAAAGCCATAATTGCTGAACTCTGCCAACGTAAATCACCAGCTTCGTTTGACGAGAGATCCAACGCTACTTCGCGTACCTGTACGTGTACGAGTACACAATCAGCGCTTACTGCAATGAGATGATATGGACATTTCCGTATTCACGGTCATTCCCTTCTCGCTACTCTCCTCTTACTGGCAACCTCAAAAAAAGATGAAATGTATATCATAACACTTACAACTCTTGAGAAAGGTAATTTTGCAATTAACAGATCCGTCGATTTCTGATACTGTCTAATCTCCCTTAAAGCTACCGTACCTGGTCTATAACGTCTTTTAGCCCTTGGGGTACCTCCCTCAGATTCTGCCATTGAAGCCCGAGGGTATCCTGGCGCACTACGACCTGGGGCAGGGTTGTATGCTATGGAGATCATCAAAATAAGATCAGCATTAAGCGTTAGGAGTCAAGCAGCAAGCAGATGATATTATATCGTAGGCTAAAAGCTGAAAGTCAAGACGCCCGGATATCCCATTTTTTTCCATATCACATCTTTTCATTCATGGTTGCTCATTGTGATATCACCATCATGGCTAATCCATCAATTTTCTTTACTCCTCTTACTCTACCCATCCTTCATGATCATTCCTCTACCTACGCCAGCCCGAACAAATAGAAACGAGAAGAACCTTCGCACTCACGTCCTGACCTCCTAGGAGCCTTGCCACCTGTACTTTTCCTAGCTGTATTTTTCATTCTCCTCGGTTCACCTATACTCTGTCTTCCCCCTCCGCCAGCTGAGGTCGATGCGTTTGATGGTCGTCCTCCACCTCCTGTTGGATCTGATACTGTCCTGGCCATTTTTTTCCTCCCAGATGGGAGTAGAGGTTCAAATGAAGTATTATGAGATTCGAGTAAAGTCACAAGTTGCTTTTGAGGGAATTTGAACCAAACTAAAATTGTTGTTCGGATTGGGTTCCAACTAGGTTCAGGTAGTTGCGCAGAGTATCAAGATACTACCCTTACTCGTTCGTGGTGTTCCTTCGAGCCTGAGGCTGTATTGATATCGCGAATGACTAGGTTGTCGCTTCGTACGATGATGCTTGATATAGGATATCTGTGATTCGTATAACGCGTTGGTGGAGGATGTTGTGGGTTCGAAAACAGGTATAGCGTAAAGTCAACCGTAGTAGTACTGTTGTAGATGCTTGCTGATCCAAATTAAGAGAGGCAAAGGCGATGAGACAAGCAAGCAACAGATTTGACAATGATTATAGTTGTGAATATGTGATGATTGATAAAGTAAGTCACGTCCGAGTAATGTTGAAGGGATCATTCAACATTACATCTCAAAGAACAGACCAGCCACACTTTCAGGGTGATAACATCAACATCAAGCTTATGCAACGCGATTTTGAGGAACGATTACAAAATTGCGAGCGTTTGTTAGCGGGATCGATCGACAATTAGGAATGGGTTTGTAATACAGTGTAATGCCTGCATGCACTTCAACGGATACGTTATATGATTATTCGTACTGGTTCATCTCATGACAGTCATATTCGTTCAACGGACTAAAAAAACTATGCACAATCCAGTCCAATCAAGTGAACATGAAATGGAATGGAAGAAAGGTGATGCAATGATGTATTTGTACTTTATGATCATACCATTAAATGGGCGTTCACATCGTATTCAAACAGAAGGCGGAATGACCCTAACAACCTGATTCTGACTCTTCTTACCAGTAACAATACTCTACTCTATTCACTGTCCTAGGAAATTCTCTACGTAGTTATCCCGCACCCCATAATCTGACCACACCATCCGCACCAGCCGTACCGACAATGGGCAATTCAGGATGTGAAGCCACCATGTTAACACCTTCGCCTGACCTTTCTCTGTGTCCCGATAAATCCTGTACGCAAGTCTTCTTACCTAGATCCCATAACCTGACGAGACAGTCTGTCGAGGATGTTAAGATGCAAGTAGGTGATAAAGGCGAGATTGAAAGGGATGTTATGGGTGATGGATGAGCAAGAATTGAATGAGTCGGGGTGGACGAGTCTAAACGTATTGACAGACATCCCTATCAGTACGCATATCATCTAATCCACTTTGGAGAGATCACTCACTAGATTTTATATCATAGAATCTTATATAACCATCTTCACCTGCAGTCGCGATAGCAGGTAAAGTCGGGTGACTCAGTACAGCATTAATCTGCGAACTCGGATCTAGTAATTCAAACTCTCTATGTTCAGCTGAAGCTCTTAATTTCAGAATCAAATACCCACCTGGAGACTCTTCACCAAACACTTGCAATATTCTACCATCATCAGAGTCCGTATCAAACAAAAGTACCCTTCCTTTATTGGTACCTATGTATATGTTTCCGTAATCGGAATTACATATTTCCAAACATGTCGGTATCTCATCTTTCGATCGATCGAAAATATCTGAAAAACTAGATTTCAATTGCCATCCACCTTGTCCACCCTGTTCACCATTCGATGAAGTCGCTTTGATCCAAATTTTGATTGATCCATCCGAACTTGCCGAAATCAATTTCCCATTCAACTTCTTGCCGTTGACCTCTCTGGAAGGTAACAATTTCAGATCCCATATGGCATCCGTATGACCCTCCAGCGTCTGAATGGCCAACGAAGAATCATAATTCGAGTATCGATCATGGTGAACAGAGGGTAATTTCCATAATCGGATAGTCGAATCCAACGAAGCGGAAAATATGATTGATAGGGAGCTGGATATCACTATCGAAGTTATGGGGGCGCTATGTCCACGATAGGTTATCAAAGGCTCAATCTCTTGAGCAGATGGTCTAAATAACATAATACAATCAAAGAAATATCAGCCTCACGGTACACACTGTGCGTAGTTCGTATAGTCGATTGATTGATACCCACTTCTGACTCATCACACTGCCCACGTCAACTCCCCACACCTTTACTGTACAATCATCACCTCCCGTTGCCAAAACCACTCCGGGTCCGTGGGCAAAAGCGATCGCTCTGACAATGTCTAAATGCGACTTGAGACTTCTTCTGGTCGTCCAAACTTTATCTTCGGGTCCGTTGTTCAAACTATCATCGGTGGGCTTCGATTCATCCTCTTCCACGTTGAGCGTCAAGGAGGATAGTTGATCTTCGTCTGACGATGAGGAAGTAAGGGGTTTTCGATCCTCTTTTGCCTATTGCATGTGGTGACAGCGTTAGCGAGCGATCAAGTGTACTTCAACCTGAACTCCGACGGATGCAAGGACAGAGCCTGACCTACCTTCTCAGCCATCTCATTAGCATTTCTCAACTCCTCCCTCCACGCAGCCTTACTATCCGGTCTATAAATCGCCGTCAAAATCTGGTTATTACCTTGCTCTTGAGGTACTTGAGTATCAATTTGCGATTTCATTGGTTGTGGTGGTGGTTGCTGTGCAGTGTGTGTGTCAGAGGGAGGAAGGTTGACTGTTCTAGGCGCAGGTGAAGAAGGAGGTTTGGCAGTCGGATCCAGGGACATATCGCTAGATTGCCCTGGTGGGCCTTCTTTAGATTCTCCATTAGGCAAGGAACGATTCTGCTCATGCCGATTATCACTCTCGGTTGTTTGAGATCGCTCTGTTGTTCCGGCTGCTGCTGTTGTTGACGAAGCAAACGTTGAAGGTATATTTTGTTCGGGTATAGATTTTCTAGGTCTTTCTAATGGGTCGACGGGACTTTCGTTGGTGGGATTTGTAGGATTGGTAGATTCAGGTAATGGATAAGTTGGATCTACAGGTGGACGGGGCGGCAATGGGTTGAGAGCTCCGGGTGAAGTCAAATAACTTATTTCTTGGAGACATCTAATGAAGAACGCTCATTAGCATTGGCTTGATTATACCATGAAGATGTTCCCTTATACTAGTTTGCTTGAGAAATGACATGACGAGCTAGATGTGTGATAGTTATCAGGAGGGAATGACGATCGACTCACTGTTTGAGATATTCCCTACTCCTCGCACGAGACTTGGGATCTCTGGGCGCAGAACCTATGTTTTTCCAAGCCGAGTAGGAAGAGTTGGAATCTGTCGTAGATTGTCTGAAAGGTTGAGGTGATTTACCTATAGAGGCAGGATGGATACCATTCATCTTTGAGGGTGGTGGTACAGAGCCGGAGGATCTTTCGGCGACTAAATGTCATGTAGTGATAAGCTCAGTCAGAGTATATGTAAAGGTTTCGATTTCGTATCCTTGACTTACGATCCTCCTGACTACCTTCACTGCCACTACCTTCCTTGTTCTCATCCTTGCTTCCCGTAGACATCCTGTCTTCATCTTGCAACAAGGCCAATTTCGAAGGTGGTATGCTAGATACTTTGCCCGATGCTGAATTGACCGATTTAGTCCTGAAAGCGAGTCGAATGCATATAACAGAATGTCAGCACCATTTTGAACGATACTATGATCGATAGATGCTCTTAATGCTCAGAGATTCAGATAAGGGACTCAGCTCACCTTTCCTGACGTAAAGCGAATTCTAACATTTTCACTCTCCTCAATAGATCAACCTTTAGATTCTCTGCTGAGCGTCTCTGGCCTTCTAACAAAGCTATTCTTGCCTATACACATAAGAGGTATCATTCATATATCAGTAAACCATAGCGTTCCATACCATCCCACGACATATGACATTGCGGGGATGAATACCAACCCTCATTTCAGCTCTTTCAATCTCCCATTCATTCCTATCCCTCTCCCATCTCCTCCACTCAGATTGCAGATAATGCAATACGCTTGCAAGGTTCATCTCCTGCTGTCCTGATCCGCCATTAGATCCCGATCCTCCATCTACAGTACTTGCAGCTTGCTGGTGTTGCTGTTGCTGTTGCTGTTGCTGTTGCTGCTGAGACTGTTGTTGATTATACTGCGGTTGCTGCTGTTGTTGTTGCTGTTGGGCATATTGCTGAGGTGGATATGACTGCTGCTGTTGCTGTGGGTTTGGCGGGACATTGCGAAACATCTTGAAGACTTATATCGGATCAACATAGAAGTCCAAAGACAATTATACCATTCGCATCCGAAGGATTATACCATGTAATCTGTCCTCGACCCAGAGACCGACCGACACTTTTGTAGTGAATCGACGTTGAAATGAAGCGCGCGACTATGCTCTTTCTTTCTTTTTGGGGTCTGAGCGATGGTGATAGGTAGCTATCTATATACTGTGTGGAGCGTGATAGTATCGATGGTCCATGTGAATGGTGGATATGGTCCAAGTCTCTATCTATACACGCATCTTTTGTGTCATAGTCAGTCTCTATACCCATTCAGTATGCTGGCTAATACGGTGTATGCTGTATGCTGTCATCGTCGTTGTCATTGTGCTCGTCGGATTCGATGCCACGCGCTGGATCCCTCTCTCCGCTGGTGTTGGTACTCGATACTCGGGAATACCAAAGTGGCACTCTGGGGTAGCACAAGCAGTACGATGCGGGGTAATCTGATGAGGTCATACATAACATACCCCCGTTGTTTTGTTCAAATCTCGAATCTCGTAAAAATGAAAAATGGGTTTCAGTCTGGACATCAATCAACAAACCAACATCGAGGGCCAAGACTCGTTCTGGCTCAACATACACATCGGATCTCCTGTATACAGTGCACCCACATCTCATCACTCCAAGCATATCGCTCACTCGCTGGGTGTTCACTCGCTGTATATAGGCATCGCATCTGAGATACTCCTCCGCTTGTGATTGATATATCAGCTGCTGATCAACGATGAGCGCCCAACAGTTCTATCAGGGCGGTAACAACAATGGTTATCCCGACCAAGGGGGATATCAGGCCAATAGTTATAATCAACAATATGCGCCTCCTCCTCAACAACAGAGATACCCCAACCAAGGAGGATACCCTCAACAGCAACAGCAATATCAACCACCTTCTGGCCCACCTCAAAGCCAGGGACAATACGGTATGAAACCTTCTCAACCTTATGCACCTCCTCAACAGGGACAAGGGCAAGGACAAGGGTATGGGAATAATTCATATCATCCAGAATCGGGTGCACCACCCGCCTATGTCGATACAGCTCCTTTCTCTCAAGCCAACGAAAAGACAGGTCAAAGATTAAACCCAAAGAAAAGGCTGAACGATCCGATTTTCTTAGTGTTGTTCTTGGCTTCTTTGGCTGGATTCGCGGTAGTCTCAGGTATAGTCATCAAAAGTTTCATTGATGTTGGTGGATTAGGGGGTGGTTTTGGGAATGGGTCGCAGGGTGGTACTGGGTCCAGTGTAACGCTTGATTAGTGAGTGATATGATCTTTCACTATATCCACCGACAAGATTGGCATAATCTGGAAGTCTCTCTCGGTTCAGCTTGTGAGTTCAGGAATGGCTGATGAATGTCCTGTGTTGTGACCTGCAGCCACACGGTCTACCTGCTTCTTATCGTTTGTGCGTTGGGTTTAGCACTGGCTGCTGTCTATTTAGCCGTGAGTGTCGCACCTATCTAGTCAGTGACTGTGGATATATAGCTGAGCTTTACTACTATCACGATTACAGATGGTCCGCGCATTCACCAGGATCATCATTGAAGTGACTTTGGCCTTGACTGTGATACTCAATATCGGTATTTGCATCTGTGAGTTATTAGATACAATCCAGCGTGTGCTGATCAAGCTGATCATATGAGTGTCATTGCCCCTAGACTACTTCATCATCAAGTGTAAGTTTGCCTACTAACATCCTACTTGACCGAGAGCTGATCTCAAATGATGACTTGCAACAGACTGGTCAGGAGCCATCATCTTCTTAGTGATCGCTTTATTGTCTGTTTTCTTCTATTGGTCAATGAGGAAGAGGTAAGTAATCATTGCATCATTAATCGAGTGTACTCTTACTAAATGTACTTACTGTCCTTTAGAATACCTCTCGCCAAGCTACTTCTACAAGTGACGATCGATATCACCAAACATCATCCATCAGTCTATGTAGTAGTACTCCTAGGTCTCATCGTCCAGTCAGCTCTTTCTGTATGGTACACGTTTACTTGCATTGCCGTTTACGTCAAGTGGACCCCTGGAAGTGCAAGTGAGTTGAATACCCCAATATACCACTACTATTCCAGCTACTCAAGCTAATGTGTGGGCGATTGTAGCATGTACCGGTACAAGTTGTTCATCAGGCAAAGTCGCCGGTCTCATCTTTTACTCTACATTCGCATATCTCTGGACTTCTCAGGTAGTAGGAAATGTGATACTCTGTACACTTGCGGGAGGTATCTTTGGTGGTGAGCTATATCCCCCCCTGAAATCCGGTCTTCGATTAGGAATTTCAACTGATTGAACGAATGAATGAATGAATGTCATTGTAGGATGGTATTATTACGGTCCAAGAGTACCCACTGGTGGATTACCCAAACGAGCCACTTTATCAGCTTTCATCCGTGCATCTACGTTATCCCTCGGATCGATCGCATTTGGTTCTTTGATCGTCACGATACTGGAGTTGATCAGATTGATCTTACAAGCTGTTCAGCAGTATGAAGCTGGGCAGGGCGATACGATAGGGGCCATCGTAGCTTGCTGTGTGAGTTTTCAATAACTGCACAGATATATATTGTGGCTTGACGTCGAGGAAAAGAAGTGAAAATATATGAAGCTGACAATTTCATATGCTTAGGCTGCATGCTGTGTAGGCTGTATCGAAGGAATGATCGCTTGGTTCAACAAATATGCCTATATCGAGATTTCCTTGTACGGTAAATCTTACATACCCGCTGCGAAGGATACTTGGGCGTTGCTTAAGGACAGAGGAATTGACGCTTTGGTCAATGATTCGCTCGTTGGAGTGGGTAAGTCACCTGGCTTTGCCTACACATGATAGGTGCTGACTGACTGACTGGTTTCTTGGGTATCACAGCTCTTATGTGGGGAGCTTACATCAATGGATTCTTATGCGCCGTATTTGGTTATCTTTACTTGAGATGTGAGCTTTCAATCGGGTTTTTTTTTTGCTTCCAAGCGGTAAAAGCTGATGAATGGATGAATGTAGTCACGAACCCAGCTTATAATACCGATGGACAATACTCTGCGTAAGCTGTTTCTGCGCGCTGACAAGTAAGGTAAATGAGCTGACTCGGCAATGAACGGTGTAGACCCATCATTCTGTTCTCGTTCTTGATCGGTATAAGTGAAGGGCAGGTGATCAACAGTGCTATCGTAAGTTCCTAACTGAACATCATCCGGACCGTTGGTCCAGATTAGCTGATGCGGTGATGGTCGTCGCAGGATGCTGGTGTATCTACGATCTTCGTAGGATTGGGAGAAGATCCAATGTAAGTGTCAGTTCAGCTGTATACCTCTACATCGATCCGTCGCTAAGTCAGCTGCGCTTCTTAGGGTCCTTGCTGAGAGAAGTCCAGCATTGTTCGAATTGATCAGACAGACTTATCCCAGAGTAGTCGAGGGGGTTCCTAGGCGGTAGACCGGGCGATGGATCTGAAGATGTAAGCAAAGAGGCATGGCTTACAGCTTCGTTATCTGTGTCTTTCTTGATCTGTCTCAGCTATCGTATCGAATGGGTGCAGAATCTCCCAAAGAAAATCACTCTTATCGCCATTATAATTCTTTATTGATGAATATCTACCTTATATCACTATAATACAATTAATTACATGCTATATGCAAATCTACATAATCTATACGCCATCTTTCCAAGCTGCTTTCTCAGCTTTGACATTACCCTCTTTCTGTTTCTCTTGATCTCCCATGACCATCCCCTGGACACTCTCCAATTTACCTTGCAAACCTTCTTTGCTGGGTATAGGAATAGCAGCGATGGAGTCTGATGTAGCCTGTGTGTAGTCCCATTGAGCTTTCTCGGATTCTTTGTTACCCTCCGATTGTCGGGTTTGGTCAGATGTTATGTATCCCAAAGCGCTGTGAGAGAAAAGAAGATAATTAGCGCAAAGTCTAGGAGAGTCACTAAGCTATGGGGAAATGACCATATAGCTGTGCTTGATGATGATTATACACACATCCTATGATATGAAAAGAGAATGACTCACGATTTAGCTTTACCCACTCCTGAATCTATGGTAGCTTCCAAAGCTTTCTTATTCTTGGCTTCGTCAACTTGCAATTTACCTGACTGTTCTAGGTTTTTACCTGATTCCAAGATTGAGTCGCCTCCTAATGCTGATGGAATGATTGAAGCAACTGTCTACACAATCCGATACCAGCTGATCAACATGATTGAGGTATCAGGGAGAGGGACAGACTAACCTGTTGAGCTACGCCTGCTGCAGTGTATAATTGGCCAGTGACCTGAGAAGGTTCGCGTCTTTCTTCCTGAAATACCATGTTGGCTATCGTATTGTAGTGTTTTCTTTTAAATGAACTTCTGGGCTGGGAATAGGAAAAGCAGTGTCTGTTTGTGTAGGTATGAGAGATGGTCTTATATGTTGAGTCAAGAATGTCAACGGCCAACAATGCTTTGAATCTTGTTCGAAAGCTACTGCTCAGATCTGCTATGATGGATGTGACGTCATGCTGCTACAAGGTGACTGACCTCCACTTGAGATGTCCAGGTGATTCACAGGATTCAAACCCACGTAGACCAATCATCATCCATGTCTTTCTCATCACCATCAGAGCAACATCCATCTCTCTCGTCTCCCCAAGATCTGAATGGGTCAGACAGATGCTCTCCGGCTTACCAAGAGTAACATTACTGACAGGACGATTCCCACGAGCACTATACTCCACCATGTCGTCCACAACAAACCGACCAGCTCTATCTAGAGATTATCCATCATCCACCGCGGAACCTTCCAAGCTATTCAGATGGCCAGGAGGTGATTGGGAGTCTACCAAGGCGGTCAGAGAAGTACTGGAGGAGAACAATCGGGGGTATGATATTTACGAATCGGCGAGATGTAGGTGTACCCACTTTTTCCATCATTTTGTATTCAAGGCTGATTTTTTTGATTGACTTCTTGTTCAGTCGCACATAATCATTTCCCTCATTCTGCGCTTACTCGATATACCCTAGGAGCGCCAGCTCAGCTTATCAGGAATACCTGGACACTTGATCGACCTCATCTCGTATCGCTCGATCCTAACGACAAGAGTAGGAAAAAGGAAGAAGTCAAGGACGTTCCCGATAAGATCGAAAGTGCGAACTGGGGTGATGAGAGATATCTAGGTATGAAGGGGTAAGTTTGATCTTCCTGCTCGCCGTTTTGGACTTGAGATCTTCAGCGGGTATTGCGTACTGTCGAGAATGAACGAAAGATCATTTTGCTGATACGAGTACATGCTACAGTGCCTATGCTCGCTATCTTACTTTTTTCCATCAGGAGATTGCTAGGCTAGGTCCTTTAGAGACTCTGAATAAATACGTGTTTTCACCATCGGCAAACTGGGAGAGATGGAAGAACGTCAATGGCGAGGAGAATGAACCTCCCATGATGATCGATCGATTAGTTGGTGGTCTGTTCCATCCGTTCATTCATGTCGGATTTGGGCTGGAGTTCAACGATCGGGTGGTACTAGCTGAAGGGTAAGTCGCTCATGATACCGCAATTCAAGGGTATTCAATCTCACAAGAGCCATTGTTGCAAAATAACAGGCTAACATTGCTGTCTCACATCACATGTAGTCTCGCCGAAACCGCTATTCACTCTGACGAGCTGAACCTCCCCCTCATCACTCCGCAATACGCCCATGAGATCATCCATCCCTCACATCCAATCCCCGATCATCTCCGTAGACCCCCAAGGGAGGTTCCAGAATCTGAGGATTGTCTCTCCCCCGATTGCGCCAGAGAGCCTAGACTGGGCAGATCGTTGTTAGAGATATACTCTATCTTACTCCATTCCCCTGATTTGGCGCCTGTACCGTACGATGAGAACTCGAGTATCAATGACAGGATCAAATATGCTACTGAAGGTGGTAAGGCGGAAAACGTCAGGAAATTGGCTGAAGATTGGAGTCTGACTGATGAAGAGCTGAATGACGATAAGGATGGCTGGAAGAGGAAGTTCGAAGAAGTGGCGATATTGGTCACGCTCTTGGCTTGTGGGACGGGTAGAAAAGTAAAGGAGTTGAAGATTGATTTCTTCTTGGTGAGTTGGGTTTCTACTTTAGAGATGAATTAGGACAGACATGATCCCAATACAACGATCAGTTGATGGAGGCCATTCCCTAAGACCAGAAATCAAGAGATATTCAGCTGGCAACAATGCTAACACTTGATTGAATGTGTAGATGCACACCCTCACTTCATCTATCTTCGTACCCACCTACATGCCAATCCTGTCCATCCCCAATAGGAGATTGCTCCTAAAAGCATATTTATTGGTTCTTCTTAACACCGCAATAGCTAGGGGGCGACCTGCTATTGATCCAGAATTAATCATGTCATACGATCCATTCCCTGTAGCACCTGGATCAAAAGGACTAGTCAAGCCTCAAAGAGGCGCTGTGGTCGGATCACCTGATAAGAAGGACAGTAGAAATCCGTGGATGGGTATAGTAGAAAGTAGTTTGGCTTATCCCGGTGAGCACTCCACCTACCCGTTGATTTGGATTGATTGATGGCTGATAGTGGATTTGTAGACTCGCACGTACCTAAAGCTATCCGATCGCTCGTATATTTCGCAGAATTGTACGGATCGACCAGACCTGGATGTTTCATCGGCTCGTACCTCTCTGGAGGACAGACACACGAGACGATCCCTGGACTGGCTCAAGTGGATGGAACGGTATTTGTCAGAGCTGCTGGGGCGATCATGAATCAGATGGGATGGACTAGAGAAGGTCAAAACGAAGGAGATTGGGAGTTTAGTCCAGTGGGGTATGATGAGGTCTGGAAATGAGAATAAAAACGAAAGGTTGGAGAACAAAATAAGAGATTGGTATAATTCCTTGGCTATCGATAAAACTATCACAACCTAGAAAGAAAAGACTGACACCGATTTTTTAGTATGGCCTGGTGAGAAGAAATCCATGAGACAGATTGTTGTATTTTTTGGGAACAGACTCTCTCAACCTTGTACTATAGTATACAAGTTATCATTAATGATGTAGCCAAGGTGAACATGACCGTTTGTCTACCTTCTCGCACTTGTGCATTGCACTCGACAGAGTACGGTCAAATCTGGAGCCTGCCTTACTAGAGTGGGGCACGAGTACGAAGAACTTGAAAGTGTCTATGAAACTTTTAAAGCTCTGAATCAAGCTTGATGCAGCTCCAGCGAAAACGACACCACGATGTTAAAAGTTTTGCTTGTTCCTGCGTGTCATATGTACTGTATGATCATGTGTCAGTCTCAAACCCAACGGCCGTTGACTTGACACCCCCTTGGCGATAGTGCATGGTGGTCATCGTACTTCATCCACTCCAATGCAAACATGATGCACGTTGCAATTTCTCCATCAAAAACCAACAGAGATTGGTGTCTTTTGCTCAGCTCAGGCGTAACTTGTCATTACTCGTATGTAGTACAGTACTGGTAGTACTCCGGTGGCGGAACATATTCCGAAACGTCATACGAATGCAGTTAATGTAAAATCAATCGGTGACTTTTCGACTTTTGCAAGCCAAGCCACACTTTATCTTTTTCGCTCAATTAGATAATTTCATGAACGGGAAGGGAAGTCTAATTTATCTTTTTGGCGCGATGCGTCAGACCGGCTGGAGCTAAAGTATGATCAATCCCCTAATAATGCGATATGCCGCTCTCGACTTTAGGGTCAATTCATCATCAGTAGGTATACATATCGGGAAATGAGCAGCACCTGCTTGTACACTGAGAAGCCATAATCATTTTCGGAGTGGGAATCTCCTCATCATACATACGTACCGTACAATACGTACATTTACGATCCACTTGATCGGTTCGGCTGACCAAAGAAAGTGAAAAAGATCAACATTAATTAATTGCATTCATTGCGATACGAGTAAGTCAGAGATGATAGTTTTCTATTGGAGGTACTTTGTTGAAACGGCTAAGAAGGGGTTCAAACGAATACGAACATGAATACCTGATTCATTACTCTTAGTAGTGGTAACTCATTTGGCCCTGATCTAAATGATCACAATCACCTGGTTATTCACCTTACTCTCCCCTCATCATGAGGGTCGAACGGCAGTATGAAATGCGATCTAACAAAGATATAAACTCAGCATGTGAGACATCGAAATGAAGTCTGGCCTGCCTGTTCCTCTTCCTTCTTCCTGCATACTTTAGCTCATAACGATTATACGAGTAAATACAGTTTCCCAGTTTACATATATCTATCTATATACAGTATCTTATCATAACATTTCCGTCATCCTCTTCCCTTATTGGTATATATCTACATTCCTTCTACTTTTTAGATAAATTGGACTATACCATATCCGGACCAAGATCATCCTTATTTTCCACAATCTCGAGAAACCTAATCAATAAGAAATCATTTGATCTTACTTTCATTTGCTCAATATGGCTACCTCCAGCTCAAGCTACAGCAACATCCCTCGCTCACAATCATTAACCCACACTCCTTGTCCTCTCCAACTCACAAGTACACCAGTCAGATCACAAAGTGTATCCACAGGTAACAGTGGTTCAATCAAGTCTGAAAGGAGATTGTCAAGGAAATTACCTCCGGCATGGACAGAGAGTTTAGAGAACCTAGCTCGAACCTCACCTCCAACAAGTACAAGATCAATTGATAATTTTTCTATCTCTATTTCACCCATGTCTAAGACATCTCAATTACCTATCCCTGAATTAGAAGATTCGGTCACTACCCAAATCGGTGGTAATGGTGATTCCAATGAAAATCAAGCAAGACCATATGTTTTGGATGTAGATACTCCACAACAGCCGATGATCGACAAATCAGCATCCTCATTTTCATCTGGATCCACCTCAGCGATGGCAAACAATCATGGCTCAAGCAAAAGTACAAAAACGATTCATCCTACTTCGATCTCTATGACAAATCAACAAACTCATTCTTCTTCTTCATCATCTTCTACATCGCAATCAGTCAATATGGGATTTCTCAAATCATCATCATCTTCTAGATCCGATATCCTTCTTACTCCCCAATACCATACAAGCAAGTTGCGCGATAGGGGTTCGATCGATTCTACCAATACAACCTCATCTTATGCTACAGGTTTTGGTTCATCTCGTCGAAGGCGAAGGGATGGATGTGGTAGTGCATCATGTGAAACTTGGTCATTATTCGATGAAGTGAAATTTGAAGATTCTTCATCTACCAAATCCAAATCAACAGGTAAGAAATCTGAAAAGAAACCCAAAGAAACATCTAAAGAGAAAAAAGAAAGGATCAACCAGGAGAAGTTGTTATTCGATGAAGATAGGTTACCAACGCAGAAGATGTTATTTGAAGCTAGTTTGATGGAAGTTGTTGATGATAAAGGAAAGAAAGTGAGATTTGGAGATTTGGTGAGGAATCGAAAGACTATAGTGATTTTCATTAGACATTGTAAGTCACCCTGTCATTGTTCTTGTGATTCTACTGTCTGGATCTTTGACAATAAAGCTAATTTTGAACATATGATCAGGGTACTGTCCACTTTGCGCACAATACATGAATTCGATCCTCGCCGAAGTGAGCTTGGATGCGTTAGAAGAGGCCAATACAGATTTGATCATCATTGGTAATGGGTCTGATAAGATGTTGGATGGATATAGGAGTAAGTTGTACAAGAGCTTTCAATTCGATCGATTTCCCAACAACTGATGTCTCGGTTTTTGATCAGATAAATCGTTCCGATGTCCATTCAAGATGTACACCGACCCGACCCTCGCTTTATACCGAGCTTTGGGTCTTACTCGTCAAACGGGTGATGGAGGAGATAACGATTCCAAGGGTGATTATCTAGTCCAATCAGCGATGGAATCTACCGTTCAAACCGTCAAGCGGGCCACCAAGATGCCATTGAGGAATCCAGGTCATTTCACTCAATTAGGTGGTGAATTCATATTTGATGGGACATTGAATTGTCTATTCACACATCGAATGACTACCACGAGATCACATAAACCCATTAGGGATATTTGCGAAGAAGCTGGTGTCAGATTGGAATTTATACATTACGAACCGGGATTACCCCCTCCACCCGTACATAGACATTCCTTCTTCGGTATCAACAAACCACACCAACAGCAAGTGGGATTGGAAGGTGATGATTGGCAGATGGAGAGGGATCAAACGATCAATCGGATCAAAGCTCTCAAAGCTGCTAGAAGAGCTAATCCAGCGATCGATCTCCAAGATACGAGATCCAGAGTTGTAGATCATGTGAAGATCGTGGGTCAGGATTTGGATGAACGTGAGGATGAGGTGGTATTGGGTTTCAGTGCGTTAGGAATTGCTACGTAGATATTCGAATTCTTCCGTGGTTTCTATTGAGTATAGCTTGTATATGATTGATGTTTGAAGGTGTTGGACTTCGTTATACTATGCTAGTTGTTTTGTTGTATGCAATATAATCTGATCAGTCAATGAGTACTAGCCATTGACATAATGGTATAGAAAGGCGTGTCAGTAGAAATATGAAACAATCTCAGGTAAGGAAGGCTCCAGCCGATTATGCACCAGGCAGCTCGACACTGTCTGCTAACCGTTGTGGGCGAATCCTTTCGTTTTCTCCTAGGACAGAAGATGCTATGTGAGGTATGGGGTATTTAGTGATACATGGAGGATATATGCAGTGTAAGGCTTCTTGATCATCGATAGATATACTACGCTTTGGGTCCTTGACCACCTGGTATAAGCTGTGAAGATAAGTCAACATGAGCTGATCGAAAAATAGTGAAATCAATGTAAGCTCCACTTACCATTGCTATATTATTTCCATTTAACAGTGTCTGACCTAATTCGGTTTCTGTTATACCTTCTGGTGTGACCTCGCTATAATAAAGTATCAGCATGACGAGCATACCGCAACCACATGGGTAATGGGAGGTCAACTTGAGGATAAATCTCAGGTCTAGCCATATAGTGAGGAATGACGAAGAACGGCGACAATGACTCACTACTCCTTCACATCCTTCAATACCATGTCTACATGTCAATGCATCATCAGCTTACCGCTTCTTCACATTTGAAGCTTGACATTGGAAGAAAGGTTGATACTCACTAACATAATCATCGAAGCCCATCAACGTCCCCGTGAACTCCCTCTCGTTCTTCATGAGCACCCATATTGGTGATCCGATACATCGATCGACCAGCTCGAGGGGTAAGATTGTGCTTGCCATTTTGTCCTGATAGTAGCGATCTACTGTAAGCTGAAGGTATGAAGCAGCAGAGGATGTGGTTAAATTGGTCTAACAGTTCGCAAAGAGATGAAACCCCTCTTCGAGATGTGGGACGGAATCAAATATCCACGTGTATCGAGTTATTTGCCCCGCGTCTGCTTGAATGTCAAATGACGGACAATGCAACCTTGATGAGGACGAGGTCCTTGCTGATGATGAGTATATACATATCAGTATTGACTGACAAGAAATCACACCCTGGCCCATAGAATCGCAAGTCTAGTTGGGGATTGCTGGCTTTAGACAGGAGCGTGCCCCTTTCCCAATGACCAACAGTCGACCAGTCTTCGGCGGGATGTTCGACATGATGCGACGCAATGCGCCTTCGCAGCAGCAAGCTCCGGGAGAAGGTAATGTCGGACAAGGGCAAGAACAAGGACAAGGCCAAGGACAGCCTCAGCAAGCTGGTGTAGGGAGAGGTGTAGGTCAAGGACCCGATCAAGCTCGTGGTGGACCTGGACAGCCCGCACCTCCCATATTGACTAGACCAAGAGCACCCGCATTGTTACCTCTGAAACGAGATGGTTTCGAGGATAATGTGGGAGGAGCGCCTTCAGGACAGGATAGTATTACTCTGGGTCAGTTGAAGGCTCATGCAGCTGCTATGGAGAGGAAACATAAGGTAGGTCGCTCCATCGTGCTACCTGCGTTGTAATGCCTATACTGAAAGAACCCTTTCCACATTTTGCCTCACAGACCCAACTTTTCGATTATCGATATGATGATACAGATACTTTGATGAATGAACTGCAAGAGTTTTACCCTTATGTGGAAATGGCACATATAGCAAAGCAGCCTGAAAAGTTCAAGGGATCTTTCGATGGTGGTGGGTTTGGCCTGCTTACACTGATCCCCGCACTGTGTAACGTGCTTTCACTGATAGTTGTCATTATCTTGCTCAGATTGGACCGAAGCTCCTCTGAAGAAGCGTAAAGAGTATATTGAGCTGCAGCTAGAGTACCTGGAGAGTCCGGTCCATGATACCAGGCGAGCTGCTCAAGGTAGACTATTGTATCTCTTGCAAGGTATGTCAGATTGGTCGCAAAGGATTGAAGCCTTTAGCTGATGGGCAAATATAGGTACTTTCGCCGAAACAACCTCGCCGGAAATGCAACTTCATTGGGTAATAGAGAATGCGAAAGCGATCAGAGCTGTTGATGGTGTGTCTACTATAGTGGTTGGACTGACAGATGCCGCTAGAAAGTATACCGCTTCAGCGTGAGTTACATCGCAAACAACCGTGAAGCCGTCCCAGGAACGGTACTGATTGGATTCTATTCTATTGCAGAGACGATAAACCCCAATCATCAAGTGCACCTCCTGGGACTGTACCAGCTCAGGTAGATCCGTACGATGATCGAAGTGCGGAACTCATGGATCTGCTTGGGATGCTGTACTTCATAGTGGAAGTTTTTAGGACGGACGAGGCTTTTGGTGACGAGCTGAGTGAGTGTTCAAATGTGAAAGGATGTGCTATAGACAGTTTTCGAAGTACTGATCTTGATCTCCTTCATCAGTGGCTATGTCTCCACCTTTACCACTTGTACTATTCCAAATGGTTGCTTCACTGAAGGACAGACTACCAAAGGGTTATCCGGTCAAGAAGGTCTTGTTGTTGCTCTGGAAGACCTTATTAGCATGTCTGGGAGGTATGAAGGAAGTCAGTAAAGCTAGAGCGTTGAGTAGGGAACTGGCTGGACTGCCAGTGGAAAACAAAAGTGAGCGGTCGTCAGGTCTGATGCCATTGATGAGCTTACGGTTGATTGACACCCTCTATCGATTGCAGACTTCACCAAAGCTACGCCTGTAGACATATCAACTTGGCGACGCGATACTGCTGTCAAATATCCTACTTTCGCTCCTCCTCCTTCGGTAGTCGCAGGGGTATCAAACGACAAGCTTGCTGAAGGAATCAAACCCATCCCCGCTCGACCAAATTATCATTCAACCGAAATCCCTGTATCGCAACCGCGGCAGCAGTCCACTTGCGCATCAGCTACCTCGGCGCCCTTACCAGGTACACCAGCACCTTCGCCACCGCCATCACCCAGACCAAAGAAACAACAATATCAGACTGATCCTACTCGTCCCTTCGTATTTCCTTACTCACGTGCATCGGCGATAGCCCCGACGAGCTTGGTTCCCTTCGCGATATCCGAAGCGGATAAGCTATATCATCGACATGAGTATATATCATTGGGATTGTATCAGTTATGGCAGACTAGAGAAGAATGTATGCGCGAGGAGAGGGGTTTGGGCAAGAGCGGTTTGATAGGGTTCACCACTTCCAAATGGGATGAAGATGAGGATGAAGAGAGTGAAGAAGCCATGAGAAGAGAATGGAAATATGAAGAAGAGGAAATGGACGCTATCAGTCAAGGAAATAAGGAGGATGCCAGATTGGCGAGGGAGAAGAAGGCTGCTGCCAGGAGATTGCATCGTGTTGATATTATTTATGTGAGTCGGCCCTTCTTATGGTGAATCGTGAACAGGAGATGTTTTAGCTGAGGCGATCTATCTGGGACATGATATAGAAAAACACATTACCTATACAGCAGAGTTGTGTGATAGTTCTTCTAAAACTGTTATTGGCAACAGTGACCAGCCCAGGGGCTACAGGTGTAAATCTAGCGACGGGAATGCCACAAGGTGTTGCTTCGCCTACTCAAGAAGTACCTCGTAAGTCAACTTCCCCTCAGTTCCAAACGATCCTTCTGTCATTGCAATTGATCGCCTCATTGACTATCATATTTCTCTCTACGCAGCCGCCGAAGAGAACGTCCCTCCTCGAACTAAAGAAGAAATAGATATCGCTCGACATCGCGAGATCACCTCCAAAGCCGTCTCAGCTATTCTCCTGCTACTCTTGAAGTGGTTCAAAGCATCTCGTGCGTGCATCTCATCGTAAGGGGACCACACTGATTCCCCCTGGACTTGTTTGATACAGATATTCTCAAATTCCATTACTTCGCTCAACTGCTTTTCGACTCGAATTGCGCTTTACTAGTTTTGAAGATGTTTGGCCTAACGGATTTACTGAATATTGTACAGACTAAAAATGAAGTGGAGGACTCGAAGTGAGTGCTCATGGATTCAAAATTCCTTTGTGCTTTGATTATGCTAAGTGAAGCTCATATTTCCTGTTCACAGCTTTTTCCGATACTGTCACCTCAACTGCTCGAAATCGCCCCCTTCCCCTGAAGACGATCTGCTCTTACGCCAGCCAACCAAGCAATCACCACCGCTAGCTTCGAATGCGGATACTCTTCAAAACAACGTGCCGGGAGCGACTGAAGGAGAGGTCGAACTGATTAGTGAATACTCATGGAGGAATTTCTTCTCTACTATCAATTTCTTGAAGATATTGCAAAAGATTACAAAACATAGGTCGCATAGGACATACATGTTGACTACCTACAAGAGTTCGGTGAGTCTCAAACGAACTGTCTTCATACATAAGCTGATGGAGGATTGGAATGGTTGTTGTTCATAGCAAATACTGAAACGAATGTTGAAAGTGAATCATCCGATGCTCCAATTGCAGATACTGAAATTGATAAAGAGTCAGATGCCTTGGTGTGGGCGAAAATGGAGGCAAAGTGAGTCTAATGTACTCGTCCATGGGATGGTGGTGACTGACTTGAGTGCTTGTAGCCAACATGAAAGTCATAACGTCTATCTATCTGAACTGTCGACCTGAATTGCGGGATGATTGGCTTGCTGGTACCGATCAGGATAACGAGTTGGAAGACGCTTTGGTGAGGATTCTATAAAAGCAAGCACAAGGTTCAAATGCTGATATGTTTTCTTGTACCATTTAGCCTCAAGAATACGCTTTACGATCGTTAGTCCAGTTTTACAACAAACGACATTATTCGGCACATTTAGCTTCCTTGCCATCACCCGAACCCTCTCACAAACGATCCAATTCTACATCGGCTGTCACTCTAGAAGATCCCGCACTTCATCATGTTCACGGTCATGTACCTCACGGGGCACCTCATCCAAGGACAGCCTCAACTGGAGAATCCGATGTTTTCCCTCCGAGAAAGAGTCTTAACCATACTGGAGCGGAGTTACCGTACAACCCAGATGGTATGATTGAATTCTGGTTACACGAGTATGAAGATGTCCTCGGAGAGGTATTTGGTGGAGATATCATGGAACATTCTAATGAGGTTTGGGATGAATTCGGTTTATCTCATCCTATCAACACGAACGCGAACCTTCGTTCGGAAAGTAATCCGGATGAGAATGATGATGAAATCATTGTTGGACCCCACGCGGCGGACAGAGATGATAGAGCTTGGAATAGGTTGACTGAAATCATGCGTTCTGGTGCTGGTACCGGTGATAGACAAGATGAAGAGATTAGTGATTCTGAGAGTGTAGTCAGTGTAGGTGAATTAGGTGAAGATGCTAGATTGGGTGGAGCAACCTTCGATATCGATACTGGTAAGAACTCGGATCAAGATCGCGATGAGGATCAGGATGAAAAGCAGAGAGATGAAGATGAAGATGAAGAGAGAGAAAGGGATAAAGAGAGGAATTTATCGATAGGTGGTCCAGGAGGTAGAGTACGTAGAAAATCAGGTGCAGGTGAAAATACTTGGGAGGTGAGATCAGACATTATACTCCTCGCTGATAGTGCAGTATGGTTCCAACGACTGACCTGATGATTTCGGTGGGTTTAGCACATGTCACCTACTTTAGCTTTGTTACCGCGTTCACCCGCCGAGAGACGACGTTCGTCCTCTGGAGGAGGTGGATCACCCCTTCGTCCGGTCATTCCTGGTAAACCCCACGAGGTGATTTTGGGTCTGGGTGAAGATGTATTTGATGATGAAGATGAGATTGATACGCGTGGTCCAATGCCTATTAGGTCTAACACGAGGGATTTGGAAGAAAGAGAAGGAGGTGCGGTTGATGAAGTTGAATATACCTACGGGGAGTGAGGTCCTAAGTATAGATACTGTAGATATATTGAATATGATTCTAATGATCTCGATGTACTGTAGCTGCATTATACGAATGATCTTATCACTGTATATATACATCTTTGATCTTCAGGAGAATGTCGATCATGTCATCATCAACCGACATGTGGAAATCATCATGACACAGTACAAGAGGTTAGAAAATGTACAATAAGATGTAATTGAATCTCGACCAAGCAGTTTTTCATTACGAATTATTCATCAAATAGCATAAGCATAAGTTTGAGCGTGGGGTAGCGTTGCGATAAGCAGGATATGATATGAAAGATATGTTAATTAAATTGTGTGTAATATCACAAATATTATATATATATGATAAGTATGAGTATCAAAGTGATTTTACCAATTCGAGTAAGCTGCTCGAATAGGACTGCAGTCAAGAACAACCAATTATTTACTTGTGTAGTCACATTTCATGGATTGTATCAAACAATTGACAGGTAGCACGGAAACGATTAATGACCTTGTTGTTGGGCTTTCAACAACGCAGCTTGTTTTTCATTCGCAGCCTATTTCCCAATTTAACAATATATCAGTATACTGTGTGTACAGACCAAACAGAGTAATAAGAATATCACTCACCTGAGAGATAGTCAGATAAGCTCTAGTTGGTGAAGGTTGATGATCTTCCACTGTCAATGCCATAGCTCTCTTTGAATCTATCGATAATCCACCTGCTTTACCTTCCAGTCCGGTCAGATTCTGATTAGAACCGTTGGAACTCGTATTGGTAGGTTCACCTTTCTCGGTCCATTCGAAGAATGTTGACATTAGGTTTAGGAACTGTTCGTTGAGAGTTGAGATGAGGCAGTTATTGTCATTGTTGATATAGTATTTCGAGATTACGAGTGAAGAGAGAAAAGGGAAGGAGTGAAGTGATACATCATATGAGCGAGATGACGGATGATCGATTAGAAGCAGAATTTGTTTCGTTGAAAGATGGCGATCGAGATGATAATGAAAGATTATCAATATTGTCAGCTTGAAGTCTTGCTTTACAATTATTACTATACTGTTTCACAAAGATAGATTTAGGATTGAGACTCAAACTTGAATCAATGTTCAGGTCTAAAGTTGTCGTTGAGGGATTATAATTGAATGGAAAATCGCTTACACGTTCAGTTTTGCAGAACTACCAAATGAATACACTCAATGTTAGTCGACTTGTCTTTCATTCGGTACTCTGATGGGCGAGAGGGACGTCCAATACTCACTTTAGGTACTGAATCAGTTGCCATCAATCTGAATATATACACTTGAATCCTCTCATACAATTTGACCATAGTTTGCAATTGACTGGCATGTAATGTATTTCCGATACCAGGTTCTATACGACCTTTAACACCTGCATCTTTATCTGCAGTTATCTGATTCATGTATCCGATCAACTCTGCTCTGAGAGTATGATCGATATTCAGTTCACATGGTGAGGCAGGTGCGAGGTAGGCTAAAATATCAAAATCAATCATCAACAACTCTTCAGATTTCTTTGTTGGTTATGAGCATAATCAAAATACAGAGAGAGGAAAACCCACTATTATAAATGACGAAAGCCATAGCTATCAGATCCTGTTGATGTTTCTCCATCGCCGCATGACCAGTCGTTTTACTATTCTTATTCGAACCTGGAGTAGCTATCGCCGACGAAGTAGTTTGAAACCTCCTTTTGAAATCCTGTACGTCCAACCAGAAACTCAAGTTCTCTTCGCAGAAGTTCGCCCTAAGGAACTCTCTAAACAAACTTCGGAGGGCAGGTTCTTCCAAGATCTGTTTGAGTCTTGCCGTATGTGAATCTTTCACATGGTTATCTCCACCTGGTACACCGGAAATATCGAAATCGGCTCTTAACCTATCCGAGAGAGAGTTCCGCCTTTGTATCTGACTTGGAGCAGGTGTTTCACTAGAAGATCTACCTTTGGTGTTACTGTTACTATGGTTCAAGGAACTGGTGGACTCTTGAGCATGTAAGTTGGGCTTCGAGCTTGATGCATTAGGGTCAGAATGGGGTTTACCGGAATCGAACCATTTAGCAACTTGGATGCCTTCCTTGGTGAATTTGTAAATGGCTTTTTCAGTTGCACGGAATTCTGCCTCTTGCTATACACCATATAAAAACAACATATATCAGCTGACTGATGACCAGTACAAATATAAGTTGGATCATGAGATAGATAGTACCTACCATAGCTGCACCGGCTCCTCCTCCTGCACCACCCTGTCTAACAGTAACCACCAAGCTATTCTCTTTTGATTTCCCCTTATCACTGACCAAAGTGATGAAGCCATATCTGACAAATTGACCTAATATCTCAGCAGCCTCGTCTGTTCCAGTTGCCGAAGTATAGTCTAATATCCAATCGACAGCCATCTGAGCGGGAAACTGATAATCATCCGAATTGGATCCACTTGCATTTTTCAAATTCATATTCGATATCTTTCTCACTATCATTCCATCGGATCTTTCAAAGGTTTCACCAGGAGGTAGAGGAGGTGATTTCATATAAAATCTTGAATTTCTGTGGGCCTGAATTTCATCATCAGACATTTTCGTAAGGTTGGGTTCTTTTCCTGCGAATCTTCTGAAGAGAACCTCTATCACTCCTCGTGTAATTATAAACTCGTCGTCCACGGACCGCCTTTCGAGGTGTAGCAACTTCATACAGATGGGTTGAGTCGCGAAGATCTTGATTAGGTGATCAGCCGAGATACCATTTTTAGTGACGAATCTTTCCAAGATATGTAATCCTTTGGCAGTCAACATGTAAATCCCACGTTCCTTGAATGATACGGTATCGAGATCGGTCGCATTTTCAATCAGGTGGGAATCCATGAAATGTTGACATATGGCTTTGGCCATTTCCCTTGACATGGAAAAAGTGGTGGTGGTAGTAGTCGTGATGATACGTGTGGGATCCTTTGGATCAGCTGCACGTTGCGACTGGGAGAATTTGAGGGAGGAAAGGTTGGAACAGGCGTCATCTCTTTATAGCCAAGATGCAAGCGTTAGCTGAACGTTATAGTCGACTCATCTAGAGGTAACAATGCTCACGTAGTGAAACTGTTGGGATACGATTTGAAGAAATTCCTGTGTGTCTCGAATTCAAGTGAGACGACAAGGGTACAGAAGAGGTCGTGGGTATCCTGTGAGATGTGATCAGTACATAGACCAGGCAATGCGTGACACCTCGCTGACTCACCTTGACAAAAGGTCGACCTCTTTTGGTGGTCTTCATCAAATGTGAATTGGACGAGTTCGACATTGTAGGTCGTCTGTGAAGATTGAATGACTAGTATAAGGTGGCAACGAGGAGTTTGGCCACGAGTTTGAGGGGAAGACAGTCACCAGTGAAGGGGGAAGAAACAGGAGTTATGAACTAGAATGAAGAGCTAGAATGATATGTGACTGTATTTTATAGGTGATTGGTATTGTGTAAGTGATACAGTCGATAGGTCGATGAACAGTTGAGTAGATGGTGATGTGCGTTGATGAGGCGTAGACAGATGTTTTGTTGGAGTGAGAGAATGGAAAGTGAAGACGAAAAGTCGTGTCCGGGTAAAGGTGAAAGGGCAGTGTATTCTGTAGCCTTTAGTGTGTATGGTAGATGTTTGATGGTGGATCTTTCGGGGTTGAGGAGGAGAAGGGATACGATGAGGGAGGATGAGACACTTTGTGTGTTGTGAGGTATGTGAAATCTGTTTCAGCGTCGCTGCGCTGGGATGGGATGAGACGGACTTTGACCGAAGATCAAAGCGTTGCTAATGGAGTGAGGTAGGTGGGTATCTGTGTAGTCCAAAGGTGGAATGGTCAATGATGGCGTACTGTTAAAGTGGTACCATCAAGTTTCATGGAGATGTTTGAGGGGATAGGACAGCTGATATATATGACTCACATGGATTGGAGGATCAACTCCTGATGACCCTTCTCTTCTTCAACTATCTATCCCAATGCTGAATTGACTCAGGAAGGAAACACAACTGTTGTAGAACACGCATCAGCGATCAATATATCAACGATCAATGTCATACATTCAAACCATTGGAGTATTGTCATGTCTTGTCCACTTCATCCCATCTCATCTTAACAAATTCCACTTACGGAGGTACAATCTCCAGTATATTCATATAATCTCTACTGTACTCGTATCCCACTCCGCTTGATCAAAGGTATGCAAGAGGGGAGAGATTGATCGTTCCTTTGTACCTTTCCAGCACGAGACCTCTAGTGTGTGTGTGTGTGTGTGCAGATGCGCACTGGTCGTTGAGCAGATTGTTTGGGTTAAGAATGTGATGAGATGGTGATGTGATATTGTTGCAACATTTGGGATGGATCGACCTTCCAACCTCTTATCTAAATCGACTTGATCGTGAGGTCCAACGTCCAAAAGTCGAAGGAAGGCAAGTATAAGGTGTAAAAGTTCTTCATCTTTGTGTATTGTATTCTTCTTATTGTTACAACATACATAACTGTACATACAACGAATATTTGAGGTAGCAGAAGAAAGCTGCTCTCAACTATCTCCATGACGAGAAGAGACAAAGAGTTTTAAGGTAGACAGGGATAGGGATAGGATGAAACCCCTTTACGTTTCATGTTTTCCTTTTTTTATTTGGACTCTACTCGTGTTCTCTTTGTTCGGTTGATTCCCGATTCACCGTACACCCCGCACCGTACACCGTAACTTACGAAAAGGAGAGGAAAGGGTCGGTCCGTACCTGATTTACATAACGATCATCATACTTGGTAGCCAAAAGACCCAAAAACGAAAAATGATTTTCCGATACGCAAAAATACATCAATTTTTTGTGTCTGTGGTCTTTTGTTCCAATCATACTTAGGACAAGAGACCTACCCTCGGTCAGATGTGAATTATCATCCGTCCCTTGTCCCAAGTCGGAGGCAATGAACTGACCAACGCCGGTCACATCAGACGTCTACTGTAGCTGCATTTATAGATACAGGTATGCAATAATTCTGGAATTTACAGTATCTCCGTATAAATCACATGTCCTTTCACACCAACATGCACAGCTTCGAAGTCCTCCAGACGATGAATCTCAACCTGTCAACCTCAACTTCACTTTACGAAAGAAAATAACCTACCGTCATCTTTGAGAGGACACAGTCTCATAAATTGGTGATTCCAACAAAGATGAACACCTGGTGTGAGTCATAGTCATCCCTGATTACGCAAAGTGTCACATCGACATTACGGTAGGCAATTCCAGAGAGATGATACATGTCCCAGAGTATACATACATGAGAGAAGAAGGTATAGTGAAATCCTACGTCAAGATAAGACGGCAGTGCGTTCTTATTCATTTCATTCTATGCATGAAGATACAATGTGGTCACGTGGTATGAGGTATGAGGTATCACACGACCAACCACTTGTAAGTTATAACACGAAGGAAGATACTGTTGGCTCCTATCTTGCAAATCAAGTTTCTTCTTGAGACATGCCTTAACAAGCTGAAATTGCTCAAAAGGAATCCTAAGTACGATGTCATCAGCTCGGTACTTTGCCAATCCATATAAAGTTCTTCCCCTCGCCCCAGATAAAGTCCTTTCGTTCACACAAACAGACATTGATTACCTTGTAAAAGGAAAAATAGACATGTACACCTCTTTAGACAAGATGTATATGTCGGTATACCAACCCAATCTGGTGCTTACTTATGACACAGTGACACTGACATTCGGGTTTAAGTGCAAGTGGCACTGCTCTGATGTATCTTCATCCAAATAACATCGCTGAAGCGTTCGAACTCATGAGAAGGGAATCACAAATTGGAAAAGGTGTAAGAGGGGGATGCTCATTCTTATGTGAAGATGTGTGAGCGGTGATGGCTGTGGGTGAGCTTCTTGAAGACAGACAGCAGTTGGCCTAAGAGCTGAATATGCATCACTTATACACAGGCGTATCGAAACGACCCAGAAGATCCACCTAACTCATTATCTCTCGAGAAGATATTGAATCCTTTGAAATATTGCAAGAAGGCAGATGCATATGACAAATTATTCTATGGTAGAGTAGGGTAAGCATAGGATATCCGATCTGTCCTTGGACAAACATCGTTGATTGAACCATGGTTACAAAGATATCTCTACGATCTGCAATTCCTCCGTTCCCACCTACCACCCTCGATACTCCCCCGTGAAATCTCCTCTTTGCCTGGAGAGTCTGTCAAATTGATCTTGCAATCTGGTATATCCTTATCCTCCGAAGTATTACCTGACGACCCGCCATTATTGCGTAAATGGCACGATAAAACATGCCTAGGTGCCGCACATGGTATGTTAGGGATATTAACCATACTGATGCCAGAACATCGGATATTCCACCATGGCGATCTTCTCACTGAAGAAGATTTAAGGATGCTTGAACGAACGGTAGATTGGTTAATCCGTCAGCGTGACAACGAAGGGAACCTACCGTCAAGTCTAGAGAATTCAGGTGGAAACAATGGTTGGAAGTAGCGGAGAGAGCGGGTGAAGTGGTTGAGAAAGGGAGTTGGTAAGTCATCGTCATCTGCGACAACATCCTCTTGTCCTGTGTTGTCTGGTTCTGGCTTATGTGACCCGCACGTCTCTGCTTCATCCTGCCGACTTATTCGAGCTGTTTATAGGCCTGTGCCACGGGATATCCGGGAACGCTTTTGCCTTTGGGGCTTTGTATGATCTGACTGGGAATATCGAATGGTTATATCGTACTCAAGCGCGAGTATCGTATAGAATTGTTCTCGATCTCAAGCATTTATTTGATGCGGTTCAGGATTTTCCAATTTCGCCAGCATAGCCCTTGACATCGTAAAAGGTGAAAGCGATTACCGTATATCCACGCCAGATCACCCACATAGCCTCTATGAGGGTAAGGCAGGATTAGCTTGGCTGATCGATGATCTCGTCAAGAATCATACCGGTGGCTTCCTCGCTTTCACCGACACGGAGTACGAATGACGTTGCATTCCATCCTTATGGATAGGAAATTGTTGTATTCTTTCTTCTACGTCATGCTCATTCGTACTGTACGATCAAATGATCGGTGAAGCATCTTTGATAGCACTGAACGCGTCATGAGCCCCTTTGGTAATGTCCTCAACGCGCCACACAGCGGTGTTTCGGCGAGATAACTCATGGACCAATGCAATTTTTCGATTCCTTGGTAACATTCGATTTGTATGTATGTACTGTATGACGAATGCTTGGTAGGGTGGTAGGGATGAGATGGAGGACAGGATACCACGCGCAAACCAACCACCACCATTTCATATGAACACACCTACACCTCTTCCTTCTTCTCTCCCTCATACCCAATCCACTTTCAAAAACGGTACATAGAGTAGAGTATTTCTTAACTGGAACCCTCTATCTCTGCCGAACACACCACCAATCCAAATACTTCTTCCCTCTTTTCGACTTGTCCTTCAACCCAAACTCATCGACATATCAACGTGTCGCTGGATTAGAAGAAAAGGTCACGCAGAAAAAAAGGAAAGACAGATATTTCCCCCCTCCCCCCCTCCCACTCCCGCTTTTGCGATCCTGGAGAAACCCGTCAGAAGCTAGTCAAGTGATCAGTGGTAGTTGAGTCATCCCATATAGAGAAACGTAAGTGTTTATCTGACTCTCGCCGACCCAACCTCATCACCGAGCGACCGACTCACTCAACCCAAAGTCACAACGCAACCTTTTTTTTGTCTGCACAGTACATTTTGGCTGATTAATAGGCGTATTCCTTTCTTCATCGCCACCTTCCTTTCTTCTTTCCTTCTTTCATCTCTTTTCTTCTTTAACATCAGCAGTCTCGACTCCATTCTTCTCTATCCCTTCTCGTCGTTCATCGCTCAACTCATATAAACGCACGGTGCACTCGCGTTCCCCTTGAATTGATCGTTCAGCTATCAATCGCCAGACGGTGTTCTCCCACAACCATCCAAGCAAGTCGACGCTCCGCAGCCAAACTGCACACCTTCATTGGTAGTCTCAGCTCCTTGCTTATCACAAATCGACCTTTACACTTTATCACCTTTTTGTCGACATCCTATCAAGCCTATAACGTCATTGGAAACTTGATCATCGGTTTCCCACCCTTTCAAATTATATAAAACGACGGACCCCCCAAGCCGACAATCCATAAAGCGCATAATCTAGACCTATTTGCCACCCACAAACCTCTCCCAAAGCATCATAAACAACATCGCAGGTACACTCTCCATCTAAAGGAGATTTTGTACCTTGGCCCCTGGGTCGCTTGGGGTCCTCTCCCTTAATCGACATCATGCCTTACATCTTCGACATGCCCAACGGGCGAGATGCGTATGATCGAAGATCGTTCGAAGCGGAGCGGCCAGATTACGCTGATATCGAGCTTCTCAAGCTTCTTAATGGCGGAGGATACCACAAGCAAGCTCAAGTCCCGATGCAAAGTGAGAATCACATGTCATATGGCTATCAACAACGTGCAGATGAGGAAGAGGAGATTGAAGTGAGTAGAAAACAAGTTTGTCCAAAGGGATCATCACCATCTACAGACTTGCTGACCATGTCATCCCTTCACTCTACCCTTCCTTCCATAAATCTCTCCAACTCAAACCGCTCATTGGTCACTCCTTTACCCAACCCACCTTTCATTGTGGACCTAACTCATTTCCGTCATGTCAAAACTACCGACCACCATAAACAGGACGATTTCACGATGAACAGACGATACACTCGAATGTCATTCAACGGTCGTCCTTATCCTCCCGTACCGCCTGAAGCTAGTACCCTCGCTCGGCCTCTCGACGATTGGTCCAACGAGGATATACTCCCGTCTCGACATCACGATTTGCAAGGCTCCATGCAGCAAGGTTACTCTCAAGGTGGACGATTCTTTGGTGAATCGGGTCCTGTGTATCCTGAAGGCGATAGCAATATGTTCGCCTTTGAACCGGCAACTTACGTGAACCCTCCTCCAGGTATGGGCTACCACCATCAACAGCAACAGCAACACTCGGTATGGACACCCCCACATGCGAACGCATGGTCCAGCGCGTTCCCTGCCGACTTTCACGCTCCTGTTCTTCATCCTCGACTGGTTCAACTTCCCGAGCGACCCATCACTCCTCATGACACCTACCGATACCCCTCCAGTCATGTCGAACAACTTTACGTTGCTCCTCCTGTTCCCGAAGTGTCAATCGAGACTATAAATGCTGCTTTCGCTGTATGGTATGCCAATCAAGTCATCAGTCTTTTGGGCACTCCCGGATCTTTCCGACCTGGTGTCGGAGGTGCTTCTGATGAGATCTGGGGGATCGGTGGGAGAGAAAAGGAATCTTGGCTCCGTGTCGGTCGATCACCTCCAGATTATTCTAAACCCTGGGGCAGAATGGGTATGATCACTACACCTATTCCTGCTCCTCGCAAAACTCGACAAAGGAGACCTGATTTGGAGCCCAGAGATCCATGGAATGTCGCTTGGGCTCATTCCATGAAACCTAGCTCCACTTTCGTCAACTTTATCCTCGACATGATTCAACGTATGACCATTTCGCCTACCGCTCTTGTCTCTGCTGTTTGGTTCCTTCACGGCCTCGGTTTCCACGAAGGTGATGGTGTGAAAGGTGCCGAATTACGAGATTTCCTTCGAGAATGCCGATCATACGAATTGGAATCTATCGAAAAGAGAGTCGCCACCTTAGGTCTCATGTTAGCTGGTAAATGGTTGGACGATAATTCATTCCTCACCAAGTCATGGTGTGAAGTCACCACTATCCCCGTCAAGCAACTTGATCGAATGGAAAGAATCGCGCTTGCCGACTTGCACTTCTCACTTCATGTTCCCGTCTCATCATGGGTCGACCACGTCAACAAGCTTTACACCGCCCTTATCACCAAAGCTATTCCTGATGAAGTCGACCTTGTCATCACCCCCATCATCGATGATATGGTGACTGAAGCAAGAGACGTGGAAATCGAAGACGATTGTCAGATTGCTTCTCCGCCGACTCACTACGAACGCCGATTATCTTCGGATGAACTTCCCGCTGCTGCTGATCAAGCTATCAGTCGAGATTGGGGAAGCTTTGCTAGAACATACGGTATCTCTCAGCAAGACATGCGAGATCTGGAAGTGGACGTTGAGATGGAACGAGCGGAAAGGGATGTCAACGCGTTGGTCAACGATGAGTATCTCAGTGATGAGATGGAGAAAGACGATGAAGAGGACGACGAAGAGTTCTTGGATTATGACGGGGCCAAGAAATGGTTACCTTCCATGTCCGAGTTGAAACGATCTGGTTCTAACTCTAGCGATACCTCTCTCTCATCTTACGATAGTCATGGACGAGGGATCTCCCAGCCCACTCAACCTTTCCATGTCCCTTTGGACTTGCTCGAAACTCCCCCTAGACAACGATCCTATAGTGATTGGACTCAAGCCAGCTCCAGATCCGATCACTCAATCGACTGGGAATCGAACGACTTTCTTTATCCCATTGCCCCTTCTGACAGGAAACGTTGCCACGACTGTCAAAACGGCGTCAAGCCAGCAAGACCCTTCCAACATGCTGCATACGTCGAACCTGGAATGGAGCTTGTTCAACCTGTAAACTACCTCCAGGAATCTCAAAAGGGCAACACAAACATGAATATTGGATCAACGTCAAAGAGGTGGGGTAAACCTGTTGGTGCTGTACAGTGGTGATTTTTACCACTGACACTGCGGAATTACTTGCAGGTCAGAACCAATCAGTCGAAATCGCTCTACGAGCTCGTACACGAGATGTCTGAACGATAATTCGTTCGAATCCGATTGGTCATATTCACCTCATTACAATGTTTATTGATTTCTTTCACGATTTCTTTCACATTCCTATTCGAGTTATAGAATAGATCTTTGCTTTTCCTCTTTCTCACCCTCATTCCCATCCCAAATCTGAAACGAACAATTACACCACTTTACTTCTTTTCAAAAATGTGTAAATGTTGATATCAAAGCGCGTAACATGTTTTTATCTACGTCGCCTTCTATCTTTGACCTGACTTATCTAAAGGTCACTCATATACCCATTCCTTTATCGATATACGACTATACCATCCGATTCGATCAAGTGTCTTTAGTCCCGCTTAATTTGAGTGGGTTACAGTGGCTTGTTCAATCTCTTATATCTCTGTTCTCTCTCATATAGAAGAAACACCCAAAGGCAGACAATGCCAACCTCCCCTCTCTTTTTTCAATTCTTATACTTGAACTTTAGCTATCTTTCCATGTCAATTTCGCTATTGTTTCTTTTTGTTATCAATCGTATCGTAATGTGGAGGTACCGTAGAGAGGGGTTTGATAAATAAGAGGAAGTTTCTTCAATTAACTTTTATCGTTTCTTACCATCTCCTTTTTTTCTTTTTTCTTTTTTTAATTTTTTTTTGGCTTGGATTCGTAGAATACGTCTCATATGTTGTTGTACCTTCCCTCTCGTTTCTGCGCTCGTAGATAGCTTTATATACTGTTTGTTAGAGTTGGAAGAGAGAGAGAGATGCAATGATTTTCTACGATGCTTTATAACTGCTGTCAGTTGCAGTGCACATTACATGACAATTCCCGTTATAGGTTATATCCCCGGGTGAGTGGCAAATTGTATCAAAGACCCTTGTACCTGTAACCATTGCAGGAATGTCGAAATACAAAGTTCCTAATCATGATTTAGAGTTTGTAATGAAGGATCTCTGGTGCACATTTAGACTTTGTTGTTTGTTCCATCGTTACTCGAAAGGATCAAGTAAAACAGAAAGGAAAACTCAGTTGCAATGCATCTATCTATCTCTCTGATATTCATCAACTTGCTACACCAAGTAGATGTCAACGCTATATTGACCGTTCTTACTTCAAATACCACCATTACTGCACCTGACAGATATACCACGGTTGTAAAACAGGAAATGTCAGATATAGATGTCATCTCGAAACAACAACGATAATAATTGACAACGAAGGAACAGACAGACAAATATCACAGATCACGGATCGCATTCAACTATATACAACACATAAAAACCAAACGCACATACTCACTGGTGAAGACCTCTCAGACCAAACCAACCCAAATGACCATGTATCCTGAGGCTGGACCATCACGTCCCTCTTCCTCCTCCACCACGTATCCCGGTAACTCTAGTATCAAGCTACCCCCTGCACCTTCTGGATCTGGGAATGGGTTACCCCCGAGGGTATCAAGATGGGATGGTGAGTATGAGAGAGAAAGAGATAGGGAAAGGGATGAAAGGATAGGTGGTGGTTATGTAAGTTCAGTCTACTTCTTTCATCACCAATCTTTCTTGTATTCTACATCTCACATCTTACCAACTTCCATTTCCTTTTCACTTCACTTCTCATTACGCCCCCATGGCACGAAACAAGGCTAATAGACGGATGCATCGTAAACAGCCCCCTTCATCATCTTCATCATCCTCTCGACCATATGCCATTCCACCGTGGCAGAATCGTGCACCCCGACCAGGAGGTAGTAATGTTTATCGACCTCATTCCTCCTCTGGATCCGGACCCGGTTCTCGACCTAGAAGTTTAACACCATCACCACCCCGCAGGATACTCTACGAGCGCGAAAGAGAAAGAGAAAGAGAAAGAGATCGTGATCGTGAAAGAGAATGGGATAGGGAAAGGGATCGATTCGACGTTCGTGACAGATTGAGTCTTGATTCACCAGGTGCACCTTATCGATCGTCCAATGGACCAGATGGTTTACCACCCAGAAGAGTGTCAGGATACGCACCATCTCCAAGGGATAGGGAATCAAGTTGGTCATCTAGATGGAGAGATGACAGGTATTCCCCTCGCGAAAGGGAGAGGGACAGGGATGATCATCGTTCATCCGCACCTTCAAGATATCCTCCTCCTCCTCCTGCACCACGATCACCACCATCTGCACCTAGAGGTCCAAGATCAGGATCAGCATCTGCATCTACCGCTCAAACTCCTCCATCGTATTCTTCAAGATTACCATCCACTTCTGGCCCAAATAGATCTACTCATTATACGCCGAATAGGGATTCTTTCATTTCTCGGCAATTCGATAGATCAGTTAGTGTCGGTGGAACGGGATCTGGAACCGGCGGTCCTTCAACGTCTCGTCCTGTTTCTCCTTCACTCTCTGCTTCTGGAGCACAATTGCGCATGAGAGGGTCATCCAGTCCAGTGGAAAGTAAGAGAGCTAGAGATACGGATGGACCATCCAGTGTACCCACTTCGCAAATTCCTTTACCTGACGTCAAGCCACCAACTGAAGAACATGATTTGGAAGAAGGAGAAGTGATCTCACCTGTGCAAGCTACGAGGGTACCTTCTTGGTCCTATGATGAGAGATCTAGAAGGAACTTTACGCCACCTCGGGATCGGGAGAGAGATAGGTGGGATAGGGACGGAGCAAGGGAAAGGGACAGGGATAGAAGACCTCTTTCACCACCGTTATCATCGTTCACATTCAGTACTAGGAGAAACCTCGATGATACCTGGACTAATAATAATAAGAACCGGAAAAGAAGCTCGTCGAACCCTCCTGCAAGATGGAATGAAGAAGTTGATCGTGGTCAGGAACTGTCATCGTCGGTGTCAATGCCTTCGCAACGATCACCTAGGAAATCAATAGGTCAGCCTGAAGAAGGAGAAGTAGCTACTGTCCAATCTGTGCTAGATAATCAGAAGCAAAAAGAAGATGAAGAAGAAGAGAAGAAAGTGGATAGACCACCGACACCACCTGTACCGCCTCCTACGACTCAGAGCGATCATCTGGATAGCACACTGGATGTCCAAGATATACCTTCAAGACCTGATACCCCGTCTCTTCCACCTCCACCTGCTGATCAACCACCATCATCGTCACTCCCTGTTTCTCGCTCGGTATCGGTTCCTGAATCAAATGGACAGACAACAGAGACGAAGATGGACGTGGAAGTTGAACCTGTCAGGCCTATATCTGCGAATGACAAGGAGAACACTGAGGTCGATGTTCAGACGGAACAAACACGTTCAGATGGAGAGGCGAATATGACTGCTCAAGTATCAGAGAATGACGCGAGTGGCGATAACGCTATCCGCAATGATATCTCGTCAATCAAAGCTGGTCAACAGGGTAAACAGAAGGACCGACCTCATGTCGAAGTTGAAGAGCAGGATATCGAAAGATCCCAGGATACTGCTGATACTCCGATGGAGGTGGATGATCCTCTGGTACCAGAACTCACACCATCAAAGGAGAGCCCGGTAAAGGAAGGTGAGGAGAGGATCCTCACGTCACCTCAACAGGCATTACCTAATGGTCATGTTGACATCATTGCACCACTTGACAACGAGACTGCCCCAGTAATGTCGGAAGATACAGGCAACCACATCGCTCAGACAGACCCTACTTCTCCAGTCCCCGCTCCACTTACACGTAGCTTACCTAAAGAAGCTGCGATCGATTCTGCTTCTCCCATCCAGGAGACGTCTTCTGTGCCGGAAACGGTACCCTTTGTAAGTTCTTCCTAGCTCTCATGCAGGTGGCATAAACGCTGATAGTAACTTAATACAGGAGGATCAGCCTAATCTCGCTTCCACCATTGCGGTCTCCCACGACAAAGTGGAATACGCTGTAGTACAGGTTGTATCACCTGCAACTATCACCTCCGACAAAGTTGCCATTCCGGAAACTCCAGCCAGTCCACCAGCACGACGTGTTACTATTGCTGAAAGAAGGGCTGTCCAGTTGCCTTCTACCAACGGGCCATTGTCATCACCCTTTGGCGACGGTGAACCCAGAAAAGATCCAATGCCCACAGCATATTCCACCTCGACGGAAGCTGAGACGGAAGCTGGACCCAAGACCGCAGATATCGACGAAGCGGATACACCTATATTTGAAGACGCACCAGAAGAGATCAAACAAGCCAACCTCATCGCTGCTATCAAAACTAGACAAACAAAGCAGACTCTCACCTTTGATCCTGTGTCCATCATAGCTTGGAATGTCTCAGCAGCCCCTACACACTCATCCCGGATAATAGCGAAAAGTGACAAAGATCGTTCAGTGATGTTGAAGAAGACCACCTGGCCGCTCAGCCGCCAGCAACGCATCGTAGCAAAACTCGTAGCTAGCACGCTCTCACGGGAGAAGGAAGATCTCGCAGCCAAATCTGAGAGACTGAAGAACGAATACCTCGAGCTCGACCAAGAATGGCAAGAACATTGCAACTTCCTGGATTCGCTCATGGAGAAACGTGGAGAAGTCCCAGCGGATCTGTACGCAGTTCCTGGTGCTTTACCTGTTGTCACACCCGGTCCAGTCGCACCCACTACGCCACTACCTGAAGATCTGTACAATGCTCGAGGTAACAGACGAAGAGGAGCGGGAGATGCTGTACATACAGAGGCAGAATTCGAAGCGATCCTTGCTGGTCTTGCTGATACAGCAGCGAAAGATCCTACTTACCGAGCGAACAAGACTTCAGCTGTTGTCCCTGATATGCTATTGGACGAAGAACGTAGACTTCGGTATGACGATGATAATGATTTAGTAGAAGATCCATTGGCATTCTATGATTTCAAAGGCAATGCGGAACCGATATGGACGACCGAAGAACGCGCTATCTTCGTTAGAAGATATATGGCATATCCGAAACAATTCGGTAGAATCGCTGATGGGATCCCCAACAAGTCTGCTTCCGATTGTGTCCTGTACTACTACCGCACGAAGAAGGAGGTGGATTATAAGGGTATGTTAGCTAGTAAACGTGGTGGAGGGAAGAAGAAGACTATGCCGATCAAGAAGGGAGGTAAAAGTTCTGCTCTGTTGGCAGATATGGATAGACAGATACCGACTGTGTCAAACGAAGTCAACACACCTGGGAGAGGAGGTAGAGAAAGGGAAGAGTCGGTTATACCTGGTACGAGCGCTAGAAAGGACAAAACAGTGGGAACTCCTGCAGAAGGTAATGGACCTGGTAGAAGAAGGAAGGCAACCGCACCTAGTATCGCTTCCACTGCCAATGACGACGATGAGAAGCTTGACTCGAATGTCACCTCGAGAGCGGGAAGCGAAGCTCCCTCGACCGTCGGCTCGAAAGCAAAGATGAGAGTTACGATGAAGACTGCTAAACGCCCTCGAGTTAGCTCTATATCGGTAATCAACCCCACTCGTCCGTCTGTACCTTCCACTCCTTCTGCCCGCGCCGTTGTCGATCCCATGACTTCGATTCCTACTGCTCCAGTCACCGCTGCTATGTCCACACCCGGTCCAGCTCCTGTCACAGCTATCGCAGGCGCAACGCCTACAAACGAATCTCTCGATCCGACGACTGCTCAATCAGAACTGCTTCCGCCAGTCAAACGAGCAGGTAAACGACGGAAGGTCCTGGCAGAACCGTCTGAGGGTGCGGTTGATCCCAATGCGACTCCTGTAGCCAACTCGATTTCCACTCCTGGAGCTACTCCGACGGGCACAGGAGCAACGGAGAAACCTACTCGACGATCAGCGACCAATTCATATTGGTCAGTCGAGGAGAAGAGAAGGGTGAAAGAACTTGTTCTGGTCCATGGGGCGGATGTCAAGGCGATAGCAGCTGAGTTGAAGGGTAAATCGGAGAGACAAGTTGGGAATTTCTTGGAAGGACATAGAAGCGAATTGGTCGATGGGAATGGGGCGCCCCTCCCTCCGCTAAATCTGGGAGGGATCAAAGCCGAAGAAGATAAGAGGAGTCTCACTGGTAGGGTATCACCGGTGGCTAGTTTAGTAAGTTGGTCCCGTTATGGTGCTGCCGACATGAATGACCGCTCACACTGTGTTTGTAGTCCGGAAGCGAAACCTTCCGTTCTGCTCAACCCACTCGAACAATTTACGATGCCTACCCATCGTTCATGAGTCAGGATCGATATGAACCTCGATTAGGCATGTTCCCTCCCAGTCCACCTCATGCACCTGCTTCCGCCACACCGACGATACAGTCCGGCGGAGTTCCTGATTCTAGCCCCTTGAAACCTGTTTCTCGGTCTGGCGGCATGCGAATATCAGCGTTACTCAATGACGATGCACCCGCACCTTCTTCCATCGTTGACAGACGACCGTCCACCGCTCATTCCAACCCGGATACAATCGATGCTGCATCGGACGGTACGGTGGACGAGAGGGATTTAGACGGAATGACCAGACCTTCACCTAGATCCGTCGCGCCTGTACCCGCATCAGCTGCTTCCTACGGAAGGTACGACCAAAGACCGGATCTTGATCGTTATCGATCTTCATCTTCCCTACCCGCTCCCTCGCCATATCCCTCGAATACGACGTCGTGGTCAAATGGGACATCCAGGAATGATATTTATTCTCACAGAGCGGCAACTACCACTCCAGTTCCTGTTTCATCTCTGACACATAGACCATCTTGGTCCGATACCAATGCTCATCATTCGCCCCATGCTGTACCACCTGTAACCGCGCCTGTAGTACATCGTTCAAATTCTTACGCACGCGCACCGAATGGGAATTATGACTCATCGCAGCACCATCACAACCATCACCATCAACATCAACATCAACATCATGGTGTCTCACCATACCCTCCGGATCGATCATACGCTCGTGACTACCCACATCATCATCACCATCATCATCACCAGCAGCAGCATCACGATCAAAATAGCTTACCACCCCTGAAAAGCACTGTCGGTCCACCTCCTCTGATGGGACCTGGGAATCACACTCATACTAGCAATCATGGGAATTCGGGTGCCTCGACGCATCGTACATACGAGTAAGATTTTAGTGCCGTTTTCGAAGCAAAGGTACCATCAAACGATCGGGATACTACGGAGACGATATGGTCAAATCAACAGCGTGTCATGTCATGTTTGATTAACTGTGTGTTTGTTTCTTTTGGTGCATACCTGAGTATTGTACGTTTGTCTATGATATTCTTTCGAGTTCTCGTGTTGTATTGTTATAACTTCTCTCAGAGTGTAAGAGGTAAACGGATGGAATAGATTAGTACATCTTACATATATATGTAGTGTGATGTTTATGCACTATATAGGAGATCAATGTGGGCACGGTACGTATGCTACAGGTAGTAACTTACTTGCATAACTTTAGTTCCGAAGGACTCAAAAAATCGAGACAAAGACGGATCAATGAAGATGCGATGGTCTAATGGATTATTTTAACGGACCCGAAGAGTGCCTGGTTTGACTTGACTCTTGGTCACACCCCCCACGCACATGCATAACATGTTCCAGATCCAGATGATCATATGGTCATGTTCCGTGAAAGATAATGGGACCGCATGATTCATTTATCTTTATCTGTATCATTCGCGACGATCAACTCCAAGATCTCTTTTCCACAATATATCAGAGTCACAGCTCAATAAGGAGATTCGTATTCGGTTCGGTTAAACGAGAAGTTACATACATCCTGACAGTAAGGTTAAGGGAATGTTAAACTTAAATTATTACTGAATCTACTCGTATATGGAAATCTATATATACACTTGGTTCATACCTACCTACCTATGTCTACAGTACTCTCCAACTTGTTCAAACACCATTGTAGGGTAGAAACAAATATCTTCTGCCTTCGAATTGATCTTTATCGGACTTTCGATACAGTAACAACCTTGCATAAAGGATAAATACGAATCGGGCGAAGCGGCCTCCCGAAAGGACAGAGGGATATATCCAAGGATCGAATGATTTTAGCATCTTTATTGCAAGTTATTATACAGTCACGACTGTTAACACGATCATATCTGGAAGATATCCGATAGATAGAGATATCTTGTCCTGTCCTGACACTCATACCGCCCAACAAACAAATCTCATAGAAAAGAGGAAGTCTTTACAATCAGAATTAACGATGTCAGACGTGGAAACCATCTTGGCTAGTGGGATGACCACCCCTTCGAGGAGGGGATGGAAAGGTACGATCGCAGTTGATATGGATGATGTCTTATGGTGAGTGCAGCACAGTCGTTTCTCACAACATCATACCATCGTTCTACCGTTATCTTTATTGAGGGCTGGGTCGCTTTTACCTGGATCTTTGATAAAAAGATCGGGAACATCGGGAAGGCTTGAGGCACTAAGGAGGCGTCGTGGTCGTGCTTTGTTACTCTCTTCAAACAAACACGTCCAAAATCAAAGGCTGATCATGATGTTACGTTACTACCGTTTAACCTCACAGTCAGACGAACGCTACGATAGTACATAGTGAGTTGATTCATCCATTCCATGCCATCGCTTGCAGGACCATGATCTGATTCGGAGAATCTTTCATGTTAACTGCTATCGATATTCTTCCACTCGTACAGTGCATAACGAATTGTTCGATACTCAACCTCCATTGACTTTAGATGATTTTAAGAATTACTTGTATTGGATGAATAGAGGATGGGGCACACCAGAAGAGACAGTCGGTATGGTCGTGAGTCAGCTCTCTCCCCTTTCGTCTCCTTCAGACATTTCTCTATGTCATCGCGGCTCAGGCTGACCTGGGCCCCGTGACTCATTCCGGATTTCAGGCAAAATTGTACCAAGGTGGTTTATATATGCGAGCACCACCGGTTGAAGGAGCTAAAGAGGGTTTAAGACGTTTGAAAGATTTGGGCTATAAGTGGGTATCTATCTTCGTCACACTGTACTTGTTCCAAATACCTCAGATAACCGACTGGGATGGCCCGCAGACTGATATGCAATATTTCACAGTCTGATCATCATAACAGCCAGATCGGAGAATCAGAGGACGGGGACAGAAGATTGGATAGCCGAATATTTACCTGATAGTGAGTATTTCTACGATCCCTTCTCTAAGTTTCATCAAATTTGAATCTTGGCAGAGCTTGGGAAAATGGCTTTGTGCAGTGCTAATGGAATGAGATAGTATTCGATGAGATACATTTTACTGGAGCGTTCCAGCATCTCGAACCTACTCGAGAAGAAAAAGAGGGACACGTAGCTAGGAAAGCCGTGGTATCGCATCATAAGCGATCGAAAGCTGAGGTAGGTTAAATTTATCGTATGACAGCAGACAAATACGGGAACAATATAGCTTACATGATAATGATCATGATATTGTTTTATTATTACAATCCTCAGATAATACACAACACCTCATCATTATTCCTTATTGACGATTCCTCCGAAAACGCCTACGACGTTTCGACATCCACCTATCCGCACGAAGGACCTACCAAGGTATTACTATTTGGCGATTATCCATGGAACGCTATCGTCCATGATCCACTTAAAAAATCGCCGATAGAAGGGATGACGTATCATGAGAAACAAGAAAAAGGTCTGTTAGATGGATACGAGGATTTGAGGGAACAGAGGATAAAAGATGGTTGGTTACCTCCTGGTGTGGAAAGGGTTGGGAATTGGGGGAAGGTGATAGAGTGGGTGGAGAGTTTTGATAACGCCAGACAAGAGTAACAACTTCAGAAGGTAATATCTCGAATAGATAGAAAGGAGATTAGACTGGTTCGACCTTCATATGGCAGGTAGATACAATCAAATATGCCTGGTCAATATCATTATCACGTTGATCAAATCTGTAATATCATACAACACAGTATCATAATTATACCCTCATGTGAATGCCATACTGTTGATACCATCTGTTGGGATTGCTCGAATCCTCGGATCTCGCTGATAGCTTAAGAGAGTGAAAAGGAGAGGGTGTTAGACGATAGCTGCTGGGGAACTTTTGTCGAGATATGGAGGCTTTTCGTGAAGTTTCGATTAGACATGTTCGCTAAAGGCACATCGAGATCACAATCATCAAGAGGAAATGCAACACCAGGGGGTTTGACAATGTATGCTCTTTTCGATGTGTTCATACTGTTATTCCTCTGTCCTCACTTTTTTACCTGCATCCCAGGATGGACGCTCGCGGTGATCGCCGATCCAGCTTAATTTTGGGCTAGGAACGGAAAGGAAGCGGGTGATCACTGGAAGATTTCTGGTACTCTCGGTAACGTGGCTGCTCTCTTGGTCATAATCACGCCATAATGCGAAATCTCTTTCATCACCGTAGAAACACATAACTCTATCAATCTGAGCTCCCCTTCGTTATTTCCAAGCATAGACTACTGACGCCTTATGAAACCACCTCACACTCACACATTGAAAATGAAATGGAATCATATAACGTGATCACCCCCTTCCATCACCCATAACAGGGAAAAAAGTTTATTCTTGGGATGGTCGGTCCAAGCAAATTCCCATTTTGCGACTTGACCATTTGGTTTAGCTCGCACGCCTTTGAACTTTCAATGGCGAATATAAGATGTCAATGGTGAAAATGGTGCAAATAAGTGAAACGCATAGTAACACTTGCGTGCTTGATGTTGTCAGTTGATTGATATATATAACAACGCATGTAAGCAGGCGTCCTTTGGCCTTGTTTGTTTCTCCCCCCACTCGCAACGATCAACACTTTTGAATTACTAATCTCACAGCGACATTACAAGAACCCCAGGAAAACAAAAACGCACTGAGCAACGACAAATCAAGAAGTCCCACTCAACCCATACAAAGGAACATCCAAAATGGCCTTCGCATTAGCCACCCATACTCTCGCTCACCACTTCTCCAAGAAACAATCTCATCTCCAGTCTACCCCTGCCTCTTCCTCATCGTCGTCGTCAAGGATGATTAGCAATCATCCTGATTCAGATATAATACCCTCAGTGATATACGATTCGTTATCCACTGAGCAGACCAGAGGTAGATCGACAGAGAGGAAATTGATACATTCCTCATCACCTTCACCACCTGCTTCTCGACGTGCTTCCGATTCAGATCCGACCTCTCCTTCTGGCTCTTCGCTCGTGAATGCCGAAGTAGTCCATTCCCATCATACTCTACCTCCTACCACCGATGAGATCTCAGCAGATCCGATCCTCTACTTACCTCCCCTTCTGTCCCCTTTACCCGAACACCACATCCACGAACACCAACACAACGAGAAGGAGAAGGATCAGACAACGCAAGTGTTGGTCAAAGTGGTAGAAGCGTTAAAGGGGTTTGAAACTAGATTACCTGATATCGACCCTGCGAGTTTAGCTTTACATCAGGCTTTACATCATTTTAAACCTTGGGATGAAGATTATGCTTCTACGCCGTATGATGAGGCGTTCAATTGGTCTGCTCTCGTGAGTTGATTTTCCTGCTGGTCCCTGATGAGACCGGCAATACAAGTATATTATGCTGATTGCTGTCTTACTTTTTTCCAGTCCCTCCCTAAAGCTATCGAACGAGAATGGTACTGTGTAGTATTCCGCTCACGTCGTAAACCCGAATCATCCAATTTATCCCTTTATCGAGCCGATCGAGAGGCTCACGAGGAAGCGGTTGAAAATGGTGGTTTGGTTATGTACTGGTATGGTGTTCCTGATCATACTGGTCTCAACTTGGCTACTTGCATTTGGCAGAGGTAAGCCTTCCTTATCCTTTCGCAGACATTTATATCGTGTAAATGAGTACTGACTGATTGATTGATTCTTCTTATATAGCCGAAGACACGCAATCAAAGCTATCTCAGGACCTAAACATATGAAAGCCATGAAAGAGACTGAAGGAGCCTACGAGACTTATCAATTGGAAAGATGGATATTGAGTAAAAAAGCTGGCAAGAGACATTTACAGTTGAAGAAATGGGTCAGTGGTGATGTAGGATGGTAAAAACGAACTCCAAATCTGGGATACATTTAGAGTTGTATATAGCAATCATACTACCTTTCATAAGAAGAAGTGGAAAGATAAAATTCAATTGGGTTAATTGACGGACATAGCTTAGCTTGTATTGTACATAATCAAGATCTGTCAATGGAATAGATCAGATACAACAGTTGTACATAGATATGTAGACAAAATCAAATGCATTATGCAGTATATCGCTCATCGCCATGCCATGTCAAGCCAAGCCACCTATAAATGGAGACATCTCGTTAATGCATCTAGCCATGATGGGATGGTCTCTCTACGCATATACCTCAATACCGACTACTTCAGCTAACATCCTCTCTTTATCAGGTTGGGCTAATGGTCCAGGAGGCAATTGATTCTGATTTAACCAATTATACGATTCTTCGATCAACGTATCGGTCAGGGGTATACCTTGATCCGCAAGGAGTTTAATCAAGTTGGATACAGTTGAAATGGCCTGTCTACCTTCAGGTGGGATATCCTATTTCATAGCGATTCAGCGACCATCTACCGGATTAGGGGACATCACTCACATCGTTCTTATCGCTATATACACCTTCGGAATCAAACCCTTCTCCACCTTCCCTCTTGTCCTGCGAAGTTCCATTCGATACCCACACGTACCCGTTCAAACCTAATATCACATCTACACCTGTTGGTCCGCATGGTGGAGGAATGTGGTGGAAATGCGATTTGAGACGACGGATCAGTTGAGGTGGCACAGTGAGGAGTTGACCATTACGCAGCTGATGAGTGAGACCAGCGATAAGCCATTTTCCCTGGGACAGGTTGAATGACGGTACAAACTCACTTTACCATACTTCAATGATCTAGTATGTAACGACATTGCACCATCACCGAAGAAAGCTTGGACTTCAGCAACGAGTAGCTGAGCACATCACGATTAATTTATTAGCATCTATCCTCTCTAAGCATGTAAGATGGGAACGTGGTCGAGCATGCTAAGCTGATCAAGGGGATAAAGGATACAATCTACTCACATCTCCTTCAGCTAGAAATTCCCTCATTTTCAATGCATCACTCTCGATCTTTCTTCTTTGTACACCGCCAGGCAGGTTCACCGAAGATAACATCAATACAGCATCCTGTCGTCCATTCGCATCGACTCTCCATCTTTGTGGTCCCACTTCGACGATTCGTCCGATCACTAGATCTCCTACTTCCGGAACGTATCTGAGAGGATCGAAAATATTGATCAGTATGATCAGATAGCAGACAAGGTCCAGCCCCTTTGTCTGAAAGGTAGAGGAACTATCATTGATGATTGTATCCATATGACTCACTTTGATCGAACGGGTTTGACAGAAATCAACTTGTTGACCCTCTCTATCGTACCTGTGACACTGGAGATGACATTGGTCTCTTCGACATATGTACCGTGACCCCTGCAAATCACTCAAGGTGAGCTATTATAGATGATTCAAGATGATATGACTCACCTAATATACTCCTTGGAGCTGGTGATTATCTCTCCTGGGGTGACGATGTTCCTCCTACTTGGTCCAGCGCCGAACTCGTCCTCGTCCAAGTCCATAGCCTCTAACTCGGCTGGATGTCTTCTGTGAGTCGACGGTATATCATCTGAGAAGGACTGCGTGGAGCTAGGTGGTACTGTATTGATGGAGAACATGATGAGCTCGCTTGCTGTTAAGCCTAAGATGAGTACAGGATGATATGATGATCCAGGATTCAATGCATTTCATGTAGTGGACTCAGGGAGGGGGGAGATGAAAGTTGAGAGAAGCCACGGAGATGCCATCCATCTCCGCGGTCTCTCCACTCGTCTGTATTTGCCACCGAGAACACCATGTTGACGCTTGACACGTTCTCAACTCAACCCAAAACCTGTTATATTCAGTCTGCAGACCTTGAGTATATCGATAGGTACGACAGCCACGAGCTGCCTCTCAGGCTGATTTGATCCCTCGAGATGACCACAGAGCCAAAAGACCTGCTCCTCCTCGTCTGGGTACACGGGTAAGTCCGTCTTCGTTCCTACTTGTCTGTATTCTAGCTGATTCACATTCTGTCAGGTTCAAAGGAAATGACGTGACATTCGAGTCATTCCCAGAACGTGAGCTGCAATTTCATTCGTATCCAGCGGGATCTCTTCGAGCTGACCAGTGGGATACAATATAGGAATATCTCATCTACTCGCTACGACCCACCCTTCACTCAAAGTGGAAAGCCGTGTGTTTCCAGCCTACCAAACCCGAGGCGAACTGGTGAGCTATCGTGTCGGCTCGCGCCGAAAATAAGTAGCTGACAGATGTCATAGACCGCAGCGACATTGGCTTTCGTGGATTGGCTGACCGAACTAGTTGTTAACCTGGAAAACGATCATGGAGCAGGTGGAGGGGCTGGGAAGGCAAAGGTCGTCTTGATGGGTCATTCGTGAGCTAGATCTCATGCCTGCTGTCCTGGAAGCATCAGCTGACGATCATGGATATAGTATGGGCGGACTGTTGATAGCTGATGCTGCGAGGGATATCGCGAGTAATACGAGAGAAGGCGATATGATGTGGCCTAGAATAGTGGGGATCTTAGGTGAGCTCACCTTTGACCGATATCTCCTGCACCTAGCTAACGAGTATGTTTTTCAGCTTTCGATACTCCTGTGAGTACTTTTGTGCTATATGACCACCGACTTGTGCTAATATAGGATATAGTATCTCGGTTTGCATCCTGTAAGTGCATTGACGATGGTGGACTTTTGACAACAGCTAATCATCCCTTCGCTCTCTTCGGTAAATAGCATACATTTGTGAGTTTTTCGAGTCACGCTTTCCGCGAGAGGCAATAGCTTACACGAATATCGTTCCTCGACACAGAAACATCACCTTTCCCAAGCCGCATCTTATGTCGATCAAGCTCGTAATATAGCCTCTACCGTCGGCATGCTATCGCCTATGGCCCTAGGTTTGGGATTTGGCAAATTCGGGAAGAAGACAGAGACTGCTCCCGAAGCTGGCCCCTCGAATAGTCGGACACCCTCGAGCGGGAAGGGCAAGGAGAAAGAAACTGAAACTGCCGTTCTACCCAATGCCTCGTCTGCAAGCACCGAAACAACCACAACTACTGGCTGCTTCTGGTCAAGAATACCTTCGTTAGCAACTCCATCCACTACAACGATGTATGGTCTAGGCGCGGCCGCTCTCGGTGCTGTAGCTTTGGGAACAGCTTACTACAGGAGGGAGGATTTCATCACAGGGTGGAAATGGGGATATGATCACATGACGTTTGTGAAGAATCTATGGGATGATGAAGGCATGAAGAGTAGACTGGTGGCTATACATGAGCTATTAGTAGGCAGGAAAATAGTATTTCATAAGTGAGTTCCTCACCCCTATGCCCTCAATGCGTAAAGGAAGAAGGGACATATGATTGCTGACCAATCGAGTCGGACTACTAGCTATTACACCCATCTACCTCCCTGTCCACCGACTCAATTAGTCTCACGGACGTTCGCTATCCTCCCACCGATGACGCATCCATTGTATGAATACTTCGATACGGCTTCGAACACCATAGCGAAAGATGAAGTCTCAGCTCATATGGGGATGTTCAACCCAAAGACGAACGATGGGTTCTACGACCTAGGTCTAGAAGTAGTTAGAGTGATAGGTGAGAAAATCGAAGAGGAGGGGGTGGGTAGATCGGATGTCAAGGGCTTGGACGAAGTTCTATCGGAGTTGGATAATACCGAATCTCAAGCGAATGAGAAAGAGAATGGGAAGTGGGGAGTGGAAAAGGATGAATTAGGGCATGAAGTGTGGGTTGAGAAGTAGGCCTGACGCCAATGAGTCGTTGAAGGCGTTTATCTTGATACTGGCGTGTTCTCTTTTTTGCATGAAGGTTGTTGTATTTTGATCATGTCAAGAATTTATATCACCTTTCATCCGCTCGAAGAATATCTTGCGGAGGAGAAAAAGGTTATTCCAGACTCGTACTTTGGACCAAATCCTCACACAACGGTTCATCCTGCTCAAAAGGAATTTGCTTCAGCCTCCGAACCATCGCTTTGATCATGCGATGATCCTTTCTCAGGCGTCTGCAAAACGTTCTTCGGAGGTTGGACTCTTAATTCAGCAAATTGAGTGCAAATTCAAACCTTACTGAGTTTGTTGTGCAAGGAACAAATGAGATTTCAAATACGCTATACCATAGGTACTAGTCATTCAACTCACACGAAGATTGCTTCATCGTGCTGAAATTCTGGGTGGTCACCGTAAAGGGTATTTGAGTACTGGAGACATGGCAGACCAAATTGGAGATATTGGCCGCAGCGCTCTTATCTACGCGGGTGAGTCGGTATCCCTTGAGTACTGCAGAATATTGTAAGACATTCGGCCAACACATAAGTCGATCTTGCTGAGTTCGCGCCCCGTCTCGTGTCATTGCATGGCAACAGACACCCTGTTCACGCTTGAAGACCATTGCGAACGATGTATTGACACTGCTTTTCTGGGAGTCGAACTACTGAGCCAATCTACACGTGATCCCGAAAATTTGCAACTTTCTGAAGAAGCTACAGCTGTGTGTCGGAGCTACGATAGATATCGTTATTCCCTCTTAGGATTTCGTGAATACCATCCGGGCAGAAGGATAATGAACGAGAATGAAGATGGGACTTCAATTGCATACTCTGGGAACTGCACAAAGTCAGACTCGGCGTCAGCTTTGAGAGAGCTAGAACAAAGATGGCAATGCGCAGAGAAAGATCTGGCTTATTGTAAAATCCAGAAATGGGATAAAGAATTCCAGAGAGCTTTGAAGGATTGTGTACAAAGTACAAATATAGCAAAGGCTTCTTTGCGAGGCAGTATAAGCACAGCCCACGTCAATGAGGACGATATGGAAGATATCGCACACCGTCAGGCAGTACATGATGATGATGATTCACTGGTCAATGGGGGCGAAGGAGGAGACAAATTGTTCGATGATGAGTTTAGATCTCTACTCGATGTAGATCTTCGAAGATTCATTGAAAGCGATACCGCGATAGGGCAAGATGAACAGAAAGACCTTCGCCGTCATATCTCGACGTACAACCACCCAAGTGTCAGAGTAAGCAGTCAAGCTAATGAGACATACTTATCCCTCGAAAAGGCTGAATCCTCCTACAGAAGATTAGAATCATTCCTAGGTCAGAAAGAACAGAACCTATTCGATCCTGATAATTGCACAAGGTACAACAAGGCTTTGGATCAGGATGTAGATTTGTGGGATGAGTGGATCTCACTGAGAAAAGACGTTTCGATGATCAGAGAATGCCACAAAGACATATCGAGCTCATGAGACGAACGAGAACAGTTTATGCGAGTGCGATGGCCACTCTACGTCTTGCATGGTCTTTGTTATACAGCAGTAATTTTTGGATTACAATGGCAATGCAGTATGCTATATACCCGGAGACCAAGGCATTCCGCTTCAAGGAGACCAACAACAAAAAGCTGTACGATAGTTTTGTAACAAAGGTTTTCTGCTTCGAAGGATGTGAGGATCAAAGGAGGTTCAATTCAAAAGGGTTTACTTCTCCTTACACTTTTATACCCTTGAAACAGGGCGGACTATTGAGTCTGGAGTGAGGACTCGATAAGTCATCTCAAGGCCTGCACACACGCACATACACATGAGTATATCTATGTCACTGACAGTTTCGATTTCCTGCAGAACGCCATTCCTAGCATATAAATTCACCTCCTCGCCATTAGGAATAGCCAAATGACTTCCGCACAGCTCACTCACGCGTCTTTGTAAGTGAGATCTAAATCTAAATGTCGGAAGTCTATATGCAGAATCCTGTCAAATTTACCGACATCACTACCACGTTAGCCCACTGTCATGCCTTTCGATTGGAGAGCATTACAACGCAGTCATCAAATTAGATGAAACAGCCAATGCATCACTCAGACAACAATCTGATGGAACATATCCAGATCTACATGCACACATCCAATGCGAGAAGTACGAAAGTGCCATACGAACATTGCGCGATCGTTGCAAATTACCCGAGATAGTCAATTGGAGCGAACGGCTCAAGGGGAGTCAACTCAGTTCTGGATCCCCCTGGGAGCTGCTTCCTGAAATGGAAGCGTTCGATACCTGGGACAGTAGATTACATAAAGTACAAGCTGAATATATGACATATGCTTTACCGAAATACGATTTCAGGTCAACATTCGAAAGTACTTTGACGGATTGTATACAATCTACTCGAAGTACAAAGACCAAATTGGATTCGTACAATTGGGTTGCGCAATCGGGCATTCTGATTCCAACGAACCAGATGGAAGAGGTCAAGAGTTCCGTGTTTGAGACCGAAGACAAGTATAGGAAATTCGAAGAAGTCAATGGTGGTAAATTGTTCGAAGAGGTTATGACGCCTACATCACCATGGACATTGGAACGTACAGAAAATCTGGATAAGAAGTGGAAAGAATGGTTGACACTTACGGGTGATGCACTGGCTATTGGAGAGGCGAAAAACTATTTCCTCAGACAGAGTATGATGATGAACGGACAGATGTTTTGAGAATACAGTGTCCCAGAATGTAAATACATGCGCGATGACCTCTTTCCGCTCAAATCCGGATTCCTCTAGTATCTGTATGTACACTTTAAAAAGCCTGCTTCCGTTTTTAAGATTTTACTATATGTATACATTTCGGTGCTCTTGATCGTTCACTTGATCCTTTATGGCCACTCAACTAGGGATTAGGACCAATCGAGAGGATCCCGGCCTTGAGATGACGGTGATGTCGCTCACAGAGGTTGCGGAGCGGTATGCATGGATCTGAAATGCACCCAAGAACTCGAGTCTAAACTTATTTGATCTATGGTGGATCGGTGGAAGAAGCCTCTGCGCCACTGAGACAGGAGCCACTTCGCTCCACGTGAAAACAACGTCTCCCCCAAAATGGAGATCCCGGATCGACAACGTCACAAACTACGAACTACCATGGGATGGTGTATTCGTGCTTGACGTCAGAGCTATCTATATACAGCATACTGTAATATGATCACTTCGTTACATCAATCAGAGAACACATGACCCTACCGGTACAGTTTGCCCTGGTGACAACCCAGAACGCACGGGGGATTTCACCGTGCATTGATGGTGCGAGTTGAGGTGATATAGCGTCATACCTCCGTACACCGTGTGCCTTGAGTTGTAAGATCGTCATCGCACTGTATGACACGTAGTAAACGTCATTCCCTTGGTCTAGAAAACACCTGACGAATGTACTCACCATCTCATAAGATATATATAGCCCATTCCCCTTCAAGTGCACTAACACATTCTCCTCTCCTCTCTAAGAAACAAGTAACACAACAATAACAATAATGTCGCACTTACAAAACCTCGAAGACAAGATCTCACACACTTTCACTTCGTAGGTTGATCTAGCCATCTGAACCTATCCTCAGAAATATCCGATATGGAATTTAAGCTGACTTTACACATATAATACATAGTGGTCAACCCGGTACCACCGGTCGTGAACCTTTTGAAGATGACAGAGGTGAAGGAAACCCATTCCACAGAGAACAATCTCACGGTAATCACCGATTGAAAGGTGCCAGCGGAACCGGACATCATGATATCGGTACGGGGAGTGATATGATCGGTCAATCATCGACTGGAACAGGAAACGAAAGAGATATCAACTCTGGTGAAGGTTTGAGATCCCATGAACAGAATCCTTCAAGAGTCGGTGAATCCGGATCCGGCACTGGTACTGGAACCGGTCTTTCTGGTACTGAATCCCACACCGGAACTGACTCCGGTCTTACTGGTACTGGATCACACACCGGCACTGGCTCTGGACTTACGGGTACTGGATCCCACCACCACTCTGGTGCCGGGGCCGGGGCAGCAGGTGCAGCAGGAGCTGGAATTGCTGGCGCAGAATATGAAGCCAACAAGCATTCTGGATCTCACGGATCTCATCCCACTGGAACTGGAACTGGAACTGGATCAGGATTGACCGGTACTTCAGGAGTAGGTACTCATGAGAACAGAGGTGTAGATTACCCAACTTCAGGATCTGGATTAGGATCCGGTGGAACTGCTGGAGGAGCCGGTATCACAGCTGGTACCCACGCCTTAGGTCAAGGTCAAGGACAAGGACACCACCATGGTACCGGATCTGATCTTACTACCCACCAACATGAATCTGGTTTGACCGGTTCTCACGCTGGTACCACAGGTGCAGCTGGAACTTTGGAGAATGCCGCTAGAAGAGAGACAGGTTCTCACACTGTAAGTCATACTTCTATCATAAGTTGATATCATGAATTGATGTGCATGCGATGCCAGCAGGGTGGTGCTACCGACCGAGTCGGTAACGTTGGACAAGACTCGGCCCTCTACGAACGAACCGGTGCTGGTGGACCTGTTACCTCCGGTGCAGCAGGTACCGACCGCTTCGATTCAGACAGACATCACGGTTCGGGTGTCACTGGTTCGAACGTGCCCACTGGATCTGAAGGTACCGGTGAACATGGTGACGAGAATCTATCTAGAACCAGCGGTGCCGGTGGAGTCGTGAGTGTAGCTCTGATTGCCTTTCCCAGCCTTCGCATGTTGATTTCTAAATTGATCGTTGTAGCTCGGTACATCCGACAAAGACTTTGTAGGACGAGACCGAAAGGCCGGCGCTGGTGGAGTCCTTGGTGCCTACGCAGATGAGACTGGTCCATTCAAAGGTAACACCTCTGGACCAGGGGGTAACACCGCTCTCACCGGCAGGGAAGGTACTAACCCATCAGAGGACAACCCAGTCGCCAGAGCCAAATCAGCAGGTCAAGAGATCGGTTCCAAACCTGAAGGAACCTCTTCTCACCCCGGAGTAGCTCACGGAGTCACCAACCAACTAGAAGGTAAAGAAGGTCAAGAAGGTACTTCCGTAGCTCAAGAACACGGAGAGAAGAAAGGTCTGTTGCAAAAGATCAAAGAAGCCATCTAATCTAGTCTGTCGAGCTCAGTTTGAAAGGTTGGGAAGTAGTCAGAAGAATTGAATAAGATCAAATATGTAGCTAATATACACGTATCTTGAATGAATGTATCTGAAGTCTCACAATTGTTGCTCCCCTTCGACGGGTTGAAGTGACATTCTCGGCAAAATCATGTACGCTGAACCACGTAACTTGACGCCGTTGCGCGGGACAAACGGTCCGTTTAGCCGGAAAGGATGCAAATCTGGCTCATGGATTCAAGAGCAGTATCGAGGTATCGAGGCCCGTCATGCCCAGACGCATACTATATATACCCATGCATCAGCGTCTTGAATTCAACTAGATTATATATCTCCTTTCGCTTTCGAAGATAAGCCATCAGCTAAAGTAATAACATGCCCGTCACTTTGGATTACCACGGCAAGATCGTATTCATAACTGGAGGTGGAAGGGGGATAGGTCTAGCCATCACCACTGCATTTGCAAGGGGTGAGTACACGATTGCGACATACGTTTCCTGTCGGTTATACGAGCGACCAGTAGAGCTGAACAATGTTATCCATCTATATATAGCTGGAGCAACAATTATCATAACCTATACGTCCAAAGATCCCCAGGAGGTAGTCAAGAAGTTGACAGCAGAATACAAAGTTCCTGTTCATGTCTACCACTGTCCAGGTGAAGATACAACGAGAGTCAACGAGGTGATAGATCTGGCTAGTAAGGAAGTGGGAGAAGTGGATATCGTCGTACCTAATGCTGGTGAGTTATGCTGGAATATCCTCATTATCGTTATGTATCGTTGACATGGTGTGATGTAGGGGTCAGTTTATGGAGAGATTGCGTGGATATGACTGATTGTGAGTGTTTTTTCGACATATGATCACCATGTAACTCATATTGGTATGTACACTCTCTGCGTAGCCGAGCTTGACTGGATCATGAAAACCAACCTTTACGCTCCCATCACTTTATGTCGTGGATTCGTTCGACATTGGTTGGGTATGAGTACTGCCGTTCAATCTTCCGAGGACCCCGGTAAACCACCTGCAGGAGAGCGAATCAATCTGAACAAAAGGATATTATGCGTATCGAGTATATCGGGTATAGTCAATATGAATCCTCAGAGGCAGATGGCGTACAACGTCTCGAAAGCAGGATTGACAATGGCTTGCAAGGTGAGTACTGTGCTTCTTTCCTATACTGGAAACTCCCCAAAGCTACTTTACATTATACGAAATCCATGTATCTGATAACACTCAATACTGATTGCTTCCATTGGCTGTAGTCCCTCGCAGGTGAATGGGCGAAATACGGCGTAACGATCAATTCCATCTCACCCGGATACGTGGCGACGGATATGATTAAAGATCCACCCCCTGGAGAAGGTAGGGAATGGGCAGGTAAATGGAGGAAGGATACACCAGTGGACAGATTTGCGGATGCCAGTGAGATTGGTCAGATGGTAGTGTTGATGTGTTCAAGCGAGAGTTCAAGCTTCATGACTGGACACGATCTAGTCATTGATGGTGGTAAGTACCAAGTTTCCCTTCTTCGGAATATGAACGATGAATGATCATTAGTGCTGATATTCTCTCGGACAGGCTTTACGACTTACTAGTGATGGAAAAGTAGATAAGGTAGATTCATAGATTATCGGTAGACAACAAAGAGCGAAGACGTACCGTCCGCTCTCAATGCGCGATGGAAAGATGCCATCAAAGGTGTAAGTAAGGTGTGACATATATCAACTTGGCATTCACAGTCCATTGATAGAAATGTATAATTGAATTAACCCTTCTTACTCGTGATATCACTCTTCTCACTCTACTTCCCCTCAGCCAATGCTGAATTCCTCTTGCTTCCATTCCCACCAGTCCCATCAAAATTAACCGAGAAAGTTGATTTACCAAAACCCAGAGAAGAATAACTATCACCCCATGATACTCGTCTACTCTTACTGTTCGCACTCGCATTGTCAGCATGAGTATCCAACACTTCTCCAATTTGACTTCTGACAGATTGTCTAGCATGTTGTAAGCTGAATCCACTCTGTGCTGAATTCCTGACATTTAATAATCGTTTATTGTGTATCCCTCCTATACCCAGCCCTCCCAGACCCAAATCGCCATTGTCGGTGGAATTTCCCTCTTTATTTGCGGACGATCCAGGGATGACAACGATATCATCTTCATCCCCATCCCCGTCCGTGTTCATACCGATTGTCGTCTGAGGCACAATCTTAGCTTCTTTCTTCTGATGATCGAAACTCATTCGGATGTTAGGTAAAGGTATAGGAGATATTCTCCATGATTCAACCTTTTTAGGATCCCTTCGGAGAGTTTCGATTGAATCTCGGTGAGTGTCCAATTCAGGTCTGAATTGAAATGTTGATCTATATCCACCAGTCTCTCTTAGGGAAGGTACTTCCAGATGATGTTGATTATCAGATCTGTGATAAGCTTTTTCAACAGGTTTGATCGTTGTCGAAACTTGACTCTTTAACGAATCCCTTGCACCGTTGGAACTTTTAAGACTCTGAATGGAATTTCGAGCATCTTCCAAAGTCAATCCGCTCAATCCACTCTTGATCGAAAATCTATCCTTATCGTGCGGATTGTGAGTTTTAGTAGATTTGGTATCGAATCCTAGATTCAAATCTGGAAGAGGTATGGGTGATATCCTCCAAGATTCAATTCGCTTATGATCCCTTCTCACAGATTCTAAATCATCATCCTTCTTCCAGCTCTTGACTGAGTTCCTGGCACTTTCTAAAGTAGGCAGTAACGTACTGGTCTTCTTGCCACTACTACCTACAGGATTGGAAAATGAAAACCCAAATCCACCTCCTGCTGTAGCCGCGGAAGTGGAAGTATTACTTTTGCCTGAATTTCTAACACTATCAAAATGGAATTTCAAGTCTGGTAAGGGTAATGAAGAGATTCGCCATGGTTCGGAAGTATGTTTATTACTTTTGGTCGGACTGGGATCATCTTCAAGTGGAATTTCATCTTCATCTCGTTCTTTGGTTGTTCCAGGGGAGAAGGGGGAGAAGGGAGTTTTGGTAGTATTGGTAAGTGATTCGATAGGAGTCAAATCATGTCGATCTTCTTCATCTTCTTCCCCTTCTCTGTTTCCTTCTGAGGAGAGGAATTTGTGAATTGGAATTTCGAAACCATCTGGATCGTTTTGTCCCTTCTTATGTCCCCTATATCGATGAACCGAGATGAACAATAATGCTAACCAACATAGTACCAGGATTATATGGAAAAAGGATAAAATGGCCAAAGCGAGTTTCTCTTGACATCTAAATGGTTTAGTAGAATATCCGAAGTATCCCGGTTCGGCTTTGATCGAAGTGCATATTTCTTCTTTGGTTGATAAGGCTGATAAAATACCTAATACTGGAGTATAAAATTACCCCAAAACCCAAGATCAGTCAGTATCAAAACTTCAAATCCATAAACAAATGGAAAACAACGGTTGACAATTGGTTGCCAACAATTGACAGGAACTTATAACACTGATCTGATATGACTTACCGAGAATCAATAACCCTTGTACCAACAGGTATCCCACTTCTTTGCCTACCGTCAAAAATTCCAATGAAGGATTCCAACGTGCGATATATATACTTGCTGGAATATACAGATAGGTTAAGATGGATGACATGACGGAAGGAACGAATAGACGAGTGGTGTATATTATCCCTCCGAGAGTCAGGAGGATGACACTGAATATACCATGTATGGCCTGGCAGCAAGGTCAAAATCGATCAATACGATGATAATTTAACGTATCCTGTGACGTTTGACTACACTAAACTCACCAAGAAGACGTAGCGCAAGACAGTTCTGGAGGGATGAAACGATATTATCGACATTGTATATATCAAGGACTGAGATCGAAAGACGGATGTATGTTGGATCGAACAAGTTTGATGAGATGTTCAGATAGAGTGATGGTGGTGGTGGTGTTTGGGGAAGAAGGAGATTACCATAAAGGCAAATGATGAACAGGTAAAGTGAGATGCTCAGAATCACTATGCATGATGATCTGATTGATGTCTGTACACTATACGATGTAGTTGAATGGTATACGAAAACTCGATATACTGTATCACTTGCTTTGTCCTCTTCAAATCGATAATAGGTCGGTCCGGAGCAATTATTGATCATCACTTACCCCTATCAAAGAAGCTACAGTGATTAACTTTGTAGTCCTTACCAGTTATCTATTTCATCATTCCCATCTAGCTTAATCATTCCCTGTGAAGAGAAGAGAAGCGTATAATCTTGTCTCGAATCTACGTTTGATCCCTTATTCACATACGGTAGATTAGATGACATCCCTCCAAAGGCATACCCATGGGAATATACTGTAAGTAGTCCTGCAGCAACTCCTTTGTCCTAACTAGATACCGCTTTGACAGTCTCCTCCGTGCGGGGAGATCGTTATCGGTTTTCCCGCGTATTTCCTCGAGCATATTACAGTACTAACAAGTGTTCAGTGTTGAGATGCTAAGCTCAACCACGTCCTTTGACAGAACTTAATCTCAGTCACCCTTCTCGAAGTACGGTTTGCAGATAGTCATGACTATGACCTAGTAATTAGAACACCATAAGATCTCAACGTGTCACCAAGTAAAAGTGAAACTTAGTACCAAGTACCCCACTGCAACATCCGAGTACAATAGTAGATGCATTTCGTTGAAGATTCATCCATTTCCGTTGAGAGGACAGCTACACCCATACAAGGAGAATGACCACCTCAGATAGATCTTTAAATCCCATTGTGACCATTTATGAGTTATCCCGGTTCAACAATGAAACATCCTATATTCCTTCTTCTTCTTTCAGGTCGTTGTCGTTTACTTAAACGATATTGTCAGGCCTCTCATATTCACCCGTTTTGAACTCCGACCCAAGAGCGATGTTTTCAAGTAACTGTGAACCGACAACTGCAAATCTAGTTTTCTTGACCTATACAGACGATGAGAAGAGAAAGACAAAGGAAACCCAAAGATCAATACGATGTCACTTGACACAGACCATATTCTGAATGTAAAGAGACTCACTAGTGTGTTCAAAGCATTGTTCAGCCCAAGTCTCATTCCCTTCAGATCGCTCAGTACTTTTCGATTTTCTTCATCCGCCGATCCATGTTCTGAGGGTTGGCTCGAAGAGAATCTTTCGATGTATTTGATTGTTAATCTACATAGATGGAAGAGCAATAAAGCTGAAAATAACCCTAATCCTTCTATTCATGTATTCGTCCAAGGAGTCAGCGTTTATGATATATTTTTATCTTATGTTCGCTGAGACGAAATGGAAAGAACTCACCAAGTTCAGCATTACCTGCATTCTGCATGATCTTGACTACATCCAAAACATTCCCAATAGCTTCAATCGACTTGAGAAAGTGGTTCTTCTCTGTACCTTTGGGAGCGTCAACCTCTTCTCTGGCGTGCAAGAAAGCCAGCGTACTGATACGTTCGGAAATCAGTACATGAGTATGACTCATTCATATATGTAAGGTAGCATATCAGACTGTCAACGAAAACACCACTCACGCATAAAGAGTAATCCAAACTTGATTTTTCGAACCTCCATTAGTACATGTAACAGGTGATACAGTCTGTTCGACCGAACCATAAGTTGATATGTACCGTTTGGTAATGCTGATCAAAAGGGAAGTACGATCCGGGGTGGATACACTGGGAGGAGTATCGAACAATCTATAATTGGGGAAAAATCAATTGACATACGCTCGACTCTGATCATCTCCAACTTTTTATCCAAAATCCACTACTCACCTTTGGGCGTGGAATACCAACGTAAGAGCCTTGACCGAAGCTGCCTCTAGAGAATCTTGCGAAGCATCTTCAGGGATGGAAGGGTTGATGAAATCCAGTATCGTTCGGTTGTCGAGCAACGATCCATCCTAAATCGCAATTTACTTAGCTAAGAACTCAGAATCGATAATAAACGATCCACATACAGTGCCATATTCGGCTTTTGGCCAAGGTGTTGTGATTTCTTCGTCACTGATTGCTAAAGATACGGAAAAAAGGCTTCGATCAGTCATGCGTTACAGGGCAACCATAACGATGGTCATAAGCGTGATTATCCACTCACACGATGGCCATCTCCAGCCTGCTGACGATCAAAGTAGTCAGCATGAGACCCTTGGTTGTCGAAGAAATGCAGAATAACCCACGGAAAGATCCGCCTCTATCCACCATATAAGCAAACCAGCTAAGATGCAGATAGAACGCAGGTCAGCTGACATCCTTCATCCCCCGTGCAGGATGTACTGACAAAAGATTAATTCTTTCGCCTAATTCCGCCCCATCCTTCGGAGGTGGAATCGAAACGGGTTTACTAAACGCGAACCTAAACTTCCTTTCTCTTTCCAACCTTGCTTCCCTTTCCCGGGTCATTTGCTGATGTGAGGTGTATCGTTCACCTACATAACCTAGTTTATCCAAGCCTGCTGAACGTATCCATCCAATAGCCAGAGAAGATTCCATCCAACCTTCGAAATATTTCGATTCGGTGTAATACCAGAATGCCCTCAGTACACACGCCGTGGCCAGGTCAATAACACGAGGATCGGAATTGGTAATGGCCAGATTGATAAGGTTCTTCCCGTGCGTTTGAATCAGGGTTGGCAAGGTAGGCGAATGGAGCGTCTTGGAAGGTGATAATGGTAAGAGATACGGTATCAGGGCGAGTAGTAGGGAAGGATGAATAGGTCGATCACCTTTGTCGGATAGTCGACGTAAGAGGGCAGTCGGGGAGAGTGCTGCGTGAATATCAGGTATGGATGGTGGTGTGACATAGAGGTGTATCCTATGCATTTTGAACATCGCTTGGGTCAGCTTGCATGGTGCCATGATAGCTGTTACAAGTGATTGTCACTTACAAGTGAGATACGATCTTGCCACCGATACTCTTTCCTTCACCATCATCATGACTACGTCCACTGGTGATTGCCTTTATGATCTCACCGACTATGATCTCAGGAGACAGACCTTCCCAAGCATCAAATTCAACATTCGCATCTCCCGCAGCGGCGTCCGCTAAAGTCATCAAATCAGGTTCATCAATTTCGAATGTCGACAGGCTTGGGAAAGTATCGATGGACAATCCTCCTTCTCCTTCGATAGTCGTTTCTACCGTATTTGTGATTGGATGTGGAGTCGAGGGTGGTAGGTTAGGATGATCTAACCTTTTTTCCAACTCTTGCAATCTATCTTCCAATACTCTGATCTTACTTCTCTGTTTCTTCTGAGAGTATACACATTCTTTATTGATCTTCTTGCAATTCGAACATGAAGGCACCTCTGCTGAACATTTCAACTTTCGTTTCTTACAATATTCACATGCTCCTCCTCTCGCTAGCATGTTGGCTCGGGAAGTAGCTTTGCGTTTCGCTGGGACGGAAGTGCCCGCACCTTCGACGGAACCTATACCTGTATCGTCATCTTGCGGTTGCAAGGAAGGATCAATATCGAGTGGTTCATCGTTGTTATCGGTACCGGTCGGTGGTGTAGGTACAGGAAGTGTCTCTACGACATTGGGCACTTCATGAGAAGCTAGCGTAGGCGTGTATTCATCAGTCCCCGGGGGATTTCCCTGCGATTTCTCATCTTGTTGAGATTGACCAACGACGTCGCCAAACAGATGAGTGAGAGCAGCCTCGGTATCGTTGACACCTACTCTGGATGGGTCCAACTGAGCAAGGAACGACGGATCATGTGGGAATGCATGAGCGTGTTGGCCTGCCTCTGTTGAAGGAGGCGGGGGAGAAGGCTCTCTCATGGGTCCGAGGACGGAATCGTATTTTGGATTGTAAGGTCGAGCCATGTCTGCGGTGGTTGTTGTTGTTGTGGTGGTGGTAGTGGTGGTGATGGTGATTGACGGAGGAAGAGTGTGCAACTCCGAAGACGATGATGGATGAGAACAGGAGGTCAGTGCGAATGTCCGTGTGTGAGTAGGTTTATGTTTATGTCCATTGGGATGTGGTAGGGTGGTACCGTGGGAAAGTGGAAGCACAAGCAAGTGCCGTAGCCGATCTAAGCGGTTCCTTGTTCCCCCCAAAAGTTGGATGACATCAATCTCAACCTGTTATCGCGAATCCTAATCCTCCCAGAAAGTTGACAACAGAGTACCCCATCCCCATACCCTGTGTGAATCGCCTGGGTATCCCTTCATATCTTGATCAGCTTTGCTATACATTTCGCCCATCATCACGTCTCTACTCGTCAACTCTCTCAGAGCATACCGCTCGACCACACCTTCATTCATCTCTCTCGGATCCACTTCCCTCCACAGGACATCATCGTTCCGTCGGTTCAGTACATCATCATTCATAATGGGGAAAGAACGAGTAGCTATCATCGGTTCTGGCAACTGGTAGGTTATCTCAGCTAGATCGATGGGTGTTGCACTCGAGATTGGACATTGTAGCTGATGCACCATGGGAATAGGGGATCAGCCATCGCCAAACTTGCTGGAAATAATGTGAAGAAGCATTCGGATGCGTTTGATGATTCCAGAGTACCCATGTGGGTGTTCGAAGAAGATGTGAGTATTTATCGATCTACATCTCCCATCACTTCGGAGCACTTGCCAAATCAGAGCTGGACATTCGCGTTGATCTACCCCCCTTTGCCCTTGTGCAGTACGAAGGTCGTAAACTCACCGAGATCATCAATACCGACCATGAGAATAAGAAGTATTTACCGGATGTCAGATTATCTGAGAACATAGTGGCTGTTCCGGATCTCCTGGAGGCAGTCAAAGGTGCTACGGCATTGGTGTTCGTCATGCCTCATCAGTGTGAGTCGCAGCGTTCTTGCTAGCTCCCTTCCTCCCGGTTCTCCCGTTTGGTCATGATGTATTTGCTCACGCTGTCCTCTGCTTGTAGTCCTCAACAAATGCTTGGATCAATTGGAAGGCAAAGTGGAAAAGAATGCCAAGGCTATCTCACTCATCAAGGTGAGTCTTCGACATCGATCGACCTGCGTGGGGGATGACGAAAAGTTCCTGTTTTTCTTCAATTTCGCTCTACCAATCTTCGCGAAAACACCCTTCTTGCTCTCCTCATCTCTTCTTCCTTCGCTTTCTTTGTCTTCTAATACATGCGACCGCAATTGCACTCCCGAGAAATATCAATCTCCCAGCCACTAATCTTCACCTCATCACAGGGAGTAGGAGTAGAGGGCTCTGACATTCACGTATTCGCCGACGTCATTCAAGATCGATTGGGTATCTCCACTTCTGCTCTGAGTGGTGCCAACATCGCGAACGAGGTTGCTATCGATAGATTCTCCGAGACTACGGTTGGTTATAGGACTGAAGAGGAAGGTCAGATGTGGCAGAAGCTTTTCCGTGAGTAAGACGTACAATCTGCAATGCCTCGGTAGAAACGGAGGAAGCTGATCTCGTTCTGGTCCCGCTGCTCAAGAAACACCTCATTTCAAAGTTCAGCTTATCGATGATGTGGGTGGCAGACTGCTGTTCATGATATTATTGCTCTCCTGCTCACGAAATTTTTACAGGTCGCTGGTGTCTCGCTGTGTGGTGCGCTCAAGAACATAGTAGCGGTAGCTGCTGGTTTTATCGATGGGTTGGAATATGGAAACAACTCGAAGGGTAAGTCTACCTATGAGTCTAGACGGACTAGCTGACTGGAGCCTCTCGGTAGCCGCTATCATGAGAATTGGTTTGCTCGAGATGAAACACTTCTGCCAAGAGTTCTTTGACGACGTCAAAGAGGAATCGTTCTTACAAGAAAGTGCAGGTGTAGCAGATGTGATCACCTCTTGTAAGCTGCATAAATCTCGATGATATCGTTGGCGGATTGACGCCTGTGATTACGATAGGTCTGGGCGGTAGGAATAGAAAATGTGCTGAAGCGTTCGTCAAGCAGAAGAAGGTATGTGCTTGGGGACTTTCAGATTGAATTGCGGTAAACCTGATATCTGAGGTGGATTAGCCTTTCGACGAGCTCGAGAGGGATATGTTGAACGGTCAGAGTGAGTTGTTCAACGCCTTGAATCAGAAAAGCGATCGATGAACTGACTGATGACGCAACATAGAATTGCAAGGTATCCATACTGTACGTAACGATTTGGCAGACGACTGAGTATCAGACTAATGCTCTTTCGCGCCTTTCCAGGCCAAAGACGTCCACATCTTCCTCAAAGCTCGAGATAGACTGGGTGCATATCCCTTGTTCGACAAGGTGTACCATATCTCATGGGAGGGTTTGCCTGTTGAGAAGCTGACAGAAGGGCTTTAGATGTACCCAGCTGAGGGCGTTCCAAGAGGAGTAGATCCTGTCGGTTCTGGAGGAGATGCTCGAGAGAGAGAAAAGGACGATGCTAGGATACGATTATTCACAGTTCCTTATGAGATACTCTGCATTATAGATACAACATGAACATGGTTCATTGCGCTGCGTGTTCATGGCTCTGGTTATCGGACTTATATCGACGTTGATGTTCTACACACGCAAGATGGCTTGATCAAGCCGATGCGGAGATCAAGGGTGTTCTAGCCGTAGAGGTATCACTATCACCAGGGCTACTATTTGTACTACTATCGGTACAATAAGTTTTATTGAGGTTATCCAGATAATTTCCACTTGACTCTATCCCATTCCAACTCCTCTTGCTTCTCAGTTGATCTTCCTTGTCCACTTTCATCCCATGTTTTCCATACCCATATTTCGACCTCAATGACTGATCCATGATCCACCATTGTTTGTCATCCACCGTATCCGTACTGTTACTGTCCGATACGAACCGGTCGATCTGATCGATCCTCGACTTATCGGAACGTCCTGCTGTCCGCGTTGCATCTGATATCGGTCGACGATGTATACCCGGTACTGATGTAGTTGACTTGCCAAGGGGTGTACGATCATCACCTTTGTGTGAATATTTCCAATTATGTAATGCTGCTTTACTCTTCAGATCTTGGAAATGTTTCCAAGACTTTATCTTACTTTGATCCCCACCTAACGAATCTAGATCATGCGATGTTCTGGTCTGGACGGAGCTGAGTGTCTTGGCGAGCCGGGAAGGTAATTTGATTTTCTGGCTCTGGTCGGTCTGACTGATAAGTTCGTACATCTTTTTAACCTTGGGATGATTTGGGGGTAGACCTTTATATAGGAATGATTGTATTTCTGAAGAGTTTCCAGGTCTATTTGGATCGGTGTAGCAGCTCAGTAATTCCGGCAGATTGTACCGCGTCAACTCAATTTCGAACAGATCCGATTTATCTATTGAATCTGGGAGGCTGTTATTCCTTGAGATTCCGTATCAGTCGGAGAATATGATACAGTAAATCGTATTCTTACACCATGTACAAGGGGTTGCAGTCAGTTGATAGTAGATTCCGCAAGTTTAATCAAGTCGAAAGTAGAGTGATGCATACACATCAGCGGCGTTCTACCTAAGATATCATACAAAAGTGAAGGATATCGCTCACGAAGACGAAGCAGAAGGACCTCCTGATGAATCTGAAGAACCCCCACTCTGACTCCCACTGCCACTTTCACCCCATTCTTTCATACTCTTACCTGATTGCTCTTCCCATTTCGCCAACATCTTACCCATCTTACCCATCCTTTCCTTTTGCCAACTCTTCATACCTTCCTTATCTTCGCTCTCCTTGAATTTCGAAAGTACTTCCGAACTCTGTCTGGTAGCTTCGTTCAACTTTGTAGCGATCGACTCGGACCCGAAAGAAATCGGGATCTGTTCACCTTTCAAAGTCCTTTTCACCGCTTCTTGAATTCTAGCATCCTTAGCTAGCTCAGAATAATTCTCCAGGAACGTATCTAAGTTAAGTATACTCAAGGATGTTTTGGTTTTATCGCCTTCCCCATCGCCACTTCCTCGACTTGACTGATCAGTCATTCCAGATGAGGAACCACCAAGTTTCCCTTTTGCCTTTAAATCCTTCTCCATACTTTCCAACTCACTCTGCCATTGTTCGTCAGTGATCCCAGACGACTTATACCAATCCCTCGTGAGTTTATCAATCCCTCTCATTTTCTCTCTTTGCCACTCCCTGACCCCATCTTTACCTTGATCTTTCGATATACCGGAAGCGACCTTGTTTTCATAATGTGATCCATCCGATAACCGTTCGCTGTCTTCATAAGAAAGCTCAACACTGGCTTCTTGTCCAAGTAAGAATCCCTGTATTTTTTCTCTATAAGATCTATCCGACGAAAGATCTTTATGTCTTTTCAGGAATTTATCCATATTCATCAAATTCAATTGAGTTTTAACAGGTTGATCAAACACCTTTTCACCCCTCAACCAATTTTCCACTAACGATTTGTTGGTTGATATTTCTTTTCTTGAAACTTCATCAGCTCTCATGATATGTTTGGTATCTTTACTCTTTTGATATTGCCTTATACAACTTTTGATCATAGCTTCAGTCTCCGATCTGGTATCGTGATAAATCTTTGACTCTACACTTGGTAAATCAACTTGAAACGAAGGAGTTTTCAAGATAGGTTCCTTAGAGTCCAAATCGATAGATATAGCTTGAGAAACTTGGTCACGGATAGTGGGATCTTTCCATGAATCTGGATTGTTCTTGGTCAGATTCCTCAGGTATCTTTCGATGTTGAATACATTAATTTTGGTAGATATACTGGCTCCCTGACCGTATCGCTCTTCATACCCATCTCCTGATACTCTGTTGTTCCTGTTGGTATTGGCGATGCAGTCGTCGTCTGGATGACCCGATGTGACACTGACACTGTGAGGTCGAATGTAGGACTCATTGTAGCCAGAAGTCGGATTAGGACCAAAAGAGGTATGGCTCAAGGGGGAAGTGAAAACGGTGCAAGGAGCAGGTTGCCACCCTGCTTCATGGGTCGGACGAAGAGCGGCGACTGACATCGTGGAGTGAACACCTTCCTAATGCCTGTCGCAGTTATTGGAGGGTTGTGAAAGGATAATACTGTACGCAATGTGTTGTTTGAAGCGATATATTGGTGTATGAGGAATTATTGGAATGCTGGAATCATGGAAGAAAAGGAAAGACTGAACAGCTAGAATTGTGGTTCAGCTTATATATCATGTATATCATCTTTTCACGAGTAGTTATCATATACTCAGTACACAGCAACGAACCATCCTTTCATGCTAGAATATGACATGTCTGAAGCTCCAGAATCAATGCTCAAAGGATACGAACTGCCGCACCGACTGACAAATACTCAAATCAATCCTAAAGAAACGAAATTGCTTCATATCATTATTGCATTCTGATTTCTGTTTTCCGGATGGCTTCTGTCATTGTCAGTCATCAAGAGTCGTAGTATCGTATCAATCACTATTTATACAAACATGAGGTGTGACCATAAACCGTACATCATGAAGCTTGGAAGGTAGGTAGTCGGACCGCCCATGGTCAGATCAGTCATATATATAGATATATATCCTAATCGATCCAATCATGGTCGAAGGAGATCCTCGAGATAACTTAGGTTTAAGTGATATGAAATGCACTTGTGAATCGCCGACTACACCACTGGACGATGTTTCCTTTTTTTTTTGGTGAGGTAATGCAAATCTCATCAAAGCATCGTATAACGTATAAACGTATATACCACTAGTCCTCCGCTACCCTAGAAATACAAGACCATGTCTCAGTCCCGATCCTGATAACGAACTAAACTTAGTATTGACCTTCAGCGGCGGGTTGAGCCTCTTGAGGTTGTTGTTGTTGAGCGGGAGGGGGGATAGCTTGAACTTGGGGTTCTTTGTGTTCTGATCGGATCTCAATGGCACCTTCGGGTTTGGGTCTAAAAGTACACGAGTATCAGCCTGCCCAAGTGATGGTGACAAAGGATGTGGAAATGGAGGAATGTGATTACTCACTCAACCATGTTGATGACATCAGGCAAGTTCTTGGAAGGACCTTGTCTACCCTCTGGATCGAAGGGTTTCATGATCTTAACCTTGATACCCAACACACCTTGTCTAAGGAGAACGTGTCGGACAGCGTAATCGATGTAGTCGGCAGCGGGTTGACCAGAGTGAACCATGAATCCATCGGTGAATTTCATAGACTTGGCTCGGGCAGCTCTGAGTTTACCAGATACAACGACTTCACAACCCTTGGCACCGGATTCCATGACGAATCGGAGGACACCGTAACAGGCTCTGTCGTGGGGAACATCAATCGTCAGCGTATTGTTCTCTCGTGGTAAATCTTATAGACGAGAATGGATAAAGTGGTAGCTGATTATGGCAAATGCGGACCACACCCGTAGGATGCTTTGTCGGCGATGTGCGTGATACCGCACAGATCTTTGCTCTTCGAAAGAGATCCAAAAAACTCACCTTCGCATGGCAAGACCACCGAGTAACTTGTATCTGAGAGACTCAGCTTGAGCGACAGCTGATAGACCTCTGAATTGAACCTTCTCGGCGTAGAGTTCCAAAGAGTTTTCGGGGAACTTGAATCTCTTCTCAACCAAGGCTTTCAATTCTCTGATTCTTCTACCTTTCTCACCGAGAACATCTTGAGTGTGTGTGGCTCGGATGATGATTTCAGTTCGGGCGTGGGTAACTCGTACTTCACATCCTGAGTATCCCTCTTCAGCGAGTTCTCGAGTGCTAAATGGTTGTAATGAAGATCGATCGGAGCGTAGTGGTAAAGGATAAGGAAATGATAACATCAGCATTTATACTCTTTATGTCGTTTCCTTATATCCTTATATAATCTTGTTATCCCTCCTTGCGTGCTCTATATCCTGTGATTTCTTTCCCACATCCACGAACCACCCTTAAACACCTCTTCGATCAGAGAAACACACACTCACAAGAACTCGTTGAGCTCAGCTTGGAACACACCGTCAGCGACGAACTTTCTCTTCTTTGAGATTTGTTGGGAGGTGGCCATTTTGGTTGATTTTTGAGGGATAAGGAGAGAACCTTGCAAATGTGTTTAATCGATATGTGATGAAATGAACGAACGGTATGGGGCAGCAGGCAAGCTAGCAAGCAGCGACGAGCAGCATACAGAGACGCAAAGGTGCTATACATCGAAAATGAAAATGTCGATTTGGTAGTTTCTCCTCGGAGTTTGAAGAATGAAAACGGAACTTTGTGAGTGGCAGATCTGCACCAAGGTGCATCGCTCAGTTCCATCATTATCAGCCACATTGAGATTGGCTTTATCAGGCTGACCGATCCAGTCGCGTGTTTTGCCTAGGGGGGTCACTGTCTCTGTTCAGTGCGTCGTTTATTGACAGCTGCATTGCATGTAAAATGTCATGCACCTTACCATCATCCCACAACTGATGTCACCGTGTCATAGCCAGGGATCTATATAGCCCACTATGAAGCTCACTTTCAGGTGGCCAGGCGGATCCAATCCCGTATTCTCGTCTTTCTTGGGGCTGTTAGATATCAAGCTGGGTATGTGCTCTGGTCACCTTTCATACCTCTCATATGTGTTCATGAGCTGACTGGCTGCATACGATATCAGGTGCTGAGATCGTACTTCTCTTCGGAGTAAGTTGAGAACGGATTAAATGGCTCACTTCTAAGCTCATTGTCCTCATCTTCATAGCTGGTCAATAAAGTCGCCGGTTTATACGGGTTAATAACCATCTTGGTCGGAGGATCGTTCGTTCAGCTGTTGTTCTATGCTTATTCGACGGCTACACTATTCGCATTCCTGTGGGGACTGAAAGTGGTCAAGTCTGTGAGTGGAGTTTCATATCGCTATACCAGCGCAGTCAAGTTCATTTCAATCAATCACTCATATCTTTGTTAATCCTGGGTGCGATGTAAATAGGAATCAGCCTCACCCACTCTTCTTTTATCTCACTTATACACCTTCGATCATATTATCCTCACGATATTCCATTATGTCTTCTACCTGAATTATTGGTATGTCATCCCGCATGATGGACGACGAACCGCAAACTCGCAAGCACAGCAGGATATCATCGAATTGGCATTATCGCGAGGTGAAATCTCCCAACCGTCCACCGATCAGGATAATGAGGGGCTAGACGAGCTCAGAGCAGCGCTGGCAGGGGAGATATGGGAGAGGGAAAAGGTCTTTGCGGGTTGGACGTTGGTCGTCGGATGGTTAATAAAGGTTAGTCAGAGTTTACCTCTTTACCATGTATGATACCTCATTCATGAGGGTTACACCTTCAATCATCAACCTCAAAGATATGGTATGGTGTCTTGTGATATATAAGCTGATGCATGTTTTGATCACATTCATAGATCTACTTCATAATACTCCTTTACTCCTACGCTGCTCATCTGAAATCATCAACCTATCATACATTACCACTTACCTTCCGAGGGAAAGCAACTACCATTGCTCACCCAACCACGCAGGAGGATGAGATCGAACTGGCCAGAGCGGAGGAAGCTGCAAGGGTATCGTCCGAAGAGACCACTAAGAATGGTACAGGAAACAAAGGGAAGGGAAAGGCGAAAGGGAAGAATAATAATGAGGAGGATGATTTCTCTTGGGATTGATAGATTTAGACCGGGATGTATACAGTATCTCCTATGCATATGACAACACGACTATCATCCTTGGTCTGAAGGCTAGCATCAAGTTATATGCAAGCTTGAGATGGCAAGGTGGGTCGACAGTAAGATGTATAGGGTAATGCCACGTTTATCGGATCAACTTTAAAATGACTGGAAATCGATTGGATGATCTGGTGAACGTCATGCCAACATCCACTTTTTCAACATAACATCCCATCACACATTCCAGTGTTCCGTACTCGCCTCATCGTGCAACATTCTATCCTTCAATCTAGATACCCAGACACATCAATATTCCAAGCCTCTCACTCGGTTATCATCAGTGAATCGGCTCACTGGCAGTTTTGAAGAGGATCGTCGACCAGCAAATCAGATCGCATTCGATTAACATACCGAGGAAAACTCATAAAGTAAAAATCCAACCTCAGATACCTCACAATCATCTGTAAAACAAGCATACAAGATGAAGCTGGTCAACAAACATATTGAGAAGGATGGTTCCGTGAGTCATGTCACCATATCACTATAACCTCTCTTTCCACCTGCAACATGTGAGCTGATCATGATGAAATAGGGATATGTAACGCTTCGTCCGGAGGATGACGAAGATATGTGGCATGTATACAACCTGATATCAGAGGTATGCGAGGTTTTTTTTTCTGTGTTTGGTGCTCAATTCGACCTCTCGCTGATCCAAATACTCGCTATAGGGAGATCACGTTCGAGCCCTTGCCGTCCGTAGAGTCCAGACACTCTCATCGACCGGATCGTCCGATTCCTTCAGAGTCAAGACCAACCTCACCCTCGAGGTGACCAAGACTGCTTTCTCACCAGCCGCGTCATCTTCTCAGAGTAATGGTACGGGCGAGAAGAAAGAACCTACTGCGTCGTTGCAAATATCAGGAAAGGTGGTGGAAGAGAATGAATTTGTTAAATTGGGTGCTTATCATACTTTGGACCTTGAAGGTGAGTTAGATCAGGTGACATTGTACAAACCACATATCATTACATCATACCACCCGATATGCTCGTAAGGGAGGAAGAGGAGAAGAGACGTGATCAATCGGAATGGATCTCATTGCAATGAGCTGATAAGAGTGTATTCCCTTTTAGCAAATCGAGATTTCAGATTGACCAAAACTTCAGGATGGGATTCGATAGCTTTGGAAAGGATTCAAGAAAGTACACAGGAAGGTAGAGGTGCCGAATTGGGTGCGATTGTCTGTGGAGAGGGTGAGTCATTAGTCCCACCATGTCGTACAATCATCACACAATCTAGACCATCACCTCCAAGAGTAGGCGATATCGAGATCCAGTATATGAATACTGAATATATCTGACATTCCCTAGGTACCGCCGCTATATGTCTGTTGTCCGAACACATGACTACTGTCAGACAGAGGATAGAAGTATCAATACCTAGGAAGAGGAAAGGTGGTACGTCAGGACACGAAAAAGTGAGTACAACAATAGATCATTTAAATGATATGGAGACCCGACTGATTGTTGACACTTTACTAGGCAATGGAGAATTTCTTGTCTACTGTATATCAAGCGATTCTCAGATTGATACCTTATCAGGATTTAAAAGCTGTTGTCATTGCATCACCGGGATTTACTAAAGATACAGTGAGTCCGGTTTTCATCTCCCTACCCCCCTACTGTTTAGCAATTGAAGGCTGATACCTTGTTGTTGCATCTTAGTTATACGACTACATCTTCCAGCAGGCCAATCTGACTTCGAACAAACCGCTTTTATCGTCCCGATCAAAATGGATCAAAGTGCATTCCAACACATCGCACGTACATGGATTAGTGGAAGCACTGAGAGCACCAGAGGTGGCGAAGATGTTACAAGGGGCGAAATTTGCTAGGGAAGGGGTAGGGCTGGATAAGTGAGTGTGACGTTTTTGCCAATAACAAGGCCAGGAGTAACCCTCAAAAAAGCAAAGATGTATGTGCGAACGTTGACCGATTTTACTGATCATTTCGCAGATTCCACAAGATGTTGGCGACTGACGAACTTAGAGCATGGTATGGACCTGAACACGTCGCGTTGGCTGTTGATAGGGGTGCAGTGGGAACGTTATTGATATCGGATGATTTGTTCAGGTGAGTGATGAAACACGAACATGGAATTTAGAGACTTTGCCATCTTGTACCACTCCTTGATGACTGTTGAGTGCTCATTCTTTTCTTTTTTATCTGGATACGGGTAGATCCTCCGACCCAACTACGCGTAATCACTATGTCGCGATGGTCGAAGCTGTCCGATCCAAAGGTGGTGAAGCTCTGATATTCTCCTCGATGCACGAATCAGGTCAACAGCTTAATCTCTTAACGGGCATAGCGGCGATTTTGACCTATCCTCTGGATATTGAGGTTGTGGAGATGGAAGAGCGGGAGGAGAAGGAGAGGTTGGAGAAAGAAAAGAATGGCGGAGGGGACGAGGGGGATTAGTCAGAGATGGTTTGATTCGGTCAGATAAGGAAGGGCAAGATTTCGTACGAATATAGATACGTATAGAATTTGCGTTGATTTTTCGCATGAAACACTGTCGTACCACCATATTATCGGTCATGCAACTTAACATGGTACCATGCCAAACTTCGTTCAGCCAGCTGAAAGCTCGAAACAAATACTGCAATCTGCACAATTTAGGATTTTGACAAGAACTGCATACGATGCTCTAAGCTACTGACCTGTCTATCGTCCCATCCAACCACCATCAACAACCAAAGTCTCACCCGAAACGTAATCTGATGCTTTTGAAGCTAAGAACACCACTGCACCTTCGAAATCTTGAGGTGTACCCCATCTACCGGCGGGGATTCGCTCGAGGATCTGTCGGGATCTGACAGGATCGGCAATAAGAGCTTCGTTCATCTATAATACAGATCAAAACAATATATAAGCCAGGCTTCCTTTTATGGGAAAGATTGAGGGGAGAGAGGATGGCTTGAACTCACATCAGTAGCGATGTATCCTGGTGCGATACCGTTCACGCAAACTCCCTTTGATGCCCAACCGTTGGAGAATGACTTGATCTATAATACCCAACCAAACAATGAACGAATTAGCAGTTCCCCTCTACCATCTCAAGAGACACAAATACAGATAGTTTAAGAGTTTCACTTACAATACCTTGTACACCATGTTTGGCCGCAGCATACGCAACGACATTCAAACCACCCTGGTACGCGACAAGACTGGAGATATTGATGATTTTACCTCTTCCTCTTGGATTACCATCAACGCCACCTTCCGGTACAGCTTCTCCCGCTACTCCACCTCTAGATTCCAACATGTGTCTACCGGCATCTCGAGTGATGGTAAATACCGTATTGAGATTAACTTGAAGGACCTCTTGCCAATCGTCATCTGGGAAATTTTCTACCGGATGACGTCGTTGGATACCACCACAGTTCACTACTATATCCAATGTTCTTCCCAAATCTTTCGTAACGTGAGGAATGAGTTTAGCTACATCCGTTGAAGACGCCAAGTCGCATACTACGATATCCGCGTTACCGCCCTGTTTGATGATGTCGTCCTTGGTTGCTGTATTGGTATCGTTTCGCTGGACTAGAATTATATCTGCGCCTGCCTTTGAGAGAGCGAGAGCGAGACGAGCACCGATTCCTCGGGTGGCTCCTGTGAGACTGGTACGAACATAGATCAGCGATGCTTTGTCTTGAAGGTGATACGGTGAAGGGGTTGGACAGGATGATTGGAAGAGCGACTGGCAACTCGACGTTGTAGATGGCATGAAGAGTGGATGTACACTCACAGAGCTGTCTTGCCCTTCAATCCGAAAAGTTCATCTATGTATGATGACATCTTGTTTCTGTAACTGTAGTAGCTTATGTGAGACAAGAACGACAAGTCCTCATTCACCTTTTAAGAATGTTATATACTCGTCCGAAAGCACGAAATCATAACACAGACTGCAAGGCGGATCTCACTTTCGGTCCGGTACAACCGGTCAAATCCGTTTCAAGCCGTTGCTCCTCCTTCCACCAGGCGGTCGCGTGTGAAGCACATGGCTAGGAGCAGGGCGATAAGAAGGGGTCAAGTTGGAACAGCTGATTGGTCGGATTAACCGTCGATAAATATACCAATCAATCTCAGGAACGCGTCTTGCTAGTTGGAGGAAAGAGAAGAAGGATTTTCAAGATTATGACGTGTGACTTTACAGGCCTCTGAAGCAGTTTCGTTATCTACACGAGGATGGATGTTTGGTTATCGACCGGTCGCTAACGAGTGGAGAGCAAGCTAGAGGTTACTCTATCAGCACCAATCAGCTCCAACGGCTCAGGTGAATCGATATAACTACATCCTACCCACACCTCGCAGCCCAAAGGACGGTACGATTCAATCAACCAACCTAGAGCCTTTCCTTCTCCTTTCACCGACATACAAATAGTCAAATCTCATCCAGTCAATTTCACCCACTGGAAGATACGAACGTTGTGGGGGAATATTTCTATCAGCCTACCCCATCTAGAATAGAGGCAAACGGAACTCGGTCTAAGTCTAGGTCCATAGTGCCGCTTTGATCCATCCTTTGGTATTTGTGTTTGATCTCTTAATTGCCATCAATCGAACAAATAGAGATCCAATTCATCAAACCATCAAACGAGCAATGAGCCCGACCGAGTGACTCATCATCCGATGACATCAGTCCACGTACACACATAGGATAATTACGAAACGCACGAGCCTATTCACATTTCATATTCACGGTATAACATCATCCATCGACATCCATTATCCCAAGACACTACCAGTACCTCTCTCACTCCCGTGGCTTGTATGGTATAGTTGAAGTACGCAGTTCAACATGCCAGCTAGGGATCCAGCAACTTCACCTCATCTACCTACCAACCTCCCTCAACCACAACCATCTCATTCACCCATCTTACCTACGCACCAGCAACAACACCCTCAACAACCACGACCGTTATCACCCGACCCATCTGCTTCGGCATCGGCATCGTCATTCTCACTTCGAAGTGCTGAATCTCCCACACCTGATCAACAAGGAGGGACGAGTTATTTTTCAAAGGTATTCAGATCAGTCAGCATAAGTCATTCACAGCAACAGCGTCCAATGGGAAATGACCTCAATAGCGATGCTGGTATCCCGAATGTTGGGATGCATTCTGGTAGAAGGATAAGCAATGATTTCCATCAGAGTGGTAATGGTAACAACAGTCACAATGAAGAGTGAGTACCTCAACGTCACGCGCATGTCTTTGGTTTTTGTGTTATCATGATACAGAAAAGTGTTATCTTAATTTCGTCATCATGCACCATTCTGATTGTCTCTCGTTTATGCCCTTTTCAACACACAACTGTGCAATCTATAATCTATAATCCATAGTCTACAATCATACCAACTCAACTACTCGTAAACCAGCACAACTCCCATGGCTAACGCTAATCTCCCTTTTCAAATCACACAGTCGGATAGGTTTAGGAAACCCACCTCATAATCATTCATCCAACACACCCCAATCAATCCGAGATTCCACAGCGAGACTCGCGTCTTTGTCATTTTCCTCTCGAAATCGAGCGACTTCGTCAGCGGGTGATTCATCTTTCAGTCATTTCCAACCTTCAGTCTCACCTTTGGCTTCTCGTCAAGCACCATCGTCTTCAACCTCTATACCGAAACAACAACCAGCAGCAGTAGTAGGGAAAGTGAACAAACCTGTCAATCCCAGCCATTTGAATCCTGCTATAGCGATTGGTCAAAAGACTTCTCCATCCTCGGACGAATCTAATGTGAATGGAACAGGCGTATCACCATATGCGGGACAAAGATCAGGTTTGAGTATGATGTTGGAACGAGCTAAAGAAGCTGAATCCACCTCAAATTCAGCCTCGACATCGACTAGTGCAGGTGATATGTCAAGAAGACCACCTAGTGCAGCTGCAAGTGACAATGAAGCAGAAGGAGAGAGAACACCTGTACCTAGTAGGAAACCATTGATCGAAGTTGATTCAGAGGTAGTATCGATATCAAGTTCCAACAGTCGACCTTCTTCTAAACATGCTTCAGCTTCTTCACTCAGAAGGTACCTAGCAGATGAAGTAGCGAGAGAAGATGTGGAAAGGGCCAACGCAAACGCAGATGAGAATACACCTTTACTGGCTAATGGAAATGGATCAGAAGGGAAGAAGAAAAGATCATGGGCCAGTCAGAGTCTATCAGATGTTAAGACCTGGAAGAACAGTTTGAGTAAATTATCACCTAAAGATGTCGCCAAGGGCATTATAGTTGAACCCATCAAAACTATTCCATCGGTCGTTTTGGGTTTGTTGTTGAACGTTTTGGACGGTGTTAGTTATGGTATGATCTTGTGAGTTTGCCTATCCCAATGGGATAATGACAAGGAACAGGAACTGACTCATTGATATAATGATTATGACAGGTTCCCGGCAAACGCCGTATTCGTAGATTTCGGTTCATTAGGTGTATCAATGTTCTTCGTCTCGTGAGTGGATTTGGTCAACAAGTGACGTCTTCCCAAAATGTGCCAATGACAAGCTCACTGTATTGCTCAATCCGATAGATGTATCGTCTCTCAACTGGTATTCTCGCTGGGAGGCAGTATCTTCCCAGGTGGTAACGGTTCAATGATGATTGAAGCTGTGCCATTCTTCCATATCTTGGTCAACACCTTTGAAGCTGTGATAGGCGATGACGTGAGCAAAATCTCACTATTTTTGAACATAACAATGGAGACTAACCTATCTCATTCGGTATACAGGACAAGGCTATAATCGCCACGACAATGGTTGCTTTCGCATTCAGCTCTATTCTCACGGGTGAGCAAATAACCATTAGTTGACAATTTGTCCATGCTAAGTCTGACATACTTCTTCAGGCTTGGTCTTCTTCGCTCTTGGTGCTTTCAAATTAGGTGGTCTGATAGGTTACTTTCCTCGACACATCCTTGTTGGGTGAGTATCTTGGACTGAGAGCTGTTTGATACATACTAAATCTCACTTTGGATAGATGTATTGGCGGAGTTGGTATCTTCCTTATCGAAACAGGATTAGAAGTCTCTCGAGGTCTTAAAGAAGAAGGGTTCGAATATAACCTTGCAACGTTGAAGTTATTCTTCGAATCCGGTCATGTGATCGCATTATGGACGATCCCCTTGGCTCTCGCGATTTTACTCCGAATCATCACTCATTTCTTCCACCACCAGCTCATCTTCCCTGCGTACTTCTTCGTAGTTCCCTTGATATTCTATGGAGTGGTGTTGATTGGAAGATGGGATCTGGATTATTTGAGACAGACAGGATGGGTATTCGATGTAGGTAAAAACACTCAGAGTTGGTGGAAATTCTATACCTATTTCGTGAGTCCACCTTCCCCAGTTCTCAACCCGTCATGTTACGATACGCTGGTGAACTCACAAAATGATTGCTTCAAGGACTTCCGTAAAACCCACTGGGGGGCTTTCTGGGAAGCCATGCCTACTCAACTCGCTTTGGTATTCTTTGGTATCCTCCACGTACCGCTCAACGTAAGTGTCGACTCTTTGTGTGGGCGATCTCAATGATGCTTGTCACCAAGATATGTTAGACTTCTGTAAGAGTACTTGTGCTCGCAGTAGAAACTTCTTAATGACTTCTGAGAGATTCTACCCTGCTTCAACTCTGTTATTTCAACAACCAGCTTTCTCTCTCGAATATGTCCAAGTGCAGTTGGCTGATGACATACATCCCCGACTATAGGTCCCAGCTCTGGGTGTTTCATTGGCTGAAGATAATGTCAAGCTCGATCGAGAATTGGTCGCCCATGGTTTCTCGAATCTCGCGGCTGGGCTAGTCGGTACTGTGAGTCCAGCTTGATGATGCATGAGTCAGCGCAATGGAGCAGACACAACTGATCAATGACAACACAGGTACCAAATTACTTAACCTACGTGAATACCGTACTGTGTGAGTACTCGAATCTATCAACCAGATACCTTGCTGATATAGTTATGTAGTCTACCGAGTTGGTGGCGGTTCTCGATTATCTGGATTGCTGTTGGCAGCTGCCACAGCAGCCATCATGATGGTCGGACCATCGGTCATCGCTGCTCTACGTGAGTTTACTGTCCATTCCACCACCGATTTATCAGCAGTGCTGATGATTCACTCTCGAATAGCTGTCATGGTTGTCGGTGCATTGATCTTCGTGCTTGGTATCGATCTGGTCATAGAAGCTGTATGGGATACCAGAAATCGGGTGAACAAATGGGAGTATATCACTATTTGGGTGATAGCGATTGGAATGACGATGTGAGTGATATATCCACTCGATCCTCCCCGAACCAGCAACGCTGACACGTCAAACGACAGATTCGACTTCGTGATCGGTTTGTTACTCGGTATCATCCTTGCTTGTATCTTCTTCGTCGTCCAGAGTTCCCGCAGGAGAGCCATCAGGACTGTATTCAACGGCGCCACTGCTCGATCAACTGTACGACGACCAAAGTCGCAAAGAGAGTTCATCCAACAGGTAGGATCGCAGACTTATGTCATGAAGTTACAGGGCTTCTGTGAGTGAGCTGTCGTCTGCGCACGACCTGTCTCCGCTGACACTTCTGCTGCTTAGTGTTCTTCGGTACGATCACCTACGTAGAGAGCGAGATCCGTCATCTCCTCGATCTGGCCAAATGGCAACACGACCCTATCCGATTCTTGATCATCGATCTTCACTTAGTCCATGGAATGGATTTCTCTTCGGCAGAAGCGTTCGTCCGTGTGCAACGACTGTTAGCCGCGAAGGATGTCTTACTCATCCTTTGTGGAGCGGCTCCCAATGGATTGGTCGGCACTGCACTACAAGCTGTAGACCTATGGGCGGACAGGGAAGGTACCAGGGTAGAAGTATTCGTGGGCTTGAATGATGCGCTAGAATGGACGGAGAATGCTTATTTGTGAGCTTGTCTGAATACTTTGTCGCAAGACAAGGGTTTTAGCTGATATCGGTGTGATAGGACCGCATTCTATGAGAATCAGCGTTTGATCGATCAAGAGGCATCCACAGCACAGGTCATCGATTTCCCAAAAATCGCCAAACCGCCTTTCTCACTGGCCGAGTCGTTCCAAAACTCACCGAGGAGAAGTCATCTGGTCAAAGCTGGAGGAGACACTTTACCGAGATGTGAGCGACCACTTCTCAATTGTCTGACAGATGTGAGATGCCATGCTGATGTGCCTTCTGTAGCTACTTTCCCATCCCCACCTAAACCCGAACCATCCTCTTTACCAGACCTATCTACGATCCAGCCCTTACAAATTCTATACCAGACATTCGAACCGTACCTTGAGTATACATCTTCTTCAGGAGGCGAAGGAGCTACAAAAGATTCTGATTTCCTTCATGACCTCGTACCGTTCTTCAAAAGAGAACAGATCTTATCTGGAGATACATTATGGACTCAGAACGATCTGGCAGACGGATTATATTTGATTGAATCCGGTTGTCTGCGTGCGACTTACGCATATGATGATCATACGAATTTAGTTCAAGAGACGATGGTGGCCGGAACGATCGCTGGAGACTTGAGTACGTTGAGTGAAATGAAGAGGAATTGTACGGTTGTTGCGGAGCGGGATTGTGTACTTTGGAAGATGGATGTAGACAGTCTAAGCAAATTGGAGAATGAGAATACAGAGGTGGCAAGGAAGTTCATAAAGATCGTTTTGAAAGGTGAGTACGATATTGCGATAAGATATGACGCAGTTGAGAACCAGAAAGAGATGGAAAGCTGATGATGATGATGGGATCATGGTTATGATTATAGCTGTTGCGGAGGAACATGAAGTTTTGACTTCACACTTGATAGCTGTTTTGTCATAAAAGCAAAATATGGGTAGTTGTATCATTGTGATTGTTGCATTTGGGTCTGATTCAGTAGCTTAACCAAATAGGAAGTGACTTGATGAGTGGATAGATAGTATGACGACTGAACGAACAAAACATAGTAAAAGGTAATGAAGAGCGAAGATTCGCGGTGAAATGCATATATTCTCGTTGTTGCTATATGAAAAAAGATGATATGATGAAGACAAGGAATGATGAAGACTCACATGAAATACTCAGCACTACATTTTCTCTAGATCGATCATTGATTTAACGATGATATCTGACGAATGCATTTCCAACATCTAAGATGATCCAACACCAACTGAGCGACTAGTGTCCGTGTCTTTCTTTTTCCTCACTATTGCTTGAGGACTGCATAGGGAGCGAAGGTATTTCGGAGACAGATGAGGGTAAGGTTCATCGGGCTCTGTAGAAAAGGGGATGGTCAGTTTGGAATGTGATACCATTGGATGTCGACAGTTACAGGAAGAGATAAAGAGGGGAAGAGGCGAAGAGGGGAAGAGGCGAAGGGAGGGAGGGAGAGAGAGAGAGAGAGAGAGAGAGAGAGAGGAAACATACCATCGCATTCAGCAAATCACGAAGTACATATCAGAATTGCTTTCCATCATCTTCAGTAATGATGGGTTCAGATCCGCTGTATGAGTAATCAGTGTTTTCTTTGAATGCACAAAGCGGCCTATTGATATTTCACACTACGACTGTATATCCCACAATGGTTTACAATCACGGGTAACTTTCTATTTTGCGCCATAGGTGAGTCCCTCTCAGATGAAGCAGCTTTAGCAGTCAATCGAGTGGAGCATGAGCATCATCTGGTGAAATTCATGAACACCGTAAAATCGAATGATCCATCAGGTAAGTACGCACTCTCGATGGTGCTAATGGTCAGTACGTCAACCCTCATTTATCCCCTCTTTCCCAAACCCCCTTTTTCACTAAGATTTGCCACAGCCTCCTTCTGCCTCATGCACCAAGCCTGGTCTTCTTCTTGCCCCACTTTACTTCGAGCAAACTAGATCTCATGTCCCTCAAACACGGACACGACCTCCTCATCAAGGGTTAATTTGATGGTGTTGGTTGCCTAGTCCACGACTCATCCAGACCTGATCAAATGGTCAGAGCGTTCATCGTGATCACGAGTAAATCGTTGTGCTGTTGATTAATTAAAGCTACGCTTTGATCTTCTTCTTGAGCTTTTTCATCATGATATTTGTGTGTTGTGTAGGAGTAAGGGATCGATCATCGTACCTTTCTCATGACTTGTATGACGTTGAGCACCCAGCCCAGCCCTAGCTAATTATTCGGATGATAAAGCCGACGTGTGCGCTTCAAGACGACTCAGAGATGACCAGAGGGACACCATTGTATCTTCCGAGACAGATGTCGAGATATCGAGAATACAGTATGTTAATCATTCCATATACGACCAGATCTATACCAGCCATCTATCCATCTATCGACATTCCGCTGGAAAGATTCATTCGTGTCCTTGGTTCTTGAGTCCATTTACGAGATACCTCTTCCTCTCTCTTTAGACATTCTAACGGCATTTGAGATTTTTGAATGAGCTCATGAGACATGATCGAGAAAGTCCAACTCCGATTCTTTTACTCCGGTCAACTTGCTGGACATGTAGCAGCATTGAAAGAAAGATACCGATTTGAGCGGATGGAAACATGAGACAAACCGGTTTGCGATTTGTTATATCAGATGATTCAGTGATCGAGCGAGACTCGGCGAGCGTGAAGTAGTACATGTAATAGGACAAGTAAGTGACTTTAACCGTGTTGACCTCTAGGAGACACATGAGGAATGTCTATATAGGGTACAGAATAACAAGACTGACTATACAAAAACTCTATTGCCGTGCCTCTTTCATCCATAAGGAACCTTGTTCATATCGTCCTATTGTAGTCCTAATCTTTTCAGTCATGTCTCACTCATCTGTCGAGACGGACTGAAGATCACACTCTGTATTCCAGAGCGAGCTTGCAAGAACATGGTTTTGGTCGATTTGGTTTCGGTCCTGATCAACAGGTTCAGGGGACAAGGGCAGGAGCGAAAGTGAACCAGCCGGAAAACTACCCCTTTTGGTCTATCCCACGGGTCGATGAGTTCGACACGAGAGAGGGATCGATCGTGCCTGTTTTTCCCATTGGGCCTGGGAGAAGGACATACGACATCCTCTCTCTCCCCATGTAAAGCGTGTCCATTCAGTCTAGACATTTTCTCATTTGATACGTCATTCAGTCATGTCATGCCATTTCTGGCCTGCACTGTTCTCCCCAATTAGGGACCGTAGATGCAATACTAACTACTACTGATGAATTAGAGGATGAGCTATTCAAACTTGATTCAGAGGTTATTGTCATTTTCTTCTCCTTGCTCTAGTCCAAACAAAAAAGCCTCTGTCGATCTGCTGGTGTTACACCCCCTTAAAAACCCATTCTAACCCGATTCCGCACCTCGCACCAGTCCATCATTTCTATAGCTTTGTCATCCGCTTCAACCGGAATTGGTTATTTTCCCTTCCGTTCCTGACAACTTTGCCGTACAAACGTCTGAATAAAGTTTGGCATTTTGTATAAACCGAATTTACTCTTCAGATCCTAGGAGTTCAACAAGAGGGGTCTTACAGCATATACAGTAAACACGCGTACGGTACAGGATACAACGATACAGCGACAGAACGGCATCATCGGCAAGGGAAGCTTTCAACTGGTGAACAATCCTACAGACAAAACATCATCTGTTATCCCTCTGAGACTTACTCATTGAGTAAGACCCAATTAATCCGAAAACTTTAGTCTCAACTCAACTCAGCTGTCTGTTTCTGCATCTGCAGTCAGGTCTTGATTGACAGCTGGATGTTCCCTCTTTGAATCCGATCCCAATCCATACCAGGGTCAGGGACGCACTCGATATCCTATTCCCTGTATCCCTCTCAGTCAGGGAGACAAGAAGTAGAAGCAGAAGAGAAACCTCGAACCAATTTTCCTCCTTCGAGATTACATTATCAATTTCATCCTTGATCGTCTTTCCCCCTTGCCCTTCACCCCGTTGGTCCCCTCCGTCAGCGGCTCATCACTCCCAGTTCCAGTCCAACGTCTTGTAACTGTAAAACAACGGAACAAACCAAACCATACGAGTATTCGACAGTAATCAAACAAAAAGTGAAAAACTCCTCATCAACCATTACTCGGTAATCCCAGAATATCATACTTTTTCACCTCGTCGCACTTGGTATAACAATATTCCTTCTCGACTACCACTCGACTACTATAGAATTATAGACTTGCAATAGAGCTCCCCGCCCACCTCTTCGCGTCGCTTGATAACCAACACTCACATCGCCAAACTCGTCATCTGAAGATTGTCATCCCCTGGTTCCTGTAGGATTTCTAGCACGGATACAAAACCGGATCAATATCAGTTCGTTTTGTGTGTTCAATCAAGCTCAGAACCGCTCGGGCCTTCTCATTCTCAGCAAGAGGGTCAGCTACGGAGTATCTCTGTGTACAGCATCTTTCGGTCTCAGCATAAAATCAGGACACCACCCACTCCACTGTTTTAGACTTTCTCCTAAAGGACTATCTATCACTTTGATTGAAGATTCTTTAACCCTTTGATACGTTTGATGGAAAAAAGAGGACTACTTTCATCGGTCGTCAATCAGAAAATTAGCCGTTTGGATCATACGTGAGTTGATGTGATGATCCCTATATAGATGAACGGCTATCATCGCTGCATTCGTTATAGTTCTATGATATCTTTTCTTACCTTTTGACGTCTCTCTTTACAGACGAAATATATACAACCGCCACCTTCCCAGGAGCTCCAACAATTTGTCAATAGAAGAAATGAACGAAGGTCATTATCAACCTCAAGGTAACGGTTACGATGGTAGGGCCGCTGAGGGAAGAGACAGGAGAGATCAAGTGAGTCCAAGTTTTTCTGCATCATCATCATCATCACCAACGCCGTCTTCGCCGTTTTTTTTTTTTCATTTTGAGTTTGGATTCATTCGGAATTTTCATTATCGTTTTAATTCTATTACTTTTTTTTCACCTTTTCCAATAATCGTGGTGATGATGAAGGTTCAAACGAATCGATCAATTCACCCGATTTCTTATTTGAGTGATCACTCACCGGCCGGGTCTTATGTCAACATCATGTCCGTTCGAACGAGTAAAGGACGTCGATGAGGTATAGATGGAGATGATGTGATTACCTGCTTTGACCGTCCATCATTCCATCTTAGTCTCTTTCCCTGTGTTTTGATGGTAATCTTAACATCAGACACAAAATTGAGGGACGGTCTTTTCATTATGATGGAGCTAGCTGTGCGGATCAAAGGTTTCTTGTGTGTATCCGACAATGCGCGGAGAGAGGGGAACGGTTGTTGTGTGGGTTTAGCAACCCACACCATCAACATGACCTTTCTGGGTGGGGGAAAAGGAGCAAAGGCATCTCGAGATCAAGATCGATCAAAGGTCAACGATCGAAAGACAATACGAATGTTACAGTATTTTCTTCTGTCTCGTCCCTCGGTCCGATACTCCCCTCCTTCAACTCTTACTATCTTCTCACTTGATCTACCTGCTAAGGTTCCCCTTTGATGTCTCTCTGATATCCCTTTCCATGACACGGACCGTTCTATCTCCCTGTGATTCCCCACTCTTGACATGACAATATGCCTTCACGTCGTTACACTATCTCTAGTCTCTAGCTTCCATCATCAATCATCGAGGGTCGGGTGGATTGTTCATGGATCTAGCATCATGTAAACATATAAAGATGATACGATCGTCGCTTCCCATCTTGATTTTCGATCTATCGTTTTTCATCTTCTCTTCATCGGTTGCCACGATCATCGTCACCATCTTGGTTACAGCTTTGACCCTCAACTCATACTATATAAACCGAGATCATTTCACTTACGATTGATCCCCTCTGCTATCTGATTATAGTATCAGCAACAGACCTACCAACAACCACCTCCTCAATCACCTCCTACCTCAGCATCGCCCTTTGCCTTTGCTCCACCACCACTCTCATCTATCCCTGCATCTGGAACCTCGCGACCGGTCTTGTCGTCCCATCATTCCGAACCAGCTGGCATCAATCAGCAATACCCATATTATCAGCAAACGCATAAGATCGCTGGGCCTACTTATCCTACATACGCAACAAGCGCACCAATGGCGTATAGAACATATTCAGGAGAGACGGAGAGACAATCTCCGATCCAACCTCCACTGACGCGCACACCCAGCTTGTCAATCGTACCGACGAGTTCAGTCCCCTCTCAATCAAGTCCCATCACTGCTAGCTCTTACTCTCCTTATGCTCACACTCGCCAAATACCTACCACACAGTATGGTACTCCCGCAAGTCAAACACAATCTTCACCACGAGCCGGTGTTTACCCATCGAGCTATTACACCACACCTTACTCACAACCTTCTTCTGCCGATATGCCAAGATCCCTTTCTTACCCTTCAAACTATTCTGCACCTTATCCTACCTACCTACCATCGGTGTCTGCTCCTTCTACCTTACAGCAGCCTCCCCTGCTACGACACAACACCATGGCTGCTTCCACGATCGGCATGGATATGAGACAGAATCCCAATCTCGGTTATTCTTTCGCCAACAGACTACCATTGGTAGACAGGCCTTTCAAATGTGATGAATGTGTACAGAGTTTTGTGAGTCACTTGGCCGACATCAGTATTCTTCAATGACTAATAACCTGTTATATAGAACCGTAATCACGATCTAAAACGACACAAGCGAATCCACCTTGATGTGAAGCCATTTGGGTGTGACAAGTGTGGTAAAACGTGAGTCCACACCTTTCAGATTGATCTGGATATGCGTCGCTGACCATACGTATAGCTTCTCTCGTAAGGATGCCCTACGACGACATTGGCTAGTGAAGGGATGTCGAGGTGAAGAAGGGGCTACAGCTCCAATCAGTATGTTTGTGTTGTACTTTCATCTTGCGGATCGTTCCTCGTCACTAACGAAAGATTTCTGGTTCTGCGCCCCCTCTTCCTTTGGGTTTATCAGCTCCGATGTACCCTATCAATTCACAACCACCCGCACTATCTCCACCTACGCCTGAGCATCCTAGCATCTCGCCAACCGACCATGTGACAAGTGTCGTAACTCTACCCGCGACTTCATCCTTCTCTCATCCCTCTGCACCGCCTAACCTATCGAGCTTACCTCCACGAGACTCGTCCGAACCGTCTCAGATCATCGTAACCCCCGATGAGATCGGACAGCAACAACAACAGCAGATGGCCAGGGTAGTCAGTGATATGGGTGTACCCCAATCTCTGGCTGAACCACTAGTCATCGATACATCTCTAGGCAGGACCAATAGCTCGATGGGCGAGACACCCGATGGATACTTTGAAGGTGTGGTGGGGTTGAAACAAGATGGTTCAGCCATGTTAGATAACTCTTCTGGAAACTCCTCTCCATTCACCAGATTCCCTAGTTCACCTTCTAACGCTACGCATCATCATCCGTATCGAAGACCTTCGGCGATGCCTTCTCCGGGACAAAGGACCAACCAATCTCCAATTGGTGGTAGGACATTCGCACCTGGTAGTCTAGGAGCGGATGGTAAACCAGTATTCGCCATGCCTTTCACGCCCAGTGGTCAATCTTACAGCCTCCAACAGACTGATGGGCTCCTCGCACCACCACTTGAGACGGGCGCCAAGATGGAGAAAACACTCAGTGCGGACGCTATGCCTGAATCATGGCAGAGGTGGTAAGTGGAATCATAAACACTTCACAGACCAAATGGCTGACATTGTGGAATCACATATAGGCACCGCCCGTCTTTCCCATTCCCTGCTCCTCCAGGTGTAGGATACACTTATGATCCTTCTAGTCCTATTGACGTCGGAGCTCAAGGTTTCAGTCAATAATCTCATTCATTCATCTATCTTCTTATTTTTCCCATCTCATCACTTATCTATCATTCCTGTTTCTATTCCTATAAAAATGTTTATCATATACCAAAGCTTGATGGAAGCCTTCTCTTCTTTAAATCCTTCTTATAATATGTTTATAGTATTACTTGCTGTTTTTGTTTTTTTCTCATCTCGACTCGACTTGACAAGGGACTTTTTGGGCTTTCCGTTTGTTCTTTTTTTTTTTTTTTTAAAAAAACGATCTTTCGTTTCTGTTTACTTGTTCAAGATAGGATGTGGGTGTTCGTTTGGTTTTTTTGTTTGATCATCATGGTTTAGATTATCCCTGTTAGGTTAGTTTGGTTGATTATTGGTCATGTCGTCTGAATGCATAAGTACCAAATGTCGCTTGGCCTGCACAATGATGTCGAATATCTGATCGTTCGTCATGCATCACGAAGTGTATTGCGGAAAGTATTATTCAGTTGTAACTAGTTGTAATTGTAAAAAAATGATTATGATAATTGCTCTTTTCTTAAACCCCCATCCACTCTTCCCTCTACAGTAAATAGGTAGTCACGTCTTCTCACATTCACGTTCACTCCAAACTATTGATTTGATAATAATAATCTATGAACAGATAAATTCTCAGATCTCACCATACCTTTCACCCCATCGCATCCACACTTCGATGTTCTGTCTTACCCAGATCGTCTCCATTGTCACGGATGTGATACGCCAGGAAGAAGAAATGAGTTTAATACTATGGCGACATACGATGATCAGCTAGGTAATTGGAATGTAGAGACGACGTTGACTTACTACATAAGGGATAATCTTGTAAGGGACTTTCTCGCAGTACTACGAGTAATGAACTCATGTGATGAGCTTCTATCCGATTTGAGATGTACGTATGTAACTCACCTTATCCCAATCTTTCCCGTACTTGTGTCTACAAGCTCCATCATCTCTGATTTGTCGATGGACCAGGAGGATCACAAAATAGACGATGTAGTAATATGTTAATGGCGTGGAGAATCCTGTAGGAAGACACCATCCTAGACTATAACATCGACCAGAACGGATGTCAGCATTTTACAGTTCTGACTCTGCTAGCGGTCTGTACTCACGCCATAAGCCAATCACCAAAGTAGTTCTACGAAATCACAAGATATGTCAGCTAACATTCTTCATTTTGAATAATGAAGAGTCAACTCACAGGATGCCTTGATCTACCCCACCATCCTGACGTCAGAAGCTTTGTCCCTCGCTCGGTAGTCATATATTCAAGGTCTACTCAGATTCACAGCATTTTTATCAGCGCATGCTCTTGCCAAGGTGTAAGTCAATACTAGACGTCTACTAACTCTTGGGGTTCTTTCCAGCTCTGAAATTGCCCTTTTCATTATTCGCCTGTCTAAAGATATAGTTCCCAATCAAGGTAATAGCTACTACGACCGAGGTGTAGATGGGACCCATATGAACAGGGTTGAAAGCGAGGAAACGAGCTTGGAGACCATAAGTGAATGGAACCCAGGTGAGATCACCCATCGAAAGCATGAAGCCGAATCCGTCGGTGGTTATGTCCATTTGGTTTAGGATTGTGTGCTGGACAAGGTAATCAAATGTCAGCGTCTCATTGGATGCACTTCTGATATGAAGTTGGTTGTCAGTGGAAAGTAGGGGAAGATTCTCGCACTCACTTCTTGGATCAAACAATCGACGGTATACCAACCTTCGAAGATCAATACGACCCACATAGAGTCTGTGATCGTACCGAGACGAAGGTACTGTTCGCACGCGCAGGAGATATTGAGTATTAACCAGAGGATCATACCTGGTCGTACTTCGTTGAAAGTCTTGATATCGAAAGAGGGGAAAAAGGGAGGATGGGGGTTGAGTGGTCTGCCCATGAAGAACTACACGATAATTGAGACAGGATAAGAATTGTGCTCTCATACAACGATATCGTGGAGAGGAAGGTGATGAGATATATCTAGTATGAGAGGAGGAAAGGTAAACTTACATCATAAATGAAATTACCAGAATTACCACCCAAAGCTAACAGCTCTCCATTATAATAACTATATCCATATACCCACAAAGCTTGGAAAGTAGCCATAGCCAAACTTGATGATACCAATGGGACCCAGTGATCGTATAACCAGGTGAAAAGCTCGATACCACCTGGGTTGAGGAGAACACCGACTGAGAGACCGAGAGTGAGGATGAGAGTGTATAAGCCTGACCACAAAAATACGATATCAGCATATGATACAAAGAAAGGATTGTCCATGCGTGACTCGTATGGCAGAGGAACAAGGTATGATGTGTTGATCTTGAGTTCAACAACGGAAAGACAATTTGACATCTCTACTCACCATTCATCTTATAATTCTTCCTCGTCCCATCCCTCAGCAGATTCCCTTGGATCACATCTCCAGGTAGCACCTTCCAACACACGATGCAATAAGCATACCATCCCAGATACACCGCGAAAGCCTTCCATTCCCATAGGTAACCCGCGGAAGATGGGAAGTTGCCTACGAGGCTCCAAGCGTATTTCCAACCTGATACAGTAGTGGGCGTACATCCCACAGCATCATTACAGGTATAGAAGAATATGTAGGTGAATAACGGTGCGAGGAGGGTGATGCCGAAAGTACCGATCGGACCGAAGAATTCCTCTGGCTTGGACCGGGGGTTGAGTTCCTCGTATGTCAACGGGATGGGATGGGCAGGAAGTGTGAGATGGGTGGTGGCTGTTATCACTGTTGTGGTTGTACCTTCCTCCCCTGTGGAGGGTTGTGAATCTGACATGGTGTGTGAATGTCCACTATATATGACGGGATGTAGGTGTATGTGATGTCAGGAGAGAAAGGGAATGAGAAGATCAAGTTGTTTATCGATGTCGATGAGATGATGAGATGATGATGGTGGGTGAATAAAGTTTACTGGTTTTATACTTTTACTCTTTGGCGCGTAACTTACACCTGGTCATCATCATCGAGCGGAATGGATGAAATGGTACGATAGATTCATACTGGTGATATGGTACGATGTAGTTGACACATTGACAATGCATGCAATCAACTTGGTGATGCTTCAATTGAGATGCGTGCCAAGAGGTCAGTCGAGAAAACAATCAGACAAAATGAGGTACATGCATGGTATCGTATGGTGATTGAGGAATCGCATTCCAAGTCTTCTTCACCTATCATATTCCACTGATCTTCTCAGCCTCCAACAGTTCACTCAGCCAGCTACCTAGCTTTTTCTCCATCACAAGTAATAGTTTACTGGCATATGGATCGAGATTAGGTCCGCTCTGGGAGGTCATTGAGGAAGGTAAAGATAGAGAGAGGTGTATCTGGTTATTTGGGAATTTACGAGCTGTGATTAGGCAGATATATATCAGCATGATATCGATCATAGCAATATGAGAAAGACACAGTCAAATCATTGGGTTAAGCCGACCAGATGGATATACTACTTGGCGAATTGACGCATTGTCTATAATCAAATGAACTCACCCAACCGCTGAGACATGCCCAAAGCATGATCATTCGCCGTAGCTCTGTACACCGATGTGGAAGTGACGGGTATGTTCTATAACATTTCATGATGCAGTGTTAGTATTGCCATGAGAGGCCTTGTTGGGGAATGATAGCTTACCCCTCTTGATGGCATAGCTACCGCCCAATCATTAGCCAACTTTTTCTCAGACACTACTACATTTCCATCCCCCATCGCGGTCGGGTCGGATGGCGTTCCAGTCCCTGCCCATATCATCAATGTGTCTACCAGCCTAGTGAGGTGGAAGACAAATGAAGGTGAGTTCGGTGTGGGGGAGGGAAGGGTCGAATGATATGTTTTTATAGCTGGCTCAAGAGACATCTTTTTGCCTTGTTCCTCGGATCCTCTTTAAAGATTTGTTCAAGCTGTATCTCTTGATTCCTGTTATCATTGACTATCCGATCCAATGGCCTTTTGTGGGCTGCTGCGTGTGATCGTGAGGAGAGAGGATAATACTCTCGTACGGTGGGTAAGAAGAACAACAAAGCGGTTCAACCTCCACTTTGGCTTGCATGAACGTCACTCAGTGCTATTCATTCACGCCCTGTTCTCGGACTTCTCTCTCTGACTCTCCATCATCCACCTTTTCAACTCCCTAGTACTGGCACATAATCCTTTCATACTGCAGCCCATGAATATGGCCGAGCTCACTCCACCTTCATCACACAACTCAACTCCCGTCCGCCCACCAGCCGACGACCTCCCACCTCCATCGCCTACAGCTGGACTCGGTACCAAAACCCAACATCCACTCATGAAGAGCACTTCGATGGACGTGGACGATCACCTGTCCGATACTGACTCTTCCGGTAGTGCTGGTGATATCGTACATGGCGAAGATGAAGAGGACGAGTTGGAAGCACGGCAAGAAGGGGATGAAATTATGGGTTCTTCCTCTGGTGAAGATGAACTTGAACCGGGACAGGTTTCATTGAGTGAGGAAGGTGGGAAAGGGAAGGGTATAGAGACTAGAGATGTTGGGGTGCGAAGAGGAAAGGTAAGTATCGTATCTCATCCCTTGTATACCAAAACAATCTGAAGATCGTCAATCATTCAATAAACTAGTTGTTTTGGTATGAACCAAGAACCAAGCTGATGGATGTACCTTCCACATTTTCAGTCCAGGAATAAACGTTCCAAGAAACAACAACCTCGATCCACAGCCCAAGGATCCCTCTTGACTTCATCCAAATTATCTCGAGGAGGGGGAGGTGGGGGAGGAAAGAAATATGGGGATTTGTGGGAGAGTGAGATTGTCGATAGATGGAATATTGGTGAGTCTCATTCCATAAACGAATATAACACATCGCCCCGTATATCACAATACGATATTGATTGATTATATGGATCTCACACTTAGAAATCGGTGATGTCTGCTCCGACGATATCGTGGCTATCTCATCGAACCCTATCGTTTCTAATCAAAGTCAACCTATCACTGCTTAGATACACAGGTCTGTTGTACGATTATATCACTCAAACCCAAATATCTTTACCACCTTTATTTGTATATATAAGATTATATCATTGATCACTGATGATCCCTCCTGAAGGAAGAATCTCCGATTTGTATTTCACTTACGTTCCCTCGTCTTTCGTCAAAGTCGAGGACCTTATGAATCATGCATCATGTATTGTACAGTACAAGTTAAATACCAATTTTACTCCGTAATTTACCAAACCAACTTTTACCCTCGTCATCATCTATCGGTATCTGATCAACGGGCATAGCTTCCCTCTGAGGATCTATCACCATCGACTGGTCCCCTATAGTCTTATTGAACGTCGGTATCACTTCTTCCGTTGTTATAGCTACTGCCTTGGGTTCTGTTCTAGCGACTTTCAATTCCTCCTGTTCTCTCATTTTACCTATATGCGCTTGAGCGACTTGCATCGTCGACGTCAATGCTCCGAGTAAAGTTCCCATTATAATAGATCGAACGAAGAGTGGACGGGGTAAGCGGTCTACGAGTGAAACGTACTTTAGTCCACCTCCTCCTCCTCATTCGAATGATCAATTGATTCGGATAATACCAAATGAGGATTTCTCTAAATATGAATTAATCAAATAAAACTCACATCCAACACCTACACCAAGACCCATCAGACCCCCAGCAATACCCCCATCTTCCCAACCCACCCCACCCTTCCTCCAGCTAACTCTTTCTTTCCTCTCTTTATCCTCCAATAACCCCCTCCCACCGGGCGTAGGATCCTGTACACCCTTCGGTCCAAATACACTTTCTCGTACATACCCTATGCTCTCATCTAGTAATACATAGGTCGCTGTTGCCCCTCCAAGGCCGAGGGCATATTTGGAACCTGTTTTGACGGCACCGAAGAATACTCGGTAATTACGGGTTTTCGTGTAGAAGTACTATACAATTAAGCGTGGTTAGCAAATGTGTGTATCGAGGGATTCACATCGTAAAGTGTAGGACAATCTCGCAGGATTCTTGATCCTTCTGCTCAGTTCGAGGAGTCGACCATTGTTCTAACATGTACAGGTATGATGTGGATGGATGATGTACTTTGGCTTCGCATCTCAAGGTCCCTTTCATATTTGGATTTGAATTACTCACCCATCCCTGTACTGTTTTAGGTTGTCTATGAGCGTTCTCAGCTAAGAATCTCAGCCTCGACCTGTTACCCCCTCTGACTAGACCTATAGACAGTCCTATTAACGCTGCTGTGGGTGGTAAGATGAGAAGGGAGGTGGGGACGGTGAGGGATATCCGAGTGGGAGTGGGTTGGACCGAGGTTTGAGAAGAGGAAGACGAGGAGGAGGAGGAGGAGGAGGAAGAGGGCTCGGCCAGGTCGGATAGGGACATTCTTCCGTGTGAATTGATGAAACGTCGATTTGATTGCTCTGCACTTCTCTCGAACCACCCGTAAATTATGGATTATAGGTCGATATATATATGGCATACTGGAATGGATTAGGATCATACAAATTCATCTTTCATCTTTCGATATCGACCGTGCCTGAATGATTTCACACCGTAGAATTCCTCCACCATACCAGTCCACTTGAATACTCAACAATCGATCGAGGGGATATCGATCATCCTACATCTCACCACCAAATCCACGACCACACCAGAAGATCGACCACGGCCATGTCCTCCAGGAAAAGACCCTCATCCTCCCTTTCTCCTCCTCCTCCAACAAGCAAAATGTTCAAGAAATCCACATCGAGCAATAAAGCCAAACCCCAGACTAGGCATGAACCGACCGATGAATTCCAGCAAGTCACTTTACCTTCTTTCGTAGATAGATGGAGAGTAGAGGATCTTGGATATGGAGGTGATGTGTATTATCAGCCTCAGGTGGGTCTTTGACTGCTCCTCTGCTTTCGAGCGATCTACTCGATTGGGAGAATAATAGCTCATGAGCAATATCGATGATTAGTTCATCGATTCGGAAGAAGCTCAGAGATGGTATGATCATTTACTCGGCTTAGACACCTGTAAGTTCGTTGTCCTCCACTTGTGTTGATGGAGTATAAAGCTGACAGTCCGATCTGAACTGATCTAAGGGTGTGAGTCTCCCGACCCTTCCATCCTTACAAAAGGAGACGGTTGCTAAAGCTCGACCTATAGACCAACCTACCTTGAAACTCTACGGTCGTACTTTCCCCCAATCCCGTCAGATCGCAGCATATTCCACCACGCCCAATTCTTCCCTCACATACTCCGGATCCTCAATCACCATGCATCATCCGTTCCCCTCCATACTTGAGGAAATACGACTGAGATTGGAGAAGGATTTAGGCGTGAGATTCAATCATTGTATGTTGAATAGGTATGATGATGGGAGTGTGTACATTGGGTGAGTCGATTTCTACTCTAGCAATGATGTGCAGTACGGAGGTATGATTGATGCGGATGTACGGTGTATGAGGGACGATGATGGAAGCTGAAATTGATGTATATATAATGGGAATAGCAAACACTCAGACAATCTGAATAATCTTGTGATAGCTTCTATCTCCCTGGGAGCAGAAAGGAAATTCATCATGACACCTAGATTACCTAGTAAGACTAGTAAGAATAGTATGACCAAAGACGTAAAAGAGGGATTGGAAGATAGGAAGAAAATAAGTTGGATGTGAGTAATTGCGTCTGATTACATCCTCATCGTTACTGGACATTTCGGACTCGCGGGCATGAGATGACTTACAGAGGTTCTGGTGATTGTCGGTCGTAGTCTGGGTAATGGTAGTCTGGTCATAATGCAGGGTGAGTCGAGACACCGTCTTTTTTTTTGTAGAACGAGAAGTTCCGCATCGTATCTGATCTGACTTTTCGGGCCAATATCATGCACAGGAAGAACCCAGGAGTTCTGGAAGGTAAGCCAAGTCAATTTGATTTAGATCTACCATCTCCCAAACCGAACAAGAGAAAGGTGATAACCTCGGAGATACTCATTTCTAATCCCATTTGTCGTCACTCATAGCATGAAATACCTAAAGAACCATCAATCAAAAATGGTAGGATAAGTCTAACTTACAGACAACTCGTCTAAAATGGTATCCCTATCCACCGACAATTGACACTTTTTCCATCGCGTCGACTTTTCTCAATTGGACGAAGATCTATCCTGTCATCGATCCAATCTCGATTTGCTTCAGTGAAAAATCCCATCTGGCGATTTCCTTTACCCTGTGCATCAGAGCAGAGCGGTACATCTCAGCGGACACCGTTTCGTCTAAATGATCATTCGATGTGTAATCAATAAGGATGAGAATACGAAGAACTGTCCTACTTCGACTTAGGCGAAATGATTGGATACGATTAGATTGGATGGAGATAAAGTGTAGATCTCGCTTTCCATCTTCTCTCCTTTCAGGTCTGAACCGTATTGACGGTTGTGTGTGAAATTGGGAATCCGGACGGAACTTGTATATCTCATGAAGTACCAAAGTTTGTATGTCTTACGTAGATGATAGAATCATCGTCCCGGATCATGACCAGTATTCGTATTACTGCGAGGAATCTCTCTTGGGTTTGGGAGATCTTCCATTTGTGTCGTCCGTGCACCACGGATGGGCGGCCTTACCTAGCGGGATTTGATCAAAAAAAGTAAAGAGAGTCGTATGTCGTTCTACCCTCCCATAAGATGATTGATTATCCGTTCCGTCAATTTACATCTTCCAGGATTAAGGTGCGGTGAACATATGCCGGCGGTATTTGTCTGCTTCATTTGGAAGTGGGGGTTAATCATAGAATGTCTACCCGTTGAGTTCCTTTAATGAGATCGACCCAAAGATCTCAGCAAAGCACATGTGCAAGTTCGCTACTTGACCGGTATCGGATATGGAATGATTTTGACATTTTCGAGGGACGTAAATGAAAATGGGGGTAAGAAACTATACATACTCACGCATGCAACGAATGATGGGTCACCCACAGCCCTGTTGTTGAATGTCTTCTCTCTTGAATGTAAAAAGTTCAACGGGCCGGAACAATCATGATATTATGGACCATCCATAGCCTCCCTTGCCCCAATCCCGCGGAAAGGAATGCATTTATTGATGTAAGGTGATTGCGATGCGGTACGGTACGGTACAGTACGGTATAATAATTTTAACTTCAAGTTCGGAATTCCGAACTTTGAGATCTAGTGTACGTAAGTTTACTATTGTCTTCTCAGAGTTAGTCTTTCACATGTTTCTTATATTTTGGTATTCGCACTCTCTCTGGATATTCGAATCTTCGGTCGAGTATATGTTTATATCGTACCATACGTACGAGAGAGTTTGTTTTTTGGGATCTTACCATCCAATCCAATCGGAATATTATTCGTGTTTCGTGAAATATTTGGGGACCGAATTGATGGATCTGTGATAAGACTGTGCGATGTCGTACTCTCTACATCTCATTCTTATTCTCCTATTGATGTTTAGGTGACTGACTCGCCAGGGATGAACCGTCCAAAATCCGGATAGAAAACTGTTTTGCTCTTTGCTCCGCCTGAACATTCGTGTGATTTATCTATCGATATATATATGTATATATATGTGTGTGCGTTATTTCATCAATCAAGATTGTCGAGATTGAGTCTGAGGACTGGCTAGATCATTTTCCCCAAAGCAGCTGCGTTCAGTCATACAACATCTTCCAAATCGACAATAACGATCCTTCACTGCACTACTCTACATTCCTTTCGCAGAATCATTTCATTGCATTGCATTGCCTCGCGTTACGACACGACACCTTTACACTCATTCATTCATTCATTTCACCATCAACTCGTTCAACTCAATCAGACTATTCAAGCATTAAAGCTTTTCTTCGGGTCTTAGAAGTACGGTACAGGACACTCGTAGGATAAACGCCACACTTGACAAAAGATCGACGCTCAACTCAAAAACGCTCAACGCAGCTGACGTCCGGACTAGGTAAATAAAATGATTTTTCATTGCAATTCAAATTCATGTACCAACAAGAAAAACGATACATATCAAAACCCGAAACATTCCCCACAGAGTGTTCCTGAAGAACAATTACCATCTTTGTCTTCCCATCATTCTGGTAAATGCAGTAGTAGTAGTAGTGGTAGCACCGTCGATCAATTCAGGAATAACGGGTATATCCGTCTTGGTCTTCCGGAAGAAGGAATCTTCTATAGAGATACGATCGATCAGCTGAAAAATCAGGATCAAATAACCGGTAACTTCAATCTACTATTTCAGCATGATGAAATAGACTGAGCTTACTTGAAATTGTATAATAGCTCATTCTCATTCTCATCCCCCAGCCACAGCCCAGCTTGATACTTCTTCCTCTTCTTTGACTATTTCTTTAGATCATACTACTCGATCTCATACACCTTTTTCAACTTGTTCGACATCTTCTGATAATTCATTAGGATTGGTCTTTTTCGGTGAAAGTGGATACGATCGATATAACCATAGTCAGCGGTTTGAAGATTCCGGTTCCCGCTCCTCTTGGTCAGATGACAGATACATAGATTTGGATATATATAGAAATAGAGAAGGAAACTTGGAAAATCACAATTTACATTTACACAGCCGCAACCGTAACCGCATAGAGGATCCGTACTTCCGTAGTAGTGAAAAGTACGGGAATCGGTACTTCTATGATTACGGGACGATCGGGAATCAGAACCAGAATCAGAATCAGAAACAAAGTCAAAAACCACAACCGCCTCAACAATCACAGCGTCAGCGTCATCGTCAGCAACATTCGTATGATCAAGAACAAGTCCAAGATCAAGAATACTTGAATCGACAACCCATCAAATTACCTTCGATAAGACACTTGATCACTCGGGAAGAGCACGAACAACGTAAGAGGAAGATCAGAAGGATAGCAAGGATATTCGATAGGATGAGCGTCGCTTTGGAACACAGGAGGAAGGATGGAAATGCGATAGGAAGTGGGTTGATACAAAAGGAGAAGGGAAAGGATATCAGTATATGGTCAAAGGTGAGTTCGACTGTTCCTGAACGTCAGACGATGATCATGATGGTGGTTCGTGGTCCGTGCTTTGTGCTTTGATCACTTGTGTGTCTCCCTTCCCTTTGGTCATATGTTTTGTGTGTGTGTGTGTTATGTGCCTCTTACTCTTATCCTTTCCCAATGGGGCAGCTCGAGCTCGGACCGTCTGAGCCTATGAGTATCAGAGTGACCCACAGACGAGGGCAGGGCTAGCGCTGTGGGAGGATGAAAGATTTCATATACTCTGCTCCGTACAGAGTCTTATCCTTTGTATCGATCACTACCACTTCTTCGAGCCTTCTACGAGAATTGTCCTTAATTCCCATATCGATATCTTATATCCCATCACCTATCACTCTCTGCGCCTCTTGCGCGATTTCCCGGTGCTGTGTGTATCATACTCCTCTTGCGCCCTTTGGCGATTGTTCAGCGCTTGCCCACACATGATCAACGTCATCCTCAATCCGTTCTCGCCTCTTCCACTTTTATCATCTTTCAAGCATCCTACACACCATTCCATGCTGACTAGATCTCATATCTCACAGGAATACAACATAATCAACGAAATGACTGCACCACCACCGCCTATCCCAGCTAGATCCCGTCTTCGAACCGTATCTTCCGACGCCAAACCACTCGAAGATCATTCCGAGTCCGTTGCAACACAGTTTGAAGTCCCATCTCCTGTCTCAGGGACATCAACCGATATGAAAATCATCACACATCGACAATCATCTTTATCCTTATTCAAATTACCTGTCGATCCTCTCCCTCCTCCTCCCATGACACCCACCTCACCTACCTTTTCTTCATCTATCAAAGAATCCCCTTCGAACGATTCAACTTTCGGATTTGGTAAAAGAAAATCGTCAAAAGCTGTTGAGAGGGATCCGTTAAAGGTCAGAGATGGATTACAAGCTAAGGAGAGTACGAGTGGTGTTTATACTCGTGAGTTTGCAGTTCCTCTCTTCTCTTGCTCATGTGTACTGATCAATGCACCCCGACTCCGTTTGTAGCACTTACATTCCCCGGAGCTCAAGGTCCTCGTCCATCCCATTTCCCAACTCACGTCTACACCCCCACGAACTTTTCACTCTATCCTCAGGGTGACTCTCCAGCTTCACCATCCGGATCATCCTCGTCATCTCAATCTGACTCCACCGCCCCGCCTAAAACACCCTTATCACCCACTGGTAGATTATCCAAAGCCGTGTCATCGAATATGCGAAGATTATCTAGTGGGATCGTGTCATTGAAAGATAGGACTTATTACGGTAACAGCAGTGGTACGATGCACCAACGAAGCGTTACTACTCCGATGTTGGAAAGTGGAGAATACAACTACCAAGGCAGTTTATCAAATGCTTGTAATTCTTACGAGACCAACCTTGGAGGGACGGGGACGGGTCACTCGAGAGAATCAAGTTCGAGTTGGGCATCATGGGGTGATATGATTGGTAATTCCAAACCAAGGATACCATCCACATTATATCATACCGATACAAGTTACTTTCCCCCTGTTTCTTCTCCCATCAGTCAGAATGTGGGGTTGGGTATGGGGATAGAGGAAGGTGAGGGTACCAGGAAGACTGGGGCGATAGATTCGTCATCGGATCCAGTCAACTTCGCTGATGGTCCAGGACCCAGAGATCTTGGACCGGGAAGTGGAAGTTTAGCAGGTAAAGGAAAGAGGAAACCTGTTCCTAGATTAGGTGGGGGAGAAGAACCTCAGGTACATGCGATGTAACATGTAATCCTAATTCTCTATTTCAATTTGTTTTTCTCGTATATCAGTATCGTTAGATGGTATATAATAGATTGTTTAGGTCAAGTCACAAGGACAATGTAATGTTGATATTTGATTTTAGTTTCACTTTATGTGTGGTTTGTACGTGCAGGAGGATCATGTATAAGTATAATCAGTATTTGGATCTCCTTCGACATCTCTGAAATTATCATTACATTAAGATGCTCGTGTGAGATGTATTTGAACAAGTTCACTTGTCACTTGATGCACTGTTGATCATTGAGAGGTTGTCTTGGATCCCAGATGTAACTCACAAAGCGCATATGCATGTTTTCCAACGTCGACGAATTCAGAATTACGTAGAAAAGACTAAATATGCCATCTATATACACCATCTATAAACAGGCAAATCATGAAAAGTGATTCTCACAATCTAACTTAACATCCAATCGAAGAAATCATGGGGTCCTCATCCACTGTCCTGATACACTATACTCATACTATGCAATGGCCAATCCTCTTACCCTCGTTTCAATATCCCTCCCACCCTCGAGACCTTCGAGATCATCAGCTCTCAGCCACTCTTCTTCATCTCCCTTACTTCTCAACCAGGGCGTAGCGACTCTCTTATTCAACGAGTAACCTAATCCAATACCTTCTACACCATATACGAACTCCTCCTGTGTGGGGGGATGTGTAGAAGTAGGAGATGGGAAATCGTCCATGAATCTATGAGGAACTTTGGTGGGAGCACGTAAGATCATATACCCTCCTGCTGGATAATCATAAGTCGTTGCGTTGTTCTGAGCCGTGAATGGATCTCGGAAGATTGGTGGAGAGTTGTATCCGTTTGATGGGATTTGATGAAGATCCGCATTGACATTGATAGCTGAGTGAGGCTGAGAATTGAGAGGAGTGAGTTGTTGATGTGATCCTTGAGTTTGATGTAGATATTGTTGGGTGATTGGTCGAGGAGGTAATTCAATTTTGAATGATGGTCTTCTCTTCTGATTACTGTGAGCGATTGCATCTTCGACCATTCGAGCCTGTTGAGTAGAAGATGTATGTAAACCTCTATGTCCAGGAGAAGAAACATTATGAGCTAGGATGTGCGAGTGACCAATAGGGATTTGTGATATTTTCAAAGATGATCTCCTCTTCTCATTACCATTGATAGATTTCATAGCTGGTTTGATAGCTTCTCCACGATGATAAGGTCCCACATCGATATATTCTGCTTCCCTCACTGGAAGAGGTCTACCAGAGATATGTTGAGAATGCTTCAGACATCCGACCAATCCCGAACCGAGATTCGGTTGAGGTGAATGATGGACAACGTTCAAGGATGAATGCGGGGTAGGAGGAACTCGTCCGTGATATGCGTGAGGAGCCGTGGGAACAGGTGGGAAGTACGATGTTCGGAGTTGAGGATGAGCGATGGCTCGGAGAGAGGGTGAAGAAAGTGGTGATTGAGTGATATGAGGCATTGTTCTGTGTTACAGATAGCTAGATACGGTAAGTGGATTGCGTAAAGATAAAGTATAAGTGGTTGTTCGGTGGAAGAGGCTGAATGGATTAATTGACTTCTTGATGGGAAGAGAAAGAACAGCCCCTTCCGAGATCACCAGCCCCTTATATATCCATCTGAGAATGACCACGACCCATATCTTCGCTGTGTCAACGTCTCCGATTACAGTGTAAGTCATGAGACGATAAAAGCAAGTTACCATCAATTCTGATCCTATTTCAGTATAATTTTGATGTCAATTCCGATTCGGTCCAACATCAACCGAGATCTCACCAATTTCAGTAAATCAAAGGAGGATGCATGTAGACTCGTGATCTACATCATTTACTGATTCGGAAGGAGAATCACGGATTGCGATGTTGACTGGTGTCAAACATGACCTGGAAATTACTTTTCGGTCGTTGCTTCTTGACTATATATCCCGGTGAGTCGGGTGATCAGACCGGGTGGGGAGATTCGGACATTGACACACGATCTCGAGTAGGGGATGTCATCGAGAAGGAGTATGTTCCGTCCGTAAAGTAATTGTTTGTCCACACAGATACCATCAAAATGCAACGTTGACCATGCCACCTTGTGTATCTCGTTGCCACAGATCTCAAACCAGGCCAACTGACCTTTGATCACGCCACCAAGACAGTAACTCCGATAACTCCGCTGTGATTCCCATTTGACCTCGAACGAGGTTGAAGATGAACGAGTGACGACGAGATACGTAAGCATGACCATGACAACAACTTACATAACCTCAACCCATCCATTATCATCATCAATCCCTTCAGCTTCCTCCACTCGTCCAGTCCACAACAACAACAACATCCCCCACCGCAGGGCAGTGCCGACATGAGTATCAACCAAGAACAACACTCTTCACTCGCAACCCTCCTCTATCCTCCTGGTACAGATGCGAGGGGACAAGAGGATGCGGAGAGTCATCTGTTGGATTGTATGTCATATCGCATGCCATCCCAAGGCCCATTGCCCATCCTACCCATGTACTGACATTGAGGGCTGTCACACATAGATCTAGAACATGATTATCCTCATACCGAGACTGGAGAGGTCTCCACGCATCATGGTGCGTATCGGATTCTTCTATCTCGGACATTTGTAGACGTTGACATCCTCTTCTAGTACGAACAGACCAACCTCCCCTCGCACCATTACCAGGTGAGAAACCACCACCACCCACCGGGACCAGCGGAGTATCCTCGCCTGCACAACATCGAACCCCTCAACCATCTTTCACAGCCTATCAGCCAGGCGAGATACCTCGAAGTAGGCTCGAACGATCCACCTCACCTTTGAACCCTACTATACCCATACCTAACACTCTCGCTCGACTGGCTTCTCAGACAATCTCAAATTTGTCGTTACCCGACCCTACCCTTTTGAAAGGTCAAGAGGAGATTGAGCAAGCTGCGTTGTTGGCTGATCAATATGATCGAGGAGAGATGGGTGGTAAAAGAAGGAAGTTACCTCATGAGAGAGCTGGTTGGGCAGAGATGGATCAACAACAACAATCATCTCAATCGAACCCGAATGGAGTGAAAAGAAGGAGAACTAGAAAATCAGATCATAACGCGGTTGGAACAGAAGGACAATATCCGATTCACGTCGAAAGTCTATCTTCTACGACGAACAACCAGAGTAATCTGAGAAACGACAAACCCCCTAGTAACGGCACCGGTAACGGTGTTGATCCCTCAAATGCGAGCAAGTACGAGAATGATTTTAGACAATTGACTGAATTGAGTCATACGATACTGAATCAGGATATCGATAAGACGTTCGATTCTCTGGCTTCATCTTCTGTTAATGCGAAAGACCAAGCTCAACCTGGTTCGATCTCTGCTTCAGCGATTGATCCTGCTTTGTCCGCTTCACCTCATGGTCAAAGTGAGGGGACTTCGAGAGACGTCGAAGCTCAGGCTGCACAAGAGTGAGTGTTTCTTTTACACCTTCCCCTGATCATTCCGATTTTAGCTGTCGGATGATGTTTATAACTGACATTCCATCGTTTGATCGATCATAGAAGTCCCGATCCCAAACTATCTAGGGCAGAACAGAACAAACGTGCTCAGCAAGCATTCCGAAGAAGGAGAGAGGAACACATGAAGAAACTCGAGAGGGATTCTGCTCAATTGGAATTGGTCAAGAGACAGATGGATCAGAAAGATGTCCTGTTGAGGGATCTGGTCTTGGTGAGTTTGTTCTTTGTGCTCAAAACGGCACACCTTGACTAATTGACAATGTACGTGACCTTTAGGCCCTCGAATCATCCAAAATCGAGACTGCCGCTTTACGCTCATCTATCCGATTCCTCATTCCTCATTCATCCGTATTCCCTCTGACAGAACAAGGGACTCTCAACCTCGGTGAGGAAGTGAAAATCAACAATGACACGCCCGTGTCTGAAGAAGACGTATTGAATGCTTTTGAGTTGTTGGAGAAGCAGGCTAGGGAAGTTGCGAAAAGAAACCATGCTAGAAGGGAATAAGAGATGGCGATTGGTGGATGGGACATTTCTGTAAGATAGATACCATCATTTACCTTGGTACATGAAAAGTAGGAAGAAAGGTTGGAAAGATACCCTTGTTTGTATATGAATATGGCTATGGATATGTGTCCTGCAACAATGAACGTGACACAAGTATGAAGCCTCGCTCGTCTGCGATCGATGCGAGACCAATCATATATGCATGGTGCTTGTCATTGATATCTCAATCCATGTGCAGCCATCGATGTCGCTTCACTCGCAAGTTGAGCTCGTTGACTCGAGAGTGGAGGAGGTCTACCAAGTTACGCTCAACGTCGTCACAACAACAATCGAAGTCAGGTCTTGTTCACCACAGGCTTACCAATACTATCTGACTATAGTCAGTCTACCTTGGCAAAGCCCAGATCCGCTCTTTTGCCAACTTCATCAATTTAAACCACGGCTGAACACTTGTACTCATTGCCATTGCATTCGAGGTGAAGTCCGCCCAAGATGGAACCACCCCTCACGCTCATCATGTGAGTCTAGTTCACCGTTTCAGACGACTTACATACACAAGCTGATCAGTCATTGATAATGATGGCACGGTACAATATAGAAATCAAATATCACCCCCTTCTCTAATTCCGAACTACCTCCCGTCCACCACCGCCATCTCCCCTACGTCACCCGTTCCTCCCCCACCCCCACCTAGGGATTTCCATTTCTCCCCTACACCGAACTACCCCACACCGTATGGGAACGTCTCTCTGGGATCGACGCTGGATCTGGACGTATCGCTTGAAAATACCCATGTGGGTAAAGATGATGTGTTGGGTGTGAGGATGATGTTGGAATGTCAAGGTCCAGGAGGGAGGTTCAGGTTGGGCGAGGTGATCCATTCAAACCTGACTGATGTCAAGGCCGACGATACCGACGAACCAAGGAGGGACGAAGAGCAAGAACAGGTAGATAAACTTTCGATATTACGATATGGAGAGAGCGTCAGTCTCAAGATTGATAATGAGATTAAAGACTTGGGAGTGAATGTTTTGATTGTCAGTGTAGCATGGGAGACTTTGGAGGGTAGGAAGACGTTTCAGCGGTTTCTGAAGTTCAATGTGAGTGCGCATCATCTGCGGAGGCTAACACGGCCTTGCTTTACACTTGAGATCTTATGCTGACTGATAAATTTGCGATACTGTAGGTCATCCCACCATTATCTATTAAAACCCGAATACAGACACCTTCCAACCCCAATACCCTCCTCTCTCCAACAAGAAGAGAACAAGTCTACCTCGAGATACTCATTCAGAACGTATCGGGCGAGTCTATGATCCTGTCCAATGTATTCTTAGAACCTGTTAAAGGGTTGATATCCAACCTGATCTCGGAGAAAGATCAGGAAGAACAGAAGGAACAGATCATTCTTTTACCTGAAGATACACGTCAATTCTTATTTACCCTCTGGCCTGACCCGGCTCCAATACAGTCGGAAGATGAAAACGGTAATGGTAAATCAAAATTCTCTTTCCCACCTGTGTATCAACCTGGGACAATCCTGCCTCTAGGAAGATTAGATGTCACCTGGTTATCTGGGATATACCATTTGAAAGGGAGATTACAGACTTCAACTCTTAATCGACGGGTCCCCATCCCTCCAGCAACAGCCCAACAGCAACACCAACAGAGAGGTATCTTACCTGCACGTACGCTGAGTTCACAATCTACTATACCCACTCATTCAAGTCCATTGTCCACTCCGCAAAAAGATAGACTGGGTGTCAATGGCGCAAATGCAAATTCGCTTCTGGCTCCTAGTCCAATTAAGGGGACTTTGAATACCCGAGATGTGAGAGAAGAGGATCAATGGGAATTTGATTTGACTCTATCAGATGATCAGAGAGAATTTGAAGCTGGGAGTAGGTTCTCGATAGGATTCAGGTTAGGTGTGAGATCTACAAAATATATATATGAGGGATCTTCCAGAAGGCCATTCAGTACAAGTACATCGGTATCTGGCCCTACCTCGAAGGAGGAAATAGAAAAGCAACAAGTTGATGATGATGTACCCTTAAGTCGGATTTCTTCAAGGGCAGATCAAGAATTACCGCCACCACCTTCACCTAGAATAGCAATTCAATGTCTAACTCTCACTCCATTAGCTCCTGCTACTCAACAGAGTGTTGGTGGACCTCAGATATCGATCTTATCACCTTCGAGAACCAGTACACCCCTCTCACGTGCTCCTTCGTCCAACACCACTTTAGTTGATAGAAGACCGTTCTCACCTTTGTCAAACACTGGTGCTGGTGCTGGTGCTGGTGCTGGTGCTGGGCCTAGTAGACCTATGACACCTAATTCGATAAGTAGTCAATTAAGGCAAGCTCAATCGCAGGGATTGGGTTTAGCGAGTAATCAAGGTTCGCCAAGAATTGCAAATAGATCTGGGGATGGTACTCCTTTCTCATCCGATACGAATACTTCGAATAATAATCAAATTGTGATTGATGATGAACAAGTGGCAGAGGGACAAGATGTATTTCCACCTTCACCTTATATCCTAAATGGTGCTGGCACACAGAAGACCGATGGAATCGTGAATATAGGTAATTCAATGAAGTTGTTGGAGGTCAAACCATTAGGAAAGGTGATTCAGAATATTGGTCAACTTGCATATCTGATAGATGACAATCAAGATGAAAATGAGAATGAAACCAAAGGGAAATACAAATGGGAGGTAGAGTACGGATTCAATTTGGATTTCATAGCTTTCGATCAAGGTTTATTTGATCTGGGTGGATTAAGGATTCTGATTTTGAATGATAATAGTGAGGATAACAAGATTGATGGGAAGGTGTTGAAGGAGTATAATAGTTTGGGTGGTATATATATCATAGGATAACATATTGAATACTATCTAAGTGGTTCGAAACGTAACCCATATCATGTCATATTATATATTATACGATTGAAACGAATTTCATGCATGTCATAAGTTTCTTCATCTTTTCCTCATAATGGTGGTTAACCAGTAATGATCAATATTGCAATAATTCAATTTGGCTGACCATGATCTGAAAGACGTGAAAGAGTATTCGATGCAAAAATCCAAATGCATTTGCCTTAAAGATCCTATAGGAGCATATAAAAATACTAAAATGAGATCGATATATACCCTTTATTCTCCCTCCGTCGCTTTCTCCCTTTCTGTGTCCGATCAAATAGCTACAAAGATCATATAAATGCTTATTTACCTTCGAACATCTTCTTGATAGCTTCAGTAGAGTATGACTTGGGTCTCTCAAGGGGCATCTACGAATCATAGGAACAAGTTTGATCAGCATTTTATCCTTTATGATGCCAAAAAAAAGGAAAAATGAAGCTTACACCTAGAGCTCTGTCCCAGATCAATTGAGAGACAACACCGAAAGCTCTTGAGACACCGAACAGGACGGTGTAGAAGTCTTGTTGGTGGAGACCGTAGTAAGTCAATAAAACACCAGAGTGAGCATCGACGTTGGGCCATGGGTTCTTGGCTTTACCAGCTTCGAGTAAGATGTTAGGAACGATCTTGTAGATTTGACCGACGAGTTTGAATCCTGGGTCGTTGGGGAGGTGTTTAAGGGCGAATTCTCTTTGAGCAGTGTATCGAGGGTCCTACAGAGTAATGCACATCAGCCGAGTCCAAAATTCACAGACAATGTGTACAAACAAACATACGGTCTTTCTCAAAACGGCATGACCGTAACCTGGAACGACTTGTCCAGATTTAAGAGTTGACCAAACGTATTCGGCGACCTGTTCATCGGTTGGTTCTTTACCGATGGCAGCTTGCATCTTTTGGACCCATCGGAGTACTTCTTGGTTGGCGAGACTATGATGAGTGCACGGTCAGCTCTAGGTCGAGAGTTTTAGTAGTACTGGTGAGCTGAGCAGATGACTTACCCGTGAAGGGGACCGGCAAGACCGTTAAGAGAAGCAGCGAATGAGAGGAAAGGATCAGAAAGGGCTGAACCGACCAAGTGACCAGTGTGGGCCTATCAGAATCCATCGCTTGTCAGCTGTTGCACAGGTAGGCAGCACTGAACAGTTAGCTGAACTTACAGAAACATTACCACCTTCATGATCAGAGTGGATAGTGATGTACAATCTCATGAGATCGACGAAATCCTTATTCTCACCGAAACCAAGCAAGTTGGACAAGTTGGCGGAGTAATCGAGGTTCTGGTCGATAGCAGGGAGTTTACCATCACCGTAGACGTTTCTGAAGATTCGACCGGCGATGTTGGGGAGTTTGGCAATGAGGTCCATGGAGTCATCGAAAGTCGTCTTCCAGTATTCTCTCTTGTGGACACCGTTGGAGTAAGCTTTGGCGAAAGCGGAATCGTGGTTAAGCTGAGGGGAGGACAAGCATACATCAGCACATCATGTATCATGGACTAATATGTGGGCATATACTTACAGCGTTGACGGCGATGGAGAATTGGGTCATTGGGTGGAGGGTGTTAGGGCATCGGTCGATGAGTTCCTCAACGAATTTAGGAAGTTCAGCTCTGGCGGCCCATTCTTGAGAGAGTCCCTTGACTTGTTCTTCAGTTGGGACTTCACCGGTGACCAAAAGCCAGAAGAGACCTTCGGGAAGGGGTTCAGTACCACCTGGAGCGGTAGGGAGCTTTTGTTGGACTTCAGGGATGGTAAGTCCTCTGAATCGAATACCTTCTTCAGCATCAAGTACGGATCCTTCCCAGATCAAACCCTATATTATATTGCAACGTCAGCTTGACCTGACAAGTTGAAGCGTAGTTAAGCAGAACCCACCTTGATACCTCTCATGCCACCGTAGGCTTGGTCGACGGTGACCTCACCGAAACTCTTGTTACCGTGAGCGGCCCTGACAGCTTTCACATTCTCGATTTCCTTTGGGATCAATTCGGTCAATCGCTCTTTGAGGGTGGGAGCGAAAGCTGAAGGTGTAGAAGCGAAAGTTCTAGCAAAAGATGGTTTGAGCTATACACGGTAAACAAACCAACGTCAGCCTATCATGCGAGGAAATAGAGAAGAGAATAATCGGCTATGACCAAAGTGAGATGGTACGGCCGAGAGATAAGACTGTTGTTGAGGCAGGAGTCACTTACCTGAGCTCTGAGAGCGTTTCTGAAAGCGATGAAGCTCATTTTGAAGATGAAGGATGTGGTTTAGACAGCGAGAAGAGGGGAGGCAAGCTGATGATCTCGAAAGAGAAAAGAAGAAAGAGATGAGAGAAAAGCAAAAACAAGTGAGATGACGAGGGTGGTGGTGAGATGTGGTATCTAGCGGAGCTCATCTATAACGTATATCCGTGAACCCATGCAGGGAATATCAAATAATTTCAGTAATCACCGGCATCTTTTTTGGGGAGGGGCCGGTCACCTCTTTACTCTGTTCGAGCACCCCACATAGTCACGAACCACAGTCAAAACCGAAACAGACCGATGGGGCCGAAATTGTCACGTGATAGAACCCGATTATTTCAACAGCTGATGATGATGATGATGAGGTTGGAGAAGATGATGACAAGGTGTGAACAAGTGTATATAACAAATCAATAACCGGTATACAGAACAGAGCCGAAGAGTAAGTGGGGAAGGAATGGGTTGGTCACTCAATCAGTCACGACGCTGATGATGGATATGTGTACTGTCACGATGAACAGTGGTATTCGACACGACTTACTATGACCTCCTGGAGGTATCGGTAGATGCTACCGACGCAGAGATCAAGAAGGCTTACAAGAAGAAGGTGAGTAAGTGCTGACTAGAAGATAAAGATGAGTGCTGATCTTTGCATGCTTCATAGGCTATGCAACATCATCCTGTGAGTGAGACGAGTTATACGATGATGTTCGATGACTAATCTAGGCTATGCCTCGATGTGTATATGCTACATAGGATAAGGTAAGGTCAAAGAAGCGTGCAAACTACTATCGAGCTGACGAATGATCGTTCAACTCCAGAACCCAGATGATCCACAGGCACATGAAACATTCCAGAAGATAGGACAAGCTTACGAGACGCTATCGAATCCCAATGATGTGAGTCGATTGTCCATCTACCTGTATTCCTCGAACAATGAAATATGAGATACCCTTTGTGGATCATGCTTAGCGAGCGACTTACGATTCTCATGGACCCGACGGCCCACCGAGAGGAGGCGGCATGCCCTCAGATATGGGTATGGACATGGACGATCTCTTCGCTCAGATGTTCGGTGGGGGTGGCTTCGGTATGGGAGGAGGATCGTTCGAATTTGATATGGGAGGCGGACCATCGAGACGTAGGAAACCAGCAAAGGGGAGGGATACGGTCGTTCCCTATGATATAAGTTTAGAAGAGGCATACAAGGGTAAGAAAGTGGTGATGAACCTTGAAAGAGATAGGATATGTAGTGGGTGTAAAGGATCTGGTGCGAGGGCGGGGGTAGAACCAAAGGAATGTGGGAATTGTGAAGGAAAGGGAACGATATTCACAGATAGACATGTGAGTGTCATCTCAATCAGCCGTACTTACGTTATACGTACAGTCCGTCAATCGCTAATGTTTTCTTTTCCTGCGCTATTCGTTGACGGTGTCAGATCGCACCTGGATTATTAGGTAAAGTGAAATCACCTTGTCCATCTTGTCACGGAGATGGCAAGAAGATAAGAGATAAAGAGAAATGTAAGAAATGTAAAGGACTTAAAGTGACTAAAGAGAAGAAGAGGATAGAATTCATGATTGATCCGGGTACGGAGGATGGTGAGAGGATAGCATTAAGAGGGGAAGGTGATGAAGAGGTAAGTGGGGTTCTTTTTACTTATCAGCGGATTGTGAAGATTAAGCAAGTTCTGTCATGTCATGGGCAACGTCAAAAAAGGATAATTAAGAGTGTACCCATTCTATAGTACTGACTATCTATTAACTTCGTATATAGCCCGACGTACCCGCAGGAGATATAATTTTCTTAATCCGTCATCTCCCTCATCCCTCATTCAAACCGCAACCCCACTCATCAGGCGGTCTCTCAATCCTCATATCCATCCGTCTCTCCGAATCACTCTTGGGCTTCTCGAGGATCCTATTTATCCACTTGGACGGAAGGGGTATACACGTAGATTCGAAAAAGGGCGAAAGGATAATCAAACCTGGCTCGGTGTATACGATCAAAGGTGAAGGTATGCCTATACGAGGTACATCCAGAAAGGGCGACATGTACGTTAGATTCGATGTGGAATTCCCATCAGTAGATTGGGCAAGATCGCTCGCGTTGGAGGATGGAACGGAGGGGACAAAGGTCGAGTTGCCAGGGAAGAAACCGGATTTGAAAATTGAGGGAGAAGTGGTAAAGAGGGAATTGTCGGCCAAACCTGTCAATTGAGGATAAGGGAGAATGGGAGAAGGAACGGCGATCAAGGTGTACCTGGAGATAGTTTCCCTTGCGCCATGCAGATGAGGGCAAGTCTTAGGAGATTGTCCAGTCAGGCAGAAAGGTGGAAGGCCGATCTACCTCAACAAAATGTGGCGAGCTGTTTACTCGTACACTCGTGAATCTCAACACAAGAATTTGAAGGAGGCAGAACATGGGGCGGGACATACACATTGGGTTTGGGTAGGATAGTGAACAGGACAAACAATTGTAGCATATTAGGTGATTTGAAGGTTTTGGCATTTAGCATTTACAAGTACAGGTACAAATCATTCATACATCATATATACACTACATTCAACTCATATGCACCTTTCATTGAAAGTCGGAAGCTGCTAACTCGCATGTTCATGTAAGGATCTGTATGACAGCGTCAATGATCAACTACGGAGCTATACCTTTTCACTGGCTGTATCCTTGCTGTTGTCGGTGATTTTCCGTTTTTTACCTATTTTATTCTGATCTTCAGTATCTGAAATTCTCTTAACTCCCTTTTTATAATTTGTAATTTGGCTTTCGTCTTTAGGTAAACCCTTCTTGTTCATCTCATTCACCTTCTTATTTACCTCTATCACCATTTCCTCTTCTTGCTCCTCACGCTCATCAGTCTGATCCTGTAATCCTTTATTACCTTTCTTCTTCTTCTTCTTCTTTTCATTTTTCGTCTTCACCAATGTATACTGTACCGAGACATTGCTTTTCTGCTCCAGTCCAAGCGGTATAGTCGAAAGGGTGATAGTCAAATATGGATGATGGGTCATTCTCGGTCTACACATGATTATTCAGTATATATATTGAGATATAATGTTCAAGTGCACATGTAACTCACCTCAATTTGCCCTTTAACACCCTATCCAGGCCATTCATTTCCGCTGATAGTACCTCTTCGCTCTCAGTCTCAGGATCGGGTATAGGTGGATGATACAATGCCGATTCGGTATATTGCCATATCCCTCTACTCATCCTCATCTTCCCTTTCCCCTTCTCCTTTGTGTCTTCATCGCCGGACGAACGCAGCTGCTCGATATAACTTCGTTTTATAATTTCAACAACAGATATCAAGCGAGGTATATTGGTTGTGCATGTGAGTAGAGTTGTCGAGTATTTGCTCGTGGAGGTTGACGGTCCAGCTACAGTATTTGTATTTTTCTGGTTCGGCTGAGGGGCAGGCAAGGTATGTAGGACTAGGGGTGTATGTGGATTGTCCTATAACACACACGATGAGCTGTTATCTCAAGGTTTGAAAAATGATCAAGCTCACTTACGTTCAGAAAATTTATGGCGAAATCTACATACGATGATATTGATCCACCTGAGGTGATTCGCATTTTATATGGTTCATTAGGGTTGATATTTATAGGTTTTGAAGGTTGTTTGGCTGATTGAGCTTGACCCTTGCTCTTGGTGGAAGGTCCCTTTCCCTTCTTGTGATGAGAGTCCACCATCTTGGACGTGCGATGCTCCACTCTTCGATGTCGGTGTCGACGAAACCTCTAAGGCTCTTGAGCTTGTTTGGAGTCTCAAAAGTGTTGTAAACTTGTCGATAATTTCTGAACACGAACGACCAAATTCATTCGATATTTGGAGGAACACCTCCACCCGTCTCTCCGTAGTAATCATTAGGCTTGCGGAAAGGTCTGCACCGGGTGCGCCTATCCTAGATGGTCCGCGCGCGTTGGTGGATGATCATGGAATTTCAGTCAGATTAATCTTGGATTCCAAAATTACATTACTTTTACTGGTCATATACATCGCATCTTCGCGTTCTACAGGTATACATTTAGGGAGTAACGCAGCAAACATGTCAGTAGGTCAAATAGATCCTGGACAAGCAGTCTACGCACAAGATGAGGTGAGTCGCAACTTCACCTGGAGCTCAGCTATATCCCACGCTGTCTTTGCAGATCAATTGACTGATTCATGTTGGGTATTCGTAGAATGGAAGACCTTTCATCATTGTTCGGTGAGTCAGCTGATAGATTCTGCCAAGTATCATAAGCTGAATTAGACTTGGTGATATAGTGAACAAGGAAAGAAAGTCCGAACACATGGATTAGAAGCTATCAGGGTGAGCTCTTGCTTCCTCAAAGATCTCGGTGAGAAGAGGGAATAAGCTGACAATGCGATATGGGTTTTAGAGTCATATACTTGCTGCTCGAGCTGGTAAGATTGGAATTTCAGCTTCGTACAGGTCTCTAGAGGAGGAGGTGCTGATTTGTATATGAACCTACCGGAGTAGTCACTAACATCATCAAATCTTCACTTGGTCCTCGAGGTGAGTTATACTATCTCTTCATTCCTCCTCACCTCTATCTGTGAGGCGAGTGATGGCCATAGGCTCTGATGAGACTATATGAAATAAATTTGGCTCCCGATGTCTGGTCAATCATCATACTGACCTTACTTCTTGACTTTTGACTTGTATTCTCCCAGGTCTCGATAAAATCCTCATCTCGCCCGACGGAGATATAACAGTCACCAATGACGGTGCTACCATATTGGGTCAGATGGAAGTAGATCATCAGATCGCCAAGTTGTTGGTGGAAGTTTCGAAATCGCAGGATGATGAGATTGGAGATGGTACGACAGGTGTGGTCGGTGAGTGTTCAATCTTTTTGATCACATCAGATATACCTCATTTACTATCACTAAAATAATGTCAAGTGAACTATCATTGACCCCTTCAACTGATTTAAATGAGCTGATGTTTTCATTATACGTTTTTAGTCCTTGCTGGTGCCCTCCTCTCATCGGCTTTGGACCTTTTAGACCGAGGTATTCACCCAATCAGGATAGCAGACGGTTATGAGAAAGCCTGTGAAGTCGCTGTGCAAGAGTTAGATAGGGTAGCTGATAAGGTGGGTTTCACATCACTGCTCTTGCAGTGGTGTGTTCCATGGGTCACCGTTACTGATTTTGATATTTTACTTCTAGATCGAATTCAGTAAAGAAGATACTACCAATTTATTGAAAACCGCCAAGACAAGTTTGGGAAGTAAAATGTAAGCATCCCTGCAAGTACTGATCCCATACCGTAAGTTGACGACTGAACTGTGGTTTTGCTCGTTGTTTGTAGTGTATCAATAGCCCACGACAAATTTGCCAACATCGCTGTCGACGCCGTTCTCTCCGTAGCGGACCTGGCAAGGCGCGATGTGGATTTCGAACTGATCAAAGTCGATGGTAAAGTCGGTGGATCTTTGGAAGATACTTCACTGGTGAAAGGTGTCGTGGTAGACAAAGATATGTCACACCCTCAAATGCCAAGTACGGTCAAAGATGCCAAGATTGCGATATTGACTTGTCCGTTCGAACCCCCTCGACCTAAGACCAAACATAAGTTGGACATCGAATCTGTAGAGGAGTTTAAGAAATTGAGGGAGTATGAAAAGGAGAAGTTCCAAGACATGATTAAGATGTGAGTGAAATTTTAATCTTCTTGGGAAGACCAGAGGAGTGGTTGTGCCAGATAGGCCGGTTGATGAGTACTGGACTCTGAGAGATGGGATACGCTCTTCAGGATTGTCACTTGAGCCAGGAGCAAGGGACAAGTGAATTGCACATATGAGCGCGGCCAAAACCGGTCGTAGTGGGATATTGAATCGGAGATAATGCACTTGGAAGAGCTGACAATCTTTACTACTAAACAGGGTCAAGGACACCGGAGCCAACCTAGTCATCTGTCAATGGGGTTTCGATGACGAAGCAAACCATCTACTCATGCAAAATGAATTACCAGCTGTGCGATGGGTTGGTGGACCGGAGATCGAGGTGAGCTGAACACAAAGACCCCGTGGATTGTCTAAGCTCATGCTTCTGTCATCTGCCAGCTCATTGCTATTGCCACCAACGGACGGATTGTACCTCGATTCGAAGATCTATCAGCCGATAAGCTTGGTCGAGCTGGTCTAGTCAGAGAGCTCACTTTCGGTACTACGAGGGATAAGATGCTGGTCATTGAGGAGTGTGCGAATACCAGGGCTGTCACCGTTTTCGTAAGGGGAAGTAACAAGATGGTATGTCGAGTTGATCTATAGTTCAGCCTACAATGAGTTTCAGAATGGTGTGCTAATCCAAGATGATTTCTGCAGATCATCGACGAAGCCAAACGAGCGCTTCACGATGCCATCTGTGTGGTACGAAACCTCGTTAAAGATAACCGAGTAGTATACGGAGGTGGTGCTGCCGAAATCTGCGCTTCTATTGCTGTGTCTAAAAAGGCCGATGAGGTGAGTGCGGCAGGAACTGATACACATAGGCTGCATGTACATGCTTATTCTTACTCGCATTTGTCACTTAGATCCCCTCGATCGAGCAATACGCCATGAGGGCATTCTCCAAAGCTCTCGATGCCATTCCTCTCGCCTTGGCTGAAAACTCTGGTCTATCACCTATCGATACCTTGGCAGATGTAAAATCTCGACAGGTCACCGAGGGTAACCCCAGATTAGGTATCGATTGTCTTGGAAAGGGAGAGAACGGTGAGTGTTATAAGCATCACCCTTTTGTTCTTCGTTGCTGATGATATGCTATGGCGGGTTGGGTAGATATGAAGACACAACATGTATACGACCCATTGATCTCGAAACGTCAACAATTCCTGTTAGCTACTCAAGTGGTGAGAATGATCTTGAGAGTGGATGATGTGATAGGTGAGTAAAACCGTGTAAAACTGGGTCTCCAGATTTCAGGTTTCTTGTCCTCCCCGTTTTGAACAAAGACGTCAGTATCGCTAACATATGACGTTTTTTTTTAACTTGACTTTGTCTAGATGCATCTGCTTTCAAGGATGAATAAACGAAGAGATAGTTGGTGTTTAGTGTAGGGTAAAGTGTTCAGGTTAATGGACGCAGTTGGATATGAAGTCATGTCATATATATATATATATACAATTTTCATGCATGCATAAGCTCCTTGATGTGTCTCTCCAGCTGTACTCCATATCATCATGAATTTGAGATTCAGGATCCGATTAGAACCGATTGGGTGCACCGGTCCGGAGGATGATACGGTATTTTACCCTGAGATTAGGATTGGGTATGGAGTGACGTACGGTTATTCCATTCATTCGATTCGGACCGTCGACTGCTGCAGGCGACCATCTCTCTCACTGCAACGGCGGCATGAGATGGATACTACTGGTACTGATGATCATTTCAATATAATATTCCATGGCCATAGCCGCTTTATTCCTTTTCCGTACCGATAATCTTTTGTATTTCCATTTCCATCCCATATAGATCATAGGTATAAACTATTCTAACGACAACATCACTTGTATTTACAACGACAACAAATCATTTCAATCCTCACTAGCATAACACACTCACACTTTACATACAATCACAATGGCAGCTCCTCAAACTACACTCGGTGCGGACCTCGAACCACCCACCACAGATCTCATCACCCTCACTCGACATATCCTGTCGAGACAACGGGCATTGGGTGAGGAGGCTTCGGGTGATCTCACGATGCTTTTGATTGCTATCCAGGTGAGTCGCACTCGAGTGATGAAAGGAGTATCTGGTATAGAAGGCTAAGTGCAATGTGGTGTAAATAGGTAACATCTAAATATATCGCATCAAACGTACGAAAAGCCAGACTTATCAACCTCGTTGGACTTGCCGGTGCATCCAACGTCCAAGGTGAAGATCAAAAGAAACTCGATGTCTTGTCAAATGATATCATGGTCAACGCCCTTTCAGCTTCTGGTAAATGTAGTGTGATGGTTTCAGAGGAAGTTGATGAAGCTATTATCGTTGGTGGATCAAAGGGTACTTAGTGGGTATACATCGTCTCTCTTCTCCTTTACCTCCATTGCATATGTCTGGCATCTCTGGTTATCAATCATATGATTGCATTTGAGTTCTTCAAGCTTACGAATATCTTTTTATACCTTCCTTGTAGTGCCGTGGTATTCGATCCTCTTGACGGTTCTTCAAACATCGATGCGGGTGTCAATGTCGGTACCATCTTCGGTATCTACAAGATTGTGAGTGCTCCATTACCTATAGATATAATCATATATTACAGGCGAGGCAGAAGCTGATCCCTGACTCCATATTCGCGTTCATAGGCAGACCCATCTAAAGCCTCTGTCGCCGATGTGTTGAAACCCGGTAGAGACCTCGTAGCGGCCGGTTACACAATGTACGGTTCATCTTGTAACCTTGTACTTTCCACTGGTCAAGGTGTCGATGGATTCACTCTTGATGAGGTCAGTCATATTTTACTTGGTCTATCCATACCTGACTTATGTATGACTGAAGCTGACCTGTATTTGTATTTTACTTTGTATTGTATATAGGCTTTAGGAGAATTTATTCTTACTCACCCAGATATCAAGATCCCATCTCGAGGTAAAATCTATTCATTCAACGAAGGAAACTCTCTCCACTTCTACGAACCTACCAACAAGTATTTGGAAAGTATCAAATACCCTTCGAACGGTAAACCCTACTCGGCTAGATATATCGGTTCGATGGTCGCAGACGTTCACAGAACGTTGTTGTACGGTGGTATCTTCGGTTACCCAGATGACAAAAAGAGTAAAGATGGTGAGTTGATCGATCTTCCGTATCTTAAACATTACTTCCTCTCCATGTGATCATCTTCTCTCGAACATTCATACATTCCCGAATGTTCTATTTGTTATAATTTTTGTTTACATCAACTGATCCATATTCTATTCACCTTTCTATCGTACACAGGTAAATTGAGAATGCTTTACGAAGCTTTCCCAATGTCATTCCTTACCGAACAAGCTGGCGGAGTAGCTACAACCGGAACTCAAAGAATCTTGGATGTCGTTCCTAAGAATATCCACGGTAGATGTCCTGTCTTCCTAGGTTCGAAAGATGATGTAGAGGATTTGAAGAAGTTCTACGCAGCTTGGGACGGTGAGAAGAGATGGTAAATCACGTACACTCGTGGTGGAGAGATTAAAGAAGTGAGAAGTGAAGAGAAGTGAAGTGAATGAAGGAAAAAAAGTCATTTGTAGTCTTAATCTGATAACTTTGGTGTTCTTGTAAATGTCCTTGTTCTCATTGATCAGTACGAATGCATTTTTCTTGTTACCTTACTTTCAAGTTTGGCATATGACAAGGGCTAAGCTACTTCCTATTCCATTGTCTCTACACATACATGGAGATAGAAGGATACAATTTAGTGTAAAGCGATGGCAGACTGCACTTTGAAAGAGATTCATCTTTAGATTCAATAAGGCGTTCCATCAATTTTGCATATCGTCTGCATTACACATCACAATTTGTATTTGTATTATTCTATCTCTAAATGCCTGCCCGGCATCATCTTAGAGATCACCCATATCATCCATATCATCAGCATCATTCTCGTTCTCTTGGATGAGTTGAGCGATCTCTCTATCCCTTTCTCTAGCGTCGGCAGCGGTGTCGAGTTCTAAAATTGGAAAATCAATATGATCAGCTAAGATACGACATGTACAAAGTAATTGACTGTGAGCTGATTTGACAGACTTACCTTTTCGATGAGCGTTGGGAGGGTATCTCATAGCCTATATACCAATTCAGTCAGCTTCTCCATTTATTCACCAAGAAAGGGGGATGGAATGTATCGTGTGGTACTCACCCTCACACTCTCATTATAAACCTGCGTACAGAAATTGACCCTCTTGTTAAACTGAATGGTAGGTTCATCCGTCTCATAAACGTTTTTAATCTGTTTAGAAACGATGAAACCCTTCTCATGATCGATGAAAGCATCAATCACACCATCTTTAATTGCTTTGGCTACTATATATTCTGTATCTTCTTCAGAATCCAATTTCAACTTGACACAAATATCCGCCAAGGAGATTCTCGAGTAGGATAAGGTGATGGATCGTAGAGCGGTCTTTATTACGAAATGTCTCAATCGAAGGATTAAGAAATGGGTCGAATCGTTTAAAAAGACTTGTTCGTGAGTTTGGAAAGCTTTTTCGAACCCTGTTATATCTCCTATTCTCACAGCTAATCAAAACAAACAATATGCCAATTCAGCTTGAACAATTCTATCGATAGGAGCTATGAAAGCCTGACGCGACTTGACTCACCTTGTACAATTTGGAAATAAGGTAATAAGGCTTGTTTCAATACTGGTTTCCTGAACATGGCTCTATCTGGGATGACACCGGTCAAGAGTACGACAATGATGAAGTATTTGTGGATCTAAAGATCATGGTATATTGTCAGCTTATTGAATTATACTCGGGGTGAACCGATGTAAGCTGCTCCGAATTCACCAATTGTACGAAACCAGGAGCGACTTCATCCTTTGGTGCTCTCCTGATAGCAGTCTGCAGATAATTTCTCGCCTGGGCATAGTTCAATTGGATAGCTCGTAATCTACCTGCGTAGAATAACCATCTGACAGTTTGAGCTTGGTTGGCCGCACCGAGGAAAGTCGATTTGGCAATGAGTTTGTCGGCTTGATCGTATTGCTGAGAAGCCAGGTAAGATCTCAATAAGAGGTTGATTACGGTGACCTAGATCATGCAGAGGTATCAGCTATAAGTTCACTTTAGACCAGTTGAGGTTTGCTACCCAAATTCACCTCTAATGTCTCGTCTTTCCTCAAAGAAGCTGTTTGTCTAATAGCCAAGAAGTATCTATCATAACACAACAGCGATATATTAGCTACTACACCTCCATGGGATGGTTGATGGCAGCTCAGTGAGGACAAAGCGCGGGACTTACGGTTGTAACTCTGCCAATCTGCCTTGGAGCTCAAACGATCTAGCCAAGTAAAACCACACTTTCGCGGCGATCTGATCCATCGTCCTTCGATTAAGCGAACTGATAATTTCGGTCGTCTCCAAAGCGAATTCACCAGCCTATGAAAAGATACATAATCAGTATATCAGTCTAATTTCCAGCTACAGCTTATCAAAGTGATAGTTGAGTTTTGAAAAAGACACTACACGCACCTCGACTACCTTGCCAGCATCTAGATTGAGGAGAATTAAGAGTAATCTCAAATAAATGATACCCTCGGGGATCAAGTCATTCCCACTATTATCTAATGGAGACGAAAAGTTCTTCTTCTGTGTGGTAGCAGCAGTATCACCGGCGGTAGTGGTTGTAGTTGAGTCGGTAGGATCAACTTCCATTGATTCTTCGCTCGAGGAAGAAGGTAAAGAAGAGAATATGGAATTGGCAATTAACGATTGACCCGTTTTAGCTAATTCACCAAACAAAAAGAATCATTAGCTTGTCTATCTTGGAGGAATATGAACGGTCGTGTAGAAAGAGAAAGAGACCGGACTTACATCCTTTAGGGAAAGCTTGATCGAGTACATTCTTCAAAACAGCCTTATTCAACTTCTTCCTTAACGTAGTTAACGTTCGTAAAACTCGGATGGTGAATCTAGGTTCTATAGTCGAGACCGCTCTACCGATCAATGTGATATTGTTCAAGATTTCTATATGAAATGCACAAGCAAGCAATCAGTATATAATCTGCCCTAACAGAGAGATACATGGGATCGCCAACTCACCCTCTTCAACGGTCAATACTGGTTCTTCAACTACGGGTTTCTCCACTTGAGCCGCAACCTCCTCTTCGCCCTTCTTCTCGTCTTTGGTGGGCTCTTGGAGCTTTGCAGTTGGGTTCTTGGCCATTTTGGGTGATGTGGAGATGGGATTGAAGTAGTGAATGAGATTATGTTGAAAGTCACCAACTTGTTCATCGATGATCTATCCAAATGTATCGACGCGCAATCTCAATCTCAATCTATGACTGACGTCGCATCATTCCACATTGCCACGTGTCGACATGTGGCACCCCCCAGATTGGATCCTCTGCTTCATATACATGCTGCCATCATTATGCTATCAGGTGGAAATATTTTGGTGCTGTAAAGCCTTTCATATGCATTCCATATATTGATTTGTTTGTGCTGCATTATCACTACTACACTATAATACCACTGCCATCCTCCCGTAGCCTATCTATTCCTTTCCAAGCATCTGTCCGCATCTTTTGGTCTCCATCACACCCAACTCTTAGAGCTCCTCCTTGATCTTCTTAGCTTTATCTTGAACCGCATCAGCAAATTGATCCACACCATCTTTAGCTTGTTGTGGAACTTGCTTGGCAGCATCTACGACTTGTTCGTAGATATCTTCAGCCGCATCGGCAGCCTCGGAGGCTTTCTGGGCAGCGAATGAAGAGAGGATGTTGGCTTTGATTTTGAGTTCGTCAAGTTTGGTAGGTGCCAAAGAAGGTGAGGCGAGTAATCCGGCGATTCTATGAATCCATTTTGATGTATTAGCACTTTCTTGCCTTCTAGCCTGCCATGGTGAATGAGCCACTCACCTAGCTTGTTCTTTGGTTAACCATCCTTCACCTTTCTCAATGACTCTCTCCATCGCTTTGACATAGTATTCAGCGGATGTGTTCGTCTTCTTGTCGGCTCCAGTCAAAGTGGCGAGGTATTCTCTAGCTTTACCGAGAACATCAGGTCTCTCAGGGAGAGAAGCCCTGAAGAAGTTGGAAGCGAGAGTATCGAGAGTAAGAACTTTACCGGCAGTCTCAGAGAGGAGACCGGTGATGGATCGGTGGGTACCACAGTGTTCGTTGAGGAACTGTCAGAAATGCATATGTTAGCAACTCACACGAACGAAGGCGATATTGACGTGGTTTTGAGGAACGGATTACTCACATCGATGAATTGTTGTTCCGATCTACCAGTAGAGTAAGCGATAGGTGCCTTGGATCCCTTAGGGAAGAACTTGATGGTAGGGAAAGATCGAACGTCGTATTTGGCAGCGACAGGTTTGTTGGGAGCAGCATCGGCATCCATCTGAGCGACAACACAATCGGATTCGGATAAGAATGCTTTGGCGACTTTCTCATAGGCTGGTTTCATGTTTTTACAGTGACCGCACTATGTTGATGAGGGTCAGCTTTGCATTTCGGCATGTGCACAATGGGTGTGCAGAGCATGATAATGAACAGATGGAGTAGGTAGTGAAGTGGAATATTGGACTCACCCAAGGAGCAGTAAAGGCGACCAAGACATTCTTATCATTATCCAAAGCGATATCATCAAAGTTGGAGGCGTCAAGTTGTACGGCCACGGGAGGAGGGGGAGGCTTGATCTTTGACTTTACACCAGATTTCTCGGAGACACTGTGATCGACATCGATACATTTGATTAGCGACGAGAAGGGGGGCAAAGGCACGACGATGAGAATGGATGAGAAAGGACTCACAATCCAGCTAAAGCTTCTAAATCTCTTCCCGAAGAATAATCTTCAGGAGTCAACGAGCCTTTAGGGAACCATTTGAGCGTTGGGAATCTTTTGACATCGTACTTCGAACCTAAATCTCTACCTACACCATCGGCATCGGTTTTGGCAATCACCACTTTATCCGATGGGAAGGCATCGGCAAGTTGTTCGTATACCGGTGCAAGATTCTTGCAATGTCCACACCATGGAGCGTAGAATTCTACTAGAGCTGGTCTATCGCCTCCCACGTACTGCCATTTGAAACATCATCAGCGTTCAGCTTGCTTGACTGATTGATAATCAGAAGATCGGCTTACCTCTTCAAAGTTTTTTGTATCTAAATCGATGACGTTACTTGCACTTGCCAAAGCGGCGAGAGCGAAGAGCGAGAGTGAGATGGCGAACTTCATCTTGTACTGTTTCCCTACTCTGGATCAAGTGGAGAGTAGTTTGTAGATGTAAAATACTGGATCAGATGAGGTTATGATGATTCATTCGTTGATCCTTTTGACTTTGTCTTTTGCTCCACGTCACGACACAGGCCCACGTGGCGGGCCATCGCAATGACGTGTTGGGTGACAAACTCTAATCCAAGTTCTTTCTTTTCTTCTTCCTCTCTCTTGCTCATTTCAACCAGAACCAAAGTTTTCGTTTCTAGCGTTGCAGCAGCCTATACCTCATGACTGTATGTTTGTATGTCATCTGGTGGTACTCACCACATCTCTCACAATCGAAACAAGATGTTGAGCACCCGGTCAATCGAGGTGACAGCTCCTGTGAAAGGAGTTTGCGCCTTCCGACGATATACCATCCTTTCTTCATCAGAAAGAAGACTCGTTCACCGGAGGAAGTGGTAAAATGACGAAAACCCCATCTACGTGTTGAGACTCCGCTGAAAACTCAAATGACTCGATCTTCATTATACCGGTATAAGCAGCTTGGAATGAGAATGAATCTAACAAATCTCATCCCATCTCCTTGAATTGCTCGCTCAAATCTATCCTTACCGTTTTGGAGATCACATACGATATATACTGACTCTTCACCTTCTAACCTATATTCACTCATTGAATCATATTCTCAACCGAGCCATACACACCAAGTAAACTAAGACCCACGATGGGAGCACCCGATCGAACAGTCGGTTTACCATACCACCTAGCCTATCCCATCCTATCTTCTGTCCTTTTGGCCATAGCTGCGTTCTCAGGCGCAGATTCAGTATGGTATGTATCGGTCAGTACGCAGAGTCAAGTGGTGAGTTGCTATAGCCTCTCATCAAGTGACCACTGCGAGTATTCTCGACCTTTTTACCGCGTCAGACACAAAGTCGCTAACAAAAAGCATTGTACTGTGTTCACTTGTATATAGATACGATTTGGTTCTCAAAATTATTGCGGCTACAACGTCTCCAACCTCGTCATAACAGGTAAACTAGGATGTATATTCAGAGGATTTCAATATCAAATACCTTCTGGATATTTTGGGTTTCCCGTGCCGAATGATATCAATTTGAATACGAGTAAAGTAGCAGTAACAAGTGTGGTTGGTGAGTAACGAAACAAACAAACGAACAAACAAACAAAATACTCTCGATCTACCACTGACCCGCTTAACAACCTTTCACAGCTTTTGCATTAGTGTTAATCACCGGAGCTCATCATGCTTATACTATCCGATATTCATTCCGTAAAAGTCCTATGCCAAATGAAGATAAGCTATATAGTTTAGCTATGATTCATTTCATTTCCGTATCTGTGTGTTTTCTGTGAGTGATCGTTACCTCTTATGTTTTTACAACAAATCACAAATTAATGAGAATAACCACCTCATAAGAGTATAACTTCAACCTTGTTTAGTGAAAATTAACCAATTTGATCAATTCGTCTTTAGTTTCACATGGGTATCATTCATCGCTCAAGCAGCTATAATCGGCCATGCAGTCTCACAATCCAATAACATCGTCACCTCTGACGACAATGATGATTTGGGTAATGGCGTGGCGATATACTGGGGTCAAAGTGTATGGTTGGTCTTGGCTAGTGCTGTTATTCATTTTGGATGGGGTTATGAGGCAGTCAGATGGAGGGTCGCTTTGATAAAATGATTCAGAATCAACTTCAACCTATCACAAGATCATTAAATGCGACGCAATCCATCTAGTTCACATCGTGAGCTATAAAGAAGCATGAGGCCTGGTGATTACTGTCTATATACTGTACAAAAATTCATTGGTCAAGAGTCCCACATTCATACTCTGCATTATACATGCACATACATGATTGTTATATACAACGTTGTAAATACAGTCGTGATATATACAGAATGATCAGCAAATGCCCAAAACCAACGACAAATAGCATACTATATGATATCCATCCTAACCAAAAGATCTCAGGAATCCCCATTCTTCTTCTTCATCATCTACATCGTCCTCGCTATCCGGTGGAACAGCCCTTCTACTAGGTATTTCTACTACAAATCCTGCTCTCCTCTTTGCTACCGGACTCGTCTTGGATATCATCGTCGGCGGATCAGTGAATATCCTAGCTCTCTTCGGTGATCGAAGAGCTATGGAAGCCGACATCGTGGTAGATCCTCTAGGTCTCTTGGCAGATTTCTGTAGTTCAGGTTGGTTCGGTAAAAGTTCTATCGATGGTGATCGAATGGCTTGTTCTTTGGCATGGTCGAGAGTTTTAGTCGGTATTTCGGGAAGCATTATAACTTCGACCGATACCGATTTCGATTTAGATGTTAATCTCGATTTGCTTGTCTTATCCACTATAAATTGAGGCGACTTCGTTCTTCTTTCATGTTGGTGTGTTTCAACGACGCCCATATCAAAATCCACTCTACCTTTCTCGCCTTCTTCTGCATTTTCGTCCACTTGAGATTTCCTATTCCTCCTAGGTCTAGGACGTCTGGCAGGAGGGGAAGGAGGAGGAACGAAATCTAGATCGTCATCTTCTTTCTCGTTGAATATGTCATTTAGAAGTATATCTGGTGAAGGTGATGATGGGGTAGCGCGAGACGGTCCGACTTCTGCCTCTTCCTCGTTCTGGACTTGCCGCTGCGCCAGATCCATCTCGCCCCCCGTTTTTGCTTCTGGGTTGACTGGATCATCCTCTAGAGACCGCACCGGGTCATCATCCAGATCAGGCGGTGATACATCCACCTTTTCTACCTCTTCACCTTTCTGAGCCAATTCAACAAACGTTTCTAATATATCGGGAACATTTATCGTGGATTGAGTCTCCCCTTGCAGTCCGATATTACCATCTTTTTCCTGATTGGTTTGAGGGGTGTTTACTAAGTGGTCATACCCCTTAGTCTGTTCTTCAGTCATCATACCATTCTGAGCTTCTCCACCTGTTTCCCCAAATTGCAATCCTAAGCCCGTTTCTGTCATTTCATCCTCCGGATTGACGATAATAGGTGTATGATGTTTTCTAGGTCTTCCTCTCTTTTTCCCTGTCGACGTATATATTGACTTAGGCGGAGGTGAAGGCGAAGGTGTAGGAGTAGGATCTTTATACCACACTGAATCTGGAAATTCCATATTCAATTTCTCCAAACCCAATTCTTCCCTACGCCAAGTTTCCAATGCGAACAGAGCTGCTGCGTCCAATGTACGTAGATCTAAGCGTAATTCTCGGACTTTACGAGTGGGTCCGATCGGAGGTAGGGGGTAGGTTGGAATAGGCGATTGAGGGGGTTCGGACGGTGAAGGTGGGAGTCGTAGGGCTTTCAAAGCTTCTTCTGTCTGCGTAAGAGACGGCGTTGTTGTGTCCATTTTGGTGTCCGATCGCTCCTGTTCTTTCTTCAGTGTTTCCGTATGAGGTTGACTCGTTATATTTTGCCTTGATCCTGATCCAGCATCATCAATCTTGTCCATCCTAGATTCATTTCCCTCGACAGTCATCCTCTGGTCATGATCCACTGGCTCCGTAGGCTGACCTTGCCCATTTCTACTCCACCAATATCCTTCCAACGTATTGCCTTCATCCAACTCTACAATGTCTCTACTCCCCTTTCTCACTTTCCTATCTTCTCCCAATTCCTCAACTTGACTATCCGGACTCCCAGGTGGCAGCTCTGAGCTTTCGATCAGTCTAACATCTACCCTATGATAACTCTGAGGTGTCTTATATCGCTGCAGGAGGTCGTTCAATCTCACGAGATGTTCGGGTTTGCGCAAACTTATTAACCATGACGCGAGGGGTGGTAAGGGGATCGCATGGAGGGCTTCTTGATGGAGAAAAACAGCTGGTGGAGGAAGTCCTGATGAAGAGTAGGTCATGGTGGATGATTCACCTATTAAGCGATAAGCGGGCAAGTCAGGATGGAGCGGACGAAGAGAAGGCAAGGCCTTTTGAACTACCAACTATTCCTACGCCTCTGAAGTGGTGTAGGCCCGAAGAGCTTCGCGTGACAGCCGGGCGCCAGCAAGACCTGCTGATGCTTTATCGAGTCCAAGGATAAATCTTGAGACCTTGCGTTGTTCCGTTGACTTGATGAATATGCTGCTACGCCGATGATAGCAGGTCTCCGAACCAGGAGACATCCCAGGAGAGAGAAGATTATCAAAACAATTCCACTTCCGACGGAATAAATGGTGATGTCATCACTTTTCAGCATGCTGGAAATCTCGGATCCGACAAGAAAAGAGTAGGAGAAAGATGACGATCAAGTTCAAGAAATCGAGGTATAAAAGAGACAATCTTGAACATCACACCAAGGTGTCAGAGGTACTATAGATTAATACGTTTACGACCGATAGATCAATAGACTGTGTTTCGCCAGGATACAACAAAGAACAACGACACAACCTTGTCCGATTCTGAACAGCTCCTTCAACATGTCACAATCGTTTGCCGTTCCTCTGGCAAATACCAGAGTGAGTGTCTCTCTGGTCTGTCCACCCACACTTTCAGGCTGAACATATGCCCTTTGAATCTTGACCAGAACGTCACTATTGTAGCCCATGTCGATCACGGAAAGACGTCCTTTGCGGACAGTCTCCTGTCATCCAACAATATCATCTCATCTCGAATGGCCGGTAAATTGAGATTCCTCGATTCAAGAGAAGATGAGCAGGAAAGAGGAATAACGATGGAAAGTAGTGCTGTAAGCTACCATCCATGTCCCTCATTTGATACGAGATAAGCTGACTTTCTTTAAAAACAGGTGTCTCTACGATTTGACATGAACAGAATTGGTCCAGGTGGTATAGGTAAGTCACACCATGCTCTCAGGAAACATGATTTACTGATCGAAACGGATGCTATAGCTTCAACGTCAAAACATCTGTGTAATGTCATCGATACACCTGGTCATGTTGATTTCGCTTCCGAGGTATCTACCGCTTCGAGATTATGTGATGGTGCTTTGGTATTGGTAGATTGCTGGGAAGGTGTCTGTACACAGGTAAGTCAGCTTACTCATCTAACTCCACCTGGTGACAAGTCTTACAGTGGTAATCAACTTGAACTGACAACTGCTCTCCAATAGACAATAGCAGTCCTCCGGCAAGCATGGGTAGACAGACTACGTCCATTACTGGTGATCAACAAGATCGACCGATTGATCACCGAATTACAAATGTCACCTTCAGAGGCATATCATCATCTCTCACAATCAATCGAGCAGGTCAATGCAGTGATGGGTTCGTTCTACGCATCAGAGAGGATGGAAGACGACTTACGTTGGAGGGAAGAAAGGGAGAAGAGACTCGCAGCTCGAAAATCAGCTCAAGAAGAACAGAACGATATTAACACGGAAGAGAATGATGAACTATTGGATAAAGAGTTTGAAGAGAAAGAAGATGAAGATATTTATTTCGCACCTGACCGAGGAAACGTCTTGTTCGCTTCTGCAATAGATGGATGGGCGTTCAGATTGGGTAAATTTGCAAGATTATATGCAGAGAAATTGAAGATCAAAGAATCAAACTTGAGGAGAGTCCTATGGGGAGATTGGTATCTCGATCCCAAGACGAAAAGAGTAGTAGGCAGGAAGAAATTGGTGGGAAGAAATCTAAAGCCATTATTTGTGCAATTTGTGCTTGAGAACATATGGAGAGTTTACGATACCGTTTTGAACCAACAGTGAGTTACTACAATGCACGGTATGGCTATTGATATGATGAGGTAGTTGCATTTGCTAATCCGTGCGCCAATCTAGCGATCCTGAGGCTACACAGAAGATCGTGACTGCTCTGGGAGTACGAGTGACACCTCGAGATATACGATCAAAAGATACTCGAAATCTCCTCAATATCATCATGCAACAGTGGCTCCCCCTTTCCACTGCTACTTTCCAAGCTGTGATCGACGTCATTCCTTCACCGTCCGATGCTCAAGCTATCAGATTACCATTCATGCTCCATCCGGAAAAAGCAGCCGCTTCCAATACTGCACTTACTGCTTCCAACGAAATGGAGAAAGGTCTTTATGGATGCGATCAATCTGAAGATGCCAATGTAGTCGCATACGTCAGTAAAATGTTTGCGGTGGAACGAAGTGAACTGCCAGAGTTCAAACCTAAAGAAATGACCGCCGAGGAGATGAGACAGCGAGGTAAAGAAGAGAGAGAGAGACGCGCAGCCTTATTAGCTAGTCGTCAGGAGATCGCCGGTACACCAAACGGAGTACCTTTACCTGAAAATGGCGGCGAAGACCTCATGAAACCTTTAGATGCGATATCTCTGATTGATAAAGGAACAGAAACCCCGTTGATACCGATAGATGAATCCTCCGAAGTGCTATTAGGTTTCTCAAGGATTTTCTCAGGTGTATTGAGGAGAAATACTCCTCTTATAGTCACATTACCAAAATACGAGAATGAGCTTGGCCCGACTCACCCTAGAAATGCTAAACATATCTTCAAGGTAGAGGCGAGAGATTTATATATGATGATGGGCAGAGAGTTGGTCTCGGTAGAAGAAGTACCTGCAGGTCATGTTTGTGCGATTGGCGGATTGGAGAGGGTCGTACCGAGAAGTGCCACGTTGTGGGCACCGAACGCACAAGGAGTGGAAGATCTGAAGGAAGATACGGAGCTAGTCAATTTAGCTGGTGTTAATCTACTGGTAAGCTTGTCATTTTCTTACCCAGTATATTCTCAGTACTGAACATAATCTACACAGTCTGCTCCAATCGTCCGAGTTGCCCTCGAACCTGAAAATCCAAGTGAGGTATCCTTTTTCCAATCATGGATTAACAGCTTACACATTTTTTTCAGGTGACATGCCTAAACTTATCAAAGGACTGCAAATTCTCAATCAAGCGGATCCATGCGCGGAATACCTCGTGCAAGAGACAGGTGAACATGTCATCATCACCGCAGGTGAAATTCATCTACAGGTAAGCCGAGAATTAATCACGTGGGGAATATCAGCTCATGAGAAACTTTATAGCGGTGCATAAAAGACCTGCAGGAGCGATTCGCGAAATGCCCAATACAACAATCTGCTGTGATTGTTCCCTTCAGAGAATCAGCAGTCAAAGCGCCAGGTAAGCTTCTATACCTGGACAGGCTGCAGTCAGGGTAGCTTACCTTTCTGGACCTCACTTTCAGATATGTTACCACCGAAAACGGCAGGTGCGCCGAGAGGTACGGTCAACGGATCAATCCTCAATGGATTGGTCACCTTCACTATACGCGCTTTACCTCTACCACCAGCAATAATAGAGTTCCTCCTTTCTCACATCAGTACTGTCGGTTCTATGTTAGTACAGAAACGCGATCAGTCGAATGAGAATGAGGAGGACCAGGAGGAAAGGGATGCAGGAGAAGGAGGTGCTGAACAGAGTCGGATGCTGACCCCTGAGCAATTCTGGAGTGAACTGGAGGAGTTGATGAACAAAGCAGGAGGTGATTGGGCAGACGCGGCTGATAGGATCTGGTCGTTTGGGCCGAAGAGGATGGGTGCGAACATCCTGTTAGATCCAGCGGGGAAAAGCCAACTTCGGTAAGTACACCCATCTTCACCCTTTCGCTATAATTGTGGGGCACCGCTGAAGAGAGTTGATCGTCAGTCTGAGAGGTAAAGAGAAGCTCTTCGCCGATGCTCGAGCAAAAGGTCAATCTGCCGATGCAGCTTTACAAACTGCCGATAATGCTCTGGCTCAGGACCAACTAGCTTCTATCGCCTCTGCAAACGAAACGGATGATAGTGCTCGAGCCGAGCTGAGGTTGTTGAGGGACTTCGAGAATTCTATCGAAGCTGGATTCCAAATGGCTACTTTCCAAGGACCGCTATGTTCCGAACCTGTCGTTGGTATGGCATGGGTCGTGGAGAATGTAGAGTTGAACAAAGAGGAATTCGAATCTGAGCAAGGTGAGTACAGCTGGGCGGTCTCGCATGGGATATACAGCAGAAGGCTGACGTCATGACAAAGGCAAAGGGCGAACGGCAGCTGTCACAGGGGCATTGATCTCTTCAATTAGGGATGCATGTAGAGCGGGCATGTTGGATTGGTCGCCTAGAATCAAGTTGGCGATGTATACTTGTGACATCCAAGCTTCAAGTGAGTAATGCTACGAGCTCATATCGTCATGGTTGTTATTGTGGTGGATGGTACAGATCGTGTGCTGATCAAGCGGAATTTCTTTGCAGCCGACGTACTCGGTAAAGTTTACGCGGTAGTAGCTAGAAGAAGAGGTAGGATAGTGTCCGAAGAGATGAAAGAGGGTACTTCCTTCTTCACGATTAGAGCGATGTTACCTGTAGTGGAAAGTTTCGGTTTCGCAGATGGTAAGTTGACCAACATTTCGTTTCCCATACGACATTATCGATTCGGTCTCGGGATGGAAGTCGTAAAAGATCTGTGCTAAGATGCTTATGTGGATGATATAGAAATCCGTAAACGTACATCGGGAGCAGCATCGCCTCAATTGATTTTCTCGGGATTCGAAACGCTGGACCAAGATCCATTCTGGGTACCAACCACCCAAGAAGAGTTGGAAGATCTTGGTGAGAAAGCAGATAGAGCCAATGTGGCTAAAGGGTATGTGGATGGTGTAAGAAAGAGGAAAGGGATGTTTGTGGAGAAAAAGATTGTGGAGTTTGCTGAGAAACAGAGGACTCTGAAGAAGTAAACCGTATGAGATACAACGCACATATAATGGATAGAGGATGTTGCATTATGAGCATATTGTTTGAATTTATTCAATAACCTCTATGAGATCGGGTAAAGCCCCTGTAAGTCGAGAGAGTAGGCGTGGCTTCATGCATATGCTCTTGATTGCTCTTGGTTAACTAATGTCAACAAATGCCGAACCGAACAACAAGAAGAAAATAGCCTTTCATCCCGAATCCCGCGTTGCCCTTTTTTCTGACGATCATGCACATGTGTCCCGCAGCCAGACCCAGATCACCAAAAATCTACACTCGCTCGAGCTTCATCAGAATTACTTGGGACTCAAGAAACTCGGACAGACAGCTTGCATACAGGATAACTTGCGCAGTGCCATGTAAGGATACTCGAGCTCGACATTCGACATGTCAAGATCGCGTAATCATTCTGTTCATGGCGTGCGGGCGTGATGGGATTATGGAGGCGCGGGTTCCTCGATGATCAGCATTCCATCAGAGGTGACAAAAAGAAGTCAAAAAACCCTGACCGGTTCTCACCCATTGGCGCATTATTTTTCCTATTCCGGCATTTAATTTGATCTCTTGTTTACGATTATTGAACTAGTTGTACGGCTAAGAGCAAGCAAGATGAGGGTAGGTCTCGGTCTTGTTCATGTTGATTTGCATGCAAGTATGCGTGCTTTGGAATTTTTGGAGTGCAGATGTATTGTTGTTGATGTTGATTGTGTGTACTCACCTCTGGGACCTTCATTGCCTGTTCTTCTAGTCGCTCATTTACACTTTGTTGTTTAGATCATCTCGCTTCTTCCAACAATAAATAATCAAGCTAAATCGCTTTTATAGAAACTACGTCGACGCCACCTGGTAAAGTGGAGCCATAGATTTAATCAATAAAGTGTGAGACACCCAGACTTTCGAGTGCCTTTCGAGCGAAAGCGAAATATCTTGGCTACTTTTAGACAGCAGGTGGGTCGTCGATGCGTTCATTTTCAATGTTCACGTTCATATCCGAACTTGGTATTAACCTATGACTTGTCAACTTGATTAGCAGCACATTAGACCATTAGAAATATAGACAACAACTTTTGAGACGCAGACACATCATATCGTTTGACCAATACGTCAACTCTCAGCAAACAATCAGATCGTAATCTCACTTGTCTTCTCTTTCCCGACATTAAGGACATTTTAATTCTTTTTCGTATTCTTCGTAAAAACGAGAAGACAGGACAACACGCCATCCCAGCAAGTCATCTGGAAGAACTCGATCAATCCGTTCGGACAAGATGTACATAACAAAATCACTCAAAGCCATCACCACCCTCTTACTGGCTACGTCAACCCTCGCTCAAGATGATAATAACAACGATGGGGAGAGCGATAGAGATTCAGGAAATACAGGTGTGGTCTCATCAACTATATCAACAACTTCAACTTCGGCTTCAGCATCAACAAGCTCCGCTACCACTTCTGAAGTAGCAAGTACCAGTACCGGTACGATCAGTAGTAGTTCAATCTCAACTGCCAGTTCGACGACAAGTTCCACGGGAGCTTCTGAGACTTCTTCGACAGTCTCATTAAAGTTGGCTAAGAAATATGTTGGAGAGGATTTCATGAATGATTTTGGTAAGTCCATCTGTACTCTCTGCAATCTACAAAATATAGCATCTGCTAATTATCTTTCTGTGGGTTCAACGTATAGATTACTTCACGGATGATGATCCGACTTCAGGTTACGTCAAGTGAGTATTCCCTTGTCCCACTGTTTCATGACTTTAGAAGCTGAACAGATTCTCTTGTTAGCTACGTCTCGAAATCGGATGCGCAGAAATCAGGTTTGATAGATGTACAAGCCAATAATGTGTTTTACATGGCTGCCGATTCTACCAACGTACCTACCGGTCGCGGAAGGGATAGTATCAGGATTAGCAGCAAGAGCAAATATGCTGATGTGAGTTATACATACATCCTACCTACATCTGACATAATTGTACGGGATCAAACTGATGAATCTTGAATCTATCGATTAGGGTGTATATATCTTGGATCTCAATCATATGCCTGTAGGATGTGGGACAGTAAGTTTCATCTCTACCTATCCCCATCTTCAATTCCGAAATTCTCGCTAACAAAGCTTTGTGGTGAACTATAGTGGCCAGCATGGTGGACAGTGACGAAATCCGGATGGCCCAAAGGCGGAGAGATCGATATCTTGGAAGGTGCCAATGGACTTCCCTTATCAGGTTCAGCAGCATACAACGCCACCACAGGCTTGTCCGCCAATCCCGACCCAATGATCTACAATGCCGCTGCCTTGCACACTTCTGATACATGTGCGCTGAACGGCCAGACGTATATGAACGGTCAGATTGGGGAATGGCAATGTTCAGCTTACTTTTCTGGAAATACCGGTTGTGGAGTCAAGATGACCGGTGTGACGAATGGATCGTACGGTGGTCCGGTTAATGGTGTGGGTGGTGGATGGTATGCAATGTGGAGAGATCTAGAAAAGTAAGTAATTTCCCTTTTGTATCTGTTGAACGGTCTCTGATGATGAGGTGTATTTGTGTGCAGCTCTGGTGGTATTTACGTTTGGTTCTGGCCTCGAAATTCCCAAACTGTTCCAGACGATGTCAAGGTGAGTCTGGCATTTATTTGAGTTTAAAACATAAAGAATGATGTTACTGACAACGAATGAGTTATACCAGAATTCCAATACAGCTACAACCAATGTTGCTAACTGGGGTATACCCAATGCCAATATGACTGTCCCATGTCGAGATAACTTCAATAATCATGTGATAGTCTTCGATTTGACATTCTGCGGTGACTAGTGAGTCAAACTGGTTTTTGCTAACATTCTTAGGACTATATTGCTCGACTGACACTTCGTTACGCTGATGATTAGTGCTGGAGCAACATACGCCTCGTCAGGATGTCCCGGATCATGTGCCACTTTCGTGCGATCCAACCCGGCGGCATACTCTGAAGCATATTGGTCTTTGAATTCTTTGAGAGTATACACAGCAAATGGTAAAGCTGCCTCTGGAGCTGGATTGAGTGGAGGTGCCATAGCAGGTATAGTAGTTGGTGTAGTAGCAGCTTTGGTGATTGCTGTTTTGGTCTATCTCAGATTCAAGAAGACTAGAAAGAATAGGTGAGCTCTCCACTTGCCTCTCCTCGACAATGTACTTCTGTATCTTGGAAGTATACTGATATTCTTGGTTTTGTGTCAAACTATAGACAAATGGTAGAAGAAGCCACTCTAACCGAAGAACCAATCCCACCAACAGCCAAGGGACCATATGCTTTCCTCGCCTCGAGAAAACCACGAGTTGGTCCTACAAAACTCGCACCTGGACGTACTGCCCAACATTTCTTACACGGTGAAACTCCCACTGCAGTATATGGTAGAACACCCGTAGGAAGTGATTCGGACATAAAACTGGCTGAAGCTACTTATAGGCCACATGGTGGTAATTCAAGTTGGATCGGATAAACAACTCGTCGCCATTTAATCATATTCAACTGGAATTGGAATGAAATGAATGACAACGTCGTGCAGAAAGAGGGGTGATACTAGTAGAGTTGACAACGGGAAGAATGGGACAACATCATCTTGGTCATATTCCTTCATTGCTTTGCTTTGCCTCACTAACACGAATATATCCATGAATTTACATTTACGCTTCTATAATTTTGTTGATATCTCAAATGCAACGTTACATCATATTTTACACCACCATAAGCTTATCGCGATCTGAGCTGTGATACAATTCAACAACTAAAATACATATGTCAAACAATTACCAGAGAATCTCTTACAATTAGTAATCAAGCAAAGTCATGTCGGTACTCATTCATGTATAAGGGGGCATGTCATATCGCTTTCCCCAGTTATCTTTCTTGCCTTTTTTGATATCTTTCAAATACAATCTCGTTCTCCCTGCGTACTATACACTCTCCAAGCATCTCATCTAGACTTCAGGTACATGTCTATCATGATTGTGCTCCACTCTCTTAATCCACGATCGAAATCACATGAACATGCTTCCTCCTCCACCGAATCCACCACCTCCTCCAAACCCACCACCACCACCACCGCCACCCCTTCCACCACCCAGACCTCCCAGCCCACCGAAGCCCCCCGGCCCACTACCCGGTCCACCTCTCCTATTTCCCTGTCCGCCAAATCTACCTAGGTCAGGTCCAAACTCACCCGGAGGGGGAAGTTCGTCTCCCCATCTATCATCTCCCACGCCCATACCTCCCAAGGGATTCCCACCAGGTCCCGGGAATCTGCCATTCCCTCCTGAGGATGAAGGTCCGACAGGGTCCCACCTGCTTCCAGGAGGCTGAATGAACCCACCCGGACCGGAAAAGTCGGGATCCAATCCTTGACGTCTTCTGTCGAATAGTGGGTGATTGAAATCTACCAACATCCCTCCGCCGTCTCTGTTGGGATTGAACGACCCAGGAGGCAGGAACGAAGCTAGAGGGTCGAGATCTCTTCTACCTACTGAAGCGGGATTGCTGGGATGGGGATCACGAAGAGGGTCGATTAAAGGGTTGGTTGGGGGTTGGGGTCTTGCGGGAGGAGCGTGACTGGATTGTCCTGAAGGCGGGGGATTGGGAGGATCAGATCCGGTTGATCGACTAGATAAAATGGCGTGGATATGTCAATAATACATCCGCTTCACAGAATATAGTGAGGAAGGATGGGTGATGGGGAAACATACGATTCTTCGTATCCTGGAATGTGTAGTCCTGGTATTAATCTGGCTATAACGCTTGTTTTGTATTTCTCAACGAGATCTTTGTTGCTATACGGCCGTTTGGCATCGTTAGCTCTACGAGAATGTATTTATCACAAGATTGAACATACCTGGTGATTGACTTGTATCCCCAAATCTTAGCCAGTTCGTCGGCACTAGTCGGATCAGTATGGGAAGAAGAGGTCGCGGAGCTCGGTATGGGGAATCTCGACGAGTCCACGAGGTCAGAAAGGACTATCGAAAGATTATGCGGTTGACCATCCTATGAGTATGAAGGTCACATCATATTAGCTCATCTGTGATCAACAACACCTAAATCATAGGAGTCAATGAACTTGTATTGGACACCTTACTCACCTCAGCCATAGCGTCAACCTGAACTCTATTTCCCATCCTCCCAATCCGTGTCCTAAACGCCAACGAAGACTGTTCATGCCTATATAGGAAGCTATAGCTATCCTCACCTCTTGCGTTCCATCCTTCTTGTAAAACACCCTCCTGAGGCGGAGACTCGTTCTCCTCGGCATCGACTGCTGTGGTAGTCTCGGACGCACCATCGTCTACGTCCTCCCCTGATACTGCTTCCTCCCCTGCCGCCGCAGAAGAGGATGGTCCAGAGGTGCTCGTACTAGTGCTCGCTGTGGCCGTGGAAGATTGGACTAGCCTGAACCTCAGAGCTATGTGGATAGCATGTACTAGGATTGCGACTGAGTCGGTCGGATGAGGTAGTGGAGATGAGGTGGATCTGGGCAGGAGTTGAGGGATGAGCTTGAGTAGGTTGGTGGGATCAAGTGGGTTCGATGATGACATGTTGTCAGGCTTCGTACTGGTGCAAATGAATATGTTAGTTGGCTGTGAGCTCTATTGATTAGGTTGATAGTGATGGTCAGGTAGTGATGCGAGAGGCAAGTGATGAACGAGGGAGGAATGAGGAAGTAGAGTGCATGTCAAATCGGTCCTTTAGTCGGCATCGACGCGAATGCGGGTGGTGGAGGTGGTATGGAGTCATATCATTTCCGTCCTTTTCAACCTCAGCCTCTTTCATTCGACGCATGCATCACGCTTTGGCTTCTCCTTCATGAAGGGGCAGGCAGGGCAACGCAGTGTTAGGTGTAGCGCTCATTCGTGGGAAGACAGACTGTCAAGGATGATTTGATACAGCTTGGTAACGATGAACTCCCCTCAATGGACTTCACAAGCTTTATTGGTCAATTGGCTATAGGATATCACCATTGACTGAGACAAGGCACTCTCACACAGCACGCATCCCGCATGGATTGACCGCACTGCCATCCCATCTCATGACCATGTGAGCATGCATCGAAGAGAGGAAAGCAAGGAGACAGAGAGAGGTTGACAGAGCTGACACCACCGCTTTAAAAGCTCATGTCTTCGCGACATGTATTTTGTATTTGGAATTCTATCTCTCCGAGTGAATCTCAAACAGTCCTGTCAGTCATCCTCCGAGACATCGTTTATCCTCTGTTTACGTTCTCTGTCTGGAAGGTAAATACACCAGCAACATGTTTATCTCTGATTTGCTTTGCTAAACATACTTAACTTACTTTTGCGGATCATCGTGATGCATATTTAGCTTTGTATTCGAAGGTCAGTCAGATAGGAAAGTAGTGAATAATCAATTGACTGATCTCATGTCCATGCTATGGACGTGACTACGTGTTGACGATCACCAATCTTTTATTCATTCCGGAGGAATCCGGCCTGCATCCCATTTCAATAGAATTACCAAAATGTGAAGAACGACTCTTGCCGTCGTGGGTTTCATAATTTACGGTGCCTATTCCAGCGAATTCAGTATCCTGAGTGACTCCTTGTAGACATCCCCTGAATCAGATGATCAAGTGGAAGTTCCCTCTCTGTCAAAAAGGGGATGCGCTACCCATGTGTCGCCCCTGTCTCAGCCATACCTTGTTCATCTCCCGCATCGTGACATCGCGCCATGGGATATGAGAGAGAGGGAGAGTAACATTTACATTCCTTCTGAGGGGAACATGTGGCTGTCTGATGTTGTTCTCGAATTCTCCGTTTCATTTCGCCACCCATTCAGAAAGTTCCCCATAGATTCGTTAAATTGAAAAAAAAAAAAAACCGAAATGAATAACTCCAGAGGAGGGAGATGTTTCTCTGTATTACACCGTAAGATATTCGTAAGGACGGGATATCTGGTGGAATTCCTTCCTAACATAGATATGACGCACGCTGATAGATGAGGGATCTCAGAGCTAAAATCTAAACTTAAGGGTTGAGAGTCTACATAAACACCCCATGTTGGTCGCGACCATATGAGTCATGCCGGAACGGCATCTGGTTCATATTTAACTCTATTTGATTTGCTGGAATCAGTTTTGAATGTGCAGGAGCACATAGTATGACTAATCCCCCCGTCTGTGTCCCCCACTCCTCCCAGACACCATTGACTAACAGACCGTCCAATAAGATCAATCTGACAGTCGCTACATCCATCGTCAGCAACTTGCTCCATATCGAAAGATCTTTCTTGAACATTTCTTCTATTCAGATTTCTTTTCGTGCGATTACAGTAATCACCTCAAAACACAGAAACGATTCAAATTGAAATAAAAGAAGATCAATCACATGTCTTGAGGACTTGTTTACTTGTTTGTCTCCTGGATATTTTTATTCTCATTCCTGATCCACACAATATTCGAGAGGATATGGTCATGATATAAATCAGTTGAGGCAGTCAAGAAGACACAATCGCACGATTCTTCCACCCTCATCTTCCAATAAAGATTTTTCCTTTTGCATATCCTCAAGATTTCAGTACCCGTGCGTGTGTAGAATTAGAATAGGGTGTCTTAGATAGGATCATACATAAGGAAAACAGGAGTTCGAGATAGATACGAAACGACGCCGAAACAAATTTCAATCCAGCCTCACTTTGTACTGCACGGCGGTACCATCAATATTCGGCTCCCTCATTGCCGTTGCATCAGCAAAATTAGAATACGAGCAACTCAGTAGCTTACAACAATACTCAGACTCCGGATTCCAGTAAACCTCCTTCTCGGTTCCTAGGGAGTCACACTCCACATTCAGTGTAGATCTCTCTTCCCATCGTCATTCACCATTCCTTTCCTTTGCTTCCTTCACCTTGTCTCTCTCGAAAACATACCAGCCAATTATCTTAGTTTACTTGGTTTGATCCTACCTCGCCTGTTGTGCACTACCTTGCCCTATCATAGTTATACTCTGCATTCTTATTGTGTCCCTCTGTCGTTCCCCTTCATATCTTGATGGCGCGGATTCTTCCAGTGGCTATAACTAGAGCTCTCCTTCTTCTCTGCTCCAATAGACCCTAATTGGGGATATAGAGGTCATAGACTTTCCTCCCCCTTTCGAAAAACCCACATACATTCATCTACAGTTATTCGTTTACTTTCAAACATATATATCACGCCACAATGGCAGCCTGGACAGGATCCCCTATAATAGTAGAAGAAGCTTTCAATCAAGTTTGGAAGTCGACCGTGGAGATACAACCGTCCTTTTACTTCCCAACAAGCCAAAATATCAATCTACCCTCTCCCCCACTCGATTCACCAGTCTCGTCGACGGAAGATGATCTAGCGACAGCGGAGATATTGGCCAGAATCAAGTTTGGTACTTCCAGCCCATCGTTAGAATCTCGAAAGAGGTCTTTGACGTCCTCCAATGGTGAAGAAGACGAAGATAAACACGCGATAAAGAGGAAGAAAGAGAGTAGCGTAGAGAGTGTTGTCAGCGGAAGTACGAATGGTACCGCTGGTGGTGCTGCTGAAAGATGGCCACCAAGAAAGGAGTTCGTCTATCTTACTTGTGAGTATAAACACAATAAATCAGCTCGTCAACCTGACTGATAATGGGTGAATATAGGCGTTGTGGCCATCCCACCTGTTGGTAGACAGAAGTTACCTCTCTTTGGAAAGCCATGTGGACGGAATGAGATAATCGCAAAGGTAGTCACGATGGCCACGGGAGAAGGCTGTTCAAGAAAACTCATCTCATCTCACGCACAGGTGTTGAAGGGTAGAAAGGAGCTTAGCAAGCAGCGTAAGTCTGAACCACGTTTTACTAGGACTTTGAGTGATGAAGTGGCTGATCAGTTTCGTTTCACATCATCAGTGAGAGACCTCCTAACGACCGAAGAAGGGAAGAACAATGACGACGAGGTTTCTCCAACCGTATACACCTTGGGAGCAGAATGGAATTTCCCAAAATGTCTCAATCGATTGATTGGCTTACCTGAAAATCTCGATTTGAGAACAGCTTGTACTCCACCATTAATCGCTCAACATTTCGTAGATGTCGTCAAACCTCCTAAATCATCTACCAAAAGAGAAAGAGCTACACCAGCGAATAAGAACAAGTTGACAATCAAGACAAAACCTAGTAAATCACTTTCACCTTCTGTGTTTTCCGCTGGGACCACCTCACCTAGTATGATCAGCAATAGTGACAAGACGGATGAAACGGATGTACATCTGCCAACTCCCAGGTCATCTTATCTACCTTCACCATATTTGCTAGGTACACCCACACCGCTCAGTTACGATGATCGAAAACCATCATTACCTTCTCCAGGTGACTTGTTCTCACCAAATTATAAGATGTCTACCCCGAGCCGGATAAACATATCGGACTATTCTGCTCCCCCCACTTCCATCCCCCGAAGACCTGCCACGGCCAACGCCATTTCTTCATCCACCACTAGACAGCTGCCACCACCTGAATCACCCATAGCAAGTAGGTTCATGGTAGATTCACCATTTCGGACTCCTCTCAGTTCAGCTAGAAGAACTTCCGAGTCTCACTTAACCGCCAGTCTTGGGAGGTCCTCTTATAACACGTTCGGAAGAGACTGCCTAAAGATAATGGGAGATTCAAATCGTAGGATATCAGGAGTATCGATCGAAGATATGAAAAGGAGAGAAAGGAATCAGCAGTTATGTTAGAATCACAATTTAGATGACCGATTCACAAAAATCAGATCAGCTGTACCTGTTCCAAGCATATATCCGCAACAGGACAAAATGAACGGATTCATATCGAAGATATCTAGAAAATGATAGCCGTTATCTAAATCAGACAAGAACAGAGAAAAAAAAAATGAGAACGAAAACGAAAACCCAACCTATCGTAGTCTATCTATTCCCTCAACGTGTCAAGAAAGGAAAGGAAGCAAAGTTTAAAGGAAACAACCGGAATTACCACCAGCGGCAGAACCAGAATTGGCTGATCCTCCATTTCCTGCGTTTCCTGATCCGATATTGAGGGCGTGTAAATTGATTAGACTACGGTATTTCAAGATTTCGTTTTGATTATGGACATTGATTGTTGTTTGTATTTTGGTTGTATGTTATAATGATGGTGTAAGACCCGAGTAAGAGAGGAGGTTTTCCAAGGGAAGTGTTGTTTGTTATACGTGATGGGTTGTTGTGTTTGTAGAATTATCATGATGTTACATTTAAAAATAGTATGCAATATCAGATCAGCATTGAAGTTGTCCAGTTGTGATATTAGAGTTAGACGACAACTCACCCTCCATAAGATTGTTCAACAACATTTCCACCATTGGCTTGACCACCTGCACCTACGATTTCCATCAAAATTAGCATCCTGCTGTATGTATACTGCACATGTATCAATGAGACTAACCTGTATACGCTGAACCACCATTACCGCCACTCAGCAAATCACCCAACGTACAACCTGCACCACCCGCTCCTCCAAGTGCCGAACCAGAATCGGCAGATCCACCTGATCCAGCGTTGTCCGATCCGATATTGAGGATATCGAGATTAAGCAGACCACTGAGTCCATCGATACACACAAAATAGGTCAAAACCAAACATTCGAGACCAGGGTGCTGATGGATCCAGATGATTTAAGTGATTGAGAATTTGACTCACCCCTCTGAGATTCTCTGTACACTACCTCCACTAGCCTGACCACCTACGCCAGTATAAGCTGAACCTCCATCGGGCGAAGCGACAGGTGCACCCAAGACCATCGAGGCAAGAGAGAGGACGGCGAAGAAAGTGATTTTGGAAGAGAACATCTTGGTAAATTGGTAAATTGAGTTTTCGATTCGAAGAAATGAAGTAACAAGGAATTGATAACGAGAATGAGCGAAAATGAAGATAATGAATTGAAAAGGCGAAATAGAAAGAAAAAGAAGAAGAAGAAAAACTAAGAATGAAGTAGCTGTATTGTTGTCTGGTTGATTGTTGGGGGAAAAGAGATTCTCACAATTGTAAACCTGAGAAGCTTATATAGCTTGTCGACCCACCTGAGGAGACGTACATAGAACATATTATTCCGTCAAATGACTGGCTGGATGCTAATCCGAGCTATTGGTATATTGACTGGTTTGGTTTTGAGAAACCATTTGAATGCAGGGGAGGTGCCACAATTCATCTCAATCGCTTGGTTGCTACATTGACTGACGCCTCTTCAGCCCAGCGATTTATGCGATTGCCATCCATGCCTCATCGTGGTATAAGGTAATACATGGTCATCATAAGTCATAATGGATATCAACTCGTTACTGTACTCAGTTACCACTCTACCTCCACACCCTAAAACGGCTTCTTATGTATGATATCGGGATCCTCTTTATACTCATCGGCCGATACCCACATCTATAAGATGCAGTTCATTGTCAGCTGGTCCGCGTCTGATACAGCAGTCTCATTTGACTCACCTTCTTGAATGTACTCAATCCAGCTAAGATACTACCTCCTATCCATGTCGAGTACTACAAACATTCATGTCAGTGTTTTCCTGCAGGCATGGGACTGTTAACATAACTAACCTTTCTTTCTGGTGGAGCATATATCTTCAATTTGACATCTTTCAAAGCCAATTTCTTGACTTCATTCAACAACCTATCTCCGAAACCTGCCATGACAGTCTATCAGCTTGTCTGGTCCTTTTGGTAGGCTACATGTAAGTCGGTAGCGAGGCAGATCCAAATAACAAACCTGTACACAACGTCGATCCACCTGATAATACGATATTACTAAAGAGCGATTTCCTCAAATCCAGGTCCGTCCTATTTATAGAATCCACAATGACCTATGACGACAGATCAGCTTTGAAATGTCTGAGGAATCCATACATCCGCTAGCTTACCTGATGTACACCAGGATATTCTTGACCAATCAGTTCTGGGTTGAACAGAATCTCAGGAGCCAAAAACCTCTCCACACCGAGCTATAGACTCTATCAGCTGGCTGCATCTCGATGTGAACAGACAATTAGCTTATAATGACTAACCTGTATAACCTTTCCATCAGGTAACCTGAATTCCTCCCATGCTCCCGACTGATCCTTCTCCTCTTTAGCAGGGTTGATAGCGAGGTAACAAGTCTTCTCCTTGATTGTCCTGACCACCTCTTTCTCCGCAGACGTATGTAAGTAATATCCTGATTTCCTCAGCAACAGCTGTAGATGATCCGTCATGTCCCTTCCTGCTATGTCTATTCGTCGTATCGCATGTGGCATCGAGAATCCTTCGAATACCGGTACGGCATGGGTAACCCCGTCTCCTGAATCTAGGACAATACCTGTCGTACGGCCTGAAGAGTATCTATGCGAGAACGGATTGTCAGTCGCGGGTTTATGGATTTGATACCAAAGATACAAGCTCCCGCTTCGATCAGTGGAAACACTCTAGCTCACAATGATAGGACAGCCTGCACACTCGTGAAGAACGCCGGTACGTTGAACGTCTCAAAGAATATCTGAGCAGCTACATCTCGATTCTGTCGTGGATTGAGGGGTGCTTCGGTAAGAAGAACTGGGTGCTAGAAAAGGTATCGACATACGTCAGCAAAGTCAATCAAACCGTTACTGCTGCTCAGTCGACTCAAATGATTGTCCATAAATTTGATACCAGCAGATGAAGCTTGCCTCGGTTCTCTTACGGAATCTTTCTGGTCATATCTGATCATTCCACTCTCTCGGCTTGATCCCCAGCACATAGCAGCAGTGCAATCGAACGTTAACTCACCTCTTCACTTAAGGCTTTCAGACCCTCCCCATAGACCCAACCCCATATCCTCTCCATATCATCCCAATCAGTCACCACACCATGTTCCATAGGATATTTTATCTTCAGTAATCCTCTCAATTCCTGCGCTCGTCTTCCTATAAATAGGTTATCCTGTATCGCACCTGCCATCACTCGGGGATGTTTCGGACGACCGACGCTGCGTCAAATGAGATATCAGCACTCATATACTGGCGAGATAATGGATGGTGAGAGGTTTTAATTATATCATGGTTGCCCATATGAAAATTCAAGTCGAGATACAGAGCAGCTTGCCTCTACTAGATCATGGATCAACTCACAACGAAGGTATATAACATGACGGCTGCTCTTCACCTGCAAAACCAGCTTTGATCGTACCCGACCCCTATGTCATAACATTGAAGCGCAATATCAGCTACCGTACTCGTCTCGACCAATCGAGAGTCAATACTAGCTCACATTGTCAATCACAACAGGCTGATTTGTCAACCTGGATATGAAGGACGACATTGTCAGCTTGACCGCCGGGCAAGGGAGGGAGGGTACTATTTAGCTCACACATCGTCAAATTCGGTCGCCATCTTCACTCGTTTCTCTCCTTGCTTCTTGCTCCTTGTCCTGGCCGATGTCTACGAATCTGCTTGGCTGAGGAAGAAGGACTTGAAAGCTCAAAATACAGATGTGAAGGTGATCGTCCAAGCTCACTTGTGACTTGTAACTTGTCACTTGTCGGGCGCGTCGCGTGGTGTGGTGAATCATGGTGTGCTATGTGGGTGTGACATATAACATTCCGAATCATTATGCTTGTTCCCAGGCACCCTGATAGCGATGATAGCGATTGATCATGAGAATGAGGATGTACTGTATATATATATATACATGTCCCGTCCATACCCTTCTCGACTCCCTATTCACATCATACAGGCCAATCCTATACTCGTCTCTCCCCACAATGGGCAAGCTCTCTGAATTCCTCTCATCATCTTCTTCCAACAACGACCCTGTTCCTCCCCCTCCTCCAACATACAACGAATCCAAAACCCCTTCGTCATTCCCGGTCCCCGGCCCACCACCGACTACCTTTTCCAACGAGCCGCCACCTCATTTCCCGCATCTATATGGATGTCTTCATCTCGGTCGAACAGATCGAGTGAGGTTGATAGGACTACCCCAGAATGCGGTACCTGCAGTGGAGGAGGCCATCAGGAGGGTATGGATGGCTGGTATCCAGAAGAGTGAGGCGTACTATAAAGGATGGGAATGGAAGTTGAGTGGGAATCCTTGTGAGTGATATATCGTTCCTGCTCACGAGTACTGGATGACAAAGTCAAATCAACTCTTGACTTTTTTTCAGTCATATTATGTTCAATTATGATACTCATACTTGTTTGCACACCCACAGGGTACGGCCAAGGTGCGGAAGCGATCTACTCCCGTCGATTGATGTGTCACATCCTCCATGCTCTCTCAGCTATAGGATGGGATATACACATGTCATGCGACCTAACCAAGAAATCTTTCGACAAAGATACATTGATTTTACATTCTGTCCAACCCCGTCAGAAGTACTACTTCTCAATCAGTTTCAACGAGAGTGACAAGATTAGGATTATAGACCCTCCTGATGGAAGAGTGAGAGATGCGTTCCTGAGGGCCGTCCAGGTGAGATGAAACCTACTCTACCTTACTTGTTTCCCAGTATGAAGTACCAGTTTATCTTTGACTCCCCCATGGATAATCTGTCAATAAAGGAGGAACACGAAACTAATTATGCCTTTACCCCACGACGCAGACTTGGCCACTAGGAATCCAAGCTCAAATTGAGAAAGAACCAGGTGCGACTCAGGTGAAACTTCGTGGTAATCCCTGGTGGACATCAAGCGGTGATCAAGTGGTAGAAGCTAGATTGTTGGTCTGTACCTTGTTATCGGCCATGGAAAGTGTAGGGTTCGAGCTGGTCAGTAGTGTAGATATGAGTCGTGGTTCGGGTGATAACAACTATGATTGTGAGTTGTCAGCATGAAGGCGTAACGTAATAACACGGTAAGGTTTGCTGATGTAGTTGATGATCTTGGTTATCATATAGTGGACACCTGGTTCTTCGCTACCAAGCTGTAAAGTATATCCAAGTCTAGTACAAATACAGCCCACTATCGATAAAGTACAGTTCACGACATCAGGATCAGTCCCATATGAACGAAGAAGCAGTCTTGGGTTACCTTACTGTTAAATTTGATCGACAGCCATTAATTTCGATCTAGGCAGAATGTAGAATGGGACTAAGGGTAGCCCCGTATCGTATAACATGTATCAGAAGACACAATGTAATTCCATGCAATTGTATATAAAGTATTGTCCATATACCGCTATCATCATGTATCATGCCTTCTTTCAATCATCTGATTCATTCTCATCTTCCGCACTATACAATCCCACAATCATCTATCCAACACCCTTCTAACCCATCCCCTCCATCTTTAACCTCTAACGCATTCAATTTAGCTAACAACCCCAAACTTTCTTTACTAACTTGTCCGAATACCACATACTTCCCATCCAACTTGCCGAATTGCTTCTTCTTCCTCTCTTTCTCCTCTTTAGTATCTCCATCTTGAATATTCGGTATGAGACATATGAAGAATTGACTTGAATTTGAATTCTTACTGCTTCCACTGGCCATAGCTATCGTACCATATCCAAACTGCTTCTTCAATCCCGGTTTCTCATCATTGAATTTCGGTCCATATATGGATTCTCCTCCCGATCCATCATTTCGAGTGATATCTCCTCCCTGTATTATAAAATCCTTTACAAGTCGGTGTATCCTTACGTTCTTGTAATGTAGTGGTTTATTGGATATTTTAGATATTCCTTTATCGCCAAGAAGTAAATGTTTGAAATTCTTGCATGTTATCGGACATTCTTTGATGAATAAATCTATATGTAATACTTCTTCAAATATCGGACTGACAGGTTTGATACTGCTTACTGAGACTTGAGTGGAAGATGCTGAAGAAGAAGAAGAAGAAGAATGTGATATTAGATCTTTCAGTATATCAAGTTGATCTTCATCCAATTCTTCTAGATTTGAAGGTAGACCGTAATTTTCGTGATGTTGACTTAAGATACTTTGGTTGAATTCCCATTGATTGAGCTGTTGTTTATAGGCGATTGAATCACCATGACCAATTTTCATCCATCCTCTTTCTGTTGTATTTTCACCCATCTTGATCTGTATATATCGAAAGTGGTAGCAGAGATAGAGAGAGAGGGGAAAAGATAACGATGTATTGAACTTCGACAACAAAGTGGACTACGAAGGAGTGTATAAAACAGATGACTTGAGTTTCTTAAGACACTTTTGGTAGCTCGTTGATCCAGCGGAAGGCTGCAACTGACGATTCCTTTCGGACTCTCGCTTTCGGCTTGATCAGTCTATGATATAGGATGAGGATGGAATTATATGGACAACAGAATGATGCTCTGCAAAAGGAGCAAAGAACGAGTAAACTGAACAACCTCCACTTTAATTTCGAGCCCATCGCATCGAGGATACTCCAAGGCACACACACCACTTGAAGAGAATATTGAAAACGCTGTAAAGCCTCGCTCTTGCTATCTCTACGAGAGGGGAGAGTCTCCAGCACATGCAAAAGAATCGATCCATCTCACTCAGTATCTACTCTATCTATATATACCTATACAAACGCAGAGCCCAAATCAACTCTGCTCTCATCTACAACTTCCTAGCCTCTGACTGGATCGCATCCTCCACTTGATCAGTCTGCAACGCCAAATCCTCATCTCCAGCTTTCACTCCAATTTTACCATGTTTCCCACTCGTCACCTTATCTCTGGCTTCTGCTTGAATCGCATCTTCGACTTGATCAGTCTGCAACCCCACATCTTCATCTCCAGCTTTGACGCCAATCTTGCCATGTTTCCCAAATTCACCTAAACCCATCACTCTATCTCTCGCTTCCTCATATTTCTTCTTGGTCTCATTAACGACATGCAAAGGCAAAGTTACATCTTCTTTCGCTTTAAGACCTTCTTTGATGAGCCAATCTCTAAGATATTGCTTATCGAACGAAGCTTGCGGTTTGCCTTGGACGTATTCAGAAGAAGACCAATATCTCGATGAATCAGGCGTAAGGACCTCATCTATCAATATAAGTTGTGTTTTGTTTGGAGAAGAGTGATCAGGTAATAGACCAAATTCGAATTTGGTATCAGCCAAGATCAATCCTCTTTCCAAAGCGTATTCTGAAGCCTCAGTGTAAAGCTGTATCGCAACTTTTTCAATCTGTTCGGCAAGTTCAGGTCCACAGATATCTTTCACTGTATCGGTTGAAAACATTGTCAGATCATTCTCCATCAGTCAATGGCTGGCATATCCACAATATCACTCACCTTTGTCAGGATGGATGTTCTCATCGTGTTCACCTTGATCAGCCTTGGTGGAAGGGGTGAACAGTGGTTTGGGTAGTTTTTGAGATTCGACTAATCCTGCTGGCATAGAGATACCATGGACAGTCTGAGATTTCTTGTATTCAGACCAGGCAGAACCTATACAATGACCTGATCAGCTCTAATTGCTTCTAGAAGATGATCCGATAGATTCTTCTACTCACCTGTGATATAACCTCTGACGATAGCTTCGATCTTGACGACCTCACATTTCTTTACAATCATACTTCTACCCTCTAACTGATCTCTGTATTCATCTAACGATCTAGGGAATTCCGACCAAGCATCCGCGGGCGAAGCGAGGCATGACGCAGGGGAGGGCGTAAGGACATGATTGGGGATGATGTGTTTGAGTTTGTCAAACCAGAATAAGGAGAGGGTAGTGAGCGTGATGCCCTTTGATGGAATGCCCTACATTTCCGACATGTCAGCTGGGGTATCCATAAATCTAAAACCAGCTTACATTGTTCATTATCATATCAAAAGCGCTCATTCTATCCGTAGCGACGAACAACAACTTATCTTGGTCTTCGGGCGCAGGTAAGGCGTAGATATCTCTCACTTTTCCTTTCGCTAGTAGTTTGAGTTTGGGTAGATTGGTCGAAGTGACACAAGATGTAGATGACAAACCGCTTCCACTGGCGACGGTAGAAGCTGGTGAGGCTTCGGCAGCGGCTTGCGAAGATTTCTGGAGGTCGGCAGACTTCAATGGGTTTCCTTCAGCGGTAGCTTTGGCAGCTGCTTTCTCGGCTTTCTCCTTTTCCTTCGCTGCTCGTAAAGCTGCTCGTTCTTCCTCAGTTGGGGCCGATTTCCTAACATCCTTCTTTTTCTGGATAAACGACTTTCATTAGCCAAAAGTCTCACTGACATGACAAAAATGACGTATACAGGGAGGAAAAGATTAAACACTCACGACTTTCTTATCAGCAGCAGCTGGAGCAGCAGACGTGTCAGGATAAGCCAATTTCTCAACTTCTTGCCATTCTTGATCTTCCTCAAAGGCTTTTCTGATGGGGGCCAAGAGGTTGATGAGAGCATCCGTCACAGCACCTTTCAAATCTCCAGGATGAACTTGTTCAGCCACATAAGCCTTTTCCAATTCCTCATAAGATGAGAAGTGAACATCCCCTCCGAACTTTTCAGGTCTAGTGATACTAAACAAGGTTCCTTCAGGCGCACCAGCACTGACGAAACTTCCTTCTCCCACTGGTGCTTTTTCACCCTTGTTTGAAGCTTGTTCGTTTCTCAACGCTTGAACAGGTATCAATGCAGCTTTGATGAACGCCAATACACCATTGTTCTCTACTTCTCCAGGTGGACATAAGGCAGCCTTGATCTTTGATTTGATGTCTGCTGGTGTATCGAGGAAATCAATCTTAGATTTAGGATCGGATGCCGACATTTTACCTCCTGATAATCCAGGTACCATAGCGTTCATCAAATGGGCTCGTTTGGCGTAGCCTAATCGTGGTAGAAAATGAGCAGCATACATGAAGATTTTTCGCTGAACGACCAAAATCAGCTAGTCTCGAAGTTAAGATCGACATGACTGACCTGATCTACACCACCAAACTGCATATGTACGTCCAGATATTGTTCATCTAATGCTTGAAGACCAGGGTAGAGGAGACTGCTCATCAAAGGTGATTCCGATTCCTTCACTACATCCGCTCCGGCATGTTCAGCTTCCCTTGTTGAGGTGAGAGCGTGGAATCTACAAGAATTCATCCATCAGCCAAGTACGATGTCAGTTGCAGTACTGAAATGAACTCACTTGTAAACATCCAAAGTGTAATCCGCTTTCAACTGGTAGCTTGTTCCGGTCACAAATTCAAGTTTGTCGATGGGCACACCAAGCACCGTGAACACAGTTTTAAGGAGGATCGAATAGTATTTCACTCGGTATTGAACGGTTTGAAGCGTAGATTTCGAGGCGTCAAGGAAGGCATGGAGCTGTGGTATAAAATCAGTCAGGGTGCGTCGGACAGAGTTGTCAACGATATTGAAATACACGTACATCTGTGATGGTGCGAGAAGTGAAGAGTGAGCTTTCTATGCAAGAATTGGGACTGCTGGTAGGATAGCTCACCTGCCAAGAGGATCTTTACATGCACACCAGCCGTCAAGAAGTCTGCTATCTTCACCAGAGGCACGCAGTAGGCAATGTGAGCTAGATGAAAACAGATATCAGCATTTCATCTTCCCATTCAATCCAATCGAGGAGTTACAGAGAGAGAACTCACGTCTACCGGTAGTAGCGGTTCCTGGTGCGATATATATTAGCTACGAGCACAGAGCTAGCAGATGCTGAGACCTTGAGATCAAAGTGGAACACCTACCCCAATACGCTCTCACCGTCTCTCCATCCGCTAATACCTTCCTGATGATATCTCCACCGGTGTATTCCTGTAAACTTCTGGTGATCCTCTCGTACTCTGCTTCCTTCTCTGGAGAAAGAGCGATGGTGGAAGCTTTCTCAGCTACTTGTTGGGTGAAAGCTGGATCTGACATTGTGATACAAGTTCAGCTTATGATGACGCTTTGGAGCAAGCTCGAGAAGATAGTTTATGGTATACCTGTATCGATATTATCTGAAATTTCAGATAACGACTTGACTCTAGCACTTTTGACTCAACTTGTGAGGCCCCAAGCTAAATACAGCAGGCGTGCCAAAAAGAAGAATTGCATCTTCGTGCGCCTGCTACAGGACTCCTTGGCCTGGGCGATGCCCTTCATGTAGGCATGCTGTAAAACGTGTTTCTTCGGGGCGGAAATCCGTTTTTATCCGACCCGCATCCCAATTTCAATTGAAATTCTGGATAGACGATCGAGGCTGGTTTAATGAAATTGACCCTCAAATCCTTTCTCAAGTGTATACGGCACTTCCTATGCCCCAGGCTCAAGCTTGGGGAATTGGATTGGCTTTGAAAAAAAAATGCATAACGTACAACCCAACCTGTCAACAGGTATAAATATTTTGTTGTGTTAACGAAAAAAAAAAAGGCTAGTGTTTTGTCTCTTCATCATCTCTTTTATCCATTGTATCAAAATATCAAAAAGATCGTTAGATCTCTCTTTTTTGTCTCTTTGTCACCTGTATCTATATATCAGTTAATCAAGATGGTGAGTAACCCAGCTCTTTGTACATACAGTACTGTACTGCATTTTACGATGAATTCCGACATCACCCGTAAAATACAAATAACTGTTCGAAAAATACAAATCATTTTTGTTCTTTGAAACTCGGTGCTAATTTTGGTGGTATGATCATAGAACCGAGCTTTCTTAAAGAAATGGGCTCCTGCTGAGACCCTCCCTATCTTTGGGTAAGTCCACTTTCACTCCCATCATCATGTTGCTGCATAATCTGGGTGTTGTCTTTGGGAAGAAAATTGGGATCGGCCGAATGGAAAGAATGAAAATTCGTCTTGCCACTGGGACATCTCTTGCCGCGGCAATGGCAACAGAGTTTGAACGAGGCACTAAGCTAACTTTCGTGTGTCATTGAAATGTAGTATCGTTGGTATCGCTGTTGGTGGTGCTTCTTACTACCTTTACAGACTCTCTCAAGGACCTGAGGTCGTCTGGGACAGACACGGTGACTGGAGACCTTGGGACAAGATCACTCACGACACCAACGTAAGTCCTCATTTAATGTCCCGTGACATCCAGCCTTGTCATTGCGAATCTTGCCCCTCTCGCGAAGCCCGTCTGGAGCTGATCTCGGATCTCTGACAACAGCAAAAACTCATCACTGTCAACCCTGAGTTCTGGGAGAAACGAAGACAATTCGTCAAAGAACAAAAGGCCAACAGTGAAAGAGTCGTTGACCAAATTTAATTTATGGTCTCATAAGTCACCTTTTTAGTTATCACGCAGTTGTAGGATTAGGGCGAATAGACATATAGAATATATCATTGCATTTTTAACATACAATTAGATTATATCCGGATGTCATTCATATGCATTTACACATACCTTGAAGCTGGTGGATAGATCGTTCGCTACCACAGTATTTGAACATTGGCTATCTTGCAAAACGTTTTGACATGGCATGTGAAATTCATATACTCTACAAATACAAACATAATTACCTATATAAGATCGATAGCACTTTGACTAGCGCGCATTTTGATTTTCCTTTTTGTTAAAATATATATGATCCAGACTATAACCTCGTCAGCAGCTCATCATCTCATACGTTTACTCTAGACTGTTCTCCACATCAGCGGCATCGTCACCTTCCATCGAAGCGAAGTTGAGGAAAGCGTTCTGATGGAAATACCAAAGTCAGTCTCGTAACTCGACATAGCAAAGCGGGCGATGAATATATGACTTACAGGTCTGTGACAAGGAGCCCAGAAAGATTCAGGCTTATCCAAAGTCATGCTATACGGTAGCTTATCGCTCCACGATTGAGTCAACCCAACACCGTAATTCCATACACCACCTTCTGGAACCAGGGTCATACCGAGAATCCTATCTGACAAAAGGAGTTGTACTCTGTTTGCCATAGATGGGTTAAATCCTGGATTCTGACCTGTCACATCTTGGTTTTTCCTTCCCCATTCGAATCCAGCCACAGTCAATTCCCATGCGTTGAGCGATACCGAACCGGGTGTGAAAGCGCAGGTTACGCATATTGATTGAGGCCCCCATTCCGAGTGGTTGGCCATGATCTTAGCTTGGGTAGTGACATCAGCAGGTGAGAGATGATTCAATTCCTGCGATTGAGTCTTGATCCATCCTAATGGTTCTAAATCTTTAAGTAAGAAATCATGTTTGGGTAATGTAGCAGGAAGTTCAACTCCATTATTACTTCCTCTTTGAGGTACCCAGGCGACAGCCTTTATCTCTTTAACTTGAGGATTATCAGGTGGACTAGTACCGTAAAGATAAGCCACAACTTGAGTTCGTAAATCACCATTCACAATGAACGTCTTGAGAACATTCTTTGGAATAACATAGGTGAATGAACCAGCATCATCCTTCACATCGTCGTTACCAACGAAAATGTGGTTGACACGTAAGGGCAGGTTGGTAGCTGAGATGGCTCGTACTCTCCAATCAGATTTCGATGCGAATGTCTGTTGTTCGTAATTGGTCGTAGTGGTTACGACAATCTCGTCACCGTGGATGTTGGTAGTCTTAGTTTGAAGAGCGGTAACTTGAGATTGAGCTTCAGTGGTCTTTTCGATTTCGGCCATCTGTTGTCTTTGGACGGAAGGAGCAGCAATTTCCATACCCAAGATGATATCTCGAATTTCGGAAGCGGTGAGCGAAGCGACATTGACGGAGTTTCGTTTACCGAAGTCCGCCAAGATAAGGTCTTTGAGCGCTACTTCGACACTCCTATGATCAGAAAAAAAGCAAAAATCAGCCATCGAAGCACAATAACTTCATAAAACACATAAAAATGATGGCGTACATCCATTGATCATCGCTCAAACTTGGCCATATGTGGTAAGATTCAGTGATAGTACTTCGATCTGGTCGAAGGATGATCTTCGCCTTCTCATTGTTGACATGAAGGGCTCGAAGGATGAGGATAAGTCGCGAGAAAGCGGTGTACGACGAGATTGACTTGAGCCAATCGTCGTACAGGTTGAACAAGACCATCTGGGGTTGTGTAGCACGCTAGAGAGTGAATGGACAAATTAGCGATGAATGACGAATGAGAATAAGTATGTTCGGTGAAGATGTCGGTGACAACCCCACCCGCCATGTTTCGCCACTTTGCCACTCCATTTCTTCCCATTCTCATTTGTCACCCCTAGCCCATACAATGCATGCACACCTTGACCAGTATGCATGATAAGTAGGGCGCAAGGATGCAAGCGAGGAATGAGTCGGGGCAAGATGGGTGGAATGGGTGAGGAAGCGAGGCGGAAGGGAGGAAGGAGTGAAGTGGAGAGGCGAAGGGGATATGGGATATGGCAGGGCGAAGAGGGGAGTAGAGATGGGTGAGGGAGCGATGAGAAAGTTGTCGTAAGGGAGAGAGCGAGGGAGAAAGGAGATGGAGGGAAGAAAGATAGGAGGAGGGTAGGGCAAAAAATAAGGATGCATCAGAAGTGTACTCACCAAGATCAGATCACCGAATTTCTCCATCTTCAACGTAGCTTGGAATGGCAATTGCAATTCCGACCCTTTGATAACGATGTTAGGGAAATCTAACAAGTGTACTTCCAACGGATCCAACATTCCTTTTCTAGTAACGATAACCTGTTTAGGTTGTTCTTCAACGGGTAACGATCTGACCAATGCAGCGACTTCTTCGGCAGTCTTCCATTTTGCCAATTGACCCAAACGTTTCTGACCTGCCCATACTGAGGTATGAATGATCTTCAAGAACAGTTGACCCGTTCGGGGATTGAAAATGAAGATTGCACCGTTGATAGGTTTGGTAGTCAAGTTACCTTCGAATGTCTTGTGGACAGTAACTCGATATACGTTGGTATCGTCAACAAACCAGATGATCTGGTTGGAGAACAATTCAGAATAATTGGAAGAGTTCAAATATGGTTCGGTAGGTTCAGATGAATATAATTGAAGACCTTTTCTAATTCGTTCTCTCAACACGTAAAGGGCGGGATTGGCTTTCATGATCTTGGCCATAGCTTGTTGAAGGAGGGGTTTCATTCCCGGGAAGTAATTACCATATGCCGAGTAAAGATTGTATGCCAAGTCAATAGCGATCAACACACCAGTAGGTGAAGGGTAGATCGATTGACTGTCGGAAGAGTAATCGAGGAACTTGGCTCGAGCATATCGTTCGATATCGTGAGAATCGAAATCACCCCATCTCAATTGAATATCTAACCAGTACTTGTTGGATGTAGTACCATCGAATGTATCCCTATTATCGGTAAGCAAAGAGGGTCGAGATATCTGCCATTTGTAGGACGAGAACAACAGAATGTCCGAAGCGGAAGAGTTCATCTTATACGACTTTCTAGGGTGGATAGTTTCCTTTTGGACAGTCTCGATATTTAGAGCCTCGAGCTCCTGGTCGAACACTTGACATAAATCCATAGTAACGGACTCGTGGATCTCTGCAAAGCATGTCAGCAAGTGCTCCGAATGGGTGAGAGTGGCAGAAGGGACTCACTCTGCCACAAATGCGCTCTGAAGATCTGGATGAACGATATTTTCCTACGAAACAAAGTCAGCTCGGTCTATGCATAAGGGAGGACTGGACTGACAGTGTGGGCAATTTTCCGTGCATGAAGACCCCAGTGAGATCTAGTTGCACTTGGAAACCGACCTGCGAAGGAAGGTCAGCTTGATCGAAGGAAAAAGGCAAAAACTCACATAAACGTTCGCTCGGTTGATCTGAATATGGAAAAAAGTCGAGTCAGCTCATATACTCTGTGACGTAGTTTGACAATTACCGTTGGGCTCCACCACATCGTGAAACGTCGATTCTATTCATAAAAATCAGCAAAAGCACCCTGACGAAGAAAGGAGATGGAAGTGGAAACAGCGAGATGGTGGGGGGGTTTAGACGAAAATTGATCATGAAAAATGGGGCTTACAGGGATTTGGGAAAGACCCGATCTTTGAGCATTAGTGAGCTTCTTATACTTCATAGATTCCTCGAAACCTGTCAAGAAAATCGATCAGCATACGTTTTGACGAAGGAGGAAAGATGGGAGAATGAATGTGGCAGATGGTGGCGACGACCGGTTAAATGATGGCGACGACGTGTACAAGGTTTGAAGATTGCCACTTACCAGATGCTTTCTCCCAGAAAAGACCCTCCCAAGTCGGGAAAGCAGTACCCTTGAAGAGGGAATGTTCCAAAATACCCTCTACACCACCCAAAGCCGCGATCACGTCTACTCGGTATGAGTTGAGGTTCCACAATTTACCATCATGTCGGTTATTGGTCCAGATGAAAGGTTGGTTTCTCAATCTGAAATACTGAGAGAAGTACGCTCTGACTCTCCATCCCTTATCGTAAGCGAGTGTATGTCGATCTTTCTGGAACAAAGTGTTGACTCGAGGAATACCTCTATCCCAAGAATCTTCTAAATCTTCCAAGGTCAATCGTCTATTCGAAGCAGTAGCTTCCTTTCTCTTCATAGCATATTCGGACCATACTCTAGCAGAATCCAAGAACTCTGCCTCCCAAGGTTGTAGGTATCGATACAAGTTGGGAATAAGCTGGTCTTCCTCGTGTGTCATACCGGATCGGAAGTGGGTGATACCGCCACTATCAGTTTGCTTCGACCATCTGAGGTCGGATTGAGGTATCAAAACGAAACCCATCGATAACATTCCCAAACCACCTAATTCCTTAGGAGAGTAGAATACACAAGGAGGGAATCTAGAAGGCATCTTGGAATTCAATCCGACTTTGACTCGGGTCTGGACCTTATTTTCGGCTTTAACGAGGGAGTCGAGTAATTCGTTGGTATGGACCACTGCTTCTCGGTAATATGTCATCAGACCGATAAGAGCGGTATTCCATCTGCAAGGAGAGTTGCGACATGTCAGCATAGGCCCTGCGCAAGTAGAAGGAAGGCACGGAGAAGGGGAAGAAATGGTGGAAAAAGCAAAAAATATCGAAAAATGGGCGTATAAATTCAGAAAAAAATCAGAAAAATGCCAGGAAGGTCGGAAACAGGTGGAAATAGACTTGCTTATTGATCACCTTGGAAAAGGTCGCAGACCCTGAGCTCATCAGAACTTGTCTAATTCGATTGTTGAAGTCGTTTACACCTTGGTCGGAAACTCGGAGGAAAGCTTGAGCGGTCCTTTCTTTGGTTGATTCCTGAGTCAAGTTCCAGACACCGTCTTTGAGCGAGTATTGTTCTCCGTGTTGGGTTCTGATCCTAGGTAAGATTCGAACTTCGAAACCACTCATGGAGAACAGGAGTTGAGGATTATCCTTGGAGTAGACGGAACAGAAGGAATCTTCCCATTCTATCGTGGTTAACGATCTAGGTAATGAAGATTTGACGTTCCACCATACTGCTCTACCCAAATTAACATCGTGCTTGTTCAACCTCATCCTACAGTCCTTGGGCCAACATCGCTTGTTGTTGTAATTGTGCATATTCTCGTTATTCGGATCAGGGTTGGCACTGAGATATCGCTGAATAAGATCTCGCGCTTCATCGGAAGTGAATCGGAATAAGATATGTATTCTGTCTACGTATCGGGTGTAGAACCTGATAGGATGTCGGCTCTCGGTCTCAGAGTCTCGGAATTGGAGGAAACCTATTTGACGAGACGGGGAAGATAGCCAAGTCAGCTCGGAATCCAGGGATGAAGTTTTGCCACATCGACCAAATCATTTGGTGGTAATTCGCCACAAGCGTATTTGGTACATATTGACTTACCATTTGGCGCACCAGGAGGTCCAGCAAGCTCACTCGCTCTTTGCAGACCGAGAATGAGGAGATCCAATACCAACCCGTAGAACTGGAATACGAATGAGGAGAATTGTAAACCTCTGATCATACCGTAGGCATTGACATGGGACATATCCTTGAAGGTGAGAGTACTGTGTCATAGAGATTGTCAGCATGTGTAAGAGAAGCAAACGAAGATTGGAAGCGGAACTATGAAGGGGTAAGGGGGGCGAGCAAGGGCGAACAGAGGGAGAACAGGGCGAAACCAAGGATGACAGGGAAGAGGGGACGAAGAAAATCTCTCACATGTTGTTCTTAGCAGTGATGTAATCTGCCAAGTTGTGATCCAAAATCAACCTCAACAACCTGTTCAACAGAGTGAAGTCCACTTTCTCGTATACCCTCGACAGAACGGTTTCCATCATGACCACACATTCTCCATCGGAGGTATCCCAGATATCCGTAAGGTTGTTGATACCTTGACACCATTTGTACACCAAGAGAGGGGGAGGTTCGTTATCTGAAGGTTTGATCCAATTGGGGAATAATCCCCTTTTGTCCGCTTCGTACCATAAGAACTGGTCCAAATAGGCATCCGTGATCTTCTCTACAGGTTCGATATCATAACATGGAATGAGTTTATCATACGTATCGAAAAATTCAATACCAGCTTCTTTGAACGCTCGTTGAGTCAAGAGTAACCTCTTGATTCGGGATAAACATTCGTGAGGATTATCATAAGCTTGTTCGACCAGTGCTAGTTCTTCTCTCTGGGATTGATTCAATCTTCCATGTACCGAATAAGCCTCCTTGAGCTTCTCTAAAGCAAGTACAAGTAACTTGGTATCGTGTTTGTAGGATAAAGGAGGGAATGGGATAGGAGCGAATTTCCTAGATTCTAACCAATGGACTGTTGAAGTGTAGATTGCGACAGCTTCCTCTGAAGAGATGTAAGGACCATCTTTGAGGTAACCATTCTGTCTTTCCTGTTCGGCTTTGAGATACAGACGAGTCAATCGACCGAGGTTCTTTCGAACAACAGCCTTGTCGACAGTGGCACCTCGTCTAATTCGTTCTCTATCGATGGTAAAGTCGTCAGCCAAATCCCAAACGATGCAATATAGCTGAAACGAAAAGACTCGCCTGTTGTAATGTGCCACAGATGACCACCAGTCGGCCTTGCTCTTGATGTATCTCAAGATGATATTCTCGATGGCAGCGGGCATGCCGGGAACTTTCCAAGGGATGTTGGCTTTCCAACATCGCCAAGCCTCGGAAAGGTGCTGTAAGATGGTCTTCGCTTTGTTGGCCTTGATACTTTCGGGCATCATACTGTGATTCGAGTCATAGGTCAGCTTATGTGCGCGGGATGAGATGTCATACCATCAGGGCATAGGCAGAGACAGAGGGTACTGCCACATTCGCCACACTTCCACCAATTCCACCCATCATCCACCATAATTATACGAACATGTAGGAATGGCATTCCTCGCTGATCGGCATGTGGAAGAAAAACTCACTCTAAGATATCGTGCATGACTGCCGCTCTCAACTCCAAGTCGAAGTGAGACTCCACTCTCTGTTTGGTTACCGTCTTAGCAGTACCCTTCGAGTTTCGACCTTCGAATTGTCTCGCCAACAAATTACCCAACCATCTTTCTAACAATGGTACTATACCTCTCATGAAGAACAGCCAAACTCTCCATCCTGGTGCCCAGAAACCTACACCAGGACCTTTACCTACTGGACCGGTATTGAATCTGGAGTATATCAAGTGTTTCAAGTCTTTACACATTCTAATCTGCTTCATCAACTTGTACTTGTATCTGTACATTCCCGTTAATTGACCGACGTGGGCGAACATGTATTGAAGGCCATCGGCCAATTGGAACGCATCGACATTACCCAATCTAAACTGAACATGAGCGTCTACGATTAACTTGGTCAATCGTAAAATCTCTCGACAGAGATGGAAAGCATTTCCGAATCTTGACTTCTTCCTTTCTTTCGTCGTAAGAGTCTTGATAGGTTTCAAATTCAGATTATAATCCAGATGAAGATAATTCAAGTTCTTTCGATGAATCAATAAATTCAACATGTTATAACCTTGTCGACAAACTTGTAAACCAGCTTCTACCCAATCTAAATTCGTAGTTTGGAAAAATTTTGTATTTTTCAATGATCTGAACAAGTTTCGCTTTGCCATTGCTTTAGGCCGTTTATGGTGCAAGGCATTGAGAACGTATACCTTGAGTAATTTCTGATATGATACTCTGATTTTAACAGGTTGATCAGCCGGACAATGTTCCAGATAGAAATTCTTGATTAAAGGTACATCTTGAGCTCTCTTTGTCTTGCCACTTCGTAGATTATACGGGTATGGCGCCCAATATAACGCAATAGCATCTGCAGTATTATCATTACTGAGATCCTTGGTATCTAAGAATGGTTCAAGTTCATCTGGAAATTCGAACTCTTCATCTTCCTCATTACCAAACCCGAATACAGCATCTTCATGAGATACTAATGGTGTATGAGCTTCTTGAACGACACGTTGAGAGATGGGGTTGATGAGTGGATCAAAGTAAAATGCTGGAAGGTCCGGATCATCAGTCTTGATGTAGACGTTCTTAGGTTCGTGATATGGTCCAATATGGACTGATCGAGGTACACTATTATACAAATGGGGGAACGCCACTTTGTATTCCGATCTAATGACACCACGAATGATGACTTTGTTTATATCATTGAACTCGTTCCAATCTTCATCGAAGGCTTCGGTATCCCTATATAACGGTTCGAATTTAGGTCCACCAGGTAAAGCGATGTTCAATGCTTTAGCAGTGAAGAAACTCTTCTTGTCGAATAGGTAGAAAGCATTGTTATCTGAATAATCGGATAAGAGCTGTCGACCAATACGGTACAAGTTGGCTAATTGGGGTAAAGACAATTGGAAATATTTGTAGCTTGATCCGTTGACGTGAGGAGTATCCAATAACGGTTTAGGATCATAGAACCAATCTAATATCGCTTCGTCATCTTCTTCATCTAATTCCAATTGAATAGCTTCTAATGGTTCCACATCTAACACGTTATCTCCATAATCCATCGGTGGCTCTTCGTCGTCGAATGGTGGGAATCGCATTCGCTTGAAATGTCGTCGATCTCGCTTCTCTCGTCTCATCGCGAGCCACATTGATGCCCATTGTGCGTGGTACTATATGACCAGACATCAGCTCTAGTTCCGAAACGGGGCATATCAGTCGAACTTACCACTGGTTCAATCACTTGGGGCACCTCATTCACAAATGTGATGGCACCTGAAATATGATACAACACCGGCACTTCTCGTACTTGCTACAAAATTTTACAATAGATTATATCAGAATGATCCAAAGTCTACTGAAAAAAGCTTCGACTCACCTCCCAAGGCATAGGGATATTCTCCAACAATTTCATCACGGCGTGAGGCACATATTTCAACGCTCCTAGATGTACACGCTTATCATTCCTGAATTTCCTATTTGACATATCACCATGATCTTTTATGATCTTTCGGATATGTTCAGGTGGTAAATCCTATTCCGGGCCTCGTCAGCACAACCTTTCAACACTTTTTGTACACATGCTTCGCCCTCCTGCCTCGGTGAGACACAGGTGCCACAAGATCAAAATAGCACTTACAGCTTTACCGAAATCTATTCCACCACCTCCTCCTTGTCTCCTCTTCGTATCGAATCTTCTCTTTTGAGATTGTCTCCATTTCCTAGCCTTCTTTTCAATTTCATCTTGACTCAATTGACCAAAGAAATCTCCATCCATCCTACTATCCTCTCCTTCTCCATTCGGCTGCTGTTGAGCGAACCCTGGCGGAGGCGGAAGATTACCGAATCCTGGTGGAGCCGACATCTTGATCTCGATCCGTTCACCAGAAATTAGATCAAATCTATGATAGTCGAATGAAAAGATGATAGGGAAAAGTGAGAGAGTTATAGTGGCAACTTGGATTTCTGATCACTTCGATCTTTGTTAATCTCGCGAACGACCTTCAACACTTCGAACCCAAGTCAGGGATCAATTATCGGTGTTTCCCCTATCGATTTCAGTGTGGCACTTGCTGGTGACTGATTTTTGTCTGCTTGCCAGAATGGAAGTTAGAGTGTTTTTCCACTGAGCCTCGGAGGTGCCACGCTTGAAACGGAGATGCCACATAGCCCCGAGTCCAGTGTACAGTGCAAACTCTAATTTGATTCCGTCTTCTCAAGAGGGTATGCCTGGGCCCCCGCAAATTGTGCTCGCATTTGATCGTATCTGACCGGCCTTGATGCATGTTGCAGGTCGCGGTCTGCAGTTGTCAAGTTGCGTGCTACTTGATACTCGCTTCTGCACTTCTCTTCATTCCTTCTCTTGTTCCTACGCTTCTACATATATATCGTTCTCTGACATCGGTACGGGTGGATCATCTTGGATTCTTGAACCTCGATCAAGCTTTCTTTCAAACAGCTCCATCTCTCATCGTAGATCGCTTACAATCCCGATGCCTCGTCTACAAACTTATAAGGACAGACCGGTAGTATTGCTCACAGTGAGTTAGCCACCGCCCTAAGTGGTATGGCAATGCAATTTATAGGTATGTGACAGAACGATGACGGTCCTCCATGCGCTTCTTCGCCCAACATCTTCTCGTTCTGCAAACTCCTACAGTCTCGCTTGGGTTGGGATGTGAGAGTGGTGATACCGGATTGTCAGAAGTCATGGTGAGCTGTCTGATGCAGAGAACCCTCACATAGTAGCTGACTTCGAGAGCAGGGTCGGCAAAGCATACGCGATCAGCGATGTCATCTCAGCGAGCTACTTCTATCCTCTAGGTGAGCAGCATCTCGACCACCTACCTTGACGGATCACCCAGCTAATCCTGTAAGACAGAACCTGAAGGACTTACTGGCGATATCACCACTACGCCCAGATCACTAAAAGAGGGTGAAACTATGGAATGGATACTTCTCTCCGGTGTGAGTCGTTTCGACCATTTCCTTTGATCTCGATGAATACTTGCTGATCTGGACTTCCGATCTAGACACCAGCAACATGTACAAATATAGCTTTGCATAACCTCTATCCTGGTGAGATAGACTTAGTAATATCTGGACCCAATCGTAAGCTCAGATTAACTATAATCTACGGGGACAGCAATTTGACACTCTACACAGATGGTCGAAATTCTTCAACGGCATTTGCTCTTTCATCCGGAACCTTAGGTGCGGCATTAGCAGGGGCACTTTCGATACCTCTTCCTGGACCTTCAAACGGCGAGCCATCACTACATACCGATCATATACCATGTATAGCAGTCTCATATGGAGTTGTCACCAGACCAGTCACTTCGAGGGTACTGGAGTTAGCTACAGACGCAGCTGTAGATGTATGTGAGAAGCTGTATGATGACTGGGGATGGGACGAGGATCACGAGAAGGGAAGACATCTCGTTCAGGTTTACTCGGTGAATATACCGCTGGTAGAAGGTGATTTGGAAGTGGGGAAGAGAAAGACGGCATGGACGAATATGTGGAGAAACTCTTATGGAAGGTTGTTCAAGGCTACGACGCTGTGAGTGATACACAGTCGAGCTGGTATAGCTACGTTTGGTAATTGTAGCTGACGATGGATGCTCTGTTTAAGGACACGAGCGAATTATGATCCAGGAGATAATTACAATCAGAATCGTTCATGTCCTTCATCATCCAATAATCAACCTCAGAATACCGATATCCCACCTAACGCTTCAACAACATCCACAGCTGGACCAGGTGCCCTACCTACACCAGCACCTTCGTCACCTACAGTTAAGCATCATGATGGGCAATTGCGATTCCATTTCGCTCCTAACATGAAACCCCTCTTGTTCCCTCCCGTTGAAAGCTTGCCCGTAGGATCTGATGCCTGGGCGTTTGCAAAGGGATATATAGGCGTTACTCCCATGCGAGCTCAATTCGCCGGACCAATAGAAGGTGGCTATGGCTTTGGGAGAGAGGAGAATGATGGGAAGAAAGCTGGTAGCTTGTGGGAGTGAGGGCTTTAGTACTGTCACACGTCTATGTATTTCTGTTATCTTACAGTCCATGTCATCCTGATGATGTGTGATGTGTGTCGGTGTATGCATCTGACCTCGCTAGGCTTCCTCTATCTATTCTATTCGTTGTATTGTATGTATACAGGATGGACTGACTGTGCGGAATGAGGGATGAGGGATGAGGGATGCCGGCTATTGGAATAACCGAACAGCGATGACCGACACTCGCCCAGACATGTTATATACAACCACCACTCAGCACTCGACCTCTTTCATCCCTTTCTCTCCCTCTAAGTCCGTCACCTCTCAACCATTAAATCATCTCACAGTGATCTGAGGATCCCATTCGATAGAGCATGAAAGCTTTCCAAGTGAAGGAACACGCTCATCCGAGCAAGATATCAGTGTAAGCTAATCCTGTCCATGTCCTTTCTACCTTTTCAAGCGAACTCTTCTCTGACGATAGATCCTGTAGCTCAGATATACCGATACCCAAGCCACGCACGAATAAGGGGGAAGTACTGCTAGATGTACATGCAGCTGGCCTCAACTTTTTCGAGTGAGCTTTGGTCGAAGGGGGATCTTACCATATTTTATATGAAATCTAGCTGATAGTGTCTACAATCAATAGTATACTCCAAGCTCAGGGGAAATATCAGAGTAAGTCTATCCTTCAGCTCACATTGACAGAGCTATATCCAAGATTGACCAGTTTGCTGATGTGTTGTCGTATATAAAGCCCAGCCACCACTTCCCTTCGTGCTCGGTGCAGAAGTAGCAGGGACAATCTCGAAGTCGGCGTCTATACCTGATGATTGTCCTTACCAGCCAGGAGGTGGGCATGATTCAGCAGCTGATTCTATGCACTTATTCCTGCTACACATTAGCTGATATGCCTCTATCCTCTTGTAGATCGAGTAGCAGGATACGCCCAAGGAGCATATGCCGAGCACGTAATAGTCAATTGGAGAAACCTTCTGCCTATACCGGATGAGTTGAGCTTTGAGGAAGCTGCTACTATACCTTTGTGAGGGACACCCACCTAATCATATATACTGAAGACCTAAGCTGACAGTTTGAGGGCAGAACACCAACGACGAGTTATGTAGCTCTAGTAGACAGGGCAAGAGCCAAAGCCGGTATGTCTATGCGATTGTCCTCGATTTCGAAGCAAGGGATATATGGCTAACGAGAAATCGTTTTAGGCGAATGGGTACTGATTCATGCTGGTGCAGGAGGAGTAGGTCTGGCAGCTTGTCAAATTGCTAAAGGTAAGTGAACGAGCTTAATACGTTATATCAGAGTGACTGATGTAGGGGAATGTATAATTAGTCCTAGGATGTAAGGTCATTGCTACGGCTTCTTCGCCTTCGAAGCGGAAGATATGTCAGGATTATGGTAAAGCAGATGAAGTGGTAGATTACACTCAAAAAGATTGGCAGGTGAGTATACAACACCACTATGAAACTACTCACTCGCAGAGTTCCTGATCACAACTTCTTCTCATATAGAAAGAAGTGATGAGAATAACTGGAGGTAAGGGTGTCAACGTAGTATTTGACCCAGTTGGTAAGCTGCCGCTCCCAAGTACCTGTATATCATACAAGCTTGCTTACTAATGCTCACGATGGATAGGGATGATCATACCGTCACTTAAGTGCGTGGCGTGGAATGCTAGATTAGTGGTGGTTGGATTCGCAGCTGGATCAATCGAAAAGGTGGGTAGGAGTGGCCTTATACGAGTCCTCGTTATCACCTTCCTTCACCATAATCTATCAGATATACTTGGCAAATAAGCTGATCCGGTAGACCCCATGTTGCAGATCCCAGCGAATCTGCTCCTTCTCAAGCAAGCTTCAGTCATGGGTGTGTACTGGGGCGGAACAGCAGGTTAGTCAACAACTACCTGATTTTCCACTGGCATTCAATTACTAATCGTAGGCTTCAATCGAAATTGCTTAGTCAAAGACCCATCATCCGTCTTCCGAGTATCTCAAGAAGTCCTCTCACTCCTAAGTGAAGGCAAGATCAAAGCCATCATCTATGATAAACCATATATAGGGTTGGACAAAGTGAGTGAAGGATTGAAAGATATAGAAAGTAGGAAAACATGGGGTAAAGCAGTCGTCACTATAAACAAAGCGCAAAAAGCTAAATTGTAGTCCAATCTTCTGTATGATGGATAATGTAATTCATATCATGTATAATGTCTGACTGATGTCTATGAACATCTAATGTACAAAATGGAATGTGCAAAGAGGATGCTTACATGATTGATTGATTGATGGATGATATGTGCAATAATTATACTTGTGTTAAACATTATTGTTGTCGTTGTTGCTGTGTGTCACCGATGGACAAAATCGTATATCGTCAAAGGTTCATGGATACTGTAATGTCCAACCCGATCGTGTCATTCCCATTTTGCTTCTATTTCTCTCGTAGACAGTCTTGGAAGAGGATCATGCTTCGAGAGTCTTCAATTTCCTTTTCAGACTTCCTACTTCACCTTTCAACTTATTGACCAATTGATCTTTCTCAGCTACTTGTTTCTGAAGGGATGAGGCCAACGCAGTGGCAGATTCGAGATCTGCTTCCATCTATATATCCCGTATCAACTCATCAGCTAAAATCTTACTAGTATGAAGAGGGAAGTAGCTGTGTGGGATTGAGTAGAACATACCTTAGCAGCCATCTGTTTCTTCTTCCATCTGAATTTCTTTTGCGCAACAGCATTTTGTTCTCTCCTTCTCTCTCCATTCCTTCTTTGGCCATTCCCATTCCCATTCGCAGTTGAATTCGCAGAGACAGAAGTGGATGTCGATCTGTTATCGTTTGATCTACCCTTCCCTTTACCTTTCCCCTTAGCTGCAGTATCGCTTTTCTTCACCTTCTTGGATTTCGTACGTGGTTTCTTGCTAGCAGTCTTACCAGGAGAGAAACATGAAGTAGATTCCGTCGTTGAGGTGGGAGACGAAGCTGATGAAGAACCTGAAGATGGATGTTCATACTTGATCATCTCGCTGGTATGGGTAGACTGCGAGCTCGATCTTGCTCTGACACTTGAATTTGATGAGATCGCAGAAGAACCATTGGGTATTGAACTTCTACCGAAATTCGAATACGATTCACCTTCACCTTCCTCTTCCTCCCCATCACCACAAGATCTTACTTGTATTTCTACATCTCTATCGTGTCCATCGACATCTACTTGATCTTGATTGTCCTCTGATACTGGCTCGGAATTAGATTCCGAGTAAGATGATTCACCAGCTTCCAGCTCTGGCTGTCCCACACTCTCTGGAGGTCTGAAAGATCCACAAGGCGATTCAGCACAGATGTTAGGAGCAGGAGAGTTTGGGTAGTTCCGCATTTCTTGGTCGATAGGGGTGATATCTCTGGTAGGCGGAAAGCTCGGTGAAGTGGATTGACGGTCAGCCTCCATAGGTACGATGGGGCTGGTACGATGAGATGAGATGGGTTCGAGCAAAGGTGGTGTGGGAGTTTGTACTTGAGGTAGGGAGAGCCCTTCATGTCGAAAAGTAGATGAAGGAGCTACCTCCAGCTGAGGTGTATTCCACCGAGTGTCCATAGAAGCAGTGATCGGAGTAGGTAAGCTGCCACCGATCTGACCATCCTCCTTGATCTCGTTCTTCCCGTTGGGTGAGTTGGGTTCACTGATAGTCTTAGCGACCGGTAATCTAGTATGGGTATATTGGGTGGTATGGGCCGATTGAATCCTTTGCATAGCATAAGCAGCGGGTCTGATATTGTCAGAGATAGGAGGAGCTCTATGTCTCGATCGAGTGAATACTTCTGGATTTTCGGTTACGAACACATACGAGTGGTCTTGACCTGGACTAGCGTTATGTGTATGTGCATTGGTAATGTTGTTGCTGTTCCAGCTTGTACCACTGACCGAGGTGCAAGATTGGTGTCTTCTGGCTGACGGACGAGGGTATACGGGAGCTGGAACAGGTTGGAATTGAGGTAAGCATGGTGGTCCACCTGGCATTTGGGGAAGAGTATAGTTTTCCCATGATTCGACCGGAGGGTGAATCTTCTTGCCCGTCGTCGGAGTGAGACTATGAGGTGGTGGTGGTGGTGGTGGTGGTGGTGGTGGTGGATTCAGCGATTGAGCAGCTGAATGGTGATTTAACGATGTTGGAGGGATAGGATTTGGTCGAGGTCGAGGGGGCCGAAGAAGGTTTTGAGCATCGTTATGCCAATCCTCCACTTTTCTCTCAGGATACGTTTTGTCCAAAGTCAAACCTTGTAGAGGATGAGGTAATTTTGCTTTGGACGAACGGGATGGCTGAGTTCGAGTGGCCGCATGAGCCGTCGAATGTTGTCTAGACGGTGCCGCTACTGAAGATGTCGAAGCGGTCATGCGATTATACGGTCGAACGTTATATTCCAGTTGGACCGCGGAGGTAGTGGCTCGTGCTCGAGATTGCGTTTGCTGCCACACACAACAACATACACGAATCAAATCTTAGTCGTCCTTCTTCAAACATTTCAAGTCAAGCTAAGCGAGATGCAGACTCACCTTTCTCTGTTTTTCCCTTTTCAATGGCCGTTGAGAAACGGGAGGAGGGGGAAAGGGTCCTTGTCTAGTCATGTGTGCACTTGATGGTCCACCGGCTGTAGTGGTAGTTGACCAACCGTTTACCGGTTGATCGGTTCCCAAGGCCGGGTTTGCATTCCAAGAGTGAGATCTTGAAATTGGTGGTGTGTGCATGGATACATGACCAATTGACCCTGAAGAATTCAAGTACGGTGCGGTAGCCGTAGTTGACAATACGGAATCTGGATTGGCCGCCGGAGGGGTAGGTAAAGGAGCGATCAGGGATGATATAGGAGGGAGGGTGAATGATGCATTGGGATGAGGATGGGGAAGTGAGGTAGGACCCCTTGCATCAGCCAGTGCCGCATCTGCGAGGAATGTCAAGCTGAGGCCGGGCTGAGAGGTATGAGAGAGGGGAGGGAGAGGAGCAAGACGTCGTTCGTCTCGTATCGGTCGAGTCATGAGGGGATATTGAGGAAGGTTGATTGGTGAGGTGCGTCGAGGTCGATCTGTGGAAGCGGCTGAAGACCGCTTACGGTGGTAGCTGACGTGTTGAGACGTCTGGGAGTTTAGTGATTGGACCTTGTGGACTGGAGGTGAGTGAAGGGGGGTGTTGCCGGAGTAGCTGGATTGACCAGAAGGTTGTAAGAGTCCGAACATTCGATATAGGCTGAATAGATTATCTCTCACAAATTGAAGATGAGCAAATACAAGAAAAGGGAAAAGTAAGAGATTGCTACATCCAAGGATGGGATCCGGCGGTTTGGTCAGTCGTTGATGATGAAGATGTTGATGGTGGGATGTTATTTGTATGAAATTATCGTGAATTGGAGACGGGAAGGAGTCGGGTGGAAAAGCGCAGAGTCCTTTTATCTGAACCCTATGACAAGTGGATATTCAATTAAATCAACATCCTTTCCCTTCCCTCGCGATTGCAACTCGACAATTAACAAGAAATATGATAGATATACGACTCCATGCCATTTGATGAGAGATGTGATGTGATCAGGAAAACATCTGCAGCACTCACGATTACTGCGGACCAAGCCAAGCCAATCGACTGTTAGATCCTTTTTCAACGATCACAGATCAAGAGGGACGAGGTGAAGACAAAGAGCCCAGTTCTTTGTCTTCGGTGTGTGGGAGTTTATCGTGTGACGTGAGGATCAAGGGATTTCCGATATCGGGTTGGGGACGAGGGTTCATGGCGTCAACGGTGGGACGAATATCCAATGACAAGGATAGGATAGTGTAAGCCGAACCGAACAGTCAAATTGAACCGAGAGAGTAGGAGAGGATGGTTTCAGGAGTGAAGCATGACGGGAGTAACAGAGAATGTTACGATCAGCATTGGTTTCTAGGTATCATAACATGTATAACCTATATCTCCGTTGTGACAATGACAGAGATCAAGTAGATCAACGCAAAGGCCATGCTAATTGAGTAGTTGCAATGGAGAAAGGGGAAGGGTTAATTGCAAGAGGAATACTCCGATACTCACCTAACGAGGAAGGGTATCCCTGAACTGAGAAATGTATCCGAGAACGTTTCAAGACGAAGAGAGATAGAAGAAGAAGAAAAGAGAAAAGGGAATAGAGTCAAATGAAGATAGGGAAGGGTGACTTATATATCATGCTAATGTTGACTTGACGACTTATCAGGTCAGTCACCTCTCAACCTCGTTGTTGTGATGCAGATACATGATCTTGATCTTGATTGATGCGAGTCTGTCATCTGAATCAAGTGGAGAACAAGTTAATGATACAGGACCAAAGCTCAACAAGAAAGGTGGGATCGACGGGGCGAGACCTTTTCCCTTCATCTCTCACACCCACTCGTTGACCCATCAATCAACAGTCATCAAACATCAACCCAATCCATCATTCCATTTCGCATCAAACACAGTGCACTAACTTCACCCATCCCTCCTTTCCAGTTACCAAGCACCACTGTACTTACGACGTACCTGTGATTATATCCTAGCTTGGAAGTGGGGTAATTGTATCTTCATCAGCACCATGACACGTACCAGATCATACGCATACGCATATGCAGTGCTGATGAAACGCCCTATACATGTTTTATCTTTCTGTGAATGTAAGTCAGCATTGTTCGACTCTTGTTAGTTCAAGAGCGGGTTTTCACCTGGTCTGATCATAGATCAAAACAACGAAGACAACAGAACAGTCCTTTCCCAGCCAAACGACCTTTGCGATGAATTGGATCAGAGAGAAGGAGAGAAGCAATCAATGTTTCTCGCCTATTCTTGATTCGTTTTAGACGAAGTATCATACATAGGAAGATGGTGTTATTTAATGTCTCATTAAAGTGACGTGTTCAATGAATGCACTGATCTATCGTTGATGTATGATGAATGTGGGGTATGATGTCTGATGTCTGATGTCTGATGTGATCAGACCCATATTCCTCCCGTAAATTTCCTTCGTGAGCATGTTTTGGGATGGCAATTAATTGCATGACGATATCCACCATCCGAGTGGGACGGAATGGAGAGCGGATCTTATCTGAGTTTGAATCTGCAACACTGGTATCAGTGAGCCCATTGCATATATCCCGAGTTGCTGAAAAGATCAGTACAGTATCTCAATCGCTCTGTATACATTATCTCCTGGACGAGTTTAGTAATATCAAGCGTAGAAAGTGGGAAAAGCGGAACTTGTCAGAATCGTCAAAATCCAGACTTGAGAAGCAAAGAATCCCAAACGAGTTGGTCTGTGTTTTGTGTTTCGTTGATGCTGCGCAGCATGTAGGGACAGCGAAAAAAAGTAAGATCCGCGAGTCGAATTGAATTATCAATGAACGTTGAAAGGGGTCGTTAGTCTGATGAGTTTCTACCACTCCTCAAAGGATGGCTGACCCTATCCTCCCCCACTCTCATTTGGTTGGTAAATGATCGGTATTCGGGATGGACAGATAGATAGACAAATGGAGATATCATGACATGATCCGAAAATGTCTGTTGGTCAACACAGTCGGAGGCAAAATGTCAATGAGTGTCGTCGGTTTGTCAATCTCCGTGAACCTCGACGTAAAGTGTTGAAGAGCAAACATGGATAGAAGCACAACTTGTCGCTACTTACTGTGAAGTACGGTCAGCACCGCTATCATATCCGCATAGTAATTTCCGTCTAGATTAGTACTAATTCTATGATCTTGAAATCGTAATCAGGACTGTTAGTCTGGCTGACATAAACATGATACACATCCCAAATCTCCTGGAAACCAATCCAACCCTCGCTCGATCCCTTGGTTTTATCGTTTTATCCTTATGAGGGATAATGGCATGTGCATCAAAGCTTGCCGATCAGACCAGCTTATCCGACGTAAGCGGATTGATGCGAGTCGAATCAGGGGGTGGTCGCATTGTTTGCTATCAAAAAAATTATCAAGAGTTTTTAACCCTCTGTCCCGTACTCATGGAACAAGAGGATATCGACTCGATTGGGCGAGGTATCGTCGAGGATCGAAAATTCAATCACAAGCAAGTATTCCCAGTCAGATTGATTACTGCTAGTGGCAAGTCGACTTGACATTGACACGTTAACTCGAGCTCGGTATACCTTTCACCCCACTTTGAATTTCTTGATGGTCCCGTTTGATCATCTCATCTTATTTTTGTTCTCCACTCTAAGTCCAGATCAATCAATCAATCAAATTAGACATGTGGTCCCATCATTTATCGTCCCTGTTTGTCTGATCGCCCTTAGTCAATCGTACCACTTTGTCCTATGTGTGTCGAGCAGTGCCTTATCAAAGTATCTCCTAACTTACAACAGACTAGCTGAGATGGAACTTTAAAGGACTCACTCACTACATTAGCCAATTATGCATGATCGCATTGAAGCGAAGTACCTTAGCTAGGGAAGGAGGGATGATCCGTTGGAGTTTTAGTATTGGGTTGTTGATATGATCACTGCATAATGTAGACATACAGAGTGAGAAATAAACAGATGAACGAAAGACTAGTAACTTACCGTGTTAACTGGGCTACAACTTGCGAAAAGCCCGATGTCAGGCTCATCCATGTTATCCATACTTGAGTAAGACACGGCTCTACTTCCTTGAACATGAAGTTTGTGTTATCGTTAACCCCATTGTGCTATGGCTGATACAACTTTCATCACAAAGGGAAGAATCACAAGCGAACACAAACATACAAATACTGGTCTGACAATTGCACAAATGACAAGCTCCGAACCGATAGTAACTGAAGAACGAGTAATGGTAAATTCCTTCTCCGGCAATTATCAAGTTTGGGGGACGAGTTACTGAGATGTAATAGCTTCAGCTTCTCGCTCTTTTTGATTGACCCACGAAAATGAGTCAAAGTGGGGCGCACAGCTGCCATGGGAGCACTTGTCGTTCAGATTGAGGTGTGATAAATATCCAACTTGCAAAACTTTTCGTACGTTGTGGTATCGTCTTATGCAGGAAATATAAGTACAACCACTTGCAATTATAACATCCTGCAGTCTATACTGAGAAGCGGTCATTTTCAGTCAGACCAGATCAAGTCGACATCGGACATGACGAGACCTCCTGTCATTCCCAAACCTGAACCTCCCCTTCCTCCTACCGATGAGGATGATGAAGTGCTCCATATCGGATATTGGATTTGAGTGAGTGATCTAGATCCCTTTTGTTGTCTAATCTCCTGCGTGTGCTTATGCATATCCTCTTAGGTGGCTTGAAAGCCACAAGAAATACTTCCCATTGCATTTCAACCATGTATAACGATGCAAGCAGATCTAGCATGTTAATTTAATATTCATGTCAACTATGGGGTGATATTTTCTATAATCACAACTCTATGGTATATTCTAACTTTGCAATATCTACAAATCACGAATGACATACAACAAGCTATCCAATCGATCTGATCCTACTCCATTCTGACAATTCCTTTATTACTGTGTTATGACTTCGTGACAACTGTATTCAACGATTCATGTGCCATGTATCCGCTTTTCCTAAAATGATACTGTCATTCACCATTGTCCCTATCCATCTATATGTAACTGTTCAAATCTGATACTTCCTCCTCCCTCTCGCCCAACTATCACCGTCCCCTCGTCCCTGACCCTGCATCACCACTGATGTCGACGTTATACCCATGACTCTCTCAACTGTATCTTCCTCATCATCGTAATCATCCATCTCCGCATCTATCGAATCTTCATCCATCATCTCTTCGTCGTCCTCTGCTGGTGGTGTAGGTGGAGTCTCACTCATACCCATCGGATGATTCTGGTGCTGGTGGACCAAGCCGAATCCTTGGGGTGGTCTGAATGACCCGAAGCCGGAAGTCGGCTGTTGCGAGGGACCAGCGTGTTGATGTTGATGGTATTGAGAGAAAGCATTTACATTCGATCCTTGTGCTGATCTGATCTTAGCCCATGGATCTTGTACTTGTACTTGTATCTGTTGTTGCTGCTGTTGCCACAACGGAGCGAATGCATCTGCCTCGAAATTAGAATAAGCAGTTTGAGGGGATGGTGGTGCTTGACCAAAACCATATGAAGATGAACGACGTAGGGGTCCACCGGGCCTTTGCAAGTTAGGTGTAGAGACGTTCATCGTTGTATCGTCCTGGTAAAGGGATGAGCCAAAGAATGAGTTATGCTGTGAGATCGGTGAAGGGTATGCCTGTGGTATCATATCCATGTTGGAGTCAGGATATGAGTACGAAGAAGGTAGAGATGTGGGTTTACGAGTTGATGAGGTTGATCGAGATGGTGGGATGGGGCGGAATGATATACCAGGAGATGATAGAGGTATAGAAGATGATGGTCGAACTATGTTTTGTGCCAAGTATTCCTACAGTCATAAGTACATACATGTAGAAGTACATCAGTGATGAAAATCCTTTCTTTTTTCTGATCGTGGGAATTGATGGTAACTCACCTGAAGTGCCTTGAGATCTGGAGATACATGCATTGAACCTCCCAATGAAGCTACCAGATCATCCATCGTTGCTGTTGCAGTCGCCATCTTGAACCCAATCCTATTTCCTAGTCAATTTCTCTAATCTTATGCAATGTCTGAAAGGGTAGATACCGAGGATGAAAAGGAGAGAAAAAGTGGCCTTGGAACAAATGTATAGTTGTATGTAGTATAAATAGAATGATATACGATGTAAGACGGGTAACGGATTAATCGGTCCAAAGTACTCTAGTTTTTACGATTCGGTGCGATAGGCTAACAACCTTTTTGGACGATAAGCGGTACGGGGCACGGTACAGAACAGTCCGTTCCTTTTTAGGTTCTGATGTGATGTGATGCAATTGAAAATGTTTCTTAGTCTAACTTTGATGGTTCACTTGATGATGAAAGATTGGTAGATCCAGATCCAGCACGAGAATCCTACTGCACTACTGTATCACTGTGATGTGATTTTCGATTGTTGGATGAAAAAACCCGTAGTATGGAGTGACGATGGTGGCTGTTTTATGATTGTTGATTGTCGATCTGAAAGGTGTACGTACGTGCGTGCGTGCGGGATTTAAACTATCGTTGGTATATTCGATACGATATTCAAGCTACACAAAGATGGAAGAAAGAGAGAAAGAGAAAGATGCAGACATGGAATGCATGCATGGACAGGTGTACAACTGGAATCAGGGAGAGGTTCCACCTGCTGCCCCACTTGAAGCAAGAATAAACAATGAATCTACCGATCCTCATACAGCTCTGCCGACAAGGCTCCGAGCTGTTTTCTGGATCAAGTATTCACCTCGAATTGAATAGGACGGATCTAGTTTTACCGAAAGGAAGATCCACCAGACATATCCATCTATCATACAGTATACAACCATGGAATAGCTCGCCATTGAAATGTACCGTTGGTCGCATGCGTTGCGTTGCTTTGCTTTGCTTTTTTTTTCCGTTTCTTACTGCAACGCGGTCGTCGGAGCCGGAGTTGAAAGGGGCCGATTATATATCGACCGTCTCAACTTAAAAAGGAAGATTCGATTTTAGTACCTCCGGGGTGATCTTCATTCAGGTCGATTGCGTAAAGTCAGAGGTAACTCCGGTCAGCGGAACCCACCCACGGTCCGCGAGACTCCTGACTGTAGGATGCCTTATCGCGCTGGACCTGAACGAGCAACGAGGGACTCTCCATGGGGGTTAACCTATCATAACCGGGGCAGCTCGTTTAACGAACCAGAAATGCCGTAAGTGGAAATAGCCACGACATGGGCAGGTCTTTATCGCTCGTCTTTACTTAGCTATCAAGAGGGGATCTCGGGGATTGACATTTTCCCCGTGTAGCATATCGCTTACAGATCGAACTTACAATTTGGAGTGAGAGCCCGATGAGTACCCGATGAATCCCCATTCCGCTGATCCACTCGCAGCACAGTGAATTGTAAGTAGATCGTGCGGAGAGTCGTCAGCCGCGTACAGTCGAGGAGCTTGTTGAGAAATGTGAGGAATTAGGATCGACGCTAATGAAGTTGATTGACATCATCGTTTGTCACTGGAGCTACATCCTTGGAGTAATCGACAGTAAGTACTGGAATCGTGCCGAAACTTACTCTAGTCTATTCTGCCCAAGCTGGAATCCACCTGACTGCGACTACAGCCCAACAGCTCCAGATTGAACTTTTGTCCGCCTCCGTTTTCGGAAACAACTCATACTACCCATCGGATATGATGCGGTAATCCAAGGACACCAGGTGCACTCGAGTATGTTCAACCTTGGTCTCGCCTTGTTGCAACGAAAAAGTATGACTCGCTGGAACGTGGCGTGTCTGTTTCTCCTTATAAGCATATTGGATGTATCAGGTTGGTCATCAGACAGGTACTTGCCGCAGTCACTGTAATGATAGATCATACTGTCTGTCACTCTGTTGATCTTTTCAAGCCGTTGAGCTCTTGATTCATAATGAAATATGTATGTGCTGAATAACCATATCCATTTGATCTTTTCATTGTTATATATATACAGTCTGCTTCCCTCTCAGTGTCAGCCAACTTGCCACACCATTTGCGGATCAACAGTGCGTTCATCCATGTCCATGTCCACGCCCTCGCATCGCCTTTCATCCATGATCGACAAGCATGTGTTCCGTTCCTCATCCCTTCCAATCAATCAACCTCCTTCTCCTGCCATCATCCGTGTACTTATCTGCAGGATGATTGCAGATCCTCACGGAGGGCAATAGTCTGAATGAGCCTTGCATGTACATAAATGAGGGATGAAGGGATGAATGCAGCAAGTGACGTAACATGTGTGTCTCTGACCATGCACGTTCCACGCGATTCGTTCGTTCACTTTTGGCTTTTTTCTATGTCTGATCCTGTCGTACCTTTCATTTCACCTTTTCGCTACCGTCGTATGCCTCTTGGGAACAGAGTTCTTTTCATAACTTGCATACTCCCTCTTTTCATACTCGTTTACAGCTTACCAGAGTCACCCAGTACAGCAGGCGAAATCCCCACCATCCTTCTCAGCTGGAATGCTCAAGTTCTGGAAGGAAGTACAGGTGTTATGCGTGCCTCGCTGGACAAGGATAATCTAAAACTGGCCATCGTCGAAAAATCAAGCTTGGATCGATATCCCGATATCCTAGATTAGACGTCTGTGCTTCAACGCTGCAACAATTCAACAGAGACAACACAGGAGATCGCTGTACTGTTTGGAGTAGGATACATCATCGAGCTTCTTCTTGTAGATATACTCTGTGAGTGCAGCTTGAAGTGCGGTGTTATAGCAAACCTCTAGCTGATGATTGGTTGCTTGCTCATGTATAGGTCAAAATGTTCATTTACATATTTACGATCCTTATAATAGCTACCACGACACTTGCTACACCATTACAAGCCAAGTTCTCATCATGTCTCTCATCATACTCCCCCATCGCTGCCGGTCAGAATCAGATGAACGTTTCGGATGTATATGCCCAGATCGTTCCTGCGGATGAAGCGAGAGAATTGGGATTGACGGGAGATGGACATAAGGTGCTGAGGGTTGATTTGACCGGCGTAGTAGGTGCCGAGGTGTCGGGATATGATAATGATACCAATAAACTAGGTGAGTCGTTGAAACCCATACTACAGGTAAGAATGTTCACGCTGACAGTGTATGGGCTTCTTGTATAGCTACTTTGTTCACCAATACCAAAGCAGCAACATGGCACGTTTACGATTCAACATCATGGTTGTGTAATTCCCTATTCCCATCTGAATTGCCAACACCATATTCCCCATATAACACAACTTATTGTCCTTTACCTGCTGGAAACTTCGCTATCAACCTATCAATCCCCTTATACAGCTCATACGCCCTTACGACCTTACAAACTCAAGTGAGGATAGTGGATACATCGGCGGAAGCGGCGAATCTGGCGTGTTTAGATATCCAAGTTTCGCCGTATATTAGGAAAGGGTGGTATTACAGGTTATTCCTATGGTTACCTGTTGCCACGGCTATCGGGTTCTGGATAGTTAGCTGGGGAGCAAGATTCGTCACTGGTTGGATCGTAGGAAGTGGTGTGGCTGAATATGATCAGAAAGAATCTAGTGCATTGAAAATTGCAGGAATGGGTGGACCGAACAAGAAAGAAGTCAGGTTGAGGAAATGGGGTACGATGGTTATAAGTGGTTTGAGTGGAGAAAGGCTCAGTGTCAGTGGTGGTCTTCTCAGATTCTGTGAGTACCCACATGATGCTTCACTATGAAGAATCTGACTATGAGTAAGGATGCTTCCCGCTTGTTTCGATACTGATCGACTCGACGATGCAATCAGGTACACCATCTTTAAAGGACATAATGTTCCACCTTCAATTCTGTACCATGCTCGGAATGATAGCCGTCAACTGGCCAGAATTTGCTTGTAAGTAGTCGCATGGCTGCGGGCTCTCGTCCGCATTGCTGATCCCTCAACTTCAGACCCAATATTCGCTCGAGGTGCCTGGGCGGACCTAGTTTGGAGTGAGTTTTCTCTCTTAACTGGACAATGCTTGCTCGACTGACCTTTCCTTGTAGATACTACTCTGATACAAGGCTCCGATGCTGAGAACAAGCGAGTCAGCGCTTACCCTGCCAATTATACTGTCCCAACGGCCTTTGCAACGCAGATGAACGATGATCAGTATCCTCTTTATCTCGACACAACAACCTTCAATCCTCTATTCGATAGCCACAACTCGTCTAATGGGATGGAATCGTTCGCCACTGCTGTCGGTCTACGTCCACAAGACCTCTTCGGTACATGCTTAGCCATCTTCTTACTACTCACAGCTGCTGTTGCGTTGATAAGCTTGTTCATCTGGTTCTTACATGGATTGTTTGAATACCTTTCAATCGGTTCGTCAAAACAACAGGGTAGTCCTGGACCTAAAAGGACAAGTTTGGGAAGTAGTCCAAGAGGAAGTCTAGGTGGTAAAGAAGCCTACGATCCCAGAAATCCATCATTATGGTCGGACGGCCCGAACTCCCTACCCACGAGAGCGTCTCTTGCTCACCAAGCTAAAGTAAATTCCGCTTCGCCTTTCAGAAGGATATGGTTGAGATTCAGGTTCAAGGGTGAAGCAGGTGCTTTCCATGCAGCTGCCCTGTATGGTAATCTTATCCGATTGATCCTCATCTTCCACATGCCAATAACCGCATTTTCGATATACCAGCTCACTCTGGGCAGTCGAGCAAGCATCGTCTCTCGAGTTTTTGCAGCTTTGGCTTTCGCGTTCATCTCGGTGATCATACCCGCTTTTATTCTTCACCGAATCTCCCGAACTGCCAGTGGCAAACTGTACGATGCGACGAGAACTCTACTTTCACTTGGACCAATGTACAACATTTACGTGGAAAACAAGCAGATGTATCGAATAGTCCCTCTCACTGCGAGCCTGATCGTGGGGATAGTTGTTGGTGCCGGCCAGAAAAGCGGTATCGCTCAAGCTATCATTGTCATCATAGTGGAATTAGCCATGTTGATTATTCCTGGAGTTTGGTACCCTTGGGGCGAAGGTGCAAGCATGGGTGCTTCGAATGCTTTCTTGGGATTGCTCCGGCTATGTACCATGGTATTGGTCATGTTATTGAGCCGACCTGTGAGTTGTGCGTACATCGTTTGCTTAACTCATGCTGATGGATGTCGTACAGATCGCGCTTAATACTCCTACCAACGATTGGATTGCATATGCCATATTCATCCTTCAAGCGATAATCTTCATCTTTTTCCTGCTCATGCTTATAACAAAGATAATCGAAGGATCAGTTCGTGTCTTCGGAGGCGTTCATTTCGACGAATCCACACATCCATTAGATGGAGGGATATTCGCTGCTATCATGGATTTAGACTGCCTAAATGGAGTCAGAGGAGGAAAAGCGGCAGCTAGGAAACGAAGAAAGAGAGGTTCAAAGCAACTACAACGAAACGTTTCTGCCGCTGGATCCTTGACGACTCAAATGATGTTGGATAGACACTCTCAAGGTGTTTCTAGACATCCTGTAGTCTCCTCGGAAGTATCAACACCTTTCCTCACTCCCGGCTACCCAGCAATGCCGATGCAGCAGAGACAAGATCACAGCTATTTCCCTGGCTATACACCTCCTCTTGGTCCGCCTCCACCTGAGCAAGAAAGGTTGAGCTCGGAGTCAAGATCTGCTGAAGGACATGGTGATGCGATCATGGACGCTTGGAGACCCTCTCCCATTAACACCAGCAGTAAAGGCGGTTACGCTCCTCCAGGTACCTATGTTCCTTCAGCTACTTCACCTACACATGGCATGTATGGTCAACCGCAACAAGGCTCAACGCCTCAGAGAGGCTTCTCCGTTGTACGAGGTGGAAGAGCCGATGCAGAGAACCCTTACGAAGTATTAGCAGGACCTGAACAAAGACGTGCTTCGTCTGTAAGTATTGGATCTGGAGGATATGCACCTCAGATACGGGTATCTCAAGTATCCCACAGACCAGTGTCTCCGCCTCACAACAGACAACAATCATCTTCAGCTGTCATCGAAACTGCTCCGCCGCTTGCTTCTCCATCCTTGACCTCAAGATTCTCCCCCAACTCTGCAGCTGGTCCGTCCAATCAAACACAGCACCAAGGTATCAGACCAAACAACGTTGGCTTGAAACCGCCCGCTCTGGCTATACCCAAAAGGAGATCATTGAATGACCTGAAACATGATCCATCACCTGATAGTAAATACTCCAATTCGACGGTGAAGAAGCACAAGAAGAATAAATCGTCAGGATGGTTCAATCGATCTCACGATAAAGGGAATGTATCAGATGAATCGGACGAAGAGTCAGATGACGAACCTGGACCATCTAGACGCAAGACTAAGAAGAACAACCGGAGAAAATCGAATTTACCTGGTACGGAAGGATTTAGGGAACCATTACCTTTTGAAGATGTACCGTTAAGTCCTGAGATGCAGTCTGCGTCTCCTACTGGTGCAGGTAGTGGATTTGTATTTTTTGGATTCGGTAAGAAGAAAAGATCCCAGTTGGACGAAGAGATTGCTTCTCAAGCGAGGGACGAGAACAAAGCTAGAAAGGCAGTCTTGGCTGCTGAGTCTGGAGCTCTGTTCGCAGGAGTCGAATCTCCTTCGCCTAGCGCTAAGAAAGCTTTTGTGGTCAAACGTCAAGGTGCATCCCCCATGAACTCGCCTACACCGACGTCGAGTTCGTCAAACTATGTGAAAGCCAGTTCGACATTCAAAGTGAAGAGGACCAACCAACCTCTGCCTACACCCACACCACAGACTCATCAAGTTCCATCAGGCAATGTCGTATCGTCAGTTCATCCCAGTCCGAATCTGGGAACGATAACGACGAGTAATTCAAGTGCGAATGTTACCCCTGGAAGCGTTAATCAAAGTTTGCCTTCTTCCACCAACTCAAACAATGGGAATGGGAATGGGAATGGGTCAAAGGGATTTAGGGTAATTAGACCACCTAAATTTGGGATGACAGCTGGTAGTGAACCAACACCATCCACGTCTTCGCAACCTCAGACTCCCAGCATGCCATCAGCCACTGCCAGTACCGCCAATACACCTCAGTCGACCGGATATCCACCCAGTGCATTCGTACCCATCTCATCATCTCCTGCTCAACATACGAACAGATTGAGTGGTCAGAGTTTCACTTCCGATGGGAATGGGGGATTGGCACTGTCGAGACCGGCTAGAGATCCAAGGAGATTGAGCGGGGAGATCCAACGATAACCCTAGAGAAATATCTGATCAGGGAAGTTATGAAATGCTATCACTCGAGTTAAGGGGGCGGAAGGCAATCAGATGACATTCCAAAGTGGATGGTACTTTTCGAGAAGAGACCAGGTAGGAAGGAAATGAGTACGTTCGGATTCTTTACAAATGGAGAATTCAATTGTTTCCTGTTCCCATCAGTCTATATAATATAGCTCGTAAGAGCCTGATTGTCATTTTCATAGTTTGCTCCTTCTAAAATCACGCTGTTGCTATTTTTATCAACAGTCATTGCTTATAATTTGTTTCTATAGAATTACCATCCAATCAATCATCTTGTTTCAAATACTTGCATAATTTTCTCTTTTTACGAAAGCCCAGTATGATCTATTTGCTCACGGATGGGAATGATGCATCGCATATGAATGTTCACTTTCTCATATCGCTGGGCATGACGGCATCATATGAACGTTCACCCTCTCATATCGCTGGGCATGTTCGTAAGTGAATCTGCCATGGGAAACTGCTGAATTGCAATGGCAATGAATGCATGTTCTGCTACGATACATTGACTTATCAATCGATAATGGGACTGATTCGTTCCTAGAAGTCTTCTTTCCGTTCAACTTCATATTTCTTCCCCTCGTTGTCATCTCATTTTCGTTCTTTCATCCCTCCTTTCCCTTCATCCGCAATCGATCCGCTTAATGAATACTGTTGTCCTTGAAACTGGGTCTAGCGAGCCAAGCACTATATATCAAGCAAAATGGGATCAACATCTCTACCTATGGTGAGGAAGAAGTTGAAGAATCACTTACTCCCAGTATTGTCTCACGACAGGATCAATGTTATGTCCTCCAGTATATTCCTGTAATTTGGGTATAGCCACGCTGGCAGGAGAATCAGGTTCAACACCGGTATTGGTGATAGTTCTTGCCAGCCAGGTGATCAAGTGATCTAGTATTATAGGAAGAGCACAAACACAGATAAATATCAGTATTTGTCGTATGATCATATACCTCGTATGCGTGACTTACAATCAACTTCAGAAGGTTCCTCTCCACCTGCAAATGGACCGTCGTTCTTCTTTAACGCTTGGGTGACAACCCCTCGGACGGCTATACCGACAGATTTCCACAGGTTTTGACCTTGTGAGTAATGAGCTTGTTTGGTGGACTCCTATTTGTTTAAATGTCATGATTGTATCAGCTAATCGTCCAATGTGTTGAGTATCATCACGGTTGTGTTACACCGCTTCCAGGTGGCTCTCCCACTTGATGAGTGTTCGTACAAAAGTGAAAACTCAACTCACATCAGGTTCAGTGATATAGAAATCCAATAATTGTTGATTATCTTTCTTCTTTTTCAATAAGAAATCTTTGAATTCATCTGGAGGGTTCTCAGCGAGTCTATCATATATTATCACATTAGTCATGACACCACGCACGTTAGAAAGGGAGTATTTGCTAAACCAATGTATATGTCATATGTGTAAAAGGTAACTCACTTGTCCAAAGCTTTTTGTCTGCCTTGTAAGAAACCTTTAGGTAATCCGTTCGATTTCTCTTTTCGATCTTCATCGTTGATTGCGAAGAGCAAGGTTGCATTTGGGTCATGTGCTGAAGCGTGTATCTGTTGATAATACGACATGACACATACACATGAGCGACTTCGCAATCAACTGAACAGAGAGCCATTGCGACCCGAGATGGATGTCAGTGGTGTAAATGCGACTCACCTCTTCGATTATACTGGTACTAGTATGAGCATCGACCTTGGGTGGATGAGGAGCGAGCTTGATAATTTGTCTTACAGCGGACTGACCAAAGCGTAGAAGAAGCGTTAGCAAAATTGTTGCGATGAAAAAAAAGATAGGCTCGACCGACTGATACTCGATAACTCACGATTGAATCTTGGAATTTCTCTCCTTTGCTCGTAATGAGAGTGGGTACAGTACCAGCAGGGTTGATCTTGAGGTAGTCAGGTTCGAAGTTCTTGCCCTAGCAGTCAAAATACAAATATATGGATTAGCATCCTAGCCGTCGTGATGTGCATTCATGGAATATGTGCTATGTCATGCTTGGTAGCTCACCTCAGCCAGGTTGATAGATACCCATTCGACATCTTTATCCTTCTTGAACCCAGTTTCGGAAAGAGCGATCTTGGGTGCGTTGGCCCAGCATGAACCGACGAATTCGTAGAGGGCTGTACATAAGAGATAGATGGTGGGGAAGAGATGAGCTTAGTCAATACATGATTTTCTGAATTGCTTTCAGGCGGAGAGGATGAGTGGTGGTAGAAATATATAGATGACCACCCTCACTCACTGATCTTCTCGGATGACATGGTGATTGTTTTGTATACTTTAAGTTGTATGGAGCTATAGATTATACCTGAGAAAGAAGAAGAAGGGGAAAGACATGCATGGATGTAAGTGTATGCCAGTTACCTATATATATGTACTCTGCCCAGTCTTGTGATCACCTCATACGCACGTCATAACGATACTCGGTGATTGAGGAACGCATAGATAACCGTGCCTGTCGATGATCTGTCAATCACCGTACAATACAGCAACACCGTCTACGAGTATTAATCGTTCGGTCTCTGCTGTAAGAGCAATAGGATATGATCACCCAGGAAGATGGCATCTGATGCTCCTGTAATACAGTGTATGAGATCGCTAAGGAGGGACATCACTCAATCTTACCTCACTGCTCCGAGATACCGTACGGGACTTCAAGGAGGATAAGCGGATCAAAATCAGATACCTCCGTATCATGAGCATGTAGACAAGTCGACGTGGACATCGATACATCGAACATGCAATAGTAGTATGTAGCAACGACCGCCCCCTGCGACTATTCGTGAACGAGAGGTACAAGAAGGGAAAACTTGGGGCATGATAATTCACCTACCATACCCACCTCATGCAACTGCATCACAATGTGCAATATGCAATGTTCACGAATCCCAATACGTTCGTCTTCTAGTTATCATTACGACCAATATATCTCTTCCGAAGAGATAGAAGAGTTATATTGCTTGGGGTGAAAAGTGTTTTGTATAATTAATTACATACTTAGACCCTTCCTTTTCTGTAATGCTGCATCTTGGTAATTTTTGTCCGATGCAAATAGATTGATGAAGCGGTCGACAAGGGTTCGTTTGACTTCCGTTCCCCTTACCCTTACCCAATAATACGAAAGATATGCTTTGTGGATTTAGAAGAAAAGGGGCAATACAATACACTTTGATAACAATGTTTTTAGTACCGCATCCTCTTCGGATCACGATCATCATAACCTCCTCCTCCATACCCACCCCCACCGCCGTAACCTCCTCCCCCTCCTCCACCACCACCACTATCGTAATCCCTCTTGAATCCACCTCCTCCACCACCGCCGGGTGGTCCCTGTTGATAACCATTTTGGAACCCGCCCCCACCGCCGGGAGGTCCGCTGTGCGAAGGTTAGCTCGACTGCTAATCTCGAAAGGTTTAAGAGATAAAAAGGAAAAGATATTTACCCATAACCACCCCCTCCTCCACCTTGGTATCCCCCACCTCCCCCACCACCTTGGAAACCACCTCTGAACCCACCGCCGCCACCACCAAATCCGCCTCTACCACCACCACCGCCAAACCCTCCTCGTCCACCTTGGAACCCTCCTCCCCCACCACCAAATCCACCTCGTCCACCTCCGAATCCACCGCCTCCGCCTCCGCCAAATCCACCTCTGGGAGGTCCACCCCTGAAACCACCTCCGCCTCCTCGTCCACCACCAAACCCACCCCGAAATCCACCGCCACCGCCGAAAGCTGGTACTACTGGCTGTATGACTTCCTTGACTTCAACGGGTTTAGGTCGACCGCCCAATCCTCCGCCCAAACGACGGGGCTTCCATCCTTTCACTGTACGGCCCCTTTCAACGTCGACTAGGATCTTCTTGTGGTGGATCGGTATTCCCTCGGCGTCTTTGTATGCAGCTGTGAATGATAAATCACATTAGCTCGTTGCTATCCTTTTTGCTGGTCGCAAAGGTTAAAAAATGACAAGGTGCCTCTTTCAGTATAATACAAAGGGGATCATGATATGTGCAGATTTTCAGTAAATGAAACAATGTGGAAAACCAGGTTCAGTAACGCATCAGATTTTCCACTCACCCTTCATATCTCTCTCCCTCTCATATACGATAAAAGCATAACTTTTACTTTTCCCTTTTCTATCTTTTATTATCCTTATCTTCTCTATGGCACCGTACATCTCAAATTCACGTCGTAGATCAACTTCTGTTGCTTTTTTGGACTAAAGAGAGAGGAACAATACAGTCAGCATTATCGATTCATATTTAGACTCGACCATAGTCTGTGTCACTCGGATTGAGAACTGTCGATCTTGTACATGATGAGATGACATGTTCTTAGAGGACTTACCAGTCGCGATATGAACAATGTCTTATATGGATCTCCGGCAGCATTTGGGTCATCTTGAGGTTTATCTATCGATGACAAGAATGTTAGCATTCGATCTGATTTGATCTTGAGTCCCTTTCTTCTCCGCTTGATGTTGCCAGAGCAGGGATTTGTAAATAGTGTGAGTCAGGCTTCACGTTTCACTCACAATTCTTCTCCGCATTCTTCTTATATTCCTCCTGTCTCTTCTTCCTAATTTCTTTCCTCATCTTTACAGCCTCGGGTCCAATTACACCTTTTTCAGCTATCAAATCCTTCTTCTTCCCCTTCTTGATCTTACTACTACTTTCTTTCACTTCTCCATCTTCCTCTTTGATCGCACCATTGGTACTCGTACTCGTTTCACGTTTTGGTGGCTGTCCTTCCTGAGGTTGTTCTTCCTTTTCGGCTTGAGCTTCAGCCATACCTTGTCTGATCTCCTCTTCGTCCGCCTCCTCTTTCAATCGATGAAAGAGCGGTGCGACACCGGCCAGCTTGTTTGGTCCCCTCACCCGTTCATCCTTGGTGAGTGGTTTGAGGAATGGCGGTTGGGGTCGAGGAGCGAAGAGACGTAGGAGGTTGGGTGGAAGGAGATGGGACATTTTGGTGGGTGTTGGTGACGGTGTATTTTCGGTAGGATGCCCTTGAAAGGGCTATGTGAGTGGGAAATCTCTCGATCTATGGAATTGACAGCTCTGTTCGAGTTGCTGCTGGTCTACCTATCTTATCCACACGCTTTGCTATACGATCTACCTTGATTCGAGCTTTCGTTTGGACTTTTGGATATAGCCAACACCAACTTGGCTATCTGTACTCGACGCTTGCTGATCTGACTGGCGGGTGGTGGCATTTTCCCCGCGGTATTACTCAGATGTGGCACTGACCAACTGCTTGCGTGTAACTTAACTTGTGCTTTTCATCTTGTCGTGTTCCTATTCCAGCGGAAAACAAACAGACCATTCATTGCATGGTTTGGAAGCAGCTTCAAGCCGAACCACAGTCATAAGCGTGAGATAATGACATCCGTTCATCTCAGCTTGTCGATCGTCTCGGCACATACACCAGCATGGATACATACAGGCCAAGGTCTAACAACAGACCTCGACCAGATGGTCGGCCATGAGTGTCTGTGCACATCAAGACATGTATATATATATATATATATGTATATGCACAGTGATGACCTTAGGTCATACAATTGAGTTCACTTTCAACCTCAACTTCTTCCTTACACCCTTAACGATATCCACGATATCAACTTGCTCTGACGGGCAATTGCTACTCCCATCAAATATTAACAACGATGACATCCACTCAACCGATTGTGGTCGTAGGAGCAGGTCCCTCCGGTCTACTTTTGGCCAAATATCTCGAACAGAACCATGTCCCGGTGGTAGTGTACGAATCTGATCCTCATGCCGGATATCGTCCTCAGGGAGGTACACTTGATCTCCACGAGGACACCGGACTACTGGCCCTGAAGGAAACGGGTCTACTGGGAGGAGCGAGGGGGATGATGAGATCCGAAGGTGAAGCTATGAAAGTGGTTGATAAAACTGGGAAAATATGGTTGGATGAGAACGTCCAACAGGACCAGGAGCAACAGGGGCCACGCGAAGGCAGGGGTATTGGTCAGCAGGATGAGATTAGGGGTAGACCAGAGATTCATAGGTGAGCTGTTGTCTCGTATTCACTATATGCAGTACTTCACAGTTTACTCGCGAATCAACATTTACTGATACCCTGTCTGCTTATAGGACCGACCTTCGTAATCTACTCATCCGTTCTCTTTCCCCTTCAAACATAAAATGGGACCACAAAATCCACTCGATCATTCCCCTCTCCCAAACATCCTACCAGCTCAACTTTGTCGACAAACCATCGACCACAACTTCCTATTTGGTCGGTGCCGATGGCGCTTTCTCCCTAGCTCGTCCTTTATTACATGATATTGAACCTCAGTACTCGGGTATATCAATGTACGAGCTTGATATACCTCCTTCGAACCTCACATCTCACCTCGAAGCATATATAGGTAAGGGAGCATTGATGATGCTAGATGAAGGGAAAGCAGTGATGCCTCAGATGAATTCAGGAAGGAAATGTAAAGTCTATTTGGCATTGAAAGTACCCATCGATTGGCAAAAACTGCATCCCTTGCCTGAAGATAACAAATGAAAGTGGCTTTGTGGACTATTTGAGGGGTGGACGGAGGAGGTGAAAGAGATTGTAATGGCATCTGAAGAAGGGAGTATAAAGCAGAGAAAGATATATCAATTTGAGCCTGAGTTAAAGTGGGACACTGACAAAACGGGGGTTACTGTGATCGGTTGGTGTCTTCTCCTAATCCATATTCTGTCATCCCTGAACGTTGCAATGCGATCAGCTATGTTGATGACTTACTTTTGACTTTATTGATAGGCGACGCCGCTCATGTCATGTCTCCATTTGCTGGAGAGGGTGTCAACCAAGGTTAGTTAGTCATCATACTCTTCCGCCTTTTCTCTTGGATCATAAAGTTCCTCTTGTACTCGTCATCCCATTCCACCTATAACATGACAACTCCTCAGACCTCTCCTCTCGTTCCTGAGTATCTGCGACTTCAGCTGACATGAATCATATAGCATTAGCAGACGCTTTACTCCTCGGTCAAACTCTCGTACCACTCTTCACCACTTCTGCCTCAAACACTTCGCATGGGCAGGTCGCCCCTACATCCCAAGAGCTGGGCTCAGCATTGAGAACTTTCGAACAGCGAATGATGTATAGAGCGAAAGTGGAGATGCAAGGATCGAAAGATAATATGGATATGTTCTTTGGCGAGGAACCTGCCAGACATCTTGCGGAGATGTTGAGTTCGTTTGGACATGAGGGACCAGCTTCTGGGGTGATGGGAAACTGAGAGGGATAATGCTGAGGTCAGACGTGAACTGTAATCGTCCATCCGACGTTGATATAACATGATCTTTTTCGTCTTTTATGTATAGAATAACTTCAAAATCTTGAGGTACGATTTGTAATGATCAAAGAGTGTCTGGGGTTTTCTGACTACTGCATCTCAATGCTTATCAGTCAACCGTCGTAATACCAGGTATTCAGAACAAGATCTCAATACAGTATCTGTCATAGGTTGCAACAAACGTTGAATGATTGTTTTCTTCTCAGCCCACACTCGACATGTGTTAAGTAGAAGTATCCTGTGTACAGTATTGTGAAACATAACTTCTCGTAGGATGTTAATCTAATTGAGAACTCGCACATCATTGCATCTCATTCATACGATATCGAAAATATCATCATATACATCACTCATCTCACACTCCTTAACAATCAAGTGATCTCCTAACCTCTGATTGAACGATACCACTGGTAAATCATCACTTCGGGTATTCCACTGAGGGCTGGCTCAATCAAGCGAGTCTGATTGGTTTACCGGGTGCAGGTTTAGGTTGAGGCTTGGGTAGGCTGATCACTGGTGCAGGTGGATTTCTGGGAGGTACGAGAATGGCTGTAGCCTGTGAGAAAGAGAGCTGAGAATTAATGACGAGAGTGGTCGTAGCGTGTATCAAAGATGATATAATACGATGCTTACAGACATGATGCTCTAATTTGTGCTGTCGGGCTATAGGAAGCTTGTGATAATTAAGACTTGTCAGAAATTTACTGGATTTATAGCCAATGTCGTTTCTTATTCAGATAAAGAAAAGAAAAGAGAAAATGAATCTGTCAAAAGTCTTTGGATTCCTTTCTTTATATAATTCGCTATGGCCAGACGTATCGAAACTAACGTACCGTACAGTCTACATACTTCTTACATCAACATGGTAAATGTACAACAACAACTTGATATGGTAAACTTCTGATGGAAACACTAGAACCAATTTCAAGCCAAGCTATCACCCTCTTTTCTTATCGATTCGGAAATCGGAAGGACCTTGATGAATCTGATTTAGGTGGCCAGCTTACACACAGGGATACACGACAAATAATTGATGTAAATGATGTACAGTACTATGCAAAATTACCTACAGTATCTAGTCATCATCTGTCATTGTCAGCTCGTTCCGTTTCCACTCCCTCCTCCCTGTCCACCGTCCGGCCTAGGAGTAGATATGTAAACGCTCGTTTGTCCCCATGGAGTAGGTTTGGGCTGTTCGCCCTGATAAGTTATGTTAGGTTGGTCATACTTGGGTGGTGGGTTGCCGGAAGTATCGGTTGTCGGCGTTGTTTGTTTGTCAGGTTTGGATGGCTAGGAGGAAGCATTCAGTTAGTAGAAAGCGATAAGGACTTTTGGGATATCAGATCACAAAGAAGTACAAGCTTACCATCTTGAGAGCTATGGGTATGTTGGGTGTTATCGCTTACTGTAAAGGACAGAGTGGCAAAACCATCTAGAAAATCTAGATTCTATTACTTTTTTGCTCACTCTTTATACTATGCTCTGTGAAGTATCTCGTAAGATCACTACATCGATGGTCTTCGATTGTTGGGGATCGAAGATGTCCTGCTTGATCACAAGATGCCTACACAATCCTTACGAACAGATTGATCGACGTCAAAGAATAGAGTGATCTTTGGCAGTACTCGAGCTCTCCTCTTTCTCACCTCGAAGTGAACCTGGTTGAAAACTTACCTTACTTAGCTGTGTTGATGCTTCGTACCTACGCTAAGAAGGCAACTACCGAGAAGGAGAAGAAGATCATGTCGTCATTGATGTTGATGGTAGTCAAGTAGTGGATAAAAGGTCCTTTGGATTTGTCCGCTAAACCGAAGTAGGTGAAGATGATTTTAGCATTGCGCATCCCCCACTGTGCATCCCCCCACTTTTTGTTCGCAGATGATAAGAGAGCTGAATATCAATGGATCTTACACTTGACATATATATTGTATGACACATATCTACGTGGTGATACATTCTTCTGACTGGGTGAAAAGTATGATACTACAAACGATGACTCGTTGACCCTCCTTCCACCAAGTGAGAAATGGATTTGCCACCGACGTCGTTCCTCTGCCGAATCAAATCATATCAATTCACACATCTACATGGCTTACATCCACAGACCGCACCGCCCGATTCGCAGCCGCATCTTTTATCATTTTCATCGAAACACAGATGATCAGCCAGATGGATCAGTTGAATGAGTGAAAAGAGATATTATATTGGATATTCACCTGGGATTACCACAACTGGACAAGACTGTCTTTCCTGGGGTAAATACAGATACAGGCGAGCTAGGTTGACTCGGAGAGGGAGTTGGAGCAGATGACGACTGTAAGTTTGTTTTCTAAATCAATGTACAGCTGAAATTAGCATTTTGTCGAGGGAGAGTAATTAGAAGCATGTGACAATATATACTTACAGCTACCATTGTGGAAATAGCTATGATCTCTGACCAGGCGTTCATCGTGCAACTATGATATGGTGATATGTTGGATACAGTATTTACTTTTCTCGGCTGTATGCGTGAGTTACTGTTCAGCGTATGTTAACACTGACTAGTCACCTTTCTATATAAGGATATTGATATGTAGAGTTAGAGGGGGAAAGATGCATTTAGTGATTGACCATCGTAAACATTCTCTCTCTCCATATATATACATGGCAGATCATTCTTTGATCAGAACGAGAGAGTTGATATGAGTATGATATCGTCTGGGGTTTGAAAGCGTTGAGATAGATCTTCAGGTACGACAGATCGAGTCAAGCATATCACTAAACCAATCAGGGTGATAGGTTGAGAACAAATCCCTCATCTCTCAAGAGGCTAAGCGTTGAGATTTGAGTGAGATAGATCACACAGTCACAAGACACGTGGACTCTTCGTGTGTGGAATGAGAGAGTTAAAAGAACGGTCGGAAGGTGTGAGCGAGGCTTTGGTTCAGAGCCTATCATCCGGGCACTATACGGGATCAGTCCGAGTAATTACCTCACTGAAGAAATGGCACGATTGTCAGAAGCATACAGTAGACACCATCAACTGAAGCAATTTCACAGATACAAAGCCCAATCATGTTGGATGCATGCGATGGCGATGGATTCCAGGGGGTAGCCCGCAGCTCAGTGAAGGAGTGCAGGAAGGTAAAATCGATTTCAGGAACAGATCCGAACCCGAATACCTTAACGTTAACGGTAACGCCAATTACGCAGGTGAATTCACAAGTTTGACTAGTTTACGCTTAAAGCTCCTAAGTATCCTAAAAACCTGTCCACCAATTTTCTCATCGATGCATTCGATTTGCATGTGTCTGCAAACGATGTATTGACCTCATATGGATTGTATATCATCACCTTACAACTGCATATTTTATGATAAGATCACCACTCTTTCGAGTACCGATATTTCACCCCGTGGACCTAAGCCGATCAAAGCTCACTCGTTATCACGAGTCCAGATCAACGAATAATTGATTGCATCGCCTCACAATCGTATTAGCGAGTCCGATTGATCCAAGACTTATCCAGACATCTTGGCAATTACCCAAGACATACACTCTCCTCTAATCTCCATCTGATCTACGGGTGCGTTACAGTGAGAACAAAGCCAAGACAACACAAACAAGAAGACTACGTCGACATCTTCATTCACCCGGATCCGCAGTATATATCAGTGACCAGTAGACAGATCCAATCAAACTGTTATCACCAAGTTCATCTTCCTCCTCTTTACCATTACGACGCACTTTCATTCCTAGGATACTAGACCGTCTTAAAACACCGATAAGAAAGGGGAAGGATCAGGATCAAGACCAGAGGTGGTCGGAATACCCCATGAGTGTATTTCGGGATTCCTGGTTGGGCGGAGAAAATGGGAGTGGGAGGGAGTATGTACCCATGACCATGGCAGGTAGGGAAGGGAGATCACAGGTGGGTACAACGTCTTTTGCATGTTGCCAGAATGATGCTCATCCATCTATGATTTGAGGTGATCATTGATGAAAGTACTCGGTGCTGATACATCATTGATTGTTTCCATATACAATAGTCATATTATCGTACTATCGCTTCACGTTTCCTCCCATCCTTGCTCATCCTTGTACTAGGTATATTGATCGGTATAAATCACCCCCTTTACCTATCTATCTACTCCCGTCGACCCCTTAATTCATTCTCGCTCTTACCCTCTTCCCTTCCGCCCTCTCCACCAGCTACTTCCACAACTTTACTGGGAGACTTACCTCAGCCTTCGAAGGACATACCGAATCTCGTTCATTACGTATATGGTCTAGCCCCCCTGGCTGATGGAGAGGAGGGAGAGGAATTCCCTTATTTCGCTTATCTAGCGATACGCTCGGCGATGGTGAATCTGAAACCAGACGAAATCTGGTTTCATTGTATACATGAACCGAGAGGTTATTGGTGGGATAGAATCAAATATTATGAGGGACATGTAGATCCTATAACGAGCGAGAAGAGGGGGATGGTGAAAGTGAAGAAGGCAAGGGATGTTGAGTTCATAGGGAAAGATAAAAGACCAGTCACCCATGTGAGTTGATCATGTCCGAATAAGCGGATCTTACCTTTTTGTGATCCGATCCACCACTCATGATTTTTCTGTTGGCTCAACGACGGTGGGAAGCTGATAGATTCGGCTGTTAGTTCGCTCATAAAGCTGATATCATACGGCTGGAAGTGTGAGTGTCATTGTTCCATCTATGTTATCCCGCCTCAGCTTGCAACGGTCATACTTCGGATCATCGTCAAATGATAGAGGCTGATCTCGGTATGTTCTTCAATAGTCTTCGCGATTACGGTGGGATATACCTCGACATCGACACTTTCGTCCTTCGTTCTTTCTCGGCATACAACCTTCTCCGTCAAGATGTCGTATTAGGCATGGAAGCTCATGGATTAACTTTCCTAAGAGGACCAGGTGGCGATGATGAGATGCAACCTAAAGGGTTGTGTAACGCTGTAATCATTGCAAGACAGGGTGCGGAGTTTTTGAACAGGTGGTTGAGCAGTTATGAAGGGTTTAGAGGTGATAGGTGGACGGAACATTCTGTGGTGAGTGGCGAGATTCACTATAGAACGTTCAGCTAAATCAAAATCGTCCTTAGGAAATGCCATGGACTCTAGCCAAGATGTACCCTACCCTTCTTACGATATTATCTGAACGAGCGTTCTTTTGGCCTTTATGGACGGATGATCATATACATGCGGTGTATGAGACGGTAGAATATGATTTTGAACAGTCCGGTCAACTTGCGTGAGTGACCAGAACCCCAACTTCTAGCTCTTTGACACACTAGCATGGGTGATGTTATGATTTGTTGCATTCAGCTTACATTGAATTTACATTCATTGTCTTGAATAGCTACCATGCTTGGGAGTCCAAAGCACGACCTTATCTTTCAGTTTTGGACCCCACGACGATCCATCAGATAGATACGTCCTTCACTAGGATGGCTAGAAGGTTTGTCGAAGATGATGAAGAGAGACGATGGAAGGGGTATAAGGAGAATGATAGCAGCAAGGTGGATAAGGACAAGGGTATGGTCGATTGGGATGATTCGATAGGTGTTAGGAGAGGTGGTGATAGTAGATGGGGTAGAGAGATGAGCTGATCTGAGTCTTGATTTTGGTCATGAGCATACTGGTTATTTGGGCATTTCAGGACATTCATAACGGTAGAGCGATAATGTATCTACTCATAGTTTGCAATAATGGTTTAGCAACCATGTTTGTAGCCGAAAGGTTCCTCTTTCTTCGCCCAAGTTACGATATAATAGATGGACTGCATCTTGGACCTTTGCGTCATCATTGATACCGTATCTACGACGTCACATTTCTCGTCCTCGGTTGTCACTTAAACAGAACTTAGCTTGGACCTGCTCTTTTTACAATTACGAGCACAGTTCTCACTAGTGCCCAGGATTCCAGCTCCGCGAAGCTCAATATCGACTACGAGTTTGAGAGGATGTGATGTCGGCATCAAAATTTTTGGTTGTACAGCAGTAGGGTAGGTGCCACACATGATGAGTGGAGTTAAGGGAGGAATGACGTCAGTCAATCCTCATTCTTGGAAATTTTCCGACGAGGAGAAGCGGTTACGTTCCTTTGCAGGACCCTCTTCCTCCCTCTCTCTCGCATCATTGGTCCACTGGGGCAGTCACTTTGCAATGACAATGTTGATCATCACGATCAGTGTTGGAGCTGGCGCGGTACCACGATGATGTGACATGATGACAAGGGTACCTTTTGGATCTGGTCTCGATGAGCGATAGAAACCACAAAGCGTATATAAGTGCTTTGTCAAGTGCGATTCCGTGTGGTTCTCTTTTACACTTTTCTCCTTCCATGCATTTCGGTAGTAACATTTCAGCAGAACCATACACTTTCTTCTTGTCATTCCAAAATAGATACATACAGTAGAAGTAACGCTTCAACCCTCACCCTTCAACTTCACCTTGTAAAACGCCTCCCACGTATTTGTCACGTAAATCACATAGATGGTAAGCGAGGTTCTCAAATAAAGAACAGCGACAAAACAACCTCATAAAGTTCCAGCCACGAATGGATGATCCCTTAAAATCGTCATCGCGTTCGTCACCGACCCACATCCCAATCCATCTTAGCGGGATCTCTCTTCATATCTATCCCCTTATTCAGCAATATCCAACTCATCATCACCATCACCCATCACCATCATCATCGACAACGTATAAACGTATAACACCTGTCAATCGATATACCATTGGAAAGAGCAGAAAGTATATACATACATATCCATCGGATATCATCTACACTATTGTTACAACTTTAGTTCTAGTACTCTGGGTGGAACTTTTAGCTTACTAAAGGTGAGTATCCTTTTTTCTTTGTGTGGTGTGTATCTATCTATCTGTGTGACGTCAATTATTATGGTGAATTGGGTGGTGCGGTAAATGAATCATCATTTCTCATCATCTTTCGCATCCAGATCATACATGGATTTGGAGTTGAGGATACCTTAGCATACATATATCATATCGCGCAGACAAGAAGCGATCACATGCTGATTCATACTGGTTTTTGAATTGTCATCGTCATCATTACGTTTTTCTGATTCTTCAACAACTACATCACAAACGATCGCTCTCAAATAAAACGTACAGTCGAACCGTACCGTACCGTATCACCGGTCGCCCAATCAGTCACTTCTCTACTCTTTCCGAGTCTTCATCACCCGTTCGAGTCAGTCGCCCAATCTGACGACTCAAACATCTCAAGATCCCACTTCTTCTAATCCTTCCAACATCATCAGTAGAAACCTAGTTACAACGTCAACGTCAACAACAACGTCGAATTCAAATTCAGATATATCAATTTCAACTTCTAATTTACCTTCACCTTCTGTTCTTGTTCCATTATCTGATCCTAACATCAAGTTCACCCATAAACAAGTCCAGTCGCTTGTTCCATCTCCAAACTCACAATCACAGTCACAGTCTCAATCAAGATCCATATCTGATACTTCTGCGACAGCCAGCAACACAGGAGCAAGAAGAAGATCGATCGAACAATTAGAGAAAGATTATAATACCGCTATCAATAAATTAGACAACGCTAATCTCATAGACGACGGAATGTTATCGAGTTTCAAACGTGAGTTTTGGTGATCATATATTTATACCATGATCCAGTTGGTTCGCTGCTTCCTGATCCCCCATTTTGACTCCATCTCCCCTTGCTTCTTTGCTTCTATCATTTCTTTCGTTTGGAGCCAACCGAGACTAAGTTTGTACCAGAAGTGAACTATTCTTCCCCTCCAAAATTTGCCACTTGTGTGTGTGTGCTGTGTGTATGATGGTGATGGGTATGACGACATTGATGACCAAGAAGGGGTCTGTGCGTGGGGGGGTGCAACATCTAATGTCCAAACACTGGTGCATGATTAGCGTGTTACACTGCCATACTTACTACTTTCATCCATCATTCACCATTCACCATTCACCATTCACTGTTCACTCCTTCTGTTCATTCTATTATTGCCATCCATCCTCTATCTCATCTTCTGTTTGTGCTTGATATACTGCTCCTGATGCCATCTTCATCCACTTTTACACCTTTCATTCTTGTTCTATACACAACTCCGTCATGCCATACTGTTCCCCAAGTATCATCGCGCCGTCATCCTCTACTCCTTCCTTTTTGCTTTCACCGTCCAAGGTTCTTTCGCCCATATTCACAACGCCTTCACAGCCACCTACAATTTCGGGCGAGAGGCTGACCTCTCCGATTTTACCTCTTACTCAACGACCCATATCCAAAATCAAACATCGACCTACCACACCGATGCCTATACCTAAACCGCATGCCAATTCGTATCATCTGCAACATCGACGACCTCTATTCATACGAAAATCGTCGTCAATCCCTCGACTGCTGAATTATCGTGGATTACCTTTCCGGACTTTGGAACACAACGGTTCAATAGAGATCTTACGACACGGCAAGCACGCCCAATCTTCACAATCCAACGCTGCTCAACCGGAAAGCAGAACGAGCCAATCTGGCGGGCATCGATCAAGCAAAGCTCAACATCAACAGCAGACAGCTCAGCCCCAACAAGTACAGCAAGCATATTACAATAACGATATGCCAGGTCAGGGATTGACTGCGACCAATGGTAAGCATTGGCAACCTTGTTTCCTTTCCTACGCAAGCATGACTGATATTCAATTGATTCTTTTAGCGCAATCAGCGCAACCCCAATCGTCTCAATCAGGTAGTAAAGCTCCGATGGTGTCTCCCAACTACCGGGAAGAAGCTGAGCGGATCGTTGCTGATGAGAGGGCGCAGAGTGAAAAGATGCCAGTCTACGAAGTAAGTCTTGCCATTGAAATCGCTGCAGGCACTCTCGCAAAGATCTGAAGAAAGTCTCCGAACTGACGTCATTCCGTCTCAATAGGGTCTGGAAGCTTATACGTTGATCGAGAAGATGGGTGATGGAGCTTTCTCAAACGTGTACAAAGCTGTCGAGAAGAAAACCGGACGTAAAGTCGCTGTTAAAGTGGTCCGAAAGTATGAGCTAAATCATTCACAGGTGAGAATTGCTTCCTTCCATATAACTAACACCGATCGACTATATCGATCATTCGCCATGCCTGTGAGGAACGACCATCAGGAGGTTGCTCCTCTTCTTTGCTTTTTGTATGTAGTCTTCTTAATCGGCCTCGCATACCTCCCACGCCCTGGCCAGGCTGGGATCAAGGTATCGGGCGCTCTTTACACCTTCATTTTCGCATTTCTCTTTTGACCTACTCTACTTTCACTGTTCATGCTCGACTACCACCGCAACCTCCTGCGACATGTGCATCCAAACAACCGTGTGACAGTCACGTCTATTGCTCGTCGCGCCCTGTTCACTTTCACTTTTTCGATATTCCTCAAGAATTGCTTCGTCGGGAAATAACAAGTACAGCAACTGACATATGATGTGCGATTCCGCGTTCGTCGCCAATCTAGCATGGCAATAAACACCTTAATGCCAATTTCAAGAAGAGGCCCAGGGTCACCGAGGTTGGTCTTTCTCTCTTTTGTTCCTCATCCACCTATGTTTTTCCGCTTGCCCGAACGTAACACCTACCCAACTATCTTTACCGTACCATTACACTTTGTTACACTTACGATCGCTGGCCCTCGAGCGACGAAAGTATTTTGTTTATATCCTTTCGTTGCCAACTAGCCTAGCCTTCTGGCAGTGTACCTTTCCATCCTGTTCTACTCTTATCCAATTAGAGAAATCCTCTGCATGATCTCATTCACCACTTGGCGTGATGCCTTATATTCATAATGGTCCAGATGCTGACTTTTCTTGCGTCTATAGCGAGCCAACATCCTCAAGGAAGTGCAGATCATGCGAGGTATTGATCATCCTGGTATAGTCAAACTACTTGCCTTCTTCGAAAGTGAAGAGCATTATTTCCTTGTACTCGAACGTGAGTTGAACAACTAGAGAATCATTGCGAAATCATGCTGACTTCAAGTATCAGTTATGGAAGGTGGTGAATTGTTCCACCAAATCGTCAAACTCACCTACTTCTCCGAGGCTCTGTCAAGACATGTAATCCTTCAAGTTGCCGAAGGTATTCGATATCTTCATGAGGAACGAGGTGTCGTGCATCGGTAAGTCAGCCCAATCGCCTTGGATGAGATTATAAAGGCTCACGAGAACATTTGTACAGAGATATCAAACCTGAAAACTTGTTGTTCGAACGAATTCCGATCATACCATCCCGCACGCCCATACATCGACCTTACGACGAGGAGAAAGAGGATGAGGGTGAATACCGACCTGGCATCGGAGGTGGTGGTATCGGCCGAGTGAAGATTGCGGATTTCGGTTTATCGAAGATCGTATGGGATGAGCAGACCATGACACCGTGTGGTACTGTCGGTTACACCGCACCTGAGATTGTGAAAGATGAGAGGTATAGTAAGAGTGTTGATATGTGGGCTTTGGGATGCGTGCTGTATACCTTGCTGTGTGGTTTCCCTCGTAAGTGAAGTCGCATGCGGGTAAATGTGAAGATGAAAACTGATCTCGGTCTCAACAGCCTTCTACGACGAAAGTATCAACGTTCTTACCGAAAAAGTTGCCCGAGGATACTACACTTTCCTGAGTCCATGGTGGGATGATATCTCGACATCTGCCAAGGATCTGATCACTCACTTGCTATGTGTCGACCCCGCTCAACGATATACCATCGATGAATTCCTTGCCCACCCATGGATCAAAGATGCCCCATCTGCTCAACCACCAGCTGCTACTCCCGGAGGTCTACGACCGCCCACCGACAACGCACCTCTCGACTCACCCCTTCTCGCATCTATACGAGCTGGTAATAGGGAAGGTCGATCGCCTGGTGTTGGCGCGTTGAAGGAGGCCTTCGATGTTACCTATGCTGTGCATCGAATGGAAGAAGAAGGAGCTCGACGAAGAGCTTACAACGGACCTGGTGGAGCGGGAACCCGAGGATTCTTACAAGGGCTTAACGAAGAAGATGAAGACGAAGATGAAGCCGTCCAGTTGGAGGAGGCAAGACGTAAACATGGTGAAGCTGTTGCTAGACAGATCCAACAGCATCGAGGAAGAGATGCCGCCAACGCAGCTGCCGGTGTCAAAGAACAGCCCACTCAACATTATGCTGGTCGAGGAGGAGCCAACAGACGAGAGGCCGAAGCTGTCTTGTATGACGGTAGAGCTGGACAAAGAGATAGAGCTAGGGGTGGCAATGGTGGGAACGGTAAACCAAGTGGCACAGGATTTGAATTGGATATCAACAATGCTACGTTGTTAGGTAGAAGAGGCAAGAAAATCGCACCGTCACCTTTAGGCTTGAATCAACCTGCTCAAACACAAACTGCCGGATCACCAATGCAATTTTAGATTGACTCGTTAAATTGTATAATTACGTCTCTTGTCTACAACCTATCTTTGTTCTTCATTTCAACTCAACTCCATCATGACTCACACGAGTAAAATCGATCTCCCTTTGTTGTGCTATCAACCGGTTCCTCTTCTCCTAGTTCGTTTCCCTTTTCTATGTCGTAGTTTATTTCTTCTTTATATCTTTCTACATCTTCACATCACTTAGAATTTCTTCCCTTCACTTCCTCCATTCCACATTTCACAACACATCACACATCGCACTGTTTAAAAAGTATATAAAGTATCAGTATCAGTATAAGTATATATAGCAAACCCCATATATCATGAGAGAATCGAATGTATCGATTTGCATCGTCTGTCTTCGGCTATGGAAGATACGGTAACATCTGATCAAATGTTTGTTAAGGTGCGATGCGACCAAGGAGCACCAGTTATGTCGATGTTGGTGTCGATGATCATTACCATCAGATCCAGATGCCAAGAGTAGACTGTACAGGAAAGCCAGCCTGTAAGACACTGAATATGGACTCAACTCCATTAGGAACTGCCCTTTCGGTCGTGCATCGAAGAGACCATTGATGCGGGTCTCTCTTTGTACCCGCATTCCATCAATACATAAACTCGACTTTTATTCCCCAGATGTCTTCTGAAGTAGACGTAATTAAACAAACGATCAATTTCTTTCTTGCCTTCTCTCACCACCACGGCGTGTAAGCATGGTATTGTACTACACATGTACTGTATGTCGGCTCGATGAAAGTTTTCGGTCGGCTTGGTTGGGGACGGTTGATGATGTCCGAAACCCGATAAGATCATAGGTTAATGTACAACATGTAAACCTCGAGGCAAAGGGATGCAAATCATCTCAGCGCTGCGGATCATTCCTCCTTCTCACCTTTTTTTTTTCGAAGGAATTAATCTTGTCTTTCGCTTCCTTAAAAGGAAAACACCGATGATGTGAATGTTTACATGGATCGGCTTTACTTGATAAAGTAAGCTTCTCATCATTCTTCTTCATGCTTCAATCCATTCAAGTCGTGTTGGGGTGACGTGAGCTTGGGTTAAATTCATCTTCTGAATACTCCAAAGAAGCCTTCTAGAAACGGTAGTATAAGCTTACGGGATTAGCAGTATTATATATAAACGATTACTTTGTCATCAATATCGTTGCATCTCACAGTTGGTTATCACCCAGAAGCTTATGTTCGAATTATCAATCATTAATACAGTATGACCTCACAAATAACCAATATCACTGATCCCAAACTCTCACCAGACTCTTCTCCTGATCCTTCTCCTGATCCTTCACCATCACCTTCACCACCTTTCCCATATCATTGCTCGCCACCTTCCACACCTCCTTCCGAGAATGACACGATGGCTCTTCCTCCGCCACTCATCGATCTGGACACCTTGGTCGAGAAAATGGAGAAAGTGGTAGTTTCCAAAGACAAGGTCATCAAGGTCATTTCAATTTCTGATGGGAAGAAATACGAGAAGGACGTGGAAAGGGGTGAATGATAAGTGAGCTGTTTCGTTGATGTTCACTCTATTTGAATGGACGAATCTCGCTGATCGTGTTCATAATGCAAAGCTTGAGTACAGTAGTTCCCATTCACTACTGACCTTTATATATGCTCCATTTGCTATGTGATGTCTGTCGGTTGATTGAATGGATTGTATGTCAATATTTGATAAGTCAGCATTGTCGAGTTAAACGAGATCGACGAGACAAGTTACTAGTTTGCAGCTATTGACTGCTCATGATTATGAGAGGTCGGATGTCGAATGCGGAGTGTCAATATCACGACCGAATTCGTTTAGTAATTCGGTGAATCGTAAATTCTCAGTCCCACTTACTATCCTTGACATCCTTGTCATTGTGATTGTGTGAGCAGTGACCAGAGGACAAGATAACATCTATACATTACACTAATACAGTATCACTTATGATTGAACCAGTTGGACCTCGTTGTACTTGAACTGCTTGACTTCGAAGAAGTATCACTTCTCATTGACCTTGACTATCATATCGTCGACATTTTCGATATTCGATCTCAGCACGTCCCACTATATAATCGCACACCCCAGCAAATTCATCATTTAGCTATGCATACATACATCCATTATGATGATATGTCGAGACAAAGACTTCCCACTCACCTGTTCTTTAGTGAGACTTATACCTTTTGAACCAGGCTTGATCTGACCAGTCGATTTATCCTTGTACGTCTCTCTAATGTCGATCAGGACTTTACCTTTAAATGTTCGGACGGTCAATCGACGATATTCGCTGAGCTGCAGTATCGACAGATCAGTGAGTCTTGGATTTTGGGATTTCTCTTGTTTTAGGTCATACAGACTCACCTTGAAGAACGAATCACCATCTTCATTCTCTTCTATCTCCACTTCACCGCCGGAAGTTTCCTTGTTGTCGGATGATTTGGATTTCTACATTCGATGTCGATGTCGGTATCAATTAGCTATAATCCCTACCTCTGCGGAAGATATTATTGAGAATTCTAACCTTGCTCTTGGGCTCAATACCCTCATTATCATCTTGATCCTTCGCTCGCTTCGATGACGATGCTTTGGTCGACGCGTCCGGTTTGCCCTATCTCGATGTTATGCTTTTATCAGCTATGTGCTTCTTCCGCAAGATTCATAAGTTGTCAACTGACCTCGGATACTTCGTCTCCTGATGAGCTCAGGTTTCTTGTATTTCTAGGCGGCATGATAGTGTGTGTGATCGATGACAGATAGAGAAAGGATAAACTAGAGATGATTGTCAGTGGATGTTGAGTTGACTGGACTTGAGAGTGATGATCATCATCCCGTTCGATCGGATGTGGAGCCCCCTTGTTGACAATGTGCATGGATCTGTGCCACGCGATGGGTGAAGAACATTATTCAGTATCCATCCATACAATGAGAGAGCAGGAGATCATTGAATGGGCACTGCTCAGTGCATGGTTATATGCATAAGATGAATGATCAGAGGACCAAGGATTGTCTTTTCAATTGTACGCGCAGAAAAAGTTAGAGCTATCCGGGTATTTGCCGTTCAAAGCTCTACCTTTTCCCCCTTCCCCCCTTCATCTTGTCCTCAATCTTACCTTGATTTAAACCTCTTCACTTCAGCATCATATAGAGCCAACATGCTAGACTTGATTTTCATCGATCTGGCGATATATGAGGTATGCAAGCGAGTAAGGCACGCTCGAAAACTGACTTTGGATTAATGATGATATTTATACATGATTGTGATGATGATTTATAGGTTTTGTTCTACATCAGTACATTCTATATACTGCTACGACATTTCTATATCTTCACCAACACCACTGGAACCGACCGCCGCGGCTTTTTGTACGGGTGGTGGTAAAGGTGCCGAGAATGTCTCGAAATTACCGTTACCACCTGATGGAGGGAGTTGTTGCTGGGCAGAACCATTACCGTTGGAGAATGAGGATGAGTCGAAAGGGGATGCTTGGGTGGCTGTATCCCATGGGTTCTGGAATCTAAGTTGTCGAGTGATAGACATGTCAGCTTTGTCCTTGCTCGATGGCTCAAAAGGTATTGGCAAATCCCAACGGCAAGGACAATGATTGACTTACCTAGTAACCTTTGGTTTCTCAATCAACACATTCCTGAACAACTTATCCCACTGTACCGTCGGTGGTGGATTTTCCTTCCATTCCTCCTCTTCGTAATATGTATTCACGTAGTAACCTACTCTTACAAATTCCTTCTCCTTGTACGAGGCGGTTATGATTATGACCGTCACGCCTAGTATCTCTTCTGTCTCGGTCGATGGGAGTAGGTGATGTTGAGGTGCAGGGGCTTGGAAATCAAAGGCATTTATACCCGCTGGTATAGGTCCGACTGTTTCCGGGTAAATGAAAAGGGACGAGGAAGGAACATATCATTTCGTATATGGCCGGGGGTTTCATTGAGGAAAATCGAAAGAGAGAGAGAGAGGGGAGAAATGTAGTAGGATTAACATATCATCAGCATCTTCGCCACTTGCCTATCAAGCCACCTGTAAGATTATACTCACCCGAACAATTGTCCAACTCTTGATCAAATTCTTCCGATTTCGCTGATCCTACATATATCAATCTCCAATCGAGGTCTTTGGGGAAGTCAACAAGAAGGACGTCAGCTTTGGGCATTCCCGTAGACAAAGTGGTCTAGCATCAGCTTACCCTCTTCTAATGGCGCGATAGCCTCGAACTTGATCCTGAAATGATATGGATCGTCAAATTTCGCTGGGTTATTCACTAATTCTATATTACGGATGTTGACCTGGTAAATGTGAGCACTGTATCAGTACGAAATTACCATTGCGGGAGGCCAGAATGATGAAGATACTCACGATAGACTATATAAGGAAGCAAGATGGAAATGTTGTCAGCTTCATTCTGTCCAAGGAAGGCGACTAGAAGGTGATCTGACTCGCCATTTTGAAGCGTGTTCTCCCTTGCTCTCGAACAAGACAGATTCTCAGGTGGATGTATAATATACGGGGTTTGTTGTACTTTCTTTTTGTGGTCGTTCAGAGAGATGTGGTGGGTAGATAATGAGACTTGTTGGAATGAGAAGATTGGCTTGAGAGGGAAGGGAAGAAATTGTCGAGATGAAGGAGGAGAGAGAGAAGACGCGACTGGTGGGCCATCTAACAGCGGCAAGACGCGATCAATCCCATGACATCCAGCATGACGTGGACTAATGTTCATCCCCGTCGACAGCTTTATCATCCCACCTACGGGGGTTTCCCTCCACCTGAATTTCGAGATTGACTTTTTTTTCCAAAAACAGTCATCATCACCATCAACATCCACTTCAAAGGCCATCCATCTCTACACCGATACCGAGTAGCTCTGATCACAAGCGGGCTATATGCTTGCAAGGTATCATCGACTAAACCTAGCCATCATCCATTCACCCTTTGTCGCTTGTAGCAGTACTATCTGTCAGTCATTCCGCAAAATGTCCACATCAACATCAACATCAACCAACCCAAACCCAATCCCTGGCAGCCCTTCCGAAATCCCCTATACCATCCCTTTACCCGAAGGTATCCCAAAAGGACATACGACCCATACCGAATCAACCACCACCATCTTCTTACCCAAGGCAGGAGCGTTCTTAAACCCCGTTCAGCATTACAATAGAGATATGAGCGTTGCCGTCATCAGAGCATGGAACGAGTTGAGGAAAGAGGAGTTGGAAGCGAAGTTTAGGAAGAAGTTGGCTAAGAATGGTGGAGTAAGCAAGAAACAGGCTAAGAAATTGAGACAGGATGGTACACCGGTAGACGAACAAAGTATGCTCATCATACAACAAGCACGGATCGAGCACAGAAGAGCTTATACATTTTGTCTTTGTTCAGGTAGCCTGCCTGATGGGGCGGAAGAAGTGCAGGTCAAAGATGAACAACCCGTTGCTGGACCTTCAACAGAAGTGAGTCCTCGCAGAATCAAGTCGGTAGCATAATAATCTTACTGATGACTGGTTTCGCTAGCGAAAGTTCAGAGCTCCTTCAATCAATATCCTCGAAGCGCTAGCTGCTACCGGATTACGTTCTATCAGATATGCCAAAGAAATCCCCAATGTCAAGTGAGCTGTTTCTTTTACATTCAGTCGTGATAGCAACTCAGCTGACTTCGTTCAAACCAACTCTGTAGGTATGTACTCGCAAATGATCTCTCGCCATCGGCATGTGAAGCAATGAGGAGGAACGTAACGTTTAATGGAGTTGGGGAAAGTTCCCTTCCACCTAGAAAACCTTGGCAACCACCTGTGAAAGAAGATGGTACTAGCGCCACTGTTGAAAATGGTGAGGGGGAGGTAAAAGAGGAGAGCACGTCAACAGACGTTAAACGAGAGTTAGAGGAAACGGCAGAAGTAAAAGATGGGTTGGAACCTAAAGATAAGGTTGGTCGAAGACCTGGATGTAGAGGACGAGTGAAGATCAACGAAGGTGATGCTTGGTGAGTGTTATCACATTACATTTGCAGATACTTTCTTTCGACTACAGATATGTGGATACACATATATGTCTATTGATACGAATAGCAGCGCTGACCTGTTCTGCCCATTTACAGCGCATTCATGTACTCTCATCGATCGCCTGTCGGTCCAACCTCCAGAGTAGATGTAGTAGATCTCGATCCGTACGGTACAGCTGCCCCGTTCATTGATGCTGCTATAGGATCTATATCAGATGGAGGTGAGTTACTTGATGCCTGCCTTCAAAAGTCGCGTCTGGAATTTTCAGCTTACTGCAGCTTGGTACAATAGGTCTACTCGCTATAACATGTACGGATTTAGCTGTTCTCGCAGGCCAACAATATCCTGAGAAATGGTATGTCGACCTCTAGATCTTCAAAGAGCCATCCAAGCTCACCGAACCTGAATGTTCAGTTACTCGAACTACGGAGGTGTCAACGTCCATGCTGAATATACACATGAAGCTGCCCTTCGACTGGTCTTACATTCACTTGCAACCTGCGCAGCAAGATATGGACGATACATCACACCTTTGTTATCATTCTCCATAGATTTCTATGTGAGGTTGTTCGTTAGGATCAATACTGGTCCTGAGCAGGTTAAGAGGTTATCCAGGTGAGTATCCGGGCAGTTTCACCAAATAATCAATGCGCTCTTCAGTAGACATATGATTGATGATTTACGATTGGCTGCAGTAACACCGGCGTAGTGTACACATGTAACTTCTGTGAGACATCTGTGATACAACCATTCGGCAGAATTGTGGAAAGAGAGACTGCAAAGGGTGTCGTGAGGGAGTCGTTTAAGACTCATGCGGGACCTACGGCGAAGAATGGATCGAATTGCGAGGAATGTGGTGGGACGATGCATGTGAGTGATTCCACTCAAATACCGAATACCCATCTACGAGTCATTATCCCCACTACAATGTCAATACTGATATTGCTTTCGATTGACAGCTCGGTGGACCACTATGGCTTGGACCTATCCAAGATCCGGAATTCGCCAAGAGAGTAATGAAAGATATCTCAACTCAGGAGAAGGAATATAAGACTTTCCCTAGAATGTTGGGAATGTTGTCTTTAGCAGCTCAGGTGAGTTATCACGTCCCGTCAAAAATAGTAAATATGGCTAATAATTTGATGTTGTGGTGATGCAGGAACTTCCCGATCCATTCTTCTTCACTGCCAACAGAGTAGCTAAATGCTTACATATGTCGTCCATGCCTCTCAACAAGATACTGTGAGTGGATCTTCTACCATCGATCCCCGACAAAACTAAAAGGCTAATCGCTTGTTTTTCTGTTATAGGTCTGCACTGTTGAATGGCGGATATAAAATCTCCCGATCTCACGCTCAAGCAGGAGCAGTCAAGACTGACGCACCTAGATCATTCATCTTTGACATCATGAGGGAAGAAGCCAAGACGACGCCTATAAGGATTGATAAAATTGCGGAAGGTAGTCCTGCTAGGAAATTGATCAGTAAACCCATGACGTGAGTTGATCACATCTCTTCTGGTCTTCTCACGCTCTTCCATAAGAAGCATTAGGGTCTACGTTCTTAGTATAGCATAGTATCATGTTGACTGTGTTTATGTTTCCACAGCCACACGATCGACTTCACTCCTCATCCCGATGCTTCCCTCGAACGAACAGGCAAAGAAACTTTCTACCAGATTAACCCTCTACCTAATTGGGGACCTGCTCCAAGAGCCAAATCGATACAGGTTGCTGTACCCCCCACAACGGAAAAACGGAAAGTGGATGAAGTCGATGAAGTAAAGGTGGACAGTAAGAGAAGTAAGATCGAAGATAATGGATTTGAGAATGATGCGATATTACCTCAGACTCAGGAGGATGTTATTGCTCTGAAAGTTGAAAAGGAGATGAACGAAGAGGAGATGATGAATCTACAGTGATAGTCATGCTGAGATGCAGAATGTGTAGTGTATATACATGTCAATACTGGATCGATGCATTATTTGGGTTTTATGTTGATGATCATACAAAGGATTTTTGCCTTACAACATTACTGAAGATAATTTTTTGTGTCAAAGGAAACTCAAAACCCTAATCGATACTGGATGGTGGTGATGGTGAAAATGTATGCAAAAAAAAAGTCGATATACCTATCCGATTCATCCTTCCTACTTCTATATGTTTCTGTATGTAAGGGTCTTATGCTTGATGGCGTATTGACATATGACGATGAGGCATTGGCCATTTGAGTATTGCTGACGAAGGTTCAAGAAGTAGAAAGCTGACGGACACACTCGGTATGTCAATTACAACTCTGATGAATGATTCATGTCTTATTCGTTGTCGACGGTGCCAACTTCTCTTTGATCTGTTGTTTCCTACTTTCAATCTTCTCTACTAATTTCTCAGTGATAGATCTCCATATGGTCGAACTTGCAGTTTTGTTATATTCATCCAATAATGGGAAATGGGATTGTTGTTGAAAGTTGTCTCCATTTTCTTCTTGTTCATTATTTCCATTTTGTTGTTGTTGTACATCAACATTTAATTCACCTTTACTCACACTATCCAATAACCCCACCAAAACCGTATCGATCGGTACTTTACCCAAAATATCAACCCCATTTTGTTCCTTGAATATCTTCTCTGTGTTTGTATTGTTCCCAAACGTATAGGAAATCTCATTACAACATGGACAGACGTATCCTGACATGTTTTCTACTAGACCCATAACTGGTAATTGGAGTTTACGAGTGAATGAAAGTGATTTGATAGTATCGTTCAATGCTGTTGTTTGAGGTGTCGAAATTAAGATTGAAGAGGGAGTGGTAGGTTTGGAGAGGGTTGGAGTGAATAGTGGATGAAGATGAGTGAGAAGTGATATATGTTCGTCGGATGTACCTACGGGTATAGAAATACATTTAGTCAAGTCATTTCATACAGAGTAGTAGACTAGGTGATCTTAGACTGGAGGAGAGGAATAGGTTGAGATCCTGATGATTCTAGGTAAGGTATAACTCACCAGGTGGCGTATCAATAACCAGATAATCTAATTCACCCCATCTCACTTCACTTAAAAATTGTCTAATCATCCCATCTTTCTTTGGACCCCTCCAGACTACACTATCACCTCTATCCTTCAACAGGAATCCTATACTCATCACTCCAAGTCTTTTCCCATTATCTACATACACCGGAACCCACCCTGCACTACTTTGATGGACTGTTGCCTCGGGGATATCTAGTCCTACCATCCTAGGGAGGGAGGGTCCTGTTATGTCTAGGTCTAGCAGACCAACCCGGTTGGAGGGGTTTTGGGAGAGGAGGGATAGCGCTAGTTGGACGGAAGATGATGATTTACCTACTCCTCCTATTCTCGCATGCAAAATCATTAGCAAGCCATATAGCATTTCTGATGAGATTTAAAAGTGAGGGATTGGGACGGGATGAGACTCGACCCACCTTTACCTGATAGGACGATGATGATGTTTTTAACGGAAGATAGTCGACGAGATACGGGTGTTTCGACAGGATCTGCCATTTTTGAGTATGACAAAAGGTTTGGAGCTGGTTGTTATTGATATCTGAAGTCTAGACACTGAGAGGATACGTGCTTGGTGGTATGGTCTGTCCCGAGGCTTGTGATGAATGATATTGTATGTTGAATGAACAGTTCAGTAAGTCTAAGAGAATTGAGATTGAAGATGGTTTCCAAATTGTCTTGATCAGCATCTATCTATTGACTTTTCCGAGTGGAGGTATTATCCATTACGTAATTGAATCTTTCTTTGCCACTGACTTTGGTTAAACCCCTTCCCCTTCCTACTGCAGCTTCAACTTCACAACTGAATCTTCCATTTTCTCTCTTATCCTACACTCTAACATACATGAGAGAGGTTGTCTCGTTGTTCCATCCTCATAGTAATAAACCACAAGGGAACTCATCACCTTTCAATTCCCAGAGTACCCACCTTGAAACGAACGACGACCTCCTCATAAGAAAATAGCCTGGCCTCAAGCTGAGCTATCATTCCATCAGCTCTTCAACTTCTCCTCCGCCTCTGGCCATACCTACTACATCTACTTAGCTCAAGATGTCGCACATCGGTACAGTCAAGCACATCCCAAAGGAAGTGCGGTACAACTTCCTTCAGATGGCTGCTCCTGCATCGTATGTCGCAGGTTTGGGTCGAGGAGCATCAGGTTTCACGACTAGATCGGATATCGGTCCAGCTAGAGAAGGACCTTCGGCAGAGACCATTGCGTGAGTGTATCAGCTCATTCTTCCTGCTTAGAGCTATCTGCTGATTGTTTATCTATGATTTCCTATCTGTAGTGAGGCGCAAGCGAAGAGAGGTGAAGAAGTACCTGATCCCGAGGCATTGCAAGATCCAGATGATGAGAGGAACTTGTTTGCTGGAACGGTGTATGAACAGGATGACGAAGAGGCCGATAGGATTTGGGAGAGTGTAGATGAACGTATGGACGCGAGAAGAAGGGCAAGAAGGTAAGTTCAGTTTAGTCCAGCTCTCTCATCCAGTCCCGGAAATTCCCAGTATTATAGCTGATTAATATGTAATTATGTTAATAGAGAAGCGGCCGAAGCTGAACAAGCAGCTAAAGAAAGAGCCCTCAACCCAAAACTTCAAACTCAATTTGCCGACTTGAAGAGAAATCTTTCGTCGTTGAACGATGCAGATTGGGATGCTATACCCGAAGCTGGTAATCTGACTGGTAAAAGGAGGAAACACAATATGAGATTGGAAGAGAATCAAAACGGGAGAAGTTATGCTGTTAGTGATACTGTAATGGCGGATCTGGCCAATAGGAACATGTTATTAGGTGAATTGGATAAAGCTCAACAAGAAGTGAGTTTGTCTAGCTCTGCTTCTGACACCGCATCAACCGATAGGTAGACAGGTAAGCTGATATATTCGATATTGTTATCTCGTAGAACGGCGGTTTCGATACTCCCGCTGCAGATGGTACAATGACGGATTTCATTGCCATCGGTAATGCGAGAGATAAAGTACTGTCTCTACAACTTGATCGAGCTTCCAAAGATGCCGCGAATGGTTCTTCGACAAGTGTAGACCCTAGAGGTTACATGACCGCGTTGAATAGTCAGATCGTTCAGACAGATGCGCAAATTGGGTGAGTCAGGACGTTTGCATTCGATGTGAGTGGTAGCTGACATCATCCTAATCAGTGACATCAAGCAAGCCCGACAGTTGTTGCAGAATCTCATCCAGACCAACCCCAAACATGCTCCAGGTTGGATCGCTGCTGCTGCGTTGGAAGTGCACGCGAAGAAGATGGTAGCTGCTAGGAAGATCATCGCTGAAGGTTGCGAGAAATGTCCGAAGAGCGAGGATGTATGGTTGAACGCTGCTGAGTTGAACGTAAGTATTCGCTTTTACATGTCCATGGATTGTGGAAGCTGATTTTCCATCGTAGACACCCGAAAATGGCAAAGTCATACTTGGTCGAGCTGTGCAACATGTACCGCAGTCGGTCAAAGTCTGGCTCAAGGCTGCTTCTTTAGAAACTGATGTCATGGCGAAGAAGCGAGTGTTACGAAAAGGTATGTCAAGCTATCGGATTGCTCTTGATGACAAGCTGACTGAGATCTTTTAGCGCTCGAATTCATCCCCAACTCTGTCAGATTGTGGAAGGAAACCGTCAATCTCGAAGACGATCCGGAAGATGCACGAGTACTGCTTACCCGTGCAGTCGAAGTCATACCTACATCCGTCGAATTATGGCTCACCCTTGCCAGACTGGAAACACCCGAGAACGCAAAACAGGTGCTCAACTCAGCAAGAAAACGTATACCCACATCACACGAAATCTGGATCGCAGCTGGACGACTCGCCGAACAATCACCTTCCGCTATCGGAGATGTCAAATTGGAAGATGAAGCTGAGAAGACACGTAAATTGGCAGCGCAAGTCGACAAACTCATGGTCGGTGCTGTCAACTCGCTCAAGAAGAATCAAGTCATTTTGTCTAGAGAACAATGGTTACAGGAAGCTGAGAGATGTGAACAAGATGGAAGTCCGCTTACTGCTCAGGCTATTGTCAAAGCCACTATCCACCAGGATGTGGAAGAGGAAGATAGAAAGAACGTATGGGTAGAAGACGCCGAACGCGCTGCGAAAGGCGGTTTCTTCGAAGTGGCAAGGGCATGCTATGTGGTCGTGTTGGAGAATTTCCCTACTTCCCCTTCGGTTTGGAGAAAAGCAGCAGAGTTCGAAAAAGCTCATGGTACACCGTATGTCATAACACTTTCATCTTTACATACAATTTGATTTGCTAACTTTGACTTGTCACATTAGGCAAGCTGTCCAGGATATACTGGCGAAAGGTGTACAGCATTGCCCTCAGGCAGAAGTACTTTGGCTCATGGCTGCCAAGGAGAAATGGATCGGAGGGGATGTACCGGGTGCTCAAGCAATCTTGTCAGAGGCGTTCAAGCAGAACGAAGATTCCGAATCGATCTTCCTGGCTGCTGCTAAACTCGCTGCTGAGACTGGTGAAATGGACGCTGCAACGCAGATATTGGAGAAAGCTAGAGTACAAGCTGATACCGAGAGGGTGAGTCTTCAGCCTTTGGAAGATGCTCGAAATACCTGCTGATGTTTGTGGTTGTGTTCTAGATATGGATGAAATCAGCTGTTTTACAGAGACAATTGGGTCATTTGGATGCTGCACTCGAACTTCTCGAACAAGGAATCAAGAAATACTCCTCCTTCGATAAATTGCATATGATCAGAGGGCAGATACATGAATCTCGAAATGCAGTCGCCAACGCTCGAGCGGCTTATACGCAAGGTTGTCGATCTTGTCCTAAATCTATACCGTTATGGATTCTGGCTGCCAGGTTAGAGGAGAAAGCTGGTATAACTATCAAAGCTAGATCCCTCTTGGAATCTGCAAGGATGAAGAACCCCAAGAACGATGAGCTGTGGGCGGAAAGTGTCAAAATTGAAGAGAGGTCAGGTACTCAGCAGCAGGCTAAAGCTGTGTTGGCCAGAGGTGAGTCTGAGCTTTTGGTACGTGAGTTTTGAACTGACGTGTTCTTGGCACCTCGGTACGCAGCAATGCAAGAATGCCCGACATCACCTATACTTTGGTCTATGGCTATTTTCATGGAACAGCCTCAACAGCGTAAAGGAAGATCGGTCGATGCGCTTAAGAAAGCCGGTGAACATCCTGCTGTGATTCTAGCTGTAGCCAGATTGTTCTGGGGAGAGAGAAAGATTGAAAAGACAAGACAGTGGATGCAGAATGCCATTACGGCTGATGCGGATTGGGGAGACGCTTGGGGTTGGTGGTTGAAATTTGAGAAACAGCATGGTGAACCTGTAATTTTTGTTATTTCTTACCCCACCCAATCACATCACTTCGGGCTCTCTCTTCATTTGCTGTATCCGTGCAATCGCTGAGGGGATACGCTGACCATTTACCGCTTACGCACTGCAGGAGCGACAAGAATTGGTGATTGAGAAATGTATTGCTGCTGCACCTCATCATGGTCCGGTGTGGCAAGCTGTATCCAAGGACTTGGCGAACATCGGTAAGACGACAAGGGAGATTATCGAACTCGTAGCGGAGAGATTAGAGTGATCTTTAGCGGCAGTAGACTAGACGAATGCAGTACGTATGCAAAAACGACATACACTTGAGTCGATAGTACATGACGTAGGTGGATTCATCTCCTTTATGCTGAGATCGATAATCGGATGTCGGTACACTATATATATGTACAAGCATCGAAGCGATGGGGGCACAAGACCATACCGGCAAGGCGTCAACATCACGGTTAGTGTTATTGATTATACGCCAAGGAACTTAACGGATGGTCAACTCTGAATGACTATGAGCCTGGAATCGATTGTTTGACACCAAGACCGGACTAACTGGGCTGTGTTCATAGAAAGTCCGGACCGAGAGCAAGTCATCAATGAGATGCTTGAGATGTTCTGCTTAATGCACGAGCCGATTGGTTTGTTGACATGCAAGCAAGTCATGGGTTGTTTACGGGAGTGTATCCTTACGTTTGAATAGGGAACATTCCCCTGAATATCGAATATCCCTTTTTGTTTGTTGACTTGTTTGATCTTTGCGAATTTACGCGACTTCCTTCCTGTGCCCCACACCGTTCCTCTTCCTCATCCTCTTGTTTGTGGTCGATCATGAGTCCCTTTTGATGTTCGTTCCAATGGACAGGCCACATATCTACAATAACGTTTGGTCATATACAGCACAGCACAAGCATAGTACGAGCAAATGATCATGTCTCACTTTTGAGTGCATGCTTGGTTGCCACGGCATCACACGGTCGGTCTTTGCCCCAAGCACAACAACATTATGAATTAGTGCTTGGTACAGTAAATGTCCATGAGGGACACGGTACAAGCCTTCCTTTCCAATGAGCATGATCATGAGACCTCTTTAGTATTCTGACATTTCGATTCCAGCATCCAATCTCTCCTTGTCTTCTCTTCTTCTTGATACTCTACATTCGACCAGCCCCTCTTCCTTCATCGTTGTTTTTCTCACAGTTATACATGTTGTAAAACATCTAACACTCGTGTCATTCCGCTACAACCCGAACAAATAGCGATCGTTACAATACACCACACCATACCAAACTACGCTCATCGCTACGCTACGACCTCGACATTCACATCACCTGATCATATACATTAAGAAAAAAACAAGTCCAAGTCCAGTTTAGCCCAATAACAAATTTCAATCTTGTCCAAGCACCCACACGACTTCCAATCTCCAAACACACTCGATTCTAGTTTCTTCCCCCTGGGTTCCCCACTCGACAACAAGCAGAGTAACCGTGCACTAGCCTTTCTTCTTCAGTCGCACAGATCACTTTATAAGTAGAAAGCCTTTCTCCGTCTATTGGTTGATTGGTTCCCCTTATTTCTCGGAAACACCCCTCCTCCTCTCAGACGACCAACTGTTTCTCCATCTCAACAACAAGACATAGTATAGGTCATGTTATAATAATTTCTAAGACGACTCTCCCACAATTATCAGCATTATAGTATAACATATCACACACTCATTTGACAAACTACGTTCTTTACAACACAATAACAATAACAAATCACAACAGAAATATCTTGTTCCTGATTAACATCTCACCCTAATCCCCACATTTTTCCCTATCCCCTACACTCACAATGCTACAATATACAACGCTCCTTTCGATAATATCGCTGCTGTCTGTCGCAAGTTTAACGAACGCTGCTAATGCAGATCAGTGGAAAGGGAAATCGATATATCAGTGAGTTTTTCTTATATCAGATCATTACGAATGCATGTGGCTGATATTTGCCACTTAGACTATTCACAGATAGATTCGCACCTCCTTCTGCAACTGCTCCAGCTAGGACATCGCCCCTGCCTGAGACATGTGACCCCATACAACAGACGTAAGCTCTTCCAAACGGTCAACTAATCGGTAAAGCTAATATCGTATTCGTGTATAGGTGGTGTGGTGGTACGTGGCTTTCAATCATCGATAAGTTAGATTACATACAAGGAATGGGTTTCGATGCCGTTTGGATATCGCCCGTTTCCCAGAACATCGACGTCTACACACCATACAATTATGCCTATCACGGGTACTGGGTGAACGACCCTTTGGTGCTCAATCCTCGATTCGGTTCATCGGACGACTTGAAAGCTTTGTCGAATGCTTTACACGCTAGGGGGATGTACCTCATGGTAGACGTAGTAGTCAACAACGTACCCAGTCTTAACGCCTACGACGCTGTCAACTCGACCGCCCTTAAATTAGACGGTTCACTATGGACGGACCCATCTGAATTCCATCCTCAATGCTGGATCGATTACTCCAATCAAACATCAGTCGAGAACTGTTGGTTAGGCGACGACAAAGTCGCTTTGATGGATGTCAACACCGAAAACCCCACCGTCGTCTCTACACTAAACAGTTGGATCGGTAATCTAACTTCTACATACGGTATAGATGGTCTACGAATCGACGCCGCAAAGCATGTTCCAGGAACATTCTGGACCAAATTCTGTGCTGCATCAGGTGTATTCTGTATTGGAGAAGTATATGGATCCGATATAAACTTCGCAGCTTCATTCCAAACTGAAAAATGGATGGATTCAGTATTGGGTTATCCCCTATACTACGGAATAGTAAACGGTTTCGGTACTCCTTCAGGAAACATGTCCAGTTTCGTTGAGATCGCTCAACAGACCTTGGCAACTTTCCCTCAACCCGGTTTGTTAGGTAATTTCATCGAGAATCATGATTTACCCCGATGGAGAAATACCACTACGGATTCTCAATTGGCCTACAACGCGATGGTCGCTCAATTCATATTCGATGGATTACCAATAGTGTATTATGGACAAGAACAAGATTTCTCACATGGTGCAGGAGATCCCTATAATCGTGCCGCACTGTGGCCATCAAATTATGCCAACACTACTACGTATCAACATATTAGACGATTGAACGATATCAGACATGCGGTAATTACCAATAATACGCAGTTCAACGGTAAAAATTTCTTGGATTCTCAGACTACCATTGTGGCCTCGACTAAGACCGACGTGGCCTTTAGAAAAGGTCCTTTACTGGCTGTTTTGACCAACGTGAGTCATCATTCAATGCAATATTCGTTCGTTTCTCTTGATTCTCGGCTGATCGTCTTCCGACTACACAGCGAGGTAGTCCAAGTGTTGCACAGGCATTCGGTGTACCTACCAGCGGTTGGTCAGCTCAGTCTGCTGTTATTGAGTGAGTATATATTTCGTTGCGATAGTCGACTGTGGCTTATATCATCCTCCCAATTTGTAGCCTTCTATCGTGTAAGCAACACGCCGTCGGATCAGGGGGTGCCATATCAGTATCATACGCCGCCTCAGGGTATGGAGGTATGCCTTATGTAGGTCTTCTATTTCATTTCATGTCATGTCATCTTTCGCTGACACTGGCGACATCTTTAGATCTTCGTCTCTCAAACCGACGCTGCTGCTCTCAAGATCTGCGGTGATGTCGGAGTCGCCACTTACGTCTCTGCCAATACCACCACCCAAGCTTCCTCTGCACCTCCCACCGTGCCTATACAGGCCTCCAAGGAACTCTTATCGGTCCTTGCAGCTGGTTTGGTCGGTTTGGCAGTGACTTTATCATTGGTTTAGAGAAAGAGCGAGAGCGAGACAAAATAAAATAAGGCATACCCAGCATCACCTCGCATACCCTTTCTTCAGGTTCTTTCAATTCATGTACTGTAATAACATACATATATCCATTCAAACGGCATACCAAATTCACTCAATTCGATAACAAAGCACACAGAATATCAAAAGCACTTTCCTTCTTAACATACCTGGACATTCTTGTGGGCTTTTATCATTAAATGTTCACTCAGACATCCGTCTGTCAATTGGACATGCGATACGTACTAGTCGATAGCATATATTATGGCATTGTTGTAGTATATTCACAGGGTGTTCATGAATTGATCTGATTGCATCTGATTTTATCTGTTGGATATGTTGCGCATCACTCGCTATACCGTAACAGGTCACTGCATACAGTACTGTACATTGCGTGATACATCTTGACCTCATGTACATGATATTCACTTAGCAGATCTCCACTAATACTTGTGATTTTGACGATTCCCCACTACAAAGACAATTCCTCCCCTTATGATATAGGTCAGCACACTACGATACATCATTCTGAAAGGTCCCTTCACTTGCTCTCATTATTGTGGTTCTCGTCAGGGGAAGATGTATTTTGATCATTCGCCGAAGTCGAAGGAGGTGTGGCAGGTCGTGATTCCGATGTCATTTGGGCAGGGACATAAGGGTCGTATTCCGCGTTAGAGTTATCCGATGACTAGGTGTAGTTGCATCATATTTTACGAATTATATCAGTATCTTATAAGTCCTATGAAGGAAGAGTATGGGTTGACTCACAGACATGAATGAATTTATAGCTAAGTAGTAATAATATGTTCCTTTTGAAAGAATAGCTTGTAAAAGGAGATGTACATGTCGTTATTACTATGCTTTATATCTCTACCAACAGAATGTGAGATCCTTTCCGCCCGGGATGGAAACAACAGATTCAATGTCATGGTGCGTACCAATGGTATCGAATATACCTGGGTGCGTGTTGGGCGCAACATGATTTTACTGTAAGTTGAACTTAAATTGAACTCTATATTGACAATCCAGATTTGCCTGGAATGCAGGTTGATCATCTTCAGACTCTGATTTATCAACTTTACATCTTTAGTCGAAGTTTATACAGCACACAAAGTACCGCATGATATGTACAACGATCCGTCTATCCTTGGTTTGATACCAGTTCAACCCTGCCACGACTTTTGATTGACGATTTGTCATCAGTCAAAAAGTGATTGATGATTGTCGATCAAACATTTGATGGTTAGATGATTTTGATGTTGATCCATCAAACTTTGAAAACGCCACCTGGGTTCCTGTAGTAATTCATGAAGTGATAAACTCGATCAAAGACTGTGTCCTTGCACGATCTACGCTTGTGAGCCTACTCCCCGATTACTGCTCCAGGTTCATGATCCGGACCGACTTGGTTTATCGATCTATGGACTTCGCAAATTCCCATGTCATGAACGATGGGAGTTAGAGTGGCGTTTTTGATCCGCAAGCAAGAGGGATATAGCATGAAAGGATGTCTAACTAAACTCCCGATGAGGTCGGATAAGATAACGCTAAAAAGGGGAAAATCCGCCTCGCCTCATAGTCGTGTTATTGATGAGAGATTTGGAAGCATGCGGGAGGAATCACCCGCTGATGGTCCTTGGTATCCATCCGCTTATTCCTAACCCAGTCAACCCTGCTTGATGCTGCTACCAACCATCAAACGTCGAAGATGAGGAAAGGAATGTCATGTTGCTGTAGCTTTTGGAAAAGCCAACCCCCGTACTATACCCGATGATACGGTAGCTTGTTCTGGCTAACACTCATGATCGTAGTTTTGATCGAATTGCATCTTGAAAGAAAAGAAGTTCCCTTCCGTTCCGAAAAATTGGCCTGCGTCCTCCAGCAAACATGCTCTGTCCGAGTATTGTATGTCTTTTTCACGAACACTCAATACATGATCACATTACCTTATACTCGAAGTGAGGAACATCAACCCGTCAGCACAACTTCTCAGCCCACACAATCATATCGATCGACATCGGGACTACGCAGCGATGACATAACGATCATCAGCTGTCTTATCAATCTCTTTGCTTAATGATAAATTGTCGAATTACCTTCAAGCCTGGCGGACACATTATTTCTTATTACCACCACCTTGGCCTGAAGTTTGGCCCGAGCCGCCAGACCCAGTAGATCCAGTGGAACCGGAATTGTTGCCACCTCCAGAGCCGGAGCTTCCACTGGGAGTCTCGGTAGGTGGTTTGGGAGCAGGACGAGAAGGGATCCAATCGCTATTTGGGATCTTTACGTATGATATACCGCCAAACCACAGCTAAGCTTACCAAGCGCGTTCTGTTCAAGATGGGGGATAGGAAAGAGATTATATGCATACTCACAGATACCATATTTGTTGTATGTAAATTACCTTATCAATCGATGTATGGCTGGTCAATTGGTTGAACGAAGCTTCAGAGTGGAATGGTTCGGATTGAAAGGAAGAGAAAGGGACATGACGAAGAAAATAGCGGTTTATATATCTGTGCTGGGTGACTGTTAAACCTTTCGACACTGAAGAAGAGCATGGCATAGTTCGGACTTTCGGATTAATCCTATCTGACATTCAAAGAAAGAAGCAGGACATATGATCTGACATCTTTTCAGAAGCATTGCCAATAAAAGGAACACTGCTATTTGGGAAAATTACCATTCTGAGGAACCATCAGCTAGCCTGTAGTGGTAAGTCCGAACGACATCTTTTTCGATAGTCGGTCTGCTGTTGACAGCATAGTGGATGCTTTGCACACGAATATGAAAACCGACGCAAAGAAGAAAAGGCCGATTGTATGATTCTGTACCTCGCCAAGAGTTTTCGATATGTAAGCGAGTTCCAACCAGATATAGTATGTTATTTGGATTGATAAACCCACAAATCCTATTGAAGTAAGTCGTTTCTTCCTCATGTTTACAGTGACCACGAGTCCTTCTGAGAACTCGTTTCTGCCGCTGATGATAATCATCTTGAGGTGATGTGAATGAGGAAATCGCGGTGCGGTGCTGCTCTGTAACAAAATGCTCATGCGACACTTCGACCTGCCACTTTACAGACCATCAAGAACATTCGATATGTGCATGCATCATCCTCTCTACCACTTCAATCCCCAGTCAATTTGTCGTGTCATTCTGATCCAATCACTCCATATACCTAAGAAAGGAATCAAGTCTCGTTAAGTACACGTACCGCATGATTGACCTACAGGATCCATCAGCCACATTCTTTCACTTTGCACAGGTTCACAGGGTAAGTCGACTTACTGATCATTTCTTCGCTTCTTGAGTAGAGCTATTCCCAGCGCTGCTGGTAGAACTACCAGATTTGTCGTTACCTCCGGAGCTGCCGGTGTTGTTGGTGCCGCTGTTACTTACCCCTCCTGAAGAGTTGGAAGAGATGTTAGGATTAGGTTGGTTGGCTGGTCGGAAAGACCTTCCATAGACTACGTCTTCGTGCTGCAATGAGCATCGATCAAAAAAAAACTTAATCAGTGAGAGTGCTTGCCTGAATCGTGATTGACTTACAGACATGTTGGATGATCTTGATCTGTGTAGAAATATGTAATGTGGATCGATCGATCAATGTTTACTGTAGAGAAGGTTGACTCGTACTCGACTTGCGGGCGATTGAGAATGTCAAAGCGAGATGATATGCTTGTTATGTATTTATTTGTCATACCATCCAGATACCTTTCTTTGTTTTCTCATGTATGAGCCATGACCTAATGGCTCCATTCGGTAATCTGTTTATATAAGTCGAGGTAACAACGATCCCCGTAGGAAGGAAAAAAAAGTGAGCGCTAACCGTATGAAGTATAGAAGACAATTTGACCACTTGCTCCCTAAAAGGAGCTTCGGATTTTCTGACAAGGTAGCGACACGTCAGTTACAGAGGTTTAGCCAGCCTAAAGAAGGCTCAAATAATGATGATTGATGGGCCAATCATGGTGTGTATATGTCGGTTTTGACCGATGATGGCATATCGTCCGTCCGCCCGAAACGAACTTATCGAGAGGAGGGTGTTAGCAGGTAGATATTAGAAAAGGACAATACGGTCATACGGTTAGGGGGATGGCGGAGGAGATGATACAGTCGGTGATGGTGCTTTGGATTGCGAGAAATTTCGAGGCTGCGGAGGAAGATGATACAGCAACTCACCGTAAATGGACTGATTTGCCACCGACACCAATAATACAAATCTTACCGTCAAGTCAAGATATTATGCATACACATATAGTCATCATTCAAATTATCAATTAGGATATAACTTCAAAGCTCATTATAAAGGGTCTTAATCATCATCTCATATTCATTATCAACCGCTCGTCAAGTATGTGTCATCTGACATCAGAATAGACATGTCTATTTGAATTAGCTCAAGTCCATCAAGCTGAAATACCTTACTCACAAGTATGATTCACCTAAGTTGAGCTCGTACTGGTACTACCAGTACTACCTCCCGAAGAGTTCGAGGAACTACTCGTCGAAACCGAGATAGAAGAAGAGGAGGTGGTCTTGGGGACAAAACGACCATCGATAAAGTCATATACGGCGATTTCAACTTTGACAGTTTGCTGTTGTCCCTGAAGATATCAAAACAAGTTCAGCCGATTTAGATCGGATAATAAGTGCAGTGGTTATGTAGGCAGAGACTTACGGACATGTCGTTAGGTCTGACGTTGATTTAGAGTTCAAGTGTGTCAGTAAGAAGGAAGTTGAAACTGACAGAATGCGAATCCAAGAAGATAAAAAAGGAGTATTTAAGGATAATATTGCGCTCCGATTTCGATCGTGCTGCGTCAGTCGATAGAAGCAAAAGAAGCATACACAACAACTATACACACACACACACACACACACACACACATACACATAACTGTACAGACATGGCAATCTCGGATATTCACCGAAAAGCAAGGCACAAGAAGCATTCATGTTGTTGCCACCATCAACCACGACTTGCCACTTTGGGGGTACGAAAACGACCTACTTCCGTCAATCACAGCTACATGATGCTGATAGACACTGATAGGCCTCGATTCTCGGTGGAATGCGATCAATCAAGCAAGCCCCCCATTTCCATAATCATACATTCCGTGTAATCACTGATACAGACCTACTGTCGACACGTCGCCTTTCTCGATCTTCTATGATCTATCTTGCTTTACATGCATAGCACACTCATTTCTTGACTTATAGTCGACCAATCACCATTCCGTCTAGCCTGTGTCTATCGTGATTACACAGCATCAGCGATCCATTTTCACTCAAATGACCATCACACTCTCGATGACCGAAAATCATCCCACTCACATGAATCACTATGATTCGCTGATCATCACACATGACTCCATTTGCCAATCCACCATGATCCTTTCTTATTTCTCTGAACGGCAGTGCACTTTTCACATCATTTTTCCATATATTCCCTTTAGGAAGCATCGAAGGTGTATCTCTAACTTTGATCGACCAATCCTTCTTAGCGTAATCCATGAAATCCATCGGTTCTTCCTCAGTAGAGTGGGTTCTACGTATATTGACAGGTGAAAAATCGAATATCATAAGATCCGATCGTTTAGGTGGAGGGATGATCTCGTGTGTCTCATCCTCCAGATCATCCAGATTGAGATCCTCATTTGAAGGCCATAGGCCATGTCCCGAGGGTCGGATGGCAGGCATAAGGGAGACAAACCGGTATCCCGAACATGAACATACCTAGATGAGCATATGACCTTACATCAGCTTCATCTCAATACGGATAACATAGAAAAGAAGCAGAATTGTTGGAAAAGCAAGGGCAAACTCACCCAGCTCCTTCTTTTCATGACAGCATCCATGAACCTTGTATTACCCTCACCCCATTCACTCCAGGGTACGTTCTTCTCCACACCTCTTATCCCTAATCCATCGAAATCACCTCCATTTTTATATGCTTCCTTCAGCCTTTCCTCCCCTTCTATCGCATACTTTACTAGCGTTTCACGAAGTATGAAAATCTCGTATGATTTCTTTCGATCTCTGATCGGTATGTTATCATCTTCCGTATTTCCAACCACTTTCAATTCAAATACCATCATTCCTTTACTTGGGTTTTGCGTGAAGGGTTTGGTTTTACCCAAGGTAGGGCCAGAGCCTGAATTAGGTGGGAAAGCAGGATCCGGTCTTACGTCAAACGCATGAATTGATACATTGTCCGCGAAATGAGGCAATTGTAATTGCGCCAATAGGACTGGCCGAGGGGTCGTGTCATCCATTGGATCAGTATTCAGAGGTTGCACAGGATCAATGGGGTTGTTGGGGTCGGGTAAGAATGAATATACCTGGATAACCGGCGGGAATATTGATCCGACTGATCGGGTCTCTGAGGGCAAGACAGGTGATATATTGGACGTCGATGTGACTAGGAATGTCGTGGGTGTCAAGAGGGCGAACGATGAGAACCATCCATTTTCAGGTAGCGATATACGCTAAATGTAGTACCGCGTAGCCGTGTCAGCATTGTCCTCGTTCCGAATGAAGAACAAAGAGAAGAGGGATTCGGTGCTCAACTTACAGATAAAACCTTCCCAGTTTTCCAATTCCAAGCTACCATCTCCTCTTCGTGACCCAAACCACCCAATGCGCCTATTCCAAAACCCAGCCCGGCCAATACCCAAGCAGGAGCAAATCTCGACACCTGTACTACAAGGGTATCACCCATGACCTGCAGCAACTGTCGAGTATCCATGATAGCCTGTGAGAAAGGCGGGAAGTCTAAAGTAGGTGAATTTGCCAATGGATGTGGTTTCAAAGTCGATAATGTCAAGAGGTGATATCGATGGGTAGGAGCGGATCGCTGAGCATCTGATGATTCGGGTCTGTGAATATATACAAAAAAGATCAGTCATCGAGATTCTCATCAAAATCACACCATGCTGAGAATGATAACTCTGACTCACCTATATTCGCTGACTACGATCAGATCTTGTGTGGGATCCATAGTAAGATCTGAGATTGGGAAATCAACTTTATGGGACGTAGTCTGTATAGGTGGGTCTTCTAGATCTGGATCTTGCATCGATGGTAGAGGTACAAGCCTTATTGAAGAAGGCTATGGGTATCAATCCGCCTATCAGCAACCTGTTCCAAAGTACGAGCACACTGAGAAGCGGCATATAGCTATCGTGGCATGAGATATATCACTCACCTTATCATCATCAATATCATTGAAATCATCACACATCAAGAATATGCCTTCCTGCAATTCATATACACCTTCTCTACCTTGTACTTTGAATGTCCTTTTCTCACCCCAATCCAACGTCTCCCACCTCTTTTCTCGTTCTTTCAACAACTTGTTCCTGTCGGCCGGTGAGATGACAGTATCATGTGCAATCAAGGTGGAAGGTTCCTTGGGCCATGATGCTAGTGAGACAGATGGGACGGTCTGTCTTGGTCGGCCTGTATGAGGGGATTTGAGGGTGATGATAGACGATGACGAGTTGGAAGATAGATCTTCAGGCGATGAAGAGATAGAGGTGTGCTTCGAGTTCTCGTGAGGACTAGTGAGAGATGAAGATGATGGTTCGTATGGAACATCAAGATATCCTGTAGTCTCTAATGTGAATTTGTACTGCAATAACGCAGATGAATCGTATACGTTTCGCAACGCTCTACAGACCTAAACGAGAGACACATCATGGAAGATAAGCATAAACCAGTCGAGACTCATGATAAAAATTCAAGCTTACCGATCTCAGATGCAGTCTTTCATTGTGTCCTAAGAATAGATATACTTGCTCTAGGATCTCATCAGGTAGAGATAGCAAACCAGAGGGATTTTGAGATTGTGTGCTGTTGCTTGATCTTGACCGTTTGGCCAGAGGACGGTGGAGCTCTTCCGCGAGTATCATCGAGGTCGTGGTCCTAACAGATGATTGATCAGAGTGCAGATGCAGTGAAGTCTGCTCGTTCGAGCCTTCTGGATGTAAGCTTAAAGAGACGAGATGAGGTATATATAGTGCAGTTAACTGATCCACCATGATTTTGTCCCTTTCTACTAACTTGAGATGACTTAGAGTACCACACTACGCCAGAAATGTTCGCGTTTTCGTCATCGAGATTGTACATTACGTAACGTAACGTGGCTTCTTGCGACGAGTTATATTCAGCTTTCGCTGAGCTCTTCGAGGTTGACAAGAGATGTTCAATTCGCTTTGCTCGATCCATCACAACACTCCAACATACATACAGTAAATCCCTGTACTCTCTACAATGCAGAACGATACAGCCGTGAACTTACCTTCGGGTTCAAATAAGAAGAATACGGTGTATGTAGCTGGTTTAGCACCAGAGGTGAATGCGGATCAGCTGTTAGCTGCTTTTGTGACATTTGGTGAGTCGAGCGTGCAATTCTATCTTCAGGACGGAGCTAGTCAGGAATAAGAAACGGAGAAGACGTATGTTGTATGGCATGAAATCGTGTTCCGGGGTGGTGCTCCTCTTGTGACGCATATACATTGCTTAATGGCACTGACATTTGTTGATTGCTTATAGGTGATATAATCGATATCAAAATCCCACATGAAATCCATGATCGTAAGTTTTCCAACTCATTCTCTGTCCCAAAGACCGAGTTCTCGTATCACTACAGACAAGAGGAAGAAGCTGACGTTATGTGATACTTTGCAATGTAGAATCAAAACATCGTGGATTCGCATTCATAACATTCTCTCACCCATCCGACGCTCAAGATGCCATTGATAATTTCGATCTAAATGAATTACCTGGATATCAAGGTCGAGGTAAATTCTTGAAATGCAGTTTGGCCAATCCAGATAGGTTCGCTAGTGAAGGTGGTGGAAGTGGAAGGTTCGATAAAGCCAGTGAGTCAAGAGTCCATATTGCTGAGAGATCACGTTCAAGATATGAATGATTGCTGATACGTCAAATTTCCATGTAATAGTCTGGGCAACGGATCAATGGCAGCAAGCTCACGGCGAGAAACCAAGAGATGAAGTTGAGGTGGAAGGACAGTGATATAATCATGGTAGGGTAGGAGGACAAGAGACAAAAAAGAATCAATGCGATAGATAGACAAACATATAAACCAATGTATAATGTTGTAACATCTTATACTCTCAACTAGCAGGATTGCATCTATAGTAGCGTTGGTTGACAGAAAACGTCTTCTGCATATAGCAGTATATATACGTATAAAACAATCCGATCGATCTTCTTCAATCTATAACTGCCTTCTTTGTCTTCTTCCTTGATATCTTTTTCTTGTCTACGTATTGCCAAATTAGATCTTGACCAAGACGTAAGGTACCTATCCCGCAATCATGTCAATATCCAGCAATATCACTGTATAAGTCTCAATACAACTCACCTCGACATCTTCATCATCTTCGTCATTCACCATGACCTCCACCAACAAGTTCTTGGTCCAAGGGGGGATAGGTTTCTTTGAAACGTGTTCAACAAGTTCGGACATCTTCATTGACATTCTGTCCGCAGCCTATGACATTACGAATGCAAATGTCAACTCACTTGAGATCTGATGGGAAGTACGGACTTATTACTCACTTTCTTAGCAGGAACGAAAGAAGACCATAACATTGACACTCCCTGTGAAACCATTTGGACCTCCAACTTATGATTATTTTTGAACCAGTCCAAGAATTCTTGTAAAGTTGGATTACCATCGATCTCGAATCTGTCCCAGAGAGTCCATTCGGTCTCGCCGTACTACGATAAGAGCGAAACAAACGCATTGATTAGCATACTTCCTTAGGAACTGGTCGATCCAATGTGAGCTCACCTTCTGTTTAGCAGCAGCGATTGGTTCCGAGAAACCAAAGAAAGGTAATGCAAGATTGACGAAGCCATTCTTGTAATCTTCCAATTCATTCTTTCCATCGATCATCTGTGCAGAAAGCATCATCAGCCTTGACTACGTTTATCTAAGTGCATTACTGAGCTCACCTTGTAAAGCTCCAGACATACTAAACCGACAGCCAAAGCTGTGGTTGTAGCGATAGCCGGGATGATCTTACCAGCGATCAATTTGGTCTTATGTCTGTCGGCAGGGGTGATACCGTAGTTTGTAGCTCGAAGGTTGGAAGCGGCAGTGATGAAATCGATGTGATGGTTGGTGTCGTCATCTTTTTCGAAGTCAACAGGTTGGAGCCTGAATCCGGCGAGTGATGAGGGTGGTGGTAAGGAAGCAACCAGTGCGTCGACATCCTCGTCACCTGTCATGAGCAGTAATTCTCAGCATCTCCTTCTTTGAGTTTCATCGTTCCAGTCCCCATACGATGGCGAACACTCACTGTCATCTTGTTGAGGTGCAGGTTCATTCTCGTTCACTTGGATCTTGACTCCGCTCTTAGGGGTGAACTCGGGAATTTCAAACGATTCGAGCACCTTTCGGAACAAAGCGGGATCACGTTCTCCCTTGAGACCATAGTTGAACGCGTGGAGATTGGCAGCGGCGATCAGATAATCTAAGTCGAGAGGCTATAGAATGAATTATGAGCTGGCTCTACGCTAATGGAAGAGAGAAAATGGACCAGAAGTTCACATTGTCGATGTTGAATTTCAAGGCATCTGGTGCCCGTTTTGGTCCTGACCAGAATGGTGTTCCATTTGAGTTGACCTATAAGAATCCAAGTTAATACGGAGACATCCTGAGTCTCGCAAAGAGTATACGCAACCACTCACTTGATCTTTGGGCAAGTTGAATAGCAACTGCTTAATCTCATTGACGTAATCGTTCTCATACTGTAATCTAGCCCATTTGATGCAATCCTCGAAGCTCATTGGTTTATCCTTCTTGAGATATTTCTCAATCTGTTTCAATTGATCGTGATGTTGTCCTGAGGACTTCAATGTAGTTTCGACGAAATTAGGCTGCGAAAGGTACAAGTTGACTGTAGTGGGGGGATTGACGAATAATGAGTCGAACGCTTCTCTCGCCCACTATGGCACAAAATACGGTTGTCAACTTCAAGCGTAGTCGGTTTGAATTGGGCTAACTCACTTGAATAGTGTGCTCAATAGCATTAGGGAAATTCTTGACTGTACATGATGGAATAGATTTCTCAGGAGGATCTTGGGAAGAGGAATATGATTCAGTCAAGAATGGAACGACGACCTGGGTATTGGCCTTGGTACCGAGTGTACCGGATTCAAGTAATGGCTTTTGATAGAATACACATCGTCGGTCCATATATTGACCTAGGGGTCACGAGTCTTGAGTCAGCTAAAACACTGAATCGTTCGGATAAGTGGACTTACGAGCAGCAACGTTGTCCAAAGCGTTAGTGACACCGTCGATGGCAGCGAAGAAATCATCTCCATATTCCTCTGACCATATCAAAATCAGCATACGTATATAGCTTGACGATTGACATATTGACACTCACGCTCAGTCTCGGGACCAACTCTGTCTTGATGAGCGATGATCTTCCCTTTCAAGTTAGGGTTCATATCGGCGACAGCAGCGGCAGCAGATTCAGCTTTGAATTTGCCGACATCTTTAGCTCGGAAGAGGAACTGTCTGTTCAAGTTGGATTTCTCAATCGTGTCCAAATCGGTCACATGGATGATACCATTCTGACCGGTGGCTAGACCCATCATACTCCAGTTCTTCAACATCTCACAACCGATAGCTCCAGAACCCACGAGGAATTGTCTGTTATTGAAGATCTTCTCCTGGAAAGTTTTTCCAAAGACGGCAATTTGTCCATCGTATCTTGATCCAACGGGCTGAGCATCTTCTTCGGTAGGTAATTGCTTAGGGAGGGATTCCAGAGAATCGAAGTACATTGATTGTTGCATTGGGTGGAATTTGGCTGAACAGGCTTTCAACACTTCTTGAGCGACAAAACCACCAATTACAGCTACCATAGGTGAAAGGTCTCCGGTAGCTTGATATGATAGTTCTTGCAAAACCTTCTCGTTTAGCTCAGCTGAAGTACCTGCAATCTCCCTGGCGAGAGAAACGACAGCGGCAGCATCTGTAGCACTTCTAGCACGAGGGAGATGACCCGATTTCTCGTAGAACGCAGATAAGGCTTGGAAACCGATGTGAAGTGTCTCAGGTCGATCAAATTTGGCAAAGTCGGTTATGAAGAGCTCGGGGTTGGTAAGTGATTCTTTGAGGGATTTCTGTGAGAAAAAATTGTCAGTGTGAGTCTGACACAAATGATCATAATACTCACAAACTGAAGTATCTTCGGCATCTTCACCTGAGTGAAAATACCACCAGTCTTGTATTGACCCAACCCTCTTGTATCTCCGATCGCGAAAGTGTACGGGCCTTTACAATCCGAAAGGCGTGTGAGCGAAGTAAGACTGTTGTCGAAATCTGAGTATACTCACCTTTCACAGTGACCTTTCTGGGTTCGCATCCATTCAATCCTTCCATACCCTTGACTTCCGAGAAAGTAACGAAATCTCCATCTTCTAATCCATGTCTCGTTTCATCCAAACATGTGACGATACCCTCTTCATCCTACCAATCGACAAATTTTCGTCAGCCTTCTAGCCCAAGGTGGTAATCAATGAGACTACAGGAACTGACCTCTTCGACTTCGACCATCATACCAGTCTGAGGATTCTCACCCGTTGGATCGACACATGCGAAATCTTTACCGAAATCATTGAAGACGTAACTACGGATGACATGAGCTCAGTTCGGATCAGACATCAAGTAAGCACAGTATGCGGGGCAGCTTACCCGAAAAGACCTCTAACATCAGCGGCGATGAAGTAAATACCTTTCTCTCGACAGAACTCATTTATCTCTACTTGTTTGGCTATCGTAGCATTTGTTAAGACGACAACCTGTCAATTTCAGTAAATCAGCTTGGTCCTTTGTCAGTATCAGTGAGCTGTAGACTACTCACTTGATAAGGGGATACCATCGCTGGAGTGATCTCCCCACTTCCCTCGAGCAGCTTGATAGGCACATAACTATTCAATTCCGCTAATCTTGGTCGGGTGACTTCCGCACGGGGTTTACCAATGTCTTCTTCGCGAAGGAAGAACTAAAATTGAGATTATGGGTTATGATTAGCATAAAGTTGAACTATGAGTAGCTTCCGGATATTTGCTATGGACAACTCACCTGAGTACCTAGATCTGCTATCTCAGTGGGTGCAGGATCATAGATTGTGACCGTCTTCACTCCCGCCAAAGCGACGTTCTTGGCTACAAGAGGGTGATCATTAGCTCGCGGAATGATTGGCCGTTACGCAGCTGATACGATGCGAGAGACACTGACCAATCTCAACACCTAGACCTTTCATCCCTACGATCAACACGTTCGAAGCTGCCATCTTCTTCATAGCTGTATCAGAGGTTGGAAAGTAAGCTAAGTGGCATACAACGACAACACCGATTCATGCTCACCCTCATGACCTAAAACATAGCTGCAGAATACTCAAATGTGTCAGCTGAGTTCATCCAACGCGGAGGGTGTTATAGCTTACAGTTGACGAGAGTACAAACCCTCTGATCATGATCGACATGATGATTAATCAGCTTTCAACCTGGGTTCTTCTACCACATGCAGAGTTCGATGCTCACCGTCAACTGCGAAACAGGGTGCGTCATCAGCTTCCCATTCGCTCAAGATAGAGTACAGAATAGCGTTGATGGATAAGCTAAACTCACTTGAATCTCCAGGGACAGCTTCGTCAACTTGCATCGGAGCAGCCATGATGATTCTCTGACTTTGTGGTTTGACCTATAGCAAATGAGTAATTTGTACTTTCTATCGATCTTTTCGAATATCTCAATACTCCTCAGCCGATAGTATCTAGCACCTGTATACGGATCAATGGTAGTACAGAGATGACGAAAGAGTATGTGCTGACGATGATTGATGATCCATGGAAAGAAGATGGATGAGCGTAGATGCTTGACGATGATGATGACACAACACACCCAACCCTCTAACCGATAGATCAACGGAATCAAATTCTTCAGCGGCAAAAATTAGCTAGGTCAGTCAACCTGGAGAGAACAGCATAGGTATCTCCTGTCGAATGTACGAATTGGCAATCTATGGTGTTCTCCAATTCTCAGAGCTCCCTGCCAGGAGTATTAGTACATGCAGATGGAGAGCACCATAGATTATGCCAAAGGGGACGTCCTAACCGCTAGGCCACAAATGAATGCTGTTCTCAAAGGCGTTGCATGCATATCATTAGAGCTTTTCATGGCAGACGACATCATATCAGATGTATGCATCACAACACACACTGTGAGCTGCAGCGTTCGAGGTAATTCTATCTAATTTCATATACATCAGAATTGTCCCATTCCTATATCTATCTATAAATGCTATATAATACGATGGTACATGGAGAAGGTCGTACATGAATAAACAGATCTAACAAATAAAGTCATGGAAGAGAAAATGAAACGAGAAGGAAGGAAACACCATCTATATGTTATTGATTACGTCGCTATGCTATAATTGTGTTAATGTTCTATCTATGGTTGTATATATCATAATGTCGGGAGTTGTTGGAGATCAGAAAAGGGTAATGAGAGAGGTGAAGAGTAAAGGTAAGAATAGGGCGATGAAGGGTATTCCTGAGATTGTCGACCATGCACCGCTCCTATGAGGATATCATCTGTTAGTCCAAGTAGATAGATAGTCGAGGCGTCGGAAGGTGCGTGTAAGAGACGTACGACGGTGGACGATCAGTTATCTTGACTGTCAAAACGGCTACCAGACCATCTATTGCGGGTAAACCATCTTCTTCGACCCTATTTCCAAGGTACGATCAGCTGATAACTCTCTCATACAATTCCAATCTGTGATGAGTACTCACGTTATATAATGATTGATGTCATCTAACGAGGTTGCCATCAGCACGCGACCCTACGTTAAATTCATGAGACGATGCTGTTGATGACTCACCACTTGAATTTTGCAGTAGACCAGAGACGTATTGAACGTTGGTCTGGTAGGTGTAGTTCATATAGGTACCTGTTCCTGAGAACGTCGATGTGTTGGTCAAATTCTTAGTCTCGATAGTCGTGCCGGTCAGGTTGCCAATGAGTTGGTCCCGACCTATGTTGTAGCTATGAATCGAATAGTCAGCAATCGTCGCGTGAGACAGTGCTCTGCGGAGCAGTACACGTTGGTCAAGAACCATCGCATTTGCGACGTCTTTCCCATTATGACCATGCCGAAAGGAAACGGCAGGCTCACCCATTTCTGACGATATCATGTCCACTGTTCAAATCCATCTCAACCGATACAGCCATGAAATAAGCATTGGTGGTATTCTGGATCCAATATCTCAAATGCAATCCACCATTAAAAGTTTCTTGACAGGTACCAATATAGGGGTTACCATAGTTGTATCGTAGCTCTTCAACTTCCGAGACATTCCCCTGATTATCACCTAGGTTGGCCTCTTGAATGGATCCTAGATGTTGGCCTAGACATTCTTCTCCTAGGCCGGCGACGCTGTGTGCGAGAGTAGGCCAAAACAAATACGGAATGATGGCGTAATAGGAAATGATTAGAGTTCACAATGAATGTTGAAGGAATGTCGTCATCGATCGTTCATCGGTGTTGTCAATCGGAAAGCAAGAAGCAAAGTGAAAATAAAATACCAGTCCAACAGTCAGCATTTGGTCAGTTTGAAGTTATTCAACCACAGCACAACATCAGTCGTAGAAGCGATGATGGCACTCACAGCATGTAATTCAAAAACCCTCCTTTATCTGTGCTTTTCACCAAAACTTCCTTGTCTGAATCTGCCGATAAGATAACATTCAAAGGTTCACCTAGACCAGCTGGGTATGTTCCATTTACGATCTGTAAGATATCAATCGAACCAAATCAACCATTCCCTTATCAGCTCGGTCCAATATGACCCAGATAAGGATTGACGTCTTGAATACTCACCGTAAGCATATAACCGCCATCGTCAGCTGGATTATTGTATCCACTCGCTCTTTTCCTCAATTTTCGACTTGGACTGGTCGCTGACCCGAGGATCTCACGTTCTAGTGGCTGGTCATCGGTCCACTTGGATGGACTGGCGAGTACCGAGGAAGTAGAAGGTGATAAAGCCAATAATTGGGATGCGATGAGTAAGAGGATAGATGATCGTGATGAAACCATCTCTATTGACCAATCCCTCTATATGCCTATTGGGTGAAGCAAGATGGGAAACTGAAGAGAGGAAATGACAATGTGTTGAGCGATTGTGATGTAAGGCAGTCGGCGATCGATGTGCACTTTTCAGTGAGTGAGTGACCTTGGCACGCGTATACAACGACGTTGTACCCGTCGTTCGACAACGTATTCTCGTGTTTCGTAATGATCGTATAAGAAGGGAAAGACGATGAAAGGAAATACAAAGAGAGAGTCTATGAATCTCTATATATCTATGGATCTATGATGTTACAAGGAAGTTGAAGTGGTGCAGGATACTGATATGATGAGGAATGAGAGATTGTGGTATGTGAGATGGTGATTCATACCTTTGTCTGCGAAGATTTAGTGTCAGACCATTGTGTTCATTACCCTGAATCCAGATTGATGGACTAACTTTTTTTTTGTCATCCCTGCGGCAACTCAACTATCTTCAAAGTCTTTTTTTGTCATTCAAACGGATCATCAAACACGTCATTCGAAACACCTGCATACCATAATCTAGTCCCAGAAACTGCAGATATAGCAAGTGATCTTCTTCAAGACCAAGAACAAAAAGAACCAAAGGTTAAACAAAAACACAAGATGAACACTCATACTCGCCATTTACTCCGATCCATCCCCACTTCAGCCAAACCACGTCTTTCAAATGCAAACATCGTGGCTCGATGTATTTCGACATCCCAGGTAGTCGGTCAAGTGCCTCCGTCATCATCCAGCAATGCATCGACATCGCATGGTAAGACGACTCATTTCGGGTTCAAGGAAGTGCCAGAGGAACAGAAAGAGACATTGGGTACGTCCACAGCTCTCGCCTATCAATGGGACTTGATCACATATATGTATGACCTTGTGCTGACACTGAGATGAATGTAGTCGGAAGCGTATTCAGCTCTGTAGCTTCCTCTTACGATGTGATGAACGATGCGATGTCCCTAGGTATCCACAGACTGTGGAAAGATTCTTTCGTATCTTCTCTCTTACCCAGATTACCCCCTTCATTACATCAAAATCAAGTACCGGGATCATCGATGGAGGCCAGAGAACCATTCAGGTGTCTGGATGTTGCTGGAGGTACAGGTGATATAGCGTTGAGGATCCTTGATAGGGCAAGAGAGAAGTTCAACAGTAGAGATATCCAGGTGGAGATTGTTGATTTGAACCAGGGGATGTTGGACGAAGGTAGGAAGAGGGTAGCGAAGACTTTGTACTATAACAGTGAGTCTACCGCCTTCTTATTCATACCTGCCACCGTCTCCCGCGACTCTTTGTTGCACTGTGGTGACTATCTGAGTTCTAATCCTACACTTACGTCCGCTCGAAGCTGACCTTGCAATCTAACTCATACAGCTCCCCAAATAACGTTCACCCATGGAAATGCCCAATCACTCCCATCTCACATCCCAGACAACTCCATCGACCTGTATACCATCGCATTTGGAATCAGAAATTGTACCTCACTACCTGCAGTCTTAAGTGAAGCATACAGAGTATTGAAGCCTGGAGGTAAGATTGGAGTGTTAGAATTTGGTAAAGTATCGAATCCTCTATTCAAGGAGTAAGTCTCGATTACTATGTGTTGGAATTCAAGACTGGGTCATATTTGTTAAGAAAGGATGAAAAGCTGATCTACATGATATTGTCTGCATTGCATAACAGGATTTATCGACAATACTCATTCCAATTCATCCCTATAATGGGTAAGATCCTAGCTGGTGACTCGGAATCATATCAATATCTGGTCGAATCCATAGAACGATTCCCATCGCAACCTGAATTCGCTCAACTGTAGGTCATCTCGAATTCGACATGACTACTCACTCTCTCTCGAAACTACTTTATCTGTTCCCGCTTGCTATCATGCGACGTATCGCCAGTACTGACATATCTCATGGATGTAGTATGCGAAACGCAGGCTTCCAGACTGGTCAATTGAGAGAAGGTAAAGGTGGAGCTTGGACGGATTATACCAATGGTATAGCAACGGCTTGGACAGGTGTCAAAGCGTAGGTGAACATATGGTACCGTAGGACAACAACAATCATCACAGGTACAGTATCATCCAGCATACATGCAATCATCACACGTTCCATTGTGGTGCTGTCAGAATACAAGTATGCACATGATAAGCAACCTCCAGCTCGCACAGTTTATAGTTTGAGTAGCATCACCTGTGTCGAGGTGCCACGTGGTCATGGTCAGGTAACCAATTCCTCTTACCACTTCCAGCACCACAAACCGATACACTATCAACTATCCACATCGTTCACTGTTCAGTTACTTTTATGCTGCACTTTTGTTGAGCTACCTTACGATCCTTACACTTTTCATTCCCTGTTCTCTCAATTGCACCAGCAACGCCCCACAACACAATGTCAGAGAAATTAACAGAGTTCGCCGAGATCCCTCAGCAGTTCATCAAAGAAGGCACACAGGTGAGTTGCCCATACCTTCCTTCAAGTAGAAGAGCCCCTGTACGATCCCTTCCATGAACCGGAGTGTATTGTCTATATCGGTTGATAGCTACTGTACGGAGGATATGTCAAATATGAGGGGTAGGGACAAAGCTGACGATCGGTTGTTGTTGTGGTAGTTTGTAAATAGATGTACGAAACCATCGAAAGAAGGTTAGTTTCCTTCCCTCTGCATTCCACCGATTCTAGATGGTTATTCGAAAATGTTGGAGCTTCATAATATGGATGGGTCTATTGAAAGAATCATACGATTGTGGAACTTAATGGAATCATGGGAATATCGAATTACAGGACCACCAGGAGTTTGAGGACTTGGAGATAATGGTTGAAGAGGTCGATGAAAGAGTCTACATCATTCTGTCAGAGCATGAAATAACGACGAAGAGGGAAGACAGCATGTTGTTAGATCAGGACCAAGAAGCAGGAGGAGGAGGAGGAGGAGGGATACTGGACAGTCTCATGAAAAGACAGAGAGTGCATGTTTCATCAGATCCATATCTATCGCACTCCCCTTCTCCCTCGGAATGCTCCAAGAACTTTCGCCATATACTCTACCCATCCGTCAAGAATTTTCGACCACTTTGCACCTCAGATGAGACGAGTGAATACCTCGCTGACATGGTTCTTTGAAATGATTTTATAGAATACATCCAACTTTGTCGAGCTGTCGCTGTTGGATTTGTCGTCATGGGTTTCATAGGTTATTTCGTCAAACTCATCCATATCCCTATGTGAGTTCTTGTGCCTTCGTACCTTGTTGGGATCTGGAGGTGATCGACATAGAAAGCTGGACCTTGTTGCTAATCTTTCGTTGTCTTGCTTTGTTACAGTAACAACATCTTAGTGTGAGTTTGCTCTACACCTCATCTTTTTTTCAATTGCATTCACCACTTTTCGAGAACCCGAGGTGAATTGATGCTGACATTGGAGATTTCACTTTACATAGGGGAGGTGCATAAGCTTGGTCGCTGTGGTTCGTTTGGACGGGATGATAGGCTGAAATGGAATGGGCTCATTAGGGAAAATGCATTGTATATACCCTTTGCACACCGATCTACATATTAACGACACGCTGTGTTGTGTATCGAGTCGTATATCAATCTGGATCGATTGTTCTGCACATACCCAGTGACAATCGTGAGAAGGGGTTCTAGAGAGATCCAGAATAAAGGTAAGAGTGAACGTCAGGTCAGACTTGGCCGTTTGCATGAGGTCCGTCGTATCCCCTCGCTCGCACCCTCAGTGCTTTTCGGCCTCGAAAACACTCATTGTGTGCTGACACTAGGTCGTCCACTTGAGCACTGTCAGCTTCTTTGTTATGACTATCAGGAAATTCCCATCTCACCGGTGGAAGCGAAACAAATTTCGGTAGATCCTTTTCTGTCGATCTGCTGGTCCAATGGCTCACCCAGATGACTGCATATCGGATGCCGCATCTGCCAGAAACTCAACGATGCATCTTCCTACCTTCAGAATGGTAGAAACCTACGATACATACATAGTATATATATCGCTTTGGAATCTCGTAACCATCATTGGCTGGCTGATTGTGCCTCTCAACGCGACGCGTCCATACGTCCATACCATGAGATCGAGAACATGACCATCGTCAACGTTGTTTCAATCCATCTATCAATCATATACCATCCTTGGCACCCCCAGAATCCTTATACCTTGCATTAAGATGCGAGAGACCTCTTCGAGATCACCTTCCATCGTTTCCATCCCCGATTCGGATGGTAGTGATTATACGCCCATAGCAGACAGTCCAGCCAAGCGAACTTCGCTCAAACGGAAGAGGACGTCTGTTGCTACTACTTCCATCTCGACGGCTAAAAAAGCCAATGGCAAGGACAAGGTAAAAAGCGAAGTGATAGATATCGAAGATTCTGCTGGACCAAGTGTATCAAGAGATCATGGATCGGAATACCATTCTGTTGATGAGATCGTCAAATCTCAAAAAGATTTATTAGATTGGTTTGAAAGTTGCAGGTGAGCTATATCGTCCACTCATTCATGGGTTTTGGTGTACATCTTCATACTGATGGAATGTACATTATGCGTATGCAGAGAAACGAGGGGTATGCCATGGAGGAAGAGATATGATTCTGAATTGATCATGGAGGAGAAGGGTCAGAGGGCATATGAAGTGAGCTGGATTCATGCCTTGCTCACATGAAGGAATTCAAGCTGACTGAGACAGATTTGGGGTAAGCTTACACGATCCAGCTCGCTCAGCTGTCGCTAAAAACTGAATTTATGATGGACAATATTGTGTTACGATTATACAGTCTCCGAAGTGATGTTACAGCAAACCCAGGTTGCTACGGTCAGTCAAGTTTCGCTTTATTCGTCACGCTGTCACTTTTGATTGACAGTTCGCTTTCTATCAGGTGATAGCATATTGGAAACGGTGGATAGAGAAATGGCCTACTATAGCTGATCTAGCCAAAGCTGATGTCGAGGTATGTTCCTCCCTTCCTTCGCCCTTTTCGGATCTGTCGAAGGAAGCTGATGAATGGACTTGAACTAGGAAGTGAATGCTATGTGGCGTGAGCTACTCTGTGGTACCTCGTCGTACTAGACCGTGCTAAAATGTAGTGCTACAGGTGGACTTGGATATTATCGTCGTGCTCGTTCATTACTGGCTGGAGCCAAGACTGTAATGTCCAAATCGAAATATCAAGGAAGATTGCCCGATGATCCGGCGGTATTGGAGAAAGAAATTGATGGTGTAGGGAGGTACACTGCTGGTGAGTCGTTCTCATATCGAGAACGTACCCATTTCCCTTCGTAAGCTGATGGCAAGCTTGCAGGAGCAATTTGTTCGATGGCGTATGGGGTACGAACACCGATTGTACGTATTGACTACTCAAGTGGATTTCGATGTTTGGCTTATACTTTATGATATAGGTTGATGGTAACATACATCGACTATTATCTCGATTACTTGCTGCTCACGCACCGCAGACAAGTCCCAGTACAGTCAAGTTCCTTTGGACTTCGGCAGAAAGATTGGTAAATCATCTGCCGGAGGACAAAGGGATCGCGGGAGATTGGAATCAAGCTTTGATGGAGTTGGGGAGCCAAGTTTGTAAACCTGTTTCACCGGATTGCGGGTCGTGTCCTCTCAGAAAAGGATGTAAAGCTTATTCCGAGGTACGTGTTTCACATTCCATATCTGTGAACGATTGTTGATGAATATAACATATGGGCAGCTGTCGAGACCCCCTCCTTTACCCCAGGAAATGATTTGTACCCTCTGCGCTTCCATCCCCTCAAGTTCGGACACGGATAAGATATCAAGCGTAACGATCTTCCCTATGCGCAAGGAGAAAAAGACATCGAGGTCTGAAGAAGAATCTGTCTTAGTTCTAGAATGGAGAGGTGAGAGTGATGATGATAGGAAATGGTTATTTGTCAAACGACCTGAGAAAGGTGAGCTGAACGTACTCTTCCAAAAATTGCACAATTAGCTGACATTGAGCACAGGCCTACTAGCCGGATTGTTCGAACCTCCCACCTCGCCCGTTCCTACCTCATCCTCACCGTCCAAATGCCTCGCAGCTTCCTTGAACTCTTTGCAGGATTACCTGGAGTCTTCAGCAGAGGTGGGAACACATCGATACGTATCGTCGATACCTCATATATTCTCACACATCAATATGACATATCACATTCATCATTCCGTCATAACTTCGCCTGCCCCTCCTCCTATTCTCGCATCAGCACCAAGATCAACAGTATGGTTAGATAAGGTTGAGGTGGACCACGCGAACGTCGGCACGGGAGTCAAGAAAGTCTGGGCCGAGGTGTACGGCTCGTGGGGTTCTTTCGATCTTGACAATGCCCCAAAGGGGAAGAAAATAAAGAAAGGTAATTCAAGTGCAACGAAGAAGAAACCGCTCGAAGAAGTAGTGAAAAATGGAAAGATCGTTAAGAAAATTATGATGCCTGCTATGCCTACTAGAAAGGTCAAGGATGTGGTCTGATCTTGTCCTTGATTCTATCATTCCATGAACCCACATCTACTGCCGGACAATCCTGTCATAAACCATGTTATACACTTATACTGCTTGCTCGATGCAATTGCTGTACCATGAAATCACTAGCCCGATTCACGGTTAGAAAGATGAAATCTTCTTCTTCTAGTTGGAAAGGAATTGGTTCATGCTATATCAAACGCTCCACGGACCACTCCAATCACACCATTGTCTTTCTTCATCTACGAAGACGAGATATGGCGCCTTCCTTGGAGTAACCCTACCAGACATATGGAACACTGTACCTACATTTGGAGAGGATAGTTTTTAAACTCCTATCTATCTATGTTTTGAATTTAATATACCGGGAAGGAATAGATTACAATGACATTTAGTTTGTCTGTGCCTCGAATGAATCAATGTTGATCATCGATCTCATGATTGCGCAATCGAAAAGTAGCATTCCAGTTTTCATGATTCGTTCGAATGGTGACTTCCCAAGACGTGCTTAGTATCGTCATCTCATCACGTCGTCAAGGATTAGGGCATTCGATGATCTACATCTCTCGTTTCAATAACCTGAATACCAGTGTCGTCAGAGAGATATTCCAGATAATTGTTAGCATGTAGATAGCTAGCATGATGAATATCTGTAGATAACGCACGACTGATGTCGCCATCAAGATTTGCATCAACGATTGAATAGATCTGCAGGCACGATCATTTGAACATTCCTTCCCGACTCTCGTACAGTCTCTGCCGCTAGTCGTAGACATATCGCGTGGTGAGCTTAGGTCGCAATTGGAAATGCCACCTCCACCAAGATGCTCGCCGCCAAAATCGGATGATTCTTTTGAATTTACCCTGAAGGAAGCAAAACTGGTTGCAAACCAAAGGGAGAGGGGTGTCTAACCGATTTTTGATATTTGTGATTTTCAGATATCGCGACTACGGTTATGGCGTGATCAGTCGTCTTCATTTTTTGAACCGTTCAAATTTCATTTTTACACCATCGTTTAACCGCTTAAATCGATTTCTTTTCGATTATTTGATGCTACTGATACTCCACATCTCGATGCATCGCACAAGCAAGAGTAGGACGATCTCGTCAGACTCGTGGAGTGAGCTGGGGTAATTTCAGATAATTGATATGACGTATCGAGCTATTCCAAATTTTGAACTGATCACATCTTTCGATTGTTGTTGAATAATCCTTTTTACTGTCCTTTGAATCAACGTACGGTGAATGATCCTCTGCAAAAGCCTCTGTCCTGTCTCACCTCTACATCTACAGCGTTGATTTACCACATCACAGATCTGTCCTCCTTGTTGACTAAGACGCAACGAAGACGTGATTAGCTGTACCTTTTACAAAACCACAAAACCTCCTCTTTCTCTTCGAATGAAAAGTATAAGTACCGACAAGATTTGGAATTATAAAGGGAAACAGAAAGCTACATTCGTAGATCAAGATCCAGATCAAAATCACTCTGAAACAGTTCCGACAACGAATCCAAATTCAGTCAGCAACACGAATACGAATTCAACAGGAGGTAACCATCCTTTCATTCGTATTCACGAACCATCTCCACCTTCCTCCCCTTCCTCTTCGTCATCAAGACGTCCCGCCAAGATGCAGACGGTACATGAAGGCCAACATCATCAATCCCGTGGTTTAAAGACCAAAGTGAAGAATTACTTTGGATACACCGATACCACACCTGAGACCATCTCAGTCATTAGTTGGGCAAAAAGTGCAACCCCAAATGCTAGATCAGGAGTGAGTCAGCCTTGAAACTTTTGATCCAATACACAAAATGGACGACTAATACCTTTTCCGCCACCACCAGGTGAAGAATTATCTTCTCTCCCTCTTCCCTTTCTTACAATGGGCTCCAAGGTATAACTTGACATGGTTGTTCGGTGATCTCGTTGCGTATGTCATCTCTCCATCGAGTGGTCTGCAAGGTTGTACCATCATGCTGACCTCATTTCCATTTATGTAGCGGTATTACCGTCGGTATGGTCTTGGTACCTCAATCCCTCTCCTATGCCAAAATCGCCTTACTCGAACCTCAATACGGTCTCTACTCCTCCTTCATCGGTGTGCTCACCTATGCTTTCTTCGCCACTTCGAAAGATGTCTCTATCGGTCCTGTGGCAGTCATGTCATTAGAAACCGGAAACATCATTGCCAAAGTTCAATCCGAATTTGGCGATCTCTACTCCGCTCCGTTAATCGCAACTGCTCTAGCGTTCATTTGTGGTTTCATCGTGTTGGCAATTGGATTGTTGAGACTTGGATGGTTGGTTGAATTTATTCCTCAACCTGCGGTATCGGGATTCATGACTGGTTCAGCCCTCAACATCGCCGCTGGTCAAGTTCCAGCTTTGATGGGTTTAGCCAAGAGGTTTAACACCAGAGACGCAACCTATAAAGTCATTATCAATACTTTGAAGAACCTTAGATTCAGTTCATTAGATGCTGCCTTTGGAGTGACTTCTCTGGCTTTGCTGTACTTTATCAAATGGGGTTTGGCCTGGGTAGGGCAAAAGAAACCCAGATATGCCAGAGCTGCATTCTTCGCTTCTTGTGTCAGACACGCTTTCGTCATCATCATCTACACCATCATCTCATGGCGAATCAACATTCACCACAAGACCGCCCGAATCGCCCTGGTAGGTAGTGTACCATCTGGTCTTCAACACGTTGGTAGACCCGAGATCACCGGTGAACTCATTGCTGCCATCGGTCCTCACATCCCAGTCGCCACTATCATCTTATTATTGGAACACATCTCGATTTCAAAGTCTTTCGGTCGATTGAACGGATACAAGATCAACCCCAACCAGGAACTGATTGCCATCGGAGTGAACAACACCCTCGGTACCCTTTTCTCTGCTTATCCTTCCACCGGTTCCTTCTCTCGATCAGCCTTGAAATCCAAAGCGGGTGTACGAACTCCCGCTGCAGGTCTGGCCACTGGTGTAGTAGTCATTGTCGCCCTATACGCCGTTGCCCCTGCTTTCTACTGGATTCCTAATGCCACTCTTTCAGCCTTGATCATCCACGCCGTAGCGGATTTGGTTGCTTCTCCCAAGCATTCTTATGCTTTCTGGAGGGTTTCACCTTTGGAATACATCATCTTTGTCGGTGCGGTCCTCTGGTCAGTCTTCTACACAATCGAGTCCGGTATCTACTGGTCTCTCGCCACCTCCATCGTTTTGTTATTGGTCAGATTGGCTAGACCCAAGGGACATTTCCTCGGTCGAGTGAGGATCAAGCCTGAATCTGCTGAAGGCGGTCATCAAACCAGAGACGTGTATCTGCCACTCTGTTCAGAAGCTCATCAAGATATCCCCGTCGAAGCTCCTCCACCTGGTGTGGTGATCTACCGATTCGAAGAATCTTTCTTATACCCCAACGCTTCATTGATCAACGATCGAATTGTCAACTACGTCAAACAACATACTAGACGAGGTAAAGATTTCACTGGTATCTCAGCAGGTGATAGACCATGGAACGATCCTGGACCCAAAGCCAAAGACGCCGCGATCTTAGCAGAGAACGACTTGACCAAACCTAAACTTCGTGCTGTCATCTTGGATTTCACCGCTGTAGCCAACCTCGATACGACCGGTGTACAAAACCTGATTGATACCCGAGTAGAAGTTGAGAAATGGGCAGATGCCAAAGTTGAATTTCATTTCTGTGGTATATTGTCACCTTGGATTAGAAGAGCTTTGATTGCCGGTGGATTTGGACAGGGAAACACCAGAAAGGGAACTGCATTGGAAGTCGCTCCTGCTGTGATCGAAAATTTGGAGAATGTAGCTTCGCCTCATCCCGTTCCTGAAAGAGATGAAGATGGATTCCCAATTAACAATAGACCGATTGACATCGAGACTGGCCAATACGATCAGGACCAACAAGGTGGAAGTGCAAGTGGTACATCTTCATCTAGGGGTTCGTACGTTGACGAAAAGGACGCTCATGGAGTATCATTAAGCAAGGATGGAGGCTATGCAAGGAGAAGAACTTCAGAGAATTCACAAAAGACTGTTCCACTGGTGGATCGATCGACTCCATTCTTCCATTTTGATCTACACGATGCTATCAACTCGTTGCATCTTACGGAAGATCAATAGGTCAATAGGTTATCTGCTCAATAGAATAGGATAGAATACGGAAACAAGTATAATGTCTGTCTGTGTAACTCAAAAGGTGTTTTGTTTTTTGGATGTAAAGTTTTACCCGATAATGAATCAGTTTATACGATGATCTTATGCATTGATATCAGTATAACATATACAACTCTTGTACAGACAAGCATAATCTTTTGAGGCATCCATGATGCAAACTACCATTGCATGGCGTTATCAGACATCATACAAGAATGTTAAGTTATATACAGCTCAGCTTTACTGCACCTTGCTCTTGCCAACATCATATGATATTCTTGACGATCAACAAACTTTTCTCTGTCAAGACTATGACCAAATCCTTTCCTCGTACTTTGACATGACCAACACCTAACAACGCACCTTTCTCACCTCCACTGACAGGAATCACACCCTGTTTAGCTGTATTTTTATCTCCGACCGCAGGGGGATAATACACATATAAATTACCTTGTCCTACCGAGCTTCCCGAATCGAACGCCAGCACTGTCGTTCTCGATCCTCCTCCCGAGACCGAGGAGGGCTTCAGCCGTTTAGACAAAGAAGGTGAAGTAGGTTCAACATCGCCATGGGGATGGACTCCCTGTGGAGAAACAGATGTAGTGAAGTGCTTGATCAATCTTAGATCCCTTTTACTTGATAAGACAAAGGCCAAAGCAGGATTGGTCGATAGGTGTTTCCAAGGATTTTTCGTTATATTTTCTGGCGCCTGCAATTGCCCTTGAGGAGAAAATAATAAACCATCTACGGCGGATTTGATTATTATTCCATATCCTTGATTGAATAATGGTGTGGATAAAACTGATATTGTGGTTTTTGACCAATCCGATTTGACATTAATTGATCCCTCGTGGTCATTTTGAGTTTGGTTTTGGATAAAACCGACGAAAACTTCTTTACCGATTTTACCAGTTTCATCAAACGATCCTTGATTCTCCGTCAAGGGATCTTCATCATCATCAAGATCAAAATCCATCTCTTCCCTTAACAAAGCTGGCATAGCAGGATGTGAACTTGGTGGTTCACCTTCACCCTCTGGTCTGGTTTTGATAGAGTTGAAAGATTCCCTTACGGCGGCCAAAGTCGCTTGCGATAGTGTTTCCGGTACTTCATCTTCTTCCTCGTCATCATATGAAAACACCGTTGGCCATCTGACGTTTTGGTCCACCTTGATTAGGTCAATTTCGATTTGAAATTTTGATGAATCATAGCTCCATGTGGATAGTTCCGGATCGATGTTGGTCCATAATGCTCGAGTTTGCTTTTTAACAAATTGATCGAGTTGAGGTGATATATCGGAAGAGGGTGAGAGGGACAATGAGAGTGTGGTGGAAGTAAGATCCAATTTGATATCTTGACGCGTTATCGATTTAAGAAGTGGGATAATTATATTGAGGCCTTCTGAATCTTGTGTCCATTGATATGGATATAATTTATCTTCATCCCCATTGTCTGAATCTTCGAAGTCCATTTTCTCTTCATTTTCAGGAGTGACGAGTGAAGGAGGGATAGAAGCACCTAAGCCAAGTTTCGCAATTTTCGCTTCTCTCTCCCACTTCTCCTTATCTTCCTTACTTTCCTCCTTCTCACTATCTTCCGTCGAAGGCACCTTGTATTCTTCAGGAGAAAGTATGATCCATCCACTATGCTCCGTAGAGTAGTGACAATGAATAGGTAGATCGTCACCGCTCAACTTCCAATTCACGCTTAATTTCTCAACTTCCTCCTGGTCGTCTACCGCATTATGAGCAGATGGGTCGAGGGTAATTTCGATTACTTCGAATGTCGTCAATTGTGATGATTTTATCGTCCTCCTGTCTTCGTTCGCCTTTATTGATCTTGTTAACAGCAAGCTCACTTGTTCGTTCGATATTGTATGTGATGCACGAAGGAGGAATGGTGATGGTTCGTTTGAGTCGGAGATGGAAGAAGGTAGGTCGTATTTAGCTGTGAATTTTCCTCGTAAAGAGCCTGTCTCGTCAGGCGAGGTAGTTTCCAGAATGTATAGTGACCCTGAGCCTGAGGACACTGCCCATGTCGTTGAAGTCAAAGGTGATACAGATGGGAATTCGAATTGTTGTTCGCTAGATGAGATCGGAAGTGATAACGAAGCGAGCTTGGAAAATGTCGGTTGCAAATCGTCCTGTTCGTCAAGAAGAGACCCAAAGTACAAATCAGTATATCCTCTCGTATAGTATGCAGAAAGCTTTACAATGATGATGTGCGATGAATGAAAACACCCCACTCACACCAATGATAAAGCCTACGACCACCCACTCCTTATCCACGTACATTCCCACACCATCTGCATTCACCGAAAGATGATCCCATCCGATTCTATTCCTGACTTCTTTGAAGCTGAGATACGAAGATGTATTGTATCCTACTCTACTTTGCGTTGAGCCAGGTTCAGGCAAGGGGTATTCCAATAAGTCGTGATCCGGGTCTAGGGACTGGAGTTTGTAGGTCTCAAATTGTGGGTAAAGGAGGGGTTTATCGGGTGGAAATAGGTAAGACATCTTGATACGAGCAGTGGTAACCTCTGAATGGTCCTTGCAGTTTATGTCAGGTATCGCATGTGAGATATGTATGACCCATCGAAGAGATAGGGATTTGTTGTCGTCGAGCGGAGAACAACGAACTACCTCCACCTCGTCGAATCTCGCACATTCCGTCATCACCGATATAACGATTTATTGCACATGAATCAAGCAGTACATGATGACTTCTTGAATGCATATTATCCATGTTTACATGTCTATTGACACGGCGAGGTCTCCCTATTTATCATACAGTACAACACATGATTTTGAGAACGCCGATGATAGAGATCGAATACAGATATCTCTTCCAAATTCCCAAAATACAGTACTACCGGCAAACCGTCTTGAGAACTTCATACCTAACCCTGGGCTCATCTCATCATGTTCTATCGTCTCTGATTTGCTCTTCATGATGAGCCACTCCATGATCATTGAGTTGCTATATATTGAAAGGTTAGCATTCACAGGCTATACACCATATGGATTTTATAAATTTACCTCAACAGTCTCACAGACTACTCGGCAGACTCTATCGCCGTCCCTCCACGCACAAGCGTAGCCGGATGTTGGAGCCGTAGTACTTTCTCTCGCCGGAGTCGAAGCTTGAAAGACATCGCGTTGGTGCGGCGACGAATCGATTCTCCTTGATCTACTTCCAGTTCCAGCTTTTGGTCTCGGATCATCATATTCGTCGGAAGAGTCCGTTTCCTGATCATCTTCATCCTCGTCTTCGTCAGGTATCACACCCATTTTCATCGCTCTTATCACCTTCAATTGATCCACAAGCTCTTCATTCCTTTCAGACATTGTATTCACCTTCTTCGTCAGGCTATCAATCTCTCTACCCCTCGCGACGAATTGTCTCGATAATTCCTCGTACTCTCTCTTGGTGGCGGTATAAGCAGCAGCTCTTTTCCTAACATCATCATCGGTTCTTCGAGATTGACTCAACAGCATCTCCAGCTGAGAACGCAATTTATCTATTTCTCTCTCTCGCATGTTCTGCGTGGCCTCCGAGTGTAGTCTCTGTTGTTTTAAGCCAACTGACAGTTGTGATTTGAGAGTTTTGATTTGGGCTTGATATTTCTCACTTAATTGGCATTCTGTGACGGCTCGATTCGAAGCTTCCGCGTATTGTTTTCTTAAGAACTGTGTATCTTCCATAAGCGCTCTTTTGTTTTGGTTCAATCGTTCGACCTCAGCTTCTAATTCGGCCACGCGAGGGTCAGAGTTGGGTGGAGTGGGATGTCGTGGGTGTGATGGCTGTGAAAGATGTGATTGGAGTTGGAGTTCCAACTCAACTATTCTCGATTTGGCTTCTGCGAGGGCCAAAGTATCGGGATGAGATCGAGGTCTGGAGGCTTGCTCCAAATCAGCTTGTAATTTTGCTATAAGTTCTTGAGCCTTTTCTAACGCAAGTGTATCGGGATGTATGAATGGCTCTGCGGCAGGGGCTGCATTTGGGGGTTGGTCGACTGGAGTGGATTGATTGTCGTTGAATGCTGTAGGGCGGTTAGCGGAATCATTCATTCATTGGCGCAGATACACCTACATTGAGACTGATTCACATCCGCTTTCTCAGGCCTATCGCCTCCTACACCTTCTCCAGCATTTGAATCCAGATCGTCCAAGTCCTCATCGTGTATACTTGGCTCAGATGACCCGTCCTTGGCCGACGCCGTATCGTCATTCGAACTGTCTCCATCCAATCTGACCCCTTCTTCACCGTCCCTCCGTATGGTCTTATGCGATTTTAGAACCACTCGAACTCCATCGGATTCGGTTCCCGAATCGTCCGCGTGAACTGAAGCGGCAGATCGATCTCGCTTGCCATATGTTCTGGTTGATGATCTAGGAGAAGAAAATTGTTGGATGGGATCTAGTTGAGACTGATTGATGGAGCCCGAACCACCGTACGAGACAGATGCCTGACTTGGCTGAACAACCATGTGACGATCCTTCTGAGGTGCAGTGACTATCTGTTTGCCGGTACTCCTTCTGGATGATGATCCTCGAAGCGTTCGTCGAGACCGATTAGCAGCCGTAGAAGGACCAGGACCGGCAGTACTCTCGTCCGATGACGTATGAGATTCGACAGTCCTCTTGTCATTCGCAGACCGAGTTTTGCGTTGAGAAACTACCGCGGAATCATCTTCAGGTTCTTCGGGAGGAATATGAGCCGCAATTGGACGGTTGATATTTTCGGTAGATCGACTGGGTGTCGTAGGTAGAGAGGTCAATTCAGAAGACAGGGCAGTGAGAGCAGAGGTATTGGAATTGATCCTAGTGATCTGAGCATTGGTTGACTTGAGAGGACTTCGTGCAGGAGTAGACCTAGTTCGGCTTCTGCTACTGCGAGCTGCAAGAAGTCAATTCGACTGGGCCTGAGGCAAGGAGATGAATGTGACTCACAGTTCACCTCGAATGTCACCGACGGTTCGCCTTTTTTCTTGTGGTCCATCTTCCTCTTTTTGCTTCCCGATTTCTCTTCTTTCATCTGCCTCTTCTTGCTTCCTGATTTTTCTTCTTTCACCTTACTCTCCTCTACCTCCATGTTGGCTCTCTTCGCTTTCCACTCAAGTACCAGATCGTTTGTACAGTTCTTTTTCTTCGTCCACGATGGTGTCCAGGGCTTCCCAGTATCAGGATCTTTCCCTTTCCACTGAATCAGATAGTCTCCTGTCTTGGATGGTCCTCTTTCATCCAATATTTCTGATACCTCCCACAAGTTGTCGGCATCGTCTGACTGGGAGACGAACTGGGTCTCCGGAGGTGAGGAGTCGGATGGCAATGAGTACGATCTTCTTGGTCTCTTGCTTCCCATGTCGAAGCCGAGCTTAGAGGCTTGAGATGATCGTTTGGTCAGTCAGCTAAGGATGAGCGGAGGGAAAGTGCAATAGGAGCAGAAGGAGGATGTTTGTTCTAACATGGGTGAGAAGGTGGGGATGACGTGGATTTGATTACCGCATGCTGGCAGAATGACAATGACCACGTGGCAATGATGGTATATCTCAAAGATAAAGTCGATGATTTGGTTGAATTTGGTTGAATTGGGTCATCTTAACATCCCTTTCTCCTGCTCACATCCTTCGCGATCCCTCAGTCATTCATCTCACGGTCTACAGGCATCTTGCACTCACCATGCCCCCCAAGTTCGACCCCAAATCACCCGAGAACGCGTCTCTGATCTCATTGTTCCAGTCATTGGGATTAGCCGAAAAATCAGCAACGGAATTAGTCAGACAACCCAAATCCGGTGTAGCTTTCAAGTCTCTTATCGATGAGTTCCAGTTGACGGATAAGAGTTACGACGAGAAGACCGCGAGCGCTTTGGTGAAGCTGTCTGCATCTGGAGGGAAATTAGGCCCAGCGGAGAAAGGTTTCATTGTCAAGAAGATCGAGAGTGGGGATATCAAGTCAACGGATCAAGTCGCAGGTGAGTTGGACTGCAGAAAGGGTCTGTGAAGTCCAGCTCATCATTGGTATCTAGCTGCTGTCAAGTATACAGAAGGTAATCCACCCGGTACACCTATAAATGAAGATGAGTTCAACAAGGCTTGTGGTGTTGGTAAGTCTCTTTGTACCGAGCTCGGACCACCGAATCCCAAGCAAAGTTGGCTTATCGGACTCATAGGTATCGAGATAACGGCTGCTCAGCTGCCTGAGTTACTCAAATCATATGTATCTTCCCTTCCTTCCCCGCCTGACAATTGGGCAAGCCTCGGAGCTGTATTGGGTGGTATAAGAAGTGGTGCATCTGATCTGAAGTGAGTTTATACCTATCTCATATTCGCCGGCAACAACCGTTCCTCATTACCACTGAGAAAGTAGCTGACAATGATTGTCACACTTAGATGGGCAAATGCAGGAGAAGTCAAGTCATCTTTAGAAACTATCTTCACCGAATTATTCGGTACCAAAGAGTCCGCTCAAGCAGCTGCTAAAGCCCAAGCGGCAGCTTCAGCCAAGTCGAAACCTGCGCCTAAACCTAAGGCTGTAGAAGCATCTTCGTCAGCTGAAGCTTCGTCATCCACCACTCCCGTCATCCCCACCAACATCTTCAAAGAAGGTTTCTTGTCAGATTTCCATAAGCCAGGGGAGAATCCTCAAATCAATTCTAAACTGAAAGAACAACATTTAGAATTTACCAAAGGAATGGTATATACACGTTTCCCACCTGAGCCTAATGGTTATTTACATATAGGTTAGTCGGGTCGAAACTGGAATGTCTTGGAGTCGAGCTGAATTTCTGGCTGTCCTGTAATCAGGACACGTCAAAGCTATCATGATTGACTTTGGATATGCCAAATTCCATGGGGGTCGAACGTACTTACGGTAAGTTCGTATAAAGTTGACACGACTCTCGATGCTGATTCCGTGACACAGTTTCGACGATACCAACCCCGAAGCTGAAGAAGGTAGATTCTTCCAATCTATTTTAGAAACTGTCCGATGGTTAGGATTCGAACCTTGGAAGATCACATATTCCAGTGACAATTTTGATCAGCTGTATGAATGGGCCGTACAATTGACTAGAAGGGGTAAAGCATACGTCTGTACATGTAGTGGTGAGCTCTCTACACAGTATCAAGTCATGCACAGAGCTGATCTCGGATTGTCAACATAGCTGAAAAAATGAAGGAAGACAGAGGTATGGGTAAAGGTCATCCAGTGCCCTGTGAACATCGTGAAAGACCTGTAGAAGAATCGTTGAGGGAATTTGAGAGGATGAAGAACGGAGAATATCCCGAACAAGGTGCTGCGTTGAGGATGAAGATGGACCTGACCAGCGGTAATCCGTACATGTGGGATATGGTGGCTTATAGAGTCAAATTGGCTCCTCATCATAGGACTGGTGACAAGTGGAGTGAGTTGTGCCGATCCTTCAATCACACAGTAGCTCAGCCATGCTGATGAATATTGTAGAAATCTACCCCACCTATGACTTCACGCACTGTCTCTGTGATAGTATAGAAAACATCTCCCATTCCCTTTGTACCGTCGAGTTCATCCCCGCTCGAGAATCCTACGAATGGCTTTGCGATGCTTTAGAAGTATACAAGGCTAGACAGTACGAGTTCGCTCGTCTCAACTTACAGGGGACTTTCCTCTCCAAGCGAAAGATTGCCAAATTAGTCACCAAGAAATTGGTGAAAGATTGGGATGATCCTCGACTTTATACCATCATTGCCCTACGAAGACGTGGTATACCTCCTGGAGCATTGTTGTCGTTTGTATCGGAATTAGGAGTGACCACATCGGAATCTGTAACAGAAATCAAAAGATTCGAGTCATCTATTCGATCGTACTTGGAGGAATCAGCACCACGATTGATGATGGTTCTCAACCCTGTCAAACTCATCATCGAAAACGTCCCTGACGATTACCGAGTACCTGTCCAGGTACCATTGCATCCTAAAGTGCCATCTATGGGTACCGTCGAGACGTCATTTACGAAGGAGGTATTCATCGATGCCGAAGATTTCAGAGAAGTCGATTCACCCGATTACTTCAGATTGGCACCTGGAAAATCTGTTGGTTTATTCAAAGCACCTTATCCCGTCACATGCACTTCCTACACCAAGGATCCAATCACAGGTCAGGTCACCGAGATCAGATGTAGATTGGAGGATGGAGGCAACGTGAAGAAGGCTAAAGCGTATATCCAATGGGTCAATGTTCCTGAATCGATCAAGGTTGAAGAAGTTCGGTACTTTAAGCCGTTGTTCAAGACCGATCCGCCACCTGCAGATTTCGAATCTGATATCGACCCGAATTCGTTGGAAGTATACAAGAACGCGGTGATCGAACCTGCTTTCTACGAATTGGCTAAGAAAGCTATTTTAGACGCCAGGAAGGAGAGTGAAGAAAGGACGAAGAAGGCTCAAGCTGATTCTGCTCCAACGAATACCAACGAACACAAACCGCTTGAAGGTAGTGAGGCGGCGAAACACATGGAAGATGAACCCGTCGCTACAGCCGAGCAATTGGTCGGTATGGAGAACATCAGATTCCAAGGTATGAGGCTAGCCTACTTTGCTGTAGATAGAGAGAGTAAGATTGGTTGTCTGGATGAGGAAGCCTCGATCAAACCTGGTAAGAAAGAGGGTGATAGGATCGTATTGAATAGGATCGTGTCGTTGAAGGAAGACTCAGGTAAGAAGGCTTAGACTGAGGTGTTGTGTTTATAGAGTTTATATACAGATATAGTATAATGAGGGTTGATGACCACAACGATGAATTGGTGATGTACATAAAATATCTCCGCCATGCTGTCTCCGGAGTATGTCGACATTCACGTAACAGGATTGATGCTATATATACATGATGGTCGATCGGTCGGTGCAGGAATGGTATTCAACATTATTGATCATTCAGAATCAATCGAGTGAGTGATTGACAGATCGCCGTCATGCAGATCAGACGAAGATCAGATCACACTCTCCCGTCCACTTCAGGTTACAGTCAGCACCTGCAGGTCAGTTTGCGCCCGACCTCTGCTTGCGGCTTACAGTACCTGCACGTAAGCAGACAGATGATCATTCCACTCATGTGCATGTTCTGGTAACTGTACCTACAACGCGTCAAAAGCTTTATGTATTCGATCTCGTTACTCCTTCCCACATGGGGGACCAGTCTGACCCATAGAATGGGTAATGTCTCATTCTTGTTTTCGTGTTCAGGGTAAATCACCCACCAGTCCGAGTCCTCCGGCAAATGTCAACTCAAAACCATGTCAACAAACTTTTCTCACCGTGATCCTCGTACATTCCTTGATCCCCTCGCAATCATCGGGTCAGTCTGTTCGTTGTGTTGTTGACATCAGTCGCCTGTTCTGTCATCGATGTCAATCAGAGAGTAGCGCAAATCATTCTTTCCTTCATTTAGTCTTTTGATCTTTCTTTCTTAGGTATAGCTCACCATCAACCCAATCATCTGCGCTCCCTATTTTGGGTATTTGATTGACATCTGATCGACGTCACCTCTCAACCTCGGTACTTTGGGGCAACCCGACCCTCACACGCTCTTTAACAAGACATACGCTCTTTCCGATAACCATACACAATCTTATAAACCACTCTCGTAACCTCCCGCTTTGCGCTTTGAAATTATCTCCTCGACAACGAAATAATCAGACTAAACAATGAAATCATCGATTCTCCTATCCCTTACCCTCGCTCTTGTCGGGGTGAACGTAGATGCGTTCAACTTGGCCGATGTGAAGAAGACTACTTCTGGGTAAGTCGACCAAGATCTGACTGATCACACACACAGGCCCAACTGATATTTCGTATCTGTCATCTCATGTCATTAGGTCAATCGTCCCTGGTCGATACATTGTCGAATTCGATTCCAATGCTCATCTAACTTCGTCAGGATTGAAAAGAGAGGCCAAATCACCTCATGAGGCGATTTATGGTCAATTGAAAGAGAGAAATACAGCTTATACGGTCCATCAGGAATATTCCAATGATCTCTTCTTCGGTGCTAGTATCACATTGGATACGGATTCGGTATGTCTCTTCACATTCATAAAACAATAAAAGACGCTGGACTGAATTGATTGTCATATCTCATCGTATAGGACTTGGCCAACCTCTTGTCCGTAGACGGTATAATCGATTTCAGACAAGTTCACTTACTCAACTTACCTGCTCAACCCGTTACTGCCCAATCCTATCAATGGTCCGTCGCTACCGGACTGAGGAACTCTTCTGCTCAAGCATACTCTTCTTCTTCTACCTCTACATCTGCCAAGGTTACTACTACGACCTCCTGCACAGGCAAAGGACGTAATCAGAAATGTACCACTTCAACCGTCACTTCAACTCCGTCTGCTACTCCTTCTTCGTCATCTACAGCCAACAAAGGGTTCTCAGTCTTATCTCAGATCGGAGCTGAGTCAGTCCATGCATCAGGAAACAAAGGTAAAGGTGTTAAAGTCGCTATCATCGATAGTGGAGTGGATTACACTCGTGAACCCCTAGGAGGATGTTATGGTTCAGGATGTAAGGTTGTAGGAGGATACGATTTCGTTGGTGATTCATTTGATGGCTCCAATGACCCTGTACCAGACAATGATCCTTTCGATAACTGTTATTCCCATGGAACTATAACTGCTGGTCTCATCGGTGCCAATGCCAACCAATATGGTGTGACCGGTGTAGCGCCCGAAGCGAGTTTGTACCAGTACAGAGTATTTGGATGTAATGGTGCGACGACGGATGATATTGTTTTACAAGCTATGCAAAGAGCTTATGATGATGGAGTGGATGTAATCAATCTTAGTGTTGGTGAGTTGAGGTTTTTCATTCTCATATGGGTCTATTCCTTGAATTACCCATGTATCCTTTACTTTTTTCTTGATAAAGGAATACAATGCTAACATGAACCTCTTCCTAGGTGAAACCTCCGGATGGACTGAAAGCATGTTATCAGTCTTTGCCAGTCGACTTAGCGCTGCCGGTGTCGTCCTTGCCATCTCAGCAGGTAACCAAGGTCAAGTCGGTGCTTTCTACTCTTATTCCCCTGGAGCCGGTTTGGGAGTAATCAACGTCGGTTCAAGTGATAACGCCTTTTACCCATCACAACTTGCCACGGTGTCCACCGGCTATGGTCCAATCCCATACTACAACTACAAGTCTTTCACTGCCGGTACATACCCTTTGTACGCTTTCACCACGGACCCATCTGTAGCTGCTGATGGATGCACGATCCCCGACGGTACGCCCAATTTGAGTGGTTATGTCACATTAGTCAGAAGAGGTGGTTGTTCTTTAGAACAAAAAGCGAAGAACATCTACTATCAAGGTGGACGACAAATGTTCCTCATCAACACTGCCAATACTGTTCCTCTCTATCAGAATTTCCCATTGGATTTCGGAATGATCAGTTTAGAAGATGGTAATTACCTTTTATCACAGATCACCAACCACACCTCGACGAATACTACTGTAACATTCACTTTCAACCCTTACCAGTCACCCAACACATTCACTGGAAATATCACTTCGTATTTCAGTGAGATCGGGCCCACCAACGATTTATTCTTGGCCCCTTCGATCGTAGCTCCTGGAACCAACATGGTCGTGATCTTACCTGCGACCATGTCCAATTGGTCCATCGTCGATGGAACTTCGTACTCCGCCCCGTTAGTAGCAGGATCTTCAGCATTGTACATCGCTTCTAAAGGCAATAACAACGTTTCCCCTGATAAGGTGAAAAATGCTTTACAATCAACTGCCGATTCACTCAAGACGTCCGTATCGGACAGTACAATTGCCAATGTCGCTGTGCAAGGTGCTGGTAAACTCAATATCGCTCAGGCCATCAGTCCCAATGTGGTTGTATCCCCTTCAGAAATCTTGTTGAATGATACCAACTATTTCGCGGGTACTCAGTACTTGACGTTGACCAACCCCTCGAACAAGATTGTGAAGTACAAATTGTCAAACGTACCTGCTGGTACAGCTTTGGCTTACAGATCAGTGAGTAGTATCTGTCCTCACCCAGCAAACGAGGGAGTAAGGCTAATATGACTTGCGTCTTGAAAAGGGCATGAACCAATCCAATGATCAACCTGTTCCTCAAGTTTCTGCTCAAGCCACCGTCAAATTCTCTCAATCATCCGTCACCCTCCTTCCCAAAACCACCTGGGTGGTGATCATGCAATTTACTGCACCTACCGGACTGGACGCCAAGCAATTCCCAATCTACTCTGGATACATCCAAGTTTCAAGTGATAACAGTGATAACAACGCTCAAGTACCTTATTTGGGTGTAGCAGCGAAAATGAGAGATATGCCCGTATTGGATCCCACGGCCGATTACCTAGGTATCAACTCGCCCACAATCTTGAATGAGAGCGGTTCAGTCCAATCTTCGACTGGACATTCTTATACTTTCCAAAATGATTCGTATCCTACGGTGATATATAGGTTGGTCGGTGGTACGCCTTTATTGTTGATTGACTTGGTCAGTGCCAATGCCAGTTTGGGATTCACACCCAACTACAATTCAAAGAGATCTGAATCTTCGATTCAACCAGAGATATACAAGAGATTGGTAGAAGAAAGGAAGATCAACTCGATCTCATCATCATTACAATCCGAAATTGCCAATTGGAAATCGACCAAAACTCAATCGCTCATCTCGTTATATTGTCAATTGACGAATTTCAAAGGTAAAGGATGTTCATCTTACCAATCTGGTAAATCCAATACGTTCGCCAAAGTACCCATATTAGGTAACTTGTTTGAAAATGATTATATCCCAAGATCGACCGATAATGTTGATGGTCAAGGAAATGATTATTCTACATTTGCTTTGGAACAGGCCAAGTTTGCCAACGGGACGAGTATCCCTAATGGAACTTACAAATGTGAGTTGTCTATACGAAATTTACTTGAAAAACGCGTATGTCATTTATGGAAGAATATAAGCTGATGCGACTTTGTTGTTTTGTTTGATAGTCTTGATGAGAGCTTTACATATCACTGGTGATCGAACTAAAGAATCAGATTATGAAGCTTGTAAGTTTTCACGATCATCTAAGTTGAAATTATATCGTGGCGCTGATCATATCATGTAATCCTGTAAATTTGATCAACAGGGTTATCGGCACCATTCACCATCGCTCAATAATCAATGATCTTTCATGGATAACAACACATATAATCTTGATCTCATCTTATTAAGCTCTTGATATCTACAAATACAATAAACCAACGGATGGACTTTTTTCTTCATTACCTCCTTTAATCTATTGTGCTTTGCTTCATTCTCTATAAGATCGTTGGTTTTCGGTTTTTCGGTTTTCGATTTGACTTAAGCTTGCCCCATCTTCAAACTCCAGATATATATCAAAAATAAACATGCAAAATCAATCAAGTGAACATGAACATGTGATGAGCATCAATTCATGACTAATGCTCGTCTTTGTAATGTCATATCTCCCAAGTGAAGATACATTCACATTTCTGGTTTTTCACATACAAAGATCTCAGTACGATATATTTTCTGTACAAGTCATATCCATCCATTTTACTTTTCTCCATCATTTCTCATCAAATCACTCTGAATTCATTTGATGACTCGTCAATGATCACCGATTTATCAATCCCAAATCCTATCCCATCGGACTGTCTAACCAATACAAAAGGTAATGATACCTTCAATCGCGATCTATCTATATCTGCCCCATCGGATTGAGATCTGGGTGAAAGATGTAATTTGATGGTATTGTTCTCCCCCAAGTTATGATGACCATCACTGATCGTCCTGTGCGTCGGATCTTGAAGCGTACCATGAGAATCAGACTGGGTATGCGTATAACCTCGCGCACCTTCAGATAGAGAGGGATCAATGATCATCCCATCTCCATCAGTGGTACCCTGAACTTGATGTAAATCTGACAAAGTCGAAGACGAGACGAATGGACCTAGGTCATTCAACGTACTGGTCATTTCTAATGCAGTAGCGATAGATAGATCGTCAAGTTTATCAGGAGGATGAGATTGATCTTCAGGATTGAACCATGATGGATCCAGCTTGGATTCATTTGCCAAAAATTCTGTGTCGGGTATATTGGTATCTTTCAACTTGTTTTCAGATCTTTCATCTTGAACATGGGTCTGACTATGTATTTGGTCTTGATCATCTTCAATAGTAGTCAAATCATCTTGAACTGTTGGTTCTGTTCCCTCAATACCCTCCTGACCCTTGCTAGATTCATCCCCATCTGCCTCCTTACTCATCGCTGAAAGATCTTTTACAACTGTCCTGATCTCCTCTATATCAGGCAAGTACACTCGGACGATCACATGATTTTCATCCGCAGGGAAGGATGAAACCACTTTCTCCTCGTCATCTAGATTTCCCTCAATGGGGGAATAAGGTATAGCAGCGGTAGGTGTATTCTTGTGAGAGGTGGATCTCCAACAGGTCACGAACAACGGTCCAATAGGTCCCAAGTATACTTCCAATGGTTCGTCTATGGCTCCAGGCGGATTGATGGAAGATGGGAAATGGAATCGAGATAAGGTTAAATCGAGTGTGTTGTTTTGAGGATCAAATGTTGGCGAGACCAATGTTTTAGGCAATGGATTGATTGATTTGAGAGTCTCGACAGACGTAGAATCGGTCTGATATATAGCTTGAGATGAACATGCTATCGTAAAGCAATCAATATCTGCTCTCCCCTCGACCTTTACAGCAGTTGAGAAGGATTGACAATCATGATCACTCACCGACACCACCTATAATCCATGACATCCAATCTTCCACTTTCTCTACCCTCACCCTCTCCTCTGACTGTTGAACAATCTCACTGATACTAGCTTCGACCCACGATAAAATAGTTTGTAACCCTCCATCTTCATCTTCTGCCAACACTGCAGCAGCCAACGCGTTCCTCTTTGTCTTTTTCTTCTTCTTTGGCGGTTCTCCTTTCTCCGTCACCTCTTTTTCCGGTAACGATTGCGGTTCTATACCATCCAAAGTTTCAGGAATGGTTCCACTATCATCGTGTGTAGACGACGTTGACATCGGTAATGGTCGTTTCTTATCCCTGTTCAAGGTGGGCTTCGCCCGTCCCGATCGTCCATCTATCAATTCCCCGCCACCCAATCTCGCACCAGGTGCAGAAAGGTAATTCCTCTCCCCATTCTCACTCAGATAATCGGATCCATCCGTATTGAGCCTTATCAAACCGATCCTTTGCAATTCGCTAATTGGATGTCCATCCGTTTCACCAGTCATCTTATGTTCACTACTTTCGATTTTCACTATTCTTACTGGATCACTTTTCATACCACTTTGCAGATCTACTAATCTGACTGTTGACCCATACGTTAGAATATTCGGGTTACTGACATCTGCCTCTACCTCAGTACGAGATTGACGTTGAGGCTGAGGTTGAGCTTGGTTTCGAATTTTGGATTTCTTCTCTACAGCCGGAGGTAAAGCTCGTTTAATGATCTCGAATCTGAAGGGTGTCCATTTCCCAGTTTTTGAAGTTAACTTGCCTTCAGCCTCACTTCCTGCACACTCCAATTTCATATATTTAGTTCGGACCGTCTGAGCATGGATCCTAGTCCAAAGTGCAAAAGATGAATTGATAGAGAAACAACTGGTCATCGAACGTGCCTTTGCTGTCTTCTGAGATGGTTTGGAGACTAGTTTGAGTGGTGTAGATAGGAATGTAAAGTAAGGTGTCGACACTGGCTTTATGGAATACCGAGTATCTTCGTTCGAAGGATCCCTACCGGTTGTGGTTTGTTGATTGCTGTCTTCAAGGACTGTTTCCATTTCAGGTGGATTGATTGATATGTTATTTTGCGAGTGAGGAGGATGTTCCTGTAAAGTCTGTTTATCAGTTTCATCGTTGGTGTTTTGAACAGCTTCCACCAAAGGTTGTAGGACTTCTATGGAAGAGGGATCCAACACCTCTGAGAGTGAAGTGGAATGATCTATATGTAAGTCAGGGAATGGTCCTGATCCTTCTTCTTCCTGTTGACGCTGTTCTTGTTGTTCTTGAAGATCTTGCTGTCGGACCTCTTCTGATTGATTACCTTCAGCTCCGATACCTGCTTCAAGCAACTGAATATCATGTGTGATGGGGAATTGAGATCCGGTGTCGACTTTCAATTCCAGATGGAATTCCTTATTCTTTCCAACCTCTTCACCAATCCACAACCCGGGGAAATTCAACCCATCTCCTAGTAAAAACTCCCTATCTTTCCCTTCCACATTACTTCGTGATCTAGGTAGAGTAGCTCCGAAACCTGCATTACGAGCAGCATAGATTAATTCACGTTGATGGCTTGACTTTTCGGTTTTCTTGCTTCTATTCTTGGTTGCACTTTCCGTGCTGTCTTCCGTATGGATTCCGGCGACACCAGGTGTGCCAGAGAGGTTTAGTAGAGGTCCGGGTAATGATGGAGCGATGAGATGGGTCTGACTACTTGATGTACTTGCTGAAGGAGAGGTCGTCGAGAGCGTTACCGAAGTGATGAAAGAGAGGATGGGACCGGATACACACAGTTTAGGGGGAGGCGCGAGTATCCTACAGAAGGATTTCATGAGCTTGAACCATAAGGATCGGTATACGAAGGAGAAACTCGCCTCCTTTCTTTCCCGTAACTCTTCTGGCCCGCTGTAGGATGCCATATCTCAACGGTGGCGGTGGTGTTGTTGCTACCTTTCTGATGTATGATCTGTTCAGAGAGGACTTTGGATATCTCCTTCTGACGTGGAGTGGGTGAACCATTCTGGCGGATTCGTCTAGTAGACTTGTTGATAGTCTGTACATTCTCCATCAGCTGATAAGATCATGGAGGATGGACCCACCTGTACTGCGCTGGCGCTGGCCAGAGTTCCATTCAGCGGCTGATCAACATTGGAGGTTTGAGGTTGTTCCCTCGCTGCAGACAGATCGGTAGGATGGACATAGTCTGTCGATCCTGCTATGGCGTTGATGAGCAGGTCGAAGGGAGTAGCAGACGGTCCATCTGCTTCTTCTTGTGACATGTTTTGTTTTTGATTGCTACGAATGGACCTGTAAAGTGGAGAGGGGAGGGGAGGGATGGGGTTTAATATTCCCACGGTGAATTGAAGATCGAGGAGATAAGTTAGGTGTGAGTGCTCATCCAAGTGATTTCCCACGAATGAAGGGATTTCAAATGGAAAACTGATGACGTGGAACATTCCCCGGTGTACAGTCAAATTTTCTATACCACTAGACCAAGTCGTGCATGCAAGTACCAAGCATATGGACGCGAGCAGGCAGGGCAGATGTAACGTATGCATGACATGCAGAATAAGAGAGATATACGACCATGGCTTTACGAAATGAGATATATGCAACGGTGAGATACCCACGAAGCAGATAGGGGAGTAGGAGCAGACTAAGGTCCCTCAGTAAACTGTCAAACAGGCCAGTACTCGACAATGACCAGCACATTTGCTTTTTTAGGGCAAAGCGACTTGGGTCTCCGAGCTTGACTCTATAGTTGTTGGCAATTCTCATCATAGGGGAAAAGAGTAGAGGGGGTTAAATTAGGAGAAGGGGATCAGGCGAATAAGAAGGAAAGAGGAGAAACCTATCTGCAAAATCCAGACGAGCTTCTCCCCGATGCACCTTATACTCTTGATCCGCCGAAGAAGAGGAAAATGATGGCACCTTCCGATTGACGATGTCATACAATATAAATAAATGTTGACAAGGAGAAGAAGAGGGAAAAAGAAAGAAAGAGGGCATGCATCCGCTTCAACTTGACAAGGGCCAATTTACCCATTGAGTGGTCAATCTGATGCGGCAGTAAGTCCACGTCATGATTTTGATATCACTGGGTGTAATTCCACCTCCACCCAAGTCCACTCTATTATTTTGATTTTTCAGAAATTTATGACTGCACAAGTTCACCGATGATCATCCTGTTTCATCATACTTGGCAGTACAGCAATCACCATGTCAGACCCACGATTCGCCCGACTGAAGACCGATCCACGATTCAGACGACCCAAGCAGAAGAACCTCAAAGTCGAGATCGATGAGAGGTTCAAGGATGTATTGGAATCTGAAGAGTTCGGTGGGAAGGGTAAAGGTAAAGGTAGAGCTTCAGGTGAGTTCTCCGCGCTGCCGCATCATCCAGCTTTCAGTCGCGGGTCAACAGGAGAATCGATGTGACTTTCTATATCTTTCCATAGGTCGAGTGGATAAACGAGGTAGACCATTGGCCAGCTCACACCATCAAGATCAACTAAAACGTTTCTATCGATTACGTTCGCCTGAGCAAGGCGAGGAGGAACAGGATGGGCAGGGCGGATTCGTAGATTATGCTCGAGGTGAGGGAGCCTTGGAATCTTCTGGATCTGAGGATGAAGATGAGGGCTCAGAGGACGATATAGAAGAAGAAGAACTGGAAGTTGGTGGAAAGAGAAAATCAAAGTTACCTGGTTACATCTCTCAATCCGAGTCCGAGTCCGAGTCGGAATCTGAACCAGCATCTGAAGATGAAGATCATCTGAAGGTTGATTTATCAGAAGATGAACAACCCATTTCAGCATTTCCACCCGAGGATGGTCAATATCAAGAAGAGGAAGAGGAGGAGGAAGAGTCTGTACCATTTACGAAGAGAATTGCAGCAGTCAATCTAGATTGGGATAACCTCCAAGCACGAGATTTGTTTTCAGTGTTTAATTCTTTCCTGAAAAATGCTGGTGCAAGTAGTACTGGTAGTAGCAGTAAAGATGGCGAGCTGGGAAAACTGTTAAGTGTCAAGATATATCCTAGTGAATTCGGTAAACAGCGTATGGAGAAAGAAGAGCAGGAAGGTCCAGGCGGTGGAATATTCGTCAGCAAACATAAGGATAGTAAGAAGAAGAACAAAGGTCCTAAAGAGGCTATAGTGCCCAAGAAACGAGCAGAAGAAAGCGAGGAAGACGATCAGAAGGGTAGCGAAGAAGAAGAAGAAGAGGACCAGGCGGGAAGTGAAAGTGAATTTGATGATGAAGAAGATGAACAGCCGAGCGAGGCGGAAGGTGAAAACGACGATGGCGATGACGATCTCCAACCACAACGATCGCATGATCGACCTCGAGAGGAGATAGACGGTCTGGAGATCATATCGGATGGAGAGTCAGATGCTGGATCAGAGGATATTGACATGGATCAACTCCGACAATATCAACTGGAGAGATTAAGGTAAGTCTTGTGTCTCAAGCCTTGTCGGTTCATATCTGAAGAGCTAGTCGTCCATAGAGAGATTGAGCTTACCTTTCATCTTTTGATTCACATTCGGTTCTATAGATACTTTTACGCCATTGCTACCTTCTCCACCGTCGCTGCTGCGGAACACGTCATGGATGAGTGTAATGGTACTGAATTCGAGCGTACAGCGAATATTATGGATCTCAGTTATGTCCCCGAGGAGATGGAATTTGCAGATGATGAGATCAGGTGAGTTCTGACCTTGATTATCTCATCTGTTTCTCATTTTGAGCTTCAGCTGATGAGGAGATGCCTCGACAACAGAGACGAGGCGAATAAAGAAGCTAAAGGATACAGGGGCAATGATTTCGTTACCGATGTGAGTCCAGCTAAATCGACCGCGTTCATTTTAGCTAATATTCAAAATATACATAGGCACTACGTCATTCCAAAGTGAAATTAACATGGGATCAAGATGATCCCAATCGAGTCAAGATGACTAGAAGAACATTGACTAGAGAAGAGATCGAAGAACAGGACTTCAACAATCTAGTAGCCGGATCAGGTAGTGAAGCCTCACTCTCGTCTGAAGATGAGGATGATGATGATCAAGAAGAAGGAGCGAAGCAAACAAAGAAGATAAAGGGGAAAGGAAAAGATAAGAAAAGTAAGAAAGAACGTACGGAAAAACTACGAAACTTGTTGTTGGCAGGTAACGATGAAGATGGAGATATATGGGGTAAAGCTGGAACTTCATTTGCAGATATGATCGAAGAACCCAAAAACAAAGGCAAAAAGAAGGAAAGCGAAATGGAAATTACATTCAAACCTGCCTTGAGTACTGGTTTGGGAGGAAAAGAAGTGGACGAAGAGAATATGACTACGTTGGAGAGATATCAGATGAGAATGAAAGAGAAAAAAAATAGGAAGAAGGAGAAGATGGAGTTGAAGAGAGCTACCAAAGCGCTCAACAATGATGATTCCGACGATTCCGAAAAAGGTGAAGGACAAGGACGAGATGAATTCTTCGGAAGTGATAGTGGTGATGAGGATGAGGAGGATGACCAAGATGTTGAGATTGAATTTGAGAAACCCAAAGCAACCAGTAAAGGGAAATCCAAAATCAACGGGAAAGATAAAAATCAACATAAATTTAAATCTGAAGATGATGATGACCAGGATGAAGATATCTCAGCATTGGTCGGGACATCTTCTAAACCAGATACCAACTTCTCTATGAAAGATATTATGAAATCCGAGAAAGATTCGAAGAAACGACGTCGAAGAAGAGGTACCAAAAAAGCAGAGCAAGGTGAAGAAGAAGAGAAGGAATTGGGACCTGAAGGATGGAAGATCAACGTTTCTGATCCTAGATTTAAAGCGATTCACGAAGATGCCGAATTCGCCATTGATCCAAGTAATCCACAGTGAGTCAATCGTTTTTGTTTACGTAGGATTGATAATGAAACTCGACCAACCCTTCTCCTTCTTTGTGGGATGGATCATGATGCTAATTATCCATTAACCTCTCTTCAGCTACACCAAAACCAAAGCGATGCAAGACCTCTTGTCTCACCGAACGAAAATACGTCAAAATAGGAAATACAACGAGAATGACGAAGGTAGATCTTCAGCTTCCGGAGTCAAGAGGACTTTACCTGGAGAGAGCAACACGGATAATGGCGGCAATGAGAAGGATTTGTCGCAGTTGGTTAAGAGCGTTAAGAGGCAAATGGAGAGAGAGGGGAACAACAAGAAGAGAAGGAGACATAGAAAGTAAGATTGAGGAGACTGAGCTGAGGCTGTATTGGAAAGAGTATCGCTACTATGCTCGGACTCAGGAGTCTTGCAGGGGATGAGGCCTGTTTCATTGCGATGAGATGTTACCATGACTTGTATGCATTTTCGAATAATTGTTTCGTAACCTTATGCATTATATCATCCGATCAAAACTGTAGATCTGAGATTTTAAGAAAATGATTGATTTGCACGAATCTCATATATTTACTGATTAATCATACAATTTTCTACCTTCAAACTAAACATGGACTAAATACTTCTGCCCCACAAACATCTACTTGTATTTCAACCCTTTACTGCCCTTCAGGCTGTTGGAACACATCGACATATCTATTCCTCGCTCCCTTCTTCGCAGCAGCCGAAGCAGGTCTTTTACTAGGTGGTCTACTTAGCAAATCATCTATAGAAGGGGTTGTACCGCTATTAGTCCTTGAAGGCGGTACACTCGATCCAGCACTACTGGGTGGTTTGCGTGGACCACCTGCGCCAGCGAAGCTTGGAGGGCCAGATGACGGTGGGAGTGGAGGTGCAGAAGGTAGATCAGATGCGGTGAGACTTTCATTCAAGGACGATTTCATTCTCTTTATACTTCCATCTGGACCTTCGGCGAATCCCGTACCCATCGGCTTACCGATAGGTGGTCCAGATACGGGTGGTCGATGTCCTGGTGGAGGAGTAGCTGACATCGCTCTGCTGTTCGCACCATTATCAGGTCGAGCGGATCGGGATGGTGAGGTAGTTTGAGCCCTCGGTGGAGGGGGTGGTGCAGATGGTCCTGCAGATTCAGGTTTGGCCTGAATGAAGCATAGAGCAATATTATCAGTACCATGCTTCTGTTAGCTGATGGAGTCGCACTTACCCCTTTGACAACCCATCGTTTCAATTCAGGATCAAAGATCATAGAACTCTCTTCGCCTAAGTTCGCTTTGACCGGTCCGCTTGGTTCACCTTCCTTCTTTCCGCCCCAGATCCTTCCTAGCCATGATGACTTGTGCTCCGCTGAACAATCATTGCATCAAATTAGGTCCCATGTCCAATGCACCGCACCGGGTCCACGACTGGGTACTCACGTTTAGCAGGGGGAGGATCATTCTTCTTCGGCTCAGGCTTATTATCTTTCACATCTGGTGCTTTCCCTTTCCCTTTCTTATCATCATCCTCTTCACCCGTGGCTGGAGGTTTAGGCGTTCGATCTCTTGATAAAGCAGAATTACCGAATCCTAGATCATCTTGGTCATCTTCCTCATATGCAGATTTATTTTTTGACGGTTGATAATTCGATGAAGGTGGCGCGGGGGCTGGGGAAGGACCGAGATTGAGCTGAGCCATCGGGTTGATGAAATCACTATCATCGCCGTACGCATGGGGCGTTTCCGATCCACCTTGATCATTGTTATTACCTGTCCAAGGTGAATATCCACCCGCATTATCATGTTGAGTGTACTTATCACCACCGTAGGATGAAGAAGAAGAACTTCCCCCATATGACGGTATGTTGGGCTGTTGTCCCCACTGAGGCGTCATCTGCAAAGCGGGCGAAGTACTTCTCGAAACGCTAGTAACTCCCAGATAACCATTACCGTTATTGGAGAGATCTGCGATCGAGGTACTTCTTGAAGGTGCACCGCTGGTACCTGCGGAGATCGAACTGAACTGCGAGAATGGCCCAGCGGCTTTACCACTTTGAGCAGTGGGCTTGGGCGCGGACCCATCACCTTCTTCGCCAGCTATGAATTTGGTAAGCCGACCTTCTATCCATGAACCTAGCTTGTCAAATCCTGGTTTAGCCGCCTTTCGCCCAGATCCAAGAGCATTGGGAGGATCGATCGATGGTTGTCCTGTCAACCTTTCCAGGAGGTCTTCCAAACTTGCTGCATATGCTGGGGAAAGGAAAGATGGAAGGTTCTTGTTGATCTTAGACCCGGCTTCGATAGCAGTACAGTATCTATAGGCAGTACGTTCGTTAGTGGATGGATTGAATACACAAATAGCGAATTACTTACTTTTGTGCTAGCTCGGCCTCGCCCAATTCAGCTAACCTCCAAGCTCTAGCCAGCTTGTACGGTAATAATTGCGGCAACGCTGCAAAGTGGGCTTCTTGACCCTTTGGGGTTGGCACAAGACTTCTCGCGTATTCTGCTATCTCCGCAAAGACGATCGCCTCTTCGTCTCGGACATTATGAGTAAGCGTGATTGATCGTTCATACGCTACGGGAGTGAGGTCAAAGAATGGAGATAAGGGGGATAAGAGGAAGCTGGTGGTAGGTCCCTAAGGTCAGCTTGTGTAGAGACATGACAGAAGACTAGCATCTTACCAAGCATGAGCGGCATTTACCAATCCCATCGAAAGGAATTTGGAACCCAATTCGTCGAGACAAGCAAGTTCAGTCGGTTTAGCATTGAACAATACTGACCCTATGACTTCGCGCCATTGATCGTTTGAGGGATCGTCAGTGATTGTAGCGGCTTTGACAAGCTCGTCCACTATATATACAAACAAGTTGGGCATCAGCTCAAGCTTTGGTATATACACGATCCTGCAACGTACCGATTGAAGGGTTGACACCTCCAGATAGTAAGTAGGAAGCCTTGATCCCTGCTGTGCCTTGGGGCCGTTCGCCTACTTCTGAGGCTGTGAATCTAGTCACAATCTCCCTCCATAAATCCACATCGACATTACTGCTGATGACCAATGCGTGCGACCATAATCCTTGATCCGCGGCATATAGCGCAGCATCTCGTTTGTTTCCTTGGGCCAGAAGGCTTGATATACGAGTCAATTGTGCCGCACTAGCAGCTGCAGGAGCAGCGGAAGATGTCGATGATACTGGGGGATAGAGAGAAGAGCTGAAGTTCCCAGCTGAGACTGTACCAACAGGTGCGGTTGAGATGGCGGATAGAGTTGGATTTGCCAAAGCTTCGCGCAATGCCTCTTCGACTTCCGGACTGATCGAAGGCATGCATTAGCCGAGTAGCCCTCTCGAGATGCTATTTCTATGTATAGGTCACTCACGTTCCCGCCAGTTTACCTTCTCCGATCACCAGAGCCTTCAGCGCCTTGATCAATACCAACCTGCCCTCTTCTTCCCTTCTTGCTTTGTTGGCTGAAGATTTGAGATACGGTAAGCCCTTTCCAATTTCCTCAGCTCTAGCATTCAGGTATTCCAGCACCGCTTCCCGTTTTTTCTTATCACCTGCGACACCCTTAGGAGTGGAGGGGTCAAAGACCAAGGGACCAGGGAAAGAGGTCTGATCACTCTTCAGCGCGGCAGGAGCAGCCACCTCGGAAATACTTCTGATCCACAATTGACCTCTACCTGAGGCATAGCCGTATGATGGTATCCTGGAATGGCCTTTATGGAAAGTACCTGACTCTGCTGCTCCCGGGAAAGCAGTTATGAGTGTGCCACCAAACCCGAACACAGCTATAGGTGCATTACGAGCTGCCAAGGTGGTACGACCAAGTGGATCTTCGCTGACTGGCTTTTGCTCCAGCACTTGCTGTGGGATATAGGTCTCGTCGGTGGAATGTGATGGAGCATGCATAGGCTGGAAGTAGTTGTTAGTGGGTGGCGATATACCATAGCCGGCGCTGTATGCTGGAGAAGCTGTGCGAGCAGGCGGTAGAGCATAGGGATTGGTAGCCTGAGATATGCCCAAGGGCTTGGTAGCCGTGGGAGGTGAATAGATGGAGGGCTCATACGTAGTGGAAGCACGAGAGGGCTGAGACGCATGTCCAAAACCTTGGCTCTTTGTAGGTGAAATACCGGATGCCGAAGGAGCATACGGATCATTAGAGTAGTTGCCATTTTGCTGTGATGGGTTCGAATGATCGTCATTCAGATCGATGACTCCTGGTGTGGGTTCATAAGAAGCATAATGTGAGGCTGAAGCATGGGCTCTCTTCTCCGGCGATGGCTGCGTAGGGGCGTATGGAGCATAGGGCGAGGTGGATGATTGAGCTTTCTCAGGAGAGTATTGAGTCTGTAGACCTAGCGACGATGGCGCATAAGGATCCTCCGAAGTTGTTGCTCTCGCAGGTGGCAAAGCCCTTTCATGTGAGTCCGCACGCGGCATCTGTGGTGAAGCGGGCATTCTGTATCGCTCTTGCTCTTGATGCAGACCTGGTGTAGCTTGAGCTCGTATCGGTGAGTACAGGTCCTCTACAACGTCTCCATCCTCACCATCCTCGTCGAATCTACGTGATAGCACAGGAGGAGACAGAGGCCTTTCTGATTGACTTGGGGGCGAGTCAGGGGAATGGCCTTGATGAAGTTGATAACCGCCGTGATGATTCTGATGTCCCGTGAATTCAAACGAGGATCGTCTTTGCTCATCCAGAGACGACCGACTGTGATGGACTGCGATTTGACCATGCACGTTTGGAGGAGAAAGCAGCTGTTCTACACCTAGAGATAGGGTGCTGGAAGGTGATGAACGCATACGCTGGTTGACATCCGGTCGAGAAGGAGGTCGAGCGGCAAACATGGGTGAAGCCTGACGAGAAGGGGGACCTCTACTCAGCGGTCTAGGGGGCCCATAGGTAGATCCACTGGTTTCGGGTGGCGGAGCGAACTTGGGAGGATGTGGTGCTGGCGGTGGAGGGGAAGCGTAAGTATGGTGAGAGACTGCGCTGGTCGTTCTGGAAGGCGCCCTGAAAGATGGTTCAGGTAGAGGAGGATCAAAGGCTGAGGGAGGAGGTCGATGCAGAGGTTCCTTAGGTGAGTGATCTTTGTTGAAATCTACTGAGCGTTGACCATAGGAGACAGACGGAGGTCTAGGCGGTGCATCGTATGCAGACATGTGGTTTTGCTGGAAGGTCGCGCTGTGTTCATCTCGTTGGTTGGGTATAGGGGGAGCAGCAGATTCTGGCCCTCGACTCAGCGGTCTTTCCTCGGGTTTAGTCCGTTTGGGTGGCCCAAATGGTGGGGGCGGAGGCGTCGAGGTAGCCTGAGGTGGTGTGGAGTGGGGTATACCGAATGAAGGCGATGCTGCCGCAGATGGTGCTCGAACAAAGCTTTTCTGGGGCTTCAAAAAAGGTGGATCGTAAGCATTTGAAGTCATTCGTTGGACCGGTGGCTTGGACGAAACAGACTTTGAGATAATTGATGGAGCTTGAGGGGTGTTAGCAGGTACAGCGGGGGCAGGGTTGTATGGGTGAGCCGACGTGTTGGCAGCAGGAGCATATGGGTTGGGAGGCGCTTGAGCCGTGGGGGCATAAGGATTAGGCTGTTGCTGGTGAGCTGGAGCATATGCATTGTAGGGCGGTTGAGTCGAGGTCTGTGGATTATACGGAGTATAGCTTGAAGAAGAGCTGAACGGAGCTGTACTTGATACACCGGAATAAGGCTCATAGCCTGAGGAAGAGCTCGTATATTGTGAAGAGCCGGTCATTGGATAAGCTGTGGATGCGCCAGACTGTTGCGCTGTCGAAGGTGCGTATGGATCGAAAGAGTTACTGGTGAGCTTCGATGGGGTTTCTGGCTGAGGGGTACGGCGAGCCGCATTCTCTGATGCACCAGCCTGAAGGGCAGGGCTGTATGGAGCAATGGGCGTTTGATCTGGTAGACGGAAACTAAGGTCAGATAACAATGTCGGACAAAATTAGCCGACGAAAACTCACTTTGCCCAGAAGTTTGTTTATCTGCCGTAGTATCTGCCTCTTCGCCCCATGATCCTTGACCTAACATCGTTTGCCTAACTTGCTCCTTCTCTTCATCAGTATACCAGTGCCATTCTCCACTTTCATCATACCATCCTTGAGGTATCTCAAAGTCTAATAGCTCATGTCCATCATCCTCCTTCTTCGCTTGCTGACTATGACTTTCGTCGTTTTCCTTTCGATCGTCATCTAAAATCTGTATCGAGTCGTCGAAAGTTGTATCGCCTAGCCAATTGCTAGCATCAGAGAACATACTCTGGAAAGAGGTATCACCAGCAGCATCGATGCCCAAGCCCGTTGGTCGAGTATCTGCTTGAGAATGTTCAATGGACAGACTTGGCACGGTAGAAGGTGATGCAGGCCTCGACGTTGTTTCCATATCACCGGAGGATGTCGGTTCAGCATCATTGGCTGAATCTTGTGGAACGAGATCGGCGAAGGAGTCGGTTGGATCGTCGGTGAAGAGTGCGGATGCAGCGATGGGAACCTGCAGAATACCACTTTGTCCATCACTCTGATGCTGTAGATCTTCGGCGCCGTTATCGTTTGGTGACCCTGCTTGAACAGGGTTGAGGTCTGATGGAGATTCTTGAGCGATCTTTCTGGTCTCGTCACCTGTGGACAAAGGCACTTGGGTATCTAAGTCCTTTTCCGCTTCGAATTCTGCTAAAAGATCACTAAAATCTTGCGCATCAATTGCCGGGTTCGATGAAGTTTCTTCAGGCTGAGGTAATGCTGGGGTCCCGTCCGTCGGTGGAACAGGGAGTTCATCGGGCGGAGGAGGTGATGGATGTTCATCTTGCAGAGGAGATATTGTTGCCGCTGATTGCGTAGCTTCAGCAAACTGCTGTTCCTCTTCCTGTGTGGGCTCTGTCCGGTCAGGCAGACTGTCCGCTATCTGTTGGAACGGGTCCTGACCCTGTCCCGTCGATCCGAGTTGAGCGAAAACGTCTCCATCGTCATGCGTGTCGTCATCATTACCGAAGAGGTCGGTGATCGTCGTTGATTGCGTTTGACTTGGTGTCGGCTTCACTGAATCTTCTTTGTCCGACATGTCGTTCCCGTTCCAATGATCTTCACACACTCGAATATCAGACTGCTAGAGATGTATGTATAGAGGGTTAATATGTCTGAGTATCTATGCTTTCGATATCGGTATGCTCAACGTTGGACATTGCATCGACGGGGGGGTTGATGATGGTGCAGTGGACATTCGCGTGGAAGCGGAATCAAATCAGATCAACATCATAAGCGTAGACGTCATCACATAATATATCAATACCAGGTACCACGTGCGCGAAGATGGGATGCCATTTTGTTGGATATCTTCCTGGACAAACACCCACTTGCTTGGGTGGTGCAATCTGGAGAATGAGAATGTGGGGCACCAGCTCCATCTATCAATACGAGTATCAAAACAGAAAAGCATCAACAAACAAATTGATCCGTGTTGAGATACGAGTACCATATCTCTCGAGTTATCTTATCAACTCACAACCCATACAACACAGATCGAACAATGCTGAGATGATCATACCATTCTTGCAAACGTCCTTCTGGCTCGTACGGAACATTCAATATGTCGCAAGTATCCCCCTCACACCTCCTATGTTACTCCTCCACCCTCCATCATTGGCACATGACGTGACTGATTTTCTTTCCATGCAAAATAGATAGCAGTGATTTTTGGTTTCACCACCATCCTATTCTCTCTCGCAGCATGGTACATCCTTAAACGATTCATACCATCACCTCTATCCTTTGTACCATTCCTAGGATCTACAGCGAAAACGAGGACTACGCGGAGAACTAGAAATGTCAAGGGCAAGGACGTCAAGCCCAGCGTAATCGAAAGAAGGCCAAATACCAGGTCTACCACCAGGACTCGCAAGTCGAATTCACGTAATGGTAATGGGACACTCTTCGAGAATTTGGGAACAGAAGTTTCGTCCACGGTAGGATCAGGCAAGCATCTGTTCCCCTGTAGGCCCATGCGATGACGTGATAAGTTGACAGATGAATCACAGCCTTGATACTCTGTTCAATCGCTTCGGGTTTGGTCTGCGTTTATTCATTGACTGAGAGAGGCTGTTATACACTTAGACATATGGGAATGTGAGTGAACCGCTTCAATATATCTTATCTCCAACAAAGCCATAAGTTATGCCGTATGCTAACTTTATGAAATTGGGCTCGATGTACGATGTAGAATAGAATGGTTACCTTGGAAAGAAGGGTTGAAATGCTACAGGACAAGATGGGATTGGTAAGTTTGCATATTCAGCTTGATCATTATAACCCATTTGTGCTATAGGCTAATGGTCTGGCCTGATCCGGTCGAGGATAGGTTCGCAGATGTGTTGGGAGAATTCATGTTGACAATTTTGCAATTACAAAACCACGAGTTCAGTCAGGGTGGCATGAAAGGCATGTAATCCACTCCAGGATATCGTAAATTATCACATATTCCGCTGAGAAGAGATGTTTTTTTGCCGACGCTTTTTCTACGATAACGTACACCTATATGAGAGAGTGCGGACGTGTAAAACAAACACCTCTACGTTCATTCTTTCATGCTAAGTTCGTCAATATGAAATTCTACTAATTTATGTATCTTTCTCTCCCTCAAGAACCAAATGATTCACTATCCTTTCTTGCTTTCTCACTTTCCTTGTTTGTATATCAAATGGTTGAAGATTGTCCATGGTTGTTCTCATGCACACGACCTAATATGATCAAATGATTTCTCCAAACCATCAGAGAGTGTCCTTCCTCCTTCATTATTATTGCCATCGTTGAAATCCCAAAAGTTCAATTAGAAATCCTCGTTACCCCAAGAAACCGTTCCATTTCTTCACATTTCTCGTTCGTGGTCTTGAAAATGTCCACGATATTCGATAAATGACCAGAGTGACCGTTTACAGTAAATCACATAAATTTGTATGGGACAAAGACGTGGGTGCCATCTTCTTTCATTATATATTGACCTTGACCTTGCCCTTGCCCTTGTCCATTCGGATTGGGATTCGGTATCGGATAATTCCCATCTTGTAGACTCATCTGATTGGAGTTCAAAGGCGGTGGACCTAGATGATTAGGCATCATATGACTACTATCATCCGTAGTAGGGGTAGTGAATATCTGATATTTCTGCTGCTGAGGTTGGAGGTTATATATCCTTGAATTCGTTGATATGGATTGACCTCCATCGCTCTGATTCGAGTTTATCCAATTATCGTAAGTCACACTTTCATCGACTGGTTCCATCAATCCTCCCGCGCCCGATGAGGAGTATGCGTTGCGTTGGTCACTAGACGCAGGAATATATCCTCTCACCAATGACATACCGGATATGTCAAAGGTAGGAGAAACGATAGGTGGGGAAGTATAGGGTGGCGAGGTTGTCGATAGGGTAGGTTCGCTATTATGTGATGATATTCGATTGTGATGACTATGGTTATGAGTGTGGTGATGATGTTGATGATGGATATGCTGGTGATGTTGCTGTTGGTAATGCTGCTGCTGCTGCTGATGATGATGATGACGATGTGCAGACTGTGAGCTTGTGGTAGACCTCGATTGCGCATCTGAAGGCAAACTAGGCTGGGTGGTATCCTGACTATCATTTGTCAATTTAGCAAGATCGGATAACACGGCTTCCCAGGTGCCATCCGTTTGAGCTTGACTGGATGCTGGTGAAGGTCGTTCTTGCCATTCTTTTCGAAGACTGAAAGCCCAACAATCTGTCAGATCATTCTTATCATGTACGACAAACAGGATGAATACACTTACTCAATTGATCGTTCCCACGCTTTGGCATGAGCCCATCTCAATTCCTATATTTATCGTCAACCAAATTATTCCGCCTGCAGCAAAAGAATACTTACGTTCAATGCCCTGATGCAGATCTGAATATCCTCGTCGGATCCTCCGGCCCTAGCCAACAGCATGGCGGTATAGTACGTTCCATCCCTTACCAGACTGGCATCCCATTCGAAAAATCTGGGTTCAAGACGGACAAGTCAGCTAAAGGGCATGACCACACATCATTACGGGCAATATGACTCACCTAGTCCCAACATGTCTTCGCACAATTTCCATTATCTGCCTAGTTTGCACATCGCATTTACTTTTGGATATGTCGAGTAGATGTTGGGCGTTGAGCAGGTCATTGTGCATGGCTTCGGGCGTAGATGGACTAGATTCAGTGATGAAAGCTGTAGTCTGAGCTTGGGCAAGCTTTGATATTCGGTCTTCGAGATTCGTTCGAATAACATTTTGAGCTTCGAACAAGAAGATCTTCCATCCATCTGCAAAGCTATCATCATCACAACGCGTCAGCTTTGCCCATTATAGGGAAGAATCGGGTGACCTACCGAATCACCTCATCTCCCTGAGCGAACGAAGGTCCGGAAGCTGACGCCTCGTATTTTAGTTGGTCGAAATCCTCCCAACATCTTTCTAAGGCTTCCCAAGCTTGCTTAACGAGATCGGCGTTAACGGCAGTCCGTCTTTTGGCTGCAGGTCCAGTTAAAGCTTTGTTGATCTTCCGACAGGCAAGAGCCAGATTGATGGGAGCGGTAGCGAATCTACTTGATAACCTGAATGCTGCTGAATCCCGAACAAGGGATCTATGGTCGATAGAATCTTGCATAGTTTCCAGATCTTCATCGTCCAGATGTAGTCGGCCGCCTTTCAGACCGGTGGTGATACCTTCATGTACGAATGCGTCTGTGAAATAGCAAACTCAGCTTCATACCTCCATGCTGGGTGGGGTAGAGGAAGAAACGTAACTCACACCAATAGATCCTGACTCTGACCCGGACCAGATCCTGTCCATCTAGATCATCGGACCCACCATTCACCCCGGCGGTACCACTGGGTTGACCATCGTAGCCCATGGCAACGAAGGAACAGAGAGTGAAGACTTGGGAAATGGCAGCTTCATACATCGACAATCTCTCGACGGGAGATGCGATACCTACATAAACTTTGTCAACATGCCGGATAGAAGGTCCAGAAGTGCAGATTCACTGACCATCTGTCAACGGTAGAACCATTAATAAGACCCTGACACCATCCCAAGTAGGTCTTCTCATCAACCCATATTCATCAATCTCTTTGAGGATAATCTCGATGACGAATTTCATTTTCTCCTTCCTCTTCTGCCTATCGTTTTCTCTGTTCATCTCTGCATCTCCTGGACCTAGTAGACTGATATCTTCCAACGGAGCACCCCCACCTTCCGGAACATCGAGTTTTCCATATTCATCAACGCCATACGAGACGGCCCAAGCGTACAGGACATGGCATAAGATAGCTCCTTCAGGCCCCATGGCGGATGCTGATGGGATAGGGTTGGAAAGATACCTTCCGATGAAATTCTGAGGATCGAGAACCGGTCCTGTACAGAATCAAGGTGACTAAAGTCAAGATCGGCCACAAGCTATCGGGGCGTAAGATTGACTCACGTTGAACTTGGAATCGTCTGAAGAACGCAGAATCGAAGAACTCTTTTGTCAGGTCAGGTATGATTCCTCCTCCATCTCTGGATTTTATCGGGCTTAGTGACATATCTGCGGTGGGTTCGCCCGTCTGATGAGCTACCGCAGCACTTGCAGCGGTTTTACCGAATAGCATTTCGATTTCTGATATCCTTTTACCTCGTCGAAGTTGCTTGGCGGCTTTCAGAGGGGCAAACTCGTCGCTGTGCATTGAAAAAGATCATTTAGTCAATACATTTTTTCCAGTAAGAGAGAAAGAGACTTGGGCGGTAGATGCTTGTGATCTAGGACTCACATGCAATTTAAACCTCTCTCTATACAGTTGGTACACGACACTTTCTTCTGCTTAGCCGCACCTTTACTCCTACTGGGTCCTACTCCATCATCTTCCATCGTTGCTTTCTCCGCTGCTTCCTGCTTATCTTTCAAGTCGCACTTGACCCTCCTATGCCTACATGCTCCACAAGCTGTGAATTGCTGTCGGGTAGTCTTCGATCCTGGTTTCTCAGATTTGCCAGAAGGTCCAGCTGAGGCATTGTTCTTCGAATTGGTGGACTGAGCTGTAGGAAGTGGCGCGGGGACGGCGGACTGCCAAACTTGGTGGTGGTCGATCGGAACGTTCGACATGACATCATGGGATGGGGGAGGTAGAGGGGGAGGGAAATAATCTTGCATGGCTGTGTTATGAGAAGATCCACTGTCCATCGGTACACCTGTAGGCGTATGTAGAGGAGGAAAGTATTCAGCCATATTGGGATTATGTGATGATCCACTTCCCGATGGCATCTCGTAAGGAGATACTATAATCGAGTGTTGCATCTGTTGATGCTGCTGCTGTTGGTGATCAAAATAATTGGGTGGAAGCTGATGTTGAGGTATCAGTACGGATGGACCATCATGTTCGATTTTCGGCTGAAAGCTCGAATCGTAAGGTTGATTCAATGTCATATTGACGGGTGGACCAGGAGGTTGATTCTCGGCAGCATAGAAGATATTGGGAGGTGGTGGAGGTGGGTAGTACCCTTGTACCTGTGGTACCTGGTCAGAATGCTGATGCTGATGGTGTTGGTGAGCATGGTGATCATGAGGCTTAGGATGAGATGGATGACCATAAGGATTTTGAGGAAGGTTGATGGGTGGTGGTCTACCTGGTTGGTTAGATCTATCCTGTTGCGGGTAGTTTGAGCCCTCGGCATGAGGGTAAGAATGGGGCATCTGTCCAATTTCCAAATCGGTCACCGTCGTCAGCAGGGATTCTTCCTACCAATTGGACATGGTAGAGACGATGAGGAGTATACGATGGAAGTTGATTGATGATGAGAAGAGATAGGAAAGACGATATTGAAATGATACCAGAATATGAACAATTTCAACTCACCTGGATCGGCCGGTATTACAAACGCAGTCTCTTCCCTGTCATTCATCACCCTTTTACAAAGATGGGATATCCTTTCAGACAATCAGACAAAGATTAGAGATCTTAATTCTGGGTACCCTTCTTGGCGCTTTGTTAGTGAGTTGAAATCGAAGCAAGGTCACAAGGTCAGGGCGACACTGTTAGCTGTCTTGTCTTGTCTTGTCCTGCCTTGCCTTGCCCTCTCCGATGAGCTATTTGTAGTTTGATAAGTCCAATTTGTAAATGGGAAGGACGGGCGAGGATGGATGATGCACACTTTGAGGACTGTGCTTTGATTGATTTTGATGGTGAGGATGGTGATGGTATGATATAAGGTGATCTAGAACGGTCTTGTAGTCGTTTAATTAAAATCCAAACCAATAAAAACCTCGTACTTGTGTTTGATGAAAGCTGATGCGTATGCTGATGCTGATGGGGGGTGATGTAAGAGACTATGCAGAATCAAGATCATATTGATTAGCTCGAGATCGTGCTTGTGCTTGTGCTGGTCACCGGCACATACACCGACATCGAGCCCTTCGTAGTCGTTGTAGACGCAAAGCAGATGAGCATGTCATATATACATTTTGTGACATACCTTTATGCCCTGACGGATGGTTCTTACAATCTGTCTGATATCTGATATTGAAACTTCTAATCTTTAATATATCGGACGAGTTCACTCCGAGATGCCCAAAGATATGGATAATATGTGTCCATCCAATTCACTTTTAAAAGTTATAATCCATGCACGCAGCCCTTTCAGCTGATGCAGTGGGGCGATGGTATGGATTGTTGAGTGGATAAGACCGAAGGGGTCGTTGATGTTGTGGAGATGCTCCGTCCGAATGTCGGGTTTGATGGCAGGGTGCCGAGGATCCAATCGCGATGACCAGGTTTCTGAATTGTATTGTTGATGCAAATGTAAATCAGAGGATGGGAGGTTGATGTGGTCAGAATGCAACAAGATGGGGGATAGATGGATAGACGGATAGATGACCGAGATGAACGCTTCGGACCCTTTTTGAGAAACCCCTTCCCAATATGTTGGAGGGTATGAAGACACGATATTGTATGAGGGTGGAGCCTATGCTTCCAAATTGATTTTCCTTTCGTCTTGTCTCCACTGACTCGATTGGATCGAGGAGCAGTAAGAGCGAGGATGGTAGTGCGAAATGGATGATCGTAATCGTAATCGCAATCGTAATCTGATGGGTGGAATGTCGATCTGATCTACTCGTATGATTTGGAATCTGACACTAATTACCATTCCCCCCCGGTCTGGCCATACCACCGATAGAACCGTTTTTTATTCTTTTTCCTTTTGGTCCTCTCCGTCAACTTCGGGGTCGGGAGATGGATTTATATCAGCAGACAATGAAAGATGATGAAAGTTCTCTTTTGTTCTCTGCTCTTCGAGATGATGATGGGCAGGGCAACAGAAATGCAACTGCTGGACTGGTACCAGATATCACTAAACTTTTAAACTATGCACAGTACTAACCGTAAGATGATCTTTCTTTTTTCCCTTCTTCCCTGTGTGCCTGTTGGTCGTTCCTATTACTGTAGAAAAGGATGTCTGGGAGAACCCTTTTCTGCACATCTCGGACATATATCGTATAACGTGGAATGGAGGCAACATCTCTCATCGCATCACCTTGTAACATAGTGGATATGTGATGGTACGTGGGAGATACCTAGGGGATGGATGCAATGATTATGAACGCCACTTATGTGTGACTCTTGTCAACACCTTCCTGCAGGAGGGGGAAATGGAGATTTACTGGTATTTGTTTCTCGGGTAAAAACATATTTAATCTTAAAATGCCAATATGTTCTTTTACGATATTAAAAAAAGCCCCTCAAAAGCTCCACTCAGCTTGAACTGCGGTTACCAGGGTCTATCAAACAGACACTTACTCACTGCTCACTTTCGTTCTTTCTCACGTTTTTACAATGGCACGCGCCTCATGCATGACTCACTCGTACCTTTGCCGGATGGAAAGCTGAAAACTGCAGTAAATCACCCTAGATATCATCTCTCTCTCTCTCTCTCTCTCTCTTGTAATCGATGATACGATACCTCGATGAAGGTAATTCATGCAATCTCACACACTGAACAGCTGACCGGAATTGTTACAGCAATACAGTCTGACTATGAGTATGGTTATCATAACCCTTACCAAACGTTTCGTTGTCGTTGTTGTTTGAAAGTGGATCAATCGCTCTTTCTCTTCAGAAAAATTAAATGAGAATGGGAAAATGGAGGCGTTTTCACCTGGCGCCATGAACTGGAATAAACACTCTTACGACGCTTTTTCGGCGATACACCCCTTCGTATCTTTCTAGCTGACAAAACCGCCTTATCACTGCCATACCAATACTGCGGTTCGGCATTTGTGACATCCCTCAGCTATAGTACTGTGCGCTGTACTGATACTGCAAGGTTTAGCATCAAGGGCTATCTATGGAGAATTACAAAGTCGCTCTCAACGGTACTGGTAGAGTATATCTGCGAAAAAGATACGAGAGACCACCGATCTGATCCAAGGAGAAAAATGCCGTTAGGTGTTCGAATCCTTACCGTAATTTCACGTTCTCTCCTACGAAGCGGAGGAATGCGCGTTTTGGTGTGATAGTCGGTGATGAAACAGACGATCAAAAGTGATCTGCATGCAATCTGCATGCATGCATGCGTCGTTGAACACGGTGATGATAACAATCTCTCAAGCTTTCAATGATACATAAATGCAGCTGCACACTTGCGCACAATGGTGTCTGCTGCTCCCACATGTGACGTCCTGTGATCAGAAAAGAAACTAAGTAATTTAGTATATGATCGGGAATGCTAAGAACTGCATAGCTTGAACACTCATGCGTTAGTTCTGTGTAGATAAATCCGTTAATTAATTCCTCTTCCTGACCGATGATGAGGCCTCTCTCTTGTCCATATGCCGATGAGCTCTCGGACGCAAATCGTGCAGCTGGATAAGGAGGCGGTAAACCACAACTTTCATCCTGCCCATGTAGAGTGGATTGCGAATGAATTTAATTTGCAAAATATGGCTATTGATCTGTCACTGTTCATTAAAAGGAAGACGATACGGCCGAAGCTAATGCTAACGACTCTTATATTCGGCTCCAGCAAATTTCGACAAGCGTATTGCTCGGCGTCACCTAGAGACACGCACGGTGGCGTTGCCACCCCCTTCCATCTTCCCTGTTTACTTTATCGTGTTGAGGACGCCGAATCGTCCACGTAGCTATCCATACCATCACTCACAATGCTGCACCATACCTTGAGCTCGTTCGATATTGACATTCGAGCATGATGTATGGCTTAGTCGTACCCAGAACCTCTTTCTGATTGATCAAGAATTGAGGGAAAGAGCTACAAACCGTATCAAACATGAAGCTGGCAATCTAGACCGAGCACAGCCCACGCCATGGCTGAAGAAGGGCTCTGACAGTAAGTAATGGACGCCATTTCCGCAGTCGTCTTGCCAAGCAGCAAGAGCTCCACTCAGGGGGTGGGTGTAGTAAACGATACCGAATAGTTCCCGTCGTAGAGAGTGCATAATGGCTGTTCAATGTTTACTGCATCCCATCTAATATGGATGGCGACTCGTCATCTGACTCAAGTTGAACACATTTGCAGTGTACTGTTCTATGCAATCACGTAGCTGGATTCTCATCCAGCAGCGCAGCTCCCTGGTGCTTGAAAGCCTCGCCACCAGTTTGGACATCTTTGATCACTCCTTCCTACAATTTCAAAGCCACACAACCAGCTTCAGCTAATTACCGTTTGCAATTCAGGTTCGACAAATGACAACATACCTCTTTCAACCGTAACAACACACCAATTATACTCAAGCTATACACATATAATGTATGAACCTATGTCAACCATCCAAATACGTGATGAAACGACAAAAGGTGTACTCACTCGGTTCCCGGGGGTCCTACCAAACTAGCGCAGATAGTTTGCATTTCCATCCGCTGAGATGATAGACTGTGGAATGGGACTTGTCCTACGGGGATGACAAGATGAGGAAATCCTCCTATACTTGCTGGAACGTATGATCCAAGGGGACTGGAAAACGGATAAGTCAGTTGAGCAATACGGAATGATAAATTATAGGAGATGTCAAGAACTGTGGTTCTCACTTGGTACGTCTGCCAAGAGGGATGGATACTTCATTTAGCTTTTGTTCGCCATAAATTGGAAGCCATTCCAAAGCAGTGAGTTCGATACATTTGCCATCACACCCGTATTACCGTACATCAGCAACCCACGTACCAACCCCATTCATTGGACAATGACCACTCACAAACAACTTGCTTCATCCACATCATTCCACTCCAACAGGTCCAAGAACCATTTACCCGCTTTTCCAAATTTTTCTTTCATCCGGCGGAACTTCTCTTCGTCCCATTCTTCCTGTTGGGCAACCTTGGACGATTCTCTTACCCGATGACCTAGGGGAGGTAATCTACCTTCATGTCGGGATTGATACCTCTCATATATACCTTTCCCGAAATCCTTCCATTGCGATCTATTCGAAAAATTTACTTAGTCAGACCACGAGATCAGAATTCAGAGAATGACTGACGCTCCGATGGCTTTTGGTATCTCATCTTCTCCTAGAATCTCAACTTTTGTAGCAACAATCTCTGAGATATTGACTTTCTTTACATTCATCTTGGCCGCTCTCAATGAGATGGACAGGGCTGACTTACTGTTAATCCAGATCGCAGGAACCTTGAAATGGCATTTGATTATTCAATTATTAGCATGATCATACTATCTTCGACTTATCGTTTCTTCTGGAAAGTGTCTACCACTTACTGGGACGTTTTGACCTTTCCGACAATGACAGCACCAGCCTCCTCATGGATCTTCAAGCTTGGAGCTGTCTCTTGCTTTTGGAATCGGCCGTTCAGATGGGCGAATACTCTACTTCCTGCTTTAGTAGGAAGACCTTCGACATCGAAGATATCTGACTCTCGTCATTAGTAACTAATTAAGCTGTAACACTAGAAATATTCGACCGCCTACCTTTGACACCCTATAGCAATCCTTGCAAGCTACCTCGACGATTCATACTGTACATTCTGGAAGGTACGACTATCATCAGATTCCCATCTCCATCCACCTTGTTCAGCATCGAATATCCTCCTAATCCATCATGCACAGCATAGCATCCCAATAAGAATGCCTTGGAAGTATCTGGATATAGACGATAGACAGGGTATAGACCGGTCTTCAAATCACCATTCTCGGTTCGATAGAGGTATGATCCGGTGATCTCCGGGAATGGCCAACCTAGCTTGCTGATTATTGAAAGAAAAGGGTTGAAGACTTTTGAGCTATGCTGATGGTCTTATCGATAATCACAAGATCAAATTGGGTAGACTGAGAAATCCATTCCAGTACTGACTCCTCAAGTACAAGACCGGTTCCGTGATTCTGTGATCGATGGACTATATTTCGCATCAAACCAGGAGACAGCACATCATCTTCATGGAGGTAAGTTCGTATCACTTTGTCCAATATCTTTCGATTTACCGGAACTCCAGGAGTAGGTGGGAGACTTATGATGGTGATGGACTGAAATTGGCTGTCGTCTTTCAGCCCCGGAATGTGGGGGAGAGTACGTAATGGATGATGATAAGGGGTGAAATAAGGCATCCCATCGATGTGATACTACATGTGGCATCTGCCGTGCATTAGCTCTCGCATGGACAAGCAGCACGCTCGACCCATCGGGAAGTCACTTACAAAAAGTTCTGGCTCCGGCTTGAAAGTACCCAAGGTAGTCTCTATTAACGACATTTTGTTTGGGGATCATGCATATATAGAATCGTCGGTAACGGATTATCGCGCTGTATGGCCGATTTGAACGAAAAGGTTCCAGTCTATGAGTAATCTATATATCATCGTTGAACGCTGATCACCTTTTGATGGGAAATGATGTCATCTTGATATAATTTGATGGTGAAAGCGGGCCATATGGACTTGTCCTCCTTTGTGCTCCCAAAGACAAGGGCCACAAGTTCATCATCAGTACAAATTATCAATGCTTACAGTACATTGAACAACTGCCAACAAAGGATGTGAGACTTCAGTTGTTCCAGTAAAAAGCAGGAAGATTGATATGGTGGCGTTAAGTCATCATCTCGTCTCTTTGCCATGAATTACGATACTACGGATAATCCGACACAAGGATCATTCATGCAGTATCGGCTTATTTATTTTAACCGCTCCTCGCCCTTCTGCCTTCGCGACTCCTTCTTGATTTACTGGCGTTACTGGACTTACCTTCTGCAGTCGTACTATCTTTGTAAATATATTTCTCTCTCCCTCTCTCCCTCATTCTTTCCGCCACTTTACTCCTCAACCCCTCACTCTGATCTTCCGAAGTAATCTCGTCCCACGTCAATCCTTGGGACTTTGTATTATTCCCTTCACCATCTACAGAATGAACATAGTACTTCGTATTTTTCTCATCACCCTTTGTACAGGTCGACGAGATAGTGATAGTATTGGTCTTTCCATCATCGTCAAAAGTGAATCTATCGACCTTCTTCAACTTTGGCGCGCCTTTTCCTTTACCCGCAGCAGCGAATTTTTCGGTATATTTTGTTGTATGCTATGTTGTCACTTGATTTGAGCTCACTCAAGCTCAACAAAGTAGGTTTGGCTCCACTGGATTCTTCTTTTCCATCTGTACTAGCGGTGGATTCGCTGATATACCATTTTCGGCGTTTATTGGAATCTCGCTGGGAAGAGGATGGCCAATAACTGATTTCGGATGTGGTACTGTCTTCAGTCTTGTAAGAGAACCTCTGTTTCGGTGAAGACCTCTTAGAAGATTTAATAGGTTTGGTACTTTCCTCTTTGGTAGTAGTGTCGGTTGCACTTGCGTCGGTATTTGTATCTGTGGCTGTGTCACTCATTTCGTTTCAATATGTTCTACTGTGCTATGTGTTTATATCAAGATGAACAAGTTGATATTTGAGGATGTATAACTTATACTGTACATACTCTCCTGGTCCGACTCTCTTACATGATCTTCCGATACAATCCAAATCGAATGCTGACTCGAATTGATCTGAATATGAAATCGACTCAATGCTCGTTCCTTTCATTCCCTACCGGGGAGACGCATAGCCACGAAAACTTCTTGTAACCCAAGAATCAACAGTGAGTTAAAAAATGTATGCTAGTATTGTACAGTGAGATGTACAAGTCAGAATAACCTTTGTTTTCTATACACAGCAGAAGGTCACTTGCGCTACCATCAGGTGGTGGGAACTGATGTCATCCATCGTTGATGGCATGAAGCATCATGTGTTCAAGGATCCATCATTCAAGCTCAGACACGTTTTGCTTTTTACGTTTCGCATGTTTTGCATACGTCCATCGAACTGACAAACTCAAGAGAAGAACGAATTATTATTCTATTATTACAATCCAATCCTACGAGAGAGAATATTGAGATTCACATTACTTTGGAGATTCTATTCTATACGAAAATTCAATCCTAACCCGACTGTATCGTTCGATATCAAAACACACAACGCAGGCCAAAGGAAAAAGTGCGAAAATAAGGTAAGAATGTAATTGTAGATAGAAATGAATATTTGAATGCAAATAAGATTGAAATGTCTGAATTTGAGTTAACAACAACAAACCGAAGCCGAATTTCGATTACTTCCCACCACTTATACTTAACAGACTTGTCATACTATTCCCGTTTCCAATACCCAAGGGACTCAGATCATTAGGTAAAGATCCAGAAACAGACGCAGACGCAGAGGCAGATAATGATGCCGTCTGATCATCATCGTTGTTCAAGAGGGACACGTCGACTGAAGATCTTCTAGCCTTCTTTCCACCGCTTGTACCATTCGTCGTCGCAGTCGTATTACCACCAGATTTTTTGCTGTTGCCACTTCCGCCGGTGTTATTGGTATTAGACCCTTTAGTATTAGTCGTAGAAGTTGATGAAGTCGATGGACCAGATACACTATTTTTACGTGATCCACCTTCGCCCTTTGGTCCTGGACCCGCTCTATTCCTATTTACCAACAGCACAAAAAAAAAACAATCAGCTTACGAGCAATTACTTTGGGACATGAAGTGAGACAACATACCTCTTCTTGATCACGTCAGTCTTCAGAGATAACGGTCTGACCACCCCGTGTAGTTTCTACATCACCCCCACACAATCAGCATCGTTATCGGCGACCTTATATTACACGATTGTTACTCACATAGAACAGTCCACAAGCATTACATAATGGTTGGCCTTCAGGATCTCTCCTCCAAAGGGGTGTATTCGTAGTCTGACAATTCGTACACATCGTAGGTGATTCACCCGTATTGATGATGGATCCAGGTCCACTCTCAGGTTCAGGTACACCATCGTCATCATTATCATCTTCTTCATGCTCTTCTCCTTCACCACCACCACCAAGATCGATTCGGTCGTTCTTGTTATTATTGTTGTGATTGTTGTTGTCCCTGTTCTTGGATTTCGATTTCGATTTGCCAAGTGAGCCACTTAACGAAGTATTCTTGTCATGGCCTTTAGTCAGTGAGCTTCCCTGACCTTGGGAGGGGATGCGCAAAGTCTGTAGATTAGGCGAACTGTTAGATCTAACAGGTCCAGATCCATTTGAAGAACCAGAAAAAGGTAAAGAAGGAGGTGGCATCGATGATTTGTCGACTGCTTTCCCACCAACGGATTTGGGTAATGGCTTGATCGTATTCCCACTTTGACTGGTGGTAGTTCCAGGAGTAGGTGCACCATTCAGACTCGAAGGAGAAATCGCATTAGGCGAAGCATCGGTATTGGCATTACCATTGGATAAAAGTTGATTCTGCAGTGCACCTAGCACCTGAGAAGGGTTGATGTGGGTAAAAGGTGAAGCAGCTGAATTGGCATTAAGGTATAAATGCATCAATTGTTGGAAATCGAATGGGTTATCGCCTCCAGGTTGTGACGATTGTGTCGGTGAACCAATATTAGGTAACGATAATCCTGCCCCTGCAATTGTAGGCTCAATTAGACCGAATGCTGAAGGAGATCCAAATGCGGATGTATCGGCTGTAGCAGGTTGACTTGATGCCCATTCAGCTATATCTTCGGCGGTGATCTCAGACATGTTCAAACCCTCGTTACCTGCAGGAGTAGTTCCACTAGCAGCAGCAATGTCAAAGAAGTTGTCGTATGACTGGGGGAAGCTGAATGTAAAGTTCGATGTGGGGAAGCCAGAATCGCCTTCAGGCAATGGTATAGTCTTTCCATCTCTGGGTGAAGCTTCCGCCTGTCTCTTTCGAGGATTGAACTGAGATGTGGGTGACACTCCTAGATCGCCATCTCCTTCTTCATGAGCCTGTACAGTATGATCGAAGCTTGTCTTTCGTACTCTTCTAGGTAGATATCCATATTGAGGATGGAAGTTCTCTTCTGTTTCAGAGTAAAGGCCTGGACCGTTGATACCTGGGAGATGAGGCTGTCTATCTCTTGATGTCGGACTAAGACCCGCAGCTAGAGCCGCTTGGATTTCGTCCAAAGTGATAGCCCCGTTCGGAGGTGCGGAAGCAGCAAGCATGTCGAGCGAATGGGGTTGCTTCAAAGAAGGCTGAATGTCGAGCGGACCTTCTTGCACTGGTGGTAATGATTTGTTAGGATGCGATCGTGAGAAGCTCGATCCAGCTGATCTGGGTCCAGGAAGGTCCGGCGCTTTCCTAGTGGAATTTGCCCACTCATTCTGGGATGGCATGTGCATGCCCATTTCAGCCGTGGGTGTGCCACCAGAAGCAAGAAGCTGATGAGCATGATGTTCGCTGAAAGGATTTTGTCTGAACGGTAAAGCGGATCTCGACCTTGATCGGGACGATGCTCTCCAATCGATATCCATAGGTATACGCGATCGAGATCGACTTGCCGCACGCCAATCAATGTCCATTCCGCTAAACATTGCAGGTGAATACATTAGCTAAGATCATCAAGACATAAATGGCATAACTCACTCAGGCGATGGATTACTAGCAGCTCCAGCAAACCCTACTATCCTCGATTTTCCTTTCGGTCTACCTCGTTCAGCTTCTACGTTGGGCGTGGTAGTAGGCACAGCATCTCTGGATTCTTCCACTTCCGCAATATATTCTTTGGCCAACCTCTCTTGTTCTTCCCTTTCTGCCTTTTCCTTTGCCGCAGCTTCTTCTTCCTTCTTCTTCAGAGTCAGATGCATCATCCTCCAAGTCAAATTTTCCATCCTTTGACCATTAGGCAAAACCTCTCTAGCACGTGCGTAGGCTTTCCAGACTTGAGTCGCTAAAGGATCTTTCCTAGCCATCTGTTCGGGCGATCCGACTTCAGGTAGTACAGGTGAAGTCACGTCGCTTTGAGATGGTCGTCGGGTGACGGGGTAAGAACCGATAGTACTGATGGGTGGAGTGGCGAGTGGTGTAGTTGGCATTCTACCATGAAGGAAATCGTCGTTTAGAATATCATCAACGATACTAACGTTTCTTCCTTTCTGAGAACCCGAACCTTCAGGTGACGATACATTTTGGAAATATCCAGGTGTAGGTGCATCAGCAGGCATCGAAGGCCAGATGGATGACCCGGCATTTGGGTCCTGATTGGGCTGTTGGGCGTTCAGCCCCATGGCAATCCCCATTCCCATCCTGATTGCCATTTCTAATCCCGCAGTGCCGTATTGAGCCAGATGCTCTATAGATAATCCAGCAGGCAAGGGTGGAAGAGTGTCTAGGCTGACGCCTTGTGGTGTACCGGTGGAAGATTCCCCGCGAGGAGCTTCGGAACCTGCTCGAGAAGGCATCTGAGAAGAGGGAAGGCTACCAGAGTTACTTGGCAGACTGGGATATCCTGGTGCAGGGGGTTGAGGGGCTTCTCGCCGTCGAGGGGCGATAGGAGGGTATCGATTGGAGTGAGAACCGGCAGACACCTAGTTGATGATCAATAAACCAGATCAGGTTATGACAAAAACAAATCAAATGCTCACCTCAACTGGACTGTTGAAACCACCGAAATCACTTCCACCAGGTGTCGTCACGGGAGTCTCCACATATCCACCAAGTCTATCAGGCAACGGCCACGGTGTTGAGGGGGCAGTCGAACTCTTTCTTTGCGGCTGTTGGAATTGTTGCTGGTGTTCCTGAGGGGATGCGAATTGTGAGAAGTTCATGTTACCGTAACTTCCCGGAGTTCCATACCCAGTAAGAGACGATATAGAATCACAGAAAGACCCAGATGGAGGTGGTACAGAAGTCTGATACATATTATTATTGCCGTTGGAAGGAGGGGATGTATTGCTGTTCTGTTGATTTTGTAAACGACGACTTAGAAGACTCGTGCTGCCTTGCGAGATTGATGGCACAGATGAAATGGAGGATGACGAAGATCCCGGAGCAGGGAAGTGGGCTGAGAAGTCGAATGCTGCGCCGTTGGTAGCTTTCTCCTGACTTTGTTGTACCAGTTCAGCGAGAGTATCGAATATCCCAGGATCTACGGCATTCTCTTCAACTGGTGCGGGTTGAGTGGTTTCGGGTGTTAACCAACTACTGGGATTGGGCAAGTTCGACCAATCGAATGCAGGCTGATTTTGTAGCATACCGGAGTTGTTTTGATTGGTCCAAGGAGAAGGAGGGGGATCCAGCGGAGTAGTCGACAGTGCAGGTTGACTTTGTGGTTGGTTTCGTTTGTTTGGTGCGGAACGAGCGTATTGAGAGTTGTAAGAAGAAGGTCCGTATGATGATTGTGATGGTCCTCCGGGTCCCAAGGATGATGCTTGAGCGCCGAGGGAGAAAGCGTTTCCACCTGCGCTTGCACCTAACGCAGTTATAGAATCAATTGGGGTGAGCGGAGTAGGAGTGGTGGCGATGGATGATTGATGGTATGAGCCTTCTCTGGAATGGTGACCTGCGCTAGTTGAAACTTGAGGGAAAGAAGGATAAGGTTGAGAAGGGTATGCAAATGATCCATTCTTCCTATTGATGGGTACGGCGGGAGACATAGATGGAGTGGGAGGGTTGGAGTGTCGTGAGGAAGATGCAGAAGGTGGTCGTTCAGGTTGTCTTTGATTTCTCGGACTGACATGTTGATGCTGCTGTTGATGATGATGTTTCCCTCCTCCTGAATCTACTGTGAAAGGACCTTTCTTACCTCCCGATGAGGTCCTCCAAGGTAACTTATCCATGTTACCAGAAGAACCCGTGTGGTTGTTGGTGGTATGTTTCGGCTGATGGCTCCCTACTCCACGTTGAGAATTGCTACTACCACTCCGACCGGTAGGTTTTGATCTTGCTGCAGGACCAGAGCCTGGTAGAGCCGGTGAAGGCTTGATAGGTTTAGGTAGGAGTGGTCTTAACTTCTGTGTGGTTGTACTGCTTCCTGAATTGGTGGATACGGGTGATGATTTGGACGAAGTAGTTGATCTAGGTGAAGGTCCCGAGACGTCTGGTGATTGGGCCGGGGGAGAAATCTTGTCGGGTTGTTTTGCTGACGGGCGAGTATAGAAGAAGATGATATATAGCGGGAGCTGCGAGTAGACGGAAGTATCAGCAAAGAATGGAAGTCCCAATGCGACGAGATGAAAGGATGATTGCCACAAAAAAGGTGGGAAACACCGACTGTGAGACGATCTGGAGAGAATAATGGGAAAGTCGTTGATAACACAATGCGGCAATGGCAAAAGGTTGAAAAGACAAGTCTCGTCAAAGGATATACCGTCTCAATCCCCTCCAGATACTTCTACTTCTGCTCGTGGGATATTCGTAATTCGTAAAGCCGAAAACACAGGAAATCACCATTCATGACACTCCATCGGTGGGTTGACATCGACGTGATGCATCCCACCGGCAAATGACAGAGGCGCCATTGAAGGGTAGGAAGTGACGACTATATTCAGACTGAAAGATCCAAGACCAAGAGATTTTCGGACTCACAACTGTCTTCCCGCTTCTGTCACGCTGTGATCAGATATAGCTGTCTCTGAGTGGTATGGTATGGTATGGTACGTTGCGGCAGATTGGTGTAATGATGGTTTGCGCACAGGCTGTCGAGTCAAAGGATGGGATGTGTGCGGTAGATGTTGTACTGTGCTGGATTGGATTTGATCGGATATAACGGATACGGTGCAGGCCAGTAAGTAACCTTGATGTTTCACTTCCACTTATTGATTCAATATTCAAGTGAGTGGGGGTTTTGACTAGGTTGATGGTATGTAGCAATTGACGATTCAAGGCGATGGTCTCGATGATTCAGGTGGGTCGATGGTGATTGAATGGGTGATGGTGGATGATTGAAGATCAACTGTTGGTTGATGGTTGATGGTTAGGTGCGTATGGGATGGATAAATTTCATACTTTACTCGTACTATTTGGAATCGAGTATTGATTATTGATTCTGTAGGAGGGTCAAGGTGGCGGCGGTAGTCTAGAGTCGAGGGGAGAGAAGCAGCAAAGGGAGAAGAATCCGAAAAAACGTGACTTTTACCCTTTTTCATCTATGGGTTCTCGGTGCCTCGTTACCTGATTACCCTTTTGGGTTATTTCTGACATCAATCGGATATTCTCTGACTTCCATCGACTTTTGATGGTCCCGGCGGATCTCTGTGGTTTTACAGCTCAGCTGGCAGTTTGTAGATCACAGTATCCTGCATAAGACCGAGTCTGTACATCTGATGAACGAGTAGATCCATCTGTGTGAAACATGATTGGACATCATAGTGAATAACAGCGATCAGGACGAAACATCCTTGTGAGGTGTCTTGGTCAAATAATCACCAACATCATCATCATGCTTGTCTTCGGCACATATCATGCCAGATGATCCTGAAAATCTTAGGAAATACCTGAGCTCAGGCTGAGTCGTGTACAATTAATGACCGACAGGAGCGTCAAGGGCAGTTAGTGCACAGTTCTGTACAAGTAGTACGTGTAAGATACCGATACCTGAAAGCATTCATATAGGTATCCTAGCACCTGTCCTGTTCATTTCGGCGGTTAATGTTTGACATGACGAGCATTAACGCTTTGTGCCTTTCTGAGAAGTGGCCAATGAAATATCGCTCTGTATCTAAATAAGCGAGGATCACTTTCGAGATTTCGCCCCGAGGCGACTTTCACTTCTGACTTTTCGAGTTATGTATAATTCTTCATTTAAAGACGATTATATGTGGTTGGTCTTGTTTATCTATCCTCATGTCAGCGGATGTAAGTGGCTCTGCACCCCTACGCTGGCTACTAGAGGAACCTGTATTTCTACTGGTATCGTTTAATTATCATGAGGGATTCACTCTCAACTTGAGTCCCGAGAACAGAATGTCCACATCTGTTCGATCGTACAGGTTACTGGAATGCATTCCAAACTATATGCAAATGAATTATCAAGATATAATGCAAGATATATGTAGATTCAAATTCAATAACGTCCGATAGGGAAAGGTCTACCTTCGAAATACGGTATCAACCTTTCCGAGTCAAATAGGTCCGTATGGTATTTAACCCATCTTCGAGGTGTTGGAAACGATCTCATAGCTTTAGGCATGGATGGTAAGCTATGGGATACAGGTGAGTGCGGAATATGTGAGACTGCATCGGTACCTGAACGAGGTTGAGATATCGGTGTTTGGTATTGTGTACCTAGATGGGATGAATGATTTTCAAGCCTTCTCAATTCATTGGGACTGTAGATGTGAGGATTGAGGTTTCGAGGTGCAGTTGGCGGAGAAGCGAAATCTTTCCGCTGCGATTGAAGTGCATAGTGTTGTCGAAGATATGGATTAGGATGAGAAGTGGGTGAAGGCGGTGCAGGCGGAGCAGGAGGGGGAGAAGGGATATCATCCGGTGGTGGGGGAAGTGGGATATCAGGCGAGGGGGGAGGTGGGAATGGAGGTGTGGGTGGTCTATCGTCCATTGGAGGAGGTGGACATGGTGAGGCAGGAGGTCTCGGTGAGGGGGGAGGTTCTTTGATAGGATGAGAGATAGGTGAAGGTGGTTGAAATTCGTTGATTGATAATTCCCTAACGTTTTCAAGTCTAACAGGAACCGAATCTGAATTATGTTCATGGTCGTCAATATCCATATCGACCATACCATGATCGTTGTTGTCATCATGAGTGGATCCAGAAGAGGATGATTCTGATGCGTCTTCGGACGAAGAGCCCACGTCATCATGCGAAGAACCTGGTGGTGAAGCACCGAGATCCCCACCATATATCTCCAGTTGATCGTCATCATCTTCCTCCTTATTATATTCAAACGCCTTTGTAAAAATCTCAAGTAACTCTATACGCCGTCTAGTTTCTTGTATGGGATCTTCAAATCCAAACACAACGTCAGATCCGTATCAGTATCAATCATATGCATCTGATACAACTGACCTTTAGCAGTTATCCAGCCAGGTGGATAACCCCACCTCATCATACCGTCATACCAATCCCATCTTTTTCTTCTCCTTTTCACTTCCATCTTCTCTCTAATCAGGTATCCTTCTTCCTCTTGTCCTTCTTCATAAATATCGTCATCCGGAGGTATGAAAGAAATAGCATCTTGTAGAATCTCTGATAATGTCCCTGTTGGAAGTCCAAATTGATCGAGTAGCTCTAATCTCCTCAATTTCTCTTCCTCGGTGACTTTCATGCTGAGATACATATCGAAGGCAGGTTGGACGTATTCCGGCATAGCGTAATCTTTCTTGTACAGAAAGACATCTCGAGAATGTCTGATCATCATGTGATTCTTAGGATGAGGACATGACAAGTAGGCATGTCCAGTCGATAAACAGTTCCAGCATTCTTGACTATAAATCAAATCTCACGTCAGCTGATATGCAATTAGTATGGTTGAGATTGATACTGACTTGTTTGATCTACCTTGATCTACTTCTACCGCTTCTCGTATAGGTTCATCATACAGTACATCCCCACCTTGCTCCCCATCCGGCCCCACAAGCCCTCTAGATGGATTCAAATCGATCTCAAAGCTCATCTCATCTATCGACCTAGATTCACTCGCTGTTGACTTGGATAGATCGATAACCTCTACATCACTTCCGATAGGAATATCGCTAAATCCCAAGAACGTCGTAGATAGTATCCTAGAGTATATATCCCATTCGTCCTTGGGGGTATACTCACCTATCGGCGAAGGGAACTGAAGGAAAACTCGACCGATATATCTTCGCCAAGGTGGTATGTCACTTTCCACTTTTTTTCCTATTCCATCTTCATTCGCATTACAGCCGTCTGCATCCCGATTGGTATCGAAACAGGTCAGAAGGCTTTTATACGCTCTGAATCTGATTCCACCTTTCATTCCACTCTTGTCCGTTTCAACTTTCATTGATTCTTCTTCACCCCCTCCTTCTGCCCCTGCCCACTTCCCTGGCTCAATTGCCATTCCTCAATCACCTTGCTGAGCTTCTCCTGATCTATGTGATGTTTTGCGATTCGTCTATCGTCAAGATGAAGGACGGGCTATTCCGCAATGCATCATCAATATGATGTCAGCTCATACAGTAGTATGCAATGATCAGTTGTATGTGACGAAGAAGACCTACGATATCGTATTGATACAATCGTCTCCACTTTTTAGCTTCCCTCTCGTCAGTCCCTTCAGGTGGATCTCGTATGTTCCATAGATCCAATTCGAATGGTGTTGTTCGACGTAGCTTCTCAAGGTCTAGCTTGGCTATCTGTAATAGAAATCAAGTACATCAGTATCGAGTAAACCACTGATCGAATGAGGGTGTGTTCGTACCCACCTCACACAGCGAACACTCTTTACCGCCCGTGAACAGGGTCAGTCTAGGTATAGGTAGACGTATACGAGGGGTCATGGACATGGGCGAGAGGAGGAGATTGGAAGACTGAGATGGGGTCATATATCAAGATGAGGATGAGTAGAGACTGTGATTTCATATACCCATACCCATGGTGCAGTTTGTGGTCAACCTGTTTTCTGGCGATTCCGTGCCTGAAACATGTCAATAAAGATTACTCAACTTCTTCAACCATCATCTTCAACGTCTTTCCTTTCTTTTCCTCTTTCTCTTTCTCTTTCTTCCCCACTTGCTATGTCCCATCGAGCAACACAGGAAGACATCGTGCTCTCACACATGCAAGCTCTGCTGACCCTATAACGCACATCAAGACAACGTACCGTACACCATTAACAACCGAAACGAACGGGATCTCTCCTCTGTCACCCTTCGGTTAATTCCGTCTGTTTGGTTCCCCTTCCTGAAGATCTCATCTCTACCATCATGTCAGACAAGGGCAAAGGAAAAGCGACAAACCCAATCAGTTTCGACTCAGATAGTGATGACGATTTCTTCGTCAGTAGACGTAGACCAATAATCAGAGAGACCAGTAAGTCAACCCTTTGTTCCTCTCATTACCCTCTGTCTGTCTATCCTGCTAAACTCATTGAATATGTACTGACCCCTGATACGAACCACCCTTCTAGCCGCTCCTAGATCCCCTACTCCACCCATTCGCACTCACTCCGACTCCGAAGACGACGATGATGCTTCGCCCGGCAGTCAACGAAAGAAGAAACCCCGCAAAGCGCCCCTTAAGAAACCCACACTTGACTTACCTGCATGGACAAGACACGGTTCTAATGGTGATCAGAAGAATGGAAGTAGATCAAGAAAGAGTAGTAGTCAGATCAGAGGCAGTAAGGAAGAAAGAGCGGACATGATGTAAGTGAAAACCATTGAATAGATGGTTGTAAGAGTGTTCGCTGACAAAATATCTTCTCATGTTCATTTCGCCCACAGTGTTATTGATGATTCCGATGAAGAAATTGGAATCGTAGGTGGATCAAGTTCGAAGCACATGAAGAAAGTCACGAGGAAGAGAGTCCAGCTTACTCCTCCGCCGGAGATGAGTGAGAAGAGCAAAGCGGATATTGTCAAACTTGTTCGGTATGCGTTTTTAAAGCTCATTCCAATGATACCTTGATGACTTGGCTGACATGGGAGATGTATCCATAGCGAGCATATGAGCGAGAAGTATGGTGATCAAGCGCCTCTGGAAGATTCAGCCAGCTCCCCGGAGAAAGATAGAAACGATGTTGAAAAAGTACATGTCACCATACGAATGCAAGCTCCTCCAGAGAAAAAGCAGACTGCCGCTCCGGCTGCTATTAAGGAATATCAGAAAGCCAGAACGTTGATTCTATCTAGAGTAAGTATCTGATGTCATTGCCAAAGTCTAGCCATACATGCTTTCTCTCTGATCCAACACAAAGGGGAAATGTCTTGCTAACATCTGATTTTCACCGATAGACCGGCCCAATGTCAACGGGTATCTCAATCTTGAGTGAACGCATACAGAAACGTCCCGAAGATGTTATATTAGTATATGACGATAAGAGGGTATATCCGAGATCTACACCTGCGCAATTGGGTATATTGGACAAAGCTGAGATGAGTGAGTCAAATCTCGTAAAAATTGCATGCAATGCGATGAAGAAGTAGCTGACAGCTTTGTATATTCATAGTTGGTTACGAGAAAGATTATTGGATGAAGTTGGAAGCCGATAAGATAAGGGCATTGGAGGAAGATCTATCGTTCAGTAACAACAATGATGATGATGAAGAGGGAGAGGATGATGTGATACCACTGAATCCGAATGGTAATTCTCCCTCAATATTTTCCAAACCATCTTATACTTCTCAGCTTCAAACACGAACACAATCGCAATCGCAATCGCAATCTCTACCTCAGACCCAGACTCAGACACAAACACAGACACAGGCACAACAGGATATAATACATTTCAAAATATCTTCGTCATTTGGGGAAGAACGTATGAAAGGACCCAAAACGCTCAAACTCCATTCGGTCATTCGATTCTACCTGAAGAAATTGGGTAGACCAGTTGATGAAGCTGACAAGTGGTATATAATGTTTGACGGGGAGAAGTTGGATAGATCATTGAGGATTGAAGAGACAGAGGTGGAAGATGGTGATATGCTGGAAGCTGGTATGTAGAGCTTCTGGAGTATTTCAGAGAGGATCAAGATTTCAAGATTAGTAATTCAGCGAAAGAAGCATCAGTCATTAGGCTATCAAGTAGTAGCGGTGTAAGACGAAGACCGAATAATACGTTTCACTTTGTATTCTTATATATCTACCATATAATCGTGAAAATGTTGTATCAAATTTTTAGTCGACTCGATGAGCTCAGATTATAGATAACGGTGTTTTCAATAATAGATATATTATGCATATGATCATTATGACATTCTGACTATTTACCAAAACCCACATTGTGGATCGTTCTAGATCCAGAAGCAGCTTCAAGATTTTCGAGGTAGTCCTATCAACACAACGCAACACATCATTAGCTTTATATTGCGTGGATCAATATCATCCTAGACTCACCCTTAACCATTGTTCTCTTTTTTCGGGAACATGATCAAATTGTCTATACCTCTTATCTCGCTATACCAGAAACCAAACACAAAGATAAAACACCATCAGCCTTCCATGCACTCTTCCGGTCGATGAAAAGCTCGACAGGATATCGTCCTACTCACCCTTAACACACTTTTGATCTCGTTCAAATCAATCTGCTTCGCCATGTCTGTAATATCCTTCTTCCCTCCTTCTTGATCATCATCACCCACATCAATACCTTCCGCTTCTTCAAATTGATCATCCCTTTTGACTCCCAAAGCAGCTTCATCAAGAGTTTTCTTTCTCATCTTACCCCAAAATTCTATAAAACTATTTTCGCCCAACATCTCATCAAACTCCTTTCTACCTTCCACTTCTCTAGATCTCATCCATGCCTTCCATTGAGATTCTAAATTATCTCCTTGTAAACCTAATCTCCTGACTAATGGATCGTCTACGATATTCGGATAAACAGCATCATATGACGTATCTAAAACCGGAGTAAACTTTTCGAACAAGTTATGTAGTTCGTTTGAACGTTTGGAGGATATGCGATTGATATGTTCGGTAAATAAGCGCTGTTTGTCTCGAGGATGTAAAGAGGGATTGTTAAACCGTTGATCAGAAGACAAGAACTGGGAAGCGTCGTTCCATGAGATAGTATGATCCCTGACCTGATCAACCAACAAACTACCGAACAACCTCTCAGCATCTTGTTTGCCCGCTCCAACTCTACTCTTATGATTCTCAAACTCGATCTTCTCCTTCTCAGCTTTGATCTTATTTTCCCTTTCTCTCAAACTAGCTTCGGCCTTTGCCCTCCGTTTAGCTGCTTCTTCTTCCTTCGAGAATTTTTTTTCCGAACCGTCCGTAGAAGATGACGATGCAAGGTTCTTTATATGATTACTGAACAGTTCTTCACGCAAGGAGGAGGATCCGACGGCATCATATCGAGGATCTTTGTATATATGCTTTTTCACGTCAGGCCATACAGATGAAGAGCTAATAGGATGATCGGACTCTTTCAGAAGTTCGTGGAAATCTTGTTCCGCACGTTGAGCATCCGCTCGTTTACCTGTTCACCATCAAAGTCAAGGGTCAGTTTCCATAACGGCAGTACCCCTCAGACACCAAGTTGTATTGTACTTTACTCACGTTCACCTAATTCCCTCAAATGAGTTTTGAACACCTTCTCCCTATCTCTATCATCTCTTCCAAACGCATAAAATCTCCTATCCTTCTTCCATTTCTTCCTAAAATCATCCCATCTCGTCCTAGTACTCGTGACTTCCTCCCGCAATAAAGCTTTATATTCCTTCTCAGGATCGGATCTCTTTTTGTCTCCCGATCCAGATGCACCAGAAGCTTTAGCTAGTCGTCTAGCCCTTCCGACATCTCTGCAATACTCATCGTACACTTCCTGCCTGTCTTTCTGGGAAGAGAGCAACACGTATCGAGGATCGTTGATGAACAATGGTAAAGATTGATCCCATGGTGAGAAAGGGTTAATATCTTTTTCGATCAACAACGCCTATACAAGGTTAACGAGTCAGATATAATCCATCAAACATGTCAGATAATGGAGAAACAGCATGACACTCACTTTGAACAAAGCTCTACCTTCTTCCGGGGATACCTGCACTTTCTCCGGAACAGCAAATACTTTCTTCGCAGCTTCTTCTTCTTCCTTCCTAATTTCCTCGGCAGTCTTTTGCTTCTCGGCTTCCAGCTGTTGATCCGCTTCTGCAAATTCAGCCGCCACAGCCTTCATCCACTCAGCTTCATCTTCTTCATCTTGAGGACCGAAATGCTCCTCATCCTCATCACCATTTTCGCCTCCATTTTGCTCCACGTCTTGTACTCCTTCGTCATTCACTTTCGGGATCTTCGAATCTCTATGTTCACCTTCTTCCTCCCTCTGTTTCCGCTTTCTCTCAACTTCCAACTGTTTCTGCTTATTCTCTTCGTTCACTTCCAGTCTAATCCTTTCAATTTCTTTCAACCTCTCCAATCTCTCTTTTTCAGCTTGTTCCCTCTCTTCTCTCTCTTTTTGTTCCCTCGCAGCTTTCTCTTCAGCTTCTAACGCTTCGACCTGTTCTTTGATCTCTTCCGGTACGGTCCATTCAGATTTCTTAGATTCCTTCTCAAAGTAGAAGACATTGCCTTCAGTCGTTGTGACTCTGGTCCAGGTGGTCCCTGGTATAGGTACTTTAACTTTGGGTTTCTCTTTCTTTTTCTTCTTCTCTTTTTCCGCTTGGACAGGTACTGGTAGGATAGGAGAAGCTGAACCTGGACCCGGAGGTGGAAATGGTGGGAACAAAGGTGGTCGGATATATGTAGATTCACGAGTATGGGTATTATAGAAATATGGGGTGACTCCATCAGGTGCTATCATTTTACCAACGTGTGAGTATACGAGTCTGTTGGGGATTGACGGATTAGGATAGACTCACCTCGATGTTCTGACCATCCGGGTGGTAAAGGAGGTGGGAAGTTGGGCATCGTAGGAGGTAGTCCCATAGGTTGTCCAGCGGGGAGCCCGAATGGCGGTCGGAAAGGTTGTCCAGGTGGAGCTCTAAGAGAATGCGATAGACAGTATTTGGTCAGTCTTCTCTACATTCGTTCAAATGTTTATCGAGAGCGAACTTACCCAGGTGGAGGTCCAGGAGGTCTAATTACATTGCCGCTGTTGACGGGTGGTGGTCCAGGAGGTGGGCCAGGGGGAGCTCCTGACATGTTGTTCATGAGTTGGCGAGTTTGGCTGGAACACAGCACGAGTTTCATTTATGCGGTCAAGAAAGTGAGAGGACTGACATTAGATGAACCACTTTGGTGATTCTGGAAGGTGATCGATACGACGGAATCAATTTTACTGCACCATACAAAAAACCATACAAAAACAGTACGAGGGGCAAGTGGCATCTCTGGCAGAGTATTCCAGTTCACCAAAGTATAGTAGAAATCCTCAGCGAACATGGATCAGGAGAAGGCTACGCAACTCACCAGTTGAAGAAGCACTTGGATGATTTCTGCGGATACAAGAAGCCCATACGGTGCTCTAAGAAGGCCCTTCGGTTGATTTTATACGTCATATGATGCATCTCCTAATTGGTCAATCGCCATCTGTCAATTACAACCATCATATCATATATGCCTCAGGTAATCTGAGCTAACGAGTCTCAGCTTGAGAGCTAGAAAAACTCAGTACAAGTCCTTCCTGTTAGAGTCTGTATCAGGCTTCGGATCAGACATAACTCTAGAATGGCTTCTGGAACCTGCTGCGAATGTGATCCCACGATCGACAGAATTGGGCGCTCGGCCGTTGATGCGGTTCTGAATTCCTCCGTCGCTAGGGGGAGGAGCAGGGTCAGTCATCTCGTACCCTGATCCACCTTTTGTCACTGTCGCAGAATTTTGGATCGTTCCTGAATCTGCACTTGCAGCGGAAGTGTTTTGGGCACCTCCATGGCTAGAGTTGACGTTACTGGTATCATATCCATCCCTACCTCTTTGAAATCTTGCAGAATCTTTCTGAGGTCCCAAACCTTCATCAGCAGAAGAAGAAGTGGTATCTGGTCTGGAGTAATTGTCGGCTGATGCGATCGTAGTTCTAACCTCTGAGGACATGTCTGCCTGAGAAGGGGAGTTGATGGTGTTTGCTATATAAATGATACGAGTTCTTGTATGTGTATGTGCAAGTGTATAAGGGACTGATTTTGTGGGATGATGATGGATAGAAATTGAAAAATAGTCAGAACAGTGATGCGTTTCCCGCTTGGTATTTATTTGTTCCAAATACTGAAGTGTAAAGCAACAGTCGCTCCTTCCAACCTTCATTCTTGGCAGTTGATCTTAAGATGTCTTCCATCCTCTACAGGAGATGATGACACGTACTGTCCAGAGTAATCACTAAAACCTTTTCTGTGGCTTCTATTCGTCCATCACTCATAGGCGTGGGCTTCAAGCGAAAGATTAAGACATTCTGGCCAAGCACACATGCCTTTCGATACCTTCTCGAAGCCTGGAGAATCCAAGACTCCTTCTTGAAAATTTACGTGTTCTCTCTCTTGCCTTCTACAGAGCGCTTCGGCTCACAGAAAATCATGTCATCCCATCTCTGCTCACAAGAGAAGGCTGGCAACTTCCCATGTCAGAGCACATTTCAAGACTTTAGTCCTCTGCTCCGATATTGTGTAGTGCATCTGAATCGTGGCAGAACAGAATGTACATTCTCCATGGCTGGCATAGCTGTGCAATATCTCAAGAGGGGACAGAGGAATATGCATGGTTATACTCAACAAGTTGTTGGGATAGCGGTGTTGCAAGGTAACCCTGATCAAGGGAAAAATCCCAAGGATGAAATTCAAACAACCTTGAGTTCGATCTGCTATACAGCATGTATACTCGTATACTACAGATCACCAAATAGCCTCTGACTCATCTACCATCGTCTCGTCTGTTCAGCCTCGCTTAAACAGAATGGCAAGTCAGCTCGACTAGGCGACAGAAGTGGGAGTGGGAACTGGAATAAGAGTATCTTGTGAAGCGGTATCACCAGTACCGGAAGTAATATCTCCACCCCCTCTCGATTCCAGGTACTTGTTAAAAGCGGCTGTAAAGGCTTTCCCAAACTTGCCTGATCTGATATCGTCCAGGGATTGACCCCCAGTCGACCAACTTTCGCTTCGTGCACTTTCTGATATTCCATAAGTCACTATTCCATCTTCACTTCTGTCAGCCGTAAGTCTTACATTCCTCTCTTCAGGCGTACCATCGCCGCTCGTAGCTGTGTAACTGAACATTTCATCTTCAGGAGGAGGTTTGGCCTTGTCGCCCATGATAGATCGATAAATCGAGTATTCAAGTTTATTTCCTCCATATAATCTATCTAGCGATACAGGCGCAGAGCTTCTACCACTATTACCGCTCTTGACGGTATAGGAATATCGGTCATTCCCTGCATGTTGGTAATTGACGGTAGTGGTAGAACCGTCTGCTCCAGAGATGGTGAATTTACCAGAAGATTTTCCAGTGCTGATCCCACTGACTGCATCAGCGGCAGAGCAAGATTATCAGTTCCGGTAAGGGATGAATTGTTGATCGATGTCATGTTGATTTGCTTATAGAGTTGTTGTGTTTCTATAATTATGTGAGCTGTGCTTGATTGTTGGTCGGGATATTGATTGTTGGGAAAAGAAAGAAAGAGAAAGAGAACACGAAAAAGAGAAAAGGGTTCAGCTTATATATGTATCGTGAGGTTGTTCTCGACGAGTGGACAATCTTACTGAATGTCGAGTCGAGTCGAATAAGGATGATCCTTTTTATGAACGTCATCCTTTTTATGATGATTTCCTTCGTTACAAAAGCGCACCTTTCATCACGACTCCACCCATGAGGTAAAACACTATAGTCGTTTCACAATGACGTGCCACGGAATGTTCGAGTCTGATCTAACCAATATGGCGAGAATCGGAGCTTGCATAACTTGATCTCGAGTCGATGAGATAGAACATTTCAGTATCATTGCCTTCAACTCGTTTAGGTGAACGTTTCGTCATGGCCCCGTCGAGTCAAGTCAGTGGTCTATTTAAAGTATCGTTGCAAGTCATCGAATATTCTGGGATTGTTCGACTCCGAGCTCGCGTGCACAGTCTGTGACGACATGGTACAGTATTAATGCATGATGGGTGGAGCGACATATGCGCTATATACAAGACAACAGAGCGTTCAACGGATATTCACCGGGTTATATGGTTGAACGTAAGGCACATCAATAAGTGGCAAACCTCCTTTCTGCTATCTATCTCCATCTCAGACCACCTATCAACCCTCTCGCCACCTCCTCCGCACCCTCATCCAAATCAGCCAACCACCTCGTATAACCCTGACCTCCCCTGACGGGTCTTCCAGTCTTCCTATTTATCCTTTCCTCTCCTCTTCGCACGGCATCTTCCTCAGCAGCCTTTAGGATATCATCCGTCTCAACAATATTCAGTATGGCAGGTAAGGTGTGTAGGAACAGGGATGAATGAGGTAGAAGAGGTGAAGAGAGGGGTATGAGTGGGTCGAGGATCGGTAAAGTGCTTCGAATGTATCTCATCCTGCGGTATAAATAAACCATAAGGACGAATGGTGTCAGCGAAGCTCGGCATTCCAAGTCGTACTTGGAAATGAGGGGTAATTGAGTTCAGATCACCCGTTACTTACCTGTCCAAAGCCAGATTACCAGTGTCTTTGACTTCGCCCGCCCCCATACTTATAAGAGTATCTGAGATGGTGGAGCAATAGTCATATCCTGCTAGTACGGGATACGACTCATCGATCTCGGGTTTGATCAAAGCATGAATACCAAGTTGATCGTCCGTCGTAGGATAATGACGATCCACCTCAGACACCTGACCATATACAAACAATCAGCTTGATATGGACCCACGAGAAGACGTCACGGTCTCACCTCCAATTGCATCCATCCCTTCTGACTGATCTGTGCGTCGACATATGAAATTAGTTCTAGCTTCTTGACAAGTAGAGCGAGATCATCTTCTCCCTTTTCTTGATTCAACTGGTTGAAGCCATTAGAGGGCGAGGATCTACTACGATCCAGCCGAAGTTGACCTATAGCCTTCCTAAGATCGAAATACGGTATCCTCTCATTCCCATTTGGGGGTAATGCTATATCCAGTATATCTCTTTCTTGATGTATGGATTGCTCGAATGTTTCTTGAACGTTCGATAAAGGTCGATGGGAGTGTTTGGCCTCGTGAAGAGCGATAGCTTGAAGGTATGGTAAAGCAATATAAGAAGGCGAAGGACGAAATTGGAGGATCGCTTGTAAGGGGAGTTGAGATTTCGGTATCAGATTGTGGTCTATGCGAGTAAACAAGTGGTCAGAAGACAAGCAAGAGCAATCAAAGCAGACTCACCGTTACAAGTTATAACGACTGGTCTTCTAGATTCGGAGATGATCGAAATCACTGCAGGCCAGAATGTACTTTCCTCATCGAAGAGTATATCCGCCTCGTCAATCAATATCAAACTCTGTCTGATTTTCCCATCACTTCCTATCCCATTCAAATTACCAAGTATCTGAACCTCATCAACATCATCAGGGGTTTCATCGTCATCCTGATCAATATCAATAGGTTCATGAGCAGATCCTTGACTGCCACTTGCCATTTCCAGCTTGGTGTCTGGTTTAGCTTTCGCTTTCCCAAAGAACGATTTCAGAGCTCCTGGTGCTGACCCTCCTTTTTCTTTCTTCGGCGTTAGCTTCTTTTCCTGAGAAACCATATGGTTCTTGCCTACATCCCCCACCCAACTCAAAAGATTCGCAGAAGTCCTTTTACCCATACCAGCAAAGACCTCAAATACGTCCCATCCCAGCTCATGCGCAGCGGCATATACAGCTGCCGATTTGCCCGATCCATGTCGTCCAGTAAGTAAGATCGTATTTGTCAATCTACCATTCAGGTTTGGGTAGGAGTCTGGTCGATGGTCTGGATCAGGTGAAATGGGAGGATCGTCCAATTCTTCCAACTCAATTTCCTCTTTTTCTTCCTCTTCATGATCAACAGCCGGGTGATCTCCGAATAAAGCTAGATCATCAACTATCCACCCATTTATCAAATTGCTCTTCAACGCCCTCTTCACTTTCCGTATTACTTTTCGATGAGCTTGTCCTACGGATAATGCACTAAGCCAATCTTTCAAATAGGTAGCTTCGACTTCGTTTGACAGTACTTCAGCTGCGCAGAGCGGTCTATACCGATCAGTCCAGGAATCTCGATTAGATGTGGATTTGATGGCGGATTTCGAAGGAATGGAAGTGAATGCTGGATGTTGTAAGATATAAGGTGCTATTGAGAATGTCTCTTGATCTTTCATATTTTGACGAGAACCAGATGATACAGAGTCTGCATTTTCCAAGACCGAATACCAAAATCCATCATCCATCACTTCTTTTCTGAAAGGTCGCTTTTTCCTACTCGGTCCAGCTTCTTGGTTCTGGACAAATGCTGGATATTGTATGTCCGGGTCGGTCGGAGAGAAATGATTAGGCCATTCTCCTCTAGGTAAAGGAGCTATCAACTCTTCTCCTTCTTTTATACCATTGCCCCAACCATTCTTCGATACACCTTCACTGGCCATAGATACATTCTTGAAAAATCCATGTACGATCTTCTTTTTGTCTTTCTCTTTTGATTTACCTGTATCTTTAGGTTCTTCACCTGACAAAGCAGTATTGACAGAATTGATAGAACTCGCTCTAGATCTATTCCCATCTGTAGTACCATTCTCACCTGAGTTCGGATCCGGGTTGACATTCAATCGAGAAAAGAAAGAATGTTGTGGTTTCTTATCAGCTGCAAAAGAGATTTTCTTAGGCCCTACACCTATCTTTATTGGTGAAGTCGATGACGAAACCAAGATAGGTCTATCAGGAGAAGAATTCTGATCTATTTCTATAACATCGTTTGCAATTTTTCCTTTTATGGGGTATGATTGCCCTGTTACTTCGAAATCGACCGAATGTCTATGGCCTGTTAATGCTGGGAAAATAGATGATGATGAAGATGAAGATGCTGCAGAGGGATAATCGAAAGATGAGCTGTTGGCTGCGTTTAGAGCTGAACCTGTACGTGTGGTTATAGTTGTAGTGGGAACTCGGGATTTACGTGATCTGCCTTTCTTCTTGGGCGGAGTTTGCTCTTGAGAAGTGGATGCGAAAAGGGAAGGGTCAATAAGTGAATTATCATCCACATCTTGTAAGCAGATGCCATCAGCGTCTCCTTCGCCTATTTTGTACGATACATATAGCAGGAACGGAAGCTCACTGGTGATCCCATGAACGTCAGATTTCTTCTTTCCTCTTGTACTTCTTTTTGCCTTATTCTTCCCAGCCATATCCTTCATCTCCTCTTCTTCACCACCACTATTCCTTCTATTGCCATTACTTCTCTTGGCCTCAGCTTGCTTGTCCTCTTCGGGCTTACCCATCACCCAGCCCACGCCATTTTCGCTTCCATTCAAACTTAGCTTGGCCTGATTGTTTTCATCTTTCTTCTTTCTTTTCCTCGTCGTACTGTTGTTCCCATTCGATGGAGCAGAGAATCCAGTAGCAGCAGTCGAGGAGGATCCACCAAAGAATGAATGTATAGTCCTAGAAGGTCCTGCTACAGTCACGCTGCTCGAAGACCCTTCAGCTGAAGGAGCGAGAGAGGATGAGCTGCCCTCGGAAGGTGAGGGCATGTTACGAGCCTTGTTGGTCGGTGGGAGCCCGTGTCTGTGTTCTATACGCGAGCCATGAAATTGTGTCAAGTGAGTCTTGTAGGTTGATTTGCTAGATGTTGAGTACGATGAGATGAGAAGGAATCATCAACTTTTCTGCAATCGATGAAGTCATTTTGAACATTTAGTTACATGTCGACGCGTGAATCTCATTTCCACTTTCATCTCCTTCACGCGTCAACATCATCCGAGTGTAAATGGAAAGACAATGTACACCATGATAATGTATGCCTATACATGCATGATAACTATATGCATATGACTGTGTATGGAAGTCTAATCCCGAATTCATCAGTATTCGCAGATGAGTGCTATTCCCACTTCGACTGTACGAGTAGACTATCGACAGTATGATCTCGTTGATTCTAACAGTTTATTTTAGTTAACATCTCAATTTCTCCAAACCAATCTTCTTTACCCTGTTTATCAACATCAGGAAACCCCATCCCCGAAAATCCAGGTAAAGTGGATCTGAATCCATTCACTTTACCGTGAATTGGCTGTACAAGTGCATGTCCAGGTTCAAACGTGAATTCTCTCATCACAGTCACTCTTTCGGGTGCACTATACTCTGTCCCTTTCGGTTGTTCACCCAAGTTTAGTCGGGTTAAGTCGATCTCACAGCTGAAGCGCGGGTGTGTCTCTGAAGCTTTTAGTAACTCAGAATGGGTCTCTTTGTCCATTTCGAGGTATCCAACACTACATGAATCACCGATAGAACGAGAAGAGGGAGGATCGGGCAAGATGACTTGACATAGACGACTGTTGCAAGGAACGAAAATTTCCATCGAACTTGGAGGTAAACCAATAGATCTGATGGAAGTTCGATTCTCATCGTCCATTGTCTTACCTTGAATACCATACCATACCAAGTGTTCCGAACCATCAATAGCTTTGACAGTTTCTTTGTCTAATCCGGTCGAATCTGCCACAGTAAGTTTCGGATGTGTCTCTGGAGTCAGAGAATCAATATGAATCCGGGCATTGCCTGGCACCTGAGAGTTATCGTCATCGTCATCGTCGTCGTTCGATTGGAGATTACAGGATGAGATGGTTGCGTGATTGGTTTGTTTGACAGCTCGAGATCCAGGTGGCAGAGAGTTGTAATGGGATGGGAAACTACTTTGAGAGTGAAAGCGAGAGGTTCTATGCTTTGAGCTCATATCGATATGTGTTGTAGTTGAAGTGGATTTCAGTGATCGTGTTTATGATTGTCACTCAGCTGACAGAAGATTGAGTACTGAAAATAGACGATTGACCCTGTGAAAGAGAAGCAAACAAGATATTGATGTTACTACCTCCCTGATATGTATCGCCACTGATAAATACCATTGAACGGCACTTGTGCCCATCAGAGCCCTACATAATAAGAAGCTTGCTAGCTACTGATATCATAAAGGATCCATGATGTACAAGTACCGCATCCTGCGATCTTCAAAGATGTGTTAAGCGACCATCTACTTCCTTGGCAGACTTCACCTCTGAATGACAAATATAGCGTGCAAATATACGTGAGTATACTGTCCAATACTGTATATCCCTTGTAGTTAACCCATGGGTTGACCGCCAGCGATCAGATACACGATTCTTACACAGCGATATTCACTATACATCACCCGTGGTTCGTCGGATACTGCATCAAATTCAGATGCAGATTCATGCGTTTCACAGGATTGGAAAAGGAGCACACACAACGTCGGGTTCGTTCTCAAAATGAACGTACGTGTAAATATAGTAAAGTAATGGAAAGATGTTATTCCTAACTCGATGCACAGATTATAATCTCAGTGCATGGAAGGTTGGATGTACGACAAGAAAGAGGGTGAAAGTGAAGGTGGTTATTTACTTTATTCTTTTGTAATGTACATATTCAAGTACACGATGTATATATATATATATATATGTCTGAGCCAGATGAAAGAAGATAGGAGAAGAGAGGACAACAACAAACAAGACGAATAGATTACTTTACGAGATTTATTGATTTCAAAATCAATTTACCAGATCATCTCCCCTGTTCACCAAGCCTAGGTTATAACCGTTTACGCCATTCCGTACAATTATCTCTTGAAATAACAAACGTCGAGATGTATTGTCCGGGATGGCGATTGAACCCTGTTGCGATATCTTCATGGAACTGATGAGGAATATCACTCGATCGGTTGCAACGAGAAACCGATCATTTCGAAGCGATTCTACTTCTAATCTCGATCCGATCGGAAGGAGCCACAGAAGAAAAGTCAGATTGCTAGACAGCCTAAATCGAGTAGGGCTGTACCTTCGATAGATTACTGATCCATCCTTCCGATAACATCCATCGGATCTTCTCCCCCACCAACAGCCGCGAAGAGCACCGCATCTCTACCTTTGGTAATTGGCGGAGGCTGAGGTTTGGGCTGCGTCTTGATTGGTATTCCCTGTTGTTGCTGTTGCTGCTGGGGTGGTCTTTGAGCCGCAGCATTACCATTGACCGTTCTCTGCGCTGGCCAAGTGCCCATCCGAGGGAGACCGTGCCCGCCAGCGCCTACACCATTTCTATTCTGAGTGGTTGAGTTGGCATTCGCATGAGAGGGGATGGCATATGGTGCACCGGCCCTGGCAGTCGGTGTGGTAGAAGAGACGGGTCTACCAGTAGCAGATGGTTTTTGAGGAGTTGCGTTAGGTGTAGATGTATTGGAAGAGGGAGGCACGTTTGGTGGAAGAGGATGAGTACCATTTTGTAACATTCGAAGACCGTATTGACCGTGTTCACCTGAATTGAGGTAATGATACTGGATGATCATGACGAATCAGTATGTCTACAATCGAGAAGAAGAGGTCTTGAGTAGATGGCTGAGGATATTAGAAACCATAACCCACCTTCAATCCATTCATCTGTCTATACCTCTTGTTACATCCCGCACCTACCGCACAGACGTACGGTCTATTCCTTTCCTCCGCTTCTTCGAGCGACAACCCGAGATCAACCGCATCATGAATCGCGAAGTCACATTGTCTATGCGGAGAATTGTAAGCTGACTACTATCCACCTTTCACATTCAAAGTTCAGATCAACTTACCCTTTCATCTGATGGTATTTCAAACCGTTACTCTGCTTGTACGATTTATTGCATCCTGGATTAGGACATCTCCAAGGTCTCGAGCTGGAGAACAAGGAGGGTTGAGGTAATTGAATATCATTCATCGATATTCCATTGGCATTCTTGTTGGGTGTAGTATTGCCAGAACCGGTAGTAGCACCTTCTGGTATTTCCTCTTGTGGCGTCGTGACTCCATTGGTGGTGGCATTAGTGGTGTTCTGACCGTTTTGTTTTTGTTGATTAGGTGGGATCGTTGGAATACCTAAGCTCGATACGGCAGAAGCGAATAATACACCTGGAGCCACAGCTGTAGGTACGGTCGAGTTGGCATCGCCTGCAGTGGTGGCAGTAGTGGTCTTCGGACCAGCGACGACTTCATTGAACGCTCTGTCGAACCTCATCTGCTGAGCTGCAGGTCTACTTCCCACGCCGGTTGATCCGAGGAAACTCTGCCGAGCGGGATTGATCTTCGGTTGAGCAAATACAGGTGATGGTTGAGTGGAAGTGGTTGGCGTAGCTAGACTACCTTCAGGAGGTGAGGATCCGGACGAACCTGTTCTGGTTAAGGTTAGATTCGATGCTTTGTTACCGAGCAGACTGGCATTCGCATTGGCTGTCCAGGATGATTCGAGTTCGGGCGGTGACTTGAGTACATCCGAAAGTTTCAATGGCGATTTCCCGATCGAAGCTTGTTCGGTGGGTGTGGTAGCTTTACTTCCTGAGGTAGGCAAAGGATACGAAGGTACGGGTACTGCATTAGTCAGATTTGGCGATATACTCGATCGCGCTGAGGTTGTAGAGGCCTTGTTCTTCGAAGGCAATTCTTCTTCGACATCATCTAAATCTAGGTCCATCGCATTGGTGACAGGTGAGAATCCTCCAGGATTGTTGTTGTTATTATTGGTATTATCTGGAGGTATATTCGGATCAGAGAATGGGTGAACATCTTCTACGTGTTCTAACAACGCGTGTAAACCCGCATGAGTCTTGCCACAACATTCGTACGCCTGTGTTAATTCGGCATCCGATCTAGGTTTATTCCTCATCATGTTCGTGACTTGGGATTTCGAGTACGAAGTGCCTAATGACATGGGTTGGAAGGACATGGATGCGAATGAGTTTGAAAGGTTGTAGTCTCCTCCTCTGGGTATGGAAGATGCTACTGCGGCGTAAGATCTACGATGGTATGACGAGGACATGGATCCGGATGGTAAGTTGAATGCATGGGCTGATGCTGCGAAGGAAGAAGGTTCCATCGTTATGGATGTGGAAAATGGTATGGTAGGTGAGTCACCGCTAGAACACGACAGATGATCAGCGACAAGGGTCGACCCGATACCCATATCCGATTGACTCACCCAGCATCTCCGTAGAATCTCGCTCCATAACTCCCCATGGGTCCACTACCAGTTGTATTACCCCATTTAACACTCCTGGGTTTGTTCTCAAATGAGAATCCACCTCCATTCGTGAAGCTTATACCCGTCATGGCGCCATACGACATGGGTGACGCACCCATCCGTATCGACTGAGGGGCATTGAGACCACCATGAGGGTTTGACGTACGCTGTTTGGGAGCTGGGACTGGCTGCGGTGGCGGTGAAGGCATGTTCGGATGATTGACTAGTCGGTGAGGTTGGGAATGATGAGAGAAAGAAGGTAAACAACGTTGGGTGGCAAAAAGGGAGGAAGGCAGGGATGGGGATGTGTTTGTTTATATCTGAGTGACTGATCGAGTGAACGAGTAATGTCGGATCCGTTGATGGATTGTCGAGGTAATTGATGGATTGCGGTGTGGGGCGTACGAATGATTGTTCTCCCCTGTTTCTGAAATCAAGTTGTATTCGTTGAAATGACAATGAAGGATCGTCGTCAGGCTCGGGTGAATGGTGACCCCATAAATACAATAGTCGGGTCTTGTGATATTGATCAATTGATGTTTTGAGTGATCTTAGCTTGCTAATCCCTCCCAAGACCGAGGGAGACTAGTGGCGGGGCTTTTGCCTTTTGATATTATGGATTGATTGATGGAATGATGAGCTCCGTGCTCAATCGGTTCTTGGTGTCTAGCGGATAGAGACAGAACTGACTGACTGCCTTCCACCTGATGTTCTAGCTTGGTTTGAGGATGATCTTGGAGTATCTTGATGTGAATGGGAGCGTGAGTAAGCACATAACAGAGTGTATAGACTAGTAAGACGGATGCGGATGCTGGGTGGACGTTGTGTGGACTGACTTTTTCAGCGGGTGACCCTGGATCGATGCTGTCAGATCAACGGGCTAACATAATAGATTTACCCTTTTAGGAAAAAAAGAGAAGGATCCACGGAAAACCTAATATCAGGGACAGGGTACACCTCGTGCCATCCACTCAGATACCTCCACACCAAACATAACAAAGGATATTGCCACATCACTCTGCAAACCAGGAGGCGGTCAGGTGGAGGCGGTTCGTGCTGTAATGACTGACTGTGAGTGAGATGATGACTTCCAGCGCTGACGATGACATCAACAACGATAACAAACATCTCGCTCTCTCATGTACCCAACGAACCCATCATGATCAACGATATACCCCACTTCACCACTCAGCCGGTCTTATCAGACTTGTATCAGTCCAAGGACTTGCTCGACTTCTCAGGTCAGCTCTCATATTCCAGCACGCTTCTCTACCGTTGGTTGCAGCTGACATGCTTTTCTGATGCGTAGGTCCTTCGACCCCACCTCGAGCGTCCACTTCGTCCCCTTCTGCATCTCCATCCGCTCCCTCACTATTTTCATCAGCCACATCGATAGCTTCAGCCGCTACGAGACGAGCAGCAGCCGCTGGTCTTACTGCTTCTCCTTCCGGACCTTCTTCCTCATCGATAGCGAAGGAAATAAGATGTGTCGAAGGATATGGACCGAATATGTATATTGGAAACTCGGATGGGACGGTGGAATGGTGGTATTGTGAAGCTGCGTCAGCCACCAACGGCGTAAGTCACCAACGTTCGCTTGACTGATGGTGTGCCGACAGCTTAGGGGAGTGTCTGAATGAATAGATGAACGGATGGGGTATAAAACATCGTCATACGCTTTTCCCCAGACGACCCGTCAACAGGATGTATATCTTACCGAAGATATCCAAGATACTGATAATATCGGGTAAGCGTTCTCTGCCCATATCTCGAAATGGTTGAAAGGTATTGATTCAAGGCTATAAAGACGGAACACTACATGGTTTAATGTTGCCGAACCTCGAGCCACTTCCATCATCCCATGTGCCCCCCCTACGAGGCGTGGTATCGGTAATTTTGGATGACGAAGAACTGGAATGGGGTGGTCCAGGTTCAGAAGATCTCAATGCTCAAATGGCGGTGGTAGTGGTACGAAGGAAGGGTTTAGGGGTATACAAGCTTGGGAATAGAATGAACAGTGTGAAGGTGAGTCCTCCTCTACAAATTGGCTACTCAATGGGTGTTACACTCAGAGTCCAGCATAAAGGGTCGGGGTGCAATGCTTAACGCTGACTAAAATCGACCCATTAGGAAATACCCCTACCGTCTTCACCAACACACCATGCCCTATTCTCCTCATTCCTTTGCGCAGCCATCACGTCAGGTCAAGACGATACCACTCAAACGCTATATAGTATAATAGACTTATCTGACGCATCATTGACAGAAGTCTTACCAGTCTCTCAGATCGATCCCGCCGTAGCTGATTTCCAATCGAACCCAAATATAGTGGTGATACCCGGTGAGAACGAGTTTTTGGTCACTAGCTATACGGGATCATCAACTATGGGTGTGTTTCTCAATGGACAGGGAGATCCAGTGAGGGGAACGATGGAATGGCCAAGTCATCCTTTATCGATCGGTATGTATATCAGGCTCACTTGCGCACGATGCATATAGCTGATATACTCTTTTCGTGGGACAGCTGTGGAATCAGAATATATCATAGCATTATTACGAGATCAAACGGTTACTATTCACTCTTTAGCTGATCTGGAAAAGCCAACTCAAGTGATCAGCCTAGATCCAACGATAGACGCTTTTGGATTGACTTATTCGCCATATGGAGTATCGGTCAGAGACATATATAGGGACGATCGGTTGACCCCCTACAAATTGAAATTGCTGGATGGAAAATTAGCTCCGGGGAAACCTATCGAAGAGACCAAAGTGACTTTGCCTCAAGTGGAGGACCCATCCAATGATTCAGCCGAGGGCAACACGGAAGAACCACTACTATCGCCTGATGTGATTTCGCCGATCAATGAAGATCCACCTTCTGGATCAGGCCTGACTCCCCCTTCTTCACCCAAACCAGCACATCGCCATCCCATCACCACTCAAAACAATTTAGGATCATCAGCTAGTCCTAGTATCGGACCATTTTCCACAGCTGTATCTGAGACGTTGATCATCTCGCGTCATTCGATCGTTTCTCTCTTACCTACTAGTACGATCATGAAGGTGGAACGGCTATGTTCGGAAAGACAGTTTGACGAAGCTATCATTCTAGTCGATGAGGAGAGAAGGAGAGGTAGAAGAGGTGAGATAGATGTGGATAAAGCCACTCATCATAATACGATGAAATATCTTCATCTATACCTGGCTTTACATCTCTTCGAAGAAGCTTTATTTGATAAATCGCTGGATTACTTTACGAGAAGTAAGGTGGATCCTAGAATTGTAGTTAGGACGTTCGGTGATTTGAGAGGAAAGCTGTTAGGGAGTGAGGAGGTGGTGGATGTCTTCGAGGGTATCAAGGAGGTTTTGCACAGGATGGGTGGAGTTGACGATATAAGTGAGTCATCCATGAACAGTCAACTATCCTCTGAAGCTGTCAAAGCAATTTTTTCTTCCTTGATTAATCTGTGAAACTGAAGCTGATGCTGCGTTCTCAGTCTCGACTTCACTAAAACGCAATTATTCACCGCATGTCCAACCTAATACCGCTTCTGCACCTGAAACAAGCGTACTGCGCCAGGCGATGATGGAAGAAGCTAAAGATATGTTGACTGAGTTCCTGAGGAAGACAAGAGCTTCGAGGAGGAAAGGTGGTGGTGCGAGAGGTTTAGACAGTAGGAAGATTGATATTGTGAGTGACTCTGGCATCCATCATCAAGACCATCAAGACCATTTCACACAAGTACATAGAGCCCTCCGTCATGTTTGATATACGTGTTTGATCCTCTGACATGGACTAACTTTTGTGTATAGGTCATTGATACTACCTTGGCCAAACTTCTAGCTGACAAAGGAACGACCAACGAACTTCTTGCTCTACTTGCGGCACCGAATGACTGTGTGCTACCTGAATTAGAACCATTCTTAGCTCAGCGGCCCTATGTTTTGGCCACAGTGATGAGAACACAGGGGAGGGTGGATAGAGTACTAGAGTTACTTAGAGAGTCGGTGGCCTGTTTCACTCATCACCTCTGAGACTTCAGAAGCTTCTAACTTTTGTAGAAAGCTGGAATTGGTACTGACTTTCCATATGTGGACCGTAGAATCGCCGAATCTGACATTGCCGATCCTATATGTGAAGATCCAGTCGAAGAGCTTGCGCAACAACTGGAAAGTGTCAAAGACCCGCAGATGTTCTTGGAATATGCCTTGTGGCTGGTGAACAAGAATCCTTCACGGGGATTGTCGGTGAGAGACCACTCTTCGGATATTTTTGGATGACTATGAGCCTGGCTGATAATTTGGGAGAAACAGATTCTGATGGCTCAAGTTTCGAAGAATGGAGTCAAATTAGATGATCTTTCGTTGGTTCAACAACTCGGTCAGATCGATAGAGATACTGGCAATCGCTATTTGGAGTTTGCCGTTGTGAGCAAGAAATCACCGAATAGAGCTTTGCACGAGCAGTTATTGGGGGTGTTGTTGGATGAGGTGGAAGAGCTTTGTAAGGATGAAGGGGTGAAGTACCATCTGGAGGAGCTAGGTAAGTAGTGTTCCACTAACCGTGTCATGCTTTATAATCTATCTCGGAATCAATTCTTTGGTTAATCTTGAGTTTTGTTCTTCACATAACAGACGCTGAATACCGCTTGGAACCCTCTCCTCGACCATTCATCATCTTCTTAGCTGACGTAGCACCCGATACGCCCATCAAGAGGAATCGACTGAAATTGATGTTGTTCCTCCAAGGGAGTCCGTTCTTTGATTTGGAAAAAGCTGCGAAAAGGTTGGAAAGTGTAATCGAACTGAAGTTCGAGCTGGCCGTAGTCTATGGAAGGGTAAGTCGGAGGCGTTCCTCACGGACACACCAATCTGATTGATGCCGAGATACTTTATTGATGTGTGATGTTGAACCTGTAGCTCCTCAAGCATCGACTTGCCCTTTCGCTCCTCGCTATCACCATAGGTGATTCCATTTCAGCTCAAACATATTGTCAGACCAAAGGTGAAATTATCCCACCCAAAATATCGAAACTCGTTTCGAAACAGGTGAAAGGTCTTGATACTTGGGCGGGTCTGATTGAATTGGGAAGAAAGAAGGTACAGGTGAAAGATGAGGAAATGAGAGGGTTGGTTAAAGAGTTGCTAGCAGTGTATATGAGTGATTGGTGAGTCATGAATCCTTTTTGCTTTACATCCTCCTTTTGGTGTCATCCAGGTTGACTTTGGATAACACACCTGTCGAAATGTTGAAAATTGTGCTGACTTCATATCTGAATGTAGCAAAGGAACTTCCAAACAGGCTGCTGCGTTATTGAATGCTCAATCAGTCCATTTGGACGTATTAGAGGTGAGGTAATCTCAGAATCGGTTCCCAAATTGTCAGCTTAGCTTACCAGACATGGCTTAATCAGGTACTGGGTCAAATGCCAAATGACTGGCCGTTGGACGAGGTCTCTTCATTCTTGAAAAGGAGCTTTAGGAGAGGATTACATGATAGATCCACTTGGGGGGTATTGAAGGCTTTTTCCGCAGGGCAGAATATGGAGGTGTGTACTTCCATAATTACTGTGTGATACGCCCTAAAAGGAAGTGATTTGATCATTTAAACTGACTTATGTGTCCTGTGTTCCCATTCCATAAATAGGTATCGGAACAATACCTCGACAAGATACGTCGTATACCGCCAATCATAAGAGATTCGTCGAACGATGTTCCACCTGATGGCGATGGTCTCACACCCCCTGATGAAGGTAGTATACCAGAGACTGAGTGGGGTACATTCGAGGAAAAAGGTTTGGTCGAGTCTGCGATCGAACAAGAGAAGAGAGGTATAAGTGTAGGCGAAAAAGATGAGATCGTACAGAGGGATGAAGGTGTTGAAGTGGGTTCGAAAGAGGGTTATGCGCTGAATTCTGACAATAGCGAGGAAGGCCTTGTGTAGAAATCAATCCGAATTTATACCTTGCATCTATCATATACCCTAGATTTGACACACACACATATATGTTTGATTGTACTGTAGGTGCGATGCATAACAGGGGTTTGACTACTCCAATTTCCATACTTGTTTATTAGTCAAACCCAATTCACCTAATATACCTGTTATGGGACCTTGACCGAGATTGGGTGTCATAGATCCACAGAGTGGTCTCATGAGCCTGATCGCGAAGATGATGATGATGTCAGTCGACAATCGTCATGTCCCCTACTTAGAAGACGCCAACTTACATTGGAGGTAAACAAATCAATACCAATACCCTCTGATCCTTGTTGCTCTTTGTTTCATGTTGGAGGGAATTGACGATAACTTGTTTAGGTATCAGACCAGGATCGATCCTTGTGATTTGTAGGTTGTCACCGAATTTATCTTGGAGATTCGGTAAGAATGATTTATCGATGGTTGTATTGGACCAATCTTCCCTTCCTTCAAGAGGATTCGAGTGTATCAAGTGAAGTTTCGGTATTACCTCCGAAGATGAGGGAGAGGGTGAAGGGAGTTTGGAGAGTAATTGAAGGAATGGTGAGATGGCTGTTCCTGTTGATATCTACGCATAGACAAAAAAGACATTTTAGTATCATTTACATTCTTGAAAGTGATGTTCAGTAAGTTGTTTTGGTTGTACTTACCATTATTATCTTATCGTATTGATTTGGATAAATGGAGAAAGTAGGTATAGGGCCTCTGATCCCTACTTTATCTCCATCTTTCAAATAATGTACTACCCTACGACAAAATAAAACGACCACAACACCATATCGTAAGTTCCGTGTCAATGACTCTGATCCATGTCAATCGACGTAAAAGGATTTCACTCACCTACCTACTTCACCACCTCTCACTCGCTTGACCACCATCCTAATCTCCCCATCATCCAAACAATCGTTAATGGGTGTATAAGGCCTTTCGATCTGTATATCCGGACTTTTGATCATCATATGCTGCACTACCACTTCCCCTCCTTCTGTATTGGCTATACTCCCATCGGTACGATATGGCCTCTCGAAGAATTCTCTAGAGGTGGATGGTTGAGATATAGGCACGGTGATTAGTTTATGTTGAGGCGATAAGGTTTGGGTGGACGATATGGGTTGTTCAGAGTATGTGTGGGGTGTGAGAGATGGGGAAGATGGGAAGAAGAAATATGAGGTCGGGAGGGTGAGACCTAGGATTGTGAGTGCTAGACGAGGATGGGATCGGAGCCATGATGATCTTGTGGAAGAAGAGGATGAGGTGAATTGACGGTAGGTTAAGCCACTGAGCGAGGACGATTTTGAGACAGATGAAGATATTCGACTACATCGTAGACATGTCGTTGGTATGGGTCGAGTGAGCGACATGATCAAGGTGGATATTGCAGTTGGATAGGAGATGAAGTGCGATGTCATGAAGTGATAAGGTAGTGAGGTAGTGGACAACCTCCATTTTCAGACTTTTTGGGTTGTCCTTCCATCTGTTCGATGAATTATCCGGGGTTTATCCGAATCGCCACCTGACTGCACAAAAGTACAGTATACAACACTCGCTCTCATAACCATAAAGCTTTGACTAGACTTCTCATTCCCCGCTCTATACATCATCATAAGATCATGCCTAGATCACCTTCACCCGATTATCGAAGAGAGAGGGATAGGGATAGGGACAGAGATAGAGACAGAGACAGAGACAGACGAGATAGGGACAAAGAGAGAGACAGATACAAAGATAGAGATGATGATAGGAAAGCATCGAGCTCAAGACGGGATGACAGGGATAGAGATGGTGACAGATCGAGGAGAGATGATAGGGATAGAGACAGAGAGAGGAGAAAAGATAGATATGACGATGATAGAGAGAGGAGGGACAGGAAACGAGATAGGAGCAGGAGTAGGAGTAGGGATAGGAGCTATAAAAAGGATAAGAAACGAAAAGAGTGAGTGGTTTCATTGCATTTGACACGACACCACTACATCTTTTTTCTTCACCAGGTTCTACGTAGCTGGTTCATTCAAACAGCACGGCTGTGGTAGCTGATATGCCTTGTAGCTCTCGAAGCCCCTCACCTTCCGCCAAAAGTAAACGGAAAGAAGCCAAAGCAGCTGCCAAAGCCGCTGCTCGACGAGAAGCCGAACTCGAACAATCCCGAGCTCTAGCAGAACTGTCGATGTACAGTGCGACCGATAACCCCTTCCACGATGCGAATCTAGGTGAACAATTTAAATGGGGTAAGAAGATCGACAAGGAGAAGAAAATGGGTATGACGACTGAGGAGATCGCTCGGAAAGATGCAATCAGACGACAAGAGGCTAAGGAAGAATTGGAAAGGTTGAACAAAAAACGAGCAGAGAGGGAGGTAGAAATGCAATTGAGAGAAGAAGAGGAAAATAGATTAAAGAGATTGGCAGAAGATGAACAGATGAAAGAATGGATTGAGAAAGAAGATGATTTCCAACTGGAACAATCTAGACGAAGAGCAGGTATAAGGTTGAGGGAACAAAGAGCGAAAGCGATCGATTTCTTAGCTATCAACTTGAGATTTGCCGATCCAAAGTCAGTTGGTACGAACATTTCTAGTGCTATAGGTGCGTTGACAAATCCTAAGAAAGGAGAGGTAGAGAGGGAACAGGAAGAAGAAAATTGGGGTTGGGCGGATGCAGGATTCGAATTTGAGATTGACGAACCATGGAAAATATTCGATAATTTGAATCTTGAAGATTGCGTGGAATTGGAACATGATATCAAGATGTATTTGAGTTTGGAGAAATCACCTATTAACATCGAATTTTGGGAGGTGAGTGAATATGATCTTTCAAATTCTTTGAATCGATCGTTCTTAGACTCGTACTTTTCACTACACAACACTCCTCCTTTCGAGAAACAACCTGCCATATTTTGACTGTAATAGTGATATGTTGATGCTGACATGTCAATCATTAGGCAATGCAAGTAGTCTGCACCTACCACCTCGAGAATCTCCGTGATCCCGATCACGCAGAAGGTGGACGATTATTCGACAAAGAAGTCGACGAATCGGCTAGTAATATAGTATCCGGGCTGAGTCTTCAGCGACTGGTCGAGCTGGAAAACAGGACCAACGCGATGCTGAGAAGTGGGCAACCTGTAGATGGGGAGTTTTGGGATCTGGTTCTGAGGAAGATTCACGTGGAAAAAGCTATTGTGAGTCATCATCAACTTTCGCAATTTATGAAGAGTTTGATTTCCATCGTGTCCTTTGCCTCTACTTGCATTGTATAGACACTGATCGCCTTGCAGGCTAAACTCAACTCGATCCACGAAGTCGTCCTGAAGAACCGGTTGGAGCAATTCAAGCGACGACAACGAGAAGATGCAGCCAAGGTCCAAGCTGAATTGGGAGGAGTCATCGTCAACAAGAACGAGCAGTTTGGTGGTGATATCCATGCTGATATTGGTGATCAAGATGAGGGTGAAGATGGTGAAGATATCGATGTGGACGATGACGAAGATGATTATGTGGAACCGTATGAGAGGGAAATGTCGCCTCTGCCTGCCGATCCGAAGACAATGGTCTTGGATGAGAGGAGGTTACCTATTGTTGATGAGGAGGATGAAATGCGAGCACTAGTGAGTACAATTTACTAAATCGATTGTATGCCCTCAGTTTTCATACACAATCTACGTCGTTACAGATCATTCTTGGCTCATTTTTCTATGTTGTCGATACTGACCACTCTGCCCCTCACAGTTCGCTGCAAGACGATCCATCACCTCTTCAGGCTTCGTACCCAAATATGCTAGACCATCCGCGACCACCATTGAATCAGTGTCTCGACCCTCTGCAGCAGACTTGGAGGCAGAGAGGATCTACCGAGCCGAAGCGGAGAAAGAAATGCGAGATTACGGTTCGGACGAAGATGATGAAGAGTTTGGTGATTTGGACAATGGCTTGGATGTTCCTGGCACATACGATTGGTCAGATAGGTATCGACCTAGGAAACCTAGATTCTTCAATAGGGTTCATACGGGTTATGAATGGAGTAAATACAATCAAACCCATTATGAGTGAGTAATCCACTTCACTGCTCCAACAGGGTCTGACAAGTCTCAGTGTTGGATCGATGGGTACTGATTTTCGTGTGTAGCTCCGATAATCCTCCTCCCAAAGTTGTCCAGGGTTATAAATTCAATATATTCTATCCTGATCTGATGTGAGTAGTGAAGTTTCATATGTTATCCTTGTGTCGCGTTTGGAACTGGCAAATGCGACAGTGGTATCTCTCTTGTTATACTCTCACCGAAAGTCTCCGCAAACCATTCGGTCTTCCTGCTTTTTCTTCGTCGAGACCGTGTGTGTATGCCGTATATGATGCTGACTTTGACCTTCCATAGTGACAAATCCAAAGCACCGACATATTACCTCAAACCTATCCCGGATGATCCTGAAACTACCATGATTGTCTTCACCGCTGGACCGCCGTATGAGGATATTGCTTTTAGGATCGTGAGAAGACCATGGGAGTATTCACATAGGAAAGGGTTCAGGAGTACGTTTGACAGAGGTGTACTGCAATGTAAGTGATTTAGCTCTCAAGACGACACCGAAGAGGGGAGCTGATATGGCTTGTCAATACAGTGTACTTCAATTTCGGAAGAACATTCTACAGGAAATAGTTGGTCATAAGTTGGTCTGTTCCTGTTGGAGATGATGATGTTTCGGTATTATATGACGTTGCAGAAGACAAAACATGGATGTATCTCTAATATGGGCATAATGCATTGATAAGAATGTGTTACAAGTACTTTACAACATGCAGTAAGAGGGTACAACGTGATGAAAACATGACTTGACAAATCCGAGTAGTGAATGTAGTTTCGGTGGTTCTCGTCAACTCGCTACACCTTCCCATTCTTTGACCATCCAAGCATTTCCTCCACCTCTTTTAATCTGCTTGATCTCCTCTCTTCTCTCTTTTCTGGACTTCTTCTCTGACTTCTTGTTGTAATCACCATTCCTCACTGGCGCGGTATTTGGCTCGTCAGCCCACGCTGCTATTTCATATGCGGTAGCGCGTTGTTCGGATTGCAGGGAGAGGGTAAGTTGGGTATGACGGCGGAGTCGTTGATGAAATCTGATCCATGATGAGATCTGTAAGAAAATAGTGACATCAGTATTGATTGTTAAAGAAGATAGCATGTAATCGAGAGGTATGATGAGATGACACTGGTAGGAAAGGAAACCTTCTAACACGTCTACACTGCTTACTCACCTTGATGAACAAGACCAAAGCAGTCAAAGCCAGAACGATCACACCAGCAGCTACGGCCGTTCTCACGATCTTACTTGTCCCATACGAGTATACGTACGCCGAGGAAGTAGCACTCTGCGCCGTGGTAGATGAACCGGTGTAAGTCGACGTGCCCGTAGAGGACATGGTGATTATGGATCCGGCAGTATCGAGGGAAGGCATCTTGACAAGGATGATCTGAGATATTTATATGGTTTTGATTGTCTCCTTCGATGCTTCCGTTACACCGCCATTTGAATTACGCTACAGTCTGATGATACACAATACACACTAGTGCTAGGTCTAGCCTGTGTGTTGGCTACGATTAAGATTGAGAGTATGATCGTGACACAAGACTTGAGCTTGAATGCATTGAGCTGAACATAATCATAATCATAATCATACACTACGAGTACTATGCAGGTGAACGCAAAACAGCGGAGGAAGCCGACGGACCGTACTTGGGTTTAATTAGGCATGTGAGCTGCCCGCTGTTTATACGATGCACGCCTACTTCCTGAAGAACGTTTCACACATCCTCGAGTACGAATGAGATTCAAGAGAGATAGCTGGTGGTCATCCCAGCTTACCACATATCCACACTCATTGATATATATCCATCAGCAATCACAACATACTCCACAATGATCAGAGCAGGTGTATCGACACTCTCCAGACCCATCGCATCGTCATCTTCCAGATCGACATCAGCAGTCGCAAGACGATACGCTTCTCATGGACCTAGTTATAATCCCCCTTCAGGTTATCTGTTCGGTGAAAGAGTGGGTATATCTCTTGTATCAGACGAGTAGGCCAGTGGAGGAGAAACAGAGGAAGAAAAGAATGTCCTAGACGCTGGCATGATGGTGGATGGAGGGAATGAAGGAGACTGAATGAGGCAATGAATAAATGCTAATTAGTCGTGTTTACGGTGTTGTAGCCACCTAAAGATGGAAAGAGAGTGAAGGAAACCTGGGAGTGAGTATTTCCCTCTTATTGTTGTGGTATGATAGACTGTCATCACGTAGAACGGGTCGGATAGCATCGGATTTGGTTCGGATTGGATTGGATTGAATCCATTGAATAATTGGGATTTCTCAAGAGTGATTCGTTGAAAAGTCTCAGCCATATCATTATCGTCTCCTAAAACGACGAGACGTCACACTTCTGTGTCCAACTCCCATCGATCTCGTCAGATGTCTCATACTGTCGAGTCGTAATAATTGCTGATGGATGTTCATGCACTCTAACAGAAACATCTACTACGTTGGGATGTTCGGTGGGATGGCTTTAGCAGCTGTCATAATAGCTTACAAGCCCGATACGAGGTGGGTCGAATTGGGTCAATCTCTACACATCAGAGTGATATCGTGCTAATATCTGTTGTTTCTATCCATTCTTTCCTATCGCCACTTCTTGCTTGCTCAATTGCTCGTCGTTTACAAATTACCTCGACCATGCGCAGTATCCAAACATGGGCATTGAAAGAGGCCAGAGCAAGATTAGATGCTAAAGGCGAAGAGTGGGAGTACAAGCCCAAGTCTGCTTAAGTATATCTGTATATCATATCTATAGTATAGACGGGAAGAGGGAAGCAGCGATGGGATGCATTTCTTGATATTTTCTCTTTGTCATCGTATGATAGTCTAAGAGGAAAGTGTAGGGTCGCATATTCAGTGTCATTACTTCACCGATCTCAATTTCAAGTGTCAACTATTTCATTTTCAGCATGATCGATCCGTAAAACAATCGGATCAGAAACATATACAGATACATTGTATACAGTAGATGATGAGCAATAGACAAATAGACAGAAGCAAACCCAAGCCCCTCATCGTCCGTCTTGAAGTATTCTAAGTGTAGTGTGGTTATGTTTTAGTCGAATCTGTTGCTATGAACCCTTCTCAGCTGCTCGTTTCTTCTTCCACTCTTCCATCCTCATTCTCCTTAATCGTCTCTTCTCTTCCTCACCATCATTCAGACCTGCATCCAGACCGTTTATTCCATCACCATCCATAGGTTGCGGTATGTGTTCAACCCCTGTTGGAGGTAAAGGTATACCATCCTCTGGAGGAGGAGGCGGTGGCCCAGCTACATCTTCATCCTCAGAGGGCGGTGGTGGTGGTGGTGATTGAACATCATCTACTTCTTCTTTTTGTTCATTATCATCATCGCTGTTATCACTACTATCATACCCACCTAACCCACCTAATCCTATACCTTTCTTTTTCTCCTTCTCCCTCTGTTCCTTCTGTTTCCCTTTCTTCAGATCATCCTTGATCTTCGTCCAAGTCGGCTTATACCGTCCTTTCAGAAACTCAAACCTCTCGTCGTTGGCGTGATTGGTCAGTATACGAAGTTCCAATACCGAGGGATTAGGGGAAGAGAAGATGGCTTTGGCGGTATGTTGCATCAATGCAAGGACCGGTGCGGGAGGCTATAACGTCGAGAATTAGATATAAACATCAACATTTCCACCGACACTTCTTCCGACGACGATTCTAAGTGCTCACCTCTTCACTTTCGTTCCACCGCATTTGCCCATCGTTTACTTTATTCTCCTCGTCCTCTTTTTCCCTCTCTTTCAATCTCTCTTGACGCAATGCTTCAATCCATTTTCGTTTTTTCTGCTGCTCGTATGCCTCGATCTCCTCTGGATCAGAAAGGTAGAACGTCTCTTCGATGTCAGAGGGAAAGGAATCCCAGGATGATGACGAAGAGAGGGGTGAGGATGGGGTTGGAAGGGTGGTTGAGGGGATAACAACGGACGGAAGGAGATGGAGGATATCGTGTCTGACAACGACACGAAGTGAGTATTTACTACAATGGTCTGAGCGTGAGGATATAGGTGTACATGAAGATATTATGTCAATGTCCCTCCCACTCTATCACAGCGAAGTTCTCATATGTCAGAACCAATTATAGAGTTCATGAATCACAATCTCAATTGGATATTCCCCCAAATTCCGGTCTATCATTCGATCCGGTCGTCAAGCTCAATCCACCCTTACTTTCTGCTCTGCTCCATGAGTTCTTGAGCGTTGTCCCAGCCCATAAGTGATAACGTAGTATAAGTTCTCAAAATGAGATACCTACCTATCAGCCCAAATTTCTGTCACCCCTTGTTCCGCTACATCCTCCACATCTCCAGCATATCTGATTAATCCCATTCCAGTCCTAGTATCCCTCCGAGTCACCTCCCTCGCTCGATCGTCTTGCGAGTAGACGAGCTGAGCCTCGTAAGCCTGTACATAAGCTATAGGTGGTATTTGAACGGTCGTCGAAGTCGAGGCGGAAGAAGTGGAAGTGGAAGCGGAGGGATTGGTCCTTGCGGAATGAGAGTGGTGGGATCGAGAAGCGTGAGAGCGTTTGTGAGGGCGTGGGTACATCGTGCATGTTCTTTGATGATGGATCTCTGTAGAGGTCGACATAGACGAAAAGAAGTGAAGGTGAATGGATGAGGAGTGGTTTATATTGTTGTCATGTCTTCGGACTGTTGGGAATGAGACCGGTTTCCAACGGAAAATGTCGACCAACCGAGAATATGACCTCTAATGTTAATCTTATGGCTCATTTGGCAGCTGAGGATCCCCTCGACACGATGCTCAGTGCAAGAAATGCAATCGCAAACAAAGGCATGAGGATATGCTCTAGATATGTAGAATACATAGGTGAATCTATAGTTGGTTTTCAGGAAATACAGCTACACACTTAGATGCCTTGCTCGCCATTGCAATCTACCAAAACGATCATGAGATGACCATAGCCTAATCCTCTTCCTCATCACCTGGTCCACCCTCACCCTCCTCCTCTCTGCCCGCATTTCGGAACAGCCAGTATTTCTGAACGATGAATATCAGATCGAATGTCAGGGACAAAAACGATAATCCCAATTTAGCTGGGTTGGCGATTATACCTTGTGGGTCGTGCGAGATGAATATAGAGGAGATTACCAATTGCGCGAAAGAGAGGACTGAGCCGATTAGGTCCTATATGGAAAATGTGGATCAGCGTTCGTCCATGAATGTCATTTGTAAATCCGTATCCATAGGAATCGATGATTACTAAAGTCTGTTGAAAAGTTCACTCACACAGATGATTTGTCCGATTGCGAAACCCTCTACACTCCTTAATTTCCAATTCAACACTACTTGCGGTATGTATTTCACCGTAGATATGATCAACTTTATAGATGAGACTAGGTATAACCAATCTAACAATTGATATTTCCCTAACCAAACTGATACCGCTGATATACCTGCAGCAGCGAATAAAGCTGCCAGTGCAATTTGACATGGTATAGAGGGTTTAGTAGGTTCGACCGATACCAACGAATCACCTTTAGTCCTGTTATCGTCATCTCCGTTGTGGTGCTGGTGAGGTAGAAGGGGATCCTCCTCTCTTCCATATATACTTGATTTATTGACTTTTCGAGAATACCACCACACCTGACCTAACGTTATGGTAGAAATCAGAAAAGCATGTAAGGAAAATGCTAAATCCGATTTAGATACTTCTGGGAGATGTCCCTCGCCATGTCGTTCTTCGTATTGTCTCCTTGCGATTGGTGAGTAATAGGCTCCCCATGACCAGAGGGTCAAGGCGAGAAAACCTAGGGGATTGAGGTAAATGAAATCAGGAGAGAGACCTGTGGTACTATTGAGTGGAGTCAGCGGAATGATACGTGTATCACAGCTTCGCTGGGTCGGGTTCACTCAAAAGGGGGGCCATAGGTAGAAATTATGGATCTAAATTTGATCGCTAACTCACCGCTTCCTCCTATAGTTCAATATCAATTGAGGGTAGAACGAATATGACCAAGCTATGAAATATGCTACACCGCAGAATGACACCACTCCATTCCAGAATGGGTGATCGGATGCTCTGATGTTGACGTTGGGGATCTCCATGTTGGACGGCAGCTGATCGCTCTATAGTCTATGTGTCTAGATGAGGTCCGAAAGGCAGAGTGATACAGGAATTGAAGCCGTGTTGAGTAGAAAGAAGTTGTCATGTATGTTTGCCGTTACTCGTATCTGCAGAGTGCTCTGCAAACAGAGATGAAATTGGCTCATCAGTGATCTTTCAGGTACGATCAAATGGCGCAATGTGAGGCAATAACCCTGTTTATGTAATCCCAACAACATGGTCTGCAGGCGGTTTAACCTATTTTTAGTCTGGTATCAACAGGCACGGACGCAGATCGAATAATGGCTCAAAGGTTTATATAATAAAATAAAGATGCATCTCATTCGCAGAGAGATGAAAATAGAAATGTCCAAATCCATCCACACTTCATCATCCTTTGATTCGCAATCCCACTTATTCTTTCTTTCCCATCGTCATGAAAAAATCATAGAGTAAACACGACTTGTGAATCCATTCACAGTCTGGATGGAAAAAGCAGTCAACACTTGATATCCTTCCCGACCAGTCTGAAGAGGATCAGGCAACATGGAGACGATAGCCACCCCGGTAGACAAACGGTTCATCCCCATCCCCACTCAGTATCAGGTGAGCTTATTCTCTTCGAGATCTTGCATCCATATGAAGCTCATTCGCTGACTGGCATGTTGTGTTATAGATATACGAGTGTGTTTTACCATCTCACGTCATACGATATGACTCACGCTGACTATATTGCCTGTTCTGTTCCAGCTCATATACTATAGACCCACAATGGCAAATCAAATTCACGATTATATGGACATCCGTCTTAGCGTTCTCTACACTGGTATCAATACCATATTTAATCCATATGTGGAAGATCGGTAGATTATATTCGGGATTATCGATCAACGAATCTCTCGACGAAACAACTTCTCTCTCCCGAATTGAGAAAGAGATTCCTGCGAGGAACGCATCCGCAGAATCGAAAGGTAGAACTTTCCTATCAAGAGGATACATAATATTCCGATCCATTAGTCAAAGTATCACATTATGGACATTACCTATGCCAAGGTTGAAATGGTGGAAAGGTCAAATAGGAGATTGCTGTCGACGAGCCTACTTTACTCTGAGTGTATCGCAAATCTTCTTAGTATCAGCATATATGGTAGCTGTGATATGTTGTTTTGTGATCGGTGCGGAACTTGACCAAAATTCAAATCGACCAGGTAAATATCCTATTCTCAATATACTGTGAATTACCAATTGACATTGCTGATTTAAGTATTATTCATCTTACTTACAGGATTCATCGCCCTATCTCAACTACCGGTGATTATCCTTCTCTCCCTCAAATCACCTCTTCCCCTGCCCATCTTCCTTCCATCATTATCATACGAACACTACAACTTCCTCCATCGATGGGCGGGTCGAACGATGTTCATCTCGGCAACGGTCCATGGGGGGATGTGGATCAACCAATTCATCCGAAATGATGAGATGGATCAGATCAGTAGTGATAAATCCAAACGAGGAATATTATCTTGGACGTTGATGTGTATGATTGTGATTACTTCTCTGAAACCTGTCAGAAGGAAGTGTTACCAGTTATTCTGGATCGCTCAGTGAGTTGTCTCACTATGTAAACGTTCATCTGAGTTGGGTCGGTGCTGACATGTGTGATGACTACAGTGTGATGTTCTTCGTCGGTTTCTTCGCTGCAATTTCTTATCATACTCCCTACAGTAGACCGTGGATATACCCCTGCGCAGCTATATACGGATATGATCTTTTCGTGAGGATGTTGAGATACAGAATCAAAGATGCTACGTTGATTCCTGTAGATGATACTTTGACAATGGTAAGTCAACGATACCACGGGCCATAAGAGACGGTTCTTCGTCCACACGTACATGGAAGTAAAGCTGACATACCCTTGTCTTCCTTTCTCTATCTATCTTTGTCTTATTTGCTATAACAGATCCACATACCAGATTGCGATTCTGGCTGGTTACCTACCCAACACATATTCGTCAGAGTCTTAAAGGGTTCAGGGGTATTCGAATCCCATCCTTTCACTATTACCAATGCTACATCCACCACTGATCGCGGGATTGTACTCTATGCGAAAACATCGGGCGACTGGACTAGGAGGATACATGATTTGGCTAGAGATACTGGCACTTTCGAGGTGGATATGGATGTGGATGACGATCAGATCGTGGAAGAAACCCAAAGATTTTTAGAGAAAGAACAACAGATCATGGAGGGGAATGATAACGATGTGGGCAGTGGATTCGATCATCCTGGAAGGAAAGTCCAGGTTATGATTGATGGGCCGTACGGGGGACTGAAAATCGATTTGGGGCAATATGAGAATATCCTTTTGATTGGAGGTGGAAGTGGGATAACATTCATCCTCGGATCGATTGAGGAATGTATAAGACTCGGACGGAGTAGAAATGGTAATGGACCGAGGCCAAGGAAGGTCGATGTAATCTGGGTAGTAAGAGATATGTGTGAGTGGAGTTCAAACAAGCCGTAGTGTAGGATCAGGTTGAGCTGATTCGTTTTGGTTGAATTGAATGGATGGGTAATGTAGCTACTATTCAAGCGATCTCACCTACTTTAACATACCTCCATGATCAATCCAACAACCTGGGTATAGAATTGCAATACAATTTATACTTGAGTAATCCGCCGAACCCTTTACCTGATGTACCTTCGACATTGCCTGCCACAACGAAATTATCACCTTACAGACCTGAGATCTCACAATTATTGAGACAATCATTACCCATACCAACCTCAACTTCCGATTCCATTCAGCTTGAATCGCATATGACGGAAACCGGGAGCATGAGAAAGGACATAGGAGGTGGTCTAGCTGTGATAGCTTGTGGTCCGGAGGGGATAGTCACAGAAAGTAAAAATGCGATTGCAAATCTCAGTCTGAAAGATAGAGTGATGAGTGGTGGAATAGAATTTCACGGTGAATGTTATAGTTTATAGAATCGTCGACTTTAGATAAACAGCATATGATATGTACACTTGTTCATTTGTATCTGTATTTGTATCTCCTTGTATATTTCATTATCATACGATACCTTATGTATACATACAATAAATGTAATTATCTAAAAGTGACCAGATAATCTTCGAAAGAAAAGTCCGCATGCAACCTACTATCAGATAAAATCAATCAAAAGAGGTAGCTCTACAGATCAATCAAATTAACTTCTTCTTTCTTATCCTCTACATCTACACTTTGATTATGTTTCTGAATTGATTGAACATCCGCTTCTATTTCCATTTTCTCCACAGCTTCACCTTCAGCTTGCTCTTGTTGTTGTAATTCCAATACCTCTCGATGTAAAGTATCTATCAACTTCTTTCCCTTTCTGACATAACACAACAAAGCGGGATTCGCATCATCACCTGTTCGATCTTGCAGCACCTCTGAAGATGGAACTTGAGTGACGGTCTCGTCATTGTATTTAAAGAATGTGTCGGCTACGTGTAATGTGTGAGTCTGAGTAAGACAAAGAAGCACAAATTCAAAGTAAAATAAAGAAGCCTTTCGAGACTCACAATGATCAGGTAACCAACTTTGATAAGTCCAGTAATGTCCCGAACCTGAATTTTTCCCTCTATGCATGAAAACACTAACCAATTCATATTCCCACTCATCCTCTCCAGAAGTTTCGTTGTCGTTCCAGATTTCATCCATACGTGATTTCAATTTTGGTAATGATTCTTGTAAATTCACAATCTCACTTTCGACAGATTGTAATTCTATTTCTAATCCTTTTAGTAGATCCGAAGTAAGATCATCAGATAGTTCCGGTATATCCAATTCAGATTGGTTTGGGTTTTCACTCAATTGACGTAGAGAGGACGTGACGTGTTTGAACGTATCGGGGATCGATAGTGGCTAATATGAATCCAAGCCTAACATCAGTTCCCAGTCTGTCATCATTGAGCATACATCACCCACCTTATGATTTCTCAATTGATGTAATCTAGTTCTGACCCTTACCATCTCCCTAGTCACCTCGATAGCTTCCTCCCTCTTTCTTGGATCAGCACCAACCAAGAATCTACCCATCGACAGAGTCTGACTGAACGGTATATGAGTATTCGTCTTTCTTTCTCGTCCAGTCGAAGGATCATATTGAGATCGCTGGACGACACCGTCAGCTACAACCAACATAGAACGATGATGAACCTGAAGAGATGTTGACCCACCCTCATTTGAATATAAAGCATATCCGGAAACACATCCATCAGATCCATCATATACCCTTTCTTCCCTTCGTATTCTATATCCGCTCCTTTAAGGTACAATTCCGCCAAACAATCCGATAAGTCTTTACCTTCCTCTTCGACACCTATGATAGGATGGACAAATACCGACTCAACGGGTTTCTGAGCTTCGTACGTTATTGATTCTCTCCTTCCTCCTGGTCCACTGGACGATCGTGAGGGTGAAGCAGTTTCATATATGATTTGTTGTTTGTATTTACATGAAAACAAGCTTATGTTCACATAATGTGCAAGTCAGCTATGGACTTTGCTCGCTTGTCATGGAACCGTTCCCGTCGACTGACCTTTGTATCAGATTCGATCCCTTTTGGCCATCTTGATCAGAAGGTTCATTTAGAGCTAGTTCAAGTTGCGATAATACGTTGATTAGAACTTCAGCTGAATCTTGTTGTAGCCCTAAAAGAACGAATGCGATCATCAGCTACAGCATCGCAGATCTCGTAGGGATGCTAACTGACCGAAACGAAGACCTGAACTTAATGTATCCTTCTTAGCTAAATTAGGTCGAGGTGGCAAAGGGGGAGGCACACTTGGTGGATCATATTTCACCTCCTCTTGCTCATGAGGTCCTGGTTGCTGGAAAAACTCTTCCTTCGTTTCTGGGATTGGTGACTTGAGATCTAAATGACCCAGATCCATGGTAGCCGATGGCGAATCAGGTTGCATCGGCTGCGCTTCAACATCGTGAGTATCGGGTCGAGGTACAAGTTCAAAATCATCTATCTCCAAAGGCGACGTAACATGGGTATTCGTCTCATCAGATTTAAGCCTTGTCACTCCTCCTCCGGAAGGACTGGAGGAATCATCTCTATCTTCACTTGCTCTTTTGCCCAAGACCGAAGATTCTCTATCTTCCCTTGCTGTCACGGTTGATGTCGAAGAATCTGCTTGGGCAGGCTTGAGTTCGGGTGAAGAGATAGGAGTGGCCACTTGTGTTGAAGAAGGTGATGGAACATCAGGAATATCGGGTATATCGTCTAACGAGAATTTGGATGTTGTAGCCTGTTCAGGTTGAGGGGGCTCGACGATAGCGTCTACTTCTGGTCGAGTAATCGCTAAATAAGCGAGTTCTTCGTCTGGTCGAACGGAAGGTGATTCGGATTTATACAATTGCAAGAACAGTAGACGAAGTTGTCGAACGACTGCAAGACAGGAGTACATGAGCGTTGCGTGGCTTCTCATTACAGTGGCACTCACATCGTTTCGATCTCTCCTCATCTGCTTTCTTAACTGTGACTGGCCGTGTTTGGTGCTGCTCAAATGAAAGCACAGCATCTCGAAGGGGTTTGATCGAATAAAGATACTGCAAAATGGAATTGAGATAGCTGTGACAGAAGCTGTCAGTTCAGTCCAGATTGGTCAGCGACGAGCTAGACTTACCATGTGTTTCTAGAAATATGTCAGCTTGATACGATCAATATTTGACAAGTTGATTCACAGCTGACCTACCCGATATTGTGCAACCCAACCGGAATGTCTTTCCTAGCAGGAGCTTCAGGTTCTATACCTTCAGATTAGCTTTTGCAGCCGAGTCGAGCCGCGAGATCACACTTACCCCTCGAACCAGTCTGCAAAAATGTCTTGATACCAGGTCTCTCTTGTCCAGGGGCATCAGCTATGATAGATAGGCACTTTCGATAATGGTCTGCTTTTCCAGGGTACTCGTTGACCTAAACAATCTCATTAGCTATTACCGTATCCCCGGAAAGACAAATGACATACGGCCATCTCGTATTGCCTGACATGAAAGTCAGCTTGTTGTCCGATTTGAAGAGAGAAACGAAGACTCACATCAACAGTCCGTCATCGATGGCATCTTCAGGACAATTCAGTGCTGAATAAGCGTCTTGGACGGTCATGAGGGTTTCCCCATTTTTTCCCATGTTTTTCATCAATTCTGATTTCCTATGTCTGCCAATGATCACTAACGCTCTAGAAAGGTTTTGTTTTTCCTGAGCTGAAGAAGCGGACTGCACAGCTTGCTTGTGAAGCTCCAAGATATGAGACTCAGGCGCTTCTTCGCAAGGAACAAAGATGGATTCAGCATACTCGGCTGTGTATCCTATGGCGTGGTACGCTCGTTCAAGGTCATCTACATGTGAATTTGGGTCAGTCAGCTGATAGACTTCCGTGTGACCGTGGTTGGGGTGTTACCGACCTGAACTGTATTTATCTAAAGATCGTTCCAGGGCAACTCTCATTTGTAAGCTCTCCCTTCCATATATCGGAGCTTCAGCGATCTTCTCCAATGCACTCAAATAGCTCGGTGCACCTTCGGCATCACAAGATATCTGTAGACCGTAGGCGATCTCGACAGTCTGTGCTCTATCTTGCTTGGTCACTCCTAGGGTATGCAAGGCACTTTTGACGTTATCACCGTATGGTGTGGTACCTATTCGAAATGTGTCAGCTCGATTCAGTAACTTAGTAGTATGGCTTACCTTTTGGATATTTATCCAATTCGATGATACCTTTCAGGCTGTCTTCGAGTGGAACGGATTGTATGAAAGGTAGTACATTGGCATCCACAGCTAAAAACGCATCGTTGCACTCAGCATGAGAGACATGAAGACCTGTTGATGACTTACTATTACGCTGTTGATAAGCGATCAAGTAGAGTGTAATCTCCACCCATGCTCTTATCATATACTGATCCATCTGTTTCTGTTTCCTCCTATCCTCCTCAGAGGGTTCGTCGCTTACTTTGAAAGGGCCCACTCTCAGTCCATCTTCTTCCTGTTGACATGCGAAACCAATCTGGTATAAAAGATGAGAAGAAGTCATACTTGCTCCAATTTGTTTCTGGAATTTTGGATTATCTAGTTTGACCCAACCCCGCTGACCTTTGAAAAGAGGATTCATCAATAGGCTATATGGGAATAATTCTTATTAATCGTTTCGTTCTATCTTGCTCGGATCACATAAAAGTTGACTCACGTAGTCAGCAGACTCCAGGCTTCACTAACACCATTCGCTCCCCTACCTTCATATCCTATAGCTGGATTACTCATCTTCTCATTGGTGAAAGTCTGTACCAAACCTAGAGGAATCTGACCGGGAACTAGACCTTTATCTACTTTGATCCATAAATCAGATGAATAGCTCAAAAATAATCTTGAAGGACTCTGTGGTTTGTCAAAAGAGGTTAAATTCGGATTTTCTTCATCTTGTAAACCGAAAGTTATATGTGGGAAAACATTCATCTTCTCATCTACTTCCACCCTTTCTATCCTTTTTTCCTCCTTGGAGTCTTCAGTGAGGGTTAAGAAATCATGCAAGTGATGATGAGTTTCCTCAGCCAACAACCTTGAAGTCATGAGATCATTATATTTTTTGTACTCTGCTAATCTATCATCGTACGCTTTATTGTAATCATCCTTATTTTCGAAAAATACATTAGATCGAATCGATATTTCCCATTCTTCCATATTTTGTATAATTGGAGGATCACCTTGTCCAGCCGTGACACGCAGCCAGCCCCAGCAGGTCGTGCAGAAATACCATTCTCCATGACCTTCCTTCTCACCGGGCAGAGCATCCCATACGTCATCTAGCGTTGATATCCTTTCTGAGTCAGGTAAAGATCGCATAGACGCAGTGGATGGTGACGGACTAGGAGGCGCAGCCAATCCAGAGGAAGAAGCTATTGAGTTTGGTCTAGAGGAAGTTAAGTTTTTGTTGGTACCGTTCCATGCTGTTCCTGCTGATGAGGAGGTTTGACCCTGACCTTGAACGTGAGGTTTCTTCGAAGGTTGAGGTAATTCCGTTATATTCGGTTGGACCAGTTCGTGCTCATGTATGATTTGAAGTAGTCGTCTAGGTAGGATACCACGTCCGATCTGGGGTCTGGTGGGCTCATCTGATGCCGTATTTGACGAAGGATCTATATTCATAGGATAGGACTTGACATCCGATTTCCAACTATCAATGTCATTCTTCAGATCCTTCTCACCACCCAAGGTTGTTTGACTATCCTGTAGCAATATCGATGGTGATTCCGGTGGCGGACCCATATCGTCGTCTGACCCAATATGCTCAGCGACTATGCCTGGCGTATATCCTGGGGGATGTTCTTCAGGAGGTTCTATCACTGCTTCCGGAGGTCGATAGGGCGCATGAGGCGCGTCTTCAGCTGATGCCAAAGCAGGAGGGGATGATGGAATAGGTTGAGATGGGGCATGAAGTTGGAAAAAATCCTCTTGGATGATTGGCGTATCCTCTGATTGAGTTGGAATAGGCACCGTACGATATTTTGTTCGAGATGATCCCGGTCCATCTCGCCGATCGGATTTAGGTGATCTGTGGTGTTCAGGTGACCTAGGTCCAGCAGGCCTAGCATGGGATTTGTGAGCCGACGATGAGGGAGATGAAGGATCTGTCAAGGAATGACTCTTATACGTCTGCTGGGTATTCAGTGAGTGGGATCGTGTGGGTGAACGGGGTGACTTAGATCCAGTTGAGGATGTGTGATGGGGGGATTTATCGGCAGTCATGATTGAGCTATGAAGGATTATTCAGCAATGGAATTGACCAGGCCTGAATGTCTCTCACAAGCTTCATATGGTTCGACTCCTCCGTATTCGATGACCTCCAATCTCTTTCTTTGATGAAATACTATATATCTCTAATCTTCCTGGTCTTCCTTCATAAAGCTGTGTGCGACCAGGGACAGGCTGGACTGAATGGGTTGAGGGAACAAAAAGGAGTTGTGGACTCGATGATGGAAAAGAGGTACCTCCGAGACGTCCAGTGTCGGTCCGAGGTGTCTCTATATGCTATGCACTGTGTTATGGTGTCAACAGACTGCCATCATCTTCCTCATTATCATTATGATGATACTGGTTACTTTGGACGATGATGACGAGTGGATCAGCGGTCCAGACCACGTGTATTTGGTTCCGTCAACACCAAAATTCCTAAAATAATGTAGACTGTCAGTAGGCTTCGTCTGCATCAACGAGCTATCATCTGAGATCACCCACAACATCTGCTGTCAACGCATCCACAGCATAGTCGCTTTCAGTCTCGTCAAGAAGTACTGCCGGAAGAGAACTACCTTATTATCCAGCGTGACTTGCGCACAACAATCTTTGGAATATGGCTAAACGAGGAGCTGATAATCAGAAAACTAGAGAGGGTGGTGATTCCGATGAGGAGCAGGTGGAGGATGTGAGTTGTGACCAGTGACCCATCTGCGATCGTTTGCTGACGACCCTTATCGTGATAAGCCTGGTATTCGAGCTGCTCCTCTTGCCCCTGTGGAAGGTAGAGTGTGAGTTGAGTATGCAGCTATCTGAGTTCGATATATCGCTGATGTTTACGAAATTGGACAGAATCCGAGGAATGCCTAAACGAAAGGGACTAGGAGGTGCTGCACCTTCGCCTGCCCCACCTGTATGTTGAAGTGGGAGCTTCCATCTGGATGATTGATTTGCTGATGAAATGCCGCATTAGGCTTCCACCCCAAATCCTGCACCAACAACTTCGTCCTCTTCACCATTCTCAGGATTCTCCTTCGGTTCATCCGCTCCTGCTCCTTCAAACCCATTCGTATTTGGTGGTTCAGCGACACCTGCTCCGCCTACGGCACCAGCATCTACACCAGCCCCTGCATCTTCTAATCCATTTTCAGGATTCTCCTTTGCCAAATCAGCTGCAACTCCATCTGCTCCTGCGACCACTCTCTCGACAGATGCTTCCAAACCCGCTACTCCCGCTTTCGGGTTCGGTGCGAAACCTGCTCAACCCGCTGCTGCGTCTACTACTTCGGATGCTGCTCCTCCGAAGCCTTTCGCCAATTTCTCATTCGGTCAGCCTGCCCCGCCCGCCCCTGCTTCTAACCCAACTGAGAGTCCCCTTCCAGCTCCTTCAGCTCCCAAACCTTTCTCCTTCGGTGCTACTTCGACTCCGTCGGCCTCATCACCCGTCGCCGCCGCTTCCGCATCTACTCCTGCAGCTGCAGCCAAGACTCCAACGTCTGGATCTACATCGACACCAGCGACTAGTACGACAACGAACGGACCTTCACCTTCTCAGCCGACGCCTCCGCCAGAAGGAGAAGTATCCTATTACACCTCTCTTCGTGGCCTGAACAATTCCATCCTCTCTTTCCTCACCTCAACACTTGACCAAGATCAATTCGCGGATCTTTCCGTGATCCTCCCAAGCTTACTCAAGCAGTACGAAACACATCTTGATGAAGCAGCTAAGAAAGCAGGATGGAGACCGGAAGGTACGAAAGCTCCCGCAAGTGTAAATGTGGAGTCGAGCAAATCTGTCAATGGTACAACACCAAGCACATTCAAGATGCCTGCTGCTCCTCCAGCAGGAGGGTTCTCGCTTCCCAAAGCACCTACTGCTAATCCTTCATCCTCGACACCATCTTTCGGTGGTTTCACACCGACTGCTACACCTGGTGCGCCTTCTTCAAGCTTCACTTTTGGTGGAGCGAAAGCACCTGCTGCTGCCACCCCACCAACAGCAGATACTCCTAAGAAGCCTTCAGCGGAAGTGACGAAGCTTGTTGAAGATGTGATTTCCGGCAAGGCAGATGAAGAGAAGAAAGAAGCTCCCAAGCCATTCACATTTGGAGCAACTTCGTCAACGTCTACCCCTGATAGTAAGAAGACCACATCGTTATTCTCATTCGCACCTTCAGGACCCTTACATCCACCTACACCAGAAAGTAAGACGTTCTCACCATCAGGAACTCTCGAGAATGCTACTCCGGCCAAATTAGGTAAATTTGGTCCCGGCGGATCTCAACCTCAATTAGCATTTGGAGGAGCGAAATCCTCTCCTGGTGGTCAAGCTACTCCTGGAACTCCAGCTGCCAACAAGCCTTCAAGTTTTGGATTTGGGTTCGGAACTTCTTCGTCAACTATTGCTCCTCCTCCCGCTTCGGGTGGAGCGACATTCAGCTTCGGCAGTTCATCGAGTACCCCCGCTGCTGCGCCTACTTCTGCGTCAACAGCATCGACATTTTCGTTCGGTTCTAACTCTTCTACTGCACCGAAACCAGCTACAACCGCTCCTTCATTCTCATTCGGCAACTCGACTTCTACTCCTGCTGGGACTAGTACTCCATCATTCTCTTTCGGGGCTAAACCAGCTGCTACTTCCACAACAACGCCATCATCTGGATTCTCCTTTGCGCCCTACACGCCCAAACCTGCTGGTGATGCTGAAGGTGTGGCGGCGGAAGGAAATGCAGACTTACCTCCTGAAAATGCCGAACCTAGTAAGAATCTAGCTGAGACTACCGGTGCAGGTGAAGAAGATGAGGATACGATCGTTGAGCAGAGAGGTAAATTGAATAAGCTGGAAAGTGGGGAATTCAAGTTGCAAGGGTTGGGACAATTCAAATTGAAGAGAAGTAAAGATGGTAAGAAGAGGAGATTGTTAATGAGGACGGATGGCAGTGGAAATGTTATTCTGGTATGTCCCTTTTCAACCTTGTGTGAGCAGAGCATAGTATGCTGATTGGCTGAGATGGCGCGTGAAATAGAATATGTCGGTGAACAGCTCGTTCAACCCCACGGTCGATGGGCCACATGTGAAATTCCTAGGATTCGATAATGATGGTAAACCGGTACCTTTCGCGTTGAGGGTGAAGAATGCAGAAGTGGCCAAGAAGATTCAAGACGAGTTACAGAAGGAAGTTGATGCGATCAAGAGCGAATAGATGGATCCGGGCAGTTAGTTGAATGTTCAATATTGACGATTGAGAACGACGACAAGAAAAGAAAAGGATACAAGCGATATCCACAATATTCACCTATAAATACGGTATATGACCATAAGTCTCTTTCTTGGTTATCTCATGCTTTTGTATACTATGCTCTCGTCAAAATACGTTTACCATTAGAACAATGTCAACCATATGCATATATTTATCATATGCGCTAAATACAGGCGATATTTGTATACAAGAACCTTGGATGTTCAGATACTACGCGAACGCAATTTCTGGTGTACGATTAAGTTTCGTTTCTGGATTCCCACAGAGGTGACTGAGGTCGATAATTCACATGCGTGGCTCGTTCGCTCTTGCAGCGAGATACTCCATCGGTAGATCTCAAGGTTTCAGGTGTGACGTCTCCACTTCCCCTGCCCAGGGTGTGCCAGCGAGAGTCCTTCGAGGAGGAAGACCTCCTTGATAGTTATCACTGGTCGATTTGAAGCCGATGCTGGATCCATCGATGGGCTGAATCATCGCATGACCACACTGAAATTGAAATTCTCTTGGTTGATTCTCGTTTCGGAGGTATCGGTCTTTGAAATCGTAGTCTGGATCAGTGATTTGTCCTGGTCGAAAATTTAAATCGGCCGTAGATGTGTTTAGAGTGTATCTGAAAATTCTCGATTGATCTCCTTGAGCAATGAGTTCAGCATGAGTGGCTTGATCCAACTGCAAGTCACCCGCCATGGTGGTTTCCCACTGGGTGTCTGACAAGGGGCGGTGACAGCTTGTGGTAGCAGTAGTGATGTTGAGCGCAGCTTTGTAGCTTTCTGCAGGTACGAAATTTTTTGTGTGACAACCTCGCAGATCGTCATCGACCGTTTCTCCGTAAAGACCTTTCCATATTCTGTGCCACCTATCACCTTGAGTCTGAGCGTATGTGGAGAATCTTAGATCATCTTGTTGTTTAGGTGTAGCCTCCCAAGCGGTGGTGACATTGATGTCTTCCATCGGGGAAAACTCCCGAACGTGGATGTACAAGTCTCTGTGCCACTGGTCGTCCACTACTTCCTCTCCATTCTCGTCAACAACAGGGTAGCCCTCGGTATCCGATACGGGCTCAGAGTGTACCACGTCCAACTCATGCGGTACAGCTTGTACCATTGACAGCTGCGAATAGCAATTGGAACCTGGTCTAGCTGTTACGAAAGACATTTTAGATGAGCGTGGGCAGGTAAATATCAATTGGGAGTACGTTGCAGGAATACAGTATTAGTGAGGATCTTGTGGGAAAGAATGCGAATAGAATCAGGTAGTCTTATCGATCTTCTTTCCGTGTGCAGGGCTTAGACATGAGCTTTTATCTCTTCCGTCGATCTGAGGTCCAGCTCTCTTACTTCACTGATAGCGAAAATTAGAATTTCTTTTGATTATGAAGTAGGAGAAAGGTTAACCCTGTCTTCTTGAGCTGTTACTTTCTGAAGAGCTCCACCTTCGAGTCCGAGAACGCTTCCTACAAGACATCATTCAACCGATCTTGCTTATGCCGTTCCCTTTCAAATCTTTTAACTCTCAGGTCTTCGAATAAAGTCATCAGGAAGAGAAGGAAGGCCGCAAGGCTATACAGACCAAGGAACTGCCAATGCGATGACTCCGGTATCCACAACCATAACATTTGAAGATGCCAGAATTCACAAGGACAGTATCCCCCTTCTCTGAACATGGCTCCAGCTTTATCAAGCCGGTGTCCAGCTTCTGTTTCTGCTTCGAGACTGATAGGCATCATGAGTACAGTCAGGATAGGAAGGGGTCGTAAGCTTGCAGTGTACAGGATAGTTTTCTATCATTATTGTTAGTTCGGGTTGCCAGTTGTTACATGATCCCAATCACAAACAATGGGACAGCAGTGCATATTTCGATTCATTTGCAAAGCTATACATGAATTTTAGATATCCCTGTTCGAATAGATTGATCTCTTTCTCCGATGCCCAAGCGAAAGACGACTCCGGGAGGCATAAGTCATATAAGCATGAACATGAGCGCCATGCCTAGAACCTAGATGCAACTAGTGGTCCGTGCTGCAAGGACGATACGACGGATAATGGATATCGAAAAGTGATAATTTTCAGTAAGCTGATAGAGTTGAGATATAAGCTGACGATGAGCACTCACGGAATTACCATCTCCACTTCTGTATAACAAGGGGCTCCCTCTCGCATACGTTTGTGAGGGAATACCCCTACTTCTTTGAAAGATTTACAAGATCTAAAACCTGTACTTTGTCCATCTTGAGGCTGGGTGACAGCATGCCCAATTTCGAAGCGGAACATCCGGTTGTGAGTTTTATAGTCCTGTGGCGAATTACCAAGACTCGCTTCAGATAGATCAACCGAAGGATCGAATTTCTTGAGGCTGGAGTTCTGAGCTTCGGCTGCGGAGATGAATAAGGCTGTATGAGCGCTGGGATTCATGTCAATATATCCGGCAGTGCAAGACACTTCCTCGCTTTGTGTACCAGTGCTGGCGGGATTGTCGACAGTGATCTGACAAAGATGACTTGCTTCAGGAACGAAAATACCAATTGATGGTCTGTTCGTAGCATTATCATCGGTGGTTCGCCCATAGATGCCTTTCCAGACTCTTTGGCGCCCATCATGCAGTCGAGCGGAAGATTTGATGTCCAACACCTCATCATTGCTGTCCTTAAGATTAGACCTATCGGCAGAAGTGATAGAAACCTCGACAGTCCGTCTGATGCAGTTGGTTCCAGGATTATGTGTGGTGATTTGGGAAGTCATATTTCTGTTGAGCGTCTCATCAATCTAGGAAAGCAAAAATGCTTGAGCACCAAGGCTATACATGCGACAAAAAGTCGACGTCTTTTATGCTCTGAACGGTACGTGAGTGATATGCCTGACTTCTTGCTGACTTACTGGATGTGTACGTAGCACCGCGTGCTACAGAAGACCTCGACAAAGGTTGTCATCACTACTATTTCTTTGGCCGCGCGGGCTCCTTTGTCCACCAAATCCCCGTTGGGAATGTCCAAGTCGAAGATGTCGTTTTGTGTGATCTCATCTTCTGTTTTCTCGTCCCTAGACGCTGAAGTTTGTCCCGTTTACTTTGCTATCTTCGTATTTCGCAAACACTTTGAAGTCCAGGCCTAGGAAATGCTTCTGCACAGCCTTCAGCTTAGACCAAGGTGAAGACAGTCTTCGGCGAGGTAATATCGAAGCCTCGATGAACGGAGGAGATGAAATCACCACTGAAGAGAACGATTCGCATTGTACTTGTCGTTAGGTGTTCTTTGGATGATGCAGTATCATGGACTGGACGGGCTTTGCAAGATTGAGACAGTTATCTACTACGGCAGACAGTTACCATCGTTATCCAGCGATGTACTCTTGAACTGCCCATTTCAGTGTGAGGAGTTAATCCTATCCTCGTGAAGATCTTGATGATTGTGCTTTGATGATTGCAGTTCTTTGAGTGCTATGTCTTTGTTGTGAAGGAACCAACGCACAGACCGTTGATTGTGGCAGTCGGTGTGTACTGTACTGTATATTCTCGTCCGTGCGCAATGTCCTGATGATCAAAATCAATCTGTCATTTCCTTCTTCCTCACCGCTCTGTTCAGGCTATGTATATTCTGAAGATATCCATGTTTTCCTCTTCTCCTGTTTCTTCTCAATCTCCGACGTTCCCACTACCTACCGAATCATCCCTATCTCCAGTAATTCTCATTGTTCCATGACAGCATGCAACAATCAAAAGCGTTTTCTTTGCCCAGAAGGAGGAGTGCGTCTAGAATGTTTGAGAACAGAGTGACTCATAGTATTTAACTTCTTCCTTCCTTTCCTCACACGGGTATTCTTCTGGTTTTTGCAAGGTATCGCAATGTACCATTTGGCTTCCTTTCGAACATTGACCACAATCATTGATATTTTTTATGAGATGAACTACTGATATACATCCTACGACAACAGGAGATTGTCAGCCGCATCGCGTCTTTCGCCGATACTCCCACCCAAGCAACCTTGATGAGGGTATCTTCCTTATTCAACGATACCACTCCTCTCTTCTTATATCGAGAAATCACTTTCTATAGAAGATCCTCCTACAAGTTTTTCCAAGATTGTGCAGAAGACTTCGACATTCTCGAACGTAAACTCGCCTATTGTCAAATCACCAAGATCATCATTTTCGCTGATCTTCCTTCGCCTCGATTTTACCTTCATGCAAGAGATCTATACGATGTCTTCAAAGGTATGGGATCACCTTCCTTGATATTTCCTCAAGTGGAAAAGATCATTTTTACCGCTTGTTCGATCACTATAATGACAAGCATCAAATCTCCCATCCTTTCCTCGAAATCCTTCCAAAGTTAACCCAGCCCAGTAACATGTGTATCACCTGTCCGATCTTCACAACAGCCGATTGTTCGGATTACATACGAGCATTTGGATCTCGTCCGCCACAGGAAGATCCAATGTTTGGTGTTCGCTGTTTCACATATCTTGGAAATTGAGTGATCCCGCATCAAGTCTCGGAGCTTTGTTCCCTTCTTCAAAGCTCGGTACATTTCCTCACTCTACATCGAGTAGGAAAAAATCTTAGACTTCCCAGCTACTTCCCGATGACGAAAGCCTTCTTCAGATCGTGCGCTTGTGAGGGAGAATGGTATGAAGCCAATCCGATAGAATGCCAATCTCATACCAGACGAGCGGGTAGGAAAGATCAATTATTAGCTTTAATCTATGGAATGACAAAAGATCGTTCCATCAGAGCTTCCCGAGGCTTAGAAGATCTGAGGCAAACTATCACACTGGTAAATCCTGTGTTATGGAGAGATAACAGAAGTGCGAGAGAGAAAATCGGGGATTGGCTGACTGCTTCAATCAGAGGGTGGAGAAGAGAGGATATTAGGCTGGAAGGCTGGGAGGAGTCTGAGCTTTGTACTTGCTGTCAAAGCAGGGAGGGCTTTTAGAATGTATGAAATGTGAGTCTGCCCAGATTTTCGTCAATCTTGAACTCGACTAATGATGTAATTTCCTCGAAATCTGCTGTAGCTGTTCGTGCTGAATCGACTGGACATTCAAGTTTCCCGTTTTCCCATGCCTACAATCCAATTTTCCCATGAATGTCATCCACCCCACATGAGCTTCTATATCATAATGTTTCGCTCTTTATATATCTCTGTCAGTCACCAATCCATCATGCACATACATGCATTGCCGTATAAAATCACATTGAACGATTCGCCTCAAACCCAAGCAGCCATGCCACATACATATTGCGGTATGAAATTTGATTCCGCTCGATCGCATCGAAAAATCTTTCAAAGGTAAAGATGATTTTCAGTCCTTTCCTTCTTTCTCTTTCCTCTTCTTTCACATGCAATATAGGTTCACAAATCTCAGTATCATCTTTCATCTATACAGCTGATGCATATCGCCCAGTGAATCGACGTTGCTAGACTTATCAGTCCTTGTTTGAGGGTCGTCAGTGGACTCTTACCATGACTTCCCATAGTTTGGACAAACATTTCTTTCGATGGATTAAATCACCATGTATACCTATACGTTCACTCCTTCAGCTCAAGCTACACCAGACATAGTGATACACTCTACATCTCTGGTACGCTCACGAAAACCAGTCTGACTATCATTTTATGCTCGTTGTTACCATTCAAGCAATCTGCTCGCCGTTTACACATCCTTTGTGAACCGGAAGTATATCACCTCGACTAGAGCTCTTTTGATACGTTATAGTATCGGTACCGACTACAGCAGGTCTAGAGTACTGGTCTGATGCTACAGATATGTATCTCTCTCCTTTCTTTAGCACACTCGACTTTCATACCCCTCCTAATCAGCTCACTCTCGCTTAGCATGGTTGTCACCCCGCCATATACATGATTCGAACAAACACCTCGTCAGTCCCAAGGGGAGTTCTAGACTGTATGAGTGTAGTAACCCCGAAGTAAAAGGGTCTGATCAGGATGATAGAAAGGAAAGGAAGAATGATCGGTCATGGAACGTCGTATGTCTATTAGTGACTTCGCTACCCGAATAATCTCAGTTCGATCCAAAATCGAATCGATTCCATGTCCAGAATTATCTTTTACCACCCGATACTTCCAGGTTAGGATCGCGAGTTATAACGGAGTTTGTTCGGTCTAGTTCGAATTAGAAAGGGAGTGAGTAAGAAGTTTCAAGTACCGCTTCTCATCCAACTCCGAATTATGTCAACTGCTCCGCCAACTTGTCATCGTCACGTACAGTGTACTTGTTTGTCGTCGCTGCACCATACGTACCTCTGCAGCAAGTCTAGGTGGTGTGTACAGCATCTTAACAACTCGTCACGTTACGATTATCATGAAAAGAAAAGAGAAACGAAGCAAGAGGCGCTTTAAACGTAAAGTCTAAAACCTCAGCTTGATCATCTTTGTTGAAGTACCGCAAAGTCAGTCAGTCATACACCTATATAACGTCAGAAAACGACGGTATCATTCGTCAGTAAAGGCGAAAACCCCAAGGAGATCACTCTCATAAAAAGAAAAAGATAAACAGAAAATACCCATACCGCGAATATCCCAACTAAGACCAAATAATACCACATCAATTTCGATATTATACCTACTGACACCACTTGATTACCCTGACCGAACACACTAAACCTCACAAAATCACTGATCAGGTCATATCCGTTCTGAATCTAAAAATGCTGAATTTCGGTCAAAATGGCGGTGGAGTGCAGATGGAGATGGCAAATCTGAAAGCTGCACCAGTGTTGAATCCGAATTACGGTATGGTGATAAAGTAGTGAGTTTGAGTTGCAACTTAGGACTGAAGTTCAGTTGTCTACTTGACACTCATCTTACTGAGCTCTCATTATTGACACGTGGCCGGGCACTGACCGGACGATCGATACTGACTTTGACTAATTTAGTCTAGATTGCCTGAATCGTCTAGCAGACTACCTGCTAAGTCGAGGAGCCACAGGGTTGGCACCATGGTTGATGGAGGTGCAGTGGTTATTGACTTCCTTACAGAAGAGGACGTATCACAGAATGCCATTGTAAGTGAATATCCCAAACATGGACTACATCTCGTATATTCCTTGATGCAGCTGACATCAGACAACGGCTCGCAGAACACCAGTAGAGAGAACTTCGATCATATCGTTTGCGTCTTACTGGCGTAGGAGGACTGAACCACCAGTGAGTGTCATCGCTCGAGAAGCATTGTTCTTTCTATATTTCCTGGATCAAATGCTGAACCCGCTGTGATCTCAGTATTTGATGGGTAGACCTGAAGCTCAGCTGGTCTTGATAGCATTAACGGAATTTGCAATGCATTAAACGATGGATATTGCGCATGGCCAGATCCTTGAAAGGAGAGACAGAGAGAGAGAGACATAATGACCACAACCACTAAAAGAGAAAAAACGGGGGAATACTCCCCATGAGTGTCATAGATCAATTGATATAAATGGTTTGAATTCTTTGTATGTTATATATAAGCTGGAACTATTCATAATGTAAAATGATGCCATGCGTGACTACCTGCAGCAGACAGTAATGATAACGTAGCATCTCTTCTCGTAATGTATGTATGCGAATCTATCGAGGTATCCAGAGCGAATCTTCTTGCGCCATCCCAACATTCTTGTTCTTTCATAAGGAGTGTTTTGAGAGCTTAGAGGAATGTTCCTAGACTGTATAACCCGAAAGAATGAAAAAGAGGTGCATCAGTCATATTGTCCATGGGCTTGACTGTCGACTGGCATTATACTATACACGAGAAGAAGAAGATGGAAGGGAAGTATACACTATTCCCACCAATACTGCCGACAAGGCGACTACGACACCACTTCCGATCAAAGTGGAAGAAGACCATTTGAAGGAATTCGAGCTGGAACTGGTCTTCTTCCGCAACTTCTTAGGTTTGGATCTGGCGGTAGAAGATATACGAGATAAAGGAGTGGAGTAAGAGCGAGAAGAAAAGGATAGTACTAACCCCATTTGTTTGAGACTGTAGTAGTACATTATCAGTTTCAAATGTATAAGTTTCAAATGTATAAGTGAAAATAATCGAGAAAAGAGATGAAGTGGACACTAACCCTCGGATGTAGAATGCATCCAAAGCCTTTTCGACTTCTGCTTCATTACCGACAGGTACACTGTCGAGAGTGAAAGTGGCTATTAGAAGGCGTCATAAGCGATTACTGCAGGGTAGGCATTCACACATTTGATAGCTCACCGGCAGTAGAGGACGATCCCTGATCCAGTGTCAAGGTCATTTTACCGTAATGATCTGCTCAATCATGTCGACTTGTCAGCTGGGATTCTGACTTATGTCCGTTTTTTTAAAGAGCTTACCTGAGGGCCAGCTTGGACTTCGGACTTGCCAAGTCTGCACTAATTTCTTGGGAGCTTCTACCGAGATGATCTTTCCTCTGACATTACCACCGAAAAGTTCGTACGGAGCATCGGGCGTGAGGTTGATCTACACAATAATCCGTCAGTTTGATGGGCTTACACCATAATCATTGAGGACTGATAGCAACAGCTAAAGACACTTACCTTAGCAGCTGATCGACTCCACATAGGCACCTTGTTCTCATCCGTCAACAGACCCCATAGATCTTCCGCCGACGCTTGCAAATCCGCTTTTTGCTCTACCGTCACCGTCTTTCCTACATCCTTCTTCGTCTCCTCCACTTTCTTTTCCGCTTCTACTGGTTTCGCAGGTGGTGCAGGGGAATATGAGGATGAGCCTGGTTGAGGGGTTGAAGTGCCTGATGGTGCGGGAGAATCATCTGCGGATGGGTTACCGTAGGCTGCTAAGAGTTCGGCTCGGAAAGTGTTGAGTTTGGAAGTGAGGACAGGAGGGAAAGAGGATTTGATATGGGATAGGAGTTCTGATGAAGGTCCGGACGAGGCGGAGGTGATACGCCATTCAAACTGTGATGAATAAATGATCAGCACAGAAAAAACGAAAGATAAGGCGCATTCCAAGTTGCCCAATGATGAGGCGTAAATTTAATGCGCAGGTGGATTAGGAGAGGGGGGATGGGTAGGTTAGAAAGGTGATGTGAATCCGAACAAGATTGGGTAATGGGGCGAAATAGCTGGGTTTTGAGGATAGTGTAGCGGCAATTTTGATAAGATGGAGAGCACATCAATACTTACAACGTAGTCTGACAAACCATCGATAGCTTCATGGCTGACCTCCGGTATCTTCAAGGTACCTTCGACATCACTGCCATCTCCAGCTTTACCCGTCCATTTGGCTTCTACCTCCAGGTCGTAAATCGTAAGTAGTCTAAGAAGCAGCGTGCATTAGCCAGAAGCAGATACATATACCGATCGTACGCCGGGTGAGAATTACACTTCACCGTTTCGGGCTCTTGCATTATAAATTCCACTCACTTTCCTTTACGTTGACCCAAATCACAATCACCCGAAACGCTTGTAACCTCTACAATCTCAGCCGAAGCAGGTCCATGCTCGACTTTCAAACCTGGCAAGGACTTCTTCACCCAGTCATGTGCGAAGGGAGCGCAATTCTTGTTCTATATACACCAACCAAGCATGTCAATAACGTCTATAGGGGAGCTAGTCGAAAGTTGAAAGACAGAAAGCGAAGGGACATACCCTCCAGTGGTAAGTTTGCTGATAAGCGGTCAAAGGTTTTGGTTCTCCCATTTTGGGTTTCTAATAGACTTGTATGCTGACCTGGTATAGTGATTATATGCAGGATCTAGAAGGCAGGTGCAAGATATAACAGGATGAAATATGAGATATGGGATGGACCTTGTTCCCAACGAGTAATGACGATGAGATTCCAGAAAGATCCAGAGTCACGTGATCTTTGTCTACAGCCAGCGACCACTTGCACGTACACGTATGGAAACAATAATTCAGCTTGTCAATCCTCTCTCTGTTCGTCTCTCAGTCTTGATGCTGCTGGTAAGCATCCTGGAACATACTATTGAAACACCATGTCTTTTGCGACCATCATCCAGGATCGGCGCAAAGCGCCTCCGACGGACAGAGAAGTAATCGACCTATGGTTACTGCCCCTTGAGCAGGAGGGTGACCTAGATGCAGAGGAAGAAGTTGTGCAGCAGGGGTTCTCAGCGACAGTGAGATTACTATTCAAACCTACAGGTACCAGATACGACCTTCTTTCCTTCAGAGGTAAAATATTTGATATCAAAAACCTTAGAGTATACGATCAAGATGTGAACGGCGATAGAAGCTATGCCAATAGCAATTATCACCATGTCATAAGGAACTGGATGCAAGCCCTCAAAGGCGAAGGTTCAACTCTATCTGGAGCCGCTGGGCTCAGACGACCAGATGGAGCAATGGTTGCTCATACTGTGTTTGACGGATCTCATGTGAGTGAACAGCCAGGATATCGGTTATACGTCCCTCAGCATCGTCTGTAATGTTTCGGTTCAGGTGGGGTAATCTGGATATGGAAGGTTAAGTGGCATCGCCAGATGTGGTGCTCTACTCCTGAATTCGATGGACTTATACGAGCCATGGAGATGATGACAAAATACGTTTATGGTACTGGGTCATGGTGTGGCCCAATCGGGTGTTGTGTGACCTTACTCATGGATCACCTTGCTGATCATGATTGCAACTTAGTCTTCTGCTGTTCGACAGGCACTCCCTATAGACCAGACTGCTGTATCCAATTCTTCTACCACCTCATTACTCCGAAAATTGCATCTGAAACCTAACGAGACGCTCTACGCTACCACATCTCTCGTCTGCGAGGTGAAACCTCATGGTCAACCGAGTATCATTGGCCTCGCTCAGATGCTTTCCTACCTCGTGGCATCTTACGAGGTCTCAGGGACTTGGCTCGGGTTATATGTCAGGGGTAGAAACTTCCTTCGAGCAATTCTCATTGACAAATCCTCAGTCTTGATCGAAGTGGCGAATGGAGATATCGCTGGTCAACAATATGATGTGGATCAATTGTTCGCTTTACCAGAGATCAAGTTATTACCTAGCACAATAGGAGACTTGCACAAAGTCGATAGGGCCGGTATAAACGATCTTTGGCAAGTCCTCTCGCTGTCGTTGGATATTCTCGTTACTCAATCACTGCATTCTCGCCTAATTCCCATCAAACGGCCTGACCGTAGTGGATTCACCGAATTCTTACACGTCTGTTTGGACGATATCACCAAGCCTGAAGTCATCACCAAATTGGCTGCTCTCGCCCGAGGGTTCCACAAAACTCCTAAGTCTGAGACGAATAAAGGAGAATCTGGTGGCGGTGATGGGGGATCGGGTGGTCAAGGTGCTAGAGGATCGGGAGGTCGAGGTGCCAGAAGCCCGGGTGGTCGAGGTGCTAGAAGATCAGGTGGTCGAGGGACTAGAGGATCGGGCGGTCGAGGTGCCAGAGGATCGGCTGGTGGTGCTGTACCATCTGAGGGACTCGCCAACGAGGAGTTGAGGAGCGAAAATCGCAGTACGGACAGCGAAATCGACGATGAATCTGTCGGTTCTGGACTAGGCGACGGAATTTCGAAGGCTGTGGAGATGCCAGGGGAGTACGAAGGTAAGCTTGTCGATCATGTTGTTCTCCCTTCAAACAGAATCATGTATATCATACTATGGCCTTGTTGGCTTGCTGATATTAGTGGGCATCGCAGATTCAGTCAATGCGGTCTCTCCTTCAAACGCCAATTCGCCTATCGCCGAGTCTTCCTCATCTACCCTTTTCGCTCATGCGCAAATCAGGTCTGATTTTACGTCGAAGGTGCAATCACTCATGCTCGACGGGTTGTCGACACACGCGACCCTCTCCGACTACCAAGCGACTACCGTTCATATCGAAAGATTGGACAATGGATTCTTCGAAGATGATCTACCTGACCAAGAACCTGAAATCGATATGGCAGCGGACGAAGATGATGAAGACAATGCGGCTCAAGGCGAAGGATGGGCCAAGTTTCTCTTGGCTAGGGCGTATCTGAGAAAAACTGGGGTCAGGTTCTTCACGGTCACGAGCCAAGTGATGACGTCGCTGATCAGCGAGGCTCAAGACTCGATCCATACATCCCCGCATCAGCCTGTTTAGCATTTTCGCAACATTTCATTCAACCTGTGCATATATCGTCAACTGTATACAAGTCGGCCCTCGCTTGGGATTGTATAAGTCCTGGACCCAGCAGTGTTACGAAGACCTTTCATGTCGTATATATCTTTAGTCACCCAATCATCAATCCGCCAACACAAACATGAAAACACAAGGTGAGGCTGAAACTGGAGAAATAACATACCTTTCGCACCTATCCTTTCACCTGTTAGAGATTTCTTAGAAACAATGGTATATAGCCTACAAGGTACAATTATCATCTGATCCCCAGATTCCTATACTTTCCCCGAATTCCTGTAGGTTACTATTCTATCATTCAGGAATTATTCACCACTGACAAACGTCGTGTAATCATTAGTGTACTGTCTATCCACTTGCAATGGATCAAGTTTGTTCCCAAATGATCCGAATCGAGCAAGGTACGGTCCAGCTGTTCTATCAGGAAGAGATTCAGATGAGATAATGTGAATTGATATAGATGGTTAACCGGTTCCTGGACTAGGTAAATTGATTTGAAGACCTTGATCCAATATCAATATCTATCCATCCATTTCTCCTCATCAGATCGGATCGGATAGGGCTGAAACGTCGATGTTGAACTTAATAGATCTATGTTAAGGACGTAGAAGGACGGTATTGGAGAGGGATGGAGCAAGAATGTCAGCTTGTTGAAAGTTATGATTCCATCAGTGGCTGGAGATCTTGAAGTGACTATACCTTCATGGGGCTTTGTGATTGGTATGACCACGATTGTAGTAAATGTTTCCCTTATGGGTGCGGTGGTGGTAGTTTTTAGTGTATATCATGGTTGATGGTACGGGTAAAGTGTGCCTAAGTCATACTGCAGTATAGTACCTTCCGTCGCTTGTGAGCTAATGGTCTGCATGCAGTCTACGAGAAAAGGAATTGAATTGCACTTGGTAACGACGGCGAGCATAAGCCCCGGTGAGATATGTTTATGCATGCTATGTACGACATATCCCTTTGCTTCCAAATCTTTGTAAAAATGTAGACATTGATCAAAAACAGACTGCATGTCCTTTAAGAATAAGGAACACTTCGTTGACTCGTAGCATCATATCTGGTGGTGTACCTATTATTCGCTCAGAACGCGATTCTCCCCGTCTTCGTATCCTTGAGTACCCCAGCCTAGAGTTTCCAAACTCTGTCAGCTACCCAAGGCAGATGCACATCAGATCGTACGCTCAACTGGCCAAGCTTATTAACGAAACCAAGTAACATGGAGCTATTCGCGATCAAGGTCAGTCTCGGAATATGGATTTCCTACTTTTCAGTACTCACTCGCATCCGGGATAGGCAATAAAACTCATGGAGAGAGGGTGCATTTCCTCTACACCCGATACAAGAGATTTGAAAGGTACGTGACCGATTGGTACGACATACTCTGGTGCACCAGAGATTGAAGCTGGTGCATATGCGAATAACCGACTGTACCAATGCGAGTTGTTTGAGGATAAAGCGATATCAGTGACACCACATTGAAAAGGCTCAATGGGAAGGTGGCGCTCACTTCTTTCGCTTTGGAATAAAGCTCTCACTGATATTATTCAGTTTTTCCTCCCTGTATACAGGCAGCTTATCAAGAGGGAATGGATCAACATAGCTAAAATGATTCCAACTATGTCAACTTGAAAGTCCTTTCTATCGAGGTGTCCGTGAGAAGAGGGAGAGGGGGGGGGCGAGCGAGGGAGGTTAAAGGGGAGAGAAGGGAGTAAAAAGGGAGGGATTAAGCTTTCTCGCACTGATATAGTTTTCGAACAAGTTTCTTCATCTCTTCCAATCATCCCATTGAACCATTCTGCCGTAAGTTCCTGTCTTTCCTTCATTTTGTCAAAATCTTCGTCTGTCCACGATCATCTTCCATAGCTTTCCATCGGTCATGGAATGTCGTACCAACCGGTGGGAATCTCCCTTCATTTTGGGATCCGTACCACTTGAGGATCGTCTGTCCGAGATATCTCGATTGCCATCTAACATCACTCACAATATCTGCTTTTAGTCTCAGGCTTACTTGAAAGTTTAGTAGACATGTTAACTCACGCAAATATCGTTTTTTTAAACATCTCAACCGTCATAAACCCTCCGTCATCCGGGTGCTTATGCGGATGAGTGGCAGTCTGATTGATCATCTCCACTTTCATCCCTAAGGTGTTCTCGATGACTCGTAATGTCTTCACAACGATCGACCGGATGTTTTCGGGCATATCAGGGAAGTCGTCGGAGGGGACTAATAGAGTCTTGGGAAGATGATTATGTCTTCGATTAGCTTGTGAGTCAGAGTACCTACAAAACACATAAAGTCAGGAGTTCTTCAGATGGGTGATAGTCTTGATGTGAGTTGTTGATCAATCTTACCAAGCATCCAATATCTTCTTAAATTTGGCAGGAGATCTCGTGAAAATACCAGGAGTATCCGTCCATTTGAGTACCTGCACGAGTCCATCAAGATTGATAATACCTTGTGTAGGCTTATTACCGTAAAGTCCTGCCACAGCTGCCGGACCTCTTACAGAGCCTACAGTATGTCGAAGGTGGTATTCAATCAATCAAACAATCAATCAGTCAGATGCGGTGGTCCGTATGGTAGTTGTGAGGTACGGTGGACATACCAGCGGTATCTGATCCAACGGTGAAATCGAGCCAATGGTAAGCTGCCATAGCGCAAGCTGGACCAGAGGAAGATGATCCGCATGATTGATATAGATCGCCTCGAGGTGAGAATGGGCTGTAGTGTGCCAATCAGACATGTCACTGTGGATACGTACAACCACTTACTATAGCTGATCATATGTCTTTTCGATCTGTTATGTTTAATCAGTATACACATTATAGCGCGGTACTTACACAACCAGTAAAGGGAGATCATTTCGTATTGAGAATCTACTACCGTACCAAACCCAAACTCACTACCATTCCACTACTAGCGTATCTACACAAACAATATGAATCAGCATAAAGGTCCCCAGATTACGAACAAATTTACTTACGCCACTGTTTTAGCCTTTCCTACGATTTCTGCACCTTCATTTTGGAGCTTCACCATGGATGATGCTGTAGTATTCGCAGTTCCTCTCCAGGCTGTATAGGTCCTGGATCCAGCAGTGGTAGGGAGACCTTTGATATAGTATATATCTTTTTTTTTATTTCATTCATCCAATCATCAATCAGCCAAAATAATAAAATAACACAAAGAGTATGGAAATGAATGATATTACATACCTTTTACCCCAACTCTTTCGCCTGCCAGAGGTTTCTCAGAGTCAATGGTATATAACCTAGAAGGTACAGGTATCATCTGATTCCCAAATTCATCTACCTTTCCCAAAACTCTGTACGTTCCCAATCCGTCGTTCAGGGGATATACACCACTGACGAATGTCCTATAATACTCGGCATAAAGTCTATACACCGGGAAAAGATCAATTTCGTTCCCGAATAATTGTGATCTAGCAAGGTACGGTCCAGCGGTTTTATCTGAAAGACATCCAGAGGGGACAGTATGAACAGATAAAGAAGGTAAAACCGTTCCTGGACTAGGTAAGTTGATCTTCAAACTTTCGTCCAATATCAATATCTTCGCATCCATCTCTCTCATCAGATAGACAAGAGCAGAGATGTCGATATCGAACTTGGTAGATCTATCTTCGGGATGAAGAAGGACGGTATTGAAGAATGATTGGGTAAGTACGTCATCTTGTTGAAGGTATGATTCGATCAGTGGTCGCAGGTGTTGAGGAGTGAATATACCTTCGTCAGGTTTTGAGACTGGTATAACAACGATTGGAGTGAATGTCTCTCCTATGGGTAGGGTAGTAGCAGTTCTGAGTGTGCATGATGACTGGTGATATGGGGTGAAGTATTGTATATCATCTAGGTCATACTGCAGTAGTACATATAACATGGTGAGTTACTACATTGATATTCTGTAGGAAATAGACTGGATTGGACGTACGAAAAGAACCTTCTCTGTAGACACTTTGACCCCTTGATGGCTAGTAGGTACGTATCCGGTAAAGGACTGGTAAGTATCATGTAAGACTAGTTGATCGTGATTGACAATAGAAGTGGCAACAGTGAAACAAGCTGCCATGAAGACAGAGCTGAGAAGTAAGAATCCCAGCCACATTGTGATTTGAAATACGGCTGCTCGATGGAGATTGTGGGGAGTGTACTTATAGTAGGCTATGACGAAGTTGTGAAAGATAACCAGAAACGATCAATCAGTGAAGTTCGAATATATATAACTTGTAGCAGTAACTCAAACAGCACTGGGGATCTTGCGAAAGCCTCTATGTCGACTTCGGACCAAAGTTCGATATCAAAGTTCCTTTCTTCCGAAACGTCATTGAAAGGAGCATCATTTCGAGGTGTTACTTGTTACTGTTTGTATATTTCTAACAGGAAGATTATAACGCATGCCACGTCCGTGACATTCAGTACCATCGAAGCTCGATCGATTCTTTTGCGAACTCATGGTATGCGAAATGCACTTGAACATTTCCGGTAGGTACGACTGAAGCATCTGCTGTGAATCGCTCAGATATCGCTCAAGGCTCTACTGTCATTGCTGCAATGCAGGCTTTGACATTCAGTAATGGCATGAATCACTTCGAGGGTGGTTACGGAAATAGTAGCTATCTAAATAAATTTACCGTTATCCGGTAAGGTTGATATAATAGTTGGTATGAAATACACTCGATGAAGGTAGACACAGAAAGCTATCTGTTGTAGTAGGATGCGGCTATTCACACGAATGGTGTTGAAAATTGGTCGAATTGAGATCGGATAGTAAAGAAGACTGGTGAAGATACGAATGATAGCATCCGGTACCAGGTGGATCTGTGAGGACAATGGGTTTAGTCAGAAGGAAATGTGGCAAATAAAGCAGATGAAGAGATGAGCATCACTCACCAGGGTGATCGATCTCATTGGATTCCTTCCTCGGTGAGACAGCAAGGACAAGGTGACAATTGACTCATCATCTGAACATTGAACATGTCTTCTTCATACATTCCATTGGCCTTTTCGAAGATCTTGTCCCAGTCTATGTCTTCCATCTCAGCGTCCGGAACACCTATGACTATCCTGTTAAAATCATACTTTTCAAAAGAACAGATAGTATCATTCAGATTTTGCATCAGAGACGTTCTGGTCGTCTTGTTCACTCTGGGACATCTCTCGTGAAGCGTTTTTGGTTGATCGGTTCGCGAGTAGGGCGCTAAGAATAAAGTGTGATAAACTTCACAAAGCGGAAGCGTATGACTGATGATGTTGTGGAGTGTGACCTTTGGAGGTTTTATGAGTGGGGTGAGCCATCTAGTGATATTGACGATCAGGTCAGGTGTCACACTGCTGACTAACTCCTTGAACCTCTCCGAGCACATTGATTTGAAAGCGGGACTGGCAAGCAAGTAAGCGTCCGATTTGCTTCGTCGTAAGATATAGTCGTCGAAGTCAGCTTCATCATATGTGGGCGAGGTGATACATAGATTCTTGATACAACATGACAGTGGAAAAACGCCGAAGAATTGATCATCCACTATATCATCTGCACGCACAAGATGTCGATCGTGCCAATTTGCACAGTCTTTGAGGCATTTGCCAGTGATGAGAAGAGTTTCAATCTTGGGGAAAAGATGACTATTGTGCTTGATGCGTTCGCGTCTAAACCATCCACGAATATCATGGCACAGCTGAGTCGGCATTTGCGTTGTGAGAGTGACAATTCGAGTAAATTTGAACAAGGCGAGTTTGCGTTCTTCTGAAAGAAGAGTAGGATAAGCATATGGGATCGAAGTCGTGTCAGGTTGAGCGATTTCCTCTTCATCTTCAGATTCCATTGGAACGTCAGGCCAAAGTAGCTTGATTGGTCGATCCATTTCCTCCTTTGACAACGTGAGACTATTCATAGATGATACTTTGATTTTTCGATATCTTATTGACCTCGGTAAACCGAGAAAGACTTTATCCGCATTGCATTCTGTGCTGGTGATATGAGAGTATAATGTAGGAGCGGCCAAGCGATAGGTGTTTTTGCATACACTCATAAGATTACCGAGGGTGGATCGATCGGCGAAAGAGATGATAATCGATATAATCTCGTTTGGGAGATGCCCGTGAAATTGGGAGATTGATCCTTCTCCATGATCACCCAGAGGGGAATAAGGAGAAGAGGAAGTCTGATCTGAGACTAACTCATGAGGATGAGATTCATTAGATGCTAAGAGGGGTATTGATTTGGGTACCGGTGTCGGCAGTTGTATGACCTAGCTCGCTTAAATCAGTCAATATACACGCCGAGGCAGAGAGACAAGGAAGGATGGAGACTCACTTGATCCGAGCTCATCTTGGCTTATCAAGTCAAGTGATGAAGTGGTCTTTGAAGAAAGAGAGGTCTTCTTGGGCGGATCCGGATGGAAGAAGGAAGAAGAGAACGTCGAAGATAAGAAGAAGGAAAGAATGAGGAATGAGGAATGATAATTGATAGACGGATCGACACCATCACCTCACCTACGCACGGATCTCACTCGGATCATCCAAGCGATCCGTGCGTCATTCCATGTGGTTCATTCATCAACTGCCAATAGGAGTGATCATTGCACCATAAGAATAAGCAGCCAGACCAGACCAGATCGAGGCCCATAGATCGATATACGATACATACTGTATTCCTCTGAGACAAATCTATTATTGCAACCTCTTCCCCTTCCTCTCCGTCAACCCCATCCCATTCAGACTCTGTACTCCCTTCAACCCCAATCCATACCCATACCCATTACCATTCCCGTTGATCATCCTCTCTCCGCTCCTATCTCGCCCCACCGCGATTTCGAGCCATCTCACACCTTCCAGCGCATAACTTGCCAGCCAGAATATGGGTAATTTCAATTCGAATCCTGCACCTCTTCTTTTCCCACTTCTCAATGATGAAGTGGATTTGAGAACACCATGATTCGCGAAGAATGGATCATTGAGCGACATTTCGCCTGATATCGGGGAAGGAGGCAATGAGGCATGAGGAGAGGGTGTAGAGGGGAGTAATACCGATGAAGAAGATGAGGAAGAGGGGGAAGGAGGTTTGGCTTGAATAGCTTGGAGGACAAACTGGATGACCCAAAAGAAAGACATATTAGCTATTATCAGATATTTGTGATGTATGGAGTGTTGAGATGACTGAGATGACACTTACGAATGGATAGATTAGAGCGAATATCGCCATAGTCACTAGAGGAGGACCGAAGGAAGTCAAGAATGTAGCTGGCAATCCTATGTAGGGATACAACATCAGCCACTGCTCGTACGGATCGGTGTTGGAATTATTGAAGCTGATCGACTTAAATCACTCACCAAATCCAATCATATATGCTGTTCTATCCTGCATGTAGCTAATTCTGTGATCCAGCGGCCAATGCTTGGAGGTGAAATTCCATCTTCGAATCAACCCCAACATCATTAATCAGCATCCACTACATTCTTTCCAAGGTGGTGCAAGAAAGCCCAATAGTTTTGACAGAGACTCGACTCACTCAAAACAGTAATACGCATCAATCACACACATATACGTAAAGCTCATCCATCTCCCAAAGAAGGGTATCAACCCGATCAACCTCGATATCAAGGTGAAATCGCTGATTAACAATATACGTGTGATCGCTTGGAACACCTTTGCAAACGGTGCGATAGTCGAAGTCTGCGTCGATGAAGGAGGAGCCGAGGTGGTTGGGGTCGACACAGGAGAGGGTTGAAATCGGTGTCTGAATGGGATGGTCAAGGATTTTAGCATGGTTCTAAACGATATCAAAAGTCCTGTGTATGGAAGTAGGAAAGGGATCGAAATTACTTACGAAGGATGTAATATTGCTTGAGCTCGTTTAGATATGGAAGGACCCCATGAAGCCTGCACATCGAACAAAGATCAGTAAGCATCTCAGATACAAATTAGACAATGCTGAACCTTCCCAACGACCTTGAACAAGTGTACAAAGATGATGTGGGTATAGGTCCACTCACATTGATCCAGAAACATACGACGAATACCGGCCAGCTCAACAGGAGATTATACCACATACCCATTTTCTTCGTCTTACTCTCCATTAACTCCGATAAGGGATGGACCAAGAAGGGCGAGAAGAATAGTGATCCGAGTGATAATGATATTAAGGAGAGGATGTTGATTAGGCTATCCAGACACACCCAACATATATATCAGTCAGACAGTCAGTCGTTGATGAAGATATTATCTGCATGATATCTGCAACACAGTAGAAATTGACTTACGTAGATTTCAGCACCAACGTCCTCAATTCCCTATCACTATATATACCATGACATCAGCTCACCATTCATCTGATGGAACAATGACAGATGACAGACGAAAGGGTTCATATCAAATTACCCACCTCCAAACCAATTCCCAACTCCTTTCCAACCTCACTGCATCCCTCAACCCCATCCTCAAATGATCAATCATCCCTCTAATCCTAATTCCAATATACTGTCCATCCGTCCAATCCCCCCCGCCATAACTCTGAGTATAACCCACATCCAATCCAGGAGAGTTCAACCCTCCGCCCGAGCTGTACGTGTTGATCCCACCGAGATTCAAAGGTGATGCCTGCGGTATACTATATCTCGGTACATTCCTATTGGCACTATTGCTTGTAGGGTATAGATTGGCAGATTGACGACGTAAGGGCGTATATGCCTTGTTCGTAGTTGGATTAGAATTGGTTTGTCTTGATGATGAAGGGGTGGATGAGGACGAAGAGGGAGGAGGGGCAGCTGCACCTGGACGTCGATGTAGCATTTCGATCTTATTTTTCGGTAGGTGACGAGTATCTCAGGTCAATATCGCCGTGGTCGTGGTTATGAATGTGGTTCCGGTATCGAGGTGTCAGTGTATATATAATGGGGTATTTTGTATTCTCGAATAGTTTGTGAGAAAACGTTCGAATGTTTCCTGCGCGTCATGTACAGCCAAAGTAACGCGTCACGTTATTTATGGATATAGATATATTCAAACATATCAGATATCAGATACATTCCTCATCCAATTCTCAATTCTCAATTCTCACCCGAGAAATTCATTACAACTGCAAGCGAAGCCAAAATAGATGGAAGTCAAGACACACATAGATAGGCGAATAGAAGTACGAGCGATAGCGATTTATAATGAATTACAAACAAACAAATCAATAGATCCAGAACAGATATACAAAACTGTTACCAATTTCTTTTCTCTTTTTCCCCAAGTCATTTCTCTTTTTCGACTTCTTTTCCCAACTTATCCTTAACCCACGATATAGATATCCCCAAGACAATTTAAAGTTACTGAATCAGACCTGATTCGATCAATTCGCAGAATCCAATCCTACCCAACTCCCTTCCATCCCACTTCCAGAAGCAGAAGTATCTTCATCCCCATTCCCACTTGAGTTACTAGTGGTATGAATCGAGCTAATCAAATCATCATTTCCCTCATGATCACTACTGTTTGCAGAAGCGGTCGTGGGCGTTCTCGGTAGGCCTTTCTCTTCTTTATGTCTTAGCGAAGGGGAAAGTAAATTTGAAGTAGTAACAGGGTTGACAGGACCAGTGGAAGAAGTCGGTAAGACATAGGTACTTGTCAATCCAACCAACTTACTAAGTAAGATGGGAGGTAGGTTAAGGTGGTTAACGAAAAATGGGAAAAATGATTTGGAACCGATAAAGCAACTTTCGTTATTCCTAAATACCGTTCCTCTCAAGACCGACACATTCGGATTGAAATATGAAGGTCGTTTGATGATTTTCAATAATTTCTTTTCAAACTTATCGTAACTTTTCACTTTATTTCCTAAGCCCACTATACCCAGAATATTACCGTACAAATTCGAGATGGATCCAACCAAATAATCTCTGATCACTGATATTTTACCGCTGGCAGAATGGTTATTTACTAGTTGTTCCCTTGCGGCCTGTCTTCTAGTTAGGTGTTTCCCACCACTCAGTATAGCTGGCAGAGTAGGTAGATCCACGTCACCCACGTAAACTGAGACGATCCGAGCTCCGGAAGATGCAGCGAGATTACGTCCGAGCAAATGGTGGTTGAGAGTAAGCACCTGACTTGCAAACGTATCGGGGGTAGTAACGACCGAGCCGGAAGGGAAGAAGTTGATTAAAGTCGGAGTAGATCCATCGGAGTTGGGTGACAGGAGCGTTGGTAGAGCAGGTAGTGATCCCGGTTGACTTGGTGGAGATGGATTAAGAGGGTAGAGAGAAAGGAAAGAGTGAATATGAGGTAGTTGTTCTGGTGAAGGATTGTAGGGATCTCCAGAAGGGTACTTGCCAGATACGGGGAATCGAAGAGTCAGGGTGGCAAGTAATGATCGGTGGAATGGTGGGAATGTTGTGGTCTAAGCGATACGGGAGAATCAGACACAAGCTTTGACCTTCCATACAACCGGTGTGAGAGATAGAGAGCGGGAATATCGTTCGAGAGAGTGACACTCACGTCATCAGGATCGTAGATCAACACTCTGAGTGCTGATTTCTCTTCCAATCCGCTCAGTCGTCTTTCCAACTGATCGGCATCTCTCGATTTAGGAACAGCTACCAGTACGATGTATCCAGCTCTGAGCAAGCTCGCCGCAAGAGGTATGAGGAGGGGTGGCATAGGTGACGGGGCAAGAATGACTTGTGACAATCATCGTCAGCTTGTCTGATTGCCTTAATGTTCAAAGCTAATTCATAGCAACTCACCGATCGCTTCCTTCAACATCCCATCCTCTACTCTACCCTTGACTCCAAATTTCCTTCTCATCTTCAGATCATTCTTGAGATTTCGCAGATTATTTGAATACTTGTAAATTGTTAGACCTGTCAATCCCAGCCCAACTGAGATCGCCGCGCTGAACAAGTACGGATGCTCTTTGATCAATCTCTCCGATTTGCAATAGGCCGCTTTGAGACCTGTGGTGGGGATGATAGAAGGTGGTGAAGGTGGAGGGGGAGGTGGTGGAGAATCTTTACCTCCGAAGGGTGGAAAGGGAATTGAGATGGATGGTGGTCCATGGATGTTTAGCGTTTCGACTGTAAGTGAGATCCGTTGACTTGTCAGCACTAGGTATCAAAGGGAAGGTTTGTACGTACATAGTTCGTTGGTGACTTTCTCCATGGTTTCCAACATCTTATAAGGTAAGTCATGGAGGTTGTTAGGCACTTGATTGTCTAACCATTCTTCGAGTTGGTCAAGGAAGGATAAATCGTCTGGCATGATGAGAGTACCTCAACTCGGCGAAGGTAGGTTTAACAGGCGTTAATGGGTCTTTGTGCGTGTGTTGTGTATTGCTGATACGTTGTCGTAAAGCTCGAGAACGTGAGATGATGGATTATATACCCATATGTGAAGTATGTGATCGCACACGGTGGATGTTCGGCAATGAGAATGGGAATGGCAATATTGGAATGAGTGATGATGGAGTGATGAAGCGAGTTGGTGATGATGAGGATGATGATAGTCTGCCGGCATCAAGTCCATCCTCGGTGATAGCCGGACTATCCCCATCTCATATCATGTTCAGGTTTATGCCACATCATTCCGTGCTATCAGTTCATTTTGATCCCGCTCATCCATCGTATAGGTTTCTCTTTGCTTCGATTTTGTCTGGTGCTTCAAGGATATGGATGGGTTTGTTATCATTGAGATAGGAAGACTTCACTACCAACACATCAGAAAAAAGAAAAAGAACTTCAGTCCACCATGCCTTTCTCAGACGAGACCAAAGATAGAGTGAACGCTGCTATCAAGTGAGTGACAGAAGGACAAACTATTTTTTTTTAAAGTTTATGAGGTGAGATTCAAATACTAACGCCATGCTCCTTTGATAGTGTCGGCAAGGTCAGTATCATATCCCCTTGTCACCTCATCCTCTCACGTCTCTAGCTTATGACAGAGACACTCAAGAAGCTCTGAGATGGACATGGAGGATTGGAAGCTGATGGTTGCGTCTCATCAAACATAGAACATCTTGACAGTCGCTTGGATCCCAATGATCATCTACATCGGATACAGGAACTCCAACCCACAACCATCTTTGATCAAGTGGGTCTTTCTATCTCTTAGTAATATGTCAATTTGGGTGACTAATTTATGTTCTTTCGTGTAGACTCATCACACCATTAGCGTAAGGATATAACCTCTATAATGAAGAAAAACCAAAGGTAAGTTTGTCCTTACATATCCAGTCAAAATGTATTTATCATACTGACAATTACCGTTGATTCTATAGGTGTAGCTGTAATATCACTTCTCATGCATTCTCATAATCCCTACCTTCTCTTCAATATATCAAATTACTGATAATGACCTACTGATCGCGAGTTCAACTATCGTTATAAATCAACCGTCGAATCTCAACAGATGATCCAGATCAAGAGGCGATCAACTCATGTCATGACACCACAGATGTTCTCTATTCAAATCATAGTGATGGACTTGGCGATATTGTTCTTCCGTCATATTGCCAAAGAACCATCAATCATGATCTCTCAAGGAAAACGGCCGATCACGACTCAACTCATCTTTACCTTTCATCTCGGATCACTTCTCTTCCTCCATGATATCTTCTTTCGCTTGTCTTGTTATCTTCTGTATGTCACCCTATTCGATCCCAGCGATGATGTCAACAAACCGAGGATCAGCGTCATCTAACTTCACATCATTCGATGTGGAAACAAAAGAGACGTCTGTATTTACCCTACCATCCATATAGGGGATGAGTATGGGCAAAAATGAAGATCACGGGAGGCCCGGCTGAGCTGGTAGTATGAATATCTATCTGTTCATCTAATCGTCCTTTCACATACTCATTATCTGACGTTCATCTTTCTGCATCTGGTCTCATCTGTCCTTCTCGTGATCTTGTTCTTTCTTTGGAAAAGTGCCCTCTACGAGCGTCTAGATGGATGAATATAATGCATGTGACTATATATCACTCTGATTTTCTGACAAGTAAGGTAAGAGTCAATCTGAATTTCAATCGATAAATCCTATCTACAACAACCAAGTCGTGTTACTCTTATTCCATTCTGTTATACTCAGATATATGATCTACCCAAGAGTATCATCGCATTGGCCTATACAGCCGTTCATCTACCTAGAGCTGGAAGGACAGTCATCGCAGGTACATTTACCTGGAGGACAGCTGCACGAGTCTCCACATCTAGTCAATCAGACAATGCCGATGTTAGTGTTCAAACCTCATTGAAACAAAACAGATCTTATGTGTATAGACTCACGAGCAACCTTTCGATTCTTCCTTCTTGGCCTTGGCGGGACAGTTGGCGCAGGTACATTGACCAGGTGGGCAAGTACAGGTTTGAGCGCATCTATACGAACGGACAGACAAATAAATTAGCATATTATCATTCAGTGGGAATCGACAATCCTCGTTACACCTCACCCCTCGCCGCACAACCCCAATCAATCGATCAATCAATCGGTAAGTATACAGCGACTGTATGACTCATCGTATCATCTCTCCCACATCCACTCGCACCTGCACATCATCATCGTCATCGTAATTCACCTCCCCTCTCTCACCCTCTTAACAAGGTATGAGGTGGATGAATTCGCACTCACCCGCGAGCCTTATCCTTGTTCTTGTTGGAGTTAGGGCATGATCCGCACTCGCACTTGCCTGGAGCACATTTGCATTCAGGTTGGCAGCTATATCCGCATTGAGTGAATCAGTCAAGTATATCAGCCAAATCATCTCTCAACTATGGTACCAACGATATATGGACAGATGATATGAAGCTATCACATAGAGCGCAGAGAGAGAGTGTGTGTGTTTACGTGAGGATGTTGAAGTGTTTGGCAAAAAGTTGGGGGAGAAGATGGACTCACGTGCAGATGGAACTTGGGTTCTTGGAGCTGCAAGAGCAAGAAGCTGAAGAAGCTGCAGTGGGAGGTACAGTTCTGCGACGAATAAGGAAAGTCAGTTCGGAACACCGAGGATGAAGTGGAGTGGAGTGAGGTGATTGACCAGCACACACCAGCTAAGGCGTTGAAAGCAGCAAGACCTTTGACTCACGAAGACATGTTGGACAGGCTGCTCTTGTCCTTGTATGTATAGATATGTTTGTTTAGTACGAAGCAATGATATGGATGGAGAGATTGGATTGAATAGAATTGCAAGTTGGAGTATCGACTGTCACTCCGTATTTATAGTTTATCAGGTTTGAGGGATGAGGTATTTACATGAGCCATTTTACGCGCTGCCCAAAGTGGCAAAAATCACTCAAATCGCTCAGATCAAACGTTATCTGCGACTACCAAAAACAGCCAAGCCCAAGCAGACAAAAGAACTGTCAGAGCTCATACATGTTTGACTGGAAAACGGAAGTGACTTTCTTTCGTATATACGTCAGGGAGCAGTGATCTTACTGTAAAGCATATGAATATGTCAAAGCCTCTGGATTCGGACAGACGCAGCTCGATGCCAACGGAGAATACCTTTCTTTAAAGGATGCATGCCAAGTCGGCGCCGTTGGTCAAGGAAGGCCTTGTTCCTTGTCGTCAAGGCGAGTTATACCAAGCCTATCAGCAGTTGGCATTCCTTTCACATTCTTCTATCAAAGTAGCTTTCCGTGGAGTGTGGTGCATCTGTGATCAATGGGGGAGTCACGTGATATCAATTTCCGCACATACCGCTCATTATCATAACCGCAATGACCGGAACATTCTAACTGGTAACAGCTATAACAGTAACAATTTTGACTTGAACATTCTACGTCTTCCAACAATAGCGAAAAATGATGGAGTTCCGTACTCGACGGGGTCATATCTAAAATGACCTTCATATTCCCAGGGACATACTCCTTCGAATCAAACTCTTCTTCAGATTCAGAAAGCGAAACGTTCAGTGAGTCCAGATGGCAGAGGACAGTAATGAGTCATAGTCTCTTAGTTAGCTGACCTGTGCTCAAGATACAAGTGCAGATCGAAATTGAATCAGACGCCTCACCCCGCAAACCCATTATGATGGAAGAATTCTGTAGGAACATAGATAGATGGTCGAATGTCTTATAATGGCTCGGCATGCGACAAGAGGGGACTTGAGACACATGTCGATCAGCTCGACTTTGTCCACTTTGGTAACATGGCAAGACTCGAAAGGAGACTGTGACACCACTGTAATGACGAATGATGTTTATTTATGATCAGTGAAAGAGATGTCAAGATTCGGTGTTGGCACCGGAGATGGAGGCTAGCGTGAGGTATCAAAGTAAAAAAGTGTATATCCGTACTACACATAAGGACCCGCACTTCTTGACGATCACTTTGCAATCAATCGAAATATGAGTATGACGTAGATGATCAAATCAAACCATGACCGACATGCACACACACCCCGTCAAGCTACAAACTCAAGTCACTGATCCATCATACTCAACACTTGATAATCAACTTCCAATACATACATACATACATACAAACATACATATATATATATCACCTATCTCCCTCAGCAAGCTAGTTACACTGATAGAACGACCCATACCATGTCCACTCCTACACCAGAAGCCTCAGGCGTAAGGCAGCGAGCCAACAAATTGGAGAAAGAGGATGAGACCAAGAACCCGTGAGTGACCCATACTGGAAGAAGAAGACTTGACACTTGGCATATCATCATCGTGGGGATGAACATTATACACAGGCCTGTAAAGGTCGTGAAGCTAATCATACATATTGATCTTACACAGCGCATCCCTCTCTACTAATCCCGCTAAGAAAGTTCCTCGAAATAAACCTCACGTGAAACCTCCTTTTATCGACATGTCAATGAACAAATTGTAAGTCCTCCGGCTAGATTGACCAGTACAATACAGTAAACAGAGAAGCTGACACAGAATTATGTTGAATCATCATGACAGCCTCACATACCTCGTCTTATCGCTTTTCCTCGTTTTGGCATTTTACATCTGGCGATTCGTCGCGTGGGCACATCAAGTAGGAGGTTACTGGGCAGTCATCACTGGAAATCACAAAACTCCCGTCTCTGATGCAGCTGATTCAGCGGCAAGTGCAGCGAGTAGTTTGTCCAGTGCGTCAAGTAAGGCCACCACGTCTGTTAATCCAAAATCCATCGCTGTGAGTACTACCCATCCTGGAAATACGATCGTTCTCAAATTCAAGTTGTCTTTTGTCAATTCTCCTTCCTTAATCTTTGTTCCTATCCTTCTCATATATCCCTTTTCTTGTATAATCGCAATGTTCTCATGACTGATATTCTTGCGATATATAATCACAGCCCAAACCTACTCAAGGTGGTCAAGGAGAAGAAGACATCCAATCTCAAATATACCACTTGGCCAATTCACTAGGAATCAAACCTGCCGAACTCTCCGCCGCCATTCGACCATTAGTCGATCCCTCTGTACCGGACCCAGCTGAAAAGGCTAAACAGGAGATCGAACTTCTCAGAGCTCAGGTAGAAGCTAAAGCTACGGAACATCAAGGTGAGGCTCAACAGCATGAAGGAGGAGTGTTGAATATGCTCGGTGAAGCTCTGTTAGATTAGGCGAATCATCATACTGAGAGAAGAAAGGATGGTAATGCTGGAAGATATAAGGAGGAGAATGATTAGTAAGAAAGGGAGATATTGAGTAATAGTACTTGGTGACACAAGAGGTAGAGGGCAGAATGGAATGAATATTACGAATCATGAATTTCAATCAGAGATCATAGATCTATCGCCACGAGTTTACTGGTACACTCCATTACTCTATAAGAATCGTATAAATATCATGCATTTTGAACAAACAAATATAAGAATGAATTCTGGGGGTGTACGAAATATCTAATCTATTCGTTTTCGTTTCTGTTCCAATTTTCCTCTTGTGAGATTACTCATTGCCCTAACCTATATTACACAATTGACATCGATCACTTCGATCCAGCCAAATCAGCTGGGAATCCCGAGAAATCTTGTTGATCAGTGACATTTTGACCTGATTGAGTGTATGAGATTCTCATTCGTAATCTTATCGCAGCCTACCAGACGAGAATGTGAGCGATTGCTCCATCTTCTCGAGCGGATATATGTTGTGAATAATCGAAATCGGTAAACTTACACCTGCAGGAGCATGTATTCTCATCTGTTGAGTTTCTGTCGACCCAGCCGAGATATCAGACGATGACATAGCTTGCATCTGAAGTTGTTGTGTCTGTACCACACACAATCAGAACGATACATCAGCATTGATCACTCCAAACCCAGCTTGTATGTTATGTTAAGACCTACTTTAGGCACGGCAACCTGGAAGTTGACTCCTCCAATAATCTCCCCAGTTGTATTCTGGAATCTAGCCAAGATCTGCATCAAACCAGGTTGGTTGGGTGCCACTTTAGGTGTCAAGGTTATCTTCAGTCCATTCTTCTCATATGCCGTATAACTCTGTAAATTCGACTTAGGTGGTTGTGCCTGTGTTTGAGGTTGCTGGACAACAGGTTGAGGGGTAGAGTTTGAAGGAGTGACTAAATCGAATAATGATCCTGCACCTCCACCACTGCTCAAGCCAGGAGAAATTGCAGGTGATCTAGAAGTCGAGGTGGATCGCGCAGCAGGTGTGGGTGTCGAGTCGAATAATGACATTATATCAGCAGCGGCGGATGTCGATTTACCATTCTGCTGAATTGTTGGTGAAGTAACACCTCCTCCACCTAAATCAGAAGATCCACCGCCGAATATATCCGCCAATAAATCTTGTGTTGATGGACCAGATGAAGCTGAAGGTAAGTTGCCATTGGTTGGGGAAGTGAGGTCATCTCCGATGAGATCTACCACCGTATCTTTATCCGTCCGAGTAGATCCAACGGGTTTACGTTCGCTCACTATCATGGCACAAGCAGTAAGTCAGCCACTGTCTTAATGTCACCGCGGGAATGAGCTGTATCGACAGAGAAATGCGAAGCCGACTCACCAGTACCCATTATAGTCGCTCTGATCTCAGGAGGAGGCATTCTCTCCAATACACCAAGTTTGACATCATTCAATCCAAACAAATTACTAAATTCAACTGCTCTCTGCTGAATCTCCAATTCCAGATTACTTGAAAATCCGGCTAAGATCTCTGCGATCCTATCTTGGTTATGAGATTGTTGAGGTGTGGAAAGTTCCTTGAATCGGACTGATAATTTCGATAAAGCAGTCAGGACGAATTGTCGAATAAGGGTGTTGGTGTATGGTGAAGATAGGACGAGGTTCAGGAGATCGATCAGATCTGAGTCCGTTACCTATCATGAGGAGAGGAATCAATCAACGATCCAAAGCAGTATATGGGCGATCACGAAAATTTGACTCACCTGCTTTACCTCTTCTCCATCATCAATTGTGCCACCCTGTAAGAGTACATCTCCGAATTCACCGATGATCCAGACAGCAGCGAGCGTCAAACTCTCTTGCGAAAGATCGTTCGATAAGGCTGCGTAAAGTCGTTGAGCGGTGTAAAATTGAAGTTCGGGTGTGTGGCATGTGAGTCGGATGAAAGCCGCTAAGATCTCTTCTCGAACATAGTTACCAGCCTAAATGAGCACGAGTCAAAAAGTTAGCATGCCGTACGTCTTGAGTGATGTCTTCCTCAATCTTCACGAACAAGTACGATACCTTTTTGGGAAAAAACACTCACCAACTTCAACACCCTCAGAACAGTATCAATCTGCCACCTCTTATTCGGTGCGAACCTCTCGGCCGCCAAGCAAATCTGAGTGGTCATACCGAGCTTGAACTCATTATCCGCTACTTCCAAGAACGACAACAGTTCTCTGATCATCACTCGAACATTCCCTTCATTGACCAAAGCGTATGATAATTCCAGGGCCCTTCGTCGGATAGAGATATCACCATCTCGCAGACAATCCAATATCGTATTTCGGTGTCGTTGGACAGCATTGGTATCGATCGATACGACTTTATTGAGTGTGTTGAGGGCAACGTATCTGTGAATTAAGGAATGCATATCAGCAGAATGATCTTATGATAATGATTGATATCCTGAGTTTATCATGACTTCTGATAAGGGGTCAAAAAAGGAATCTCAATGACCCACCTGATATTGTTATCTCTATTACTCAAGAACTTCCCTAAAATATTGATAGCCATAACCCTCAAACCCGAGTCCGCCTCAATCTCCAAAACCGTCAAAACAGTTTCATACAAGATTGAATTTCCGACATTCTTCGTACTATCCGTATTAGTCGCGACTTGAGCAAGGATGTCATTCATTATCTCAGACGAAGCAGGATCACCTCTTCCAAGGAGACGTAGTAATCGTAATATTTTCACTTGTAGGAAAGGGTCGGTGATACCTAGAACGTCGTGCTCGGCTGAGTAGCCTGTGGTCACTAGGTTTTTGAGATGTTTGACCAGATAGCCTGTTGCCTGAATTTCGCAATAAAAAGTTTAGCTAGAGATTTGAAGTATAATACGAGTATGGGCAATGGAAGATCAGAGTGTTAAAATCTCTGACGGGGAATTGCACGACGTGCAATATACGAAGATTGTGCTACAGATAGCGAGGCTAAATTAGGTTACTCACTTTTCTAAACTCATCGCAAACTTTCTCGTCAATCTCACACATCTCAGTTATCAACGTGATACCAGCTAACAATACACCGTGATTCCTATCTTGGATCAACATTTTTGCTTTAGTTATGAAATGATCCATCAGGTCCGGCACACGTCGGATAATTCTCAGTGCGCATAAAGCGGCCTATAATGTATATCACAAATATCAGCTCAAATCACATCCTCATTAGTGACCTAATGAAAAAAAAAAGATATTGGGCAGCTCACCTTCTTCCTGATGTAGGTGTTACTACTCCCCAATAACTTTTCAATCTCATTGGCTAAATCCCTTGACATCTCCTCGGAAGATATGTTGGCGAATGTACAGAGTGCTAAGCCCACGGCATACATGTTGGAATGGTTCATATCGCTAGTAACACATCAATCAAAAGGTTATCATTTGGTTTTCACCCATGCGTTGTGTGAACATGAGATAAACAGGATGGAGAGGAAATACCTACTTTTTCAACGAGTTCGTCACCAACGTCAAAACTTCCTGATTCTCATCCAACAGTAACATAATACCAAGATATCCCAATCTCTTATCTGCGAAACGAGGCGAAGCGACGAGTTTGAGACATTCGATCTGACCGAAATGCGCTGGATAGCCTAACATGTGGATGTAGAGGAGTTTGGCAATGTTGTTGTATCGAGTGAAAGAGTCTTCTTCTTTGAACGATGTCTGTGTGACACGAAGCGATTGCGAAACAAGACCAGTATGGGGAGATGAATATCGATTATGAGGGTTTATGATAAACAGGAGGTTGATAATGATGTGGAGGAGATCACGATCGGGAAGGAAGATGCGTTGAATTAGCTCAACGTCCGAATACTCTGGGCGAAGCAAGACACTCACTCGGACAGCCGCTGACTCCTTTTGTATGACTGCTCGTTCGTCCGCCAAGGTCTACACAATGTCATGTCAGTGATCCATCAGATGCTTTGTAGTCTGCCGACCGCTGGACCCACCTTGCAAGACCTTATGGCCTTGATCAACGCTACGTGTCATCTCGAAGTCAGCTGTGGATGCTACAATCCAGCTTGGAATCTCTTTCAATTCGCTAGCTCACCTTTGAGATTGTAGTGCCCGCTCATCCTGCCTATGCGCTATTCTGCTGCAGATGGACACCTATGGTAGGCTGAGAAGAGCTGTTCGATGTCAGGATAAGCTGAACCAGCAATCAAAGTTGTCATTGTCCATCATCCATCATCCACATCCACGCGACTGAGCTGAGAGGTGTGGTATAGCTTCGACGGGATCAAATATTGGACAAGTCAAGTGGCACTATCCACAAGCAAAAACAAACAAATGCGTCATAGCTTTTGACCACCTAAATCAACATTCACATCAACATTCATCTTTCTCTTGAGTTTCTGCAGTCCACATCTCATCTATACGGCCACTTCTTAGAGTGTTGACTGACAAAGCCTCTCAAGACTCGACGGTCTACAGAATGCCCCCACTTAACATCTTCCTCACAACTTGGAACACGGGTCTACAAGGATCCAAAGCCCAATCTCAAGATCTAACAAGTTGGTTATTACCCGTCTTGCAGCGTACGGCGAATGATCCGGAACTGCCTCAAGGTAGTATACCTGATCTGTATGTGATAGGTGTACAGGAACTGTTACCTGTTCATTTAGCCCGTAAGTGCATTTCTTCTGGGCTGGACCTCTGGATCTAATCTGTATCTACACACGATTCATATCATCTCTTCAAGGATTGTCCACTGATAACATAATGTGCAGTCGCAGGTCTTTCTCGACCCGTCTTGACTATCCTGACCGAACGAATACAATCACTCCTCTCTGCACATGCCACATCCCTATCTCCTGAGAAACAGACTGAAAAAGAAGAATACACGTTGGTTTCGAGAGTTTCCCATGTAGGAGTGGCATTATGGGTGTTCGCGAGGAGTAAGACGATAGAGGGCAAATTGGGGAAAAGTCTAACGTCGAGTTTGGGCTTGTATTACGGTGGAATGGGGAACAAGTCTGCTGTTGGAGTTAGGCTGCCTGTGAAGCGGGGTGAAAATGGGGGATGGGAGGTATTAACGTGAGTGATAATTTTACTTTGCTTGAGCTTTGTTCTGTTAAGACTACACGTATATTCTTCATCTACAAGAACAATATCGTACTCTGTGCAGCTGTTCAACTACTCCAATCTCATTCTCTGACATCATCAATCCAATCGTCATAGCTAACCTCGCTTTTTTGGTTCTTTTTTTCCCTTCCAGATTTGTTAACACCCACCTGGAAGCACACGACCATAATATTCCTCGTCGAAATACGCAATACCAAAATATCCTTTCCTCCTTGGTATTCCAACCCTCCAATCCTCTAGCAGAACCGTACCAGATATTCGATACTTCCCATCTATTCATCATGGGTGATCTGAATTACAGATTATCTAAGCGACCTTCAGCAGAATCACTAAGAGAAGGTGATGCGAGTGATGACATTCAGTTGGAAAAGGAGAGAAACGAGATGATCATGCTGGATACGCTGAAAAGGGAGCAGAACGCTGGGAGGGTATTTGTGGGATTGAGGGAAGGGGAACTGAACAGGTTCGCACCTACTTATAAGAGGGTTGTAGGTCAGGTAGAGGGGTACAGCAAGTGAGTGATCTATCCCTTGTCGTCAACTCAATATATATCACATTTGAATGTGCATGGATTAGATTGAGTAAGCGCGTATCTAAATGCTAATGGCTGTTCATCAATGTAGGAAACGTATACCAGGATGGACCGATCGTATATTGTTCGCATCTCATACCGATGATTCGAGTGGCTCCGACACTACACAGATCGCGCATTACTCCTCAACTTCGGATCTGACGATATCAGACCATAAACCCGTTCATGCCGTATTATCTTTACCTGCTCTTTCCTCCTCCATTGCAGCTACCGCTCCTCACCTTGCACCTGTCTTACCTACTGCCTTCCCCCGTATTCCAGCTGCATCGAAGGAAATCATATGGGCATGGAAATTGATGGGTATGTTCTTGGACAGGTTGATAGGTTGGCCATGGTGCGTTGTTGTGGCTCTTGGAGGAGGTAACGAGCGGACTGGTCTCGGAGTGGGTGCATTCATAGCTATGGTATGGGGTGTTTGGTGGTCTGGTGTATGGTCTGGGTGATTTTGCAGTGGGTGGTGGAATCCTATATTGATAGTCATCAGTCCCCTATGGATGTATTCTGTATATTTCCTGTATATCCTGTGCAATCAGTCTGCACTGTTGAACAAACAATCCGAATGTGACGCACCGGCTCGGATATTGCCGAGATGGATGTGCCCTGCAGTCGTCGAATCGGTCCATCGTCATGTGCTGGTTTACGATCATGCTTGCATCCCAAAAGGTATATATACATGCATCGTTCATCTCCCTTGTTCATCTATATATCTCGTAGCAGCTACATAGGTATAGTATAGTGTAGTGCATTCATGCCACTATGCCACCACCATCGACCAGAGCTTCAGTCCTTCGACTTCTGAATCTCACTTCAAACCAGGGTTGCAGGGGATGTGGGCGAACTCACTCCGCTCTCGATCATCACTCGCATGGACATGGACACAAGGGAGTAAGAGGAATGGCTACTCCCGTGGAGAAGGCTACAGGCGGTCCACCACCTGGTAACACAGATTATGCTTTTGAAGTGAGTTATACACTTCGTTAACACCTCGACCCTTTAGTGGAAACGCACTACGTGTACTGTATTCTGATCGATGATTGATCCCCCTGTCCTATAGATGGCAGCTTCAACTCTTCGATTCGGGCCCCACGCGACCCGCGAAGTAGGCATGGACCTATCCAACATGATCAAGCAGCTTCCAGCGATGGACCGATCAAATGCCAAGATCGGTATCTTCACTGATCCGAATGTCGTCAAGTTACCAGTTATGGAGGTGGTCGAAGAGAGCTTAATGAGGGAAGGGTTGAATTGGGTAGTTTGGGAGAATTGCTCGGTGGAACCGACTGATAAATCATGGCAGGTGAGTTGACGATCTGTCGATATGAGATGGATTACGGCAAGAACGTCCGGGGTGACCGGAGGGTGGTTTAGCTCAAGTGGTATCGATCAATTTCGTATGACGCTGACTCTAATTTTAATCCCTCATAGGAAGCAATCGATTTCGCCCGTTCATCCCATATCACCCACTTTCTAGCTGTCGGAGGTGGATCATCAATGGATACGGCCAAAGCTGCCAACTTGTTCACCAACTATCCCGAATCAGATTTGTACGAGTTCATAAATGCTCCAATCGGGAAAGGTAAACCGATCGAGAAGAAACTGAGTCCTTTGATTGCTAGTGAGTCAGCTTTCAATCTCTCTAAATCGATTGGTAAATCCTCAAGCTGATATATTCTGGGTCATAGTACCAACTACAGCTGTAAGGTTTTAAGCGCATTCTCATAGGTCAAAGACGGTGAAAAAGCTTACAATATGATGTTTTATAGGGTACCGGATCAGAAACTACCGGAACTGCCATCCTCGATATTCCATCTAGACAATTCAAAACGGGTATAGCATCTAGGGCATTAAAACCGACTTTGGGAATCGTAGATCTGAATAATACTGCTACCTGTCCTAAGGAAGTGGCTATAGCTGCTGGATTGGACGTGTTGTTCCATTCCCTCGAGAGTGAGTCTGAGCGACCATTTTTCGTCCATTCTCTATTCGCTGTGTTTTGAGTATACAAGGATGAGCTCTAGCTAATTTTACTTCGTGTTCAGGTTGGACAGCTGTTCCGTACAACGAACGAACACCGAGACCCGCCAATCCAATAAACAGACGTAAGTAATTGTATCTACTTGCGACACAACCCCTGTGTCAGAGCTGATATGAGGTATTGTTTGTAGCCGCATACCAAGGATCGAACCCAATCTCAGATATCTTCTCTCGATGGGCGTTGGAAACCACCATCAAGTACCTTCCTAGAATCGCTAAAGATCCATATGGAGATGAAGAGGCTAGAGCTCAGATGTTGCTGGCGGCTAGTACGGCTGGTATAGGGTTTGGAAATGCGGGCGTACACATGTGTGTGAGTAGTGATACCATACCTGCCCTTCCTGGTGAAACACATCATCCTACCCTCCGAATGCTGTATGCTCATGATTATATGTGCAGCACGCATTCTCATATCCTATCTCATCACTTAACAAAGGTCGGCCCACCAATCTTCAATACCATCATCCATCTTACTCACCCAAGATACCCCTCATCCCCCACGGTGTAGCCGTATCTCTGACCGCACCGGCCGTATTCGAATTTACCGCTCCATCTTCACCCAAGCGTCATCGTGAGGCGTTAGAAGTCTTCTTAGGTAAAGAGAGATCACACGAAGCTGGGAATGTGATAGATGAGGATTTGGGTAAAGCGCTGAGTGAGGAGATCAAGAAGTTCTTGGATCTTGTAGAAGTTCCCAGAGGGTTGGAGAAAGTTGGCTACGGCTCTGGAGATATCACCAAGGTGAGTTCACCTGCTTCATTTGACCGAACCAGGGTAAAGAAGACGATTCGCTAATTCTTTATATTGTATTATAGCTCGTGGAAGGTTGTTTACCTCAGCGAAGAGTACTGGATCTCGCTCCGCTGTTGGCTAAAGATGATCTGGCTCTGGAGAAGGAACAATTAGCAGGAATCGTGGAAGGATCATTAAGATGGTAATGTCGGTCAGGCATGAAATTATAACAGGAAAGAAATGGATGATTTGTATAGTTTGGTCATGATATAGTATAAACATCTGATCTATGCAATGTGAATACGTATATTGACTGAAATGAATTGAGCAGGTAAGTTCGATGAATAACGATTCTGCACAATTCTTGTTGACTGACTATTCGATCTAACATCGACATACGTATCACATGCATATTCAAGCTGTGATCACCGAGACATCACTGTCGTCTTTCTTCAGCCGCGCTCAGAAAGCGGTTCGACCGGTCTTGACAGTCCTAAGTACTCTCGCCTATGAAGAAATCCAACTGTGTCAGCATAGTGATAATCTATACCTTATATATTGTTTATGCTTACCTTGTTGAGCTTATCAATGATCTCTAGCAATACGAAGCTACGAAGCCATACGTCAGTCACGTCCGCAGCGGTGAAAGAGGATCTATTCGGACAGCAGTAGTCTGATCCTGACTTACTCGCTTCCTGGATATCCAATGATACTCATACCCAGTGGTTGCATCTCCTCTTGATCCGAGACCAAAGATTTAAAAGGGACTTGACCGATGGGAACGACGTAGTGTGGACATCCAGCTATTGATGCAGGATGTGTTGGGCTGATGGGGCTAATGTGACGATAGAAAAACTCAAATCAGTTTCACTTCCACTCTGTTGGGTTAGATGACTCACTTTTTCCTTGTTGATAATGGTTCTCTGTGCGAGTTCATCTTACTTTCTCTATAGAGAGGTAATCGATCGATGTTTGTAGGTTCGGGCAAACTATATCACACAAATTTCAGACCAAACAGTCAGATACGGTACCATCCTATATTAACAGTTCCCAAGACAGATGGAAAGCTTCAGGTTATATCGTAATATCATGAATCCACTTACATCGTCCTTGTGACTGACTGATCATCAGATCCAATCAAATTCCTAAATCTTCTAGCTGAATTATCCCATTTCTCCCTCATCGCTTCCAATTCACCAAACGAATAATGTTCGGTTGATTTCCAGTCTTCTTGAATATGATATGCAACAGGTGGAAATCTACCTTGATTTTGAGATTTATAGGTATCGATAAATGTTTTAGACCATTTTTGGTATTGTAACCTATTGATAAATAGGATGATCACAATCTACATCAGTCGAGTTCCAACCAGCGCAGTCCAGTCTAGAGACCTTGCTCTGCCTGACAATGTAGAAAAAGGTACTAGACTTACTCTTCCCCTACTTTTGCAAATTCAGGAATGGACATCAATCCACCATCTCGCTCAAAAGTCCTCTTAATATCGATCCATTCGATTTTCATTCCCAATACATTTTGAAGGGAAGAAATGAAGTTATTTATCAACTTTCGGATGCTAGAAGGGATCATTTCGAAATCGTCTATTGGGATCTGAACGATTTTAGGTGAAGTTTTGTGGGGTTTGATCAGTTTGGAATTACTGTACCTGCAACATGTGGAGTTTCAGGCAGTCAGCTCCTACAGACAAGCCATACTCAGTAAAGTCATAGTATACTGTATCTGCAAAGCATGGGATCCACAGAATCTGAGTTGAGATAGAAAAATGCAGTAATGTACAGCAGAAGCATGGTGCATTTTTCGATTTCTAGTTGCCAACTTACCAAGTCTCCAAGACCCATTTCATCATTCCCGGATCCCTAGCCAGTACTCCCACTGTGTCGCACCATCCATTCAATGGTAAGACCCCGTCGACAGGGAGGACACCCATAGTTGGATACATCACGTCCATGTCAAGACAGGAAAATAGCTTTATAGTGTTGATTTAGCACTGTTGGGACATACCTTATTACCGTATAGTCCTACGATAGACGCCGGATGTCTGATCGAACCTACGGTAAGTTACCGAGTAGTCACTGTAAGCTGGAAGTGAACTCGACTTGGTCCCAGTGATAAGTTAATGATCTCAGTGAATCATGTGGTTTTGTGAGGTGAGTGGCATCAAAAGTTGAAAATACTGACCACCGGTATCTGATCCTACAGACATGTCCAACCAATCGTAACTTGCCATCGAACTAGCTGAACCGGATGACGTCCCACTAACAGACTGGTAGCCGTCATCTCGGGGTGAATATGGACTACGAGAAATCGAAAACGACAAGATGCCCGTCGTTAAATTTGTGCTCTGCGATCAAGCACAAACTGGATATGGTAGGTGAAACTCACTATAAAAGATCAGGTGATTGTTCGATCTAGCACTCAGTAAACTCAACCCGACCCAATCCAATACATCAACCCTCCTATCACCATTTACGATTATCATAAGGGTGACTCACGCTATTTCCCGTGACTGCAAATCTATCAAGGCGTGCGTTAAACATTGTCTTCTTAGTAAGTATTTCTTCGTTCTATACTGACCTAGATTCTGAAGCCATACTCACTGATTAGTTTTGACCTTTCCTACAATCACTGCTCCTTCCTCTAATAATCGTCGAACACACGAAGCAGTCTCCTGCACTTCTCCACGCATCTCTAAATATACTTTACTTCCTGCTCCGGTTGATATACCCTTGATATCAAATACGTCTGACCCATAATGCACATCACATATCTATCAGTTCTCTACCTCGAGAGGTTATTATACCATCGTACAGCATAACGCTTCTGGACATTTACGAGTCAAAGGGAATTTGGGTTGGATAGGGGAAAACATAGCTTTAACAGAAAGTCTATATCCCTTGAGTTTTCCAGCATTTCCCCAGCTATACAATCTGGACGGTACAGGGACAAGAGTTCTTCCTCTATCCTCGGTCTTATTCAGCGTCCTATACGTCCCTTGACCATCCAGGGGATAAATACCATTGACGACGGCATGGGAAGTATCGGGGTATAATCGATAGACAGGGTAAAAGCCCAGGGTGTTCATTTGTTGTTTTACTAGATATGGTCCTGCAGCTCTTTTCACCTTCAGCTCCGATGTGGATATTGAGCTGATTATGAGTGGATCTGAATGGTATTGTATACTTTGATCAAGGATCAAATGGGTCGATCCGACTTCCTCAAGCAAGTACGATAACGCCTCGTCTTGTATTTCAATGTCGATTATTTGCGCACTGTCTTGAAGAGAAGGAATCAGTAAGATGGTCTTCAGCCATTCTTTAGTAAGTACATCGTCTTCATTCAAGTATGAGCTGATCGTATCCTTAAGGATGGATTCGATAATTTGTCCATTGTCTGGAATGAGGATCCAAATTACACAAATAGGCTTGAATCCCTCTTTGTTGAGAAGCAAAGAAGACTTCGGTAGATGGTAGAGGGGTTGATGGGTGGAGGAGAAATATTCGAATTCACCCAAAGAGAACTACACATAGGAAAAGAGATATTTCGTCATTGTATGGGACGCTTTGCAATTTATGTGTGTAATTTCACTTACGAATAACTCGGTATTGAGCTTGATTCCTGTATTGCTTACCTGATGGTTTTCAAATTTGATCGTATTACTGGACATGTTGGTAAATCAGGTGGTTTACGAAGAGCTTAACAATCTATCGAATGTATGATCGGTCTTGTATGAGTGAAATTAAGTCGGGATGTTGAATGTACTGTACATGAGAAATGACAACGATACGTTCTCACAACCATTTTCATTCAGTACTGTCTTTGCATAGCATAAGGAGAATCCTTTATCTTGAAGAAACATGTTTACATCCTTTGTTCGATGATATCCTGCATGATGAGATGTGGCTATACAGTACTTGGAGTGGCATAAGGAAAGTCTGCTCGTTGCGTGAGTTCAGAACTCTGGATGTGTCCGTTCACCCTGATTTAGTAGGCTTTACATGACTAAGGCAGAATGACAAAGTATTCTGAGTAGACAGAGAGAGACGCTGCTAAATAACGTAAAAGCGAAGTGGTTCTGCAATAGAGTTAAGCCGCCACGCCACTAGCAATTCAGGCGAAGTTGGCTTGACATCCATCACCACAATCCGATGCTATCGTCGTTACATCATATCACATGGATGGACATATACTGTATCCACATGTAGGCTCACCACGATGAGATAATCATACTCATGTATCGACATACGCAGTCCGATAAGTAATGCATGTAGGTCCGCCGTACATCCCCAGGCATCCGCTGGGAAATACCTGGAGTCCATCGAGATCACGTGACCACACGCACAGCGGAGGAAAACAGAAAAGTCAGTGTTCGAGAGTAGCCATCGAGGCTAGGTATAAGATACAAGTCGATGATCAACCTGTCATTAATTAACTGTATCTACCCTCTCAGATCGGTAAGAGCACTAGGACCCCAGGCAAGATGTCAGATCTCACCGAATCCGACCCCAAGCAATCCCTCGCCTCTCTCATGTCATCTCTATCAAATGTTGAAAATAGCTTAGAATCCTTGTTAGACGATCAGAATCAAGCTGGACCATCAACATGGTCGGACAAGTTGGAGAAGCTGTCAATGCTGGATAGAGCCAAGATGGACGTGTTGGCCTCCTACACTATCAACGATCTGATATGGAGTGAGTACATCTCGCAACAGTCGTCTCAATTCAAGAAAAAGACGAAGGGGTTGAATGCTCATACGTATATGCCATGAAACGAATAGTATACTTGAAAGTGAAAGGTGTTGATCCTGACAAACATGAAGTGACGGCCGAACTTGTGAGCGATCACCCTCCATACTCTCACATCTCATTCACTATATGGGAATAGATCATAGGACATTACTCACATTGATGATCGTCGTCATCTCCTCAACCCTTGTAGGATCGCATAAAGACTTATTATACCAAAATCAAATCTATCGAAGAACCCGAAACTCGTGAGTACACCATCACTAACTCATCGCGACCCTTTTACTCGTCCAGACCTCTAAGAATAGACAATGTATATACTCCCAATACTAATCACACTATGCTCCTAGGCCGTAATCGCATAGATTCCGATGCCGCTCATCGATTCGTCAAATCCTCCATTCCCCGCTCCCAGCATCTCCCACCTACCTCTGCTGCTCAACTGGCACAACAACAGGCGGAGAGTGCTATTGCCGAACAAGAACAGGAAGAATCGCTGAGAAGGTTAGGTAAAGCTTCGAGATTTAGGTTTATAGAGAAAGAAGGGAAGGAGACGATCATCCCTGGACAAGATGCAGCGGAAGATAACGACAATGAGGATGAGGATGAGGAGGAGAACATGGAAGAGGAGAGTGAAAGTATAGAAGAGCAAGGGGGGTTGGATGCTGAGGATTTCTTGAAAGGCGTTGAGGAGGAGATGAAAGGTCAGTAATGCACTGAGAGTGGATCATCCTTATTCAATCCTCAGATGTCGGTTGAAGATCAGTCGGACCACTTTAGCTATAGAAACCCTCTCTCGTCTCTCTCGATCACTGTCATTGCACCAGAATTATACCCTGTATGATTTATATACCAGACATGACCTGTATGTATGTATAGATGCAGATGACATATTTGTTGCATAAACTTTTTTGCTTTCAGACTTTTTTCTCTTCCTTATGATGAACAGAATGAGGTTTATGCCCTTTTTGAGATGAAGATAATATCGAATTTGATCTTCAGAGCGATGACTATGACTAACAACGAAGAGAATATTGATAAATTGAAAAAGGTAGAATGTGATATCTACCATAAAACTACAACGAACCAACGAATTTGAAAACACTACAACATCCGTTACTATAAGATCCAAATCCTCATCTGTCTCATCAGGAGGCAGTGGGAGGGAGTATGTTCATTTTTGATTTTTGATTCTTGATTTTTGATTTATCTTTGGTCTGAATGATAAGACGAATCTTTTTGATTTGAATTTGAAGATAATTTTGAACAGATTGCGATTGAATACCTTAGACCGACTTGCATTCTAATTCCTTCCACTTTGATTATGGCTTGGTGTCTCCTATTGAGCCATCTCGCAAGCTCCACAATCACCACAAACGCTCCACATACTCCTTCGACCAGTTGTCGCATCGGGGTATTCGGACATCACCAATTTAGGGATAGATTTGCAGTGAGGTCCATGGATGTTTCGTGCTTTCTCAATCTCACTTGCATTGGTAGGCAGAGGACCGTTATAGGAAGGTTGAAGTAAGCCGTTCCTTGGTGCTGGTAATGATTGGGAGAAAGCTTGGGCAGCCAAAGGTGAGGTAGGTCGGAAGTTTGTGTTTGAAGGTAAATGTTGATGGTGAGAGGAAAGGGAAGCGTTGGAGAAATGATGTGGGTTTGGATGAGGAGTAAGCGATGGATAGGCTGCTTGAATGGATAAGTACTTAATTAGCTTGTGCTTCTTTCATCGCGACACACGAGGGTCTTTTTAAGCTCACCTTTCATCTGACTTGCATCCATATCATCCATCATCTCCATCTCGTATTCCAACTCATCTTCTTCGGCTCCAGGCCCAAATAGGAACCCACCACTTCCACCAGATGAATAGACATAGTGATCGGTGTTGTTGGCATGAGATTGCTCTTGGTGAGAATGGGCATTTATACCTGAATGTCCCATAGCCATATGACAATCATTATCGTTGTCCATGTCCATATCTGTGTCCATCATTTGATCGTCGTCGGATGCAGAGTTGGAATGGTCTGTCATCAGCTCGGGGAGTTGGTACGAATTTTGCATGGTCGGTGAGCGGACTCTCATGTGCTAACAGTGAGAATACATATCAGCGTATGCATGAAAAGCGTTATAAGAGTGATGCATGAAAGGCGAAGCACCATAAAGAAGACTGAGGACTTGAGGGAAGGATAAAGGGAGGAAGGAAGGTAGGATGCTACTCACCTTGGAAGCCTCTTCCTCGTCCATACCCCAGGACATCCTCTTCCTCTTCACCTTGAAGCTCGAGCTCGAGGGCATAGCGGTGTTGTTTTGATTGTTAGAGTTGAATAGAGCGAATGGTGCGTGGGTCATGTTGTTATTTGATGCTTATTGAGGAATGTGTCTTGCATGGGATGACAGTTGTAATGAATTGATTTTGTCGTGTAGTGGTGTGGTGTTCTGATTTAAATGAGATATTCAGGAATAAGGAAGAAAAGAAGGAGAGAAAAGTAAAAAGATCAAGACGCGACGAGTGAAATTAAAAAAAAAAGACGGGTCTGTGTGGTAGGATATATATATATGTTCCGGAACATGCCACGTGCATCAAGAGGTCGATGGCTTGACTGGAGTTGACTAATCCGGAAGAAAGGGAGAGAAAGAGGGTGAAAGGACTGTGCGGAGATTGAAAAATACACATCTTGCGTAAGGGATCACGAGACATCAGGGTCAGATGCACCGGAGATAATCCAAGACATCCTTTGATCCTATCAGGCTCGGCTCCTCACCGAAGGCAAAAGAAGAAATCAAAGGTCGTTACCAATTCTGGAAAGATGCTATAACTGAGAGGCATAATTACAGAAAGCAAAATCAGTGTTCGAGAGGAATTGCTTCGAAATCACATGCATAGATATGCTGTCTTCTGTGATGATAAGCCTCGGAGTTATATGACATAAGATATGATAAAGATCGCCCACTATGAGCACCGAGAACGAAATCGCGAGAGAGACATTCGAGGTATCCAGTATCAGTTAGTGCAAAACATCGATATCAATGGATGAAATGAGGAAACGGTATACGGTGTCAAATTCTCCCTTTCAGATTCACTGTCAAGAGGTCAAAGATGATCGATCAGTTGATCAAACTTGTTCTTCCACTCTGATCAATCGCCCCATTCCCCTTCACAGCACATACAAGCATCGGCATCGATCCAACCTCTGTTTTCAGCTTCATTTTGTCTTCAAGGGAGCATATTCAACTACATCCTAAACAAGGGTACAATGTTTGAACTTCATATCCCACCTCTTGTTCGATTTTCCCGTTGATCTTCGACAAGATATTTTCGTTGATATATGTTGAAAGCAAGTACTCCCTTGAGTGGTGGTGGGACATTCAGACTCGATATGAACAATCGTCGTTGATGAGTCCAAAGTTGAGCTTGAGATTGAACAGGATCTTTTCGGACAACAAACCTTATTATGGATATTGATTGCAGTAGCTGTATGAAGTGGTTGATCATCAAGAATGGTAAATACCTTACTCCTCTTCGGACGCAGAATTAGGATCATATTCTGCTATTACAGATAATTTGCGCGTATGGACAAGTCATGTTGATATATGATGCATGAGAGATAAAGCCACAGTAAAACTGATCTAAGTGTTTATATAAATGATGAAAATTGACAGAAATTGGATGAAAACTAATGGAATATCTATCGCTCTCCAAGACCGAAGGCGTATGCTAGCTGACGGGTTTCTCTAAATGAGAAATTCTGATACAAAGCTAGGAAAATGATGGGAAGGATGTTGAAAGAGATATTGGGCTCCTCTGTCGAGGGTATGTGCAAGCTCGTCTTCTTCGCGAAACCAATATGTACCGTCAGTGATGAGCGAAATGACTGCAGTATGCGCAAAGTCAGATAACTCACTCATTCACCAGATGTTCCTTTTAACCATTCTTGGTCCTTAAATCACTTCTTCCCACAACATACACAAGGTTCCGCTTCTCCCCAGGCTGAGACTTTTACAGCGTATGGACTCTTTTTCGGAACGTATCTGTCGATGCTGCCTCGAAGGTTCTCGGCATTTTCGGTATCGAGTTGCATTTGGGCGACGTCCTCGGATAGTCGAGGCAAGACAAACTCAGTTTTTCTGGAGATTCCCATTTCATTGCCTGGATACGCTGAGGGACGCGGCGTCGCCTTGGCAAGAAGGCTCTCATATTCGACATTACTTCGGATCCAACGCTCCGAATAACGGTGGAAATTTCCGTGTGGACGATACCCTACTGAGAACAGATCCGGCGGGACATGGGTAGAGAACAGCCTGATGTTGGATATTTCCAAATCGACGTCGTCGTTGTTGTATGAATTGTGAATCGTCAAAACAGGATTGTCCTCAGAGAGCCATCGATCGATTTCCATAAGCACTTGAGCTTGTTCATGAAAAAGGCTGACGTAATGGCTTTCGAGGTCCTGTCGCATTATGGTTTGTACTTCAGAGCTGAACTTTCCTATAGGTATCTTTGCTAATACCCGACCGACATAGGCTTCGCGTTCCTTCAGATTGAGGTGGTGGAGGAACACACAGATAGATCGCGGTTTGCACATCTGACCGAGACGTGTTATGAAGGGGTGATCTTCGATTGGTTTAAGGTTCTCATCGGACCAAAGTACCAAGTCAAAAATGACTTGCGAACGCAACTGAACATATTTGACGTTTCTGAACGGGACTCTGGCAGCACTAAACCCGAATTCGGTACCGAAAACAACATCGGTAAGTCTTTGACAAGAGTCGGGAGATGGGAGGGATTCGAATATGAGAGTCTCACAACTATCGAGTAGATTGAGCTTCCTTGATATTGCATTGACATGAGCAGGATTTCCGGTGACGTCTTGAGATGCAGGTATATCTTTATAGTTGAGACCTTCCAAGATTGCAGGGAGGTTGTCCTTGCCGACTTCGACGGTACGATACAGCGGACAAAGGATAAGGGGCTTGACCGCATCGTAGAAATCTTGAGAAGTAGTCAGGAGGTTCGATCGAGTCGGGGTATCGGTGAATAAGGCGATGTTGACGAGCGCGTATGTAGGCAAATGCATTATGGAACGTTAGCGACTTGAATTGTACTAGCCAAAGCAGGGATTCCTGGGAGCAGCTAGAGTACGGAGACTTTTGGTGGGAGAAAGTGCTTGAAGAGGAGGTAGTGAAACAGATACGGCCTAAATAAACGGGCTGATGTCAGCTTGCAGGGAAAGCTCACCCCGCTTCAGCAGCGACAGCAATATAGATGACGCACCTAGTAGGAGGGGATGGTGGAGGATCAACCCGTTATGTGCGGAAGAGGAAGAGATCTACAAATCACCAAGGCCATAGGTAAGAAAACGGAGAGAGCGTAAGGCAGGAAGAAAAGAAAAGAGAAGAAACAGGCTGTGGTAGTCAAGGTGAATAAATATGTGGTTGAACGGGTCAATCAATTAGTATCGTGCCCCTCAATGTGGCAGAAAGATGCGTGCAGTGGGGGTGAACTGAGAGCATCCGGGATTCTTTTGAGGACACGCCTAGATAGGCGTCACCTCTGCTCCATCGAGCGCAAAATGTCAATAGAAAATGATCATATGGCAGGGATAGGCGAGACGTCTATTGTTCAATATGGCATGATGCTTCATATCATCGAGTTATCGCATACCATGAGCATTGGAATGCCTCACGTCCCGTACTGATTTGATACAGTTTGCTATTCAAACTTGCAAATCGAACATAAATAGATGTACTGCATCACCCATTTTCAGTTACATGCACTCCTGCGCTACAATGAGGATGTCTTTCAAAACTAACACAATACGGAATTTCCAACCGCAATTGTGCTCTTAAAGTACAGGTGGAGGTTGAAAAGAATGTCGAGAGAATGAGAATGAACGATGACACAGGGACGTAAAGAGCGAGGAGAAAAGATCTTGCAACGGAGTTCGTAAATGAACTAGAATGCTTTTCGGTACGTGAACATGGATAGCAGATATGATAGAATCATCGACCTTCTTTTGTCCCACAACATGCACAAGGCTTCGCATCATCCCAATCTGTACATTCTACATTCTCATTCGAGAAAATCGGATGAGCAGCGACAGCGTCTTGCTTGGCAATATTCATCCTATTTCTCAACTTTGTCTTCGTATATTGTCCTTCCAAAGGTTTCTCACAGATGAACTCCCAAGAGTTCAAATGAGGATATGATGTCTCTCCTCCATCTTTCTTTCTCATCTCGAGAAGGCCCAACTTATTAGTGGCGACACGTTTCGATAAATATTTTAATCATCATTTTCCTAAAGATGATACCGACATGTTGATAACATGGCTGGAGACCACCAGTTCCGGCCGTTTGAAATCGTTGACGACCACAGTATTTGAAGGATATTCTAATATTGTTGAAACACCTAAGTGGGATAACACCCATCTTGAAATTATGTATAGTAGTCGTTCGATTAGACTTGGTTGATACTCTAACATAAAATCCTCGAATGTATTGATGAAGGTGCTTATCCCCTTGACGTACTTTCTGAACTTCTTCTTCAATATACTTTCCTGCATAACTTTTTGGCGATCGTGGAGGATGGGCCACAAACGTTTCTCGACACATTGGTCATAGTGATCTTGCGTTATATCCGGAAACGTTAAACAAATATCAACAGGATTCATCCCGCAGTCCTCGAAGGCTGACAGCAAAGGATGAGTATACTTGATTCCAATATCACTTCTTCAATTATACCAATCATACATCTCCAATATAGGATGACTCTCCAAGACTAGTGTTTTAACTTTACTGAAGATCCGTTTCCTTCGATGCAGCCTGATTACGCTGCTCAGTGCGAAACTCCATGTTGACATGTCTTCAATAACGAATCTATTAGGGATAGACCCAATTGTGAGATGTCTGACTTGGGAAAGGAGAGTGCGTTTCCGCTCATGCGATCGCAGAGTTGGATAGTCGGTGGTATAGGTATGAGTCATGAAACTCGTCTTGACTGTAGGATCATCCTCAACTTCATCTTCTGATTCAACTTTACGTCTGGGCCAAATGATATCCCTTCTTTGTCCACTTTCGTTTTCATCCTTGATCTTTGACATATCGAGAGGTTTCTTTGATCTATAGGGTCTAAGTGCAGGGTGTGTTCTAGCCATACCCATGAACACCATGGTTGAGTTCTCCTTGGTTATTCTGATCTTCCTATAAAGTAAACGCCCGGCAGCCTCGTAAGCACCTTGGGGGACACTCATCAGCGCAATGAGGGTCTGGTGATCTGAGTAAGAAGCGATAGTTTGGAGGATTTCTAGGGGGATCACTCTGGTGTGTTGACTGTCGGGTTCTTTGGGGGGTCGTCGAGCAGTCTAGGATACCCTAGGTCAGCAGAGTAATCCGAATGTTACAAGATACAACTGATCCAAATCATCACGTACAGTCACTGTAAAGCTGCACCATCCAGTCCAACCTTCCCACAAAGCTGAATACCTCCTAAATGGTCGGGGAAGTATCACAGTGATGGATGTTGCAGAAGTAGCTGTATTTTGGGATACCTTGAAGTCTCTGTTAGTAATGTGAAGAGTTGTAGGTGAGTGGACGATAGTCGACAATGAAGAAGCAGAAGAAATAACGGAAATTGAGATAACGAGGATAAAAAGGCTTGACTGATACATGTCGGGTCAGCCCATTGCACACGACCAAAGCTCGTGTTTCCACCATCACTCTTGAACCGCATGGTCCTTGATTGTGTGCATGCCAAACCTTATCTTCAACGACATGCTGTTCTGGCCCAAGCTGATTTAGCTACAGTCGATGACATGCGAATGCTGTGTAATACATGATGGCAATGACCACTGCACAGATAAGAATGACCTAATCGTATTATATCAATTCTCAATACACCTCATCTTCACTATCATCGTCATCCAAGCCGAAGATCTTTTTAATATCCGCCAGACTCGCTCCTTTATCTTTCGACGCTCCTCCAGATAAGGAGGCATTGACCAAGGCAGTCTTCGAACGTTCTGCCCATCCGACACCGATACCAACGAGGTCAGTCTTGGTTACAGGCAAATGGACAAGGTGACATGACATCGACTTACGTATCTTCATTATTCTTTTTTCGACCGTTCCTTTGATGATATACCTAGTCACGTGTACATGTTTATTTTGACCTAATCGGTGTACTCTGTCTATGGCTTGTTGTTCTATAGCTTCATTCCACCATGTATCCATCATGAATACGTCTAAGCAGCAGATCAATAATCTGTCAGCAGGACCCTTTGATACGATTACACCGTTGTGTTACCGAAGTGGAATGAACAAAACTCACGGTTCGCCATTGTCAAGTTCAACCCCACTCCACCAGCTTTCAGTGAAATCAACAATACAAGTGGTTCTTTGATCTTCTTGCCGAACTCGTCGATCGTGGCAGCTCGTTGAGCTTGCGACATCGATCCGTCGAATCGCCTGAAATCAAATGATCAGCTTTCCCGCTGGTCCAGAAAGTGAGCGAATGTATACTTACAGCCACCTAATACCCTCTTTAGTCAAAGTAGTTTCGATCAGATCTACAGTCGTCCTACTTTCAGCTTTCATCGTTCACCCAAAGACACGTAAATAGAGGCTGACATACCGAGGAATGATGTAAATTGACTGAACACCAAAGTTTTCACTTCCGGATCTTCCTGTCTCATCAAATCCAGTTTTCTAACTAGCGCTCTCAACTTCGTACTCTGGACCAAATTCACCTTCCCGATCGTTACACCCGCTTCGCCTTCTTCGTGGGTACCAGTCAAAGGGTTAACCCTCTTGCGCTTACGTTGAATCGATCGTAGGTCCGATAGCTTGATAGGACCTTTTGAACAAGACGGACATAAGGCGGGCTTGTTCTGGTCTTCGCATGTTCCTATCCAGTTGACTATACAGTCTTGGCAGCTAAAGCGAGGTACGCGCAAGCGAATCAGCCCTGTATTGTATTGATGAGATGAAGGGGTGGGTAGATATCGACTCACCATCGATGATAACAAGGCAGTAAGACCTCATCGAACATTTCATTCGAGCAGATGTCGCATATAGGAGTAGTTTCCTGTTCACCCAGTTCCTTCAATACTTTCTCAGCGAAAGCATGGTCCACCTCTTCTTCCTCGCCTCTATCATTGACTTTGGACTTGGCACCCCCGGCATACAATGCGATGAGGTCTTTCAGATTATTCTTCTCGTCCCCTGTATCGGCATCTAGAAGCCTGTCGGTGGATTCATCGTCTTCTGTCGATTTGCCCAATACTAGTAAAGGATGATCGACACACTGCCGAAGTCTGCGAATTGAAGCTCGTGAGCGTCTCTCCCAGACTCTAACAGCAGAACGATACCCGACTCACTTCATAAGCATGGCCAAGATAGACGTATAGTTTGACATTGCTCTTCCCTCAGCATCCAGCTGGATGAATCGCCTCTTGGCGCGGTCTTCGAGATGCTTGTATATCTGTCTTTCAGGCCTCGAGAAGTCCAGTACTTGTATGTCGACCTGAATACCAACATGTTAACCGAGATCTCATGAGAATCACGAAATGACAGGATTGGCTGACCGTCTTCGGTGGTAGATCAACGATCAGTTTACCATCTTTGTCCCTCATCGTCTTCTCACGTCGAAGTAAACATGACTCTAGGATATACTGAACAACGTTTAAGGCTTTCGGATCTTGGTTCAAGAATGGGATAGTGACGAAACTACAATGACATCGTCAGCTGGTTGAATGCACTCGACACCCCTGGGGTCAGCTCACCTTCGGAAGAAGGAATAGTGTCCCCAAGGTTCCAATCGAAGGAAATGTCTACAAGATTGTTAGCTGAAATCAGACTCAAAGATCTCCGATAAGCTCACAGCAGTGAATATAGATCATCCAGCCTATTGACGATAGGAGTACCAGTGAGGGCCCATCTTCTCTGACCTTTCAACTCATAACATGCTTTCGACACTTGAGCAGTACGGTTCTTGATATTGTGTGCTTCATCTAGTACGATTCGCAAGAAGTCGTCTATGGTAGTACATGATCATCAGCTACTCCACCCTGTTGTAACGAAATCCAGGTGCAAAACAACTAAACTCACGATCGTATAGATTGCCACCCTCGTAGGTCGGTTTATCCTTGTTCTTCTTCCATTTTTGATATTCACTCGCCAATGTCCCATAAGAAGTGATGATCACATCTACCTTCTTTTTACCTTCTTGTGAGAGTAATCTATCGATATCAATCCGATCATTACCATACCACATGAAAGATGTGATAGTTCCCTTTTCTGACATTTTACCGAGTTCGTCGTGCCACTGCGAAGCTAGTGATACCGGACAGACGACCAATGTACCTCTGGGTAAATTGACATTGGCGGGTTTAGGCACAGTAGGTGTAGCTCGCCATTGGTTGGACAAAGTGACTTGCTTGAACTTGGGTCGTTTCGATACAGGTTCTTCATCTTCGGGAGCAGTTGGAGGTGGTGTCGATGATATATCCGCGTCGATATTGGTATGAATGAGTGAGGCCATCATGCAAGTTTTACCCATACCTAAAAAGGACAAGTTCGATTCAGGAATTCCATCCATTTCAGTGCAGATGAGATACAAACTTACCCATAGCATCAGCTAGGATACCGCCTTTGGCCCTAGTATTGGACGTAGGAAAGGTCAAGCTCAATTCTCCGCTATAAGGGTTCCAATAGAATTTCCGACTCGGATCAACAAAATCGTCTTCATCTTCAATCTCAATCGGTTGTCCTTCAATGTGTTCTTTCTTGAAAGCATATCTGAGATCCAGAAGATTAGCTAAGGATGCCAGCTTGACTGATGGGACACTCACTCCTCCCATAATGGATGCAAGCTTTGATTATCCCTTATACTTTCATCCCCCTTTTCTCTAGCACTCATCCACGTCAAAGCTTGTTTTTGATATGGCCTGAGCGTATATAGGAATGTATCGGGCGGATCGGTCTCTTCTAAACGATTATCACCCTGTTGAGCTCTGTATAGACATCAATCTTTATCAGCTGTCCATCTTGAACATCCTTGCTAAGGTGTAGCGTGACTCACTTTGCGTAGATAGCATCGATTTCATTCATCTGCCTCTCATCCAGTTTCTCAGCTTCGTCTCCGCTATCTTCATCTCCATCACCATCACCATCATCATCACTGTTGGCCGCTGACGCCTTCCCTTTACCCTTCTCAGACGCAGTACCATTACTTCCCTTCGACGGACTAGGACTCCGCTTAGGTTTAGGTGAATCGGAGAAATGTTGAAGGGAAGTTTCGTTGATAATCGCTGCACCATTCTTCTTCTGCGCTAGTAGTAAAGCATTGGATCGGAGGGGTTTGACGCCGATGCGACCTGCACATCAGAAGATGTGAGCTATCATTGCAAGTTCACGCAGGTCCTGCATACAACGCAACTCACTGAATAAAGCGCCTAAAGCATCTTTCCGTTTCCTCATAGCTTCTTCCTCTGTAGTCTCCTTCTGCTCCTGCCAGAATGTACCCTCTTCCTTCCGTTCGTCCTTCTTCTCCACATTTTCGAACGCTTTGCGAGCGAGGAATACCTTGACGTTGAGAAGAATGGTACTTCCAGTTGAGAGACTTTGTGGACAATCGATGACATGTCCTGAGAGCTCGACTGGATAATATTTTCGTCAATGAGTTTTGCCGAGGATATCGATAAGGTGGGGATTGACTCACTAACGCCAGTATCGAGAAGATGAGTTAGGAACCCCGCTTCCTGAACCGATAACCTTCCGACTGATAAATGAGACAATGTTTCAATCCCCTCAATTCCCTCACCTGTACTACTTGACGTGACTTACCCTCTGAAAGAAGGAAAAGGTGGAGTCGTCAGCTAAAAGATCAACAGAATTTATCAAGGTAGCTCACCAAATCCCCTATCATTCCTGAACCTAATGATCGAATCTACCACAGGCTTTGTATTCGATTTCTTCGGTGGCTACATCATCAATTCTATATCAGCTACATCTGATCCTCAGGTTGGACCGCTGACTGGACTTACAACTGGAGTAGTCTTTTTACTCATCATTGATCCTAGCGTCACCTGCTTCCCGCCTATACTCTTACCTTTCGCACCAACTACTTTCCCATTGACCAACCTTGCTGGACCCTTTGTATCCCTGATACTATTCCTGCTTTCTTCCACTTGAGCTTTGGGTTTAGGTCGTTCAAAGATTACTTTACTGCCTGGTGAACAATATCCTTTCCCTTTCGATAAACTCCATCCTTCACACACGAATTCACCCAAATAACCTTGTTCAAACCCATTCGGTATGGAAGAGCCTGCTATAGGCGGGGAGGCAGAAAAGGTCCTCTTGAACTTGGACGGGCCTGCCCCATTGGAAGGTTTGATATCATCTAACGCAATAATATCGTCACTGTTCTGCGAGCCGAACACCTCTTGAGACTGCTTGGATCGGTTGCTATGACCACTCTGACCGTTCGCTCTTGAGGAGGTAGCAGTCGAAGGAGGATTGATAGCAGAGGAAGAAGGTCCAGCTAGAGCTCCTGAAGCCGTAATGACATCTTCCTCTTCTTCCGAGTCAGATACTGGGAAGAACAGATCGGGAGAGGATCGTTTGGAAGGGATCGAAGTTGAATCATCCTCGACGTTCATTTTGACCTAAGATTTGCACCCTATCGAAGGTCACTGTGGTTAATTGCGCTCTTATTTTGCTGTTCAGGTGAAAGTGGGAGTGATACGCTACAACAAGTGGCCAATACGATCAAGTGGATTGATATTCTTGTTCAACGCGTAAGAGTGGATGAGGTTGATGTTTCCAACTTTTTCCACGCGTCAATTAATCGGGGGGAAATATTGCCGGTTGACGTCAACCACGCACGGATCACCACGTTACACTATATCACTCGCAATCACACATCACACATCGTGCTATCCTCCACCTGTCACGTCCACCCACACCTCGTCCTCTTCTTCAACTGCAGTCAGCTGGGGTAGTCTGTACCGCACCATGCAAAGAAGTCAATGACACTCAATCAAACGCATCATACAGTCTCCGAAATGGACGAGCAACTCGCTTTTCTCCGACATCCACCTAGCTCAGGCCCACTCCCTCTAGCATGTTCGTTCAGAAGCAAAAGCGGGGAAGTAGAGTTGAACTACTGGCCTGCTAAGAGAGGATGCGAATCACCACCAGATCGTCTCATCCTTTTCATCCTAGGTAAGCTCTTGGTATTTCTAACTACAGCGCATAACACTGACAAACATCCTATGTTATACAGGTAATCCCGGTTTGTTGGGCTACTACCCACCTTTCCTAACCCACCTTCATTCCCTCCTTCCTCCCTCTCACGCTATCCTAGCTACATCTCACATAGGTCACTCCACTATCATCCCCGGACCCAAAGAACCATTAGATCTGCCTCCGCAGCTGGAGAGCAAAATCGACCTGGTTCACTCTCTTCGAAAATATCTGGACGACTGGTCAAGCGGAAATGGGGAAACCGGCGAAAAGCCCAAATTGAGCTTGATGGGTCATTCGGTCGGCGCATGGTTATCGTGTGAAGTGATGAAATCGCTCAACACGAGTCCGAACCAAGACCAATGGCCTGTCCAAAGTGGGTACCTGTTATTTCCGACTTTGGGCTGGATAAGTAATACATGGAATGGATGGACTTTATGGGTGAGTTGGCAGATCCCACTATCTGAAATCTAGATCTTGCCGATACCATGAGCAGCTGTAACGATCACAGTGCAGTCTGGTAAATCAGCTGATATTGTATGAGGGGATTAGCCAATATTCCATAGACCCTTCAAACCCCTCCTTCCCTTTCTCTCACCCCTCGTCCGACCCATACTGCCTTACACATCCTTACCAATCACATCGATCTCCCTGGTCGGCTCTCCAGAAATCATCAGACACGTCTTACACCTCTCACGATCGGAGATGGACCTCATCCGAGATCCAGATATAGAATGGTACAAATCGCAAAATTTGGAAGATCAGCAGAGAGGGTTATTTGGGATATGGGCCAAAGGGAATTTAGATGGTTGGGTGGGTAAAGATGGACCCTTAGTCCAAGATGCTTTGGGTGGAGAAGAGAGTGGTAGGGCGAGATTGTTGGACGGTGTACCGCATGCTTTCTGTCTCAGTAAGTCTAAGCTACCTCTACAAATTTGCTGTCGTTTGTCTGAACTTTAGTTTGATCGTTTTTTTGTACCGTATGATATGCTGATCCCTTTTTTGTTTGATCATGCACAGCACAAGAAAACTCAGAACTGGTAGCTGAAGTGGTAGCGAACTGGATAGACCCCTCATCGTCTCGTGGACCTATTGACTCCCCCACAATACACCCGAAAGAACCCCTTGGAGCGGACATGATGCCTATGTAGATATTGAGAATTTACAAGCAGGTTGGCATATGGATTCAAAAAGACCCAAGGATCTTTCACCATCCTGCTCATACTAAGCTTAGGACATGGAAATTAGCCCTACAACTGGCGGACAGTAGAATCCCAGAGGATCAGGTATGCTAAATAATTGTATACATCGGCCATCGACTTATGTTCATGCACGACATGATACTATATCACCCGCTGAGTTCGAGACTTCCTTGTATCAGAGCTCACTACGACATCATCAGAAGCACTACATCCTTTGGCTTCACAGGCGTGAACATGATAAACTGGCTTTGACCCTGTAACGAAGATTAGAATACTGAATTTCCATGATAGCTAATGTCATTTCAATCCTTTCACACCAATCCTTTCTTCGCAGTGAGACAATGACTTAGCATCGTCATGTCATACACGATTGACATGGGAGAGATCATTCATTCCACATCAATTAGCTCGAATCATGTCCTCAGAGGACTCTAACACCCAAACATCAGTCTATGGAAATAAAATCATTTCAATTTCCTTGTCCTCGCTGATGCCCTCAATAGCAGCTCACCACTCACTTACTAATACAACAACGTCCGTCATACAACCTGGTTCTCACATGATCATCCTCACATCCCACGAGAACGACACGAATCCACAATCAAATGCAAGTATGTCCCATGCGATTCCCGGTTTTTCCCAAATAGTAGACCATTCTTCCGGTACTCAGGCGAAAAGCACGGATGAAAACAATCCAACGATCCACAATACCCAACCAGTGCCGGACTCTTCACAAATGAATCTTGAACGGGACAAAATACGAAGCACAGTCTCGGTTCAATCTATGTTTCACCGGGAGAACAAGCTGCATGAATCTTGTACTGTACAGTAAAGCGAATCACTACTAGTTAGCGCCTACTGTACTCATGCTCTCAGGTGATATCACCGATGGACAGATTTTTTATGTTGTATTCATTGGGCAATACTCAGTCCGGTTATAAAGCATGGTAAATGCATTCATCACTCAGCACTGGCAACCGGAGCATCTGGGCTTCTGTCATTCGGTAATCTCACCGTACTCAGGCATCGCATACTGTATCGCTGTCTACCATATAGTAATGGAATTATATAACAAGTCATGTGCATATATAGTATGTATAAACCAATACAAGGATCTGCATCTTCGACCATCTCCATATCCAAGTTCAAATGATCCAGATAAGTTACCTTTCGGATAGCTTCTTCCAGTATACCTAACCAGTCGTCTTCGTCTCCAGCCTTGTAACCAGTAAACGGACATATCAATTCCCATTTCTTCGATTTCTCATGAGCGATTCTCTCTTCCAGGAGTCTCGCTTCTGACGGCACACAATGAATGATCGATTCGACTCTCCTATTGTGGACCCTCTCCCGTTTCTTACCAAAATTTGTGAGCTGCTTAAGTCTTATCTCCCTATTAACATGTTGATAGCAATTCTCTATTGACATGGTTGGAGGTGGATGACAAATCGCAGGTACTATCTTGGAAAAGAAGATTCTGGCGTTCTTTGGGGTATCATATGGGATCGCACCAACTTTGAAATTATGTATGACTAGTTCCTTCACCTTACCTCGGAAAGTTGATGATACCATGACGGGGAGTGAACTGATTTCATGACCAAGCGATCGAAATCGTTGCCTTAATTCTTCTCTTTTCGAATCAAATTCCTCTTCATCCAAATACCCTTGATAATGTTTCGAGCGAACATCGATAGAATGACGAAAACGTTCGGTATCAGCTTCCAAGGTAGGTATATTTAGGCAGATAGATATGGGTTCAATGACCTTGGCCAGACAGGTAAAAAAAGGATGAAAGCGAGTTGTAGCCAGTCCATGGAGATGTCCATCACCCCAATCAGATATGTCCCATGCTGCTTGACAGGTTATAACCAGCTTATCCACTTTGGAAAATGGTTTCGGGTATTCGGGATCCACACGGACACCTGAAAGCATGTTACTTCTTGGCTTGAGAGGAATGAGAAGGGATAGATAGCACTTACGAATGTCACCTCAAATCCGTACCAGATCAATGGGATGAGCCAGCAACGAAGAAACGGCCTGACGAGGTGAATATCGATCATGATAGATATCTTACCGAGTTACGAGTATGATGTCGTTTGATAGTGTTTCTCAAGAGGTACCACTGTAGTACTGGTATATCCATTTTCATGTCGACATGAGATGGGGTTTGGTGACGTTTGTCAGTCTTCTGATCTTTTACACGTGTTCAGGTCATGTTTAACATGCTTGATTGCGCACTGTCCCACTTGATCGTTGGTTGATCGGCGACAATCATGCAAAGGGGTCCGTGCTCATATGCGTGTGTGCGTGTCTGTGCACATCAGGCTGATGTTATCGCTTCTGGTGATATCGACATAGACTTCCCATTTGCTTTAATTTACTTCTCTTTTCGACTTTTTTCCTCTGCTAACAAATTGGAATATATCACTCTCCTTCGGAAATCAGCCTTCATCCAGATGCCAGGGCTCGAATGTCAACATGTTTCCCTTGATCAGTACCCACCCTTCCACTCAGAGAAGATACGAAAGATTTTTCTGCTACATGATCCTTGGAATACTCATCATCATAGTGAGCCGATCGAACTATCAAGTCGAGTCAAGCTGTTGATACTGATAGACTGGTCAATTGATTCAGATAGAATCTCACTTCGATCTAGATCCCAAGATTGAACGTCTTCTCCAACAAGTATGGAGAGTTCTCATGTCAGCGGCATCACTCGAAAACCTTCTGATAATTCTCAGCGATGAATCGTCCACGAAATCGTACACAGCCTCCCCTGATCGATTCACCCTCCCGAATGATGTTCTTCGACACATCGCGGCCGTATCGGATCGTGCCACACTTGGAAAGTTGATGCAAGTTTTCTGGGGATGTCATGATATCGTCGGACCAATTCTGTATTCAAAAGTACAAATTTCAAGAGAAAACGCTAGGAAGGTATTTATGGGACTGGCTACTACACCATACGATTCTAGAATTGTTAGAACCAAACCCAGGAAGAAAGCGAACGCAATTGAAAACATACGCAAATCGTGGTGGGGATCGGATTATAGAAAGCGATTCATCCTAGGTTATCCGTATACCCCCTATAAGGAAGAAGATGAAGAAGATTTCGAACCTCCTCATCAAGTACATGATTATCCGACTGTCAAATCTCACAATCGCAAATTGCAACTCCTCACAAATGTCAAACACCTCACTATCGCTTCTTTACCTAGTCGAATCGTCTCGGAGGATTTCGCTGCTTGTGTCCGTCACAACTTCCACAATCATGGAGAGGACAAACCTTTCAGTAATGTCGGGACGCTTGTTGTCAAAGGTCAAGCCGTTTACGACATGGCCCTGTGGATTGATGATCCACTTTCTAGAACCACCAACACAGGTCATAATCATCCTTTCATCTATCATCTCCTGAACTCGATGAGACCCAAGGCAGTCTGCGTATCTTACCCTCAACTTACTACCGAACATGTGGAAAGATCACTCGACAAACGCTTATCTCCTATTTCGCCATACCTACCTGAGGATCAACAGACCGCAATTAGGGAACAAGCGAGTAACACCTATAGGAATTATGTTCACCGCTTGTATCGGACGGTAAATTACTTTACGGAAATACCTAAATGGACATTGGATAGTTTCACAATACATCAACACAAGATAGGATGTTTACCTTATCTGTCCAAATGCGTCAAGGTCTTTTTCGAAAGTTGTCATTGCGATGATTCCCCCGACATTCATTGCTTGCAGCACACTGCTGATAATAAACGAAGGACTATGTTGAACAGCCTCGCTAACAGGTTGAAGAGCCTGTCCTTGCCTCGGAACAAGAAGAAAGACTGCTATAGTAATTTACTTGAACACTGTGTCTTGGTGATGCCCAAACCCAGATCCAAGCCAGAGGGGGATGGAGCGAAGGAGCAATGGTCGGAATGGAAGGAGAGTATAGGTCAAAGTCACCCATCACTTCTGTGGCAGAAGGACACGATTATAATGGGATGGGATGAAGCTGATCCTTGTTCTTGCTGTGGTCTCAAGTGAAGCCGAGACATGGACACAAATAACAAAGACAATCGATGCGTTTGAAAAGACTGGAAAGTGAAAGTATATGCTTTGCTTCGTTCATCGTCGATTGTTCAATACAACTCCATTTCTCTGTAGAAATTTTGGCTCAAGTCTATATATCATTGAAATATATGAAATGCACTCAATCAATTATGCTTATACGATATGTAATGCAGTAATTCAGCTTAACCCTCATGAGGTTACGCATGGACCTCCCCGGACATGTCTCCATACTTGTTCCGAGACGATCGCCGCCCTCCTTTGGCTATATAAACAAGTAAACAAGACTGTCATATATCATGCATTTCACACTCTTCATTCATTCTTTCTGTCTCTCATTCGACCTCATTTGTATATCTCATACCGACTACACTACTACTGTATGACTACTTGATCAGTCACTGCCATGTTACTACTTCGAATATTCAGCACGGTCATCACGATCATCCTGAAACTTTATTGTAAAATCAAATGGTTCGTCGTCGATTTCTTCGGATTCTTTGGGTTTTGGCTTTGGCTCGGGTTTACCGATCTATGGAAATTGGTGGAGATAGTAAGTACAGTATTCTCCATTTGCTCTCCTTCTACTGCATGACAATTTACAATCTCATTTCAAGAGATGGGTACGGACACAGTACATAAATCGAGGTGAACAAGTTGCTCATGGACTTCGTTTTCAGTCCCCAGAACAATATATATCCATGATCAAAAAACTTCACCGCTATGCTTTAATCGATTTCTTGATCATTTGGTTCGTTTACAATATCCCAAAGATCTTCAGCTTCTTCCGGCACGTACTCTCAGACCTCCATTTCTATCATCACCCACCTCGTCAAACGGAATGCATCTTTCCTCCTGAAATCATTCGACAAATCGCCTTTCACTCAGATAAGCTGACGTTATATCACCTGGTTCAAACTTCAAGCTTGTTTTACAACATGACAGCACCCCAGCTATACCAGGAACTCATCATCACCAAAACCAATGCTGAGAAGGTATTCAGAGGTTTAGCAATCACACCGAGAGAAGGAAGGGTAATTAGAATCAGGCAAGACGAAGGGACTAGATCATTATTTGAGAGATGGACCGAACTTTGGAATCTTCGTGTTAGACCTCCATATACACTTACCTACCCATACGCCAGGGTCGAAGAGGAAGATGAATTAGATGATAATCTGACTTATCCATATCTGTGGCGTTTCAATCATTATGATAGAAGATATTCATCAATCGCATCACACCATCGGAAACTCACTCTTCTCTCATATGTCAAACGACTCACTATCGGTTCTATCCCTTCTCGAATCGTTTCGCAGGATTTCAAATCTTGGTGTCTGTTATCTTCCTCATCACCAATAGAACAGAGATTATTACCTAATATCGAAACGATCATCATCACAAATCAAGCGATTTGGGAATTAGCAGAATGGACGGATAAGTACCAAACCAATCAATTTGATAAACATCCTTTCATAGATGGATTGATCAACGTCTCTTCGCCAGATAAAATCTGTATGACTTACCCGAGATTACATCAAGATCAATATCCGAAATTTCTCAATGACAGGATAGGTCATTTGAAAAATATCTTGACGTCGGACGAATGGTCAGATAAAGAAGAAGATCTCAAGAGGCTCTTTTGTCGAATGGCATATTTTATCGATCAAGCTGTTTTATCTTTCCTTCAAGTCCATAATGCCTCTCTTAGTGGATGGTCACCTACCGAAATCACGCTACATGGTAGACGTGCGGGTCATCTCGCCTTCAATCATTATCATTCCCTCAAAACTAAAAGTACGAGGATATTCCTAGATGACTGTAAGATCGATCATCATCGTTCTCCTGAACCTTTGACGTTATGTCCTCAACATACCATAGAAGAAGATCGTAAAGTACATTTGGGATCGGTCATCTCGGATGATTGTAGGATCGCAAAGTACAAATCGCTGGATGCGGCTTCACATAATGATCAAGATCAATGGGAGTTGATCTTACCTAGACGATTCGTAGAAGAAGATGAATCTGAAAGATTGATGAATTGGGAAAGATGGATAGATGAGATACTCTCGAAGAATCCGACTTTCAATAAGGATAGGTTGAAGATTACCACATGGTCAGGAGCCGAGAGCTGTACTTGCTGCTCAACGAAGGATGGGCTTTAGTGAAAGTCTATATAAGAATGCTGTAATCATGAATGACAATACCGTATCTGGGTCTGGTCTTGACGAGATATACGAGTAGTGGATAAAGCAGTGCGTACAGTAACTCATACTCGAGTATATCTTTGAAGCGTTACGAGTACTCGTACAAGGAACGCGGGTAGAGTGATGTACCAAAAGTTGAGTGCAAGTCATGGGTCCCTGAATATCCTCTTTACGTGATTTTAAGCTTTTACCTCTTTCGACGTTCGTTGCTCAAGTGCAACGCGTACCAGAGTGGGAAAGTATAAATAAGAACGAGAGCATAGCAAAGGAATGCATGTCATTTCAATTCTTCTTCTCTCCTCATTCAACATTCATCTATACTTTCTTACGATCGTCCTATATTTCTCAGATACCTTTGACCCTTGCCTCATCCAACTGGTTTTGGACTGTTTTCATCTTCACGACTACCCCTGTAGTATTTGCACTCAATCACATCAATTTAGGTCTGTGACCAAACTACCTTTATCAGACTCGTTCAACGTTCAACGAATCTAACGACTTTCTCAACTGGCTGAGCCGAATATACTACATCTACATAAACATCTACAAGCAGATCCACCACTTGAGTCATCTATATCTTTATCGACTACCAAGATAAACGTTCACACGACAAAATGAGGATCCCAATCGCTTTAGCCGCTCAACTCCAATCTTCCCTCGCTTCTTCTTCATCAGGTAGTGTAACAGGAGAGATCTTGAGTATCTCCGGACCAGTGAGTACACTTCCTCCTTTCCACCTCCTACTGGCTGGCAAATCATTCACTAAACCTCTCCCCATCCCCCTATTTCGACTTTGCCGATCGATACTGATGCCTCTCTTCTTTTCTAGTCAACCCTCCGATCCTGTATCCCATCGACATTCCATTGGACCCCCACTTCTGGACCTTATACCCTCTCTCTGATCGACCACACGACTTCCGAAGATGTAGAAGACATGGTCCTGGTGACGGAAACAAAGGCAACTTGGATGGTAGATATCTCACCAGGAAGCAACATAACACTTTTAGTCACCGACTCGAAAGGCAATTCGGCAGAAAGTCTTAATTGGGTGGTAGAGGAGGGTACGACCGGTTGTTTAGGTGATTTGAATTAGGTCAAAGCAAATCAGCTGGTTCTGAATTTGACTATGTTGACTATCCTTGTACGATGTAATGATGTATACCTTCGTTTAACACAAACACAAGTAAAGGCACAAGATATAACAAAAAATAATAGTGGGTCCTTGATGGAAGGTCCAACTCATGAAGCAGATGAGCAAGTGCTATCGTCATCGGCTGGTGGTCAATTCATCATCCCAGCCAAATCCCCAGATTATAGATGATGCATATCTCATATCCTCAACGTAGTCTGATGTAATCTAGTCACTAATGCTAACAGCGCTACGTTCTCTGATCCAGCATTATATGTGACGGCGTCTAGATGGAGCTGTACAAGTCATCAACGAATAAAATCAGCAGTCCTTCTTCCACTTCTCTCTTGACCTTTGTACGTCTGATCGAAGAATAGGCCGCTTCGCGAAGGTATAAGACTCACCTTGGTATGATGATTGAAATTGATCTCAAATTTATTCAACGCGGTCCATCTCGAATTGGCTTTTGTAGGTTCAGATTCACTTATAGGATCCGCCAGAAATTTATTCAAAGCTGTATTCAAAGATGATTGATATGATACGAAAACCGATATCGTTGTCATCAACTTCGCGTAGATCTATTATGACTCGACCAAATTAGCTTCCTGTAGTGCGGCTCGATCGAAGAAAAGGCAGTCCGTACTTACACTCAACAACTTCGAAGTAGTCAACATACACTGCTTCAAACACGTATCTAAGAAATCCACATGATCCTTCAAGAGCTGATCGACAGTTTGGACTTTTGTCAATTTCGCTTCTAACGCTCTCCAATTCGGTTCTAGCACTTCTCCCGTAGCGAACGCTAAAACCTGTCTAACAAAGCTTAACATCCTTGATCGCAGAGAGAATATTCGCGATTTCCATTTCTCCATATCTTCATTACCGCAATGACTTCTCCATGAGGGTGTTTTCTGTTCTAACCACATGCTGGACAAGGCCGATTCTAAGTGGTGTAGGTGGAGAAGGAATCGGAAGATCAATTGATATCGCGTGATGGTCTTTCGTGAGATGACCAAGGATAAAGGAAACTTGACAGAGTAGTCGAATGCTAATGCATCGATGGCTAATCATGTCATTGTAATCGTCAGATTTAAATTGAATTTTCAACACCAACGTCAGCTGACTCACCGAGTAATGTCCTCTCCTTCTCAGGCCTCCTACCACCTTCATCATCATGACCATCTCCCACAGCGAAATCCAGTTCACCATCCTCGGTCAGACCACCGGTTTTACTGACGATCTTGAGTAACCACTCGTATAATCCTTGAGATTGCATCACTACTTTGAGATCGTCCTTGTATGGGTCGTTTGAGCTGGAACTTGCTGGATTTCTTACAGCTAGATCAAGCAATGATTGAAGTTTCACTAGAGAAGTGGCTTTGGCAGGTTTACGCAATTCAGACCCAGCCAAATCGAGGAAGTTGGTGAGGAAGTCTGACTGATCAAGGAAAAAGAAGTGTTTCATTGAACTAAGTTTCAATGAGATGAGTGAATGCACTTATTCCCAGACGAAAGTACTTACCGCAAGTGAGGTATTAATTCCTGTTCTTCCACCATCAACTTGAGGAGCGTCTTGTTCGCATATATGTATGCATCCTCTATCCTCTTGTAGAATCTATGTTGGTGGTCAGCTATGTCTAGTCCTCTTGTCGTCGAGTTTCGGTCAGCTGAATGATCACCACTGACTTGGGCTCATTGATCACCACCATTCCATCCCCTTCTTCCTCTCCCACTTCATTAGGTTTCTTCACCTCTATCCCACATTCCCTTATTACATTGAGGTATTTTCCAGCAAGCAGTATCTTATGTTTCCAAGGCTGTAAGAATCCAGGTATACACGCTCCGCCGGGTAGACGAGTTGTTCCTGTTCTTGGCGGTGGTACACCAGCTCCTAGTGATGGCGTCCCTTTGCCTGAAGCGACTTTGGTGGAAGTCAGGGAAGAGCCATCCCGCAGCTGATACAGGTCTATCAGCTACCTGTTCCATCCTCCAGAAATGAAGTGCAGGAGTAAGCTTACTGTGTATCTCCTTTCCCAATATTCATCTGTATAATCACTTTCCAGTACCCCCTTCGTTATATGTCCACTTTCCTTCACCATGAATTCTTCGAATGGATCCGAGAGATAACCTGTTGATATCCAGCGTACTAGCATCTTGCAATAAGGTTGTGAAGCATGAAGGAGTAAAGTCGAATGTAAGGTCGATGCTGTGGGATCTCTGAAAGCGACGAATCAGCTTTTATGGGTACCACCACATATCTCATCCTGACTGACCCGCTCATCGTAGCTTCCCTCTCACAGATGATCCCCAAGACCTCTCCACCTAGGACAGGTCCACCACCACCTACCAACCCTTCTTGAGCTTTCAGACTCTGCATCAACCCCTTCAGGCCCGCTCCTCCCAGACCGAGTTCCTCAGCCATACCGCCCAGTCCATCATCGTCATCCGATGCGTCCGATATGTCTTGTCCCGATTCCTCACTTTCTAAAGATAAGCATAACCCGGCAAGAAGTGACATGGTATGTAAGGTGGGATGCAGATGGAAATAAAGGGTTTGTAAGGTGAATGTAGGTGAAGACAAGAACAGTGATTCTAGTTGAGCGGTAAGGACACGGTATTCCTAGTGACTTCTGGTCAACTACCGCATGAAACTCTTCGCTTCACAGCTAGCTCACCTTCAACATCGCCCTTATCCCACTACTCAGCGCATGAGTCACCATTCCATATTCCGGTGAATTACTGTATAAAGGACCTATAAGCCTTTTTTTGGGATGGAGCTAGATCACAGACTGGCTTACTGAGATTCCATGGAGGCTTCCACTGCTGTGAAGTACGTTGCTAGGGGTAACAGCCTTTCCACTAGTGATAGCAATGATGGATCTGTACAAAGTACATCAATTCCGTATCCTAAGGGCAATAGTAACGATCCAACTGACCGAGCGAAGGATCCACTTTCCACCTTGCACCTTTCGAAGCCTGCTCTCCATCTAACGGATCATAATCATCATCATACCGTATCAGAGATCCTTCCACACCCTGTGATGTTAGTGATTAGCAGAATGTTGCCTCATTAACGTAGGCTTTGCTTACCTGTAAGACGAACAGTAGATCCTCGCATATCCAAGCCTCCTGAATTTCTATCGGTACATCTTCCAGTAATCTACTTTCCTCTTCGCCGTTAGGGCCATCCGCAAGTGATAATTCAGCTACTCTCTCTGGTAGTTTACCATTCCTTTTCCTGCTGTCTGGTTCTGGCGTCGGTCTAGTAGAGCTAGGTAGAGGCGCATGTACTGTCCGTGAGGATGATGGTCGAGATACATCACGATGTCTTGATGAGGACGAGGATGGACGAGGGGCTTGAGCTGACGAGGAAGAAGAGGGTATACGATCTGATATTCGGCTTGAGGAAGGTTTTTGAGCAGCTGATGATGATGATGGTCTTTCTCGAGATGACGGTCCATCTGCAGAGGTGATCAGGTGAGCAAGTAAACTCTTTTGATCCTCGTTCAAATTCAGGGAAAAGGATACAAGATTAGTTGATCACTCACCTGCTCGAGCTAATAATCCACTTCCTTCCCCACTCTGTTCCAGCTCTTCCAATATCGCATTTGGCTTTACTCGTCGAACAGAAGCTAGCGTACCCACGAACTGCCCATCATGAAAAATTCAGCTTCGAAGTCATAACATACGGTTATCGCTAGCAGCTGAGGTGTACCCAAAGAGTACATAGCAATCCAACATACCTGATTCAACTCCCTATCATTCAGACTGAACCTACTCGAGCTCGTCCGTTTCCTCGGTTTCGGCGTGAACGGTATAGTCGACCCAGACCCAGATGGGACTCTTGACGACATCTCTCTCTCTCTTGCTTGATATCTTTTTGCTGGGATGGCAGCTGCTGGGAATGTGATGATAGCCTATGACGATGACGGAATTATTGATAATATTGATTTCCTCTTGGACGCGTACAGAGAGATGGATGTTGATGGTGAACGAGCATAACGCGTGGTAATATTTGATTCCGTTGTTTACAAGTTGGTCGAGTGGCAAACAACAGTGGCACCATAGACTCCTAGTAATGTCTGGTACAGCTAGAAACGGTGTTGGTGAAATGCAGCAGAAAGTGAATTTCGATGTGTCGGGATGCAAGATGAAAGGAGGTTGTTCTTGAAGCAATTTCCAGCACTGTAAGGTTTTGGTGACAAGTATGAAAGGATATATGTCAAATAGTGGTACGAGTCTGAAGTTTCCTTTGAAATAGGTCAACGCGTTTGATTTTTGTAACAGCCGTTATGATATCATTCATTATCATAAACTCGAAACCGCATTCACGCATATATACGAAGTGGATGAGAGCAAGAGTGAGTATCTTCTCGAAAAGATAAAAGACAAAAGTCCACTATATAATCCTCACCTCGTAATTATAAGACATTAAGAGACCTCGAGCACCAAAAACTAAATCACGCACAAACCAGACGAAAATAGTACAATCACGAGCTAGCAGTAAGACTTATAAGCCTACATCGACAAGCAAAACAAGAAGACGGAAGGAAGGCCGACTGAACGACCTTAAGCTGGGTAAAAACAAACCCGAAAAGAGCTATTACCCCAAGACAAAGATTACATCCTGAATCATTCAGCCTAACGCAGTCATCGAGTATCATTGACAATGTATAAGCAAAATACCCAATCCATTGGCATCTCCCAGCTCCGGTCAGTCCCTCTTCTGTATCAACCTGACCTCCCATGATTTCTGACTTGATACATCCCTCGTATAGATTAGATCTCGAGAACCTATCCAACGAAATCACCCATGTCACTCGACGACTACTCGGCCCTCCCTCCTCTATCTCACCATATCTCCCGCTCAACCCTCAAACTTCACCTCATCGTCTCTCTCGTCTAGTCTCCTTACTCCCCTCAAGGTCTCGTTCGCTGAGACGTAAGGGTAAATATGAACCAATTGACGAAAAGCCTTTACTTTCCGGTCACACCGGTGATCCACGAAATTCCGATGATTCAGATACAACTCTCGTACCTCCCGGAACACCACCTCTGTTAAAAGCTGAAGATATCTTGAAAGAAATGGCTCAACCTATTTCGAATTTGCAGAGATACAGTAACAGGCTGCATCACTTGAATCTTACTGTTGGGGAGTACAAGAAAGACGATAAAGAAGAATTGATTGGTCTGTTCAAAACTATCTGTACGAGGTTGATCGATCTATTGGAGTCACTTAAGACATTATCAAGAGATAAATCGATGTTTGACAATGACAATATATCAGATCGAAAGGATGAAGATAATGGAGAGATGGAGATGCGTGATTTGATGATTCAAGCTCTAATTAAGAAAATCAACATCGAACTTACCCGATTCTCCTCACCTATCCCTTCTTTCAGCCTGAATTCCTCTATGACCAAGAACCCATTCGTACTTCATTCCACTTCATTAACGACCGACCTCACTGCGCCGTCATCAATCTTCTCGGGCTCTGGGAAAGTCACAGATTACGATAGTGAGATCCTAATCTCACCAGCTGTATCTCAGCGGAGGGAAAGTCTAAGTACACCTAGACCAATCAAGATGACCCATCATAATCATCTGGACCGCGAGATAGAGACCATGTCCTTGTCGTCTTTCTCTTCTCTGGACAAGACAGTCGAAGGAGAATATGCATTGTCCAGTAACAATAACCAAAATTGGGCTCAAAATATAATCAGATTAGGATCATATCAGGCTAGTTGGTTGTTTAGTAATACGCCTGTTGCTGTGATGAAGTTGGGTGGGGATCATGATGAAAGGGCGAAGTTGATTTGAGAGCGAGTGTTAAGTAACAGAATAAGTACAACAAAGAGGATGAATAAAAACAGTGATAATACCGATGGATTGCAGTGACTTGGCAGTAAGATAGTTGACAATTACAGGTAATGATGCCAATTACTACAGTACACACATCGCTCACTCCCAATAATCAATAATAAATCACATATTATACATGCATCACGTATGATGTACGATGTCAGGGGCACGCTCTCTCAGCTTCATTTATCACACAGTAGGTAGCATCATATTTCCCATGGATCTAGCCCAAGATCTCACCATCCCTGTCACCTCGATCAAACCTCCCTTCATCGAAATACGTGACTCTCTGTTGATGAATTCACAAAATGGCAGATCAGCTCTAATACTCTCTCTGAAGGGTCCAAAGGGTATGCATTCAGCTGACTTACAATCTTCCGACCACCAAAAAACCTTCCATCTAATTCCTTAGTAGCTCTCCAAGCCCCGGCCATACCAGAAAACACCACAAATATCCTAAGACAATCCGAAGGTTCAGGAGGAGGAGGTTCAACCATGTGCAATACGACTCTTTCCACGATCCTACCAATCGAGCCAATCAGCTACTTCTTCATAATGGTAACAAACCAATGTCCCAATTGAGATCAACTTTACTTACCCATATTTACTACATTCCTCTCCAATCTCATCCGCCAGATCCTCATCAATCTCCTCTTCGGAACCTACCACACCAACCAAACAGATAATCCTACTTTCCTCACCCTTCTTTTCCCTCGCCTCCATCGCTCGTAAATCCTCATTTGCATTGACGATCCTTCCCCTCGAATTCGGCGCTTGTACCCATTTTTTATTCTTTAAATTCGCCATGGCTGTTTTCTGCTTGGCTATCTGTCGCTTGGATAGTGTTTCACCGGGTTTAGGTTGAGGTTGATTGATCACGTGTTCGGCTGATAGAGCGTGGATCAGACCTTCGTTCCGGATACCCAAGGTGGAACCTTCTTGATGTCCCCATTTACGCATCACTAAGGTATCAAATGAAATCAGCTGTTCAGCACTCATAGCTGGACTATTAGCAATGTAAGCTCACTCTTTTCTGCGAATGTACCGCTGCCGCTATAGGATACACAATATCAGCTGTGATTCCTTCCCTGCGGTAAACATCTCAGCTCACCTATCTTCAGCAAGCGCTGGTACAGGTACAGGTGGAGTCGATACAGATGGCCCAGCAGCCGCACCTCCTCCAAATGCCCTAAACTTCGCTGCAATAGCTTCAGCAGCTTTCTTCCTATCCTCAAGCATTTTGGCGAAATCTTCCTTCTCTTTGTCGGAAGCAGCAGGAGCGGCGGTAGACGTGGGTATAGGAACAGATGAGGCGAAACCTGGGATATCAGATGACGGAGGAGGTGGGACGGTTTGAGCTGGAGGAGCGAATGAAGGTGGTTGAGAGGTTGTGAAAGAAGGCGGTTGAGGGTTCTGCGACATGGCTACTCTCCTTGCATATGCATCGTCTCCACTTGCAGGCTGTTGAGACATCGCAACCCTTCTCGCATATGCGTCATCGCCCGTTGACGGTGCTTGAGATAATGCAGCTCGTCTCGCATACGCATCATCACCTGAAGAAGCCATCGCTGCTCTTCTGGTATACGCGTCTTCTCCAGAAGTTGCTGCAGGAGGTGGAGGATAGTTTGGTGTAGAGGTAGAAGGAGTTTCGTTATATATCTTGGGGGGAGCGAACATTTTAGGAGCTTTAATTACCAATAGTAAAGTCAGCTTATACCTTACTTCGAGACAAAAACGCGTAAGAGAGCTAACTGACCATCCCTTCTTGGAGCCTCATCCTCACTATCCGTATAATAACTCGATTCTCCACTACTTAAACCCTCCGCTTTCCTCCTTCTTTCTTCTATCAACTTCAATCGTCTCTCCTCCCTCATTCGCTTTCTATACGCTTGATATTCGCCCAAGTCGTTCGGTCTATTAGGATCGTACTGTTCCTCAGGATCGAATGTGGAGATGTAAGGTTGGCCAAAATTGTTCCGCTTCTGTGAATGAGCACAATGACAAAGTCAGTATAGTTTGACGAATCGGGCATAAGGTAGACAACTCTGATGAAAGATCCGTTGAACGATATTTGTCCAATCGAGAATCAAGTCGTCCAATTTAGATATGTTGCTAATCTCATGATAGAAAGTCAAACTCACCTTCTTTTTTTTCTTCCTCTTCTTATCATCGCCTTCCCTCTCCCTCTTCCCCTTCCCCGGTACTACCTTAGGCGCAAGCGTCATAGCAGGAGCTTTCGCCAGAGGTAATCCATCAGGTCCAAATTGAACTTCATCTTCTACTTCTTGGCCGCCCGTTGAGATTCCAACGCCTACACCAATAGTAGTGGCGATAACAGGTTCGGCAGACCGTATAATATCGCTCTTCGTCTGTGTCTGAGCATCGACTACACCAGGTACAGGCGAGTTACCATTACTGTTACTAGAGCTTGAAGCAATTGTCGACGTCGTGTTTGAGAATCCCACCGGACGGGCGGTAGGTGGTTTAGGCTTGTTCACTCTGGGAGCAAACTTGAGTGCTGCTGACCATTCTCCGGTCTTCTGAGGTGCTGCAGAAGTAGGTCGAGTAGGAGTGGGATTGATTGATGAAGAGGGTTGAGAGGAGGAGGGTTTCCCTTCTTCCGACGATGCTGGAGCTGAAACTGAGGCTGAAGCTGAGCCGGAGGCGAACTTGATTCCTCCGTATAGCGACATGTTGTGGTACCCTTGCGTGGCTTTGCTTGCAGCGCGATGATCATCTAAGAGTAGCAGAAGAAGGGAGAGGCAGAGTAGAGTAGCTGGAGATGAACGGAGAGTAGAGTAGAGTGAACCAGATGGCGGAGATCGAGTTCATCTCCGTTACCTGACTGTTGATGGAAGTGATGTCTTTCATCAGCAGTCACTTGCTCTTTGTGATCAGTCATTCCACACCACCCTCATCAGCTTACCAATATCAGAGGAGACGACCTGACCTCAAGGGATAGACTATTACAATTCCCAATACAACAACGGAAAGGGCATAGCGGGACGACGACATCGCTTCGAAATCGCCCTTCTCTTCGCATCGTCCAGGTCTATCACCTCTCTTCGAGACATCTAATATCCTGAGAACATGTATGTGGTTTGTCAAGCTTGTACCTCAACGTATAATGATCAAGCTGATAATTCCTCATGCACAATAGGGCACCCAAGTTCCCCGGTCGACCTGGACCACGAAAATCCAACACCTCTACACCTGCACCAGGCGACGAAGGGCCATATGTACCGGTGAGTGATATGAGAGCTAATTTCACGCACGATGAAACATGATATCTCTCTATCCTCACGTAGCTCCATCTCCACATATATAACCATGCCTTACTCAAAGCTGACACTTGCAATCCTGCCAATTATAGACCCTAGCCGACCGTCTCTCCTACGCCGATTCTCCTCGCCCATTCAAATCCCCCACATTCACCTCCAAACTACCCTCTCGCACAGCCACAACATCAACATCGATCGTACGTAAGAACGCCAAGCAGATCCTCATACTGGAGCGAGAGCGACTCAGTGGGGGAGACGGTTTCTTATCGGCTGTTCATACGGCCGCGAAGGCCAGAGGAGAAGTAATAGATATAACAAAAAAGAAGAAATCTACAGGTGCAGTTGGAGGTAAAAAAGGCAATATAGCGAATTTACTCAAGGGTAGATTGAAAAGAGAGCTGTCAACTCAACAGAGTGAGAGTGGATCGGCTCTGGGTTTAGGTATAGACAGTCAGATGGATAGTGGGACTAGTACGCCGTTGATTGATGATGAGGAGGAAGAAATGGAGGTGGATACTCCCAATAATGAGGTGGTGAAAGTAGAAGGAGTGATCGATAATAATATACCAAGAAAAGAAATTATAACTTGTAAGCTATCTTTGTAACTTTCGTCTTAAGTATAGCTTACAACCTTGTGTTTGGCTTGGTTATGGTAGATCATACACCTACTGCACCACCTTCGTTACTACCTCCCAAGAAATACTGTGATATAACGGGATTACACGCCAATTATACCGATCCAAGGACGAAGTTGAGATATAAGGGATTGGACGTATGGCATGTGGTGAGAGGATTGGTAAGTCACAACAGAACCATTTTAGCCGATGACCGGGAGTATAAGCTGATGATATGTTGGGAAAATTTAGGGACCTGGTGGTGATCAAGCTTATCTCAGTTTGAGAGGCGCTCAAACAAGTTTGAAGTAGATCATTCGTTTTCAGCACAAGACGAGGTTGACTACATGTTATGCATGACTGAATTGTAATTTTAGATTGGATTGTACTATGGAACACATAAAATGTAGAAATTATGAATATGATCGTACTGCCCAAGCGTCAGATTGTATCTTGGACCCCGATGCCGTATCTTTGCTGTTCTTCTGGTAGCTCGAAGGGGTTCCTATACTCCTTCCTTTCGGAATGGCCACAATAAAAATCTCACTTAAGCACTGGAGTATAGTCAGAGCACTACTGCATATTCCATTCAGCAAGCAAATGCATAGTTGTTATGTCCATGACTATCTATGGTCCAACGAAAACTACTCTAAACGATCAATCCCTTCTCCACAGCAATCTCAGCATTCATAATACTACTAGTAGCCGCCCCCAACCTAACATTATCTATCAAACATACAAATTTCACATCCAGTACAGGACAGGGTCTAACTCTACCTACACTTACACACGCACCATTATGTAAATCTCGATCTAATCGAGGTTGAGGTCGGTCGGGTGCATCATGCACGACGATAGCCTGAGGTGGTGCTGAGGGGACGTTGAGCTCTTGAGCTTCACATCTGAATTCCCTAAATGCTCTATCGATCTCTTCCATCGATGGCGCGGGAGATTTACTGAATTTAACAGAAACAACACCTGTATGTCCATCTATAACTGGTACTCTGGTAGTAGTGGCCGAAACATTTATAGCTTTTACCGATTCGTTCGAGTGTAAATCGAATTGTGTATTATCTGAATTGAGTCCACCCAAGATCTTGTTTGTCTCCCATTCTATTTTTTCTTCCTCTCCTCCTATGTGAGGAACGACATTATCCAATATGTCCAATGAAGATACACCGGGATAACCAGCACCGGAAATAGCCTGAAGGGTAGTGACCATAACTGTTTGCAAAGGACCGAAAGCCTTCTCTAACGCTGCTAAGGGAACTACTAAACCGGTAGTAGAACAGTTGGCATTGGTGACTATGTATCCTTTTTCTAAACCTAGGGTTTTCTTCTGGTGAGGGATGATGGAGAGATGAGAAGGGTTGACGAGGGGGACTATGAGGGGACAAAGGGGATCTCGTCGGTAGTTCTTAGCGTTGGAGAAGACGATGAGGTTGGCTGAACGGAACGCTTCCTCTGTAGACATGAGTGAAGAGTTAATCACAGATATCGTAAGCTGTCAATCACATTGGGGATGTTAGATGACCATGGCAAGTTTGACTTACCGATCTCTCCAGCTACATCCGCATCCAACCCACTGAAAACCACTCCACAATCCTTGAATCCCTCAGCATCAGGTTTACATTCCTGTACGACCATATTACCGATCTCTTTAGGGATGGGGGTGTTCAGCTTCCATTTGGTGACTTTACCATATCTCTGTCCTGTTGATCGGGATGAAGCTCCGAGAGCGTGGATGACAAAGTATGGGTGGGTGGAGAGGAGCTGGATGAATCTGATTAGATGTGGAATACATAGATCAATTTACATTCTTTTTAGATTTTCTCATTGCTATCATGTCTTTAGGAAGTGCATGTCGATCATATACTTGGTTTCCTAAATGCGTCGTACCGACATAGTCTTGTACGAATCACCGAGGATAGAGGCGAATCGCAAGTGAAGGAAAGACAAAGCACTCACCGCTGACCTACGGTACCGGTAGCACCCAAGATACCAACTTTGATTTGTTTCCTTTCGCTTGATGACATCCTGTCTCAGTATATGATTGTCTATGATTGTCTAGTATGTCTGCTGATGATGAGAACGGCTATCAAATGGAATGGTGTTATGAATGATATACCAGTCAGAATATCGAGTCATGGAGCTGGATGGAAAAAAAAGTTGGATTCGAGTAAGAGCCGTCTCTCATCTCAGGGCAATGCCACGTGGTCAAGAGATCCGGACGATTTGCCCGAAACGGTGAAGCACCAAGACATGAGATGGGATGAGGTGATTTCTTGCAGTATAGCAACCTATATCCCAGTTTTCAACTCAATCATCATCGAAAACAGTGGTCAGAAAGAACAAGATGGTGTCAGCTCCGGTGTACGACAAATCAGATCCCAGATCCGACAAGTGAGCGACCCCCTTCATCTCCGAGAAGTCCTTCGTTGAACGCTGATCATCCTGCGATGTCAACTAGGGTATTCCCATACCACCTCCCCCTTACCCCAGAATGGTCAGAATATAAAGATCCATACGGTCAGACTGCTATGACAGCTGCTGGTGCGGGTATGTTCGTGAAGCAACCTATGTGAGTGTCTACATCTCCAAAACTGTGCAAGTAAAGGGAAGAGATGAACCCAATAATATCTTTCATTGCGACCTATGCTGATCCCTTCGCTACAATGACATAGTATCGTCTGGGGAGCATTCATCCTGGCTGTTATAAGTCTAGTCAACTCTCAACCATTACGACAAAGCAAAGATTCAACTTCACCTTTATTGACCTTAGGGTAAGTCAACACAATATATGGCACCACGAACACGCACTAATCCCATGCTATCTGTGTATGTGTAGAATGGGCTTTGCAGGTGTATTAGCCAACATCATGCCTAAGATGATGCTTGCTCCTCAAGGTCAGACGGACGTACCTACCCCATCGCCATAAAGTAATGTCAAGTGGGTGAAAGGAGTCGTTCTCAGGTGGACTAAATGGGAGGATGCATGTTGTAAAAATGGATCACGACTTTCTCTCAAGTTCATGGCCTCCCTTGGCTGTCTGAAAGATGATCCCAATCCATTCCACCTTTGTCAGAAGTATACCTTTTAATCGGAGACCTAGAAACAAGCTCCGACAATTGATATGAGTACTTAACTGATTACTCTCAGGGTTTGAGGTACTGACATTGACACTCTTTTGCGTATCTACGTTGAATGATGGTCAAGCGGTGATCTAAATGATGGAAAACGCATTGTCCTCGTCCTTTCAACACGTTTCAATGACGTGTCATCAACGCTCATCCCTCATTTTACCATTGTCTCATCTCAACGTTGAATGAGTATCATCGTGACCATCAACTTACTATTGCAACACCATTTGAATTTACCCCTTATCTTCCTCTAACCTATCACTCATAATCATATCCCCCACCATCAAGGCTAACCACACTTCCTCCTCTTTCTCAAGATGGACGAGACCTACCGAGCCAAGTTATCCGGTTCGCCCAAGCCTCATCCTCAAGTACATGTAGGTGACGATCACACACCTCCTCACCAGGACAACCACGGGGATACCATCCACATCCAGCCTAATCATCCAGCTAATAACACTTCACACCCTATCCCCATCCAGTTGCCTAACATCTACGTTCATCCCTACCCACCAAGAGAACGTACACCCCCTCCTCCTCCTCCTCAACCTGCTCCACCCCCTCCAGCACCTGCACCAGTCATGCCACCTGTTACGGTCAACGTTACTGCTCCGCCTAAAGAGACGGTACCAAAAGGAAGGAAAATTGGTCCATTCAGAATTACCAAGCCTCACCCACTACTTTGGGTGAGCTTGATTCTCAGTGTGATCGCGCTGGTGTTGGAGGTTCCTAAAGGGAGTTTACCTACTTTGACCGGTAGACATAAGGCATTGAGGGTGAGTACGACTCTGTTCTCTCCGTACTGGATTCCTCCTTATGGTGACGACATACTGATACTTTGACTTATACATGTATAGACTCAGGAAAAATTAGTTTCCGAGAAACTAGCTCTCCTCACCAAACTATCTACTTTCCTCCCACCACCTCTCTCATCCCTCGTTGCTCCCTTGGATCCAACCTTGCCATTGCAGACCTCCTTATTGGCTTTGAACGATCATCGTCAACTAGACCTCTTACGACTAGCACCCAATCTTCGATTCTGGAATACAGCGATCGGCGTGCCGTACGGTGTGGGTGTAGGTGAATGGTCAATCGAAGATCTAGGTCAAGGGGCTAGTGTAGTGAGAAGCAAAGATGCGGAAAGGGAAAAGGAAGTTTGGGTACTGAAAGTTGCAGAAGGTAGTGAGGGTGAGTCAGGCCACCTCTTGTGATCTTGATATGTGTATCGGCTGATCAGCGTGGTTTGAGTTGTAGAAAATACCAATACTCTAGCTTTATCTACTGCCCTCACTCACTCGCTATTACTTCGCGATCGACTTCAAAACGAAGTTTCTCAACTTAAAATACACCTTGTCCTGCCTGTCCTAAGCCTGATCATGGACATGGACATTATCATCTCGACACTTCCCATGGACATATCCATGGGGTACGGGATGACGATGATGAAGAGGCATACCAATCTGCCAGAAGGGAAGAATGGGAGCGATTGGAAGAGAGAAAACGAAGAGATAAAGAGAGACATAGGGAGATAGAAGAGAGGGAAAGGGAAGTTGCAAGAAGAGAGAAATGGGTCGTGGAAGAAATGAGAAAGATGAGTGACAAGATTCAGTAAGTCCATCTGCTCGTATTCCCCATCAGCTATGATGAGATGTGAAAACAAATCGAGCTGACTGGAATTAACTGCAGTGGTCAAGCTACCGAATTAACCTTGGAAGATAGGATAACCGAAAGATTGAAATCTTATCAGAGGCAATTATCGCACTTGAAGGAAAACAAGCATGATGAGCTTTAAGTGAACAGCCAAGGTCAATCTTGTGAATCTTCCATGTCAACTTGGACCTTTCAGTCGTTGAGTAGCAACCGAATTTCTTCCACCTTTTCATCTTATCACTTTATTCTTTCCTTCCAATCTGTTCATAATCCTCTATCATCCACGTCTGCATTCCATTCCATAGGTAGTGTGAAATAACAATACACGGATTGTCTATAATTCATAGACTGATGTCAATAGAGGTTTTCTGCAGGATGCATTGATAAATCATAAATGTGCCACACTGCGTTGTATCGCATAAGCCCGTGTACAGAATACGGTCCGAGTGGATAATGGTGGTAACAGTGTTCGGGCATCGGTGTCTACTCCGTCCATGGATGGATGGATGGGTCGTTGTTTTCCGTCTTACTCGCTGCTGTTGTCCGTACGGGGTGAATAACGGATCCTCAATCACTTATAGCATATACATTCATATCAAGTACCAATACCAAGTACAAAACATCATCATACAATGGCGTGAGTACTGACCGATCCGTGGTGTAGTACGTGGCTGACCCAATACTTCACATCTCATAAATAGGTCGTAAGTTCTTTCTCCCCCTCTTCCTTCGCATCTACAAGCACATGAACGGGAGAGTACAGCAGCATCCAAAGGGGAGTAAGGATGATGTGATCAGATATACCCTGGAAGGACACGGCTGCACCGAATATGATAGAAAGGACTGGATAGGAAGAAAAGAGAAATGAAACGAATACGGCCACAAGTACTAGGGAAGAGAATGTAGCTGATGTTGACTATGTCTTGTCTAATCTATTAGAGGATTTATAAATTGGGCTAAATCGCCTGCTGCGAGACAATACTTCTTCAGTGAGCATCATACCGCTTTTTCTTTCTTGATCACTCATCAAGTTGTGATTAGGTCATTGAGCTGATATGGGTATCATGTTTAATCTATAGGTACACACTTTTGGGGACCAGTTAGTATCATCCTGTCTAGTCCGAACTTTACTCAACCGTCCGAGATCCATCTATACACATGATGCCGGTGCCGGTGCTGGTGCTGACAACGATATATATATATATTTAGGTCGCAAACTGGGGTTTACCATTAGCTGCTTTATCGGATATCGTCAATAGGGATGAAGAGTCTATTTCAGGTGTGATGAGTCCTACCCTCGCTGCTTACTCGTGAGTCTGTCGTTTCGTTCATTCATAGAGCTAGAGCAGACATAAGCAAAGGAGGAAATAGGGTGCGGGCCATATCAAAGTGGGAGAAGTACATCTTGTGTTTGGCTGCTCCTGTTGGAAAAACCCCCTTATGTCAAGAGAAACGAAAGGAGGGGAGGGGAGGAGATAATCATTGTTTTCAACATTATTATGATTTTTTGCCAAGCATTAACTTACCATATATGTTATTCGATCACAGCATGATCTTCATGCGATTCGCCTGGAGAGTCCAACCTCGAAATTACCTCCTATTCGCCTGTCACGCTACCAACGCGACCGCCCAACTGGTTCAGGAAGGTAGATACTTGAATTACTGGCATTTCGGTGGTAGGGAGAAGAAACACCCCATAGGAGCTGCTGTGAATGATGTCAAGGAGACAGCGAAGGAGGTCGTAGATAAGGTGAAGGCTTAGGTGAGGTGATAGCAAGAGTAGGAATAGGAGTGGTGCTAGGATATCGCTGTCGAGAAGAAAGGAGCAACAAAGAATTGGGTCACCTGATCTCTAGAGCTTGAGGAGAAATTTATAGATAGGATTGGCTTAGCTTGGTTTGGAAAAGGAACTGGATTTTGGAACTTTGCCCACGTTGCTATATTCATACATTGACGGTGATAGGATGACATGTATATACCGCTATTTTCATGTTAATTGACCTCACATTTACATTAAGCAATGTCATCTTGATTTGAGATATACATACATAATACAGACTACATATCACTTCTTCCCCGACATTTTTCTCACTTCTTCCAAACCCGTATCGAAGTTCCTCCCATGAGTCCTCTTACCTTTCTGTTGAGTGTCCTGCGGACCCAGATAGGTAGGTAAGATCTTCTCGACGGGTGTCAAGCCTGGATCACCAGGTGGGGCAGAAGAAGGTAATGAGGAGGGGAAAGACTTCAGGAGGTCTTTGAATGATAGTGAATTGAGGGGTGGGGAAGGTGAGACGATATTGTCGGAACGTAATTGTTCGACCTGATAGAAACGAAACCCGATTTCGATTAGTGATCGACTATTTAAGGGAATTAAATTCCAAAGGAGAAAGAAAGTGAAGACAGAAAAACTGCTCAACATACCTGATCTCGAGTGACGGTGAATAGATTTTCAGGTAATTTCTCCAGGAAGAATCCTTGGATCTTGCCTACCCAAAATGGCAGACTGATTATCAACCTACGTCCTTGATATCCCGAATATCTCAAGACGAGCTGCATGATCTCTCGATATGTGTAGACTACAGTTCAAATCAAGCAGTGAGCAAAAGGGACACATCCTGTATGTTGATTATGATTTGACTGACCATCTGGTCCACCAGCTTCTATAATTTTACCTCCTATTTGCTTGACGACTTGTGGATCATCTCGACAGCAAATCTCGACTGCTCGAGCGATATCACCTGCATACACTGGCCTGTGGTGGTAGTAGGTGATCATAAGTGATAAATTCCTACGGTATAATGAAAACTGAAGATGTCAGTATGACTTTACTCACTGAAATCTTACTAAACCACCACCGAAGACTGGTAAGAAAGGCAACCATTTTGCCAAAGTTGCGAAACGCTAAGAGTGAATTCAATAAGGGAGATATGAGCAGCTATCTTGTCTATTTGATTCTCAAGTGAATTCAGATAATATGAAGGAGAGTTATGGGTTATACTCACGTTGAAGAATGAATCTCCTGGACCGAATATTATAGAAGGTCTAATGATAGTTGCCGCAGGATGATCGTTCAATATCGCTCGTTCACCTTGAGCTTTCGTCCTCCAGCTATGCAATAATTTTATATGGTAATCATCAGCTTTCTCCTGCCAAGAGAAGACTGATTCGACGACAGTGACGATCGTCTACTGTCTACCAAGTGGGGACATGTTCAAAGTTGAGCTACACTCACTAAGCAGTCACACCACCTTCATCAGCGCCAATCGCACTGATTCCCACTACCCTCCCCACCCCCATATCTTTAGCCAACCTCGACACATTCTCTGTACCCTGCCTTTGAACCAGGTCCATCTTCTTCTCTGAGCCTACCAATACACCGACCATCGATACGACCGCTGAAGCATCTTTGAAAGCTTCTCGGAGGGAGCCATTGTCTTTGGAGGTTATATCGGCAGGATGGGGTGGGAGGATCTGGGAGCCTAGATGGGAGAGTCTTGAATGGACTGGTTCACATACCAAAGTCAGTGTTAGGGAATTTTTTTCATATATGGCTGAACATTCAGGAGAAGGGAACCATGATTGGTTAAAGGATGGAAAGGTGGATTATTCACTCACGCTTTTCAGGATGTCGAGAGACTAGTAATACTCGATTACGAGGATCGGCAATCAATGCTTTGGCAATGTATGAGCCTATCTCAATGCATATTCAAAATCAGTTTCAATCCCTTGCCCTGTACGCTTCCATTGCCATATTCTACTTACCCAAGAAACCTGCTCCTACCAAGACTATCTTCCTATGTGATTTATCTTTCGGCGGGACGGATACTGTAGAAGCCAAGCGACGAGTGATCATACTGAGAAGGTGCTTTCGACAAGTATATTGGTATGAGGTATGATGATATGGACAAGCCTGATGCACTGATATTGATCGAGATAAGATGGGTTACAGCTATCAGTATGACCGTCGTAGCAAGATGCAAGATTTCCGAGATGCTGAATGATGTTACAACCGGGTTGTTCTGTTGATGTGCCTGATCGATCGGAATGATGTCACCTTCTCTACCCATCTGATACCATCCACAATCTACCATCGACGTTGGATCTGATATTTCCTCAAACAATTTCATGGCATTCATCGCTGAAATACATACAACAACCGTATATATACACAAAACTTTATCTAAATGCAAGGACACGAACCGATGGGTTAACTCTGAGCATCTACCTTCCAGCAAGTTTAGCAACTTCATCAGCTTCCCTCCTTCTCCTCTCGGCTTTCGCCATACTACTCTGTGCACCGCCCAGCGCATGGGCTTTACCCAACTTGGCCAAGATCACAGCTAATCGTATAGGTTTGACGGAAGAATAAGACATGGATCTGATGGAAGGTTCCATATAAGCTGATACGGCATCTGAAAGGATTATGTTGATTGTCTAATAACCGAAACCGACTAATCAATACAGGCCATATGCACAATCTACGCTGGATCACTCACATGTTTGACTTCATCGAATACCCTATCGAGATCCGATTTATCCAATCTTTTGATTTCAGCTTCGATGAATGTTACATCTGCTAATACGCTCGCTAAAGCCATTTCGTTGAATCGAATCACTTCCTTGCCGCATAACATGTCCTGTTTATCATTGAACATCAGGTCAGCTCCCCCTCTGAGATTCTCACGATCATTCATCAGACACCTCGACCCCACACAAGGCCACCCCGCATATGAAGGTAAAAGCAGAGTAGTTTAACCCACCATCAACCACTTATTGATCCTCCCCAGGGCGTTCAGATAAGCTCTCGTCTTGACACCTTCATTCAGCCCAATCAAAACACTATCCACATAAGCAGTCAAGAACGTGATCATCTCAAAAACATATGTAGACGGTTCAGCGGCGGTCGATTGGGGTCGGGTGGGCAACCAATTATATTCGGCCAATTCGAAGAAAGATTCCAATTTCGAATTTATAACAGAATCGATCCGTTTTTCAGCTTGTTCCAATGTTGCGGAGAACTGTTTACAGGATGATAGATGGACGGGACCACCCCTTTGAGATGCTCTACACAAAGTAACAAAGATAAGCTGATTTTCCGCATATGACTGCGATCCGAGACAAGATGCTAGCTTACCTTAGATTCATCAATACCCCTTCCAACTCATCGCACGCTGTACTGAAATGTTCCAAGTTGATGACCACTTGAGCTATCTGGGATAGATTAGACATAGCTTGTAATCTCTTGGCGATTTGCTTAGAAACATGATCTGAAAGTAAACCATCGAGAGACTGTTCATATTACCGTCAGCCCACGAGCGACCTCTCGATATGAAGGATTATACTCACCTTCCTGAGCACCTCATCGATATCCAAATGCTGTTGAGCCACACCATCGGTAAATTGGTAAAATTGGTCGACGAAATTTCGTATGTTGATACAACACATAGGGTAGGTCTGCGAGAATGGCATGGCTTGAGGGAATCCTTGCCTGTATGCATAGATCGAGGACAATCAGCTCGGACCATGACATCGGCAGAACGAATTTAACTGACATGGCAAGTGATTCCATTTCTCCCGGTGCCAGCCAGCATACTCCCGCGACTTGATCGAACTCTTCTTGATCGTTGACCATCATAGGTTGGTTGTCGTCTTCCGACACGATCTGAGGCAGTCTCGACCGATCAGCTGATTTCCAGAATATGTGACTATTGGCTCGAATTCAACTCACTTGATCGAAGTCGGTACTGAACTTCCTTAATAACAGTTCCGAGTATCTCTCGAATAGGGTGATCAATAGCCCATTGAGCTCAGTGATGTTGTAATCATACCCCTGTTGATGTACAAGGATCAGCTTCAAGCCGATCGTCGTTTCCTTTAGCTGATATAACTTACTTCCAATGTCTGAACAAACAGCAAAACATTCGTTTTACTTTCCAAGAACACTTCAGGCTCACTACAGCCTTTCAAGCCCTGTCCAACAACCTCTACTATCCTCTTACACATCTCATCCCATAATTCATCGACGTCCCTTTGAGTCCTGAAATCAGGCATGGTGCGCAGTAGATGAGATTCGATGATGAAGAAACCGACTAATTCCTGCATCAACAGAGGCAGCGTCGATAGCAGGGTTTCGGGGGTTGTCGATAACCGGGAAGTGAGGATCAATGTTGCTTGGGTCTATGGAGGCAGAAAGATATTTGTGTTGGCATGTAAAACTGTGATTAGCAAAGGGGGGAATAAGCACACCTTTCTATCCACTTGATAGCTTCTTTGTAATTCAGGTTTCGATTCCAACGCCTCGTATATATGTATACATTGGTATAAAGGTTTGAAATCAACTTTGACATCTTCGTTATCAAGCGCATCGACTATGCAACCATATATCGTCAGCAACTCGAGCTACCGAGGAATTATCAATGAATAAACTGGTGGACAGGCTTTACTCACATTCCACACGTTCATTATGTACCAGTTCCATAGCCCCACCCACCCTAGCCAATCTCACACCACCCTCTTTCTCCCTCTTCGCTCTCCATTTCTTGATCCGCTGAGACATTTGCTCCAAGGCTAACTTCCCTACTTTAGCTCCTGATTCCCTAACGTCGAACAACCAAGATTTCGTCGAGGCCGTCACGGCATCTTTGATGGATAACCTGAGGGAAGGGAGGGATGATAATATGTGGGCGTAGAATGGTGTTTGGGAAATCGAGGGTGGAGTGAGGTGTAGGAGATCTTCTATCGACTATTGTATTATTGGAAGGATATCAAGTCAAAGATCTGTCTTTCGATAGATGTTCAGAACGTGTTCACGACTTACCCTCAAAGCTCCCCAATATTTACCTTCCCTTATCATCTCTCCTACTCTATGTACTAGATCGAGTAACCTCAAACAGGTTTGTAAAGTCTCGATAGCATCATCCATATTTCTAGCCACTTTTTTCTGTTCTAACAGTGCCCGTTTCTGATTACGTTGAGACTACCATCAGCTTGACTTCGAAAGAAGACGAGATTTGACAGGTAATTGCGCGTACTCACCTTCTCACCTAATGCCCTTCCTACATCACCCATCTGTCCATCCAATTCACCTATCCTCCTCCGCAGATGACCCGACCCTTGTCGGATCGTTAGCAAAGTCGACACTGAGGATACGAAGTCCTGCAATGACAAAAGCATTCATGGACATCATTATCTACGTCAGAGAGCTATGCGCCAAGAAGTGGGCACGTACCTCATAATTCTCTTGACAGATCTTCTCAATCTCCCTTTCCTTCTCTTCTACGAATTTATCTAAACTTCTTAGATACAATTGCTCAGAATCGGTATCTTGTATCGACTTGATGAGAGGAGCGAGAGCTTCAAGGTTCTCTGTCGTTGACGAGGTCGGATCCAAGTTGATCTGTACGAATCAGAGGCGTCAGCTTAGGAATTGATCCAGTCGTATATCTCTGACATACCTGCTGTAGTTGCATTTCCAGCTCGGAGCTGGTGAAAGTCGGTCTCTGTTTCCGAATCATTGTAGTGGTACCTCTTCCTGCTCAGGGCGAGCGACCTCAAGGTATAATTTGCAATGGCGACGGCAATGACAGTACAGTGGGCACCAGCTTATATTATACAGATAAGTATCAGATAAATGGTCACCGTTGTTATCCTGTTCGTCATCACTGCTGGAGTTCCGAGCGCACATGGGTCAATTGGCAGTTGGCGGTCATCTCCGCCCATAGCACAGGTGGTAGATCAGATGTCTGATTTAATGTTCTCTGTGCTTGAGTCTGCATATTTCAACATTCAGAAGATAGCGTATAGACCAGCTTCAAGTCAAGATCACAAAGTCAAGATCACACTAAAATGTCACAAGAGGAAGATTTCGTGTTGCTAGAATCATCAGACGGGTACACCTTTGTCTTGTCGAGGAAGATCGCAGAGGCCAGTGGGACTTTGAAGTCGATGTTGGATGAGGAAGGTGAGTGTTACGTCAAGAAGAAATCTCTGCCAATACCTCGCGTTTGTCTGATAGATGAGAAGAGTGTCAAAGTGATGTATGTATCAGATGCTGATGCTTTGCTACTTTGATAGCCAATTTCGAAGAAGCCAAAAACAAGACATGTAAAATCCAACAACGGTGAGTAGCCTCAACAATACCTTCGACCGCCTCTCCAGATATCTCCATCTGGATGACCTAACAGTTTGATGTCCTTTTCTCAGAGGCGTGATATTACTCAAAGTGATAGAATATTTGGCATACAAAGTGCAGTACTCCGAATTTAACGCCGAAGATATCAAGGAAGATTTCTCAGATAGGATCGATCCTTATATCGCTTTGGAGCTGTAAGTCATAGTTTTGTCACATACTTTCCTTCCCTGCATTCACAATGAATATCACTTCCCACGCACAAGAGGTCGATGAGATTCACTCAAGAAATCAACGCTGACTGGTGACTTTCCTCTACTTCTATAGATTAACGGCAGCCGATTTCTTGGAAGCATAATTCCACTGTCTCCCTTAAGCTTCTCATCATAAATCGAGCCATTAGAATTGTAAAATACCAATGCAACATTGTACAGTATAACCATGCATTTTCATATCCAAAGCACATCAAGAACCTCTCCATTTCTTCATACTCTCTTTCACACCTTTACCGACCTCCAAATCCTTCTTGACATTCTCATCGACTTCTCTACCCTTCTGTGCAACACGTATCACCTCTTCCACTTGGTGAAAAGGAATGGCGACTACTCCATCTATATCCCCAACAAGTATATCTCCGGGATCGACTCTAGTCTTGCGTATGGGCTCGCTGTGCGGTATTTGGATATGATGCGGTGGTGGTAGAATAGGTATTTCCAAAGATGCATTGTATTCTGAAGGACGTAAGAATGTTTTCTGCCCTAGGGTAGAATGAAATTGTGCGAATACCTATATCACATCAAATTGTCATCCTTAAGTTTGAAGAATGATTTATATATGACTTACTGGAAATCCGATCTCTCGATGTTCTTTGAAATCCCTACATCCACCCAGGACCACAACACCCTTGATACCCTTGGCTTTGGCTGCTGTAGACATCAGGCCACCCCAACAAGCTGCTCCAGAGACTATGTTAGGCCCAGGCAGCCATTTGAGCGACTTTAAAGGCGATGTCATCATATAAACCCACTCACCGAAATCAGGTGAAATCAAGATTACACTTCCTGATGGAGCTGCATCTACCTATAATTACAATACAATTTAGTATAATCATCATGCAAACTTTCCGAGGACAAGTCGACACTGACAAAATGCTGTTCGGCCTTGGAACCGTTCGAGTGCTCTTGATCAGGTCTTTCTTGTTCCACCAGCTGCCATCGGAGGCATCATTAGTATAATGGCCCTCGACTCGCTCATTGTTAAATGGAATCTCATGTAGATTACTCACTCGGACCGTAAATACCCTTCCTACCACTTTGACATCCTCCTCTTCCCTACCTGAGGGCGAATAGATATTCAAATTCGGTATAAACCCGCCAGTCACGTTACCCAGCTTGACCAATGCATCTGATATCTGATCAAGTAAATCCATAAGTAGATCTGAGAGTCAACTACTAAAACCTGGTAGTGACCCGGTCAGCTTGATGACTCACCTCACATGTCGACAGATCTTCCAAACCTTTTCTGATATCTTCACCTAGTTCAGCTGTACTCGTAGCCATTTTGTCTATTTTTTCGGATTTGTGCTCGTTTTCAAGAGCACTACCTTGTCAGTATGATCGCACTCTGACCTCCCTTCATGATCTATGAGTATGTCGCATGCTTGCTGGCAACATTTCCCATTCACAGGTTGTCGTTCTTGGTTCCAATCCGGCTATCACGTCATCCGACATCTCTCGCATCTTATCTCTTTGGTCCGAATTCACCGAAAAAAATGAAATTATGCTCTTATATCTTTGTTTACTGCTGTATCCCGCATGATGCGATGATCATCAATGCATGATATGATATAGAGTATACAACATTATTACTGTTCTTTTGACATAAGTGGTCATGTCTGATGTAAAGCACAGAGAACTTCCAATCTCTATCTATATTGTCCCTCCCCATGCCCAAGTCCAAGACGTAATAACAACTCTTTCAAATCATCTCCTTCGCCCCTCACTCTGCCTCCAATATTCAATACATCCTGATTCCCAGAAAGTAAGATCTGCAAATCATCTTCAGTCTTCTTACCTTCTTCTCCTTCTTCGCTATCTTCCCGTCGATCTCGATTGGTTTGGGTTGGAGTACGTACAGAAAGCCTCTCGAGAGCATGTAACTATTTCACCATCATCAATGAGGCCCTGTACTCATAATCACACCATAGTTTCAAAGATGAACTGATGAGATCGAAAGAAGAATCTGAATCGACTTACAAAAACCTTTTCTTTCTCTTCCCATTCGTCCTCCAATCTCTCGACCATCTCTTTCTCATCCACCCACCCCATGTCCCCTCTGGAAACTTCGACCAATGCCTTACCCAAGTCCAAAATCATCTTCAAAAGACTCATCAACAACTTGAAAGTCACTTGCTGTCCTTGTGAATTCTCATGATTCAACAAACATGAATCTAATATCCTGTTCAAGGTAATTTGATGATATACCATAATTGAATGTGGTGATTTAAGTTGCCTAATTTCTACTATCCCATCTTCATCATCTTCATCTTCGTCATCTTCCACGTCTCCATCTCCATATTCAGCCGCGTACAGATAATCACCATCGCTATCATCTTGATCTTGCATTTCCGATTTAGTAGGCGAACTCGGTCTACCCTTACTTATTATCTCTTTCCTTTTCAACCTCTTCAACCTTCTTCGCATCATACCCCATCTGTACCCTATCACACTGTCTAGATATTCCCCAAAGGAATTAACGAGATGTGACATCCTGAATCTCAAGACCTGCACTTTCCTCTCAATGTTCGATCGAGGAGGGAACAAGGTGTGTACCTCCCTTTCTCTACTTTTCTTCAATGAGTTGCGCGAAGAAGGTCGATTGAAACCTGAATCTATACCTGTTTTGGTCGGTTTATCTTTAGTCTCAGATTGGTGAAGAACCTGCCAATACATTGTTCGAAGGACGATTTGACATCTTGATACTCTCAATATGAGGTTATGGATCGTTTGGTATTTGGATAGTAACGATGTGGGGAGGAGGGGTGTAATGGATGATGGAGGAGAATATGAGAGGTATAGGAAATCTAGCGCTCTAAGATAAAATCAAGATATGAGCTCCACCCCAGATCCTATATCAGTCTTCACACAATCACTTACTCGATGGCTGTGTTTAATGTGAATGCAACAAGGTCAGCTCGACATAATCCGTACTTGTACAATTGTAAATGGAACAGACACTTACCCTGAGGATCCAACCATTTCGCTCTCCTGCCTTTATCTTCCTCATCCAACTGTTTAATCGCGAAACTAACTCTATCCTGAACTTCATCCCATGGCCCCCCTTCCCCTCCTCCCTTCACTTTCACCCTGGTATCACGTTCATCCATCACAGTTGTCCTTAACGCATAAGCCAATTCCGATCCTCCAGGAGGCCATTTAGACCTTTCACTCAGCCCCACACCCAGTCCTATCCCCCAGTCACCCCTTTCTCCGTCTCCCAGAGTGTGATGATTATTATTTAGCATCGGATCTAGACCTAGTCTCACTCTTGTTCTAGCTCTTCTACCCAAACCCATCGCCTCGCCTGCTCCAGCATTGTCTTTCCCAAATAACGAGTCCGATACTCTTCCGAGAAAATTCACATCCCCTCCTAGGAAATACGCATAAAGTATATCTAGGTGATCTAAGAAATTCAGATCATCAAGATATAACGAAACTAACGAGCTTGAGATCATCATCGAGTGATTCAGAAGGGGTGAGAGTAAATGGGTCGATATGAATATTGGTAAAGTAGGAGAATCGGATGGTAAGATTGATTCGGAAGAATGACGAGATAAGAATTGATGTAATTTATCTAAAGGAGTTGATGTCCATATCTGCGATGTTTTATCTATCTTCTGGTGAATTTGAGAATTTAGGTGTGATCCGGGAGATTGATTGAACAGGTTCCAGAGATCATCCAGCTCACGGAGTCCAGTCTCGAAGGTTCCTACTCCTTGATCCATTTCTTGGGTCGGTTGAGGCGATGAAGCGACTAGAGCTGAAGGGGGAGCAAATAATTCCGTTGTGAGAGTTTTCCTTTGCTTATGAGAAGATCGACCATGAGATAATCGCAATTTCGCAGAAGATGTCGAACCAATTAATGATTTACTGAGATCTTTAGTTGATCGTCGCCAGTGATCGATTTCCTTCTTGACTCGCTTGGAATGGACCTTCATATCGCTCGTCAAGCTATCAACCAGCATCAACCGTAAATCAACCAGTCCCTCATGTTTACCCTTCCGTGAGGACACTCACTCAACACATCCATCTCCCCAGTCAAATGAGACATCCACACCCCAATTGCTCGAACAAAGCGGGTGGGTGTTCGCGGAAGCTTCCCTCAGTAATCTAAGGTTTTTCCCAGCTTCGAAGAACGTCCGTCTATCAGACTTAGGTATAAAATTCGGCATTTTCCTTGACGAGAATGTATACTCCCAGGATCCGCTGGATCTAAGCTGACGGATTATACCTAAGTCCAACCATGGTTGACTATTGGAATCTGTATCTTCATCTTGGGTCGATGAATCTGATAGACCGATCCATGCTCGAAGTAAACTGAGAAACGGACCGATAGATTGACGGAAAAGAAACGCTAATGCCAGTGCCGATGGGGACGATGGGGACGAAAACGGAGAGGAAGTAGCGAATGATGCAAGGAGATGGTTGTATATGTGACTGAGCAGGGCAGAAGATCTTGTAGGAAGGGCAAGTGCTTCGGATGTTGTCAATGGCTGGAAAGGAACGATCAATCAGCAAACCGTGGTAATGTGATCTCATGAGCATTGAGAAAATGTGAACTGACCCAGCACAAAACTTCGCATAATGTTTCACCTAACTCTCTCACATCCTTCGTAGCTCCCAGCCACTTGTTCCACCCCGCATACGACTCTTTCGTACATTCTTCAACAGCCATCGTCAGTCTCTCTTTGATGAATGCCAGGTATGTTGATACGCCATGTAAAAGAGCATGATGTGTTGGTGTAAGTGGCCTATTGACGCAGGATCGGAGAATGAGCTTTAGTATTCTTACAGAGCGTGTATACGCCAGCTCACAAAGTACTTTGAGAATCAACCATGATCTCCAACCTCCTTATCGAAGACCCGATATCCAAGAATCGTTCGATCATCCTATAGCAATGCAATCAAATCAGCAACCATCCACAGAGTTTACTAGGGTAACATACGAATATGCAGTGACCCTCTCGACTCCAATTGGTCTGCCGCCCTGATCAGCCCATATAAATCTCGCTTTTCTCCCATTCCACTTCAAATGGTCGGTGATAGTCGTACCCAGCGTGGAACGCATCATCAATTCCAACAGAGTTTTCGAATCATGTATTGGAGTTGATTGGGCTCCGGAAAGTTTACCTAGTTTAGGAAGGGCGATAGGAGGCTCTAGCCTGTGCGGCATCGAGGTCAGCTGATAGCCAGGACAAGAGGAATGTGATCTGTACTTACGATGTCAATAGAGCATCAAAAGTAAAGGTAGATTTTTCGGATAGAAACGGTGAATTACCCAGATTGGATGAAGGCGAAGAAGCGACATTATCCCATGTTTTGAGGGGCTACATACAGTCGATAAGCTTGATTACAGTCATTGTAGATTTCAACAGCTTACCTCGAAGATGATTCGTCTACTGGGTCCAGCTTCGGGCTGCTCGACAGCTTTCTGCCAAATATCATCTTCTCCTTCATCCTCTACCGGTTTAACATTTACTTCTTCTGTGTCTGTAAGAAGCTGCACGAGAGGTTGCTTTGCCTTTGTAGGTGTTGGATTTATACTGAGATCCTGCAATTCATACCTCGAGATACCCCTCAGACTACCTAGCAGCCTTTCCGTACCGGATATGTGATCATCTAATGGCGGAAGGACGAAACGAGGTTTGATATCTGGTAATTTCGAAGAACTTGCAAAAAGGCTCGATTGTTTTTCTGTAAGGGGTATTGGGGCGAGCTGAAAGAGAGTCGTCATGATGGTGATTATATCCTGCTATATCCTCTGCATCATCTTAGACTGTGGTCTATCTGTCTATTGTAGCGGTATTAACAGATGAGCATTCGAGTGTTTAAGAACGCGTCTTTTCATCTTTGATTTTGATTTAGTCAAGTCAGTGCGCAATGTTTACATCCCACGTGGTTCCCATCTAGGCACGGGCCTCCAAGAGATTTTTCATCGATAGCATCAAGAGACATAACTTTGACTGTCTTGATCCTTGATACTTATCACCATCCAACCCAAATACATAGGAAGACCACCAACAGATACATGCCGACAAGATGTCAAGGCCCGAAGAGATCTCTCCACCAGAAATAGTACGTTTCTGCTCTAGATAGTTCAGCTGTCGGCCAAACAGAAGGTTGTTGGGCTCCAGCTGATATATCGCACGGTAAATAGTTCTACGGTGATATAGAAGCTACGAAATACACTTCCAACACACGAGTGAAATCGATCCAGGCTCAAATGACCAGACGAGCGTTGGAGCTGCTGGCATTACCAGAGGACGAAACTGCTTTCGTACTGGACATAGGATGTGGAAGTGGGTTAAGTGGAGAATTGTTGGATGAAGCTGGACATGTTTGGGTAGGGTGTGATATAGCACCTTCAATGTTGGGTGAGTACGGATTCAACAGCAATCAAGATTGTTGAATCAGAGCGAAGACATCATTCTATGAAATATCTACGAAATGTCTACTGCATTTTTTGGATTCGAGCTGATGTATAAGTGGACTACACAGAAGTCGCACTGGAAAGAGAAGTAGAGGGAGACTTGTTCCTACAGGATATAGGACAAGGATTCGGTTTTAGACCTGGTACTTTTGATGGTGCTATCAGGTGAGTGATGAGTCTCTTTCACTGCCCATGCTCAATAATTATGATTCTATATTACCCTTTTCTACATATGATGATCACAACACGACGGTCTTCTTACCTATGAAAAAAATGGTGAAAACGCCCGTAAACCCATTTATACCCGGGCAACCCATCTGATACTTTCTCGTTCAATCTCCCAATCATTTACTCGATACATATGCGAAATGGTATAGTCGCTGACTGACTTTTATGATGTGGAACTCGTTCACAAAACAGTATATCAGTCATTCAATGGCTTCTCAATGCCGACTCAACCTCCCATTCACCCGCTCAGCGACTAACGCGATTCTTCACCACGCTCCATTCCGCCCTCAAGAACCCCTCGCGAGCCATATTCCAATTTTACCCATCATCAGATGATCAAGTACAAATGATAGTCAATGCTGCTCAGAGGGCAGGTTTCGGAGGAGGTTTGGTAGTTGATTATCCCAATTCCAAGAAAGCCAGGAAAATGTATTTATGTTTGATGGTTGGACAACAGGAGATACCGAAAGCTCTAAATGGAGATGAGATGGAGGTTGATGAGGGAGCTTCGCTGGGGATGAAAAAGAGAAGAGAAGAGATATTGAATGAGAAACGTAGAAGGAAGGATAGTGCTGGTGGAAAGAAAGGAAAGAAGAGTAAAAAGGATATGGATGCGAAGGAATGGATAATGAAGAAGAAGGAACTGTATAGATCGAGAGGTAAAGAAGGGTGAGTGGACATGACTCATTTGCTGATAGTCGAATATCGACTTGGGTCGGAAATTTGCAGAATAAATTGTGAATAGACAAGCTGAATGTCTCACATTTTCATCTCAATAGGGTACCGAACGATTCGAAGTATACAGCGAGAAAGAGAAAAGTCTACTTTTAAGTATGACCTAGTCTTACCAAAACATTTTCACGATTATCTCTCTTTCCTTTACGATCAACTTCTTGTACTATTGTGTGCCTCATCGAGCATGTATCTTCATATTATCCGACCTATCTTACACCGATTTTCTACACCATATGTCATTCACTCAGATCACCGAAACGTCACAAATCTACATTCATGGAAAATGTACACGGTGCCATCAGTATGATCCAATACTTTCCCGTCAGTTGACAACTACATAGTCAATAGAGAGTGGCTATAAAGGTATATCGATAAGGTCGTATACATTTAATCTACATCCTTATACAACATTTTTTGAAATACATATATAACGTCTGATGCATCATAGATCTTCGACATCTACCCGTCTTGCCCTCCTCTATAGATCACTTTTACCAGCACTTCCCTTCATGTGACCTTCGAACACTGACTTACAATATCGTCGGATTGTATTTATGCCTATGTGTATTCCTACGTCTGAATACTATTCAACTCGGTACATTGATGAACAGACACCGATACATTCCATTTTCCGTTGACGTTCTGGACTGTTATGATTGTACTGTGTATATCAAGTACTTGACTTGCCAATTTTGGTCCAGGGCTTATTTAAGCAATCGTATCGTCGTCAGGAAAGTTCATACTTGATCCGTAAATATTCTTCATGCCAATTTTGGTGTTTTCGCTTCAAATGAATTTCACTTTCGCACTCTTTTCTTGCATTTTTGCATTTTTGCATTTTTGCATTTTTGCATGTTCACGAGACGAAAGAGGCTTGCATAGGTAGTAAAAGGAAACATTTTTTCAGAAGCATTGTATTGTATCGGTATTTATTATTTTTTTCCATAATTTTCTTATTAATGTAGATAGTTTATGTTTGTAGGGGTTTGATTTTGGTTTTTGAAGGAGCGGAACTTTTTGAAAGATTGAGGAGAAAAGACTTCGTGGTACTTGTTATTTTTTTCACTCTAATATCTAGGAGCTTCGGCAGCACCACCGGCAGGAGCAGCTCCTGAAGATTCGTAATCCCTTGCGGCTCTTGATCCTCGATCAGGTGAAGCCGAGTATCTTCTTCTAGGGCTATTCAGACACACGTCTTATTAGCTATTTCTCACTACACTGGCGAGAAATATAGCTCACCTGGGTGATCTTCTTCTATCATCGTAATCGTCTCTCTTAGGTCTTTCATCATAATCTCTTCTTCCTCGATCATCCCTACATAATCAATAAACACAAGGTCAGTGTGCACAATCAAGAATCGCATGGTGATGCCAACCAACCTATCAGCATATCTATCCCTATCATCCCTTGGTGGTCTACTATCATAACCCCTTGATCTGCTATCGTATTCACCTCTGTCATCGTACCCTCTGGATCGACCTTCGTATCCACCTCGATCGTATCGATCACCATATCCTCTGGAACGACTGTCGTAACCTCTTCGATCGTTGTATCGATCTTCGTCTGTAAGAGAGTTGAAGATGGATTTGGTAAGCAACACATTCTGTTCCTGGTATTTATTTCAAGTTGACAATTGACATGAATGGAGGGATTGGACTGATACATTTAAAAGATGAATGGAAATTGACGACTTCCATTCCCTTTTCGGTGGGAAGATACCTCTTTTGGTTTTATCTTTTTATGATTTCACCCTTCGAAGCGGCTGAATGCAGAGATATCGATGAAGATAGATAAAAGAAAATCATATTCACAAGTAGGTCTCTTCACACCCATATATTGACCAGGAGTAGGCGCATGGGGTTTTTGAGTAGCTGAGAAATCGACTCTAATATTCCTACCGTGTAGACTCAACCCGTTGAGCTTCTCGATAGCTCGAGTGGCATCTTCGATAGTTCGCATGGTGATGAATCCGAAACCTCTTGATCGGTCAGTCTGCAAACGAACCAAATTGAAATAAATTAATTACATTCCATCACATACCATACTTTGATTGCAAAGAGAAAATCTAGTTTCGAATGGTTGAACACTCACTCGTTGATCATACACAATCACTACTTTCTCAACATCACCATATCTCATGAATTCATCTTCCAAATCCCTTTCCCTAGTTCTGATAGATAGACCAAATACACCTAATACATTGTTAGGTTCAGCCTCTTGGAGTTGAGGTGGACCGCTCCTTCGAGGTGGAGGTCGATCATATCGATCTCTGTAATCCATACGAGGATCCAAAGCCCGAGGATAAGGTTCGAAGTAAGGTGAAGGTGATCGACGAGGGTAAGAGTATGTCATTATTGTTGTTGGTGAATATCGTATGGTTTAACGGTTGGGAATGGGAAAGGGGAATATATAGTAGGAAGGCACAATCCGCAGTGGCGTTGGGATTATATAGGATAGAGATGAGGACGTGAGAGCGGCGAATGAAAGGTAGAAGCAAATAGTCAGCACAAAGAACGGAGGTAGACTACAAAGGAAGGTCTGGATGGCCGAATTCGTCCAGAATAGGATAAAAGATAAAGGATCATTCTCTCCCCATTGCTCCTCATTATTCTGAATACCAATCATGCCCAATCCATGCAATCCAGATTCAATCTCTCTTTTCTTTTCGCTTCCATGCATAGACGGGTGATCCTTTCGTGGCGATAAAGACAAAGAAAATAAGATACATACCCATTACCTTCCTTTCTTCCATCTCTATCGTAATCATCCCTTCCTCCTCCGTTACTTGGTTCCCTGGGAGCGTCACGGCCCCTTGGTCCGGATGGTGGAGCTCTCTCTGCGTACTCGCCAGATGGGTAAGAAGCTCTGGAAGGAGGGGAGGGCGATCGAGGTGCCCATGTTTCTCGAGATACATTTGCGTTGGAGGAAGAGAAATCCTAAAGGAGGATGAGACCCGAGTGTTGAGTGTTTCTCACGTCGCGGGAACATCTGACATGGTTGAAGAACGACTCACCATTTTGAAAAAGGTAATTGTATCCTACAAGGGGGTGACTTCTCTGATGAACAGAGAAGGAAGAAGAGGTAGGTCAAGAGTGCTCTTGGTCTTGCTGTTTTTTTCCAAAAGATGAGATCCAGCATCGAACCTTGCAATGTTTGGCGATTGTGGCACCACACATATAATATAATCGCGTACCCCATTTGGCGCTGGCATGGTCGAGGATGAGGCGCAGCGAGATAATCTTAACCGGGATGGTAATTAAGGTTGGGAGAATGACAATTACAAGGACGAGAACAACGTCCAGGATACGATTCCGACTGTATACATGATTCATTGCCTGATCACCTTTGACCCTACACTGGAATCCACTAGCCGCAGACGATCACACACCCACTCACAGCTCACGTCTCTCGAACCGACGATCAAAGGGATCAAAATCTCGTGCTCCCGCTTCTTTCACTGGTCCATTCACCCGTTGACATCCACCTAGCAACCCTCCCTCGCTCGGGCCGGCTGGTCATGATTCAAAGCTGCTCAAACGGATCAACCTAGTCCATGCAATCCTTACTCAAACCAGCATCGCATAATCTCTTGTGAACTGCAGATCCGTCATCTCCCATACATATCATCCCAGACTTCACAACTGCGCAATCATGTCAACATATGATTCCCCGGCTCCCACACCCTCATCTCACCAGAACACATTTGATACGCGTCTAGCTTACATCCAAGGAAGTACCTCATCTCACCATCATCATCAACATAACGTATCTACATCCTCCTCTTCCACGCCTCTGAATCGTGTACCTACTACACCTTCTCATCCAGGTTGTGTACTGTGCAGCTTGGTAGCCTCTACATCCGACCAGCTTCAAAATCAATCATCAAATTCACACAGTGCACAAACTGCTCTTTTACCGCCAGGTGAGAGGAGCTCTTCGCCCTCTCCTTTACTTGCCCGAAGGAGGTCAGGGACAAGTGTGAATACCAATGGGAAAGAGGCGGTGCATCAAGATAGTCAAGTGACTGTATATAAAGCTGAGGGGAAAGAGCGATTATGTTCGGATGGGAAACATCTCGTGGTGGTTGTTAATAAACATGTAGAGAATGTTTATGAATTTGTGAGTGAATCAATCTTCCTCTCCATAATGCTCGACAGTATAAGAGAGCAAAGAAGACCTCTTTATATTCATGTCCATGTGTGATTATAGGGTCCCTCAGATGTCCCATTGCTCAGTCACATAATCGACCTATCACACCAACTCCTCTCGTCCACCGCCGGTCAATCAAGTAGTACACCAAGTGAGGCCGAGAGGGGCAAAGGGAAGGGAAAAGAGAATGATGTGAGGGTAGGCTTTGTAGGTAGTGTCATGAGTGAGTCGAAGTATCTATACCACCCTTTTCTACCTCTTAATTGACGATTGACATACAATAGAGGACCCACAAATACCCCATGCCCATCTTCACGCGCACGCTATGGTCGGTCCTATCGATACGTCCCTGCCCGGAGCAACGTTCTGGAGGAGGAACGTGGTCTTTGGGCCAATGAATTGGTGGGGCATCGAAGACTTAAGAGCGGAAATTAGGTGCGTAGATCATCGTAGCTACCGTAATTGAACCGCTGTTGGATCTAGCTGATGATTCAGCGAATCATGTAGAGAGGAATCATCGAACAATCGGGTGAAATCTGGCTATCAGCATAGGGATAGGGCTCCTATTGATAGAGTGCCAGATGCTGGGTCAATAGCCGTGAGTATCTACGCTTGTAGTTGAATCCTTCCCGTTCATGACATACGCTTCTAGTCTACTCTATTTGCGTATGCTAAGCTGACATCTTTATAGGGTCTACCAAACGCTCTCGACCCATCCCACTACACCGATCACTCACCACCCGGCTCGGCCAACAAGGCCGACGCCATGTCTCGGACATTATCAGTGCGTTCAACTAGGGAGGGAGGTACTGGATCTCCTACAAGCCCAGCCCAAGTCTATGTAACTCCATCAAAAGGGAAGGAACCAGATAGGTCAGGTGGGAGTGAGTCATCTCGTCGTTCCGAGGTAGGGGAAGGTGAAGGGGAAGAGGGATACGTAGCTGTGGATTTGGATGATCTGTCTACTGGAGATGTGGGAGGGAATGCCAGCGTTAGTAGGGTTGAGAGGGGAGGTAGGATATAGGTTGGTCGTTTGTCTGTTCTGGTTGTCAAGGTCTGGGTGATACTGTAAATACTGTATGAGTATATTTTACCAATACCAGCTCCGGACTCCCCAAGAACTAAACTTGTACATATTCATCCTCATATTCATATGCTTCAATCATACATAATCAATTCACCAACAAGACACATAACTTAGCATAATGCATCAGATCATGGCAATGCTCTCTCTGGTGTGAGATGCCACGCTCATGGGTGGTTGATGATTACGTTTTGAGTCTCTCATGACGCGCTTGCTTTTCTCATCTCATCCCATCCCAATCCCAAACCAAATAAACAAAAAACCGCCCGTCCCTGAATCGTCCTTACAGACGTGTTATTTTGTTTCGGAAACAATAAAAAACAAAAACACCATGGAGCTGTATGCTTACGGTGTCAAGGTATGTGAGAGGAAGAAGACCAGAGGACATTAACAAAAAAGGAATCAAGTGAAGCGACGACGCAAAAGCAAAGCAGCGCAAAGCAAATTAGATCAGGTCAAAGCGGAAGAGGCTGGTTTCATCCTACGTTGACAACTCGTTCAGCAATTCTCTTTTCATACCATTTCTTCAACATCCTCGTCTTCATTCTCATTTTCGTCTTCATTTTTGTCATCACTCGACAAACCTCTACAATCAACATCCCACGACCTCTCTCAACACCACGACTGGGTTAGAACAGCAAAGGAACGATTTTTTAGAAGAAGCAACGGACAGGGAACATCTCTACAAGGTCATAGCGTTTTACAACAAGGACACCGTGCGCATCCATCTATTTCCTCTCTTCCCAATAGGCAGTCAACATATACGTGAGTACTCCCCCCCTTGTGATTCATCAGCCCCATCTACATGCATATCACCGTTCTCGATATAAACATTCTGTATACCAGGCTGATCATCTCTCATCATCATCGGTCAACATTACAATCCTACTTTTACAGTAACTTGTCCATTCCAACAACCAAACAATTCACACTCCTTACACCACCACGTTCATTCCACTTTACTACACTATACTATAAACACAAACAAACATACTATAAATCTACACTCACGAATCGACGATAATCATTAACAATGCTCACAACACCACTATTATCACTATTCCTCCTTCTCCCCACACTCGCCCTGGGCGATTCTGGGCACAACAACCGTATGGACATCCGATCTCACGCCAGACAACGAAACCATGCTAGAGCAGCAGCATTGCAGGAGAACGAATCCCGCATGCTCAGAAGGGAGTTCAACGATGCCGTCGAACATAAGATGGCCCGTAAATTATCTCGAGGTGGATTAGAGTTCGCCAAAAGAAAAGCAGATGGAACTCAATGTAGACCTAAGAACGGTACTGTCCCAACTACATCTTGGAAGAATGCTTCTCCAAGTTCAACCGCTACTTCAACTTCCGTAGTAGCTTCTTCTGCTGCTGCTGCTTCTTCCGACGTCGCCACTACGACAACTTCAACCGACCAAGCTCAAGCTACCGCTTCTTCTACCACCGACCAACAGGCTACATCATCTTCCTCTGCCGACAGCTCCGCCGCTACGGGTGTATCATTGGTTTCGACACCCGCGTCGTACGCCGGCCATACACCTAATGGAAACAAGGCAGGTGTCAGTGCGGGTGATTCTTTGAGTTGGTTGTCAGGTAAATTAGGTTGGTGGTATGGTAAGTCAACTTCAACTAGGTCTTTCTTTCTCATTGTGTCATATTCGCGGAATGGCTGATATGTGTATATGTGTTTCTCAGATTGGTCCGCAACTCCTTCAGGATCATGTGGGAATGCCGTATCAGTACCTATGATCTGGGGAGGTGGAACTGCCGATATTGATGATGCATCTCGTCTGGAAGCCTTCAAGTCGTTGAACTACGTACCTCAATATATCATCGGTTTCGAGGAACCTGATTGTGCAGCTGGATCAGGAAGTGCAGGTATGGACGTTAGTACTGGTGAGTAAGCTATCTCCTTGGCTCAGTATGGTGTAAGGTGCTAATTGACATGTGTCGCAGCCATCTCCATCTGGAACCAATACGTGGTACCTAAAGGAGAAGCAGGTTCGATCTTGGTCGGTCCATCAATGTGTAAACAAGCTGCAGAAAGCGGCTGGTTAGGTCCTTTCATGGCGGGAGTCACTAGAAAACCCGATATCATGAATATCCACGTCAACAAGAACAGCGCTGCTGGTATTTACGCTGATATCGTGAGTTACATTCATCCACAACAAACAGTTTGTTGCTTCATGGCTTGTTAAGGTCAAATTGACTGATGTGATCTTGTAATTCGATTGCAGGACCACTACTATAACACCTATGGTCTACCAATCTGGGTTACCGAATTCGCTTGTGTAGACGATTCGACGAGCTTCATACCTTGTACCGACCAAAGTGAAATCAACAGTTTCATCCATACCGCCGTCGACATCTTCGAGTCAGATTCGAGAATCGCAGGTTACGCTTATTCCAACGGTTATGGTTTAGGTGATGTTTGGCCAATGGTCTCGAACGGTCAACTGACGTGAGTGCTTTTTAACTTGAAATCATACAAATAGGTCGTCTGCTGATAGGATGATGATACAGTGCTTCCGGTCAAACTTATTTGGCTGCTTTGAGCAAATACCATTAAGCGGATTACTCTCTACTTGATGAATGATGCCTCGCACAGCACCTCCGCCAATCATTCAATCCAATCTTTTCTCTTTGATCTGAATTTTTTGACTTGAATATATATACCCTGGAGAATCTCGATATACCATTTTGAGCTTTATACACCTGATATCTTGAAGATAAGAAAGAGGAGGAGGAATGTTTATATCACGTTGATCGGATAATCTTACAGTGTAGGGACATTTAGTTTCTTGCTACTTAGTATATACCCCTTTGCTTGATGAATCTGAATGGTCTGTCTCTATACCTTGTCTCATGGAGTTACACGCGTAATTGGCATGAGATCATCATCATTGCAGCCTTCATACAATCTACGATAACTGACCTCCTCAGCCGATCAGTACAGACATTGATGGGTAGCATCGTATAACGGTGTCGATTCGAGATGGAGGGCGATAATTCAATTATCTATAAAAACAAGAATTAACATCATCGTTACATTTTCCATCTTTCAAATCCCGTTCCTACCCACCTTCAATCATCCCTAATATCCCCTTCATCGTCTCTCTCCCAAGGTGCAGGCCTATCCCCCCAAGGCGGCTTCTCATCCCTCTTCGGATAATTGTTTCCATCATACCTCCACTCCCTCATCTGTTCCAACGTCTTTACACCGGGATACTTATCCAATCCAGCATCGACCGTAGCTTTCCATACGTCCTCTTGAGCCTGTTCGATATGTCTGATGAGTTCGGGAGTCTCCGTGAAATACCCTTCTATACCCAATTTATCGTCCGGATCATCATGGCGGACTTGGATGATAACTTTTTGCGAGGTGGTGCGAGCGATGAAGATGTATGTTTCTGGGTGAGAGGTGTGGTATTCCACGATGGAGAGAGCCTGGGGTCGTTCGGACGGGAGGACTTGGTCTTCCAGTGGGGTTTTGGAGTTGGCTGTTGAGGTGGACATGATGTTATTGTCGGCAGTGATATTGGAACCGGAAAAGTTTGTATCGCGTATCGATTGTAGACCTGGAAGATGAAGTTGTTATATGTCAGATGGGATGTCGAGGGTGGCAAATGGCAAAATGCACTTTCATCATCATCGTCATCCCCCGAGCTGATCATCGTCGTACATTTGGACAACACAGCATACGAGTATCGTTGAGTCCGAGTGACCGGATGACCGAGATTGGCGAAAGGTGAACACGGCCATGATTCAATGATCGAGGATCTGCACTTTGCATTCTGCATAGATCTGATGCATGTCTCCCGAGGTGTTCGGACACTGCTCAGATTATCGCTCATTACGTGCAATCATCATATCAAGGTACAATATCCATCACATCATACACATCAAGAGACTCATACTACGGTTCGGTTAACAATTATGAAGTATTTGCACAATAGGAAGCCGTTATAAAAGCTGAAATAAAGTCAATAGCACGACGTTTCACAATACAAAAAGAGTCAAAACCCAGAATCGAATATGCACAATCACATCAATGTTTCGTACATCTACGAATGTTCAGTCAAAATCAGCTCGGACGATTGGCCTTCGTGAGTATCGACTTACTGTACCTTCATGGGTTTAGTAGATCTGACAAGATTTTTGCCATCTACATTCACTACCCGTATAATAACATCTCATACAACCTGGAGTGATGCAATTCGCACCAACACTGCAAAACTGACCACACCTCGAATATGCCTTCTTCTCCAATAAGCCATGTACATCCCTCAGACACTCTCTACAGGGTCTACAGAGTACTCCCTTACTTTCTTGATGTCCTTCTGGAGGTGTACCATACCTATATGCTTTGAGGGTATCGATCGACACAGCATCGTTTGAGTAGCCTTCTAAGCCTGCTTGAACAGTTGCATGATATATGTTTTTCTGGACGAGTTCTAGATCCTCGAGAAGTTGGGGCGTTTCAGTGAAATATCCTTCAAAGCCTACTGTATCGTTCTCGAATCGAATCTGAATGACGATCCTATCGTCGTAGGTCTTAGCGATGAAATGATATACTTCTTGATGGTGAGTTAAGGCGTATTGTTCAAGTTGAGTAGCGAGGTCTTGCTCAGAGGGGGAGACTAGGTCAACATATTTGGCTGAGATGAGAGTAAGGAAAGAGGAAAAGGTGAGAAGAGTGAAAGCGTAGAGCGAGAACATTGCGAGTCAGTGATGAGATCGAGACACTAATGATATCGACGTTTGTAGGTACCCGACTGTGTCTGTTAAGATGGGGTGGTTTGAGTGATTGAAATGTGGATTGAACGATCTCCTTCTCATCTGTTGAACTTTCAGCCTGCTTTTATACCTTTCGTCCACCCTTCTCTTCATATCGTACACTTCGCTTGATTCGGATGGGCCCTAACCAAGATAGACATTTCGTCAAAGAGTTTGACCGATCCACCGTTCTTCTTCACATGTCCTCTAAATCTATTTTTAGTCTACTTCTCTTAAACGATCTTGGAAGAGCTGAATGCTGCATGCTGGATGGAGAACGGTCCAAACGGTCATGGCGGTGAATGGGTAGTATCTTCCTATATAAACGGATTGTATTCAACCTTGTCGTGGATTCAGTTCATTTGCCGTCTCCTGATGAATGACACAGCTCAACAGTGTACGTCGACAAAGTCGAACTGTTGAAAGTGGATAGCAGGCTATCAACGAATGCTCAAAGGACCATCGCTTGTTTGCTTGGCTTTCACTGGAGACCAATGGACACTGTGTTGTATAGAGATCTGCAGATGTGGCAGATATGTACTGCTCTACGAGTCGTGTTTACATCACACACTTGACAGATCTTGTTTGGATAGGAATTGGGGGCTTTTTTTGCCGGTGGCTGTGTCGAAATACCATACAGAATGACTCAGACTGACAGGATAGGTATGCACATGATCGAGTTTGCAATGTGTTTCGGTAAGTCAGGACGAATACGTCTACATTGATGACATCTCGTCTTGTTTCTGCCACCATACTCATCTTTGTGTGATAGGTGGCATGGAGGTTACAGTATTCATTACGAAGCAGTTAATATAGTGCAAACAGGAATTTATAAGAAGTGGATATTGGACGAAAAATACAGGATCAGAAGACGATTGTTCTGGTCGCTGATTTTATAATGCCATTTCGAACATGATTGTCATCAGCACGGGGTCAACTTCAATGTATTTGTCCAAAGAAACTCGGTGAACAACCACTTACCCGAGGCTGATTACAAGATATCATGGGAAATGATATCCGTAACATCTGAAAACGGTGACTGACGGATAATCCACGTAACAAACCAAGAACAGTAAGTATCGTATCGTATTAATGATATTGGAAACTTATCGAATACCATCAGACTTACTCTTTGACATGATTTCTGCCATCTACATGCTCCGCCCGTATGATAACATCTTTGACAACCTATTACCCAACAATCGAACCTGGTCGAACAGAATTGTCCACAGCTGGATCGTCGTTCTTCCAGATCTGAAGTGACCAGGTGTCCCTCTCGTTTACGTTTATCATCTATTCCAATCCAACAACTCAAATGTCTTTTCTCATTTTCAGCTTCCGATCGGGGATCACCGTATCGATAATCCTTCAATGATTGCAAAATCGTACCTCCTGCGTCTTGATGAACAGCTTGGGAGGCAGCTAAGATGGATTGTTGAGCGATATCTAAATGATCTAACAATGCTTGAGTTTCGGTAAAATAACCTTCGATCCCTACCGTGTCGTCCTCGTACCTGATTTGAATGATGATTCGACCATCTACTGATCTAGCGATGAAATCATATATATCTTCATGTTGTTGGACAAATTTATCGATCGAAAGAGCTTGGTCTTTCTCTGAATAGGATTACCAGATCTACATATCCGCCCATCACGTAGTTGAGTGTGGCGAAGAAGAGCAAGCTTAGGTAAATGAATGATCGCATTGCGTGTTGGTGTACAGAAGTGTCAGTTGGAAGTATGAAAATGCGAGTCCGTGTGAGTCTGACTGGATCTTTAGCTATGAGCTAGGCAGAATACTTGTGTGACTTATAGGGAGGATAGCGATAGAAATTTCCTCTGGATGAAACTCTGTTCTTTCTATATCTCAGAAAAATATCACCAACTCGAGCCTTCTTTCCGCTAACATCGTTGAGATTTGCATTTTAGAAGCCATTAAGAAGGATTTTCGTATACTTAGGATAGTTTCTTCCGCGGTCCATATCGAATGATACCCGTTCGACCGCGTAGTGATCAGTAGGTCAACGCAAAAAGCATCTCAAAGCTATGGTCCCGTTGGCGTCGAGGATTGATCGACCGGAAGGACAGTATGGCGTGGCGGCACGATGGTGAGAGGATCATTCCCCATCATAGCTTTTCGATGCGCGGCTCATACGTCATTGCGGTAAGTTATTGACGCCCTCTTGGGAGAGCCCTCTTGGACCGCATGGTGGTGAGACTAGCTCATACTACAGTAGGATGTCAACAACGATGGGAAAGACTCATGATCGATTTCTGATTGTAGTGGAGTTCCATCAAGCAGATAAAGATCTGCGTAATGCTCCTTGAAATCAATCATCGCTGTGTTAGATCTTGCTTTAATTGGCAACTTGCGGGTGTGTGTGTGGCAGAAACTGATCCTCTTACCATGAAACCGAAGTCTCTTATTCACCTTTTGGCCGAACAAACTCATGTCTTAACGAGATGGAATAGATCTCATTGTTCAGCCTGTAAACGACCTGAGAAGCGATCAGAATGATCTTCATGATCGGCTGGCCGTTCGACCGCATGGGAAGAGGACCAATTTAGACTGGCTCCTGATTATAAGTCAGGAATTACACAAGTATGTAACTTATGCCTTTTTCTTTCTCCCTTTTTCCTACTGTCCCCTACTAAATCTCCTCCAAACCTTCAGTATCCAACGAAAAGTCAGAACACCAACGATGCGATCAACCATTGCTCTCACTTTCCTATTCATATCCTCTCTCATCTACTCTGCCCTTGCAGACTACGTTGACATGGTCATCGAATCCGAAAAAGACCTCGCTGCTACTCTGGACAAATTCGTGGAAGATCATCCCGATACATACGACTTCATTGCCAAAACCTTCGATGGGAAAATTGTCATCCAAATCCGATTCGAAGACGATACCGTTGGTATAGAAGGATTTTTCACCGAGACAGAGGAGCTATTGGATGACTTGGACGTAGCGCAAAAATCAATCTTGGGTTCTATTTCTCTCAGTGATGACTATAATGATCAACAATGGGGAGGGACCACTTTGGCAAGTCTTCAAGGGTACAGATACGGCGCTCCGGACGAGTTGGAAAAAAGGTTGATCTGTGCACCATGTCGAGGTTGTTTAAGAGATATCAACGAACACCTCAAGAAAAGAGTATCACTCTGTGGACAATTTTGCGCTACAAGGTTGAGTTGTGTGGTGCCGGGTTGTCAAAGATGTTACTACACCGGAGGCGCATGCCTATGGCAAAAATCCTGTCAAAGAGTGAGCTTTTTCCACCTATCCATCCAGTCAGATAATGTGGTCACAGAATAAAACGTGTACATGTACGCTGACGCTTACAAACATCCTGGTCTGATAGAGCCGATAACTGCCACCGGAAGCGTACGGCAAATGCAACTTATCCCAATCGACACTTTCTTTCCATTCTCCTGATTCTCAGCTCTGATCCTGTGGTTCTACGTTTCATGAGACATCCGTACAGTGCAGTATGAACTTATGCTATGCCAAGTATGTCCCTCATGGTAGTGTCGCACGTTTTGGCTGGAGAGCTGTATACATTACAATTCTGCGGAAGATGACGCAGCATTCGTGTTTGTCCTGTACTCTACAAACCTCGATCCTGATATGCGGTCTGAGCCACGCCCCGGTGTGTATGACGCGATATCTCATACAGACTCGAGCTCCCAGATCTACTTTCGACGGCTATCAAATACTGACTGAGCCATGAGCTTCATATCAGCAGAGTGTGCGACAACTGACATATGAGCTTCACATGCCCCGTGAACACTGCAGGATATGATATCACAGTTGTCTATGTAAGATTGTCAGTATGTTTACTACAATCGTTCAAGATAAACTTCTGATAATCACCTCGTGATTCACCACCCATATCGATACAAATCGATTGCTTCAGAGACAACAGTCAGAAGATCATTCCAATCGTAGTGATGTTCGCTTAGGTTCGGGGCCACAAGCAGATTCTCCGATTGCTGGAGTAATTATCCTGATATTCTCAATATCTTCTACGAAGGGTCACACGTGATGGACTATCTTCTTGCGATGGGTGTAGCTGATCTCACTTCAGTCACAGGTAGATACCAATCTCACGAAAGTGATCAGGTATTCTAGATGTCAGACTGCGCCCTTCGTCATTAAGCAATCAATCCATACCGGGCGGGTTTATGCACAACACAGCAATATTATTCGACTTGATAAAGATAAAACACATCACTATCGATCAATTGTACAATAGAAGAAAGAACACGGAAAAGCAATCTCGCAAGGGACCTATTTGTCTGAGTCCATTGCCAATCAGAGACTAACCCTGTGAGACGTGAGTTTATAATCGTCAGCATTGCACATCTATGCTGATCCTGACTGAAGCAAAATTCAAACTTACTCTTTGATATGATTTTTGCCAAATACAAGCTCCGCCAGTATAGTAGCATCTTCTACATCCAGGGACGATGCAGCTCAATCTGGTTGAGCAGAATTGACCACAAAAGGAAGCCCTTTTCTTGAGATGTTCATTGACGTCCCTTAGACACTCTCTGCATGGTTGACAAGATTGTCTCTTGTGTAAATCGCCTTCGTCCGGAGCGCCGTATCGATAAGCTTGAAGGGATTCCAATGTAGTTCCGGATTGTTCGTCCAATCCAGCCGAGACGGTAGAAGCCAAGATTGATTTTTGTGCCACATCCAAATCGTCCAACAATTCTGGAGTCTCGGTGAAGAAACCTTCGATACCAACGGTATCATCTTCAAATCTAACTTGGATGACGATTCTACCATCGTGTGATTTAGCGATGAAGTCGTATGTGTCTGGATGATCTTCAACGAATTTATCAAGAGTACCAGCTAATTCCTTCTCGGAGTCAATGACCATGTCGACATAACTGCCCAGGACGGTGGTAAGGAGAGAAGTAATCGCGAGGAAGGTCAAAGTGATGATTGATCGCATGATAAGAAGTTGGTTGAGGTCGTTTGGGTTGCTCGTAAGATTTCTGAAGAAGGACGTGAATTGCTTGAGAATGGGATGAGAAATATCGAAATCGTGACCTGATCATCCTCTATATATAGCTTACGTCTCGAATGCTATCGTTGACGACCTTCATCTGCTGACTGACTCCGGTAGCATCAATCCTTGCCTCTGTGAGACACCCGCCACGCCATTGACACCGTCTGGCCGTTTGGCCATCCATCCCGCCATGCAAAGGAAGCGGGAGCTGTTACTGCATTGGCACCATTGCTAGAAGGCAACGACAGTGAGCTATCAGTATTAACAGTAAGGCGACTGCGGTTGATCGGCATCCAGGAGAAGAGAGCGAACCTATGTTATAGCCTTCTTACAACATCAGCTGACTACGGTCTTCATTCGGGAGCGACAGACGAGAGAGTCTGAGATAGCAAACAGTGTGAAACAATATCTACATCCGATCACCGGAAGAACGTACGTTGATGATGCCAAGGCTAACAAATGTCTGATGTATCTTTTCGGACATCCCGGCCTGAGGCTCAGTCGTCAATCAATCTTCTCGGATGATATTCACGATAACGGCGGGGCGCTGTGTGTGTCGTACTCACCCAGATGGAAGGCTGTGTGCCGATCATACATACACATAGTAGATGTGCCATATCCATACAATCGAGGATCTGTTTTCTCAGTATCGGAAGACTGATGATCAATCTTTTGTCATTGTAGCTGTATACTTTGGCGCTATACAAAGCGCTCACATCGGCGACAAGTCTCCTCTAGCAAAGGGGCTGTACACCTTATCTTGGATATTTGATCCACCATGCACATTCCGGACTTCATGCTATTTTATGCACTAGCGAATGGTGGGCATCAATGCCATATCGCCGACTTCCAAGCCAATTCATTACATCATCTTCGACCTCAGAGGTCGTTACCCCGTGATTGCACAAGTACACACTTGTTTCGATCATGGGATCACCACTGAGCATCATGATTGGCTGCACAATCAGAGTGTTGGTTTTTACCACATAATTGTCGGGACGATGCAACGCTTGGACTGTATGACTCCGCATCATGACCAATTGTCCATCTGTCATCCTGTCTGGTGCCGAAATCCGATCTTGACCCCACCCAACTCGATGATAAACTTGACACCTACTATCGGATAAATCTCAGTAAAGCGAAGGTGTCTTCAGGCTGGAACCAAACAACAGGTAACCATCACCATTATTGACCGATCCGACATCATCCTCCATGCGTCTTCGATGTCCAATGGAATGAAATAGATGAAATGTGGCAAATTCCTTCGATCGCTTCAGCCTTCGATTCCATACTTGCGTAAGACCACCGTACACGATGACCTGAATGCCGTTACTTTTGGAAGCGGGTTAGTAACACATTCCCTGCCGTACTATTTAATTTATCGGAACAACGCAGCAACTCTCTTCATTTTGAGACATGTGAACGGTGTTTGTGTAGTACGAACTCTTGTAGAATTGAGCAACGTGCATATAAATTAGATTCTAGAGCGATTTGCCATACTGGACATGAATTTGAAGTTTGGTCGACCCTTTTTCGCGCGAGTCATAGACACGGGCAACGTCCAGCAATCAGCGTTACACAAGTGCGGCCAAGCGAGATATGAAACAAAGAAGAGCCAAGAGCTTCAAAGCGGGGGGGAGAATGTGTTATTCGTGAATCTCAGAATCTCATCAACACAGAAGGGAGATGCACTCCGCCGTCTTAGCCAGCTGTCTTGTACTCATAGGAATACTCGTTAACGGGAGTCGATGCATGCTTTGCAGCTCGCATTGAGCTCATGATCTGCATGTACCGCATGCTGTCTAGCTAACATTTGCTTCCGAGAATTCTCGAAAAATCAGCGCGAGGGAAGACGCGTCTGACTTTCTGAATACAATTCAAGTTACAATTTTCTGCAGAAATCCGGTACTGCACTCGGAAAATCAGACGCGTCTCTAAAAACTGGTTCGAAAGCTCAGGTTTTAGTTTTTAGACTGAGACCGGAAAACTTAAACTTAGTTCTCAATTTAGGGGGTCCTTTCTCTTCAACCCTTCCCTCTTCCCAATCGTTAACTTATCGTGAGATACGGTACGTTTATCTGAAACAAGGCGATATGTTTGATCAACCCAAGCGGAATTGAACCACGATGTGGTATACGTAGGATATAGAGCGGATCGATATGGAGACTATGCTTTGTCCATCTACTTGACTCAAATCCAAAACTCCCTTTGCAGACCTACCGTTTCAATTCGGAGGTCCGTAGATGCACAGCTTTTCCCAGCAGGGGGCATCCATTTCAGGCCGAAACAACGCAATCAGGTCCGCCGAGCACTCGACCTGAATGTACCCCGCCATCTGGCGCTTTGGCCTTAACGAAGTAAAGATTAATGCGCCACGTCATCGACTGTCGATCCCCGGGATAAGATCCATCCAGAAGGAAAAAGCCCTTCGGAGTTTCCACCGTACGGACGATGAAGTTCCACATACAGATTCCTGGTGGCATCAAACCATATGAATGTATTCCATTCCGATGATCCTTATAGTCTGAGAAGATCGGCCTGATAAGGCCGATCCTGGGGATAAGTCTTGGGCAACTCACTGATACTTAGCGCAAGCAGAGGCTCTCAACCCGTCCTAGGTACGATCCAACCTGAATCAGATATCCAAAACGCCATCATTCGCTATGCGTTCCATGCTGAACTGTACTAGCTTTTTGGGCACCTGATCAACGATCGTCGAAGATCACGAAGATACCAACAGCTGCAATCGTTAAGATTTGTCATCTATATCGGCATATGTCGTGATGCTGATTCAAGTTTTGATATCGCGTCCAAGAGAATTGCTTTTTGCTTCCACACGACAACGCTTCAGGCTTTTATGTTATGCATTTCCAGCTAGCCTGTTCTTGAGTTCCTGTTATGATAAGGCTGTACAAGTGCAAGAGCGTTGAAGAGATGTTTTGAACACACATGTGCGGATCATCTTATTACGAGAAAATGGATGAACGTAAAAAAGCCGTCCTTCTGTAAGTTGACGCGATCTCGTTGCTTTTAATCTAAAGTTTAATCTTCTAAACCCCTTGGATCATTTGCTCTGTACTTGACTTCCATGCGTCCGGACTTTAATCTACCGATTTCAATGAGGCATCAGGGTTTTTAACTTTTACTTTCTTGTAATACCAAGAGAAATCAGTCAGGTCAATTGTGCTCCCATATGCACATGGCTGCAACCTCGGCGAGGTCGTTGGAAATTCAGATAACTCCATCATGAATTAGAAGCGGAGCAGATCCCACTACGAACGCCATTTGAGCTTATCGTCTTTGATAAAACAGGGCAGCGCGGTTAAGGGCTTAACTTTCTCCAGATGGATGCAAATTATGAGTCTTTCCGGACAGCCGGCGCATGGGAATGAGTTATTGTCAATGATGTGGAGCCGGCATGGAAGCAAGAGTCTAGAATTGTAATCTCACGCTCTCAGAGTCGGAGCAAGAAGAGAAATGGATAGCATGCAAAGATATGTTGCTGGGTCCGTCGGATTTCGAGTTGCAAGGTCAACCCAACCCAACCCTTTCTTGGTAAAACGCCTCGTTTACCTCATATTCCTCATCTGGGCTATAGCAGATCGAGTACCCTTTATCTACCAAGTTGTCCCGAACACCACCAAAATAGCACCTTAATCTCACATACGATACACGTTCGTACATACTTGATTACACCACTACCAGCATTGCTACAGTACAGCCTATAACATCCATTTCTCCTACAGTAGCTTATTGTCCTCGGGCTCTTCCGGTCAATCAGGAATACGGTTGGGATTCAGACGGTTTAAAGAGAGTCATCTGTCAAATCCAAATCTCAGGGTAATACAGTAATTGTACTCGTAGAATTAATCTAAAAAATCAAAAGCAGCCAACCCCGCACCTACCTAATCTGCTACTACTAGACGGACGGACAGACGGGTGTTGGTCCTGTTTAAACCTGATTCAGTTACAACTAAAAAATCAAACGCCTACACTCTAATCGTAAATACTGTCATACAGTACATCCTTTCGTCAGAAGCCCTCTCCTCGCTCTCGCTCTGATCCGTACACGTATCTCAGTTCAGTTCAATTCAATTCAATCCGTTTCAATCGATATTGATATTGATAAGTACAATCTTCATCAATCAATTCAGTAGAATCAAAAACGCTCTTCCACCTTCGTAATCTCTACTCGTATTGGCACCGTTGTTACCTCCTCGTCAGGAGTACGCTAGGCTACTACAACGTGTGGACAAGACAGAGCCTGACGACCAACCTGGAATATCGTTCGTTTCCGCCATACTATCAAAGCTCTACGCTACTATCGATCTGATCGGATTAATTGGCAGTAACAAAATCAGGATAGAATATCACCGCACAGACGTTTTAGCTGCATTGTCCACCCATTGCTGTGTAGCGTGTACAGTGTTACAAGGAAAGGAAAGGCAAAGACGAGACTTTGAGCAAAACAAGCAGGAACCATCAAAATATACAACTACCGACCAACAATACAGCATCATCATCATCGATCATCGATCAGCACCCCAGTCGGAAAAGGGGAAAAAGTGGGATTTCAACACTCTAAACAGGATAACAGGATAATAGGATATCAGGATCAAATAGACGATCCAAGCGTTGCTCGACTAAATTCAGGTGAGCTTTTGTTCGGTTATCTTTTTTTTCTGCTTCTTTTCTATTAATTATGTTTCCATATGGTCATGACCGTCCCGCTCGTACTGCAATCTTTGCCTAGTCGAATTCACGAGCGATATAGAGACTTTTGAGAGCAATAACACATATCAGCTGAGCTGACTGTTGTGGTTTCATCCTGTGCGAAGGTAGAGCCTTGACTTAGGGTACAGACCATAGTCAAAGGGATCGGACGCAAGTGTAACCACGACCACAAGACCACTTACCGTCTTCAACGGACTTCTTGACTCGAGAAGATATAAAACTTAGAAGTGATATCGTAAATCAAACAATTGGATCTGTGTGAGTTTCCCGTTGTTCTCTTATTGTTGTACACTCTTATACCGGACGATCATCGCCTTCCTTCCTCATCTCTTGCGTAATATATATCTGCTCCGAGGACCCTAGCTGACCACGATCATCTTTCTTACTTAGCCTGGATCCATTCGACCTTTCTCCACCCCTTAGTCTGTCGTTCAGAGGTAGTACATTTAAAGTTGTTCTTGGATGGACTAGTTTCCCAAAACAGACAAGATAGCCAGTCATATCACGATAGAAATCATTTCAATTGATATTTTGTCGTCTTTGATCCTGAATTAGGTATGTCTAAAACATTTGCCCTTCCCATTCAAATATGTCTCACCAGTGGACCACCCTCTTCCCGTCCTTCCTCTTTCAGTCTCCTGTACGTATTTGAAAGGCTAATCATCGTCGTTGACTCGTCTCGTGTCTCCTCTTCTCATCTACCTTAGCTTAGCCTGTCTCGTTTCAATATCAGCCCCCCCCCCAACCAACTCCTTACAACCCTCTTTACGACATCATGACATCTACACCTAGTCCCCTGCCGTCCTCAGATCAGAGTCAGAGCAATGATACACCGAGACGGCAAGATCGGAGTAATAGTGGAAATCCCTCAAACGACTATCATTCGCCTTCAGCGTACCTAGAACAGGTCTATGGCCAGAGTAACCCGAATACACCTCACGGCCACGAGGTATCATATGAAGTTCCTTTGACCGATGTCTCGGTCACTCACGACCAACCTCAACATCATCCACAGCAGCCACCTGCTCATTCCATACCTCACCTCGACGACAATTACGCATTTTCGTACTCTGATTATCCGGCCAACGACGACAATGAACCCTTTTTACCAATCCAAGAACAAGCTACACCACCCGCACCATCCAGAGAAGAAGATGATAAAACTCCCATTGTCACTGATATACATGCCCAACCTATCAATTTACCGTGTCCCCCGAATATGTCTTCGAATGATCAAACCATCAGAGCCTCTTCACATAAAAAACCTCCCCTCTTATCACCCTTCAAAACTTTTCATGATCCACAACAATCTCACCAACCACAGGCACAAGCTCAACAATGTCTCGCCCAACCTCAATCCCCGGTGTACCCTTTACCCATCGAACATCAACAGTATTTAGACAACGCCGCAATGTACTACGGTCAACAGCAACCAGGATTTATCGCATATCCTCAGCAGATTTCACCTTCGGTACCCATGAGCTTCGGTCAATTCCCTCCGCAATATGCAGGTATACCACCTCAAATGAACGGAATGTACTCTGCGGAGATGTATCAGCCTCAACCGCAGTACGCATTTGCAGGACCACCCAGGAGTCGGAACGGCTCGCCTACTTCCAGCATAGCTTCATCAGGCGTATCTCTCGCTAGGACCGCATCCACCTCATCAGATTTCCGCACCACTCGACCTAAAGTCAAGCTCACCTATGAGGACAAGCGAAATATTGTCAATCTTCATCGTCAGAACAGCTCGTTGAGACAGGAAGATATCGCTAGGATGTACGGCGTAGATAGAAGCACGATCAGCAAGATCATTTTATCCTCTCATCGGTGGACACAACCCCAGGAACCTCAAGCGCCTCCTGCTCCCAAAGTACCTAAAGCTGTCGGTGGAAGATTCCCAGCGGTGGAAGCTAAATTAGATGAATGGATGGATGCGCAACTTGCTGCTGGTCAGGATGTGCGTGATAACATCGCCAGAGAAAAGGCAAAGAGTTTTGCTAGGGAGATAGGCTTTCCTATGGATAGGTTTAAGGCTTCGGCTAAATGGCTTGATAAGGTGAGCCTAGACATCCTCCGTATACCTAAGGTACATAGCATATGCTGATACCAAATCAATAGTTCAAGGACCGCAGAAAGGCTGCTGGCAAAGCTGTTGTTTCACCGTCCCAACCAGAATACGGGTACTACTCTTATGCTGCGAACCCGTACCCCGTTATGGTCTCACCGATGGAAGGTGGTGTCAACTTATCTCGGTCACAATCGACTGTCACCCTTTCCTCGTCAGACTCCAGCGGTCAGGAGCAATACCCTGCACCTGTTTACCTTCAAACCGACAGTGTTCATTCTCGAATGGGTTCTACTCGTTCTGAATCTGATTTGCTCAACTCTCATGATAGCACACCGAACAGTCGATCAAGATCGCAATCTTCGCCCCATGTATTGATCGAACCCGGTATGCAATCCCCGTCATCCGGGAAAGTTCTCAAACATCGACCTACACCATTAGCATTACAACGTCAGAACTCGTTCCAAGGATCCACCACCAGTCCCTCACCTCGCCGACCTGGTGGTTTGATACGTACGAACTCCACTCAAGGTAACGCTAGACGAACTGGTAGACCTCTGAGTCTCGCAGCCTCAGCATTCGGATTTACGAATGTTGATCCTACCACATCGGCACAGCAATCTCCTATTCATTCGCCTACTATCGGTGGAGGGCATTCCAGACAGAGATCGGATGTATCTGTATCGAATGGTTTCTCAGGTATGACTTTATCCCCTAACGTATCGGATAATGGACGATCATCGAACGAAAGTGGAATGATGCCTATGCCATTATCGTTGGGTAATATTCCCCCTCTCACACCCATCACACCTGCTCAAGGCTCGACGGGATCAGTATCGAATAACGGTGCATTCCCCAATATGGAATATGGTGATATCATACCTAACGATATGGGAAATGTACCGATGATCCCTGTACATCATCCTCATCATCAACAACAGATACATTACGCCACGATGCCTAATAAACATTATATCTCACATCATCCTCATCCTCACGCTCAACAGATGTATACACCACATGGAGCTATGGTCTATCCTTCCGCACCGAGCGATTTCGGTCCTCCCACCACTGCTCAGGGATACATCATCCCTTATCAACCACACACGCAACAATGGCAGTAGTAGTATATCGTTTCATCGTTCATGCCCTTTTTATTTCAATGCTCAGTCTCGCTACCTTACTTATGATATCCCTACGAGGCTTTGTACAGCATTTCAATCGCAGATACCAATCATTTCACACGTTCTCTTCTTTCTCCCATTTTCTCATTCATGATCATTCACAATAGTATCAATAACAATCACATTATCATTGGCAATACGAACGCAGTACCTAACAACCCATATATACATGCATTATAACGTTAACATGTCATTGTGATAGTCGCATCGTTGCTATGAAAAGCAGGTTATCGAAGAAAAGACAAGAATTACCTAAAACGGTGCCTGTTTGCCTGTTTTCCGGGTTGACGGTAACACCGTCAGAGGTGCTTTCAGAACATTACTTTACTGACGGACCATTCGAAAAATCTGGTTTTTGGGTTTCGATATTTTATTTTTTCGGTTCTTTCTCAAACTTGTACCTATCACGAGAATCCTGGTCTCATCTTTTTGACCTCCGATACCCGACTTCTGTCCTCGAAAAGATCCAGTTCTCGTAACGGAAGAAGAGATGAGTGGATGAATGGGAATAGGTTCCCTTTCGACACCCTCCCGGTGGGTGATGGAGGGGAAGTATATTGGATAGAAGTGATACAGAAACAAGTGCGACGTATCGTATAGCAAAATCAACACCATTTTCATAAGAATTCAGGCTACAGATCTATCAGAAGCAGTCAGGTACATATTCCAGCAAGAGCCAAAGAACAGTGAATATCATTCGTCATCCTCAGTGCCTAACAACATCAATCCGAAACATCTCGTATAAGACCTACTCTTAAAGTCATTTGAACAAGCGTAATCACTATCATCATTGATATAAGCTTACCTTATACCGGATCAAACTGAAAGATAAGATAAAGGTGACTTCAAAAATATTAGAGTAGATAGATTACTCGGAAGCCGAACAATCAAAGTAGGACGACAACACCGATCAACCGAAACGAACGGTCCGTCAGTCCATTAGGTCAGATTGTTTTGTGGTGCCTCACAACCACTATCAACACCGAAGCAGGTGGTTGTCAAGTTAATCGAAGTGAAAGATCAGGGTCCTTTAGAAGGAGATCAGTGCGTAGCCACCATCCGACTTGCTTTTCCATCTGAGAAGAACAGTAACCCTCAAGACGAGCTTTAGTAGAACGCCGGAGTACCAGGCTATCAACCTCAAGTCAAGAAACGTACTGTGAGGAGGAAGGGAAAGCATCAGATCTGAGGAAGATTGGATCTAAACAAAGGATAAAGGATAAGGACAAGGATAGATACAAAGTGATCCGAGCGTTAGGGTCAGGGCTGGAATAAAGTGCGGATTCGTGTTCTGTGTGTACGAGTACAGCACTGTGTACGGGACCACTGAACGGTGAGTAAGCCAGCTTATACATGAAGAACACAAAGACATCCTTCATCCTTCATCCATTCAACACTTCTTGTTTGCTTGTTGGTCCATCCATCCCTTCATTTGATCGTTTCATCGTCTCTCACACCAAAGGCAATCGATCCATCGAAAACAACATTTTGTATGGTTTACCCCTCCATTGACTACCACTCCGTCCTTCCAATCTGTTTGCTTTCTTTCCCATCTCATCGTTCAGAAGACACGTATACACGTATACCGTTCGGTCTGTACAGACCTACTCCGCTTTCAGCAGCCACACCCAACACTCGAGCCATACTGTATTCGCTCGACAACTATCCAGCTGATTGTCACTCCCTATCTTTCGTACAGTGGCAAGAATACCTTTCGACTACGACGGTCTACTCTGTATTTCTAGTACAACCGTCGATCAAAAAGAACGTTTGAGACGTTTACTGAACCACACATATAACCCCTCATAATGGGATCAAAACGAGCATCCGCCATTCTCTCCCCTCCCATGTCCCCTTCCCCTTCAGCAATCCCTCGACCACATTCATCAATCGGATCCACTCGACCTAGACTGTGTAGTGATGCTTCGACAGTAATGGGTGACAGTGCAGATATCAGGAACGTCAAAGTTGGTAAGTCCACTTTTATTAATCTTCATCTAGTCTTGTAGATCATGGACTGACCAGTCGCATTCATAGTCCTTCGTTTACGACCCTCTGATCCTAACGATACCTCAGTCCCACCTCGATTCCGAAATGTCCTCGTTCACCCCACAACTTCTTCCGAAGTCAGACTAGATGTCGACCCAGCTACTCTAGCAGGTCAGGCCATAGGTACTTCTCATGCAGGAGGAAATAAGAAACACCCCTTATTCAACTTCGACCATGTATTAGGAGAACAAGCGACTCAGACAGAGCTGTACGATGTTACTGCTAAAGAAACGGTGGATGAGTTTATGAAAGGTCACAATGTCACTTTCCTAGCGTGAGCACCTCACCACCACAAATTCAATTGTTCGTTTCGCCCTTCGCTGATTGACTTTCTCTCACACAGATATGGTCAGACCAGTTCTGGAAAATCATATTCGATGGGAACGACAGGTGAAGAAGTGGACTACTCTGGAACCGAATTCACACCTAGAACAGGTCTGATACCTCGTACCGTTCACACTATCTTTGAGAAAGCCGAAGAGATCAAACAGCAATCTGGACCAGGTGCATCATGGGAATGTCGACTGAGTTTCCTTGAATTGTACAATGAGGAGATAATCGACCTCCTTTCCGGAAGTGGAGTGGCGATTCAGATCCGCGAGGAGAGAGATGGAAGGATAGTATGGGCCGGAGTGAAGGAAGTGAAAGTCAAATCGTTAGAAGAGGTCATGCAGCTCTTACAAGAGGGATCGGAAAGAAGAAAAACAGGTGAAACCAATATGAATGCCTCTTCTTCTCGAAGTCATGCAATCTTCTCTCTCACTTTGGTACAGAAGAAACGATCGGGTTTAACGATGACACCACCTAATTCTTCCGGTATTCCAAGGAGCGAAACTCCAACTCGTGGATTACGTCGGCCGTCATCCACTATTGGCCTTCCTGGACCCAGATCACCTACGCCATCAGGTGGGAGAGGAGGACCACCAAGTAGTTTCGGACGAGCCACACCTACCACCAGACCTCTATCGATGCAACCTCCCCCTTCACCTGGTACCAATGAATTCGTGATCACCACCAGCAAATTCAATATGGTCGATTTAGCTGGATCAGAGCGATTGAAACGTACCGCAGCACAAGGTGATCGAATGAAAGAAGGAATATCGATCAACTCCGGTCTGTTGGCTTTGGGTAATGTAATCTCCACATTGTGTGATCCAGTCAAAGCCAGAGGTCATATACCGTATCGAGATTCCAAGTTGACCAGGATGTTACAAGACTCCATTGGTGGAAACTCTTTGACGACGATGATAGCTTGTATCTCACCTATAGAAGCCAATATTGGTGAAACCATCAACACGATCAAATACGCTTCGAGAGCTAGAAATATTAGAAATCAAGCAAAGATCAATCAAGTTGAAGCTGGTTGGGATGATGTGGAACACTTGCAAAGTACAGTGACCAAATTGAGAAAACAATTAGCGATGTTGAGTGAAGACGGAAAAATACCAACGGCTAATGGTGCTGCTGCAAGCGAAGAAAGTATCAAACAGAGTGAAAAGTTGATTCAGCGATTGGCGGAATTGCAGAGAGAACATACTGAGGTGAGCTGCTCCTTGCTCTGTCGTCTGCGAGATCGGTTGACTAATATGAATGCTCGTAGCTGTACGACCGATATCTACAGAAATGTAGTGAGAACATGAGATTATCAAGCGAATTGAGAAGTAGAGAACCATCGGATAGTGATGCTTCGAGTAAATTCAATGATATGGTAGAACCTGTTATTCTAGAGTGAGTTCCCGGAATCTTGAAGGACGTCGTCATACAGCCAATAACCTGTTTGTAGGTACGAAAAGGTGGTCTCCGCGTTGAATCAGCAACTGGATGAGCTCCGAGGCGAATTGGTGAGTTAATCACTAAGAAGCGGGAATCTTCGACGCTGACGTTGGCTCAGTCTGCGATGAGCGAATTGCAAGATGACCAGAATCGACAATTGCAAGAAGCTCGAGATCGTCAGACTCAGAGTGAAAGTTACGTATCAGAGCTGAGGACTAGGCTTGCTAAGCTCACTGAGCGTAACACCTCAAGCGAGGTGAGCTGATCGATCCGAATTGTGGGCAGTGACACAATGAGCTGACAATACGGTTAGGCATATATACATGATCTCGAGGCAAAACTCAAATCGCTAGCAGATAAAGAAGAATCACATGCCGACGTGGTAGCAGAGTTGAAGAAGGATATCGCCAAGCTACGAGAAAACAATGTGACCCTCAATCAGCATACGAGCGAGCTGGAGGTGAGATTATCGAAATCCGAAGCACACTCAAGTAACTTGACGGCTCAGGTGGAGAAGCAAGAAAGGGAAGCTGAGCGACGAGAAGCTGCTTATCGAGAATTGGAAGCCCATATCGCTCTGCTCGATACTAGCAAGGACAACAAGCTTCTTCTCGAAGAGCTTGACCAGCGAGATCAGAAGATAGCTGAGCTAGAAAGGGAATTGGAAGAGAAGGTAGCTTTCGAAGACAAAGAAAGGTCTCAGCTTCTAGACGCTGTACAGGCAGAAAGATCGATTCAATCGGAATTGCGTTCAAGACTCGCATCCATGCAGGCTTCTGCTTCCTCTGCAGCGACTACAACCGGTCCAGCTTCACCTCCACCCGAGCGAGAGGAGGACTCTACCGAATCCGTGGTCATGCCTCGTTCTCCTTTGAGAACTACCAAACAGCTAACTCCGCCTGAAAGTCCCCAAGAAGCTCCTACGCGCCCAGTACATGATGGTACGAAAGATGAGGTGGAAGAGCTGAAAAGAGCTTTGAGGGATCTATCCGAGAAATATAGTAATGCAAAATCTCGAGTAGCCGATCTGACTACACAGCTATCTGAAGCTAGATTGGTCAACGCCGAGATCGAGGATACCATCCCACCATCGCCTTCACCAGCTACAGAGGACGAAGAAGAAACACTCAGTGAAGCTGAAACCACTCTTCAGACGCCTAGGGATAGTATGCAATCGACTTCACCATCTCGAAGAAGAGGTTCGATGCCTATTCTGGCTGCTACAAAAGCTCAGGGAGGTCCGGGGCCGGGTTTTCGGGGAGGGAGGGGATACGGAGATTCAGCGCGAATGAGGTGAGTCCCTTTTCTGTCCTGTTCAGGCTCGTGTCATGCACTTTTGCGGTAGCTGACATACTCTATTACATCAGACCGCAATCGCTGTCGCAGGAGCTATCATCTGCGCAGTCATTGGGTACATCGCCAAGGACTTCATGGACGCCTATACAATCGCATAGTCGAAGCAACAGCTTGTTGCTATCTTCACCATCTCCGACACAGTCGTTACATACTTTGAAACCTTCCAGATCCAGTCAATCTCTGGAAGCGGAACTGAAGTTTGTTCATCGTGTGAGTCAGCTTTGCGTTCATGCAGTGCATCATGTTGTATCTAACTTGATGTACGTGCCTTCAGATAGTCGAAGAAAGGGATGAAGAATTGAAAGACCGTGAAGCGTATATAAAGCAACTTGAAGAGAATATCCGAACTCAAAACAAAAAGCACAATATCCCCTCCCTTGCATCCAGTGCACCCATCATCGAAACCCACAATCACGGTAATATACCGTCTACACCCATGAAAACACCCAAAATCAAAATCCCAGATACGCCACCGAGAGATATACCCTCACCTGACAGTCCGAACACCCCAAGAACACCGATCGTGAAGTTGCCAGAAACTGAGCCCGTGTTAGAGAACGGTGAAACCCCAAAGAGAGATGGATTGGCTGTGCCACCCAATGATGAAATGGAAGTGGGAGGTCTATCTCCCAAATCGGTGAAAAGGTTCAGTCAGCTCAAAGATACTCTAAGTCAACTTGAGAATGGCGGGAGCGAGAAAACCGAAGCGCAGGTAAAGATCGACGAGTTGATGAAGTGAGTAGATGCAGTGTTACCAGATGGTGTATACATGCTAATACCCATGCAACAGGGAAATGGTCGATAAAGAGGAATCTCAGAAGAAGATCATCGAACAGCAGTTCATTCAAATAGCCGATCTGCAAAAGATGAACAACAAGCTGAAAGAGGAACTAACTGAAAGAGTGAGCTTCGGAAGACCAATACCGATCTCGTACAGAGCGCAATTTGACAGAAGATCCTATGAACAGGAACTTGAAACACCTTCAACTGCTGAATATGACGAATTGCGAAGAGAGCGAGATCAATTGATAGCTGAGAAAGCACAAACTTTCCCACATGTCCCTTCTTATCCTCCCAAGACTTCCACCGTGGATCCGCTGGTGGTAGAACGGTTGAAAGCTGAACATGCTGAAGACCTTCGATCGCTCATACAAGGTCATAAAGATACCATCACTGCGCTTCAGACAGAACATGTCGCCGCACTCGAGAAACTCAAATCCACCGTCGAGAGCAACGAGAGTGCGTACCGAGCGGAAATTCAATCACTTCAATCGAGGCATGATGTGATTACAGACAATCTCAAGAGTCGACACAACGAGACGATTGAGGCCATACAAAACGAGAATAACATGATCGCTGAGGAGATGGAAAAGTCTTTATCGCAAAGTGAAGAGACACGTCGGCAATTGAAAATGAAGGCTGATCAGGCTCTATTTGAGCTTTCGAGAATCAGGGATGAACATGCCCTACAGAGGAATACCGATGCCAAATCCATATCTGAATTAACCAAATCACGTAACACGTTAGAGAAGCTGAAAGTTGATTTGGAAAATAATATCTCCGAATTGAAGAATGTTAATGGGGAATTAACCAGAAAGATCTCGGATCTGGAAGTGAAGATTAGTAGGAAATCCGTTATCCCCCCACCACAGGGACCTCCACCTACTACACCTTTACCACCCTTACCCAAGAAACACTCTATGAACAACATGAGATCAGAACTAGGCTCGCCAACATCTGTATCTGGATTTAACAGAGATGGAGGTGATTATTTCGGCGGTGCTGGAAGGCAGAGTATATCAAGTAATGGACATACATCAAGCAACGGCCATCAGATTATCGAACCTGCCTCGACTGAGGATGAAGAACAGATATCGAAATTGATCAATGAGAAAGATATAATTGCAGGCGAGAGGGAAGAGCTGATAGGTGAAAAAGAAGATTTGAAAAAGGAGATGAAAGATGTGAAGAGGAAAGTACAGGATGTTGTGAGTGTTTTGTCGATCACTGTTTGTCAAATGTCAGAATATCAGCTGATTATGTTTATATTTTGTCATTGGTTTAGGAGAATAAATTGATGGAAGAGAAAGTCAAAGTCACGAATTTGACTTTTGATCTACGTGAATCTCAAAAACAAAGTGAATTTGCCTTAATCACTCCTTCTCAGCATCAGAAAGAACATGGACTAACTCATCTATGTATCTTGTAGATACAAAACTCCGCCAACACTTGGACGAAAGTAAGAATCAAGTCAAGCAACTTACCGATACCTGCAATTTGCATATCACAGAATTGAACGCCCGTCGAGAAGAAGCCAATCGATTCTCCGAAGAAGGTCACAAGAATCGCGATTCTCTACAGGCTGCTCAGGCTCAGGTGGAGTTGTTGAAAAGACAATTGGATAAGGCTGTTGAGAAGAAAGTGAATAAAAAATTATTAGGTGTGAGTGAGATCGGGATCTGCCGCGATATGCAGATGGATGCTAATGACATATCAAATATAGTGCTTCTAACTCACAATGCTCGATTTGATTTTGGTGATTTATGTATATTTAAGGGTTTGATCATACGTCTCCTCACCTCAGGTCTTTCTTTCTTTCTCTTTCGTCTTTCTATCTTCGATTCCATGGACAATCATGTTTTGTTTATTTATATATGGAGTATATCGGATTTTCTTTTCTACCTGTTTTTCATTATATCCAATGTACAGTTGTGCTGTTTGAAAAGGACCAGGTGATGCTAAAAAGATATATGTTCTCACTTGAAGTCTCACTATATCTCACTTAATCAATATGTTAGATTATGCTTTTACAATGAGACTTTATCTCTTGTTCATTCAGGTAACACGTTCATCAAATTTGCTTATGTCTTCACCTCCCTGCGTACAACATCTTTACGTTACTCTACAACATCTAAACCTACTTCCAACTCACAATCACCGGAACCGTCCAGATCTTCGAAGATATTCGCGAATCATTCCGGCCCATCAATCACACATTTAATGACAAATTTGCCATCCTTGTCTGTACCAGCTTTAGTAATTTCGAAAGCTTCCAACGCATCTTTGAATTTGAAAGTGTGAGTCAATAGAGGTTGGAGATTTACTAGTCCTCGATTCACCAAGTCGATCGCGAGGGGACTATATAGTAGAAAAGAAATCTCAGTATACGTGTAGACATGGGTTTCGTTGATGAAATCTGGTAAATGAAAGAAAGATGGTTGGATGAGTATAGATTAAATACTCACTAATCGCCATTACCATACCTCCATCCACCTTTAATGACAATCTCATTGGTAGTTATTCTGAACATTGGGATCTGAATATCTGGTGGACCGAATCCAGTTTGGACGTATGTTCCTCTACGGGGTTCAAGTATATATTAACATATTACCATGTTAGCAAAAGGATTACATATTTCCGTTATTTAGTAAAGCACATCCAATTGAGATCAACTCGACTTACCCAGGTTTCACGGCATTTAAACCCATTTGGATACATACTTCTGCACCTGTTGCATCCACTACCAAGTCGATCGATCCTGGGCCTCTAGCTGGTATACCCAACGACAGAAGGAGATCGGCAGCGGCTCGCACAGAATATTGAGGTCTGGTTTCGTTCTCGTTCTGCTTGATCTGTCAAAGAAAAACCCACATTGAACCGAATCAAAATTAGCGATAGGGACGTCGGATGACCGATGATAATAGATAGCAGGGTCTCGCTTCTTTTACTTACGGGAATATATACATCCGTAGCTGCATACCCTTTTGCAAAATCCAGTCTCTCCTTATTGATATCCACTGCTACGATCCTGTTCGCTCCCATCCCCTTCGCTACGGCCATGGCAAGCAGTCCAACCGGTCCAGCACCGAAGATCAGAATGTTATACCCAGTCTTCATGCCGCCTTTGTTGGCTACTGCGTGAACGGCTACGGACAGAGGTTCCATCATTGCTCCGTATTCTAATGCCACAGAAGAAGGGAGTCGATAGACTAAATCTGCGGGACTGAGCATGAATCGATTGAGGATTAGCTACAATGATTGTCCTTCGCACTTTAGACTGGTATGTATATGATGAGATCCTGCATACAGTTTGTAGTATCGCTGTAATGTACCTCCCCTAGAAGGTGGGTAGGCAGCGAATACCATATGCTCGCAGATCTAATCCAGACAACTTCGATTAGTACACCAGTAGGACACTTTCATTGCAAGGTGGAGATTGAGCGCACCTGATAACATCCACCTGTGAGATCCGATTGCGAGGTATCAGTAAACACCTCAAGGTCATCTCATCTGATGGTTCACACTAGGCTTACCTCGACAATCCGTACACATCCTACAAGTGACACCCGGTTCCAAAGCGACTTTATCACCCAGCTGCAAAGCACCTTTACCCACTACGTTCTTGGCAGTATCTACATCTTTCCCGTCGGAGCCTTGGGATAGCTTCTCGGCAAGTTCGATAGCCTGCTTAGCTTGCAGGGCGACGTTGGATCCAAGTTGGACGATTATACCGGCCGATTCGTGACCTAGACACATTGGTTCTTCTAGGGCTACTAATCCCATCGCACCAGTGTTGTAGACTATCCAGAGGGTTGTGCCCATCAGCGTACGGAGATCTCAATAAAGCTTGGATACTACAGGAAGTATGGATATAACAAGATCGACCTACAGTGTACATCCGATCCACATATACCTGTCTTCTTTATTTCGATGAGTACTTCATCGGGACCAAGCTCAGGAATGGGTTGCTGTGAAGCAGCTTGTCAGCACGACATCTTCTTCAGTCTTTAGGAATGACGAATGAACATCACTTACCTCCTCGTAGCCCGTCTTCAACTTATCGTACAGAATGAAAGCTGGATTGTCCTTGGGCTTGAAATTTGCTGGATGGGGTTCACCCTGAGGAAGCACAGCGTGAGATGACATCGTGAGTAGCTTGTGGTCTGTGAAGATTGAGTGTGAGAAAACGAATCTAACTCTGATTAATGAGTCGACGACTATCGTGCTTGCAGTTGACAGTCCGGACAGGATGGACAATGCGAACAAGTCTTGAAATCCAACACAGGCAACGGGATGTTAGCACTCATTACAACCATTCGACTGACTACGTTCGGCCCGAATCCGGCGTGATGATGGAAGTATGGAAGAATCACCAAGCAACATATGCATGCAGCATCTTTTGATAACATGTGATCAGATGATCATCAGCCCTACCCCACCTCTGGGGTCTCCGCAGATACATGCACAGATGAAAAACACAAAACATTCCTTTGGGTCTCGGTTACAGTCTCGGCTTCTTACACGCAGGCATTAATGCCACTATCGGTAATATCCAGGTCTCGCTGTGAGGACACATGGTACTCGCGTGGCCTGAACCGGACTGTTCAGGGAAGTGGATCTGAAAATTCGAAATAAAACCTCGCTCTACGACTCGACGAAAAAGAATTGAAACAGAGACAGAGCACAGAGCAGATCTGGCTGATCGCTGTAGCGATACTTCGCGTGTACAAAGCACATCCTCTTCTGCTTCCTCCCCCTTCTTCTTCTACAGCACCATAAACCATATCAAAAGGACCATCAGCGTCCACCCCTCGCACATCAACATTTTCAAAAGGTCACAAACGAGCAATCCTCAGTACCTTGATCCTCACTCCACGCCTATACTTGCCGCTCAACATGCTTACCCGGCAATCCCGTTTCCTTCGAACTCTACCCACCTCTGCGCCTTCTGCCTCCAGATTGGCCGCTGCTCCAGCTGTCACCCAGAGGAGGTACAAGTCGACCGATCGATCATCGCGAATCCACACTTCCTCCACTCAGAATGCTCCTAGAGAGGTAGCGCCAAGAGATAAAGGAATATCGCTCGAGGCTAAAGACAGAGTAAGAGCACATATCAGAACCCTCCAATCAAGTGCTATCACCGGTGCTTCACCTGCCGTACGACCTGCTCCAGCCCAGCATTTCCAGACCCCTTCTCCTGCTCAGACTATCCCCAAGAACACCCCTACCTACGAAAGCGAGACTGGTACGCAGATCAAGAATGGACTTGATTACTCGTGAGTGTCGTCGATCATTACAAGTATCTGGCAACGACATTGACGACCATATGACTGATAATTCTTTTGTCATAGCTTCGTCGGTCTGTCCGGTGGTCAGATCTTCCACGAGATGATGCTTCGACACGATGTCAAGCAAGTCTTCGGTTACCCCGGTGGAGCCATCTTACCCGTATTTGACGCCATTTATAACTCACCTCATTTCGAATTCGTCTTGCCTCGACACGAACAAGGTGCTGGGCACATGGCAGAGGGATACGCCAGAGTGTCTGGTAAACCCGGTGTTGTCCTTGTCACTTCCGGTCCAGGAGCTACCAACGTCATTACACCCATGCAAGACGCCTTATCAGATGGTGTACCAATGGTTGTCTTCTGTGGTCAAGTGGCTACCAACCTGATCGGATCAGATTCGTTCCAAGAAGCAGACATGGTCGGAATCTCTCGAAGTTGTACAAAATGGAATGTAATGGTTAAAGATATCGCCGAATTACCTCGGAGAATAAACGAAGCTTTCAAGATCGCTACTACCGGTCGACCAGGTCCAGTCTTAGTTGATCTACCAAAGGACGTTACAGCTGCCATCCTACGAACTCCTGTCCCAGCCAAATCTGCTCAACCAGGTTCATCCCCTTACCTCCCTTCTAGCCCCCTCAATCCTACCAATTCTTCCGCTCCTATCCCCGGAGAACCATCCCTGATCGCCGCTGCAGCCAAGATGATCAACATGGCCAAGAGACCAATCGTCTACGCAGGTAATGGTGTACTCGCCTCTGCAGAAGGTCCAAAATTACTCAAACAACTTTCTGATCTCGGTAGTATACCTGTAACCACCACTCTACAAGGTTTAGGTGCTTATGATGAGCGAGATGAGAAATCGCTGCACATGCTCGGTATGCACGGTTCGGCTTATGCGAACTTTGCCATGCAAGAGGCAGACGTCATCATTGCTTTGGGTGCTAGATTCGATGACCGAGTAACTGGAAAGGTAGACAGTGAGTAATCTTCCGTTTTCTCAGCTAAATCGTCCTTGTGTTGCACAATCGGACCACACAGCTGATTTCGATTGCACTATGTTTAGCCTTCGCTCCTGCCGCCAAAGCGGCTGCTCAAGAAGGTACAGGAGGTATCATCCACTTCGAGATCCAACCTAAAAACATCAACAAGATCGTCGAAGCTCAGATCCCAGTTCTCGGTGATGTCGTTGCATCTCTAGGTCAGCTCTTACCCCAGATCGAAGCTGTTGATCGATCAGCTTGGATAGCAAGATGCAAAGCCAACAAAGAGAGATACCCATTCACTTTCACCCCTTCGGCCGAAGGTCAGAAATTGAAACCTCAAGAAGTCGTACAGGAGTTGAATAAACAATCCGAAATTATTGGAAGTGAGTGTAATGGCTTTCATAATTTTCTGCTGCAACGATTCTGATGTTCTTTTCTGTGATTGTAGAGGAGAAAGTCATTGTTACTACCGGTGTAGGTCAACATCAAATGTGGGCTTGTCAATATTATAGATGGACCGAACCACGATCATGGGTCTCTTCTGGTGGTCTCGGTACGATGGGATTCGGTCTACCTTCTGCTATTGGTGCCAAGGTTGCTGCTCCCGAGAAGGTCGTCGTTGATATCGATGGTGATGCTTCGTTCTCCATGACTGCTATGGAGTTGGCTACTGCAAGTCAATACAACATTGGTGTCAAAATTTTGCTATTTAACAATGAGTTCCAAGGTATGGTAGAGCAATGGCAAGGTGGGTTTGCGCTTTCAAATACAAATCCAGCGATTTTATGCTCTGTAGCTGATAGTTTGGTTGTTTCTGTTAACAGACCTATTCTACGAGAATCGATACTCCCACACTCGAATGACCAATCCCAATTTCGTAAAACTATCCGAATCGATGGGTGCAAAAGCTCTGAGATGTACCAACCTGAAAGATCTACCTGCTATGATGAAGGAGTTCTTGGAATATGACGGTACGAGACCTATTGTCATGGAATGTATCGTCTCTTCGGAACATGTTTATCCTATGGTCCCTGCTGGAAAGGCCTTACATGAACAGATTGTGAGTTGTCGCTTCGCTTTGGATCGACGTAGCTTCGTAGGAATGAGCATTCACTGATTGTTATTTGCTTTACTTTTTCGCTAGCTCCACCCTCTCCTCAGGACAAAATCAAATTAAACGGACGAGATAAGAGGTTAATGTGTGATTGACGAGACTACGGTGTTGGTTGAGTTTGGGTAGGAAGTATATACTTGCTTGCCTTTTTTTGTATCTGGGTGTATATATGCATTCTTATTATATTGTCTATCGATAAAGATGCCTTTGCAATGCGTCATCTCAGACGATGCATAAGTTGACTGACATTAGATACGTTATTCGTTATGTCGTTAAATTAAAGACTAACAGATCCTACAAACCTTTAATTTAGTGTACAGCACAGAAAGATCCGATAACTAAGCTCAGTAAATATACGTAGGGTTAAAATAACAAAGCACAACTCCATCAGAGTGGTCTCATCTAATCTAATTTCTTGATATCCTCAATCACATCATCCAATCTTTCCAGATCCTCATCCACTCCTAAACCCAAGTCCTTGAACGTCTTTCTCAAAATCTCCAAACATTGTACAATTTCACCCGATCTTATTCTTCTATTTCCTTTCTCCAGGGATTTTTTAAAAACTACACCAGTATGATTATCTATATAATTGTTGATAGTCTTGACGGCACCTATCGATCGGATGAGAGATATTCTAATTTCCGAAGAAGGAGGTTCACCCTGGTGTTGAAGGGTGGTATCTAAAGTACTTAATGTATCTACTAATGTCGGTAGGATCTGCTGAGTTTCGAGAGGCTCGTCGGTAGGACGAGGTGGGTTAGGACGTTGTCGGAGGAGGGTTATGGCGAATGGGCGGAGGGAAAGTTGGAGTGACGTGAGTATGATTCTGGATGGTCCGTTGAAAGTCGATGTCGATCCTGGTGTACGGTTGGCTGGTGCCGGTGTCGATGTTGATGTCGAACATGATGTTGGACTGGAGGGTCTTGAGGTCGGTCGTTTAGTCGGAGATACTGAAGAACGTGAATTCATCGATATCGATTTCGAGCTGGATTTGGAACTTGAGGAATGTCGATCCATCGGTATGGAATTTGGCGAAGTCGGTTGTCGATTCTGCTGAAATGGCGAGGGCGAGGGGGCTTGAGTTGGTGTCGGCAAGGGGAGATGGGAGTTGGGATTCCATATGGATGGTATCGGAGTAGTCGATAAGGATAGGGATGCTGGTTGATATGATGAAAGTGGAGGAGAGGAAGTAGGTTGAGGGAGTAGGTAAGGATAACGCCGTGATTCTTCTTCAGGTGTGGTACCATCCAACCGATGATCAGAGATATTATCATGCTATATACCAGAACATTTTCTCAATCAGCATGACATTAACGGTTGTTTGTATGGGTAAACCGCTGTTCTCACCAAATCATGATCCATATCCATGTCCATATCCATATCATCGTCAAATACTCTTACTCCATCCCCATTTTGTTGTTCATAAGAGGGTTCATCGTATATACTCAGACGATTGACTTCGTTCCATAATGATTCTGGGAAAATCTCATCTATCGATTTGAAGAATTTGGTTAGAGTCATATTTTGTGCTCCTAGCGTTGCTACATCATTTGATTCTGCCTATGAACAAAAATTATACGTCAACTCGACTTCTTTTATCTCTGCATTTCCACCTTAATTCCAGAATACTTACCTTCACACTTAGGTTCTTGTCGTTAGTCCACAGTGTAACTTTCGCACCGTGATTCGCGAAATGAAGACAACAATCTAGTATCTGGTCATCATTCTGGCCATGATCCTATCGAGTAAAATCCAATCCAATCAGCCAAATGCAAGGAAGGAGACTTCTCGAGCATGAATTCACACACCTTGATCTTAGTATCCCACTGTTCTTTCAGACTTTGACATCTCAAAGCTCCTATACCCGTCATACGTCTAGTTCGATGTACCTCCAATAGCCAGGTATTGGCAGCTTGGACGATTCGACCAAGTGTTATAGGTGAGTTGGGCTCGGGAGGTGCCCGAGAGGTTTTGAGGGTATCTAATTCTGTATTTTGGGCAGATTACATGTCAGCTACATGGTATTCGCGGAGTTCGTCTGGGCAGAGAGGCTCATGAGTGGTGATCGGACATACCATGTATCACAACGGATGGTAATAAGAATATAACCGGACTCGGTCTGAGCCCTAGGAGAAGAGTGTGTATAGTCCGTATCAGATTCAGATGACATATGAAGACGTTGGTGTCGACCGCAAGGTAATGAACCGGTATGTTGGACTAAACAGCAACGAAGGTTCAGCTACAAAGCTCAATTCACATGGTCACTTGAAGCATTCCGATGTCACATTCATGTTGCCGGAGATTCACACTCACAGCATGCTCAGGCTCCCATATCATCTCTTCCTCATGTCGAATTATCATATCGTCTTGATTGCTCATATCAACGATATCTTACTCATGAATATGAATATTGAGAAAGGACGATCTCGACATGCCGGGACTCCAGTCAAAGATTCTCATTCGGTTTCCCTTTTCTCTTCGGTTTTCAGTTCATACAGCAAATTCAAGAAAGCACAATCAGTCAAGTCGAACAAAAATCAACGGGATGATATGAAACGACATGATATTGTTGTAAAATCCAAAACATCAAAGATGCTCGCTCGGACCTGATTTATGTGTTAGATTCCGACGGAAATAATGGAAGATCCTAACGTCGATTTTTCGCGGGTGGCACTTGCAGAACTCCATGTGGCACACCACACAAGAACCTCTTTCAAAGCCTTTCTAGGCCAAAATCGCCCTTCCTTCACTTCCAAAAAGGATTTTCGGACTCGGTCAGGTACTGTGGATTGATCAAAAACAAAAAGAAATTAAGCTTCGACGTTGGCATGATTCGAACATGCGAGCCTGACGGCACGGGTTTCCAGACGTTTCGAGTTCTAGACCCGCCGAATAACCACTATCGCACAACGCCTGTTGTGATGAAAGCGAAAGCTTTGCTCAAGTATCAGCACTAAGATCTGTTGAGCCCATGGGAATCGTGTTCGAGCTTTGGTGTTATCGACGAGATTGTTGATCTCTACGTATCACCTTGAGAAACGAGCTGAGATGAGACCGTCTGAGCGTGATAGACTGACTTAACAATACCGGATACCCTGCTACTATACATCAGTGCTTGCTTGGAATTATGGTAAGAAGTCCGTGTATCATTGATATTGAGCGATAGGGCGTGTTGGACGATTGAGAAACAGTCATGAATTGCTCGTTGCATGTAAGCCCTGCATTGTTCATCTCATCATTCACATCGATACAGTTCATCGTTCTACTTTTTGGATTGCGTCTAACATGTATAGATTGAAGAAACCAGACGGATCTGTACAATGTTTCATGTGTCGAGTTTACAGTATACTACAATCATCTGAATCAATGTTACAGCTGTTGTACAGAAGATGGTTTAGCGTGTTAAGCGATCTAAGACTCCACACAGTATGAGCGAAACATCCATCTTAATCTGAGAAAGTATCTCACCTCCGCAAACCTCACAAGGAGGTTCATCCTCTTCTTCCTCATCAGTTTCCGTATAACTCAAAACATCCATTAAGGCTCTTGCCCTCTCCTTCAAGCTCAGTGTCTTCTCTTTCTCCTGCCCAAATCCATTCTGATCTCCGGTATCTGGTTCATCCATACTACCCGATCTTTCGAGCTCGCACTTTCTCAGTGTCTCTGCCTACCATTCATCCTTCGGTAACTCATCAATCAGCGGTCCGACCTCTTCCAACGACTCTTTGATCATTTCGCTCGTTTCCACTTTAGTCCCATCTCCACTGACTATCCTCCACCTACCACATTTCCCATCTCTAAGGCTTTCGCTAGCTTTGATAATTGTATACGCACAGACTTTCAATACCCTATCCCTCAGTTGATTTTCGGGTAGGGCAAGTGACATCCTAACTGACCATCTGCCAGCAGGAGGTAAGAAACCCTTATTCGCTCCGTGAATCGTTACACTTTCCAATCTATCTTTGTTCAGCGAATCAATGATTTCTTGTACGTTGTAATCGTCATGTAACCATTTGATACAAATATCTTTAGGTTGTTGACAGACTAACGTGATGAATTCTCCCCTGAAATCAATCCTGATAGGTCTCCTGTATGTACCACGAAAACAGATCGACTCTACGTTGGGTAATAGCGAGAGACCTTGTAGGAAGCTTCGAACGTGGGTAGAGCTGTATATCGTATCGAGGGATAGATCCTCTTTTGAGATGATAGTGATATGTCGAACCAAGGTGAGCAGATATCGAGATCGCATAACGTCACTCAGCTTGATTAATGATTTACCTTGATTGATACCGATTGTAGGTATGGGTTCTGTATATTCAGACGATTGATAATGACTCGAAAGCACAAATCGACCATCTGCTGGGTTGACTTGAATAAATTGTCGGAAGAGCCGGACGAAGCAGAGTGGAGAGAGGTGTATGTTGCGATGGAGATAGGGCGCGGCGAGATGATATAGGGTACTGGATAGTTGCTGGACTTTACATAATGCTTTGTAGTGTCCTTGGAGCTCGAGAATTGAGAGAATGTATCGGTTAATCTCAACAGGGATGATATCGCCCTTGGAAGTAGCGAAAAGGAGAGAGTGGTTTGATTGTGGAATTTGAGGCGGATCGAGCCTGGTCATGGCGGGGTGAGAAGCTTCGATATGTGTTGGCTATGACCAGCTTATATGGATGTGCATGAGCGAGAGACAAGTGACGATGTGTACCATCTGAGCGACACGCTTGGTGTCAGGATGTCAAGTACGTACTCGTGGGATCTGTCCGAGCACACGCTGGGGAACAAGGTTATTCGAGTAAGACTACGAGCAGTGCTCGAAGGTGGAGGTTATATCCCGTTCCATCGACCTGAAACACCACTGTACATGCGTTACGTTAGTGGAGTATCCTCTTTAGGCTTATCTGAAACCCCATACTCGACGGTCAACATGGCAAATACACCGACGGATAGAGGCGTGTTTTGTGCGTGCGTGTGTGCACGGTCATCAGTATGAATGCTTTTTGACCTCACAGGTCATGATGTGTACACTCCGTATGGAGACTTGCAGCCTTGAAATTACGACGACAGCAATCCTCGCGATTAGTCACTTCGATGACCATTTCTACTGCTTTCTGCACATTTTCGGCGACGGAACTGGCATATAACGAAGTAACAATTTCTGACATATCAACATGCTCGTACCCAGCTTCGCTGCCCCCTCATTTACTGCTCAATACGGTCAGCATCTTCCCCCTGAGATCACTTCAAGCATCATCTTTACCCTCTACCACGACAAGGCTTTCGGAGCCCTAGCAAAGCTTCAAAGAACATGCAAGGCATTCTACGGTATCTTCACGCCGCTCATATATCGCCATATACACCTGGACCGACAAACCCTCCATGGTCTCATGTGTCAATTTTTGGTGAAAGACGCGGACAGTGAAGAATGGTGGGTTCCTCAAGATTGGTACAAAAAAGAGAACATGGCTCCCACTGTTGATCCTTTGGATCTGGATATGATGGATGTACCATTCCAAGTCAGGATGAGATCTTTACTAGCCTTGGTGGAAAGTATCACAGTTCCACATTCTGTCAACAGCATTACACAAGATCCGTTCACCAACAAGATTCATGCAATAGCGAGTAGCGTCTGGTCATCAACGAATCAAAGACTGTTTCCTAACCTCAAATACCTATGCCTGCAGGGGACCCCCTTCCAACCAATTGCTGTTGGGCCTGTATCGATCTTCTTAGGATCGGCCAGTGAGCCCACACACCTCTGCTTACATTATCCTGAGGCATGTACCAATATTCCCAGCTTGTTGTGCCAGAAGGATAACACTGTCACCAACTTGACGATACACAACTCTTGCGGTGTGGAATTACCCATTCTTTCTCAAGTAGATTTAACGATGATATACATGTCCATAACATGTGATCCTTCTTGCGAAAAATCCCGAGATCGGAATGGACTATGTTCAGGGCATTCGGCTGAATACAAAGCTCGACAATTATTCTCTGCGGGTATCAAGCAAGCTACATTGAGTAATAGGGATGCCAAAACATGGAAGATAGGTATGGTGGCTGAAACCCCTTCCAAGGCTGCAGAGGAGCTACAGAAGATCCGAATGGAATTCAAAAGACTAGTAGTCGAGTCTTGCGGGAACCTGGACGCAGTAAGCAGCAGGAACAAAGATGTGGAACTGAAGAAGGGAACACGTGCCTACATTCGACAATGCGCCAAGCAATTTGTCGATAACCTCAGGTGGTTGACTCCAGATGAGTTGAAGCATGAACCTGATTGTGAGATCTGCGGAGGTGAGTGGAATCATATCATGTATCAGTCGGTTGCCGGTGAGTTGCTGAGATTCAGCAGAGTCTTTTGTATTGACGCTTCGGTCAAGCTACGCTCAACGATGCACACAGACCTCATCCCTCAGGGAAATCTGTGTAACAGGTCCCTCCGTTCACCATTGCCTGAATTCACATCACCAATCACCAATCACGCTGCAACATCTTTGATTCACTCTTCAATCATGTATACAACGAACAATATGGTGTGCATTCGATACATTCTCCTCTATACCACCTCGTAATCATCACCATGCGGATCCCTATCGATATCTTTCACCACATCTGCTCGATCCTACAAACCGACAACTCTATGACAGCACTTATCAATCTCCAATCATGTTCCAAACAATCCTATCGTATCGTTACTCACTATCTCTACCAGAACTTCCATCTGACCGCTCGCGCTCTTCATCACTTTGTTCGACAGATATTCGATACTTCACTCGGTCTACAACCACCACTTCTGCCGAAGGATTACAATCATTCCGATTATATGGGCTCTCTCATCGATCTTGATACCTGTAGAGTACCTACTCAAGATGTATCTCCTTCAAGGTGGATCAGAAGTCTGTTCACTCATATCAAGCGAATTTCCCTTACTTTCGATAAAGGCCAAATCGATCCGGTCGTACACCATTGTTTATCGCATTTGACAAGTTTCGCTCGAAGCGTTCATCTCCACACGAATGACTTCCTGTTCCCCAATCTTACTTCAGTATCTCTCTCCCCGGCAAGTCCAAATGGTACAATCCCTGTATATCCGTTATCGTTATTCCTCCGCGAAGCTTGTCAGCCATCTCATCTGCATATTGAACGACCTCATCGTGATCCTGGTTTAGGCCATTTCGTCCTGTTGATTAAAGGAAGCGTACAATCTGCCAAATTACTAGATGTGAATATACACTACTTACCATCAGCAGGATCGGTTAGGTTGAAAATCCGGTACCTCAAAGCGAAATGTGGTAATATGTGTTCTTCGCCAGATCATCAATTTCAAGTTGGATTTCCGTTCACTTGTAGATTCGCTACGTACCTACAAAGAGGGAAAAAATTGTTCAATGCCTGTATATCCTCTAAGGTGGGGTTAGACGATTGGAAAGAATGGAATATCGTACACGGTGATGAGGGAGAGTGTGAAGAGGGTATAAGCAGGATGGTCGATCACTTGAAACACCTCGTGGAAGAGATATCGGATTGGGTGTACGAGGGGTTTAATGATGATGATGATATCTATTGGGAGGGCGTGAGTGATGATGAGAGGGAGGAGTTTCTCAAAAGAGGAAGGAAGTTCGTGGAAACTTTGAAAGTCATCAATGAGAACCGGTAAAGGGTAGATTGCGTGTGCATATTAGCTCGAATGAATGTAGGGCATTGGTTAGATCGGGTGGAGATGTACTCAAACGTATGGATTGTATACAATCAAGCTAGATTCTAGAGATGAATCTACCCGTATCCCACCTTACAGTACTAACAAACCTGCATCAGAGAAACGTAGTAATCTCATATTGTAATCTCATTCATACTGAACTTCAGGCAATTCCGAATACTGCCTTCTCCTCAGGAATCTCCTCACATCAAGCGATGTTCTTCCTGGCCCTTCTTCTTGCCGGCCGCACCAACCTCGATGGTCATACTAAGAAGTATCGGCTCAGTCATATCCCTGCTTCACCCCACCGAGTTGACCGGAAAGAAGGTCAACCAACTCATAACGTGGATCCTTTGATCGAAGCCCTACTCCAAGCAACGTACATATGCAACCTCACTTGCAGCGGAGACCAACCTCCCGATCACCACCTAGAACAGCTCGTCTCCAGCTCTGGATGCGATCGATGGCATGCTTCTCACAATTGCCCTGATGAGCGTACTGCGTTGTGTTCGTGGCATGAAGCTGTTCATCGCGAGTATATCCAAAATCTGTATAAATTACAGTATAAATGCCACTATTGTACAGTTGATAACTCTTACAGTACTGTACATGGGCCTCGAAAACCCATCTTTTGTGGTCCTTCGAATGAGGAGTTGAGAAGGCACATCGCAATATATCGGTATAATATCGGGTGTAACCGTATCTATACTCATGCTAAACCCATCGTTCTAAGCAAGAAGAATCCCTGCCGAGATCCGATGCGATGCGATGTACGATACTCATAGGTGATGTACTTGACTTGGCTCGATATTCCGAATAATCTTCCAAGAGATATTCGTCTTCATCATGATTAGAAGACATCAGTTGCTTCTGGCCGTAGGTCCGTAAGGAGAAGGTCCACTTACATCGGATATCGGGATAAGAGATTAGATGAGATGCGATGTGAGTTGGTATGTTGTATAAAAGATATAAATACCCCTTCTCCTTGTCTTCGAGATATACTTGCAGTCTCACTTTCACTCATACACTATTTCATTTTCACTTGACATTCACTCACTGATAACCTCACTCAACGTATAAATAATCATTCACATGATGTTGACCAAATCGTTGTTACTTATCGTACTTACATTCCTCGGTATCGTTACCTGTTTACCTGTAAACGATGACTCAACTGGCGTGGTAGGTCCAGATGGGAAAAGATGTTTAGGACAGTAAGTTCAATTAAATCTTCATATCAAAGTATCCTTTACATTCGCTTTTATCTTCAGCGTGTGATGAGTTCTTCAATGAATAAACACTAATATACATATTACTCGTATTGTATTAGATGTTATCCAGGTAAAAGGGACGAGACCGAACCAGCCATTGCTCAAACTTTCGTAGCGTCTGAGATTGGTCCAGATGGTAAGAGATGTCTGGGACAGTGAGTACACTGTACATTCTCATCCTACACGGCTTGATTTGACCAATTTCCCTGGGTTGAATTTAGATGTTATCCTGGTAAGAGGGAAGTGCCACCTGTTGTGCCAGCTGGCGAGATCGGACCGGATGGTAAAAGATGTTTGGGACAGTGAGTCTTCAAAAACACCACATCCGGACTTTTTTTTACTCTGATAGGTTTCGAAACTTGAGAGGTTGATCGGATATTGGTGCAGATGTCAGTCCACTAAGAGGGAGGAGAAAAGATGTATCGGGCAACAGTAAGGTCATTGGGGATCCAATCGAATCCCCACTCATCATCCTGTCAATCAAGCTTGTTACAGTAGACTTGCACTGATGATCTGTTATCTTGATATTGTAGATGTTCTCCCATGAAACGAGTGGAAGAAGAAAGAAGATGTGTTGGACAGTAAGTGCAATAAAATATAATGAAATACAAGCTTAATGATCGTATTTTTCTGATTGTTTATATAATAGATGTGCTCCACCAAAGAGGGACGACGAACCCATCCTCCCCAAGAGATGTATTGGTCAACAGTAGGTCCATCCTGAGTACTTCATGGCCTCATTATTACGAGCTGATCAGTTGGGTCGATCATCTTTTTCGGACAGATGCTCCCCCTTTTGATTTAGTGTCGGACAATCAGCAACCGATTTCGCCGATACGCCAATACGCCAAATACGCCAACTTTTTCTATGTTTGATTTCGATGTATCGAAGAATGATATCGATTCTGTTCAGGAGAAATGAAGTTTCGGATTTATTTTTGTCTGTAGATATTTTGTCTTTTTCACACGAAGATTCCATCCGAGTCAAACAATCTATAATCCCATCTTGATGTATATCAACTTACATCCTCCTCATGTAGTCCATGTGAATATGATGCATCGAGCAATGTATGATGTGTGATGTAAAATGAATATGAGTTGTGATGGTTTTGATGATTAGTGTATCTAAAGTTGATATTCAATTTCCCTCTAATTTGTCTATACCAATCTCGTTTCCTGTACTTCCGATCTGCCCTCTCTGCTAAACGACGACGATGACGATGATGACGATGTCGTTGAGGTCGAAGTAGAAGCCAATAACCCCACAGGCGGTATCTTCTCCCTAACTTCTTTCAGGGTTTCTTCCAATTTCTCAATCTCCTCTGTATAATTCCTGACTCGCGAATTGGTATGTTCGTCGATAAACTCGCGGAATTTATGTACGAGTTCAGGCCCTTCTCTTATTAAAGCCTATGTCATCATCATCGAAGTCATGGAGGTCACATCAGCTAACTTGTATACATGGCACATAGACATAGCTTGTATGCTTAATGTGAGAAAGAACGAGATAAGGATATACCATACTCACAATGACAACTTCGACTGTGATAAGGAGGATAATGATGATTTCCATTCTGTGTCCTGATGACTATACGATGGTGATTTGGAATCAGCTTATCGACCTTCAACGTAACTCAGATCAGCTGACTTACTTCAGTCAATAAAGCACGCAGGGTACTCTGTACTTCTTGAGCATAATCTAACTTCTTGTTAAAGGCATCTATACGTTCTTTGATCTCGAATTCTGATGCTATCGAATCGAAGTATGCTAAATCACCGGAAACAGCGAAGAGGCAACATAAGCTAAGACGTCCATGACCTAAAAGGGGACGGTGAGAAGAAGCTTACACTCTAATTCAGGTTCACTCCAGTAAAACTGCACGATCAACATGTCAGCTATATCTCCTTAGTGTAAGATGTGTAACACAGGAACGATAGCTCACCTCTGGCGTATCGTCTAATCCTCCTCCACTCGTATTGACATTCATCCTAAGCGTCATCAGTTCACCCATCTTCCTGATCACCTCTTTCCTGTCTAGAGGCTGACGACCCGTCTTCTGTAATGCTCGAGGTAAGATCGAGACTGCTGCTATGTGATTATCCAGTCGATCTTCCAGTACGGATAGAGCCGATGAACGTGATAATGAGAGCGATAAGGTGTATCTAGCCAGTAATGACGCTAGTGAGGGGGAAGGTGAAAATGTCGATAGGGATGGAGGTCGACCGAGGAGGATCAGATTTCCCAGGATGTGCGTTTTGCTACATCACGACAAAATCTATGTTAGCAGGATGTGCATGACAAATGACAAAAGAACAAGAATGGTCATCGTGTCTCCAATCAGATATGATATTCTGATGTCGCTATTTTCCATGACAAGCTGAAGGATTATCAATTCAGGTTTGATAGCTCACGCAGTAGGATCGACCACGAAATCCACTTCCTCCACCTCATATTCATTCGCATCATATTTACCCACTTCGACCTTCCAACCTTTCTTCCTTATTATCTCCCTTAAGAAAGATCTACCTTCTTCTTCGGTCAAACCCCAAGTTACGAAACTTCCATTGTTAAATATCCAAATTTCTCCTTTTTCTCCATACCCAAAACCCATCTCCCCTCTTTTGCCGTTGGTTGTATCTCTTGATAGATAATCATCATGATGATTATCTTCATTTTCTACCCATTCGACTTCTGGGCTTTTATTCAAGTTGATCGGTGACAACGGTGTAGTACTTTGACGGATTATTTTCTCTAAGCCTGATCTCCCTTTCCAAGGAGATATAACGAATGCTCTGTCCCTATCACCTTCTGGAACTTCATCCCATCTTATTCCCATTGATCGTAACACCCCACTTAGTGTCATAAGATCATATCGCTCTGCAGTGGTATGTGCTATACACTGTAAGACCGGTCCACGAGTATTGGAAGCGGCATTTCGTAAAGGTTGAGAAGCTGCCTCCAATCGTCTTTTAGGAGGTTTATGCGATAATGGCAATTTGGGATTAGCGCTCTTGTTACCGTTGTTGCTGTTGATATTCTGACGAGAGCCAGGAATAGATGATGAAGCGTATCGAGCGGTCCTGATAACATTGAGAGGTAGATTGAGTAAAGGTAGAGCACGACGAGCGGGTAGTAGGGGACGTTGGCATTCTGCACATATGGGTCGGAGGCTTGAGGGACCAGGTTGGTGAATAAGCGTTCGGAGAGAACGTGGTAACATGGCACGAAGAATCGATCTGATCGCAAGGTAGTGTCTGGGTGGTAGTGGAGAGGTCCTTCTGCTATTCGCTGATTCTGTTGACTCGTATTGATGAGTATTGAGCTGATATATTGATGCAGAAATAGATGAAAGATGATGAAGACTGAGTGAGATTCACAAATGACATTCCTACCGAACTACGAGGTTAATCTTCAAATTCAGTGATGGAACATTGATTCGCTTAACCCGACGGAAGGAAATGCTGATATCAAGAACATGTGGACCATGACGTGGACATGTTATAGATCTCAACTACCACCGGTTATCTCACTCAGCCGACCCACTCTCTCTCTCTGTGACTCTGTGTGTTATTCCATCTCACCTGGTTTCCTCCCTCAAGCTCTTCTCTCATGGCTATACCACACCAAGTCGAAACAGATCGACTCTCACATCGAGACATACCACCAGTCAATCACGCTGCCGACATGTCAAACCTCGCTGCTCAAGTGATACTGCACCCCAAGCTCAGCCAGAGTCTAGCTGTCTTAGCTACTACCGTCGGTCGAGATAAGGTATGTTTCATTCTCAGCCCAATCGCGTCCTCGACGACCCCACGCTAATCCATCCCCTTTTTTTGTTTCTTTTGGTCATAGGCCTATCGACTGATTCAGTACCTATCGAGACTCATAGCATGGTCATTACTCCGTAGGGGCAATGTCGAAGCTGCAGCAAGATGGGAGGGGTTGAAGAATGGTCTGGCAACTGGTAGGAAGGGTGAGTCATTTAAGCCGGTTTGACAGCGAATATCACCATCTCCAAAGAAATGTTATACTGATATTGGTGACTCGCCTGATAGTAATGAGATTATTCAGACCGGCGGAATTCCTACAATCAGCTATGAACCTCGCCCAAAAACCCATGTAGGTTTTTCTCAGGATCCGTCGACTTAAGGCGATCAACTGATGGAATGTTATTGTAGTACCAATCTTAGAGGACCTGCTCAGATTGCTCAACTCGCTCAAATAGGCCGACAAGTAGGATACGCAGGGTTCTTTACGAATGATATGATAGTTTGGTTGGGTCAAGTCAGGTTCTTCAAACTTGATAAAGTGTGAGTTGTTAACTTCACTAATAGTTCCATGGAATGGGGAGGTATGCGTAGAACCCGGTTAAAGTATCGAGCACCTGATGAAACGTATCTTCAAGAGGACCAATTGAATACTGACATCTTATTTTCCAATCTTCAGCCAACTAGAAAGATTCCAAAGATTGACCTTCAAATTCTGGTTATCCGGTATCATCTTTTCGTTAATCTCCTCATCCGCATCAATCGTCAAACTGCGAGGTGACTCTAGGCGATTCGCATTGAGCGCTGAGATCTCAAGGAGGGAATCTAGCGAGAAAGGACCTGACGAGAGGACGAGAGAGGAGAGTGAGAGGAGGGAAAGAGGTAGAGCATTATTGGCGTACGTACAGCTGATCCACAAGTGTTGTAGATCTGTGGAGCTTTAAGCTGACAATACGATATGCCCGTTCGTGCGATTCATATAACAGACAAAGACAGACTCTTTTGTCTCAACTTATCAGCGACTCATGTGATATTTGGATACCTGCCACTGGACTGGGATATACCAATGTCAATGATGGTGTACTAGGCGCTTTGGGGTGAGTCAGCTTGCAGGGTAATATTGGACCAGGATGAATAGCTGATCGAAAATCATCCACGTGATATAGTACGATCACCTCTTATATGTCTCTGCAGACTCAATGGAGGAAACATGCTGCTGCGGGATTGAGGAAGAGCATCTAATGAGAGAAGGGATTATTTCGGTTGATGATCAGTTCCATCTGTGAAACTGGGGAATGATCATTACTACTGGTGTTGCTTGAGTTGTCGAGTTGTGTAGTACTTCATATTGTATATGCAACAGATATATGTTGAATTTTGCTACTGCACGACTTGCACTTCACCTCGGTTTATAGGGACGTATTTGAACTCTGCGTGTTGTGATTTGCATGGATGTATGTGGTTTGCAGTGAAATCAGTAATAGGACAAAGCAATGCCACTACTCCCAACAGCTGGATGTCATCCTCACGAGATCTCTTCGGACGTCACTCATTGATGTTGCTCTTGACCATGAATCACTTCATCAATTCAATTAACATCATACATATCGCAAACCGTTAGCAATCTATCCTTCTGGACCGAGGACAGGTCTCCTCCCTTTTCTCATAAAAGCAAGTGCAGAGGATCCACCACCACGATCTTCCATCTCGTTTCCGAGACCTTCCTTCCATAACTTGTCTAAAGAAATTCCCATTTATCCCGTCCATTTCCCACGACCTAGATATTCTTTCAACCTTCATAAAATCACTATAATAAGCAAACAAGATGCTAGGTCTAGGTAGAGTAGGCCACTGGATGTTCGACTTGATTGCTATATCAACGATTATAGCTGGTGTAAAGAAGAATACAGGGTATGGGTAAGTACGATTTTGATGTCTGACTGTAAAAACATATCTATCTTTTGGCATCCATATAAATGAACAGAGCTGACCTGGATCACTTTGTTCATTTTATATCTCTTCGTACAAATGTACAAATGATCATCCGACCCATTCCCTGCCATGCCTCGCCTCGCTTTCATTTCGGACGATCCCACAGCTTCCACCTGGGCATGATTCAGGATACAGCTATCCGTTCCTTCCTCGACCAGTATTTCCAACTGGGTGAAACTGTATTTGGGATCATTAGTGGTTATGTGGTGAATTCGAGGTATTTCAAAAGACAGGTTGAGTAGTTGGGATGACAAAGAGGTTACGGATAGGAGGGTTTGGCAGGCGATTGGGAATTGCTAAAATGGTAGAACGGTAGATACGGCGATGGTCCTGGTTGAACAGGGCTGTAGGATGATAGGGGATCCTTGGCATAGGATAAGGCTGGGCTCGATTCAGGATGGTTGGTTTCTTTGTATATATTGATGTCCTACAGACTTGCTTGCTTCGTTGTATGTAACTGTAAACTTCATATCCCTTCATACATCGAGGGATTCTTATTCCCTTTTCTTGCTTTATCCTCAATGCACATCGGATATTCGACCTTCGGATCAGTGAAACTTCCAAATACATCTTTCATTTGAGCAAGATCAGATACTATAAGATGGGATACATGTCATATATCAAATTGATAATATCTCGGACCTTCATGTGATAACTGATACAAGTATAAAACACCCATATAAATCACTCATCACGTTTATTTTGTGATTCCTTCATTAAGTATGCAATCCAAACTCTCTACCAAACTCTCTCCAATCTTCATCCCCTCTCCTACTTCTCCTTTCCCTCCCCACATCCATCTCAGTTTCTTCCCCTTCATCCTCGACCTCCGCTTGATTCCCATTCCCTGCTCTCTCAGTTCCACTTCCACCTGCGGACAAAGCTATACCCGTCCCTGTAGCTGAACCTCTCCTACTACCACTTCCTCTCCTTCTCAGATTCCTTTCCGATCCACTACTTCCGCTACTTCCTCCACTACCTACTACACCCTGTCCCCTATCCCTCAATCTCGTTGGGGTGACGGTCTCTGCCGAGTCTGAAGTGGAGGGTGAGGTGGACGAGGTGGAGATCGTGCGCGTCATGAGGGTAGGGCCGAATGACGACGAAGATGAAGATGCAAAGGCGGTCTCGGACTGTGGTCGTGCGCATAACAGGATCAATCGACCAATCAGCATATACCTTTCGACGGATGAGAATTCCTTTTGCCTTCTATGAGTTAAAGATATTAATCACTCACCCCACCAACAGTCGTTCCTCTTCCCGCACTCGAACCCTTCTTTATTTCCATCCCACCTCCAAGGGAAGATTGTATCTCTTCCCATTCCTTCTTCCTTCTCTCCCCCTCCCGTCTTTCATCTTTATCTTTAGCATCAAATGGCCCTTTGGCATCTCCTGAACCATCCGTCAAGGTTTTATTATACTTATCCTTTTTTCCTTTGTTATTGCTACTGCCGTGACGCAAGAAAGTGATGATGGTGAAAGCCAAGATAGAGGATGAGAATGTGAGAGATAACGATAAAGGAGGTAAGAGTAAAAGGGGTGGCAATGGATGAGACGAGAGGATCCACCTAAATCACAAACGCGATCAGCTGTATTACTAAACCTTATGAGAGAATCAGGACGGTGGTGGCTCACCTTATACCAGTCGGTCGAGGGATGAGTCTGATCAATACCCATCCAGTGGTTTTCACTTCTCGTGAAGGCGGTTTACATTTCTCATCCCCGTCTTGCCTCTCATCAAAGAGATCTTCTCGACCTGGTACACACAGAATATAACCAAATCATCAGCTCACTTGTTCTTTGCTATGAATGAATCACGAAGGCAGCGGCTTATCTTGCACGCAGGTGACAGCACACGTAGACACTCAGACTCACCTATACTGACGAACCCCGAACCTATCACCATCTCTGTGTTCTTTCCCGGTTTCAATATAACACCTTCCATCAGATCTTTCTTGAGAGGCACGACATCCTTACCCCTCTCTCTACTTGAGAAACCACCCTTGGCTCTTCTTTCTCTGATCTTACGTGTTGGTACGGAATAACCCAACAGTCTGGAAGGACAGAATGATCGGAAAGGGTATGGAAGTATACATGGGATATAAGATGTGGGGAGGGTAGGGATGGACAAGAAGGTTGACGAGATTGGTGGAGGGGGTAATGACTATACAATGCAAATCGTACACTCAGCATTCGAGATCGATTGCCAAAGCATGATGGAAGCTATTGTACGTACAGGTTGAGCAGCAGTGACGAGGGTTCGGTCAGGTTGGTCTAATGCTCTCAATTCGAGAGACAGCATAAAATTTCCTAAAATTAGTTGAGATAAGCTTGAGATACATCTGGTCGCATGGAAAGAAACTTACCCATCTCATCGGTAGTACCTTTGGTAGGTCTGACCAACTCCAATTCCACTTGCACATCGTATCGCAAGTCCTGCTCAATCTTTTCAAGTGGGAAGTATACGGTGGTATGAGGTGGTCTATGTGCCTTTGATCTGATATTAGGATATGAGATATCAGCATATGAACAAGAATCACAATTATAGTACGGTTGAGCGATAGATTATAGACATCTTATCTTTATGAGGTAGACAAATAAGATATCGCGGTAGTGTCTGAAGATATACTTACCCATAAAATAACCAACCCTCAACTTCGATATTCCCACCAATCTTCCAAGACCAGAAGAACGCTCCTACAGCCAATACAGAGAATATGCTCGATGCGACCAGCAGGAATCCTAATAACAATAATTTGAGGATCACCGAGATTGTTAAAGGGGAAGTGATAGCATGATGGATCAACCTCATGGGAATGACGATTCTAAATATTTCCAAACAAGACATCAGCTATCTGCCTTCTCTAAAGTGCACTTCATGGTCAAAATAGTGGATGATACGTACGGAGCAGCTATAAATACCCCTAAACCCCTCATGAAATCTTTGAAGTCATCCAAGTTGATAGGAGGTTCAGCCGGAGGATGTAACCTTGCCATCTCGCGGTGGAATTGGATCCTACGACTGATAGCTGCTCGTCTCCTTGCCATCTCCTCTTCGGGAGGATCAAGCGGGTGAGGTGGGGGATGTACCGGTGGCATCTCTGTCTCTGATGCAATGCCGTTGTATGATATTATCTTCGATGAGAGTTGAGCAGGAAGGAACAGTAAACAGGCATGTACGAGGAGGTAGTATGAGTTGAATTTGGCAATTGATTCCGTCGACGTGCCTGAGGGATGTTGTGATGACGAAAGAGCGTGTTCTGATGGTGCCAAGAAGGTGCAAGGTGTATCTTGAGATGGTAATGACATATATCTCGAACGACAGGTATCCACAGATTAGTACAGATCCATACAGATTGATATACTCCTTCTCTTCTTAGCATTGATCTTCATCCTCTGTCCTACCACACCTACTACATCTTTCACCCACAATGTCCTCTCATCCAATCGTCTCGATAATACCCCCACCTCGCTCCTTACCAAAAGACCATCACGGCCCTTTCCAATCATCCAAGCAGAAGTCCAAGAGCAAGACCAAATCACCCATCGAAGAGGATGACGAGGATGGATGTCATAATCCAACTTATCATAAGCCCAAATACTTTAAGAACCCCTGGCCATCTTATCGGACTGCCTCCTTGCACGATGCATACCTAGCATATCAATTGGGAGCAGCCGTAGCCCTTCCACCACATCAGACGCCAGGCTCGTCAAAATTAGGATTGACAGATCAAGAACCATACGATGAAGATGGAAATGACGACCCGAGAGAGGAAGACGGAAGCTTGAGAGCAGAGACTGATTCGATGACACCCAAAAGGCTTTATATCCGACCTGATTTTTCGGAAGTGAAGGAAGATGATGAATTCGATGATTGGCGTGAACCCCCTGTCAGAACTGTTGAGCCCACTTGGTTATCTTCCTCAGCAGCGGAAGAAGGAGGAGAGGATAGAAGGGAGAAGGTGACTTGGTTGGGTCATGCGGGTGTATTGATAAGGGTTCCGTTCAAAGATCGAATTGGTTATGCTGGAGTAATCTTTGATCCTATCTTCTCGTACAGGTGAGTCGAGACTACCTTCATTGACCGTAATCATGATTTTTCAGGAACATTCAGGCTTATCACCTCCTTTTTTTGGTTACAGATGCTCTCCAACTCAGTATGTCGGTCCGGCAAGATATCAAGATCCACCATGTAAAGTATCGGAGTTACCTGATATCCATATATGCTGCATATCTCATGATCACTGTGAGTCGATATGACCTATTTTAGAGATGTTGAAGCTGAAATGAAGCGAGTGCATCGTAGATGATCATTTGGACTATTATACCATCATGGATCTATGGAAATATCACCAGACGACCATTCATTTCCTGGTACCACTCGGTGAGTTTTGGGTTACGGAAAGATGCCTTGAACTCCTTCTGAGACCACCTTCCTCGAGCTCACAAGCACAAGGGCCTTTCTCATATCATATAGGTCTCAGACAATGGTTCATCTCCTCCGGTATCCCTTCAACCCGAATAACAGAGCTAGACTGGTGGCATGAAACAATCATCTCATTCCCTCCCCTTACTAATCCAGATGAATCCTTCGAATCGTATAAAGACGATAAACTACCTGATTCGTCTTCCACTTATCCACCTTCCGAGCCCGCAGCGAGAGTCTCAAGTGAGACCACGCTTGACGAACCCAGTTCGTTGAATCTGAAATTCGCATTTACACCTGCACAACATCGTTCAGGCAGGGGGTTGTTGGATCATATGACTACTCTCTGGGGATCGTGGTGTTTTGGCGTGGTCGAGGATGAAGACAGATCAAAGGTCAATGAGAGGGGGATGAGGGACTGGAAAGGTTTCAAGGTGTTTTTCGGGGGGTGAGCTATCTTTCCAGCTTTGAAAGACAACTGGATAGCTGATTGCGAAATGCACTATTGTAGCGATACGGGATATAGATATGCGACTGCACTTGAGGGGGATGATGATGCTATCTGTCCTGCTTTTGAGGGTGAGTGAAATATACTGTAGCATCTGAACTTAATGTCCTCTTAATTAAGTGAAACACTTATGCAACATAACATGCTGAGTGACACATGTATTTTGCAGAAATCGCTTCTTACTATTCTCCATTCACCCTATCTCTTCTCCCACTCTCCACAGGCTCTTCCCTCCCTTTCCTTCGAACGGTCCTCTCCCTCTCACTAGATCAATATACCTTGACATCATCCTTACACTGTTCACCTTTAGATTCATTAGAGATACATCGGATAATCCAATCAGAAAGATCATTAGGTATACATTGGGGGACGTTCTGCGATTTGGACGAAGCGAGGGGAACGAGGGTTGATTTCGGAAGATGTAGGCGGAAGTTAGGCGTCTCAGGGGATTGGGATGACGAAGGGGTTGAGGAGAGGAAGGGAAGGTTCGTAGTGGGAGATATAGGGGAGATATTCGTTCTGCCCAAGAAGGATTAGGGTAATGTAGTGAATAGACCACGTCACGCAAAAGTTTTATGTGTCGACAAATAGTTGATAGGGTGACGAGCAGGATGTGATACATTATACAGTTGTAGATTCTATACATATATAGACCGTGGGACATTGTCGAATGCTAGAAGCCAATAACGAGACACGATGAACTATGCATAATGAAGTTGGTTCTGATGATTTATACGTAAGATGATCGGAAATTGAAGATACTGTAGAAATGTGAAAGAGACTTTAGGACAACAGCTATGAATGACCAACGGAAAGATGACAGACAACGAAATCCCAGACAATGTGAAAACCAATCTTGTGAAATTGCAATATCAATACAACTCGAACATACTTTCACTCCCGACAACATAGCTCAAGACACTAAACTCCCATTTCATCTCCATCACACCACTTTACTTTCCCTTACCCTTCTTCTCAATTTCTTTCTTTCTCTTCAATTTCGCCAACCTATGTTCTCTCTCCTCTCTCTCCGCCAACTCATCTTCCCTCCTTGCTATCCTAGCTGTCCTTCTCTCTTCTTCTTCTACATCGCTCAATCCAGCCTCCATATCCGATCCGGAATCACTATATTCATCCCGATACGTCGGTCTGTTGGACGCACCGGGTCTTCTGAACAACTTCTGTATCTCATCTCTTATGTCCAGATGGGATGAATGTTCGTTAAGACGCACAGGTGGAGAACGCGATCGACGAGAGTACGGATCGAATTTCTTTCGAGGTGGGGATGGATCACTGGACGAATCTGAGTTGGAATCAGAGGAAGAGGGAGATTGACGTCTTTTAGGTGGTCTTGAATGATCTTTCGGTCTCATTGTAGGCTTGATTGAGCTTGATATCTGTGCTTTAGGTATTGATGTTGATGACTTAGGGTTGTCGTTGTGTTTAATTGGTGATCTTTCTTTTCCTTTACCAGCCGAAGAAGGTAAAGGCGGTAATGGTGATACACTTCCACTCCCACCCTTTTTCGCTTTTATATCCCTCTGAATCTCTTCTATCGTCCTTCTATCCCTTGTAGCTCTATCAGGACACAATTTCCTCAACCCATCAATCTTAGCTTGACTATTCAATTGTTCTCTAGTCGATTTAGGTTGCTTCCCAGGTATCAGTCTATTCTGGTTAGGATCCCTTTTCAAACCATTACTCATCCCTAAACCATGTATAGCTATACTTGATGATCCCTTGTAAGACGATGATGAACCTGACCCAGAACCTAGATTACCAGCAGAGTAAGTCCGATTTATCGGTATACCCCCGCTTCCACCACTAGGCGAACGAGGTTGATCTCTCGATTCGACCAACGATCTAATAGAGAATAAAGAGTCCCCGGCTGATTTCTTAGCTGATTGAGCGAATGCTTTGGCTGCTCGTTCTTTCCTTCCTAGCGGAGGGGGTGAATGGGATTGTGCCTTCTGTTTAGCATAATCACGCGAGGTGGGATTGGTGGTGGTATATGATTTGGAGGATGGACCGGGTACGGACTGTTTGGATGATGAAGGGGCGGCTTTGGCGTTGGTGTGTGTAGTGGGTTTAGCTGAAGGCTGTGAGCATCAACAGATCATGACATCAGTATATATACCATGGCGTTATTGGGCCGTCTACCAAAGCACAGCCGTAAACGTTGCAGTGAGCCAGACTCACCTTGACCACTGCGGGAGCAGGTCTAGCATCTTCAGCAAAAGGATCATATTCCAATTCCTTCTTCTGCCCACCTTCGACCTTCTTATTCAACGCTTCGTTGGCCCGCATCAATTCAATCCGACGTGCCTCCTTGGCAGCTGCTTCTTGCCGTTTTCGGAGCTACGCATTAAATAGAGCCATCAGGCTTAATCTGAAGCAATCAGATGAGGAGCCTCGAACTCACCTCTTCAGCTTCTTTGGCCAGCTGTTTCTCTCTTGCTGCCTTTGCTGCTAATTCCCTTTTCAGTTCTTCCTCCTTCTCCCGCTGGAGCTCCAGCATTCGAGCTTTACGAGCTTGATACTGCAGAGTTATAAAGCATGAGTCAGTACGCAATAGGAGGAGGAATGTGACTGGACCAAGCTTACCTCGGACATTGCGGCGAGTGAATCTCAAGGAGGGAACAACGAAGGGAAGAGGAGAAAGAAAGCAAGTTGAGTTCGGTGATCCTGTAAAACAGGCTAAGTGGTTGGTGTCAGGCTCATTCAGACATGACCTAGTACTCCTTCCGTCGGTATGGAAGGAGCCATGAGAGGGATTGTACGTTGAGACAATTTTGACGAGGACAGGAGAAGACAAAAGAGCCGAATTGAAAGGCATCATCATTCAACACTCCTCGAGACGCTCGTCTGAGATGAGCCTCAATGTGGCGCCACTTTTCACCACACCCCACACATCACGGAACACAAAAAGCGTCCCAGAAGCACCAAAAATGGCGCCGGAGGAGCGCAAAAAGATGCTCCCGTTGAGATTTGAACTCAAGACCCTTGCATGACCGTTCGGACGTTCTTGTATCGAATACAAGTGCAAAATTATAACCACTAAACTACAAGAGCAATGCAGATTGCAGTGCGAATTCATTTTGTGTTATATATATAGTATTTGCTCATTTAGGGCTTGCATGCATTCTGCCACAAACAGGTAGAATCCGTTGTGGCGCGCGCGCGTGATAAGTGGGGGTGATGAATGTGGTGTGTTTCAGGTTGTTCCTGCGCTTTATCTCGCGCGTCAATGTATTACGGCGATCGCCGCTCACATGTCATTACTAAGAGGGGTACGCGCGTGCCACCTACTGGGAATTCAACAGAATGATTAGGCACAGCTCCGAAAGGAGGAGCTAGCCACCAACTCTGTTATTAATGTACGGACTGAAGGCTGGATTCCGCCTTCATGAAGCAGGAATATCGAGTAATCGCGCATCAGGATGGCGCAGTGAAGCAGAACCTCATACCTGCTCGTCACGGGATCACAGGTGTGTGTGGGTGTGATCGAAGTGGCATCAGTTTTGCGATTACGGTACTTAGGTACATAGCTTAGATATATACTGCAATCAGTATCAAACGTGAATAGTCTGGCAGTCGTAAAGCCCCACTCGCACCTCAAGCATACCATCACCTCATACCGGCAGCCTGGAAGCAAGGACAGTCTCAGCGGATCTCGCAAAATCATTGGCTTGTCCGCACCAAGTGCTTCTTCGAGCATTCCTGCAGGATGACACAGCTTCTAAGCGGAGACTGTCTGTAGGGAAAGAAGAAAACCGTGATCGGGTCAAATGGCATAGCGAAGCGAGGATGTCTGTAGCGACAAGGTTTCATAGTGGCCAGTCGCCTGCCAGTAAAATGTGAATGCCATTCACTCACTGCGGATTTCACAGAATTATATCCGGGTCCCATAGGGTGGGGAAATATCGGTGAGAACAGAACATGGGTATGTTTGACATCTTGACCATCTATTCTGAGGGTATAAACCACTATTCAAGGTGATGTTCGGTCTAAATAGCATAAAAAAAAGCGCATTGTCTCAAACAAAATGTGAGTTCACATATCAAAGACGAACATCTTCGAAGAGCATATAAATTTCTGTGCCCTCTTATAGACCTCCTTCTTCTCTTGAGCAGTCAGCTTCTTCCAATTGATCCCGACCTCATGTAGCAAATTTGTATCGACTTCCTCCAGAGTATCATCCATCACCCCAGAGAATAGAAGCTCCACCCCACTTCTGAACCAACCCCACATTCTCTCTACCTCCCGCTCACCCTCGAATTCGGTGAATTCCCAACCTTTCAAATCCTCTAGATTAGTCTTCGAAGATATACAGGCATTTGATAATTGGTTTCCTCTGCGGCGGTACTTTGCGAAGCGACAGCCAAGTAACTCATCGGAGGCGGAGTCTTGATGTCACGGTGAAGGACACGACTTGCGCCACACTCAGCTTCACCGTATGCTATCTTCAGAGCGACAGTTCCAGGAGCTGGCAAATTTTGCTCGCCCACATTCATCATATCAGCCTCTTTCACACTCCCCTCGAACGAGTTGACGAAAGGACCCAGATCCGCATTGTAGCTTGGTCCATCGATAGTCAAACGGGAAGGTCGACAAGCTGCATGAAGGAAAGGAGATAACGATTGAACGCCGGCGCTGCGATAACTAACCTATATGCGGCTCGAGATTAACGGTGTTGACATTAGGAAATAGGTGTTGGTTGGTATCGAGCAGAACATCCCGCGCGTAACTTGCTAGACTATCGAATTCGAAGGGCTCGGGGCATAGATCGACCTCGTCCACAGATATAGTAATCTCCTTCACATATCTGAACAGGCTTCTGATCCATCGAGGACGAAATACCTGCAAATCAGGTACTTTGTTTGTGTCGATATCGACCAGAGAACCGAGGCGGTCAGAACTTTCGTATCTCCTCGGTAGAAGGGGACCTTCAAATTCGCCGTAGGTGTCAAAAATTTGCTTGGTGAAGTGCCAGAGTCGGAAGGGTGTGAGACGCAGGTGGTGATACAAGAATGGGGTGACAACGCGATAACATCGCTTGGAGCACTGTTGAAGAGCGGCGAGAGCCTCGTAATCGCCGTCGTCCCGCAGGATGGTGCAGATGGATAGAAAGAGCTCGAGGGGAACTTGCATTTGGAGGATAAATACCCAGACGAATCAGTGGGGTTGTATGAAGGTACACTAAAGTGCGGGAAGTCGAGGGATGTTGGTTGAGACGTGATGGACGATATTTATACGCGTGGTGGTGGACGGAGGGGTGCATCGCGAACAATTTTTCCAAGGGATGAAACTTGTGTGCGTTTTGATTGTGCCATTGTGTGCTTGTGTGTTTCTACTGTATGTTTGTGGTCTGAGAGTGTACCCACACCGTATGAGATCACTCAAGTCAAGGGTTCTGTGTTTCATTCACTGGCTTGGATGTTCCGGTGGAAGCTTCCCCGGTCGTCTTTCTCTTGGAGCTGTCAGGCTACTCAGATAAAGTGTCCGAAGGTGCTATAGCTTGCGAGCGACATGGCAAACTGACGAGCTGCACGCTACATATCATTGCTGAAGTATCAGCGAAGTTCACCAAGAAATCGAATTGACCTGTTGATTCCATGCTGAGGAAGCGTCCAATCAGGCTATGAAGCACCTGTCTGTCTGATCGTAGCTGTCGATAAATCAGCGCAGTGAAGGCTTCATATCATGTCTGGTTGCAGCTCCAGATAACTGGGGAATATGTTGAATTACCAACCAAGGATCTCAAGACCAGGAGCACGGTTGGTGATGTCCGGTTATCTCGCGCTTGAATCAGTCCGGGCGGATCATACGAGTACCACTTACCACTTAAGCGCTTATCAACCAATGCATCGTGACCACCACCCATTCGGATCGTAAACAATCTCATACAGGATACCACTACGACACTCAGATGACCTCCTTCCTTGAAAGTGTATATGGTATATGACCTTATCATCCATGAAATTGAACACGATGTAAGCGCATCAAGAAATAACAAGGACGACGACTACCTTCCTTTATCGCATTGCACCTTTGTCCTGCTATCATCCATCGATATATACTGCTATAAATCAAACAACTGTTTCGATCAATTGCTGCCCCCGCCGACTACGAACTTACATATAATCAATGAACCATCACTGCCAGTATGATACCATCACTACGACTAGCTAGATTGCCTCTACAGAAACCGACCTACGCGTTTAGCAGACGACTCACAACGTTAGGTCTACGGCGAGAAGATCCCAAGAGGATATGGGAGAGACGAACAGCCCTTACTCCAGATGCTGTCAAAGGTCTCATCAGCGAACGAAAGGGTCAAGAGGAGCTACAAGTGGAAGTTGAGACCTGTGGAAGAAGGTGTTTCTCTGATCAGCTTTATCAACAGGTAAGTTATCTGTACACGGGTCCGAACACATTTACTGACCTGCACTCAATGATTACAGGCAGGTGCTAAGATCGTACCTTCCCTATCAAGTGACGTGGATGTTGTATTAGGTATAAAGGAACCTCCTGTCGAGTATGTACATAGGTTGATCGATGCAAAGGCAGGAAAGGAAAGAAAATGGATGATGTTCTCGCACACTCATAAAGGACAGGTGAGTCATATGTCTTCTAAACACAATACTCTGGAATCGACTCTCCCCTGAGTGTGTAACAAGAAGCATGTCATGACTGCAAAGCTGATTGACCTAATCAGGAATACAATACACCCCTTCTCGAAGCGTTCCTGTCTCCCACCAAGGGCCAGACTTTGATAGACCACGAACTGCTCACAGCGCCTTCTACCGCTAGAGATGGAAAACCAAGTAGAACGAGGGTAGCGGCATTCGGATGGTATGCTGGAGGTGAGCTTCCTTCTTGTCCCAAAATCTATGTCGAGATAGCTGACAGCGATAATAGCTGTCGGAGCTGGAGAAGCGTTATCGATGACTGGAATAGCACTGTTGAAAAGGGGTATGGCGTCTTCTTTATTGGTAAGCTTTTCGCTAGATTTCGTCGTCAATAAGCTTATAATAGATATGATATTGCAGCATCTGCCCAGGCCATTTGCTTCTGGCACTTTGGCGGAATTTAAAGCTTCCTTGCGCAAATGTGGTCAAATCATCAGATCATCTCCTGCAGCTGAGACAAAAGGTCAAGGTCCAATCGTCATCGCAGTAACGGGGTAAGCGTGATCTCTTTCAATAGGTGGGATGCAGCTGAACGGTTTGTGATAGAGCTGGAAATGTATCGACGGGTGCTAAGGAGATGCTGAATGAGCTGAATGTAGAATGGGTAAAAGCTGAAGAATTGGCGGGACTGAAAGATGCTCGTGAGTACTAATTGATAGAATGTTTGAAACAAGCTTCCAGAATTGAGCTGACCTAACGCTCTAAAATAGCTACAAATCGAGTGAGTCTTGAATGAACTTGGCCCAAGCTGGAGCTGACTGGTGACAGGTATACGCTTGTATGATCCCTACTTCATCATATATCATCGGCACCGACGGAGAACCTTATGACAGAACAGCATATTATAAAACACCTGCTCAGTACAAGTCTGTCTTCGCTGAGAAGGTAAGCTAATATTCAGCATGTGAAACTCATATTGGCGTACACTGAAGGAATATCCAGATCGCACCCTACCTCACAACCATCATCAATGGTGTTGGCTGGTCATCCGTATTTCCTCGAACTCTTAGTAACACCGATTTGTCGGCGCTCTTGGGCGCTTCGTCCGGAGAGGGGCGGAAACAGAAGTTGGTAGCTGTACAGGATATAACATGCGATAAAGAGGTGGGTGATCGTGATCAATCCAGAATTAGGTGATCTACTCGAGTACAGGATGCTGACTCGCAATGTAGGGCGGACTTGAGTTTGTAAATCAATTCACGACAATTGACGAACCGTATTTCGAGGGTCCAGGAGGGATTCTGATAAGTAGCATCGATATCTTACCAACTGAACTTGGTATGCTATTCTTCCCTCTGATAGTCACAACCAAGCGGCATTAGCTGATGCTACGAGTATACTATAGCTGCCGATGCATCAGCTCATTTCTCATCAAAGATCTTACCTTACGTCCGAAGGGCTCTTTTCCCAAATGCACAGGGCGATAAAGCAGGAGAGGACGATACGATACAAAGAGCTAAGATTGTTGATCAAGGTGAATTGCTGGAATCGCATAGATGGTTGTTACCTAAGGTAGAAGCTTGGAGGTCGAGTTCCTCTTCGACAAATGCGGCGGAAACTACTCCGAATGCGACTCCTCTAGCTCAATCACGCCAAGGGGGGAAGAAAAAGGTACTACTCCTAGGAAGTGGATTAGTGGCTGGACCAGCAGTAGAAGTGTTCGCTGCTAGATCAGATGTCCATCTGGCAATCGGTGAGCTAGTCCGTAGCTGAAGCATGAGTAGGTATGTTGAAAGCTAATCACAAACATCAACAGCCAGTAATAACCTCTCCGAAGCTAAGTCCCACATGAAAGATCGCGCCAACGTCGAAGCTATTATACTTGATGTGGGTGATGAAGTAGCTTTGAGCGAAGCTGTAGCTGCTTCCGACGTGGTGGTCAGGTGAGCTAGATAACCAGGCAAGGGTATAGAGAGCTCATTGGCATGATTTTCACGTAGTCTCTTGCCAGCTCCGATGCATCCTCAGGTGGCGAAGCATTGTATCAACTTTTCCAAGCACTTGGTAACTGCATCTTACATCTCGCCAGAGATGAAATCACTTGATCAAGCGTGAGTCCCTCATCATTTCATATCATATGAGTGAGTTCTCATCCGATAGCGATCTAGTGCGAAAGAGAAAGGTGTGATTCTCCTTGGTGAATGCGGTCTTGATCCGGGAATAGACTCAATGGCAGCTATGCGAATTCTTGATCGAGTCAAGAGGGAAGGAAAGAGAGTCACATCGTTCGTATCGTGGTGTGGTGGATTACCTGAACCTTCGGCTAGTAACGTGAGCTGCTTTGTAATATTGCTTTGCAATGATGACTGTCAGTTCACACTAACATATAACATTGCAGGTACCTCTGCGATACAAATTCTCTTGGAGCCCTAAAGCAGTATTGACTGCTGCTCAGAATGAAGCACACTACAAGATGAACAATGAGGTGAATCATCCTTCAGTTTAAAGAATTGTGGAGAAAAGTTCGGCTGACACCCCACCTATTTAGATTGTAAAAATACCAGGAGATCAATTGTTATCGAAACATTTCCCAGAAGTCAATCTTTGGTCTGACTTGCAGTTAGAAGGTTTAGCCAACCGAGATTCCATCCCTTATGCGGAGAAATATGGATTAGGGGAGGTGGAAGGATTGAAAGATCTGTTCAGGGGTACTTTGAGGTGAGCCAGCTGACAGTGCTGAGGGAGCTTGAGCTGAGTATGATTGTTTGTTTATTAGATATCAAGGATTTTCAAGCTTACTTGATTCATTCCGAAAACTTGGTTTACTAAGCAATGATCCGCTCAAGATTGTTCCGGAGAATTGGCAGAAATTCTTATCTCTCTCGATAGCTAGACAAGTAGGGTACGAGAAATCGCTCAAAGCGGATGATGTGCCTCGGGTGTTATCTGATCTGGTCGTCGATCAGAAGATTCGAGAAGAGACTCTCGAAGCTTTGAGTTGGTAAGTCTCCTCCCAATATTGAGGAGCTTAGTGAGGCTAACAGTAACTTGCAGGTTCTCATTGTTACCTTCCTCGAAGTCCACCTCAATCTCCTCGATTCCATTGCCCAATCTCAGAGCACCAATACCTGTTGACCTATTCGCCCACCTCCTTTCACATAAATTGGCTTATAATTCAGGAGAGCGAGATACATGTCTATTACATCATTCGTTCACCCTCGAAGGGGCAGGAAATGAAGAAAAAGTAATTGCATCTTTGTTACATTATGGAGATGAACAGTCTTCGGCTATGAGCGTAACTGTTGGAAAGACACTTGCGTTCGCTGCTTTGCGTGTGTTAGATGGACAGGTCACACAAAGAGGTGTGACGGGCCCTTATGAGAGGGAAGTTTGGGAAGGGACGTTGGATAGTCTTGAGAGTGTTGGTGTGGTCGTTAAAGAGGAATGGAGTTAGTTCAACCGGATATAGTCATCTATCAAATGATTGGGGACTTTTGGAAATGGCTTTCATATATCATCATACCATTCATAGGAGTATGGGGATTTATCTCGACAATAAGTAAATATGCATTTTTGATTGACATGGAACGATGGCATAGTGTACAACAATTTCGACGAAGAATCCTTAAGGCACATACCAAACCTTCCCTGGAGTACAGTACAATACCATTATATCCTTACATGTTTTGGACAGGCCAACCTGAGATGATATCCCTATACCACCTCACCCCACCTTCACTCATACTACCTTGATCATCCCTGACCAAACCACCTGAATGCTGTTTCTCTAAGATCTCTATGAACTCTCTAGATAAACCAATAGGTAACGATTCGATACTTGCAAACTCCAACAACGTGAAACTTTTCTCTGTTCCCCCTTCATCGAATGTAGAAGGATTGAGACGATCGAGTGTGCGCGATAAAATTGCTGGAGAGGAGTAAGTGGGGGTATGAAGGACTTGAAGTGATGATGGGAGGACTAAAGAGGATATGGACGGTGAAGTATGTTGAGGGAGGAAAGGTAGGATTGATATCAGGGTGGAAGGCGGGAGAAGAGCTAGACATGCGACATGATCGATCAGTCAAAATCAACAAGTACAGATTACGGTGGGATATGATAGGATAACACTGGATGAGGCACATTGCCAAGCTTAGCATGAAGAAACTCACAAACTCCCCTAGCTCTCATCCACAGACCCCAAACTTCATCCAAAGCAATGACACCTCTCCCATCTCTACCTACCATCAATCCCTCCCCATTTCTACCGGTCAACAATTCGCCCAATTCCTTTGCAAGACCCTGATGATACCTCTGTTCATCCCTAATCATCTCCTTGGTGACAGCAGGCGAAGTGAGACCTAGCTGAACTAGGGAACTCCTAATCATCGTAGTTTCTTCTTCTGTCGGTTTAGGCTGATTGGTAGTAGAGGAGTTGAGCTGGGTGGTAAGTTTGGAATTCAATGATTGGGCTAGGCGGACCATTTCGCCCGCTCTAAGCATTAGTGCCTCAAGGTCGGCAAAGGCTTCTGAGATGTGGTTGGAATGCGATTTGGAGTTGAGGTCAATCTGTTGTAGGATACCATCTGTGAGGATGTATATAGGGTCAGCTTAGCAATAGGAAGTTGTATAGAACGGTCTCATTGTACCAGAGAGGGAGATCTGACCTTCTGAAGAGACGTTGACCCGGACCACTCACCTATTCCAGCTCCTGCTCTGGGTAGACCCTCAATTCCATTCGCATCTCCATCTCTTGGTTTGACAAGTGACGATGACCCATTCAGACCCCTCTCCCAGGCCTTATCGCTTAATACAGCTTTTAACCTCTTATACACTTCTTTCTCACCACCTCTCCTGAAACTCAACCTCACTAAATTCGTTTCCGCTTTGCTCCCTCCTTCAAGAGATCCATTCCCGGGTTTATTACTTTGAGTATTCTGAGCTGAATTTTTCTTCTTCGGGAGGGGTGTTGAACAGATCTCACAATGTGGTAGTAGGGAGGAATTCAAGAATGTACATGCAGGACAAGATACCAAATCTTCTTCTTCTGTCCCAGTAGGATCTTGGGCACTACCAATGTCAGCAGGCGGAGTATCTATGGCGGTGCTGGTGGTGGTACTGGCGGATGTAGATGGTGCTGGAGTGGTAGATCTCGAGGGAGGTCCAGAGACGGATAACTTTGATGTCGAATATGGTATACCACACAGAGCACATTTCGATTCTGGTAATGGCGTTGTCCTATTAGCATGTAAAGTGTTGACGTATCCACATATATAACATGTCCAGCCGGTACCCCTCGACGTCTCATTCGGCTCTGTCGATGTACTCGCGCTCGCCGGGGTCGAGGAGGACGAGGAGCTCGGCAACTGTGATTGCGATTGTTGGGGTTGGGCAGGTCCAAGAGTTAAGGTTATTTTAGCTGAAGAACGCATGAATCCAGCGTAGAACTCCGTCTGTCTGACATAACTTAGATGACACTGAACAGATGGTACCGATGTAGAAGACGATGAGGATAAGGAAGAGGATGCGTTGATATCAGGTATGAGGATCAGACGCTGGTTTGTCAAATGGACGTAGAGGATCTGATACGAGGGGACTTTGTTGTTCCTATGCCAATGAAACCAATCAGCTTGCTAATAGGTGGCATTGATCCTCAATATAAGAGCTGAGCACTCACCCTTCATACAGACCTATACCATCCCACCCTCCTATCCACTCTTCTCCGACATTCTTATCGACAGATTCAGAAACGCTTGCTCCCTTCCGAATTGGTGTCCAAGTGGACCAGTACTCCGCCGAAAGGCCGTTAGGCAAGTTGGAGCCGGAAGGTATACGAGACATCCCCGTCCTTCCTTGGTATTATGTATACCGTAGAGCTGTATAGATGTTCGTGCTAGTATTTGAAGATCCTGTATGTATTGATGCGAAGGACAAGGTAAGAAACCTCTGTTGATTGCTGTTGATATGATCATTCAGCAAGGGGTAGTCATGTGGAGACTCCGCATTCACCATGTCTAGCCTCGAAGGAATGATGGTAACAGACCATGGAGTCAATGCTTCTTACTATTTACATTTGCTATTGAAGCTGCCTACACTATAGACACAAGAATGGAAATATCTCCAGATCAGCTAGCGAAGGAGATTGTAGAGGCTTACAGAAAGTGAGTGGAGCTGAACACCATATATGGCCAGTACTGTAGCTCATACCCGCTCACCCGTGGATCTCTACCTTTAGGTTACCAGAGAATGAACGATTGCTTGTAGCCATTGCGGGGTGAGTTGACCTTTCGCTAGATCAACCACAAGTATACAAACCGCTTCTGCGATCTCTGTATGGGTATCTTCGCCTGGCTGTTGAATCGCTGCTGATACCATGATAGTCCCCCAGGATCAGGTAAATCCACTCTCGCATACCCGCTCACGGACGCTCTCAACGCATTATTACTTCATCATCCACCGCCCAACCCAGCACATATCGAGCAGCCTCAGTCTCTAGAGGTAGCAGAAGCGGATGCCCAGCAGGGTAAGAATGATCAAGTAGCGATCTGTGTGGGGCTGGACGGTTGGCATTATAGTAGGAAAGAATTGGATGGGTTTGAAGATCCGAAAGAAGCGCATTGGAGGAGGGTGAGTTTCGGTACTTCTCTCAGGAAACGGTACATCATCTTTCATCTCAGTGCAGTATATCAAGACGAAGGAAGACGGATCTATCAGATTGGATACTGAGGAGATGGACCTCAAATGGACTAAAGCTGACTATTCCATGTATGCGTAGGGAGCACCATTCACTTTCAACCTCCCATCATATACCTCCTTCCTCCAAACCATCCGTCAACCCATCTCCACCTCTGAGCAGATATCGTTTCCGACATTCGATCATTCGCTCAAAGATCCTGCGATATCTCCAGTGAGGATATCAACCCAACATCGTATAATCGTCATCGAAGGATTATATTGTCTGTTGGATAAAGAGGGGTGGAGAGATTCGGCTGCGCACTTCGATCTCAAAATATGGGTAGAGGTAGATAAGAAGGAAGCGAGAGAAAGGGTTTTGAAGAGGAACTATGAAGCTGGGATAGTGGAGGATTATAAAGCTTGTGAAGAACGGGGTGAGTTGGTCTGTACTTGTCTCTCTCTTGCAAACAGGAGAGATATATTTGCGACTATGGCGATGCGAGTAAAAGTTTTCTGAACTTGAACCTATGCTAATGGTTTTGTGTTGTGATTTGATAGTTGATGCTGTAGATATGGCTAATGGCGAAGAGGTACGGACTCATCTAGTGGGTCCGGATTATATAATCACTTCGGTACAGGATCATCCATTCTCGAGAGAAGCTTTCTCTGGACTGTGAGGATACTCAAAAATGGGGCATCCAGCGGATCGACTGATCATAGAAAGAGAAAGACAGTAGAATATACCACCCTGTAGTGAATAGGAGTGCATCGTAATATCAGTGCAGATAGTTCAGCCGAGAGTCGGTGAATCAAGATGCATGAAGATTAATTACTGTTACTGATAATGGTACTGATACAAATGAATGTGTGAGTAAGTGAGATATATTCCTAACATCCTGAGTTCCGTTTCTGTTCTGTCTCCGTCTCCGTCCTACTCTATACCTCTATAAAAATCTATTTCTTCTTCTTCATCCGTCCATTTAATTAGATATACCCCCTGACATGAAGGATATGGCATGCTTGTCCCATCCCATTTGTATACACTATTTCTGACTCAAGTCACTGGACCCCACACTCCCCTGCTCTTGCCCAACTCCCCCTCCGCCATTCCCACTCAATTTCTTCAGCTCGAGCTCATCAGACGAATGCACCTCTTCCAACCTATCCATCCCAGAGGGTGTCGAAGCTCTGAATTGACTCCTACTTCTACTCCTCTCTCTACCTCGACTCCTACTTCTTGGCTTCTCCACTTCCTGCGCTCCTTGACCATAGGCATCAGCGACCGCCGCACCGCCTCGGGGCATAGTGGGTGGTAGATGTGCTTGAGAAGGTCGAGTATACGATTTGGGCCCCATTGAAGTTAAGTGGAATCTCGTCACACTGTTGAATCTTGATAGTTCATTAGAGTCAAATAGACCTTCGAGATCTCGATGGTGGAATGCGTAATCTGCAACGAATTCGCCAAGCTCGACTTCCTATAATATGATGAGTAATTCGAATTAGTATACGTATTTGTGATCAATAGTAGACAGAAATTTGATGAATGTATGCGTCACTCACATCCATACCGACGATTTCAGCCTCTTCGGTTGACCTGAAATGACATCCTGGAATAAGGTTGATAACCTGGAATTTCCAAACGAGATCAATCAACATACACGATTCCGTCGTCAAAGAGGTCATCAATCTTGATCAGAAGAGTTCGGAAATACACTCACAAACATGATAGCATAAGTGACGACGAAAGTCCATCCCAACCCCACAAGGGCCCATACTATCTGTTTGGCAAATTGAACCCAATTGTGATCCCTGTAACGGTAATACATCACAATCAATATCCTAGGTTATGTTTCGGACCACAGTCATTGGGGGATATGAGAAACTTTACTCACATCCAACCACCGTCGATCTCCGAGAACCCATCATTCGCGGCGACGCTCGACTGAGCGAATAAACCAGTCATCAAAACTCCCACCACACCCGCTAGGGCATGGACCGCGAAGATATCCATCGGGTCATCAACTCTCATGGTGACTTTCAGTCGAGTGGACAAGTTGGATACTGCCGCTGAGACTAGACCGATCAAGGCTCCGGCCTAGAAAACCGAAATACGAAGTACAAGATTTAGCAAAATGATCGTCTTTCTTGTCTCTTTCGCTCGGTATGTCGATTGGCTATGGTGGTGAGGGATGGCAATTGACTCACAGGTGCGCCAACAAACCCAGCTGCAGGTGTAATAGCTACCAAACCCGCAATCGCTCCCGTACAAAACCCGACCATAGACCACTTTCTTTCCAATCTGAAATCCATGATCAACCAGACTATACCACTGCACATTCGAAACGAACACGACAATCAGCAGCTACGCGTCCATTTCAGAGATGCTGGGTAGGATAGGATAATTTGAACTTACCCAACAGAACCAGCAAGATTAGTCACGAAAACTGCCATAGCTGCTTTAAGCGATGCGGCGAAGCATGAACCACCGTTGAACCCTAGCCATCCGACCCAGAGGAATACCGTACCGAGCACAACGTGACTATAGATACAAGATCAGCGGGAACTGAAAGATCGAGGATGAACGAAGAGGGAAGAAGAGCTTACCCTACGTTGGATGGCTTGAAAGCTACTCGCTCTGTACCGTACCCTCGTCGTTTACCGATAAAGTACGAATAGGCTAGACCGCCTGTTCCAGAAGCGATTTCAACGGGTACACCACCGGCGTCTGTAATATCGCAACGTGCTTTGTGTAAGTTTATTCCTCATCTTTGTTCGATTCCACGATCTATGGAAACTTACAGCTGTAAGTGAAGAATAAAGAGGGGTCAGCTTCAATATGGCAGTTGCTGAATGAAATGGACAGTCTACTCACTCTAGTATACCCCACTTGTATGCCCAGCCATTCGAACTCCAAATCCAATGAGCCAACATATCGTACACCAATGTGGTCCAACAGAAGATGAAGATCATAGCAGGGAGGATACGGGATCGTTCGGCTGCTGCACCTAACAAGACGGCCGGTACCAAACATGCGAACATCTATGTGAGCCATCTCAGTATTTGACCTTTCCAAAGGGTAAGAGATAGTGAGTGGAGTGGCAAGACATACAAGTTGATAAGTTGCAAATACGATTTCAGGTAATTTGCCATTTGTCTCCGGTACAGGTCTTTCCAGGACTTGTCTAAATCCTACATTCCTATATATGCGCAATTCCCGATTACCAAATCAGCATTTGTGTTAGTTTTGTAGAAAAATAGGGTGAGGTCGACATACCTTCCATCACCAAAGAACGAACCACCACTTTCTGAAAACACCAAAGAATAACCAATGAAGAACCATTGGAAAGAGACTATACCCAGGGAAACCAAAGAGAGGAATAACATGGATAAAGCATTTTTACGTCTTGCTAAACCTGAATAAAGGTATCCGAGACCTGGTAACTAAATTCACACGATGTTATCAGTATCGCCTATACAGACAAGCAGGTCAAAGGGCAAAGATTGTGGAGGGGCTTACCATGAATACGATGAGGGCTGCTGAAGTTAATACCCATGCTATATCTCCAGGGTCGAATGCTATTCGACATGTAATTTATGGAATTATTATGTATTCGAAGCCAGATATATGATGATAGAGGGCAACTCACCTGAAGTATTACCTTGCAAAGTAGCTAGGATATCTGTTCCCAACGGTTCGAAGGATATACTACCGTCCGATGAGGTTAAGAGAGCTCCGTATGTCAAGTTGACCATCTTGAGTATTTGTCCCTTCGCTCAATCTGCTAGCACTGTTGATGAAAGATCGTAAGATCGATAGGTGAGGATCTTTGTGGATAGGGAAGGTGGAGTGGCTTGGTATGTGGTTTTCTTCCTTTTTTTGGGATCCTACTTGCCGTTTCGTCCAGTGTATGGCTTATGAAGAACCCACTTGTCTTTTCCTTTCTGCCCTAGTACCAATTATCGTATTCCTGCGGTGCTCTAAGCTGTCAGATACTCGTGTCTGGATATTGAGCTTTAGATCAACGTGCTTGTTGGTTGGTTGATTCAGATTGTTGTGGGATATGTTTTTCGTATTTTTGATTTCGCTCCCTCCTGGTGGTTCGAAACAACACAACTTTACACAGTATTCCTGGCCAAATTGTAAAAGAAAAGACTCAAAACCGAATACGCAGTTGAAGAAGAAAAAGAATTTTCGATCAAATGTTACAAATGTCAAGTTTAGATCAAAATGCATCATCATAATTCTCCAAAATATCATACCCCGTACTTTGACGTATGGTCTACTCCGCGTCCGAAATAAACCGGTGAAAAGATCACAGAACCATACTGCTAGAGACGTTTTTTTTCCTAAAATAGATGTGGTAACAGGCAGATGTTCGCTTGTACAGATTGATCTGGTTGATATCGATAACATATCTGATTGGTCGAGCCGTATTCCAGCGAATCAGGTTGCAGAGTGGATCACGATGGTTCCTGTGCCTGAAGCGCAGAGGGGAGAAACGATCACTTGGTTGGATCAATTACAAGGGAGAGATCTCATTAGAAACCTTTGTAATGGACGAGCTTGAGAGGAGTTTCTAATCAGTCTCCTTGTTATCACGTGATTCAGATTTTTCGGTTGTTTCGGTTGGGGATCAATGTCGAACCCGGCCGGACAAATATGTAGATGAGTTCGAGGACAAAGAAGCAAGAACCATCAAGACACATTCACAACAGTCTTTCTCTCGAGCATTTCACTACCTCAGATGCCTCAATGACAGAATTAGACGCTAGACTCGGCAGGTTGCTAGAAGGGAGGAAGGACAAGAACAGATTTAGGTCGTTAAAGGAGTATGATACATCGCCAGATTCGAATCTAGTCGACTTCGTACGCATCCCACTTCACCGTCAAAATAGTATTATGTACCCATCAGCTGACCTTACTGTAATTGTATCAGTCATCGAACGATTATTTATCTCTGACTTCCTCTTCCTCTCTCCGTCGATCGTACCTCTCTCGGTTATCCTCTACTACCTCGATATTCGGTTCCACTGGCTCCCGACTTCTAAGCGGCTGTACACCTTCACACTCATCCCTCGAAAAGCGATTTGAGGAATTCTTCAACTCACCTTCGGCACTATTGTTCAATTCGGGATGGGACGCCAACGTTTCTTTCTTCTCTACCGTACCGCAGTCGACAGATTGGGTAATATACGATGAACTGGTTCATGCGAGTGTTCATTCTGGTTTGAGAGCTTCGAGAGTACCCTTAGATCGTAGACTCCCATTCGATCATAATGACCCGCATTCCCTCGAAGATGTCTTGAAGAGGATAACCAGTCAAGGTAGCTCGACAGATAAATCTACTGTGTTTGTTGCAATGGAATCTCTGTATTCGATGGACGGTGATTTCTCACCTTTACCCTCTCTACTGGACACTCTAGAAAGATTCGTGCCGAGAGAAAGACAATGCGTAGTGGTAGATGAAGCTCACTCCACTGGGGTGTATGGAGAACAAGGAAGAGGTATAGTCCATGCGCTGGGTGAAGAAGCTTCTGAGCACAGACGGGGAAAGGGAAGAGTAGATGTAAGGTTGATGACTTTTGGTAAAGCTGTGGGATGTTCTGGAGGTGAGCTATGCATACTCATTGGGTCGGCTCGGTCGTTAGTAGCTTACCTGTCTTAATCTGCTGCAGCCGTTTTATTATGCTCTCCTACAATCCGATCATTCTTGATAAATTTCGCTCGACCACTCATTTTCTCTACGGCACTGCCTCATTCGACTACTATAGCCTTAGAATGTGTTTGGGATGTTTTGCAAAGTGAAGAAGGTGATAAGGTAAGCTACCATATTTATCGCGTTCGATTATAGCTGACCATCAGAGAATGATCAGCGTCGACAGAGTCTGATGTCCTTATCGTCTTATATACAATCATTGCTTGACCAGCTTCTCTCTCGAATATCACCTACGATCCTTCACCTTCCACCAGATCCTATCATCCCCTTTCCTGCGAATTCCTCGATACTTCCCTCTAAACCAGGTTCCCCGATTCTGGGCTTGTTGACACTCACCCCGCATGCGTTGTCTGCTTTCCTGCTGGACAGAGGATTCATAGTTAGGCCGGTCGTTCCGCCCACTGTTCCCCCTGGAGGCGAACGAGTAAGAATATGCTTGAGGGCGGGGATGGAGGAGACGGTCATCAAGAGGTTGGTGAATACTTTGGGGGAATGGGCGGAGATGAAATTGGACAATGAGAAGCAGGTCAGAGCGAAGTTGTAGATGGGATGATATCCCACATGGACCCCGTACTAGGAAATACAGATCACTCTATACAATATACCTTGCATTTGTATATCATCTCATGCATGATATCACATAACAGATCGCACACACTTTGTTCAAGATCTCGTAGAGGGTCAGATATTGCAGCGTCCGGAATTTCCCAGTTATTCCATGCATGCATCGTGCAGTCGATCCCATGAAGCAGTCGTCTTGCGGTATCGGTGCGGGGTCTCCATGTGCACAGATCTTCGGGTGAGCCGCCCGAAATGAGTTTTTCCATTGCGCATGACTATCTCCTCGACTCTCATTCGCGGACCAGAGGGAGTCAATGGCACTTTTTTCGGCCGATCGACTCAACTGCTGGATTTCTATTTATTACTCTGATCATCCCATCTCGCATTCATCCTTCCCCATCTTCATTCAATAGTAATCCACCTATATCAAAAAGCTCTATCCCGGTAAAAGAGCACCGAGTGCATCCTACAAGCATATCATATTGTGAGTTGCTCATCAAAATCCTCTCACAACGAATAAAGCTTGTCCCGTACGCGTTGACCTTCTAGCTGACTCGCCACCAGATTATTCATATTCTTATAATTTAGTCAATCAACATGCCAGCCCCTACATTCGCTCCTCGAACTCTCTACGACAAAGTATTCGACGATCACGTTGTCTACTCAGGTGAAGGTGATACCCTCTTGTATATCGACCGACACCTAGTCCACGAAGTCACTTCACCACAGGCGTTTGAAGGTTTGAGAAATGCTGGAAGACAAGTGAGGAGACCGGATTGTACCCTTGTGACAGTTGATCACAACATCCCGTGAGTGTCACTCCATCGAACCACATATCATCTTGGAACTCGCTTCAATTCATTCGCTCATGCTCCTTGGTCGACTTTTGCAGTACCGCATCCCGAAAGAACTTCAAAGATGTCAACTCATTCATTGTAGAAGCCGACTCGAGAAATCAGGTGTCTGCCCTTGAGGACAACGTGAAGGAGTTTGGTCTTACCTACTTTGGAATGTCAGATAAGAGACAAGGTGAGTAACACAGCTTCCTTATCGTCTTTGTCTTCAGAGAGCCAGACAGCTGATCGAACCGATTCCAATAGGTATTGTCCACATCATTGGTCCTGAACAAGGTTTCACTCTTCCTGGTACCACAGTATGTTGTGGTGACTCTCACACTTCCAGTGAGCTTCCTCCCACCGATTGACGAGATTCTTGAGCTGACATCGTTCATCCAGCCCACGGTGCTTTCGGTGCCCTCGCTTTCGGTATCGGTACATCCGAAGTCGAACACATCCTTGCCACTCAAACCCTCCCCCAAGCCAAATCGAAGAACATGCGAGTGACAGTCGAAGGCAAAGTCGCTGAAGGTGTCACCTCGAAAGATATCGTGCTTCACATTATCGGTGTGATTGGTACAGCCGGTGGTACAGGATGTGTCATCGAATTTGCTGGTTCAGCCATTCGAGAACTGTCCATGGAATCTAGGATGTCAATCTGTAACATGTCTATAGAGGGTGGTGCCAGAGCTGGTATGATCGCTCCTGATGAGATCACCTTCAAGTACCTCAAAGGCCGACCACTCAGTCCAAGAGAAGGTGAAGAATGGGATAAAGCCGAGGCTTACTGGCGATCACTTAAATCCGATCCAGGAGCCAAATACGATATCGAAGTCGAGATCCGAGCTGAAGACATCATCCCAACCCTTACTTGGGGTACCTCACCTCAAGACGTTGTGCCAATCAACGGTGTCGTCCCATCTCCCGAAGACTTCCCTGAAGCTCAGCGAAAGAACGTCATCAGATCTCTCGAATACATGGGTCTCACACCTGGTACACCCATGGAAGAAGTCAAGATCGACAAAGCGTTCTTCGGATCATGTACCAACGGACGAATTGAGGATATGCGATCTGCCGCTCGAGTCATCATTGCCGCTGAGAAGAACGGTGGTCCCTCAAAAGTTGCTGAAGGTGTTTACGCTATGATCGTTCCCGGATCTGGTTTAGTGAAACAACAAGCCGAAGCTGAAGGTTTAGATGTAATCTTCAAGAAAGCTGGATTCGACTGGAGAGAGGCCGGTTGTTCTATGTGTCTCGGTATGAACCCTGATCAACTTAAACCCGGAGAACGATGTGCTTCGACATCCAACCGAAACTTCGAAGGTCGACAGGGTGCAGGTGGTAGAACACACTTGATGTCACCTGCGATGGTAGCTGCCGCTGCTCTTACCGGGAAATTCACTGATGTACGAAAGTTCATGGGTACTCATCTTAGTGAAGATGCTGGATTGAAGATTACCGATTACTCAGATTATCTTACGCCTGTCGAAGCTCCTGCCCGACCAGCCGAACCCACCGAACAGACTCCTCAAGGTCAGACTCCCGTCAAAGCTGCTGCTGCCGCCTCAGCCGGCTTACCCAAATTCAATGTTGTCAAAGGTATCGCTGCGCCAATGTGGGAAGCCAACATCGATACCGATAAGATCATTCCTAAACAGTTCCTTAAAACTCTTCTTAGAACTGGTTTGGGTGCTGCCCTTTTCTGGACGATCAGATATGACGTACGAACCAATGAACCTCTCCCTGATTTCGTACTTAACAAAGACCCTTGGAATAAGTCATCTTTACTGGTCTGTACTGGGCCTAACTTCGGTTGTGGTTCTTCAAGAGAACACGCTCCATGGGCTTTGAACGACTTCGGTATTAGATGTATCATGGCTCCTTCTTTTGGTGATATCTTCAAAACCAAGTGAGTGATTTGGGTGCTTTATCCAGAGACCACCTTCATGTATTAATGTTGACTTCCGTTTGATCATAATTAGCTGCTTCAAAAACGGAATGTTACCTCTTGAACTCCCTCAATCCGATCTCGAAGCATTATACGAAGATGCTTCTGCTGGACTTGAGATAGCCGTCGACCTAGAGAACCAACAAGTCATTCGACCCAATGGTAAACCTCCTATCCCCTTCACGGTTGACGCATTCAGACGACACTGTCTAATCAATGGTTTGGATGACATTGGATTAACCCTTGAACACAGAGATGAAATTGAAAACTTCGAAGAGAAACGAACGCAAGTTTGGCCATGGTTGGATGGTGTAGGATACGCTAAGAAAGGTCAGAAGATCGTTGCTGTACCTATCAAGAAATCGGCACCTAAGACTGATTGGTAAGGGCGAATCAATGGGTCTGAGCACTAGGCTCTATGTCTCTGCTGTTCGAATAATAGGTGAAAAGGAACGGATATTGTTGTATATACAAAGAACGAAATACCCATGCATAGCTTGGCTTGGAACCCTTAGCGTATGACTCTTTCATTCGTAACGTTCATTGACGATGAAAATGTAGCAGACGCAGATCGTCGTTGTGCTATTGATTGCTGTACGGCATGTGACACTCGTACAGCGTGTGATACTCGTGGTTCATGATTGGAGCGATTCGATCTGTCACTCCAGTTTTCCTGAACACTTACTTCACTTTACCCTCAAAAGATCTGGCTGAGGCCGGGGAATGTAAAATTCGTTGACCGAGTGTGAATGTTTGTTGATTTTGGGTTTGGTGGAGTGCAATTGGGTATCATACCATCATAACAAACAGAAACGGAGTTCAACTATGTATTGGATTCACGGTCTGAGGAAGGGCTTGCTTTAGTCTGAGTCTCAGTCCTGGCTTACAGCTCTTCTTCTAGTCCACAAACAGAATATAGCCCGTCACGACCAGAGGGAGAAGGCTTCTAAATGTCAGTCGGCAATAAACGATCGATCCAAGAGACCCTGCATAAATGACGATCATTTCAACGAAATTACCCTTAAAACCCATTCATTGAAGGTCGTTTGTCACTTATTTCCAGGGATTAAAGAGAGAAAGAGAGGTTCTTAGACCAGGCTCGACCAGCTTGCAGTTTGGCCGTTCCTGTTCATCCTATTGGTCCTTTCCTTTTGATCGACCAGAAATAACTTTTGGGTGTGCGATGTAAACAAGTCCATCTTCAAGTCTACGTATCTTGTTTTCCCTCTATATATATACATCTCATCTAAAAATCTCTTCGATTCCTTTCATTCTCATAATAAGATCAAATAATAGTTACATCGTATAAAAGAGGACCTGTGTTCAACCTCATACTACACACTCATTACCAATCACCCTTCGTTCATTTCATTCCATTCAATCATCATGTTCACCAAATCTACCATTCTCTTGACTCTCGGTGCTCTCGCCACTTCAGCCTTGGGTGCAGACTTGACTATCTCAACTCCCGCTTCCCTCATCCAATGTCAACCTGCTCTCCTTTCCTGGACGGGTGGTACAGCCCCATACTACCTCGCTGTTATCCCCGGTGGTGAACCTTCCGCTGCTGCCTTGCAAGATCTAGGTGAACAACAGGGAAACTCTCTTACCTGGACTGTTAGCATCGCTTCCGGTACGAGTATTACTTTGAAAGTTACGGATTCTACCGGTGTAGTCAATTACAACCAGGCTGTCACTGTCCGTAAGTCCCCATTCCGTTCTGTACCTTATTTCATATCACATATTTCGAAACATAGAATGTGAGCTTACTCAGTGATGGCTGATTTGGATCTGGAATCAAATAGAAGCTGGGTCCAGTAACTCTTGTTTGACCGCTGCTGCTACTAGCTCTGCAGCTTCTGCGTGAGTTGAACTAATATATACGTACATATATCCTTGAATCATGACTGATCGATCTTATTCCATGTGTGTTACAGCTCCACCCCCGCCGCTGTCAGTACCGCCTCTGCTGCTGCCGCCGCCGCCGTGACCTCCGGATCAGCCTCAGCCGCTACCACTTCAGCTGCTGCTTCCAAGTGAGTCAATCTACCATCCCGTGCTTGGAGCTGGAAAGCGTGAACTGACGTCGCGTCGTTTACAGAGCTTCTTCAGCTGCTGGATCAGCCTCTGCTGCTGCCTCCTCCGCCAGATCAGGTGCCGCTTCTGCTGCTTCTGCCGCTGCGTCGGCTTCTACCTCTGCCAAGTCAGGTGCCATGTCCATCAAGTCAATCGTGAACGGCGCTGTCGTAGCTGTTGCTGCCGGTATCTTGGGTCTTGCCCTTGCTTAAACCATGACATCTTCCTCATTCATAGTAATCACATACACGTACGAACATCATTGCATAGCATTCTTAGTCATATCGTTCTTTTTACATCTTATGCCTTTACGCTCATCATGTCCTATGTATCCCTCTATCCCATACATCCTGCTGTTGCTGAGCGTGTTGGTTTTTCAATCTGACAACCCTCTTGCGATTGAGGTTGCTTTGGAGCTGAATCTGAATTAAAAGGTTAGTCGCGTCGGAAAAATCCCCCTTCCCCCTTTAAGTGGAGTGTCAAAATCAAGAAGGGGGAGTCACCTTAAAAGTGCGCGTTCTCTCGTTATTTCCCTTTTCGAGAAGGACTTTACACATCCATCTGTTGTGAACTGTTGACTTTGACCTCAACCTCAGGTTCGATCATAAAGTTATTTTTCTTCTTCTTCTACACGACGAAACAGCAAGGTGACAAGGTAATCGTCGCGAAAAAAGAAACGATGAAACGCACTTTCTGCTTGACCCTCGACCCCTTGAAAATCCAATCTTATTCCAATCCAGATCTGATTAATCCGATACACACCACAGAACCAGGCACATGGTTACCCCTCTTTTACATGCTCATGCTCTTACCGATCATTTCGAAACATCAACGAACGTCGTGTTGAGCAAACGATTCAATCGATCATGTCTAACCCCACTCTATATTCCGAAATCCGACACCAACGATTGAATATCCAAGTCGGGTCTGGAATTTATGCTTAGTCCAAAGGACGGTGTTTCTTTTTCTTTCTCCTTCTTAATGCTTACTCATCAGTTGCGGTTCAACATGAGGTACGAGGGGAACCATTATAGATATCCTATGTTAGAGGAAGAACATGAGGAATGTGCAAGGGGTTGAGAAAGTGGAGTATAACCTTGTTATCTTGTTCGTGTTCGTGTTTCTCTTCACTGATACGATTGATATGGTTGATTGATGAGCTGTAACGACATATAAAGAGGGACCTGTCAACGATCAAGACATCTGCACCTTGCTACTTCCTCATCCCCAGCAACACATAACACCGCTTTGACCCATAATAACATCTGTTGCTGATCATTTCTTGACGAGAACCGTCTGAGACCCTCCTTTCCCCCTTGATCCTTACTTTTTTTTCCCTTATTTCGTCATTAAACTATCAAAATCACTCATCTTGACTACCATCAAACACTACAGATACAAGATATATACAATGACGGTATCACTCTCACTTTCACTCAAAAGACCAAAATCAACCAGAGGAGACTCAAGATCGAGACCAAGATCAAGTACATTATCACCCCCTTCTTCCTCTTCTTCCTCTTCCTGTGTTGAGCCATTCGACTTATCAGTCATTGTCAACGAGAAAGAATTCGATAATCTCGATTCAGTACAGCAAGTGATTGATACTCAAGACAAACGACCAAAGAAGATCAAATTCCAATTGAACGATTTGCCGGCTTCAGAGGAAAAGATGTCATCGAAATTGATAAAAGGTAGAAAGAGGTTTGTGACTGAGGAAGGGAAGAATATACCTGAGGCTTTGAATTTATCTGGTTTCAGACCAGGATCAGATGATAATCAAGTGAGTTGTGGTACACAGAATCAGCTGTTCAAAAAATTTTGAAGAAGAGAAAGAGTAAGGTGAGCTGACGAGATCGACCTCAAACAGCTTCTTCCTTCACCATTGATTCGACCTTCTTTCCCTAAATCACCTTATCCATTCCCCGCTCCCGCCCCATCGACCACCCAGAGATCTGCAACCCTCCTCCCTCCCAATTCAAACCCAAGAGACAAGAAATACTCTCATCGGCGATCCCGCTCATTCTCCGAACTGATCACCTCGTCAAGCTCCATCACTCAACCATGGCGAGATCGGGAGACCTGGTTGGCCATCCACACTCCTTCTCAGACGCCTCATATCACCCAGAGGAAGGGTTCGATCCCTGCTAGTTTGGAAGATGGGGCATGGAGGGCTAGAGGAGGTGGGACATTTTTCGGAGCAGATATGAACGGTCCGTATCCCTCTTTCAAAGTCAGAGTCAAACCTCTTAGTCCACCTACAAGCCCTAGAAGATACTTTACTTCAAAACAGCAAGACATTACCAGCGAGCCTGAAGAATTACCTCAGGAAGATAAAACTGACAGTTCCCCAATGGAAAAGATGATTTATCAACATCGATCTCATTCAGCTTGGAATGTCGGAAATACCCAAAACACCTCTTCCTCTCCAGGATCCTCAGATGGCGAAGAACACCCAATGATACCTACTAAATATCATACTTCACCGCCTATCCAAGATGACGATGATGACGACTTACTTCCACCATTATTACCTCGAAGTATAACCCGCTCATCATCATTCGAGTCCACTTCCAGGAATACAACCCCCATTCCATGGGCTCAAAGAAGTGGAACTGGAAGTAATTCACCGGGAAGACGAACCCCGCCCAAAACGCCTTCCAGACAGAATACCTCACCGTTGAGAAAAGCAAGTGATGATGGGAATCAAACACCTAAAACATGGAGACATGTTGATCCTTCACCTCCCCGTTCTGGATCAGTCAAAGAAAAGGAAACATCACCATTGATCACTCCTCGAACTCCTGAGAGTCCCACTCGAACGATCTCGCGAATGAAAGGTGTAGGCAGTAAGAAGCACAATATCAAGAAAGTTGGGGAAGTCGGAGGTGATACGCCGCTTACACCTTCTTCACCCACTTCGTATGGTAACTTCTGGGAGGACGTTGATGGAAGGAGAGAAAGTGAGAGAACCCAACAATCGCCTAGTAAGAGGTTCTGGAAAGCTTTGAGATTGGCTTCTCCTGGTAGAAAGCACAGTGAAAAGAGCGAAGTGGACAGAGATAGTTTGCATCATGGTGAAGACCATGTCAGTCCTAGTAAGAGAAGTGGCTGGTTCTGAAAGAGCTCTTATGGATTTTGAACGGGCGAAAAGGATGGACATTAGCTGGACATTGGGATTCGGCATGAGTCGGGATGGAAGTCTGTTGATACGGTACAATGTGAAAGAAGGACTGGTTCCGACTTGATTTGATACGATATGCTCTCAATTGGAATTTTGGGATCTGCAAAACATCTTGTATATGCGATTTATTAGATTTCCTATCTAAGCTTTCTTTGATACCTTGCGAATAGATAGATGGATCATGTTTGTATGTACAGTATATGACGGTATATGAATTGTATGTGCATTCGCATGTATACATAAATTCCCAAAAGGCAAGAAAGACCAAAATGGTCTTATTGAAGTGAATGCTTTTTCGAATTTTTCATTTAACTATTATAAGAAAATTGTGTATGTCGACTCCACATGTGCCCAAAAGAAGCGAACTATATTAGAAGAGGGGGAAATGTCCAGAGGAGGGATAGTGACGTGGGTGGATGAAAGGATTTCGAGAACGACTAAAGGGGGGAGAGAGATATGGTGTAAAGGATTAAGCAATTTCATAATCCATTGGAGCGGTTCTACAAAGTAGATTAGATGAAACGATCAGCAACCTTTCCGTAGATCTAGTAACTATGAGCCTTGGAAGCTGAACTCACCTTTTAACTTTTTGTAATGATTTCTTCTTCATCATCATGAAAGGCATCAACCTATCTCTTTTCTTATTCATTTGGCTTTGGTTTTGGATTGTCAACGCGGCAGTCTCTGTCTCCCCAGTCGTAGTCGAAGTCGATTCTTCGGAAGTCTCGGTAGAATGAGTTGAGACATGTTCATGGTTATTCTTAAATAAGAACCAGGTATTATCCCTACATCTAACTTTTGAATTTTCGTTATCATCCAACATATCTTCTTCTCCGCAGGCACATAAGACGCCAGATTGGAGTTGAGAGTATGCTGCTACTTGTTTATCTGAGCATCTCGAGAAGCACGCAAAAGGAGATGGGACTTGACGGAGGATAGAGGTCGGGTGGAAGGTTGATGAACAGCCTAGAGGGGTGAAAGTGGATGATTGGAGTAACTACGATGATTGCAGTAGCAGATATGAAGTGAGCTATGAACGATTGATCATGTAGTGATCAAGATCGGATGGGAAACTTACGAAGATTGAATCTGGTGCTGGGGCAGCTATAGCAAGTGGTGCCAAGAGGACCACAGCGAGGGTTTGAAGGAGTAGGCTGAGAGAATGCATCCCGATAGGAGGAAGACAGTTGAGGGTTGAGGGACTAGAGAGTTCGGTGGATGGTTCGAAGTGATGTCAAAAAGGAATGTGTATTACTCTGACTGGTCCAGCAGCGAGTGTCGGTATGTATAAAAAGAGAGAAAGGTAACCTTCAAGGTTGTTGAACGAGTCGAATCGAATCAATCGATTGATATTAAGAAATGTAAATTATGGTCAACTTGTAAAGTGATGAAAAAGCATGAAGAGAAAAAGTCAAGAAGGGGGGTTTGCAGGAATGAGAGAATACATTATATTACTTTTTTGATATCTGACATCTGTCCACATGTCATACTTTATCATATCGTGCTTACTCTTGAAAACAGATGATGAAAATAACCAAAAGCAGAATACTTTACGGAGCATATCCCAATCTTTCCTTAACTTTACACTTCGTACTTCTGGGTATGAATCACCACCAACTCACAAGTCCCCTCTTGTCATGTTCCTGACGATCTTCATGCCTACTTGACATCCTTCGGTGGACAAACCGTACCCCCTCAGTAAGCTAGTAAGGTATTTTCAACAATCTACCAACTTCGTACTTTACATCGTTCCAATATCCAAGCCCCGAAAAGCCAACGATTCAATCGAGCAGGATAAGATGGACGCCACGATCCAAAACTACAGTCCTTTATCATCAGAGGCTTTTCTTGCGTTTTGCTTTTTGTACTTTGTGCTCTTTTGCTCTTTGCATTCCATCCCAGCTTCGACATATGCTTCTTGGGCTGAATCTGAACCTGAACCACTGGACCTGGAGAAAAGCATATTTGAAGACTTTACTTTACCTTGAAAAGGATAAATGTGGCCGGATTCGGTTCCGTGCCTTGTACCACCCATTTTAACGAATGCCGTAATTGTCGGTCCTAAATCTCCGATCCAGGTGGTCGTACCGCAAAAGCTCAAATTGCTGAATTCAGCAGGTGGTCGTTTTATGCTTTCATATTTTGTACTTGGGGCTTTGGCTTTGGCTTTGATCAAGCCTGTCTCTGGTGGTATATGTAATGATGGTAGACTATGGACGAAAATGGATAACAATACCATCTGGTCACCACTTGTGTGTCACATAATACCTACGAAGACCTGTACGATATTCAGGCTTACCCTTGTTCGAAATAAGATTGACTGGAATTATCTGTTAGTACAATACATGACTTTACTGAGCAACAAACGAACGGTCAAGTCGCCATCGACGGGATATCCTCAATGCACCTCGTCCTCAGCTGGAGAAGTGTTACCCTTTCCAGATATGTGATTGGGTACCGGCTGACAATCGAGCAGACAATCGGAGAATGTAAGTATACTACTGCCTTTCTAGTCTTCCACAAAATTTGATCCCATGTCGCTTGAATAATCAAGCAGTATAAAGTAGTACCAGCGAAGTCACTCGATTTGTCACATTCAGAGAAAGTCGTTATTCAGGAAACACTCACCACAGCAAGTGATGCTCGTCAATCAGTCTCATCACATGATCATGATCATGATCATTCATTAACGTATCGTGAACAGGAATCTGAGAATACAAACCCCTTATATGTACATACACAGTATAAATGAGGATGGAGGAGTTCTACCTGCACAGTTAGACATAGAGAAATAATATTATCGTCCCGGAGAAATCCAGACTTGACTACTGTAATTTCTAATCAATCCATCGAAATGTCCGATATCAATTCACTTCTCATCGGTTGTTTCCTCCTCCTATCTTCTTCATCTTCTACGTCGCTGTATTCCATGCTTTGATATCAGCATGGAATATTTCAGCATGTGACAATAGACTTACTCTTCTTCATCCAATGCCTGCCTCTTATTGACATTACCCGTCCCCGCGCCAAATCCCGCATTCTGAACCATCTTCTGAGCCATCTATATAGGTTCGTACTCCTTGAACTGATTTTGGAACTGCAAATCAGTACGAAAGATAGGTACATATCCCCATCAGCTTGGTTACATTATTGAGTCCTGCCTGATGGGGGAGATAGTCCAACTCACACTCATTGTACTGACGCAATACCTCTTACTCTGCACATACGCCAGGGCATTATCCGCTGATAAGTTGAACTTCCACATGAGGTAGCCTACGACTATCGCTGGGGAAAGGGCGATACCGCCTAGAAGCGAAGTATGGCGTCAGCTAGGAATCGAGTTTATTATTTTGACGATATCTGCTAATTTTGCAGTCAGACCCACCATTGCAATGCGCTAGAACAGTCCCACCCATCGTCATAGCCTCTTCGATGAAATCGCGACATTTCGGAAAGATCGTGATCAGGTTCTGGTCCTATATGTCATAAAGGATATGTAAGCTGATACAGTCCATGGGTCATCAAAGTGAACCGGATGGGAGAGCTTACGGTGTTATCACTAATGTCCAAGGTCATATACCTAAATTCAGTTGGGAAACGAGGGTATATCAAACTTGATTCCTTCTTGTCTCTTATACAAAGGCTATGATGACATTACGACATAAATCAGCTTTCTGCATGCTTGTAGCGCAGAATTGATATGTTCCATGCACTCACACATGTGTTATACCCATTAATTTCATTTTTTTCAAATTCGTTGATGATTGGAAGGGACCAAGCCACAAGCCAGGTATGATCTGTTGAGCTTCTCTACGCATTTCATATCTGCGTAGTCACGAGAGTAGTAGCATCAGCATATAGCGCATCCCTTGAGTGCGACATCAAATTCGTTTCGAAAGCTAAGCTGAGCATAAGATGTCCCAATCTTCGCATTTCTGCTTCGATGTAATCTTTGAATATGATTCATGATATTGAAAGAATCACTCACTTCCACTCATTATTCCCTCCTCCCATTGGTGCCAATCCATTCCTCCCAGAATTATTGACCGACCCTATCCCATCCACCCCACGTCCACCCAGATGATCCGTCGGCAAGGGGTACTCTTCTGCATAACTACCGTTCGAGTCTAGGGTATGTCGGGAAGATGACGCCGCGGAGGACGCTCCGTTTATATCCATGTCCACCTCTGATCTACCTAGTACAATCTCGTATTCTGTATCTATATCGAAAGTAGGTAAAGAAGGTGGGAGATTTGGTAGTTTGGTTGAACGGTGAGTAGCGATACGACGTGGTATGATGATAAATTGCCAATTAGCCTATGCAGCTCTTGTTCTTGAGAAGGGTAGATAGTGTGAGTTGTAAACGCTCTCAGAGGAGTATTTGATCTGATGGTGAATTGGTCGGGATCCGCTTGGTTCAGGTCGGTGCCCGTAGGATGTGTGAAACGTGTCTATTGGTTGGGATTGTCAGTATTTGCGTCTGTCCTATCTGATATCTTTGTACACTGTTCCTCTCTAGGCTTGACTGTGCTATTTCTCTCGAGCTAATCCTAATTGTTGATACGAGGTGCAAGTGAACAAGCACAATTCAATGTTCTGATCAACTGTTGAAACGTTTCAAGTACAGTAGTAGCTGCGCGTACATGTCACGTGATCCCACTGATAAACTACAATCCTCTGGTTCACGACTCGTATCAACATTCAAGAAAAGATGCACAATCAGAAGGCAACCTATACAAGACAATCAGACGCACTATAATAAGGCATATCAAGTGAATGATACTGACGTTACAAGGCGGTAGGTACGATAGAATTGATATGAAGATGTTCAACCGGACTTCTCCTCCTTTTCTTCTTCTTCTTCTTCTTCATCCCATTCTCTAACCCATTGAACAAGCTCCTCCCAATCTTTGACCCTGTGAATATACTGTTCTCTACCAAATTGAATCTCTTGGAAAGGTAAGGGTAATCCACTACTCATCCTCTCGTTGTAATCCATCATCTCCACCGGAGAAGTGATACCGCTCCTAGATTGGTTCCAACCATATTCACCGAATAGTAAACATGGGATGGGAGGATCGGCTGTAATGATAGGCTCGAGGTTACCGTGATGATCATCTATAAATAACGATGCGTTGATGTTGCGTAGGATCTGATCGAAATTAATCAGCTGAATCATGCCATATATTTTGTATTGGAACGATTTACACGAGTTATGATCTAGATAATAACAGACCGTATACTCACCCACAATTTCGCCAATCCACCTTTCCCTTTCCCCACGCCATCTTTCCACAACTCCTTCAACCTCTCATTCAACTCCCTCTTAAATTCATCATCGTCACCTCTCGGTTCAATAGGTTTATTAACATCTCCATAACTACCCGTAAAATGAGCCTGAACAATAACATCCTTTGGTTCATGACCTATCGTAATTCCCTGGGCCGAAAGCCAATCTTTTAACCCTTGTTCATCTTTTTCAGGACGAGAAGTGACGATGTGAATTGGATGACCTAGTTCATGTAGTGTTCTGAGGCCTTCCACGAATCCCGGGATGGGAGTTGTAAGTGGAAGTAGGTTATTGAGCGTTTGTACTTTCCTTGCTACTTCTTCTCTCACACGGTAAGGATTCAGCTTCTTCATATATAAACATTATTTGAACGTGAAATATGATGAAGATCGAAGTACTCACCTGCAGGAGTACCGAAACCCCTATTTTGCCAAAATACATAAGTTCGTAGATCATTCCTACAGCAACACATCTGTCGGTTCAGTATTTCTTTGTCTCATGTACAATTAGTACATCATCGCTCATACACTTACAAAGTCAAATCCGTCCCATACCTCAAGTTATGTTGTTTAACAATCATAGCCATATTTTCAGAACAAACATCATCAAAATCAATAGCGATGATCCTTTCATTCTTCGTTGTTCTCGTTGTCGTCTTCTTCTTTTCCTCCTCCTTCTCTTTGTGAGCACCCACTCCATCATTTTTGCTATTTTCGGTACCACGCCCTTCTTCCTCAATCGCATTGTGGCCTTGTCCATGAGCAGACACCGTCAAGGACCCTTTCCGACTGGTACCTGTGATATTACCGGCGATCTTCGCCCAATCATCCATACTCATCGTATTCTTCCCATGTTTCCCACCTCTTCCCCCTACTCCAGGAGGAATGGGGAATGGATAATGATTACTAGCCATGACACTTCCGTGAATTGCCACTAGGCTAGCATCGGGTGAAGTGGCTGTCATCAGGGGTGTCTCTGTACCGCCCTCTAGAGTGTATGTAGGTGAACAAGGCTGCTCGTTCTCGTTGTCATTCTTATCGTTACCGCTATCTGACGTCGATCCGTATGTCGGTGTAGCTTTAGAGTCTCGGTGAGTGGCAGGGTGATTCCGCCAGAGGAGGATGGGAGAGTTTCGTTAGGGATTGAAGGTCCAGGATTGGGATGGTGGCTATTGTCTGTGGTCATTGTGATATTTCCGTTTGGAAAAGTGATCAGTATATGAATCGATAGATGGATGCAGTGGGAAAGTAAGAAAGTAGGTGATGATACAGAAGATAGAATATCGAGATCGATGGTTTATATAAGCACTCGAGTTGAACGAGTGAAATCATGACTCGGGCATAAAGATCAGGATAATGTCTTCTAAGATCCTTTCTTAGACCCGCAATGATGCAAGATACATGTAAAGATTCTTGTACTTTCCTTTTGTGGACGTTCAATGAAAGGATGGTTGTGGATAGACTGGGATTTCCGTTGGACAAGCCAAGAGGAATCGTACGTGACGCATAGAGTATAGGGACATGCTGAACTGAGAAAGGATGTACGAGAATTGGCGAGGAAGTGAGGAAGTGCTGGATATGATAAATGCATGTGGTTGGTATGTATAGTACTAGATCCAATCAATGTAAGTCAGAGTCAGAGCGTCAGGGAAGAATAAAGCACCTTAAGGTCACATACCGAATTGAGTTTTCTTCTCATTTTCCCTTTCCATTCATTCGACCTTCCTCCTTGGCGGTAATTCCACCGTCTCAGCCTGCTTAGACGGTAGAAGTGGATTCGCCATTTCCTTCCTCCTGGTTGTACCCGAAGTTTGTTGGTCGTTATGTCTTTTCTCAGCTAGCATGAAGAATGACGCTGAACTGACTACTACCATCCCCAGAAGGAGATAGGGGTTCGGTCCTTTCCGTGGGGGTGGACGAGGTGATTGCGTGAGAGGTGATCTCGAGGACATCGTGAATGGGAAATTCCTCTGATGCGATGTGATTGTGCTTGGTAGTGATGGAGATGTGAAACCTGGAAATATCAGAGGAATGTTGCGCTAATTTTAGAGAGTTGAGATGATGTCTCAAGATGTGGAGACCCCGTACTACCTCAAGCTAAAAAGTTGGACCTGGGGTCGGTGCGAAGCTGTGAGAACTGCGAAAGTTGAGCTGTGTAAACAAAGATACTTATACAATTGAACCCTAAGTATCGCTTGGTTACCTGCTCTAGTGCTCTGGATTGATAGATAGGAATGAATTTACTCAGACTCTTTTCAACATGTTGAATACATGAGAAATCATCGAAACCACTTTCACAAACAACCATTTACGAAAATTGGCAACAAGGAAGGAATGATCCTCCTCCCCTCCATCCGAGCACGTCTCTCCCTCCTCTTGGTCCTTATCACCCTAATATCTCTGGTACTTTACCAACGCATATCTCAGTCGAATATCGAATATGCTTTTCCTAAAGATGTATTAGCGGATTATACTTCACCTTCAACACATTGTTTCTGGCCTGAAAGGGGAGCAACTCAGGAGAGTAAAGGGAGTTTAGTGGATTGGTTGAAATGGGAATCATCACCTTCACCATCTATATCCACCACACAGAACGGGGACGGAGCAGATGCTTCCGACAATGAATTTCAGTGGGAGGGTAAATTACCTGATATAATACCTTCAAGTGGAATTGAAAAATACATGTTATCTCATATAGAAGATCTGCAATCGGGTTGGAATCCGAAACACGATTTTGAAGAATATGGATTGAAGTTAGGTAATACATCTTTAGAAGGATATACAAAAGAACTTATATCGACTTATAAACAATATCTCTTACCCTCTTTAGGAGGAGGAGGTGTAGGAGGGTTTATGGCACCCGTATTATCTAGATTGAGTTTAAGACCACCTATCCAAGAATTACCACCTCGACCCAAGCAGGTGATGACGACTGATAAATCTGATGAATTACCGTACCAGTTTGAAAGATGGAAAGAGATCATGCCTGATTATCAAATCAAATATTTCAATGATAAATCACTCAAGGCTTGGGTTAAAGGTGTTTTCGGTGGGACGAAAGCTGAGAAAATCTGGGAAAAGTTACCGAGAGTCGTTTTGAAGACTGATATATTCAGATATATGGTGAGCTGACTCATCAGAAAATCTTAGCGGTCACAATGAGTCATGAATATCTGAGCTGATTGTTGTCGGATGGATGATAGGCTATGTTAGTAGAAGGAGGTATATATACAGATAGGTAAGTAATACTCGACGCCCACTTTATACCTATGATTGTCTTGATAACTGACTTTGGTATATAGTGATAGTACGTTGCCATATCCTACTACACGATAAAACGTGACATGAATCTGATGTAGTGTGATAGCTGCACCTATCATTCACGCCGATTCATGGGGTATACCCTACCATTCCGAGACCGCCCCGTTATTGACCCACTTATCGAGATTACTATCTCTGTCAACTTCTCAGCATCTCCCTTCTTCGCATCCACTATCATCTTTCGCCTCTGAACATTCGACCGACTCAGTAGAAGGCATGATTGATCTTCCCGTGGACAAATCAAAGATTTACGATGGACCCTTGGTAGATGATGGGAACGAATTGGGAGAACCGGGTTTGGTGGTTAGTGTGGAGAGTGATGCGATTGATTTTGGATGGACAAATTGGGTGAGTCCAGGCGTGACTCGTTGGCAGTCTACCATCACAAGTCAAAGCATTCTCACGCATATAGCGAAATGCCATAGTCATGGTATAATAAAATGATTGATTTGTCTGTGATTGCACCCGCAGCGCGAAGTCGGTCTATCCCGCGCAGTTCAAATAACTCAATGGACATTCATGGCCAGACCTGGACATCCTGTATTCCTGGATGCATTAGGTAGGACATTGAGGAAATCTGAGGAAATGGAAAAGAAAGCAAAAGAAGCGGAAGAGAAAGGAGAAGAATTCATACCTGAGACTGCTGTGAGCTGTCCGCATTATCATATGATGTATCTCACGAGTCACAGTACTGACCCCTTCATTTTGTTTGTATATGTTAGCTCGAATGGACTGGTCCGGGTGTATTGTAAGTCCATTGTTGTTCACATTTCATGATACCCAATGTCAATCTTTGTCTTTTCAACCTCTTATAGCTCAGATTGCGTATACCGATACTTGCTAGCTCGATACGGATTCAAACCTGGAGATTTGATACATCAGAAAGAACCTATCCGAGTGGGAGATGTACTGTAAGTCTCGATGGTTCATCTTCCATCGTTTCATGGGATGAATAACTGATAGGTGACTCTTGTTGTTATAATCAGAATTTTACCCGCCGGTTCATACTCCAGTGTCAGTCCATTTACAGACGAAGAGCAAAGACCTTGGGCAGCGAGTTATCATGGATTCTTGGGTGAGCGACGATTACCTAATGTACAACAAAATAACTGTCCTCCCAAGTGAATTGTAACTTGGTGTACTACATCAAGCTGACGATTCATCTTGAAATGTACAGGTCGATGGAGAGAATCCGACCCTGCCGTACAAGAGTTCGAACGGCTGAAAAAGCTCAAAGCTGAAGCTGAGGAAGCGGAGCAAAAAGCCAAGGATGAAGCCGAAGAAGCCGAGAAGAAAGTTAAAGAAGCTGAAGATAGAGCTAAACAAGCTGAAGAGGATGAGAGGAAAGCTAAAGAAGAAGCTGATAGGTTGAAATTACAGGAACAGGCAGAGGCGGAAGCAGAAAAAGGGGATGATGGGATACCTAGAGGTAGGATTGGGGATGTTCCATTATCGCCTATTGGATGATCCAAGAATTATTGAAGAAGAAGAAAAAGGTACCTTTATAGACATATACCATGATCCACTGTAGCATAACTCACGGAATAGATACATAGATTCGATATTTTATCATTTGTTGCACATACACAAAAAGTGTCAAAATGCATTTTCACGAGTATACGATGTATTTCTCGATGTCCAATATAAGAATATCAGAACATCGGTATCGTGTTTTGTCCTAGTCAGTCATCATATCCATCCCGGAAATGTCATAGAGTCGAATCCCGAGTGTTTGACGAAGATCATTTTTTCTCCTCGGGAGGCTTGAACGATTCTTTTGGTATACTATTTTGGATCGGACTCAGATGTTTATCGGCGGTGGACGATTGCTGTTGAGCAATTTTCTCTTCCCCTATTGACATGTAGATATGAAATGAATTAGTAAATCCCAAGATTATATCAGATGAGAACAGAGGGATAGATGGACATGAAAAAGGAATCGTAATGACAAGCGCTACTCCGTTTGTTTTGTGTATTTGTATTTGGTTTTTTGAATCCATATTCAAATCCGATGAAAACCGTACACTATATATCCATTGAATAGGTCGCACTCACAAGACAACTTCTCCAAAGGTCTATTACCTCTCAACGTAGCGTCTTTCCTCCTTGCATCAATTTCTTTTTTGGCGTAGTAGAATGATACTCCCGCAGCTACTATCAAAGCCTGATCGAGACGATCAATTAGCAAGGCTAATATATATATACCCAGAGTATTGTGATAGACTGATAATGTCGAGAATCTCGGATACCAAGATTGTTGCTGAGCAGAGTTGGGTATGGAAAGAAAGACTCACTCCCCACCCGTATGCCTAGTTGAACTCCCAACATCGATCAGCTCGTGCTATTGGACAGTCAAGTAAGGCGGTATACACTCACGACTGATCCAGCAGTATTCATCGTTGCAATTTGATATTGGGTGCCGATAACACTCTTCTAATTTTGATTCACTTAATCTATGAAATTGAGATGATCGTCCATAGTCGAGTGAGTGCCGTAATCGTAGTCCGAAATGATCATCCTTTCGCAGGTAGGCCCTTCCATGTCCTTGTGTTGTAATGTTATCTTATTCAACCCACCCATGTTCCTGTTTCCCAGTTCGGCCGTGTGGTGCCACATTCATAGATTCATACATTCCTCACCCCTCGTGCCTATGCAAAAGAGATTACAAGGGCGCTCAATTAAGTTAGCCTATGAACTAGCTACTCGAGTACAATAGGAGATCTCGCATCTGGCATCTCTGCCGGTTTACCGATCGAATTCGGTATACGGCGTATAACGTATAACGTACATCCATGCTAGGTACACCATGCAACCATGTGCTTCCCATCATCATCATCATCATCGAATGTATTGTGTTGGATGAACAACAATACACCTCGTCATCTCCTCCCTTCTCCTTCACACAGCATCGTCACCGCTCATACTCAACAAAGGATTCTAGGTATCATTGTTGTATTCATCGTATCCGGACCTCGAGACATCGCCGCCGATATCATTGACTATTCATTATTGATTCCGCACCGCCTCTGTGACACCGTTACCCTACACGGACGGCTTAAGCTTAATCCCACTTCCCACTAAAAACAAAAACCAAAAATAACAAATCCAACCTTTCATCGCTTTCCCAACTTTACCATCATCCTTGCCATTCATAACATCCTTATCAGTACAGCCACTGCGTCGCTAGGTACCGATCATTGTCAACCGGATGCTTTGAACAGACGAGTATAGAATCATCAAGGTAGAGTGGAAGTCTGTGATCGAATCCTGAATCAGCAAGAGCGTCATCAGTAAGAACTCGATTTGTGGGAATAGGATATACTTCGGTATCGATCATCCATATATATTTCTGAGTAAGCACAGTTCATCAGTCATCTTCAGGTTCTTTCTGGTTACCTAATTTACTGAGTAGCTTTATCTACATAGCCTCTATCTTATCTCACAAGTCATCATGGCGGATCAAGCTGAACCTTCCTTCGATGCGATATTCTCCTCCCAACAACCACCTCGTCGATCATCCACCTCATCGTCATTCAACGCTTATGCCTTCCATAACCCCTACCCATCTGCCGATCAACATCAGATGAATCCCTCTCCTCTAGGTCACACTGGCGGACAGTTCGTCGACGAACCTCAACAGCTGAATAGGAAGTCTAGCAATGCCTCGATATCCTCCAGACCAGGGAATAGGGATGGAGCTTCGTCGTCAACTTCGGGGTCTGATGTGATGATGAAAGGATTTAATCTAGATGCGAATGGGAATGGTAGAAGACAGTCGTCACTAAGGAAAGAATCGTTACCTTTCAATCCTGAAGCTGACAGTACGATAATCGCGACTGCCCCCAGACAGGGTAACAATATTAGTCCAAATCATCAGAATCTCACATCTCCTCCAATAGGTGATATCATGTTCGGTGGATCAGGTCAACGATTAGATAATCAAAATCAACAGCAGCCGCAGCAGCAACAACTGCAACAACCGTATCAGCAACATCAACATGCACCGTGGACTGGAGATAATTTAGTACCGGCAGGAGGAATCTTGCAACAGCAACAGCAGCAAGCACCTATACAGTATTCATATGTGCAGAATAACCAACAGCAGCACAGTCCATTCCCTTCTCCCATACCTACCCCCTCTTCTGCGGGATTAGAATATATGACACCTGGATCTGCCAATTCACTCAACAATCCAACGATTTACGATGGATATTCACCGTATACCGATCCAAATCCCGCTCTCACACCTAACAATCAAGCTAATACGGGAGGATGGGGACAGGATTTCATCAGTCAACCTGAATCTTCGAATGGGGGGTACTCTACTGGGTATGGACTCGGTACGGGGAATGATATGCAGGGAAGTGGGATGGACGATATGATGGGCATGAATGACCAGGAGGCTTTGAATAATGAGTTGCAGAGAATGTGAGTTCATAAGCTCATCTCTTTCTATTTGCCTACCCCCTCGGATTAGGATACTTCTCGCACTTCGGATCCTGTTCAACAACTCGGCTTCTATCACTCTGATTGTTTTACGTAGCGGCATATCAATACTGATCTTAAGCTGTCCGATTCCGAATTTTAAACAAAGAATTATGCCTGTCCCACATGAGAATAGAATTAGATGCTGACGCTGCTGCCCCTCCTTTACATAAATAGTATATCCAACACGTCACATCACAGCTCCGCTCAGCAGTCCAGAGAACCGTCACCCTATCCTCAGACAGCTCATACTCCGGACCCGAACTATAGTCAGACATATCAGAATCAGCCTGAGGCCATGTCTGCCGGACCCTCTAGACAAGGTTCCTTCCCCACTTCCAGGTCGCCGAGTCCCTTCGCCCCTCCACAACAACACCAACACCAATTCGACATGACAGATCTCACATCTCCACCTTCAACTGGTCAATTCCCAGTGACTGCTTCATCTTCTCAGGGTAACTCACCTTTTCTCAACAAACCTCAGTCACCTCCTGCATTAATCATACCCAATCAGCATAGTCCATCTCCGGTTTTACCACCAATCGTCACGACAGCTGTGGGTGGGCCAGGCGGAAATGCACGAAGAGGGGTGCACGCACCAAGACAAGGTGATTTAGGTGGTTCGGTGACCGGTGGTTTGTTGCCACCTGCCAATCCAGCTCTGGAACATCTAACGGGTATGGCGGGTATCAGTCCTATCGCACCGAGTGCGGATGGACCGATGATTTACATTCAACCTAGTACTCCTATCAGCGGGCTGAAAGATGGTAGAGGACTGTTTGACGCTGCTCTCCGACGAGCTGGACAGATGACTCAGCAAAACCAGAATGGGCAACCAGGTCAAGGTGAACAGAATCAATCGCAACAAGGCTTCAACGTCCCTCCACCCCAGTCACACCCTCTCGCACGACCTGGATCATCCGATCAGATTGGACAATCTGATCAGTCAGGTAATGCAGGCAATAACGGAATGGATTTCGCTACAGCGATGGCATTTCAAGCTTCCCAAGGATGGGGTCAAGATAACTTGGGTGGACTGGGAACAGGTATACAAATTAGACCTCGAGCGAAATCAGACTCGTTCATGCCTTCCCCCACGGCTGATTCGTTCGATCGCCAGGCTCTGTTCAACTTTCTCATGGGTACCAACCCTGATAATGTTTCTGGAATGCAAGATCAGCAACAGCAGCAGCAACAGCAAGGTGTATCAGATCAGTGGAGGAGTACGGTCAACGCTTGGCGCACGGGTATCAACGATAATGATCAAAATATCAGTTCTAATTCGAATACAACCTTAGATCCCAGACTGTTACCCGGTCAGGATAACAGCATCACAACTCAAGAAGCATTTGAACGGTTCTTGCTTCAGCAGCAACAGCAACAGCAACAGCAGAACCAAAATACTGATCCAGCAAGTCAGCAACATCAATTAAACCAATTACATGCCCAAAGAAATCGATTGCCTCCTCTAAATACCAATACTCAAGGTGAAGGGCAGGGCAATGGAGTATTCAAATATGCGCCTGGGGAATTTTCACCTACTTCAATGGCATTTTATCAATCTATCGGTTTATACCCCCATTCGGCCTCTGAATTACCTGGAACCACCTCTGCTCCATTCTATACCACGACATTCGGTAATATATCAGGCGGTGCTGAAGGTAATTTGCCCAATACCGTCGGGCCCTCTCAAGCTTCCTTTTTACCTGCTCCGTCAAACTTGCAGCAACATGGTAGAAGGAGATCGTTCGGAGGTGAAGGTTCAAATCATCCCGCTGCTGGGGCTGGCACACCGGGCTACGGAGTTGAGTTCACCCAAAACACTCAAAATCATAGTTCGCCATTTGGCCAATTACGTCCCGGCTCGGTTAGAGGAGTGAGCGGAGGTGGACATAGGAGAGCGGCTAAATCTGAGGATTTCGGAAGAGTAGGGACGGGTTGGGGTGTAGGTGCGGGTGGATCTACGTGAGTTTGAGTTCTGAGTTTGGGTTATCTTTCCCTGGAATGGGGAAGCAATCGAGATTGCGATGTGCTATCTTGATCTAATCTGTGCGAAGCGATGATTGTGTGTTCCTTCGCGTGTGTGTCGAAAGGAATATTCACCGGTCGATCAATGCTGTGCACCCTTAGCACCGTATATCTTTTGAGAAAGCTGTGCTGATATAATTATATCTTGAATATATTCAGAGCCGACTTCTTACAAAGTATAACAGCCAATGACGGATCACTCTTACCTCCCATGAACCGCGGTCGGTCAATGTCCCATTCACGTAATTCCTCCGCATCATCTATCAGATCGGCTTCACCAGCTTTATCAATAAGTTCCCAGGGATCCAATTGGTCGAACATGGAAAGAATGGAATTGCCCGATGGTGTACAGTTGCCTACCACCGGTGATCAGATCCAACCGGTTAAACAAGTTCAAATTCAAGGGAAGGGAAGAAAGAGGATAGCAAAGATGAAAGTCACGAGTGTGGCTACTGAGGTGGCGAGTACGAGTAGGAGGACGAATAGCGGGGCGTTCAAATGTCCTGGTGAGTGTGGTGTCTGACTCGACCATAATATGACACATGGTCAGGACGAGCTGATTGGGCTTTCGCTATTCGTAGTTCCTGGTTGTGGAAGTACGTTCACTAGGCATTTCAATCTGAAGGGACACTTGAGATCGCATAATGATGAGAGACCTTATAAGTGTTTATATGATGGATGTCCCAAATGTGAGTCGGAATCTTCTGTATACTCCCATGAGCACTAAAAATATGACAGCTCTCGAGGGAACTTGTCAGGATCGAGGAGCTGACTCGCCCGTTGATCTTCTTACATAGCAATTGTCGGTTTCGCTCGTCAGCACGATTGTAAGAGACATATGCTGTTGCATGAAGGCCTAAGACCGTTTGAATGTGAGGGTTGTGGAAAGAAGTTTGCCAGGTTGGATGCGTTGACAAGACATCGTGAGTACATCTTACTCATCGACACAATCAAACATACTCGAAATTACTCTTGACTTTCTCAATGACAATTCGACAATTCACCTTTGCTTACATTGTTTTTTCACGCTACCTAACAGACAAATCCGAACAAGGTCAAGAATGCGCCATAACCCATCCATTACCAGTCAATCCGGACGGTACTCCCATGTCTGAATCTCAATATAAGATGTACAAGGGAGTCAAAGCTCCCCAACCTAAAACTATATCTTCTGGGGATACACCTAATCTCACCTCCGGGGGTGGTGGAAGGAGAAGAAGTAGTGGGGTGAAATCTGAGTTTTTGAGTGGCGATGATAGGTCGGGAGGGGAAAGTGATTTGGGAGGTGGGTTGAGTGGGATGGAGGAATATGATCGGTATTAGTTGAGTCAGTTTTTCGTTTGGAATGTTGGAAGGATGGAAGGATGGAGCAAGTATCACCTTGTGATTATAGATTGATTATGTTTTATAGTATAATTCTTTGAGTCTATCTCTGCGCCATATAGTGTAAATATAGATTCAAATATCATGTACAGTACTTGTTATCATGCTCGAGTAGGAGTAGAACTGGATTATAAGAGTATATAGCATTACTTGATACGAAATCATGTACAAAATGCATCCTACCTCCACTTGACTCGTCCACTGTTGTTGTCAATTTGGATAATTTCGAAAGTTTCATCTATACTCTGACTTCGCTTCTTTCTCCATGAGATAGGAAGTACTGACCCACGCACGATCAGACCCACTTCGAAGACTTGGACTGAGCACAGGGAACCAACTCTGGCTCGGTCGATTCCTACCGCTCCGAATAATCCAGAAAAAGGAAACATGACTTTGACGACGCTCGAGATTCTTCGTCGACAATACCTATCCCTCTACCCGCTCTACCTCATCGCACCCCCTGATCCTTCTCTCCTTGCCGATCCGCAATCGCAGAAGTTTTTGATAGATAAGCTGTTAGGGGAGAGGTATCAGCCTGAAAATGAGTATAGACGGAAGTTCTGGAGAAGGGTGGTGGAGAGTATGGAGGTTGGACTGAAAGAGTTGGAATCGCAATTGGAGTTGTCAGAGGAAGAAAGAGATGAGCTGGTCAGTCCTATTGTGATTATTATGACTAGATGCGCTATGACTTGATTAGCTGAAATATTATTCGGATAATGGTAGGAAATTGACGAGAGGTTTTACGATCTTTTAACTGATTTGATGGTTACCAATAATGCCAACGCCAACGGTGAAGCTGGACCTTCATCAAGTGGGTGAGTGAAGCCATACGTCTGGATTGTCTGAAGTTTGATTTATCATTATCTATGATCTTGAGCGTAAGTAGAATGTAAGAATGGGCCGTTGATTTCTGGTGATGATAATAGACCGAAAACAACTTATCGGGCATTCATATATGATAAACCAAATTCATCAAATTATCTCTCGGTAATCACCAACACCATCGATCACGGGATTGAAAATCATACAGACAGGGATGACGATAGAGACGAGGATAAGATTGTACTGTTGGAAGAACAAATTGCGATTCAAGGAGGAACCACTGGATTGAGAACTTGGTGAGTGGAGTCGAGTCTGACCAAACCGAATGTAATTCTAATTCATCTAAGAAAAACTTGTAATCTCCTCAGGACAGCAGCCCTTAATCTAGCTCATCACATCCTCCGAAGTCCACATCTGGTCCTCTACGATACCGAATTGTCTCACAGGGGTATACTGGAACTTGGAGCTGGAACAGGGTTTTTATCGATCTTGTTGGCTCAGCTGGGTGCTGATGTCATCTCAACGGATCTGGGTATCGAGTCGGACGCTCAATCAATCAATGAGATTGGCACAGGTCAGCGTCACGAAGAGGACGGCGAGAGTAGAACTCCGCTGGGGAGGTTGAAATACAATGTGCAGCTTAGTGTGTATTTCATCATTTATCTACTAAAGTTGATCGTTTCACTGGATACTGATTTTGCTTGATCATTTCATCTGTACCTCACATAGATTCGATCAGTGACCAGGTATCTGTCAAAGCTTTAGATTGGGCAGACGGATCGTTGCTGCCTGAAGAAAGACCGAATATATGGTCGAAATTGATAGAAGAAAGAAGGACGATAGTAGCTGCTGATGTCGTATGTTTTATTGTTGTTCTTCTATCTTGTATATGCTAGAGCCAAGTTGATTTACGTATACACATATACGATCCTAGATATACGATCCAGACCTAGTACCTCCTTTGGTCAATACAATTGACGTCTTGCTCGATGATGATGGCCAGAACCAGGCTATTATCTCGGCAACGGTGAGGAATCAGGAGACGTTCGATCAATTTTTGATCACCTGTGGTACGTATTCTTCTCGTATGCTCAAAGCTCGACGCTCAACGAAGAGATCAATATGACGAGGCTGATGAGTGAATTGCAGGACAACATCATCTCCAAGTCAGTTTCATCGAGGTACCTCCCATCAACGAGAACGGGGATGATGTTAGAGCTTGTCCTCCGTTCTGGGATTCGGCTCTGGATAAAGGGACGGAAGTGAAGATTATGCGGATAAACAAATTAAGGCGGTTGTAGATGAGGAAAGGGAGGATTTCCCGCTCAAATAGCATAAGTGCTGGAGCTCTTTGGAATGGTATCATAGAATACGAACATCCCTAGAGTATAGCTCCAAGGTTACCCGATGAGTTTGTTGACCAACTAGCCTACCCTAATGATCTCCATACGAAATCTCAACGCCATCCCTTGCACACTGTGTAGCATAGTATATTTCTTGCTCATGCATGTTCATGCCATCTGCTGTCAATTGTTCGCTCCGATCCACTTGCAAAATGTCCCACATCCTATCAATGTACCCGTATAAATACAATGCATGAACCAAAAGATCAAAGTTTAGGTTAAGCATCACGTTTAAGCGGTCTCGACTTGGAGCTATCAAACACAAACACAGAAAGAGAATTTGAAGTCAGTGAGCTGGTTCCTTATTTTATCACGAGGCGAATATGCAAACTCACAAGGTCAGAGTCCCCAGCGTCTTGGATGGACATAACACCGACTCTGTAAAGTTTACCGGCGGCGGTACCGAGATCAACGTTTGAACCGTCGTAGTGGTGGACGTTGGTCTTGGACCTATTGAGGAGAATCATACGAGTCAGCATTGAACTCAATGACCGTGTGATCTGCACTTTGTCGCAAGATGCTTTGAAATCGAAATATGAAAGAGAAGGGATGGTATGACTCACAACATAGCGTAGTATTCAAGCTCGGATTTTCGGATGGGGGGACAGTTCTTGGAGATTAAGATGAGTTTGGCTAATTATTGGTAATTGGTTGATATACGTCCGGTATTGGTGTTGGTTATAGGATAATGTCGATGTCCATCCAAGAACGCATCATGGGATGGTCAGTAGGAGTGAGTAAAATGGTAAATTTGACGTTTGATGAAGGTAGAGAGAGCGATAAAAAGGTAAACACAAAACCGTCAGCAAGGAGAACCTTCTCAGCCATATGGGCTCCAGTCTCCGACTTTTACGAGCGATGCTCTGGCCTAGACCTCTACGTGGGCAGGTTTACTCACATTTACCGGATCTAAGTTGCTTGAGAGCTTGCTTGTAACCGAGGGTGTACTATTATTAAAGGCATATACTATCAGCACCTATACCGTCAATCTCGAATCGCGTCCCACATCATAAATCTTCCTTCTTCTGATCATCTCATCTATCATTCGGCCATGCCATGCCAATCCGTTCCATTCCATTCCCCTTCTCCTTCGACGCAACAGACTATAAACCCACCTTTCCAGACTTGACAACAAGTTGTAATCTAGTGTTGATAGATTCGGAAGCTTTGGCAGACTTGGATTTCTTGACGGGAGCCATCTTGTCTCTGCTTTTTTTTGGTTGGTTTATACGGGTAAAAAGTAAGAAGGTTTTTTGAAGGATGGGGAAGAAAGAAGATTTCGATGATTTGATATGAAATGTCGAATTTGGCTGGTAGTGAGCACGAGCACGAGGGTCAGAGAGAGAGAGAGGGGTGTGAGTGGTGAGTGGTCACCAAGTGTGAAATTTGTTGCTTGGTGGCAGTTTCGCTGGACGGCGTTTAATCCACGGCGTTTCACAATGATGTGGCACCTGGAGAAGCAAGACGGAACCTTTTTTTCGAGATTGATCGAATGATGGATGCATGCATGCATGAGATTGTAAGCAAGTTGCCGCTCTCACGAAGCAAGCAAGTGACATGTAGGAGTATCAACTACAATATCACAGGAACGAGCACATAGCGGACATTTCACACTATATAGATAGTTCAGCAACTTCCTAATCTTCAGGCAAGCTCACCTCGATAAATACGCTTCACGTCTCTTCACCTTTCCATTCTTCCAAAGCGACCTTTACATCTCAATCACAATGGCATCAGCCACGGTCATAGGGCTGAGTCTTCTCGGAGCCGGTCTAGCGGGTAGAGTAGGATATCAGATGTTCAGAGCGTCTGCTAGTGGGGCAGATAAATTCTTGAAAGGTGGTTTCAAGGCGAAGATGGATAAAGCCGAGGCGTTACAGGTGTTGGGATTGAGGTGAGTGACTTATTTCTTCTGCAATCTTGGCCTAATCATCATCAAGAGAGTGTTCCTAGAATCAAACCTCACCGAAGGACTCTGTCTTTCTCTTCTAGCTGGTTTGAGATGAAGGAGTACCATGGATCTTTCTGACATGCTGTGATTTCACCTGTAGAGATCCAATAACGTCAAATCGACTGAAAGATGCCCATCGACGATTGATGTTGGCGAATCATCCTGATAGAGGTGGATCACCATATCTGGCTGGGAAAGTGAACGAAGCGAAAGCTTTGTTAGAGTGAGTAGGACCTTTCTTGTTGATGTAGACTGGAAGTAAGTTGCATAACTGACTATATCTGCTGCCATTACTTCTATTCCTAAATCACCTTTTGTCGTGGTATCTCAACGTCGATTTGCCCTTCAAACGAATCAATAGCAAGGAGGCCCGAAGGTAGTGTCTCAGGAAGTATGGAAAATCAACTCTTATTGGGCTGAAAGGGATGGAGAAGACTAGCAGAGCTAGGTCGGCTTCAGAAGGACGAAGTATATTCATTGTATAATTATAGGATCATTTGGGCATCGATATATATTATCATCATGACATTCAAGGCATGCACTTCTCATCTGTGGGATTCTGCCTGGGCCAGTCTGCATACACATATGCATCAGTTATGTTATAATCAGATCTTGTCCATTTGAATATGAGTACAGTCAGAAGCATTGGTGACTGGGGATGTTGACAATTAACCTCCACTTCGACCAAGTCAAGTTGAATCCAAAATAATGAAATTTCCTTCGTCTTGTCCTCTCACCTTTCAGTTCTTTGAACGTTATACAACAACACCAACCCAGAAGGATCTCTCGTTGCCCCCTCGATCCACCATGTCCATCCACTTCGACCCCGACGTATCCGAATCCCAACTATACTCCGACCTTCCCGCACCACTTCTCCTCCCCCCGTCAGAGCTACTAGAACACTATGAGCCCAACGTCCTCGCTCCCTTAGTGAGATGCTCGAAATTACCTTTCCGACACTTAACATCGCTTTATGAGACCCACATCACTCACACACCTATGATGCTCGCCGAGGAATTCTCAAGAGCTCAAATTGCGAGAGTATCAGATTTCTCTACTTCCTCGGAGGAACGGGGTGTTTACTGGATGACCCCTAGCTCTGGATCTAGCTCCAGTACTAATGGAAAAGGGAAAGAGGCAGTAAGAGTGAATCATCCAGATGATGATCACCTAGCCCCTTCAACCGACGAGCTTATAACATACTATCGACCACCATCCAATACAAAAGACAGGTTACCTCCAAGTCCCACTCCACCAAATAGAGATGCAGTTTTAGTCCGAGGAAGTTTGATCGCCCAATTCGCTTCTCCCAATGCCAAGTCCCTTGCGGATGCAGCAGAGCTGATATCACCATATGTAGATGGGATAGATCTCAACTGTGGGTGTCCCCAGCGATGGGCATATAATGAGGGAATAGGATGTGCTTTGTTGAGAAAACCGGAATTGGTAAGGGATATGGTAAGAGGAGTGAGACAGAGGATGGGTTGGGGTTGGAGTGTTAGTATTAAAATTAGGATAGATCCTGATCAGAAGTGAGTCTATTACACGTTCTACATTTCATATTCGATGAATGTAAAGTATAGTTGATATGTAGATAATAATACTAACGAATTCTGACTGTTCATGGTATTATTGCTTAGACAAACCGAAACACTCATTCGTAATGCACTTTCAGCCGGTATATCTTATGTATCAATACACGGTCGTACTCGCCATCAACCATCTACCGACCCTGTCAACTTGAAAGGAATCAAATTCGCAGTGGAAACTGTCAAAGGCGAAATACCATGTACGGGTAACGGGGATATATGGAGTTATGAAGATGTGGTAACTATGAGGGAAAAGACGGGTGTTAAAGGTGTGATGGCTGCTAGAGGATTATTAGCCAAGTGAGTACAAGCATTCAATCTCTCAAGACTTTTCTTCTCTCATAACCCATGCTGAGCCTAATAGGGGAACTGTTAATCTGTACCTATGCTCATACTGGTATAATCTTGTAGCCCCGCTCTATTCTGTAATTACCCCTCGACGCCCTCTCACGCCGTATCGCAATTTATCTCCTTGTCAACCTGCTACGGTTTGATTTTTCCCTTGTTCCATCGTCATTTGGCATACATGCTTGAAAGTGATTTCTCAAGGAACGAAAAAGTCTGGTTCAATTGTCTGAGTAGTAGTACCGCTGCGATCGATTGGTTGGAAGGTAGAGGATTAGATTGGAGGAAGGATAGAGGTACAATTTGGGATGCTAGGAGGGGAAGGGGTATTTTGAGCACTGTATAGCAATTGGATCGAATATCTTATTGAAATCTGGGCAGTAATCGCGAGATCTTATTCAATCATCAGAGTATGTATTTGTTGTTGTACATCAGATATAGATATGTAGACAGATTGATCAAGGCAAATTATCCGAAGGAAGGAATCATAGACAACTAGACATGAATATAATGTATAATGCATATTAATCAGAGTATAACCTAAATCGTATATATGGAACTGCCATCGAGATGGATGATAAGGACCGGAAAAGAACGAAATTGTACAAATGAATGAATGAAAAGCCAAAATGTCCAAAATCGAAACCAAAGACGCGGATCAGAAACTATCAGAGCATCTTGATCAATTCACCGACTTTAGGTCCATTAGCCAACACTTTAGCGTCTACTCCACTCGTTCCTTGGTCTTTGGATTTCGAAAGCATCTCATCCCACCATGGGTAAAGGAGATCACGGGCAATGAGCTTGAACCATGGTGTGAAAGAGTTGTCTAAAGAGGGCAATGCATCAGCATGAGCATCGGCATCGGAATACAAGGTTGATTATGAGGTTTGCAAGGCAGCTGTACATGTATGATGTATCGGAATTGAGAACTGATTTTGGGTGAGATTGATAAATATTACTCACCGGAATCTGAGAACATAGCCTCCAGCTCATCTTTCGATACATACTTGGCGTCGCTCACTTCGTTCGGGTTCAATTTCAGGTCGACATCAATGGTGGAGAAGAGGATATAGTCGACTACAACAAAGCAGAGAAAATAACAAAATTCAAATTAGCTCAAAACCGACATATGTTGTGATTATCAACGGGCATGAAGGTTAGACCCGCTACTCACTCTCATGTTCACCCCATAATCCATCACTAGGTGCCAGATAATGTATCTTAGTCAGGTAAATGAAATCATCAAATTTCAATTGAGAGGACGGTATACCGAGCTCTTGAGGGAGCTTTCGGATAGCTGCTGATTTGACACCTATCAATTTCGATTCAAATTGATGCATAAGTCAGCGATCGTATCTCTTAGTCCACATATTATTTTGATCTTCTTCCTCAAGTTAGGTCTGATGACGAGCACTCACCCGACTGATTCTCCTCTACCAACTCAGCTTTGATACTCAGTGGATGGGAACAACAGGTATTAGTCCACATCGAGGGGAAAGTGATCTTCTCATCGGCTCGTTTCTGTAATAACAATCTACCGTCTGAAGGTCTGAAAAGGAAGACTGAGAATGCTCGATGGAGGAGACCGGTATTTATATTTGACATCAGGTGGCCTACACAAAGAGAGTGAGTAGTCAGTATTCATAACATTGCGTTTAGGAGAGAGACATCTTAGGGTCAGATTGACTCACAAGTCTTCTTACTGTCCTCTCCATAGGCTTTATCGTTCCCATCCACCAATATGCATCTCTCTTCCATCAACCTCACCTGCTCTTCATCATAGGTATCTAGACTGATCGTGTTGGTGGTGGAAGGAAGCGAAGGAGGGATGGTCTCGGTGACGGCGGTGGTCATTTTGATGACGGGTGGGTATGAGTCCGTAAAGAGCGTGTGTGTAAGTGAGAAGACGACTGGGGTTGAAGGGCTTAGGAAGGTCAGATGGATGATTGAAAGATAGAGAGTACCTGGTAAGGTAGGTTGGATTTCTGAATTCTTTGATTCCTGACTTCTGACTTTTATCAACAACATCGTTCGACAATTCCTTGCACAGACGCGCTTCATTGGGTGATAGGAATACTTCCGTTGTCGTAGCACACATATATATCTGACGTGTAAAGTCTCCCTTATCAGCGGGTTTTGTTGGCTCCACCGACGTCATAAGGTCGGTTCCGTTGTTATCAGTAAGTTAACAAAGTGTGACTCAAGAGTGACTTTGTAAAGTGAAAATGACCAGTTGCAAAGACACAGCGTGATTGATGGGTATGAGGTCAGAGATAAGGAGGAGGATTCCCACACTACGCAAACCATCGAGATATATATATATATGAGCGCATGCATTTTGTGGGGTTTCCATGTTGGCTTTACCTTTCACTTCGCATCAAGAAATACAAACAAAAACATACACAGAACTAGGCGAAACAACTTTCGATTTTAAAACAAGACAAGTAATATTGATTCTAGGAAAAATGTCTTCAGCTCTTAACGAGTGAGTGACATTCCTCTCATGGTTTTATCACTCGACATCCGACGGACAGTAGTCTGTATGAAATATGCTGATCTCTTTCGCCTGTAAAATAGTACTTCCGTTCACCCAACAGGTGCTCAAGGCGTAGCACCGGGTATCCAAAATGTGCGTTGAGCCCTTGTAATCCACTGTGACTCCCTGATACTACTAGATACATTTGTCTAACGAGTGGTATTCCAGGTATCAACCTCTTCTACCGCTCAATCCGACGATGTATTCGCGACAGGCGGTCAACTAAGTGGACATTCAGGTGTACCCACTGAAAGCGGTTACGAACACACCATCTCGAAAGATGCAAAGGATGTAGTGGAGGGTAAACCGGGTGTCATCGAATCTACCGAGTTGGCCCCGTTGGGTGATGAGAAGGTAGCTTCCGATCGTGAGTATCGTCCTCTCAGCGATCATGGGACAATTCAGATCCTCTAACCATCTACCAACCAAAGTCCCCATGCCCAATTTCCGCTTGCATCACAACCCAGAGCTGACTCTGCTTCATGACACGCTTCTGTAGCCGGTTTGATCTCCCAGGCTACTAGCCTAGCGAAAGATGCTTATAACGCTGTTGTCGGAGAGAAATAGATAACGAGAATCAAGAGCAAATCCAGATTGTAGCTTATAGTCGAATTACCGAGATGTATCTTAGACGAATGCAAATCAGCCACGATGCTGTATTTCCACATTGCATGAAGTGAAATTCCGCACTTTGAACTAAGCGGGATAAAAAGCAGATCATATGAGCAAGTCAAGGTCATAAGATCAGTTTGTGGGTGTACGACTACCACTACTCTGCATGAGGTTTCAGGCACTCCTGTCTGGATTGTTTCTCTTTGTGTGTATGAAGGTGTGGAATCAGATTCTTCATCCTTGGACTAGAATAGTCTTTCACACGATGAGTCAAGATGAGGTCACTCTGTAGCATGTCATATAGAATGGAATGGAAGAGTTCTGCACAACAGAGAAAGATGTATGTAGGCCATACGCAATAATGATCGTATATTCGCATACTCACAGCTGAGGATCCACTCTATGACTGAAGACTGATGATATATAATACTACTTGATGTGACGCTGTCCAGGTCATTTTCCTCTTTTGTTCCATATAGTTCAGACAAAATAACTGAATATATACTGCAATACTTAACAACTCACACTGACAATGTCTTCACCGCTTAACGAGCAAGCATCCCCAACATCTGATATTCTGTTCCATAAGCGACCGTCGACTGACTGGATCTGGTGACATAGTACTTCAATGCTTCCTACTGGTGCCCAAGGTTCTCAACCAGATATCGAAAATGTGAGCGAGACCCTACCTTACCTTGTCTCACGCTAACACCGTTTTCTGGTTTGGTTGCTAAGACATCAACCTCTTCGACCGGTCGAAGAGAAGATCAATTTGCTACCTCGGCCAATATGTCTGGTCATTCAGGTGCAGCCATGGAAAGCGGATACGACCGTACCCATAATAGTCATGGTCATAGACGCGAATATGATCATGAGCCTGGACAACCTCATAACCCATTTAAACACCCTCATGATTCCTGTGAGGCCGAACCTGGATTGATCGAATCGACCGATTTGGCTCCTTTAAACCATGAAGTTGTTGCTGCTGATCGTGAGTGAAACGGTACTCCTAATATCCCCATCTGAGCGATATCTTCCTCTGGTCGTACTGTGATTCATGATCATTCGGTGATTTCGGTATCGGCCATCACCCAAAACAATCAGATCTACCCGCTCCGTATTCGCTTCAACCAAAGATCATATAGACCTGCTGACCCCTTGTTAATGTATGATGATTCACAGACCCAATGAACAAAGGTCAACAACAATCGCAAACTTCCCGAATGAGCAAGAACATGTAATAGGAGTTCGGCAGATTACCCCTTACTTGTCCTAGTGCATCGATGTCTTCTGCTAGCAAATGAATGAAAGCAAATGGTAAAAGTAGTAACCAATCGTGTATCAGATTTATAGTATTTGATGGTTATAAGAAAATGAAATGAAAATGCACGTGTGTTCGATTTTGAAGTACAGTACTTTGTTGATCGCCGATCAGTCCGTCGATACTGTTGACTGAGCACACATGTAAAAGTTGGTCGGTGGTTGAGAGACAGAGTCAGAGTAAGAGTAAGAGTGGGAAGCGATGAAGAGAGTCATCCCCCGTTGCCTTAACTTATCGCTTTAGCTGGGTGTGGGTGTCAGGGCGCAAGCGATTAAGGGAACCGAATGATGGATGATGGATTTACGCTATAACCGGATCAAATATCCACCATCATCAAATGAGATGACATCAAAGGATTCACTGAACAAGAAGCCTGCACATTCAATTCAATTCAATTCGATACATACAATCAAGTCGATACATACGATCAAAAGCGAACACATAATCACTTATTAATATTCACAAATACAGACCTTCTTGATCATCACCTCAGGCTGGAATATATATAAAGAGCTGCTAACTTGATAATACATACATACGACCACCACATCGTCTCGACTCAACTTGATCAGTATGAGATCCCTTTGTCTACTTCTCGGAGTAGCTTCGGTCTTGCCTACCGTCTTATCATGGGGAGCAGCTGGTGAGTCGAAGAGCTATCTAGAATCCCTTCGGGTTCACTTATTTTCGGTAAATCAAATACTGATTGATTTGGTGCTCGAGTAGGCCATGAGATGGTAGCTACCATCGCTCAAATCCACTTACACCCATCTACCCGTCAGAAACTCTGCGACATCTTACCCGCCGAGGCGAACTGTCATCTAGCTCCTATAGCAGCTTGGGCTGATCAGGTTAGGAATAGGTATAGGAATACTGCGCCAATGCATTATATCAATGGTGAGTGTATCTAAATCGACATACGATTCACAAGTTGTAAACAATCCCATCACTCTAGTAAATCGGTCATCATACATCTACAGTCATTTTAGATACATATGTCGAACTCGATGCTAATGACCCTTTGGATCTTGGATAAAGGTATCGATGACTTCCCACCTGAACGATGTGTGTTTGGCGAACATGGATGGGCCAACGAAGATGTCAATGTAGTTACCGCGATTCAGAATTTCACAAGAATCATCATGGATGGTAAAGCCGGAAGAGACAGTGATATACCGTTGAGGTTCTTGGTTCATTTTCTAGGGGATATGCATCAACCTTTGCATCTGACGGGGAGAGATAAAGGTGGAAATGGAGGTGAGTATGGGGCTTTACATCTGAGATCTTTTCATATATCCCTTTTCGCACTTGCAAGGTATTTCTTTGTGGTTGAGATAATAAGCTGATGAATCTGAATGTGATTATAGCTCAATTCAGATTTGAAGGAAGACAACGAAAGTGAGTGTACAATGGCTCTCAGTCTCGTACTTTCCGATTTTATTTTAGATCAAACTAATTCATCTATTCACATTTACTCCATAGTCTTCATTCAGTTTGGGATGGTGGGATCATAACCAAGAATATAAGAGAGCTGTCCAATTACACCAGTCCTCTGCCAAGGTGAGTCTGTTCATGTTTATTTGTCACATCCGGTCATTCATACTGACTTCCTCTTTTGGTATTGATCTTAGCAAACAGATCGAGTCCAACCTCCTCGGAGCGATATTCGACCCCTACGTCAGGTGGATAGTCTGGGAAGGTATCCGAGAATGGTGGCGTCCAAACTTGGAATCATGGTTGGAATGTCCCCTCGAAGGAGATCCATTCCCCCATTCATCCCATACCGACATCCCACCTTCTACACCAGCACTGATCAAAGAATATTTCAGGACAGCTTCGTCGATCGTCCTATCCCTTCTTCCAGGATCTCTCTCTGCTCTGACAGAAGTGAGATACCCTATACCTACGAGGGAGACAGAAGGATTCGAAGATCAAGCTATAGCCTTACACCCCACCAACCTCAAACTCAAGGGTGTGAACCAGACTACTTTCCCAGCATGTCCTTATACTTGGTCTAAAGATGTTCATTCGCTGAATTGTCAGATTGCCTGGCCTAAGGAATATAAGAATAACGATCATCCACTCATCGAACTGGATACGGATAAATACCTAGGTGAAATTGGCAGACAGAAAGTGGTAGAGAGGCTGTTAGCGATGGCTGGGGTGAGGTTGGCGAAGATTTTGAATGAAGCGCTGGCGGAAGAAGGTCAGTTGGTGGGTAATGGACTGTATTTTGATTATTGAGTTGGTTATCTTCAGGCGTAGCTGTAGGACGGAGATCGTTCCTTGTCTGTTCTTGTCTTTTGTCTTTTGTCTAGTGGTAAGTGGTAAGAATGTAATGTCAGTCCGTAAATTTCCAGCCATATGTTCTGTTTGATGATGTATACAACATCAAGGTGACTTTTTCGTTTGTCATTTTCAATTCACAGGAGCCATCCATGTTTTCTTGACTGGATGAGAATCAACGTTTTCTCCGCTCTTGCTGATATATCAGCTGCATCCGTGGCACTGTCCAAATGTGTTCGGTCTCGAAGTTGTTTTCTTGGAAGCACACATTCTGTGAAATTGAGTCCCTTTTGCTCCTCGATGGGATAGGTTATCCGAATTAAGTGCATTAAGCTACAGGTTGTAAAATGACAGCATGGATCCATGCCATGAATCACCTCGGCGTCCCCCGCTGACTTGTGCCTAACATGCGGTAGTAACGTGGTGAAACTGCCAATTTCCCAAAAAGGATACCTCGTATTTCGTTATCACAAGAAGTTGAGCTTACTCAGCACCTTTGTTTTTCCTTTGTTTTTGGGCAAACTTCAGCGTGTATACCTGTGCGGTTACTCATTGCGGTGAACGGGCAAGTCACGATTAGACTCATGGTACGAAATCTTAAAATTGGTAGTATACAACATTACAAACCCATATGGGTCTCATCCACTCAATTTTGTAATACGTACTCGGACTCGGTCATGTCACATTCCATCATACACTTACTGTCATTAGATAGAACATTTCTGGATCTCTCACTTCCACTCGCAATCTCAACCTTCGTCATTCCTCATCCTAACATACATACTGTATAGATCCAAGTACAGATTCAAAAGAAAGCATCCGAAACCCATCGGGGATCACCATACAAAGTCTGGAACGGGAACTCGTCTACACTTTTCCTCTTTTGGCGCTTTCGCTTTCGATTTCGCCACCTCGAGTCGATCACATCCACTCTGTCACACGTTCATTCGCCCAACTTTTTGGTTATCATCAATAGCACAGACATCGTATCATTCACTCATTTCATCTAGTCAACTGCTGCTTCATCACTGCACATCAATCTAAAGTCATTGTGAACAGTCATTCACTGTGAACGCTTCTCAGCTATCATATGACCACTGATCGGTGATCATTGTACAATCCAGTCTTCAACCTTCATTGACTGTGCATCGCGTCATCGTCAATATACTTCCACTCACTACACGGCACTTCGCAAACTCCTTGCTCCCATCTGATATAGTATTACAATACCTGCAGCAACAATGGAGAGCGTCTTATCACCCAACACTTTCGCGTTCCTCAACTACCTCGACACCTTCTCGGCCGACAATTCGTCCACAGCTGGTAAAGATGCATTAGCCAACCCTACCTCCCTTCCACCTTCGGCGTTCTTTAACAACATGCCTGTACCGGGAAGGGATACGCCCGAGGATACCCCGCCATCAGCGAAGGAACCTTCAGCCTCGCCAGATAAGCACGACAGACCGTTATCCCTAACTGACGAGTCGGACGAAGAAGACAGTCCAGCGAGGGAATTGAACAGTAATAGAAGAGTCAGTGGATCAGGTGCGAATAAGAGAAAGGTCGGACTAACCACGAGGAATAGGAACAACTCAATCGAAGACGATGATGAGGAAGGTAAGTTGTGTTCTTCATTTGGCTTCACGTGCATCTTTTGTAAGTATGACAGTAATCTCATGTTGACATCTTCGATCCGGTAGATTCCGATTCAGAAGTTTCCGGACACGAGGACAAGAGGATGCACAACAACGATAAACCCACCAAGTCCTCAGGAAAGAAAGGTGGACGGAAGTCGAATGGTGGAGAAGGTAAAGAACCGAATAAAGCTGCGAAAAGAAAAGAGCAGAATAGAGCTGCTCAGAAAGCTTTTAGGGAAAGACGTGAGGCGAAGGTGAAAGATGTGAGCGCATCATTCACATCATTCCTATTCACCTCATGCTGATGTGACCATCGCGCTCGTCCCATAGCTTGAAGCGAAGGTTGCCGAACTGGAAGCTAAATCGTACGGAGCATCGGTCGAGAACGAAAACCTCCGAGGTATCTTGAAGCGATTACAAGAAGAGAATATCTCGCTCAAACAATCCGCATTCACCTTCTCGATGCCTGTCAATGGTAGTAGCAGCACAGCCAACAACAGCAACAGCAATAGCACTTCGCCATTCGCCATACCCCGACCTCAAACTGCTAAACCGCCTACCCCACCCCTCAGCTCAGTTGACGATGGTCTGAAGAGCATCAATGATGTCACTGCTCCTCAACACAACAACAATGGTCGATACGTTGATTCGCCAGAATCGTTGGTCTCGATGAACAGCAATAACGGCAACACTACCGATAGCAGTAGCCAACAGCAGCAGCCTCAAGCTGATCTGCTACAATCGAACGCTTTCAACGCGTTCTTGTTTGGTAATAACACCAACGCCAACACCACTACCGACAACAACATCAATCGACCTAACGCTAATCCAGTCCAGTCTCGAAGCGACTCACTTTCAAGCACCCAACTTCAGTCATTCGGCACAAGCTCCAGCTCTTCAGTAGCTCCTTCATCGCCCTCCAATCAATCTGATATCAACGCGTTATGGGCTTCTCTATACCCTCAAGGTGTTGAAGCATTGTTGCAAGATCAGTCTCAAGGAAACAAGAATGATAACAACCAACAAGTTGCATCCGCATTGTATGGCAATAACGTTAACCCTACTCCATTCACCATGCTTAACTCTCAACCTGCTTTGATGTCATTCGCCGATGCTGGTGAATCCATGTGGGACCCTCTCGGGCTTCTCGGCGCCAATCCTGTTAATAGTTTGCCTCAAGCTACTCAGGCATCACAACAGCAGCAGCAGCAGCAGCAGCTCCCTCAAGCTCAGGTCCAGCCCGTCCAATCTGTTCAACCCGTTCAAAGTCAACCTCAAGTCAACGACTTCAACAGGTTTGCATTCCGAGATCCGACTTCTGAAGTCGCAGCTGTGACCGATCCCATGAACAACTGGAATGAAATCACCGATAACAGCGTCAATGAATTTTTGGCTTCTTTGACTGGAAGTAGAAACAATAACAACAATTTGGATACAGACATGAATCAAGATGACGCTTTCAACGCGCAATTGCAACAGATATTCGGTGGTAATTCACCATCGCAATTGTTCAACCTTACCAACTCGGCTCAACCATCTTCGTCTGGCGGCAATAATCCATTCAGCCCGACCAACTACCTGAACATGTCACCTTCACCTTTACAATCGCAATCTCAATCACAACCAGAGTCCAACGCCCAATCGCCTCAATCAAGTGTATCTGTCAACGATCGATCATCTTACGATTCACCACAATCTGTCACCTCTTCATCCGCCTCGTCGCATCCTTCAACGTCCAGTGCATCGGCTGCACCTGTGCAAGCTCACGCTTCCTCATTCGCAAGCTGTATGATGGGCGGTAATAAATCGTTATCACCCGGTATCAGTACATTCGGTCCACCGAAAACCGCTGCGGAGATAGTACATGTAGTAGATACCGATGGGAAGATCGTCAAACCCAGTGATCTGTGGTTGAGATTCGGCATGAAACATGATGTGAGTGTACTTGCAGTCCATCAATATATAGCGGCTGTTTTGCTGATTCTGGCATTGGATATGATAGCACGTTGTCGACCACTTGATGATAGATGATCTATGTGATCAAATGCGATCTAAAGCAACATGTAACGATAGTGAGTTGACTTATGATTCACCCACTTTGTACATGTTCTGACTGTATCGGTCAATGTGCTAGGTACGGGACGTATGGAAATAACGGTTAAAGATGCGGAACAGATGTTCAAGTGGGAAGGAGGAAATGATCATCAAGCTAGAATAGAGAGAATGAAGAATCGTGTGACGAATGATTAGTCAACCACTTAGCACAAAAGAATGAGAAAAAAAAAAGGAAAACCCAAAAATGGCAAAAGTACAAAACGAAAGCGTTCAATCACTTTGCCGTTATAGATGGACAGATAGCTTTCTGGGTTCACATGATTCTATGTTTTATTGTACAATATATTCGATCTTTGTCCCTTCTCAACTACATATCTTATACTTGGGTTGATTGTACCAGCTTTGTACATCTTTGAGATCGAATGCTATATCGTGTCTTATCAGGTAGACTCTCCTCCGGATGTACGCGGATGTACGTATAGATTTGCTCATCCCTTTTTGGGATAGGAAGAAGGCAAGTGGAGGAAGAAGACCATGAGACTAAGCCGTGCTTGTGTAAATTGCTATACTACTGTACTGTGATACGACATGTGAATGTGGCACTGACCAAGGATTGATGGGATGGGATGATGGTGAGGTAAATCACAGTGGGTCCGTGCGTTTGATGAGATATGATGATGACGTGTGGGACGACAGTCGAGTCAACCGAGATACCACCACAATCATCTTGCTTGGTTCTTCCTCTTCCCTTCCTTCCTGATCGAACCCTCTCACGAATACTTCACATCGTCTAGACGAGACAACCCCTCTAACCTACTGTACCTCCAGGTGATACCTGGTATCTGGTACTACGCCATCCATCACCATGGCAGACTGTCCAGCCCAACTCAGACCTATCGTCCCCTCATCCACCTCTCATCCTGCCCCGCTAGGCGAGTCTGATATCAACCTCTGCCAACACGATCCGAAAGATATGATTCTTGATATCAACTCGATGAACCCTCCTCCTCTTTCGCCGGAGGTCGCTCATACCGACAAGCCTACGACAGGAGAAACCAAGTCGACGAAAGTGTACGAGAATCCCAAAGAAGATCAAGATACATCTTCACCCTTATCCGAAATCAATGAAGATCTCGCCCATCTCGCTCCTCCACAGATCTTCCATCCTATCACAAGCGATATGATCCGTCTTCCCCGTATTGCCGATATTAGTCAAATTCAAAAACCTCAAACTCGACCTGAAAGCCAAAGAGATAAGGAAAACCAACCTTACCAATCTTCTTTGACCTCTCAACAAACCAAAAATGGCGGTGTACAATCCAATCTTATCTTTCCCCACCTTCAGAATTCCCTTGTGGCTGGTGGCTCTTCGTCGACTCTCGCCCCAGACAAAGTCACTTTCGCATCTAGCGTACAAGCTGGCTTGAACGGTAAGAAGATCTTCGTCAGAGAGCGATCTCGAACCTCTCTTGGAGTTGTGGTGAAAGGAGAGAAGTCCTGCTTGGATTGGCCCTGGAAAGATGACGAGGAGGATGAGGTGGTTGACGACGGCCAAGGTAAAACAGGTGAAGACGATCGATCGTTGTTTTCAGCTTATCTCACGTCAGCGCAAAATTCACAGGAGGTAGGTGAAGCTGATTCATCGGAAAAGGTGAAAGAAGTCGTCGACGGTGCTCAATCCTCGCCACCACCAGCAGAAGAAGGTGGTCAAATTGCTGCTACCATGGCGGAAATTGACAAGAAAGGGACCGAAGGAGCTCCTCGAAATGTTCCTTATATGACGACCGGTACAATCAGTACTCTACCTCTCCCAGCACCACCCATTAGAACGTCGATTCTTACAAGACTTGCGATGCCACGGTCAAATAGTGTACCTACCACTGATCTCATCAGACATCATATCATCAAAGATAATCCATCCACTGCACCAGCACATCACGTCAGCTTACCCTCAACTAAAATGATTATCCACCCGAAACCCGTCGTACTGCCCGATAGTCATGTTCAAGCATGTTCATCTTCCAATCAGCCCACAAGATCAACTGCAGCAGCTTGGGCACATTCCATCGGGGTTTCTGCTACCACGGAGGCATCATCCTCCACTCAGCAGCTGCCACTCCCTCAACAAGGTTATCAATTTCCCATCCCTCCGCCAGCCGCTGCTCAGGAGAACGAGGGAGACCGAGAACCTCAAGTTATCATTCTTCGAAGACTCCTTCAAGCGAAGGAGATCATCGAGTCGCTTCAAGATAGGGTGAGAGAGGTGGAGATGGAAAGAGATTGGAGTTGGGCGAGTTTGTTCTGGACTAACAATGTGAGCAAACGCCTTTCCCTGCCTTGCTGTGGCGGTGAAGCAAAATCAAGCCACATGCTAATAATTCCTGAGTCGCTAGGTTGCCGACAAGCTCGTTCCTCAACATCTGTTTTGGCATATCTCCAACATATTCGCCAAGTTGTGCGGAAGATACATCGATGGTCCACCAACCATGACTACTGGCAACTTAAAACCACTTTCACCCTCAATCTATACGTTACTCCACGAGCTCGCCAGCGCCGTCGGCAGTCCTCCACCAAGCCTTCACCCCTTGGCTACATGTCCAACGTTGGAATCCATCTTTTACAGAAGTCTCAGAGTCCTCATGAGGGATTACGATCCGCTCACACCCGTGAGATTCGATAATCAAGATTTGAATGAGGAACAAGAGGTGACTATACCAGTTGATAAACCGATAGAATACTTCCAGCCTCCAGATGTCCTGTGGACATTCGTTCATATTGGTGAACCAAACCTTTATATCCCTTTGCTGAACGCTATCAAAACTTCCCTTTGGGCTTGTCCTGACACAAGAAGGGGAATTAGCTTGTTATTGCTTTTAGGGAGATTGCAAGGCGGGAAGATGTCTTTGGGCGTACGTAACAGACCTTGGGCGAGAAATTTAGGTTTGTACTTGGAACAAAATGGATGTAGTTTACCTTCCTCGCCTTCTCCGGACTCCACCACCACTACCACTGCAACTAAACCATTTAGACCGGTGTTTGGGAAAGTCGATGAAGAAGAGATCAAAGGAGCTATGAAATTCGTTCGACAAACGAGGATTCAGGAGAATGAGAAAAGGAAGAATGAACAGAGGATGGTATATCAAGTAGGGGAAATTGGGAATAAGAGGAAGAGCGATGTGGGTGTGATTCAAAACAAGGGGAAAGGCAAGGGAAAGGGAAAAGCGAAACAATCGGAAGAGGATGAAGATGAGGATTATAATGCAGCTGTAGAGGGTTCGAAGTCGAAAAGTAAAAGAAGAAAATTGTGATCTTCATCATCATATACCTCGTGCGGCATCACAACCAGGCGATACGAGAGCATTTGTCCATATGTATTATTAGCACTTATGGCGTTACAGAAGGAGTTCATTTCTGTATTTACCTCATCATTTTCATTTTTTCTGAATTCATTTAAATTTATACCCAGCATTTTGACGATTATGATTTTGGTTTTACAGTAACATGATCTCCTTTCCTGAACAATCATCGTTCACGTTCGTGTTTCCTTCTTTTCTCGATGTTGCATTGTATTTCGATTTCAACGACAAGTTCAAAAGTTTATAGTCTAAAAGATCCCAAGGAACCAAGCGAGATGTATGAACAGATGTTACATGTCCAATAGCATCTTCGTGCATCATAGAGGACTTAAGTTACAATGGTGATTTGCCGTGTTGTATATGCTGCACTGGATTGTTGTACTACAATTCCAATCTTCAATCTTGAATGCGTTGTACAAGACAGCAAGAAGGCAAGAAGCAAATGAACCGAGATATTTACTCATGCAGGGTAAAAGTGATAATTTGTCAATCTGTGTATACAGGATAAATCAAGAAATGAAATACTAATATTGCATGCTTGAGTATCATGATACAATATCAACGGTATTGCAAGTGCAAGTTCAAGATAAGATGTTTTGGATGTATTGCCTAAATGTACAGTACGATTTAAGAGAATCCTAAATTGGCTAATCTCTTCAAAACTTTACCACCGACCGTACCTCCTCCACTAGGTTCGAGTAATTGAGATCGTTCCCATAGTCCCTATATTGAACATCAGTTTTAAATAATTATATCAGCGTCGCTTTCAAAATCTAAATCAAGAAAAGTAATACGTATGGTGTGCAGTATATATGTAGGATAGGTAGATATGATCAAGACTCACATCTTCATTGGTAATAATCGTTGTATCTTCTATAATCCTCCTAAACGAATCAACCACTTCTCCTCTAACGATCGGTCCTCTAACCTGACATTCTAAAATGATATTCAAAATTTCACCCATCTTGTAAAATTTATCCCATTGAATCTCAACTTTATCCTTATCTATCCTCGTATGAATTTTCGTTCCGTACTGTTTAACCACTTCTACCACCCTCTTATCTTCTTTTCTGACATTTTGTAATCTGTTGACCAATCCTAGGATATTGGTCAACAAAGGGATGGAAGCTCTTCCATTTGATATATCAGCTTGTAACGCCCTTCTGTAATGGACATATCCACCTCTTGGATCCATCAATTTCAAATGAGATTGATAATCTTTTTCTAACGAAGGTGAAATAGCCACTAGTGATTGAGTGATAGACAGACGGTGAACACTCGTTTCCCTCATTCCTGATATGACCGCATAGAGGGAATCGTAATTGTTCAAACGACGAAGTTGATGAGCAATCATGATGAATCGCTCGATTGTACGTGCTCGATGTTTCGGTTTAGGATGAGAGAGGATTATGGTAGATACCCTATATCATACGAAAAGCAAACTTAGTATTACATTCTACAGTTCCATTCGAGATATATTGTAGAACTTCGAACTTACCATCTAGATATATGATTGAAGAACATTATGGCTTCACCTACCGGTCCATCAGTCTCTTTCCCGAGATCATGTCGAAGTACATCTCTAGGCTATAATGAAAGTCAATCAAGCGATTAGTCAACCCGCATTCTTGGTATCATTAAAATTACTTACTCTGATGGCAGTAAATAAAGCCCACTGCATCTTGGTCAACTCGACAGCAAAACTTCTAGGATCCATATTCACCACCACGTTAAACGCCTGCGCCCATTTATGAAATCCCATCTCATCCGTTGAATGAGTATGCGAGTTGATTCTGAAGTCTTTCGGGTTACTCCCACCATCAGAGTTGGTATTGGATTTACTGTTCTCCATAGGCAAACTAGAAGTCGATACTGATCTGGTCGAAGTCGAATGATGGTTAGGTACATCATGCGTATCTTTTGAAAAAGGGGTATCGGGAGGTTCATCTTCCAGCAATATACCTTTCTCTAAATACGAATTCGTGAATTCGTATAATACCTCTGTATCAATCACTAATTCCGTATTGGTAGAACCCGAAAGTCTCGATGCGGATGATTTCGCATTGGCATTGGTATTTTGTACTGACCACGATTGATCCAGATCTACCACTTCAGATAAGGAATGTTCAACCATTATGAGTTCTCCTGTCAGATGAGCCATGAATGTATGGTGTAAGATGAATGCAAGTATCTCTTTGAATATGCTCTGCGTGGAAGAGTCCTGTAAATCTCCTGGATAACGGGTTGTCCAATCTACCAGAGCTCCAGTCATCCTGAATTGCCAGCGTCAGCAAATCCTCTCCTTTGATCATACTTCCACTCACTTCATCATTGTCCAATTTTTCACATCCCTCGATACTTCATACCCTTCCACCTCTTTCAGCCGAACTAGGAACTCCTGCATCACATCCTTAGGTTCCATGAAACGGCGAAAGGTCATTGCGAAAGATCGTACGAATGGTTCATCTTGGATACAGAAAACGTCAGGTTGATTGCCATCAGTTTTGTAGGTGACATGACATACCTTGTGACGATACTATAGCTGCAAACAGTCGATTCAGCAGGTCCTCAGCAGTTAACCATATTGGCGCGTCTCTGGTATGGTTTGCGGAACATATCAGCATCTGTCACGAAATGAGAGCACATGACAAGGGATTAATCACTCAATACTCACAGTTGTACTCCGCTTTGCGTTATCACCCTTTCCTGCACTTCACCTTTCTTGCCTTCTCCATTCGTTGTAGGTTCAGATTTGATTACTTGCTTTTCTGTCTTATCCTTATTGTCCTGTTCTATGTCTAAGCTAGAGCGGGCAGGAGGTGGCGGTGGTCCTTTCGTCACCCAGCTGAAGCTACTTCCACTTGATCTATGATCCGACATTCCATCTTGATCCCGATCGGCAGGAGTCATGTTAAATCCTCCTCGTTGATGCCACATCAATTTGGTATTTTCCGAAGAAGATGCATCACTATCTATAGGTGAGGACAGTGCTTCCAATGTTGCAGATGCTAATGCAGGTGAAGGTGGTGGATGTTGGGGAATCGTAAGCGTAGTAGCATTCAATTTACGTTGTTGTCGACCTGATAGGAAATAGCAGTGTTTTTCAATTTAGTGTGATTTATCTCATAACGACGCACCGCACGGTCGTCAAGGGATCAAAGGGGAGACCGAACTAGTCAAGACTTACGCTGTCGCTGTTCCAACTTATATATAAGCCATCTAAGTGCATTGCGCATCTTGGATTTGCCTTCTGATGTCTGCGTTGTAACTTCTATCAAACCGACATTGAAAGGTTCACCAATCGAATTACCATGATGGGCATCCACCTCTAATTGTATATCTGGATCGGATTTACATGCTAAGATAATAATGGGGATGCCTGATGGTGATAATCGTTCTGGATTTGGAGTGAGACACAAAGATCAGTGATTGATCAAGATCGCTATCATCCTCGTGTTATTTTTGGTTGATCAAACTTTAAGATGTTTGATCCGCCACTAGCCAATCAACCCATCAATTTGACTCACCTAAAGCTTCGCTGATCCCAGACAACGTGTCGCTCCGACTTGCATCATAACAGAATATCACACCAGCTACGTCCGGTACACCTTCTGGCCAAACCTGATCTCGGTTCGATGTAGGTGCAAGGTTGAGAGCGTGCATGTTCATCTCTAGAAATTCAACTTTCCAAGGTTGTTTTAATTTACCACCAGGCTGTATCTGTGAATAACACGAAATGACTACAGGTATCATAAGAACATTTAGCAAGTTCGGGGTTGATTTCATACATAATTCGAGGTTCACTCACTTGTATGTCCACCAGCCGAATGTGTTTTCAAAGGATGAGACATCCCCCACGTCCTCAACGCACGAGCTATCACAGTCGTCTTCCCGACCTTTTCATGGCCCAGTACAGCTATTGCATAATCCGCATTGACAGGTGATAATGTCTGCAACAACTCCTATAAGCTTGATAAAAGTTTCGGAACAATATTATATGACCTACCGATGATCCACTCAAATCAGGCTTTGGAGTTTGATCCATGTCTTTCTCTTCTCCTTCTTCCTGCGTTTCATCTAATGAAATCTGTTTAGATAAAGTCGATCTCCTTGTCCTCAACTTCCTCGTCCCGCTCCCACTCCCACTCCCACTTCCGCTCGAATTATCATTCAGATCCTGATATTCTGCTGGAGGGAACCTTGCGCTTGAAGGTGAAGATTTGGATGAAGTGGATTCGGGATAATCCATCATAGCCGATCTCATTTTCTTCATAGCTTCTTGATCCATCGTAGACAGCTTCAAACGGGCAGATTGTAAGAGGGATGCTTGTTCTGGTCCTTGACCTTGCCCATGTGATGAAGATGCGGTTGTGGGCGGTGTCATTGAATCAATTGATGATGAATTGACGAGACGACTGCGTGAGGTGCTACTTCCCGACATTGACATGTTGATGGGCTTACACCTAGTTCCAGTCTAACTACAAGGGGGAAGAGCTAACGGGATGGTATGACTGAGGAAATAAGAAGTGGACGAGGAGTTGAGGAAGAATGACTGAGGGCTTGACACACCGAGAAGGACGGTTCCTGTTGTGTGTATAAAAAGCTGAACAGATGTCTGAGCGTGAAGGATCCCGGATCGTTATCACCGAAATGCAGTTGAAATGTCTAGCAAGTATTGAGATTCATATCAGCCTTCCGAGCCATGGCATGCAGTCTTACATCCACAAAAAAATCAAGAGCTGGAGGGAGACAGACTCGATCGTGTACCACCACAAACCGAAGGGATCGACCGGCACTTCCTGTCCTTTTCCCATTAAAACGGGATGATCCGGAAGTGGTGTCTTAGGGTATATGAGATGAGATATGCACGGGAAATGGGACTTACCTTTAGAGCTCTCTGTACTATACCCCATGAATATCCTTGATGCACGAGTAGTATCTATAATGTCTCGGCGATGTTGACAGCTTTTCAGCGAGGTATTTTCGGTATTTATACTGATACGATTCGTTATGATGCCGTTATCGTTATATACCGTACGTCAAAGGTCAATGAAGGGGGGAAAGGAGGTACGAGATGATTGAAAAGTGTTTGATCGACGATTGACGAGAATGAAATCGAGGTTGTGATTGTGAACAGGAAGTGATGGGTTGATTTGGGCGTTGCAAGGGTAAAAGGTTGGATTAGTGTAGGGATGAATCGGAATGATGAGGACTGACAGTATTGTTCATCAGCTCAGATTCCATTGACATCTCAACGATACCAACAATAGAAAGAGGGAGTTGTGAATATAGGAGAAGATCTCTTTTGTTGTTTCCAAGTGAATAAGCTTTACGCCCGCTGTGGTCCAACGATCCGTAGATCGTCCTAGTCATATCTGACGTGTGATTCATGATCTCATCCCCAAGCACCTCTTCTTTACCATGTGCATTATCTCCCATCCGACCGAGAGATCTGCACGCTATGTGATGCATGGCACAATAGGCGAAGCTACAGTTGCTTAGACTGGACTTGCTACTCACCTAATTAAGTCGATTTTTTGTTGTTCGGCCCAAAGGGATGTAGCTTGAGGAGTGTGAACGCGCTTAGACCGTCATTATCACTATCCCAATACCATTACTGCACATCATATTCCCTTGTGTGATATCTTGCCCTGTTGCTGGCCTGTAACATCTATGATTTCGTACGTATGTGCAAATTGTTGAGAAGGATTCCATGGCCCCCATGACCTTGTTTTATGGCATTGCTCGATGCTCTCAAATCCTCAAAAAGATGGGATGTGTACAACCTTATTTACGCTTGGACCTCCTCCACCGTTGACACGTGGTTCGAAGATATCTGTCTGTCATGTCCTTACCCCTTTTTCGCTTCTGAGGAAATGTTGATCATGAATGACATGCAAACATAACATACATCACTCATTGTACAACCCGGCCTGGTCAATCGTATCACCGAACATGCTCGGACTTCACCCTCGCTCACTACTCCGTCGTCGTCCAGTGACCTTTCATGGACCTACCCCTTCGGCTAGTTTTCCCAGGACATACCGCGCAAATAGCACATTCATTCCATTCTCAGAGTTCAAACCACCTCCTATCCGCCAGCGGCTCAAGCCATTAATCCCATTCTTCATTTATTGGAGTATAATCACATCTCTGGCTGTACATCTGCTACGTATACGGATAAGCTCAAAAGAAGAATTGGACAAGCAAAAGGCAAAGATCACCGTTTTATCTGATCTGGTAGAACAGTTACGCAATGGAAAAATAATAGGGGAAGATGATATACAAAGGGAATTAGAGATGGTCGGTCTGAGGGAACGAACGGTGTTATCACAGAAGGTAGAAGTGGAAGATACCAAAGATGTAAGATGGACGGAAGTGTTATTTGGGAAAAAGAGACAGATAAAAGACGAGGTTGAAGAGGATGAACAAAGCTTGGAGGAGTTAGTACAAGGTGAGTAAGAATCTCTCTCCATCAGCTAGCTGCTCCATAGATTGTGCTCCCATACCATAGTCATACTAATCTTTTTGTGCTTACCATCTGTTACAGCTGTAAACGAAGCATCCCAACCTACTTCTTCCCCAATAACACTCATACCGACCACCCCAAATATCACTGTTCCGGAAAGATCGGGACAGGTCAAGAGAGCACCCTCGTCGAGCGTATATATGTGATTTTGTCAAACCAAGTTTCTCATCAGTCATGACAAAACCTCATAGATATTCCAATGTACTTTATACTGATATGCCATGCTTACTTGACGACTAGAAGACTGATTGGATCGATTGTCTTGTTAAATTCAGCACGCAGTCGATCACATGCTCCTCTGGAAAGTTGATCCGTGCTGATCATATGCATAAGTCAATCAATGACCATCATCAACCCCTTTTCCACCATCAACGGAGTCCCGACTTTCTCAAAAGCCAAGCTAGGGTCTTCATTATGGTTACCATCAATACAATCAATACAAATGCTTCCGCATGAATACCCAGGCGGTATAAACCCGAAATACTTAAATACTTAATGACCTTCGGGCGTAGTCAGAGCCTATCGGATTAAAGCCCCACTCCACCCAATTATGGAGTGTCGACTTCTGGGCGTAACAGCTGTCAGATTGATACATCCAATATACCTCGCCTAAACCCTGGGGCAGTTAAACGAGATCATAGTCAAGTCACGCAGGAAATCCAGATAAAAGACTCGTGCGCCCCAAACCAGTGTCATCGTCATCGCTGATGCTGATGCCGATGATGGAACCTGTTTCACCCCATGAATACTATCCTAAAAACCGAACATCTCTCGGTGAGGCCATTGATTGACTTCGATCATTTTTTACTTGATCATCACATCACGAGATGCGATGCTTGTACGTAGGCATTGGCATTACCGCCGGCGGTATACGTACCGGATCCGTGGTCACTCTGCGGAATGAACGGCGATGCTCACGAGCAAAGTGCTGTGAACTCGCACATGGGACAAAATAGATCTCGTCGTTGAGTGGATCCTACGAGTAGAGCAAAAGAGTCAACAGACGAACCAAAACAAGATCTACAATTGATCTCAGACTCAGGCGCAATTAGTTAGCTTTCACACTAGTGTCAATACTAGCCATGTTGACTTGGTAACCATCAAATCATGACGATCCATTTACAATCATCATCATTCAAGATGGACTCCCGGAGGCAATTGGTTTGATGACGTGGGGACCGGTGAAGATACCGCCGGTAGCATTGATCATCTGATCATTGATGATTGATTGTTATACACAATGACTAAAATAGTACCCTTCCTTTCGTTGATGGATGAGTGATGGTTGATGAAACGGCATTCCCGCTAGTTTCTTTCTTTTTTTCCAATCATGATCACACGCTTTGATCACTTGCCATATACAGTAGTCAAAGGATGTTTCCACTAATTGAGGACCCTTTTGATGGGATACATCAAACATCATACAACATACCTGATTCCAGACTTTTCGCTGCATCTATCCCGCAGTCACCATGGTATCAGGTAGAAGAGGGGAAGCGGCATTTTCATTGTTTGTTGGTCAATGCGAGTATAACCATGGTGCTAAAAATAATTAAACATGTTTCGTCCTCCTTTCGCAACAGGAGAACGATGGAAAAAATGATCTGAGACCTTTTAGGGTGAGGTACGGCATGAATACCTTTTGAAAGGGAGTTGACTTATCGAGTAATTGTGGAGATAAGGATCAAGGTAGGATACAAGATACAAGATACAAGATATATAAGGAAGTGATCCCTTTCATTTTTTGCTCGTCGTCAAGTCTACCTTCCTTCATCTCGCAGATCAACCAACTTGAACAAATCACTTGCCCCAACATCCACCAACCAGCTCAATTCGCAGCCCCTTAAACCCAGAAGTCATCTTCAATTATACCCATTACCATACCATCCCTTTCAATATTCTACAGAAGGATAAAGACCTTCTTTCCTCAAAGATAAACATAGACTTATCTTTCCCCACGACATACCGACTCCTTTGTCCTTTTATCGATCGTCCAATTTGGTGTACAAGGGGTATGTGTATTCCTTTTCCTCCTTTACGTTTTCCTTTTCTTTTACTGGTATTCCGATTTCACCGAAATCCGATATCGTTCGATTCCTCTATATTCGGAGGCAGATACGGTACTGTAGACACACAAATGCATTGCATTCTAATCGCAAATAGACAACTATGAATGACCTGCTGAGCTGTGTCTTCTTTCCTCGTCATTCAACGTGTTTCATCTATTCCTTTAGTATTCGTAGTCATACCTACAGCATCTGCCATCTTCTAAATTGGAACCAAACAATACATAAACCGATACTCAACCCCTTAAAAAGTGATTTACCTTCTCACCAATCGTCAATCTACAGCCTATCTTCTTATCTATCAACCATCTTGATAACTCTAAACCTATCTTATAATTCTTTCATTCTCAAATCATACCCAACTTCTTCCTGATCATCATAATTTACTATCGAATTCAACAATGTCATACTACCGACCTTCATCACTCGCCGCCACCACCCACACCCCACCTGAGGCTTCCTCTTCCCGTCTTCGACCTCGACCGACTCTTACACCGACTGTCGAGGAAGAGCAGATCACCGAAGCTACTGCCGCGGCCCCTATCGGTGCTCAGGGAGACAAGGGCAAGGGGAAAGAGAAGAAGGTGAGGAAGATGACCATGGAGGATGTTGAGAGGTTGGCCGGACAGATAGTGAGTGACCACATCATCTATTGATTCAAGGTCTTGCCACCCTGAGGCAAGTCAACAATCAAGTCCATCGCATCATCATTATCATCGTCTTCGTCATTTTCACCAAAGCATGCCTCGTGTAACACACGACTTATCTGTATAACACTCATGTTCTTCCTTTCTTCTGTTTATCTCGACAAACCCGAAATATGCACATACTGATAATTACCTGTTCGTAATAGTGCAACGTCCGACCTCTCGGTGCATGTCAACGTCCACAATCTTCTGGAAGCCTCTACTGCACCAATGTGAGTGATCCCTCCCTTATACACATCTGTATCATCCACCCCAAATCGACGCGTCTTGGTCGGATGTTTGCCACACACCTCTATCACATACTGTACCATACAGTTGCCACTCATATATACCTTCCTTTGGTCTATCCGCTTAATGGCAAGATGACGATAGCTGACATCAATCCAATCGTTTGTTTCACATAGCATTCATGTCAGGCTATAAATGCCGATGGTGATAGGTGCGGCAATTGGGTTTCTAACCCTCGAGAAACGAGGTTCTGTGCTAATGGGTGTAAGTGGCACCTCCCTTTATCGTTTTACAGTACAGTACAAAAACTGATTTGAATGTTTTACGATTTGTAGGGCACATGGAAAACTCCCGTCACACCCATCTCTCCGACCTCCTCGCCCTCCGAAAAGCCCTCAACCAGCGTCGATCGACCGAGAGGGAGAAGCAAAACGCTGCTCAACTATATTACATCGAACAGCGTTTTCCATCATCCTCTTCCTCTTCGTCCTCCTCGACCTCAACCTCCGACACCCCTTCCTCGACATCCTTGTCATTGTTGAGGACACCCACCACTACTCCCTCTGCAAGGTCGATGAGGGATCTGAGTGAGGAAAGAGGCTGGGGATCACATGGGGTTGATGCGTGGTGGAGAGGTAATTGGGGATTGAACTCTGAGCAGATCTCGGAGAGGGGGGATGTACGAGGGATAGCTCATGACGGGTGCCAAACGAATGGAGTTACAAGCTGCATCATTTAATCTGAATCCATTTCGATCTGTGCTTTTTTATACTTGGTTTAATCGTTCTTTCTTTCTTCCTGTTGTATATCTCATCTGATCTGGTAAAACTTAGTTATTCATTTACCACACTTGTAAAACTACTTTTGTATATGTGCCTTCGGTTTCGTTTGTCTGATCCAACATTGGGTTTGTATAATCTCTCAACAGGTTGTTAGCATTGTACAGTATGGTTTTTTGGTTTTGTATGATCAACACCAAAACAAAGAAATGAATCATCCTGGTGACCTATTGTTCTCAATAACCAAGAAGCCTTCTTCAGTAATATTGTTCCATTGCAAACGCAGTTACGTTACAATAGAAAGCAGCTTGAACGTGTGTACTGCATAACATCTGTATCTTCGTAGTGTATACAAGAGATACCAAATCCTATGTAATGATGCTGAATGCGCATACACACCATGATAGAATGCTTTCATGTACTTAATCATATCCACCATGATATCTCTGTCCTGTACCTCCTGCTCGGGCACCTTGACCTTTCCCACCTTCGTCCCCCTTTCCCTTACTCTTGCTTTTACCTTTCCCTTTGCCTTTCCCACCTGTATTGGGCGTAGTAGGTTTAGCCGGTAGAGATACATTATGTCTCCCACCCATCGCAGCATTCATCTCTCCACTTTTACCTTTAATTTTGATTCCACCATTTTCAGCTTTCCTAACTTGGTCTAGTTCTTTACCCCAATTATCAACTTTACCTCCTCCATTCCCATTACTCCTCCATTCCCTCTCCCAATCTTTCTCTGATCCCGATGCTCCCCCTTTGGCCTTTCGCTTTCTACCTGATCTCGATGACGATGATGAAGTGGGTATTTCAACCACAGGAGTTTTCACTAATGGGCTCCCACTTGCATTACCCTTGCGATTCTTCCCAGTCGGTGTCGACTGAGATTCACCCTCACCTCCACCGCCCAACGCACGATTGATCAATTCCTTGGCACCATTGTTACTTCTGGTACCAGGTTGAGATAATTTCCCAAATGAAATGACTTTAGCAGGTGCCGAGGAAGGTACACTACGTCCGTTTCCGTTCTGATCCATTAGATGCCCATGTGAAAAAGGCATCGTCCCATTCCTATTTCTATCATTATTTTTATTGCTAGTATCATTCGGTTTCCTACTAGAAGGCGGTCGAGGTGACGGTGATCTTGATCTATTCCTTTGACCATGACTAGAATAACTAGAATGACGTGGATCTCTTTCTCTTTCTCTTTCTCTCTCACGATACTCTGAATCCCAGTGTCTTCTACCCCTATCCCTATTGTTAGGTGTAGAATATGCTCCTCCTCTACCTCTGATATTCGACCCACCTCCACTTCTGGAATTTCTAGACTGATCAAACCATGAAGGTTCATCATCCGACCCACCACCAACACCAAAGTGTCTTTCTCTTTCAAGTTGCATCTGTCTAGCTTTCTCCTTCTCCCTCGTTTTCCTACCTGCACTTGAACCTCCGAAATTCTTGTATCCTCCAGAGATGAATGGTAAATTATCATAATCATCTTGACCTCCGTCGTCGTCAAACCTGGAATGTGTAGGTGGAGGCAAATCTGCATTGCGTCTTAAAGACGTGGTGAAAAATGGTCCACGAGAGGACATCTCATGCGAGAATGCTGAGGGGACGGTGAGACGGGCCAGGGAACCACGACGTTTTGAGCAGTCCTAACACAGGGAATCAATATTTTGTACCATTGAGTGACAGCTGGAATATAGAAAGAGAAGGAGATATGGTGAAGCCGGGGTGAAAGAGGGTAAAGAGGAAATGTGTAAGGTGGGGTCCGTGCGAGCGAGATGGCGAGAAGAAGGTGGGACACGAGATGAAGCGGGGGAGAGAGACAGAGATCGGAAGGATGAAGATTGAGTTGACAACTATACTCACATCACCTAGATGACCCTCCCTGGCACAATTATAACACCACTCCTCAGAGGCTCTACCGCCTATCGCTTCTTTCTCCCAACCCTCAGCACTCATCTTATCTCGGATGATGTCGGCTCTGGCATCGGTGGATAGATAGGAATATACTCTCCATAAAGTATGGCAGGTCTGTTCCGATTGTACATGTCAGTGACGCTTTCTGAGAAACGATTGTTTCGATTGTATCTGTACGGATGACAGGAAGACCCACATTCTCCGTATGATCCCTACTTCCACACCTGTCGCATCCCGTCCTCCTCGAAGATCTAGATACGGGGTCCGGACAATCTTGCTTCCTATGCCCACGCCCACCACAACCGAAACATACCAGACCGACTGGACAATCTCTCCTTTCGTGTGCGTCCTCCGCTCCACATGTGGTACACTAGCACACATAAGAGTATTAGTCTAAACTTGCCTTGCAAATTGGGACGATATGTAGACTAAACAGGATCGATACTCACTATTATATGTTTACAATCTTTACTCCGATGTCCGGGCCGCTTACAATTCTGACAGATCTTACTCTGATCAGCCGTAGCCAGGAAAGTAGCTTCTACCTCTTTTGGTCCATCATCCTCGGCATCGAAGTACCTCTTTGAGCCCTACAATTGAGCATTGAGCAGTGTTAGCTATCTATGAGGTGGATGACACATCTATCCTTCCCCGATGGTCAAGCTCACCTTGCTTATATCATCATCGACGAAATATAGACCTTCCATCATGTCTTCATTGTCCTCCTGATCAGCCCTACCATCATCCCCTTCGTCTATTCGCATCTTTGACGGTGATGTTGAGTCAACCAATACATGCGAAGGTAGCAACAAGGAGGATTCCGCTAGCTCTTCTTCCTCTTTCGCCTTTTCTTTCCCTTTACTCTTTGAATTGACATCATTTGGTTTCTGAAATTCCACATTCACACCTTTCTTGCTGGTGGTAAGAGAAGGAATCATGCCTGTACTAAACAATCCGGGTGGTTGAAAGTGATCGCTTGACGAGTTCGCTGACACATCCTGAGCATTGGAAGTACCGGGTAAAGAGGGTGATATCTGAGGTATCTCATCAATGAAGATATCTGCTCCTACTATATTTTCTTTGATTTCCCCAGGTTCGATATCGTTCTTTCTTTGTGGCGGTGATCTGCTAGGTCCAGCTTCAGGAGGTGGAGTGGGTGAAAATCTGAATCCTGTTCCTGCTAATAACGATCGAGGTAATGGTGTGAAGGCTGATGGAGCGTAAGTGGATAGTATGGGAGTGGTACCTCTTGAAGGTCCAGCACTGATCGTTCGCGACATATCCAAATGATATCAATGATATAATTATTGTCGTTCTATACGGTGAAATTGAAGTATAAGCAAGTACTTGAGCAGTGTTCAATCAATCGATGGTTATGATGGGACCGAAGTGAACGTTTGAGGTATCTATGGTGATTATATCGGCTGAGGTATGCAGACGACTCGATTTCGGTCTTGTTGATTTTCTATCTGGTTGATGACCCTTACTAGATACCTTGTTGGTGGACTGGTTGCTGATTTATACGTGACTGCTATTGTGATAGTAACATCGTTCGTATTGTTGTTGGATTGACTGTCAATTGTTGAAATGATCAGAAATCTTGAAATCACAAGTGGAGGTAGAAGGGTTGATCGTTGCCACCGACCATCTGCTAGATACCATATCAGGGTATCGCCGACAAATGCCGGTATTACAGTATAATGAGCTGCAAGTAAGAAGCGGACATGTCCACCCATTCCGTTCCTACCTGAGCATCCAAGGTTGAGTAGCAGTGAGCATCAAGTAGAGATTAAAAAGTCGGTGAGGACATCCTGCATACCACAGCATAAATCCCATTGAGCAGTAGCTTGCAGCTATACATCATTGGTCGTACACCTCTCCTCACTGTACGACTCTCGGTCATTCGCTGTTCCTGCAAAATCGACTTGGTAACTCGAGAAGACAAGGATACAGCTGTCGCAAAGGACCAGTAATCTCTCAGTCAGTCCGACTCGACTCGACTCAGTCTCAGCTCGTACAGATTATAGCTTAGTCAGAGCGTCAATCACTGGTGGCAAGGGTATCAGGACCTCTCCATCAATCTCATACCCCTATCCAATATCATCCGATTCAGAACATAGATAAAAAGCAAAATGTCATTCCCAGCTCACGACCGTAAGTAGCCTAATTGACCCTTTGTCATCAGATGTGTAGTGGACTTTTGGAGCTGACCATCATATCTCTACTAGCTTCCAAACCCATCAGTATCCCCAAGACAGAAGAGGATGTCTTGAAATACTGGACAGATATCGATGCTTTCAAGACTTCTCAGAAATTGTCTGAAGGAAAACCAGAATACAGTTTCTATGACGGTCCCCCTTTCGCTACTGGTAAACCCCATTATGGACACTTACTCGCTGGTACCATAAAGGTGAGTTGAAGTAGATTTTACTTTATCATTGGCAGGAGCTGTCCACTGACATGTTGTTCTGATGATTAGGATATTGTCACTCGACATGCTCATTCTACAGGGCATCACGTTGAAAGACGATTCGGATGGGATACGCACGGTCTTCCAGTCGAACATGAAATTGACAAAACCCTCAACATCAAAGGAAAAGAAGATGTCATGGCGATGGGTATTGACAAGTACAATGCAGCATGTAGAGAGATCGTCATGAGATATTCGGGAGAATGGAAATCGACAGTAGAGAGAATGGGTAGATGGATCGATTTTGATACCGGTTACAAGACGCTTGATCCAACTTTTATGGAAAGTGTTTGGTGGGTATTCGGACAGTTATGGCAGAAAGGTCAAGTATACAGAGGATTAAGAGTTATGCCTTACTCGACGGGATGTACTACCCCTCTAAGTAATTTCGAGGCTGGTGAAGATTATAGGATGACTTCTGATCCTGCTGGTGAGCTGACCATCTCTGACGATTATGCATCTAGCAGTATGATCACACTGACAATATGACCTCGATACAGTCACCGTCACCTTCCCTCTCGTTGATGACCCCTCCACATCCCTTCTCGCATGGACCACCACACCTTACACTCTTCCTTCCAACCTTGCACTCTGTGTTCACCCCGATTTCACTTACATCAAAATCTACGATTACGAGCGTGATCAGAACTTCATCCTTCTCGAATCACTTCTCGGCACAGTGTACAAGGAATTAGCTGGAGGAAAGAAGGATGCTAAGAAAGATAAAGATGCGAAACCAAAGTTCAAGAAGGTCGGTCAGTTCGTAGGAAAAGATATGGTTGGATGGAGATATATCCCAATGTTCGATCATTTCACGGAACAAGTGAGTTGTCGTATCATTGTAGCGTCATGTTCACCTGAGGTGGCGGCTAACATACTCAACTCTAATTATAGTACGAGGACCGAGCATTCAGAGTTCTTTCCGACACCTATGTTACCGACACCTCAGGTACTGGTATCGTCCACCAAGCTCCTGCTTTCGGAGAAGACGATCACAGAATCGCTGTGGCACATAACGTTGTCCGAGATGATGAAATCCCTCCTTGTCCCATCGATGAATCCGGTAAATTCACAGCCGAGGTTCCAGAGTACCAGGGCAAGCACGTCAAAGTGAGTGACTTTTTCCTTCAATCTGTATAACGTCCCACTAAGCAATCCGAGTAGGAAGCCGACCCAGTCATCATCAAAGAGCTACAGAAGAAAGGACGACTCATTGTCCGATCCGATATCATGCACTCTTATCCCTTCTGCTGGAGGTCCGGTACACCACTCATCTATCGAGCTATTCCATCTTGGTTCATACGAGTAGCTAACATCTCAGATAAGCTCGTGGCAAACAACGAGAAGACCCGATGGGTACCTGCCAACGTCGGTGAAGGAAGATTCGGAGGATGGATCAGGAATGCACGAGATTGGAACATCTCGAGAAATAGATATTGGGGTACACCTATCCCCCTCTGGGTCAGCGAGGACTACGAGGAGATCGTCGCTGTCGGCTCCATCGCTGAGCTCGAAAAGCTTTCCGGCGTGACTGGCATCAAAGACCTGCACAGAGAAAGTATCGATAACATCGAAATCCCCTCGCAACAAGGTAAAGGTAAATTGAGAAGAATCGAGGAAGTGTTCGACTGTTGGTTCGAATCTGGATCGATGCCTTACGCCCAATCTCACTATCCATTCGAAAATCAAGATCGGTTCCAGAAATCTTATCCTGCCGATTTCGTCTCTGAAGGTATCGACCAAACTCGAGGTTGGTTCTACACCTTGTTGGTACTTGGTACTCACCTTTACGATACCGCTCCATGGAAGAATTTGATCGTCACTGGTCTTGTGTTGGCTGCGTGAGTCAGCTATATATGCTACACGTAAAAAACCGAAGCTGATCAATCATGTTATTGTCTATAGTGACGGAAAGAAGATGTCCAAGAAGCTCAAGAACTACCCTGATCCTATGGAAGTAGTCAACAAATACGGTGCCGATTGTGTCCGATTGTTCTTGGTAAACTCGCCCGTAGTGAGAGCCGATAACCTGAGATTCAGAGAAGAAGGTGTACGAGAGATCTTGGCCAACGTCATTCTCAAATGGATCAACTCCCTCAATTTCTATCTTGGACAAGCTGAACTTTTCGAACGAACTACAGGAGAGAAGTTTGTCTATGATCATGATGCACCCAAATCATCTAATGTTATGGATCGATGGATTTTGGCTACTTGCCAGACTCTGATCCAGCATGTTGACACTGAGATGGGAGGTGAGTCATCGTAGTCGCGTCACAGAGAGGACAGTTCGCTGATATCTACCCCACATAGCTTACCGACTCTACACCGTCATCCCACGATTGCTTGACTTCATTGCCGATTTGACCAACTGGTACATCCGATTCAACCGAACAAGATTGAAGGGTATCGGAGGTGTTGAAGATACTCGCGCGGCCTTGAATACACTGTACGAGGCTCTGTACACATTGTGTCTGACTATGGTGAGATGGCTCTGTACCTCTGGGTCATACAATATGCTAACATACGTCACCCTTTTAGTCCTCATTCACCCCCTTCACCAGTGAAACAGTCTACCAAGCCCTTCGACCCACTTCTCCCGCGCCGAAAGACACCAACCAAGACGTACGATCCATCCATTTCCTTCCCTTCCCATCTGTCCGACAAGAATACTTCGACCTGGTCATTGAAAGACAAGTGAAACGAATGCGAGCAGTCATCGATCTCGGTCGATTGATTCGAGATCGAAAGACATTGAAGGTCAAGATCCCATTGAAGGAGCTTGTCATCTTCCATCATGATCAAGAATACCTTGATGATGTTAAATCGCTCGAATCGTATATCGCTGCGGAACTCAATGTGGTCAATATCGTCTACACTACCGACGAGTCAAAGACGGGTATCAAATACCGAGCTACGGCCGATTGGCCCACGTTAGGTAAGAAGTTGAGAAAGGATTTAGGAAAGGTCAGATCGCATCTACCCAAGATGACAACTGAGGAATGCAAACAGTATGTCAACGAGGGTAAAGTATCGGTGAATGGGGTAGAACTTGTTGAGGGTGATCTGATTGTCACTCGATTCGCCGAGGTCAATCCGGAAGACAATAAGTTCGATACTGCATCGGATAATGATGTGATCATCGTATTGGATATTCAGCGTCATCCCGAATTGGAGACCTTGGCTTTACTTCGATCTCTTACATCAAGAGTGAACAAGTTAAGAAAAGAAGCTGGATTGAAACCTTCCGACAAAGTCGAAATTTACTATACAGTGGATGAGAACGAACAGGATTATCTGAAACCCGCTATTGCCCAACAGGAAGAATACCTCTTAAAGACTTTAGGTAATGTCCCCGTGGAGCTGTCCCAGAAATCAAATGATAAAGAAATCATAGAGACGGAGAAGAGATCGAAAGATTCAGAAGATTTGGCGGAGAATGAGAGATTCGTGTTGAGTTTGGCATTGGTATAATCACCATATACATATTCGGATCTCACATGCATTACAACGAGTTTGATTACAGACAACCATTTCATAATTGAGTCATTCTACGAAACGTCATTGATACAACCTGGATAAATTAACAAACACTCTCATATCTCAGTCTAATTTCATGTCTCACATCCTATTTCGTGATGCATCTATGTTCGTCCTACGATCAATCGCTTTGTGCCACATCGGTCGTCAGAGAGACCGTCGAACTCAATTACAGGCAAGCTTTGATCAGGGGCAAATTTCCTGTGTTGTACTTTCAATTCCTCCATATATGCCAATTTGTCTTCGAAGTTCGTGAAATGTTGAGGTGCTTTGGCTTTCTTAGGGGATGGTGAGGGCGAGATGTTGACGAAGTAATTCGGATTCACGATTCGTCGTGTGGCAACTTGCGGCTCTGGTTCTCGTTCTCGTAGACGGTCTCCGGATAGATAGCCCTCTATGGCCTTAGAACGATGTCTCGTCAATGGTAAGATATCAGCGCATTGTTCCGGTGCTGTTATAGCGTTCTGTGAGCATTCATACGTATATATATATAAAAGAGACTAACTATCAACCAATTGACGAATGAAGATCGGGGGGATCTGTAAGGAGTATCGTTTACCGCCTTGCATAAAGCTGATCCCCAGGTAATCTATTTGATCCTGGATTCGACATCAGCTTCGATCGATACCTTACCTCCATGCAGAGAGGACAGAACCGACTGCCATGAAAGATGACCTACTTCGAAAAGAGGATGATCCTTCAAGTACGCATCTAATCTTCCGCCAAGAAAGGCTGTCTCGAAGTAATACTCACCCTCCCCCCAAATGACCTCTTTCGTTATTTCCTGATCCTTCTCGTCCTTCTCCTTCAGAACGGCAGGGCGACTATGCATCAAGTCCCATAAAGAAGGCGGTGTATCGTGTAAGAGGCCGAGCTGTAATGCATGTATCAGCCTAAATACCTATACCGAAGGGCGAATCCAAGACGTGCATGTGAAACAAGGAATACCGTAGAAGGAAGGGCTCACCGATGCTAGTCTGATTACATGTTGTAGTTCGTGAGCTAAGGTCACGGCTAAAAAAAGGATATGTCCTGCCGCAACGTCTGGGTGAGCTTCTCTAAGAGAATATGCCTTGCCACCTGCAGCTACGAGCTACAGTCAAGTCACATAGTCAGCATACCCCTGATAGATGCTCTCGGGACGATATTCAGATCATGACGATATCGAGATGATCTAACGGAAAAGGAAAAGGTTAGCCAGAAAGAATAAGTGTACTCACTGCGTATTGTATGTGTATAGTGGTTGGTTCATCGGTATCAACGAAGGCGTAATCTTTCGTTTTTGTGTTCACCACTGTCTCAAGTTCGGTACTGCTTTTAAAGTCTTCCAGCGATTTCATTTTATCGGGATGAAGAGTAGCTGTGGTCCAGTCGTACATGGGTACAGCAGGTGCACCTTTTTCTCTGGGCGGCTCGTTACACATAAGGGCGGCATGGGTGATGTCCAACCCTAGAGGAGACCATACGAAAGCCTTAGCTACCTGTAAGGCTTTCTGGAGAACAGCAGTTTGATCGGAGTCGCCAAGAGATGCCAATGAACAGCTGTGGTGGCCTATGAGTCTGAAGTTGGCTTGAGAAGGGGAGGGAATGAATTCAGATGTGGATGCCGATGCAGGAATGCTGTAGGGCGTCGGTCGTTGCCTTGATGCTAGAGATGGTGTTGTCGAAGCTGGCATGACGGACTTGACGATAAGCGTTAATCGATGATAAGCGTACTTTATGATAAGCGGGGGTGTAGAAGAGAGTGTTAGACGTGTGTCAAATGTGTGTTGAACGTGAGAAGTGTGTTAAAAGCGAGACGCAGTGGCGGTAACAGCAATCAAATAAAATATTGGGTTGACATGCACAACATACATGTATGGACACACCGTGACGTCACAAGCTTCAGGCAAAATCGCCACTTTCAGTTTACGTAAGAAGAACGCGACTTGTTGACCATTCAACACATTTACCAGCTTGTCGTCAAAACGATGACCTCTTGACTACCTCAACCTCATGGATGTGAAACTACAATCTGAGGGTGCTGCGATCATACTCACGATGACGATCGATACGTACGACATCCCTCCGACCATTCTGACATCACGTATATTCCCTGGGACCATCCCCTCGACTTCACATCACAATGTCTCGTGGAACGATGATGGGCAGTGTCTCTTCGTCACTAAGAAGGGCGTCAACATACTTGCGAGTATATACTTCACAAATCCCGCCCGATTACTTACTGAAACTGAAGAGAATATGTAGACTCCTCATTTGACCACTACATTTGCACCCCCACCTACACTCGTCGACCCATCTCTATCACTTGAAAACCCCTCTTCTGCCATAAACAATGAGAAACGACGCGCAGCATCAGCAGCGTTCGTCGTGGATGATAACCTATCTGATGAAGATGCTTTAGATAATTATGATCAAACTCCCTTACCATCCAAAGATGGCGGAAAGGGCAAAGGAAAAGAAACGAAGGTGAGAAGACCGAGAAAAGGTGAAATCAAATTTTGGAATACAGGTGTAGAAGTAGATACTAGTAGGAAGAGAGATGATGTGTATGGATGGGATGATGTAGGTGGTGAGTCTGCAGCTACATCTTTCCCTTAGTCAAATTTCAACTGACTGATAAAAATTCGAACTATGACAGATGAGATCACATCTGTGGCTAGTGAAAAGGAGGTAACGACTAGACAAGCTATCTGGTCACCTTCCGGCTTGAGCGATCTTGGAGGGTGAGTCGGTTCTTTTTGGGAAAAGCATCTTATCTAAGAGGATCAAACGATCAGCTGATAGCTGTCGGAACTTCGTATAGATCGCTCCTTGTGGCTGTCAATAGTGCGATGCAAGTCTCAGTTTATGCGCCGAGGAATGACCCGTATACCAAACAATGGGATGAAGTGAGCGAACTTCTGACCATTTCAACTTTATGTTGTATAAAACATCACTAAAGCTGGTTCATATTTCGACGCAGATAGCAGACTTGACTTCGATAATGAGAGGCTCCTTGCCGCCTGAAGCGTTATCAGATGGACTAAGTGTAGAAGGAATGTTGGAAATGCGCACTATTTGTAAGTTGTCTGTTGGCTTTCGACGAGAACGTGGTGACTGACCGAATTTATGTATCGAAATACAGGTGCTCAATGGTCTTCGCACCTCCCAGTACCGTCCATGATAGGTCTAGATGGTAGTTTACTAGCATTGAGTGATAGAGCTGGACGAATCTCATTTTGGAGGTGAGTTGAGATGCGATCTTTGGAAGTAACGGCGAGCTCATTCAAAATACAGCTACGGGCTTGAAAAGAGGTTTCATCAAATTCAGTTTGTCCAGATATGTGAACAGGGGGCATGGGTTACGGATATGGCTTGGTCCAAGTGGAGGATACTGGATGATCAGACTTGTAAGCTAATCTCTAACGCGACTTGATAATGCCAAGTTGATTAATTCCTTATACTCAGGCGAAGCACACCTTGCGCTTGCTCTCACGAACGGCTCAGTAGAGGTCTTGATCGTGCAGCGGAGAGCGCAGATTGATCAGGCAAACCCGAAGAAGTGGGCTCTAGAAATACAAGCTCCGATAGTAATGATAGATCGAGGTGATAAACGACATATAACGTCCATCAGATGGATCGACGTGAGTGATGGAAATGCCAAAGCAGGGACGTGAATGCTGACAGTCTCTTTAGGATGCTCTGATATGGACCAAATCCGGGACTATACATATCTTCGCTCCGGAAGGAAATCAGACTGTTCGGTGGAGTGGAACAGTAATTTTGACATTGGACAGAGTGGGGAACTGGGCAGGAGCGAATGGCTTAGGTCCATGTACCGGTATGTCATCCAGCTGAAGAACACATATGCTCAATCCGAGCTGATGGTAGTCCTGCAGGTGTAAATCGTATCAACCATGATACATTGATCATCGTTTTATCCTCTCTAACTACCCATATTATTATCGATTTCACCATTTCACCAAAGCTGGCCCACCCTCACGACTCTCTTCGTGCTGCGCTTGCCCTCCGAGATATGTTTGAGGATCATCTATCGACCGACCCGTTGATTAGGATTAGATTTAGAACAGTACAATTACAGCCTGAAGGATGGACGGCAAATACTGCTGGATGGACAAGTCTGGGCTGGGGAAGTGTAGGATCTTGGGTGACTGAGTGAGTCTTCTCATATACCCTTCAGTATATCCCGAGGAAAGGCTGACCCTGATTCTTATGGGGTTGTAGACCAACAAGTTTCCATAATCTCGATCATGCAACGGAAGGTAAAAGATCAGTGACGTTCGTTCTTGGTAATATGGGTAAAGCTGGTGCAGCACCAGATGAAACAGTCGTAGAAGCTTTGCGTAGGGTATTAGCGGATCCTCCAAACTGTACGTGAATATATAAGCAGTCTACACAAAATGCTCGTCGAGCTTAGCTTATAATTCACAGTGTTACATACGACCTCCGGCAAGGTGTTGATGCCGTTCCTTTTGCACATACTCAGTCTGAAGGGCCCAGAAACCCTAGCGCAGGATCTATTGAACCTGACTTCCTCGATATTAAATGCCGAGTTACAAGCACGTCAAGCTAATCAAGCAGGCCTGATCGATGATTTCTGGAGTCAGAGACCATTGAATCAACTTAGACTTGCATATGTCATATCCTCATGGTGCGAGGTAAGCTTGCGGACGAGAATAAAAGATCCGTGATTTGAAGCTCACATCTGACGAATTGCAGAGTCACTTTTCATCCGAAGCGACCGATTTTCAGCGAGTAGCAGCAACCATATTACGGTCGATAACCACCCGTCTGATCGATGTTCTCCTGAAATGGGCAACAACCGCACTACAACCTCAAAGCCTGGGCAACCTGGATCGTCAATTCATATGCCAACTGCTCAAAACTGCCAACCAGCTGTCCGAGGAGCAAATTGACCCCAGCTTACTCAAGTTGGTCGAAGACATATCAAGCAAGCTTGATCAAACACAAACACAGGATGATTCGGAAGAACGATGCCCTGCATGTAAGACCGAAGTGGGGCCGGATGGTACTTGTGTCAAAGGGCATGTGTGGAGTGAGTAGCTCGATGGCAATTGTCTCGTCGGGTCAAGAGCGACGACTGATATATGATGATCACGATAGCGCGATGCTCCATTACTCATCTCCTGATCACTCATCCACATTACAGAGTCTGTTCGACCTGTCCTGCCATTTCGCTTCTCCCAAAGAGACACCTGGCGATCCCTATACCGGTTGATGAACAAGGGAAGGACCATGACTACCAACGATTCATTCCCTCCCCTTCAACGGCAGTCGAGGAAGATAGCTTGATCCAGATAGCGCTGGAAGCTGCTATAGCGTGTCTGAATTGTGGTGGGAGGTGGCAGAGGGCTGTATGATATCGTGATGTATTTTAACATGTATCATTTTCATGATCATGGATGGAGGCACAGTCTGAAATGACCGCGATTGAGGGTGATGGCTGTATGGATTTTCAGTATATTTCTCACCGACGCAGCCTGACGGCCGTTCTCTTCAGAGGCATACAGTAATTTAGGCCGTAAGATCTACAACATAGGGACTCATCTACCTATCCGAAGCCCTGCAAATGCCTCGATCCTTTGATCATTGGCTAACCAGCATGATAATTGACTCGAAACTGTGCATTACCATGGATTTGGTTTGCTACAAGGACAGTAGATGCGGGATGTTCCGAGTGGTGAATTGGTAAGGATTGGTGATATCGGAATGATTCGCATCGACGCGGTAGATTTGTTTGGTTCCACTTGGACTTGGGATTTGGTTTTTCGGCTGTGCCAATCATTACGATGCCATTTCATTCGTACTAATCTACCAAAACAATGAAAAACCAAATCTCACCTCGTCGTACTTGGCACAGCTCACATCCTTAGATCTCATGGTGAATGATAGATTATAAATACATGTTATATGAGATGCAGATGGAGCGGAAGGAATCGGAAAGATAAGCAGAGATCCATTTGAGTATATAAAGGAAGATCTGCAGGAACTGATGTTAGAAGGAATGTCATTGTTCAGCGCAATTCTCACATTAATTCAGAATACAACATCCAATATATAATCTAGTAAATAAGATAACCCACTGTCATGATGTCAGCATTGACGATCCGATCATCAACTACCTTAGCGAGGTCCACCTTACTTTCCAAACCATTATTATGTGGATGTTATTCAGCGTATCATCCCATCGCATCGGGCAGTCGATCCTTCTCAATCTCAGCTAGACGAGCGATCAGATCTGATGAGCCCAAGAAATCAAGTTTGGCTTTGAGACCTGAGATCAAGCAAAGGGAAGAACGGGCTGAAGGTAAGATTGTAGGAGGAGAAGGTAAAGGTGTAGAAGGTCCTCATTATCAAGGTGAGCTAGATATCATCGACAAGCTATATAAATCATTTTGGCTCATTGTATGCGTTTCGTATTTGTTTTGGGTAGATCAATCTACTGTTGCGAGTGATATATTGACAAATCAATCTACGACTGGAGCATGGACTTTGATGAATCCCATTTACACAGAGTCGGTATGTTGCCTTTGTCTTTGTGATTACATTGTCGTTGAGAAGGTATGATGTACTCACAAGAAGCATTGGGGCTTTATATCATGTAGGAACTCGACACAGTCAAAGTAGTCGGTAGAGAACCTGTCACGCTGGCCGACAAGAGTGTACACAAACTTGTGAAATTCCTCAGAAAGACCTTCGACTTCCTAACTGCATACAAAGATTACAAAGTACCTGAATCCATCTTAGAACAAAATCCCATTCCGGTCGCTGAATTGAGAGTTAAGGGGTTATTGCTGAGCCATCATAAATGGTTGTTCCGAATCATCCTTCTAGAATCCATCGCGGGTGTTCCTGGTATGGTTGGCGGTACTTTACGACACCTCAGGAGTATGAGATTGTTAAGAAGGGATGGGGGTTGGATACATACTTTGTTGGAGGAAGCTGAGAACGAGAGGATGCACCTTTTGTAAGTCTCTGCTCCTCTACTACGTTATGCTCTGACGTGGAGGGAAAGCTAATTGACAATTGTATACAGAACCTTCATGACCATCGCTCAACCTACCATATTCACCCGTGCCCTCGTCCTAGCAGCCCAAGGAGTATTCTACAACGCCTTCTTCCTCACTTACCTCTTCTCCCCCAAGACCGCACATCGATTCGTCGGAGCGTTGGAGGAAGAGGCCGTCCGAACTTACTCTCACTGTATCGACGATATCGAAAAAGGTCTGGTGCCCGAATGGAACGACGTGGCAGCACCTAGAATCGCCATAGATTATTGGCGATTACCCTCGGATGCGAAATTGCTCGATGTCATTAGGGCAGTCAGAGCCGATGAAGCTACTCATAGATTCGTTAATCACTCGTTGGCGAATTTGGACCAGAAAAAAGATTTCAATCCGTTTGCTTTGGTTGAGGCGGATGCTGCGACAAGAGGTGGAAAGTGGGGGTGAGTTCAATGTACCAAAGTATCTATCTGATGGAGGAAAAGCTGATGGGAATTTGAATGAACGTAGCTTCACCAGGGAGGAGTCAGCAGAATTTGCAAGGGAGCAACAAAAGAAATTGATGGAAGTTTCTCATCAGAAAAGAATCGAACATTAGATGAGGTCCCCTGAAAACTCGTCGACTTCGGTCGTTTGTCTTCCAGATATATATAATTTCACCCAGTCTACTCCACTCTGTGCTGTCACTCGTAATCATGTATATGCAGATGTATATCCTGTTGGCATGTATATCGGTTTTCCAATCAATTGATCGGATTTGCTTTTTGCGTTTTCTAATGAGCAACAAACATTTACATGCAGCGCATTGACGCACATCACGGTGAAGTGCTCGTCTGGGTATGGTGCACGGCCTTGGTGACGTCACGTCGATCTTGTCCAAGTATTCCCGAAGTATACGGGCATATGTCCGTTTGGCCCGAGCCCGTTCGATTTTCTATATTTATCTGTCCTGTCGAAGGCCGTCCATCTTTGACCGGTCTTCGCGAAGCTCCTCGATTCGTATATAAGCAGACAAGCTGGTATTCGACTTGCTGTGTATATCCCTCTTTCCCCGTCATAGCTTCTTACTACCAGAGATTCACCCGCTTATCAAGATGTCCATTCCGACTCAAACGATCAAACATGCTACTATAGCAGGTGTGCAGGTTCCAGCCATGGCCATTGGTGAGTTGCCTTCTATCTTGTGAATCCACACCCATGCGGTCTAGGTAGGAGAAAGGCTGATGCTGTCTTGTGCTGATGTGGACAGGTACGTGGTCGTGGGGCGACAAGACCTGGGGATACAAGCCTGAACAATTACCTGATATCAAAGAAGCTTGGAAAACATCTGTCAAAGCCGGTCTGACATTTTACGATACAGCGTGAGCTCGCTCATCCCTCTTCGTATTCCAAGAGGACCATGAGGGGACAGTGCTGATTGTGGTGCGGTTGTGATACAGAGAAGCGTACGGTAATGGGGAATCCGAGAAGATCATCGGACAGCTCATCCAGGAGAGTTCCGAAGAAGAGAAGCAGAAACTGTTCATTGCTACCAAATGTTAGTATTTTACATTCGCACAAAGAAAACCCATTTCAATTGTTACAAAGAGGTCAGTGCTGATTACAGATTCCCTTTGGGAACAGTCCTACCATTCCCTTTACCCCATTCATTATACCTTTTCAATCCCCCTGTCGTCGAGCGACTACAAGCTTCCTTGAAGAGGATGGGCCTATCTTCAGTCGAACTATACCAAATCCACTCCTCTAGCGGACTAGGTTCCTTCGAATCGCTAGCCAGCGGTCTGGCTCAATGCGTCAAAATGGGATTGTGTAAAGCTGTTGGAGTATCTAATTTCAGTAAAGATGAATTGTTAGTGAATTCCAACATTATTCGGCCGATATCTATTATTGGTTCAGCTGATCATCTGAATTTGGATATATAGAGCCAAGTTCTCAGATCTTTTGGCGAAACACGATGTTAGATTGGCTTCTAACCAAATCGAATTTAACTTGCTTAGACAAGGTCCAGAGAAAAATGGGTTATTGGAAGAGATGAGAAAGAGAGATATAGCTTGTTTGGCATGTGAGTGAGATAGTCTTCGATCTTCGACAGGTCCCTTCTCTTCTTTCAGGCAAATTCAACGGAGCACACTACTCAGATACTGATATTTGTGTCCTTATGGGTTGTCTTTCGTAGACTCTCCACTCGCCATGGGTAGATTGACCGGGAAATATAACGCTTCGAACCCTATTCCAAGTGGTAGAAGGTGAATCACATATTTCTTGCACTACCCTTCCATGCCATCGTTAACTTTTCACCACGTCGTGTATGTAGATTTAGCAACCAATACACTTGGGAACAGCTTGCCCCCCTGTTAGAATACATGAAAACCCTCTCTGAGAAATACGACGTATCCATATCAGCGATCGCTCTGAACTGGGTGATCGCAAAAGGTGCCATTCCCCTAGGTGGAGCAAGGAACGCTAAGCAGGCTGAACAAAACTCCAAGGCATTGACATTTGAGTTGACTCCTGAGGAGGCCAGAGGGTTAAGTGAAAAGGGTTTCGATGGGAAAACGTAAGTGTAGCTTATCACTGGATATCGACATCGAAATAGGTCATCATGCTGATTTGTCGTCCTGTGTATGTCTAGAAACTGGTTCTGGCAACGCGGATAGCTGAGCACACTCGAATTGTGTACGTTGGATAGGTGGTTAAGGTTGTATTTGTATTGCTTATATGATTTCTGAACCATGTATAACCAGTTTAAGTAGCCGATGTAATGCGTCGGCTTTCTGAGTACTTTATCGCCGGAAAGTCATTTCGCTGACCCGTCCATCCATCCATCCAACTATCCATCCGTCCTCCTCCTCTGGACTGGCAAATCACACAGTAATTTGTCATGCATTCGTTTTGTTTGCTATTCCACAAGCAGATCGTTGTCATCGTTGCAGATCCCTAAACCCGGAGAGAGGGGTGATCGAGATAGACTTCGGAAGCTATATACGAAAGCGCCTTTGGAAAGAACACCGCACACTGAATATCAGCCTCAGTAATTACCTTTTATGGACATTGCCACACTCAAAATGAGACTGATATCATCTTTTCCTGTGTTTTTACCGTACAAAGGAATTATATGCATTTGCATTTGAAACCCTACCCTCGATTCTGATCAAACCTCGCTTTCGTATCCCACTCCACCACTCCACTCTTCCAACACTTAGACACCACACTCCCATAACACCATACAACCCCAAGAATCATCATCATAGCCTTTTCATTGTCAGTTTCACGTCACGTAGTCTCTCGCTCACAGTCGATTTTATTTTTATCCGGCCGATAAGATTAAAATAAAAACCATTAAATCATTGAATTCCTTAGATCCGAGGAAATAAATAAAATAGATAACGATCACATCACTTGATTGGATTGAATCTAGCCCGTTCTCTCCCTTTCGCCCAATCCATCTAAATTCTCTCGGATCACACGCCTAGACACGTCTACCGAATTCCGATAATACTCTAATCAGAAACACGAACGAAATCCCATTCTATCGTATCTCCGTTGATCAGACCGTGTGACGTGTACCTTGGTTATTTACTTTTACTTTTCCCCACACACGACTCTCTTTATCGAGTTTTACGATAACCCTTTGGATCATCCCGCATCGATCGGCAATATTCCTTTTATTGATATAACACTCAGGTCAACCTAGTAGACAGCCAATTCGGTTAAATCTTTAGAATCTCTGAACGAGTCTCTTCGAACGCTCGAAATTACGGACCGACCTTTTGCTTTATCAGTTACTTGATCGTTTCCCTTCACGGCACGCACGCGGACCACGAGCCACAAGGGATACCACATAGACACGTCGTGATTAGTTTGATTTCGTCGTGAGTTATTGATGTGACACAGTCACAATCACGTCCACTTTCTTCCTTCCTCCTGCAGCGTGTTTTATCGATTTTCCGAATTGAAAGTGGAGGTGGTCCAGTTGGCTAATGAATTATTTTTTCTGGCGATTTAGTTCAATGTCGGTTCATTCATAGTCATGGCTACCCCTACACCTACCACGTCTTCCTTACCATTACCCAACAGTAACAGTAACCTAGGACGCGTGTCACCTATTGATTCACTGGCCCAGCAATCGCAATCTCCTTCCTTCAACCCCAACAGTTTCACTGGTCAACCCTCTTCTAATTACCCTCGTCCTCCTCCACCCCATATCAGTTCACCTGCCACCGGTAATGGTGTACACCCACCACCTCACCAACAACCTATAGCAGGCCCCTCTCGTCCTCCTCCGCATCAACAACCCTCAAATCAGTTTCAGCAGCAGTATGCCGCTCTCAGTGGACTGCCAGGGCAACAAAGTACTGGCTCAACGACGCTGGACCCAACAATTCACGCCAGGCTGCTACTTGCTGCTCAACAGCAGGCGCAAGCTTCGGCCGCTGTCAATGGAACGAACGGAGGTGGAAATCAGAGACCACCTGGGATGCCTGATTTAGCTGCTATGGCGAGTAATATGCCTGGGAACAGAGAGGCGATCATGAAACAGGTGAGTTTTTAGGTTTGCTCTCGTGATAGGCCTTCACTGATTCGTCATCGTGCATGTGCAGCTACAAGCTCTTCAGACCTCTCAAGCTCAACGAGCTAGACAAGCCTTAGCTCCAACTCAACCTGGATCTAATCCACCACCACCAGTGACTGGGACACCCGCCCCTCCTTCTGCACCTTCACCTGCCAATCCTTCCTCTCAACAATCCCAATCCCAATTGAACCAACAACCAAATTCGCAATCCGCTCAAAACGCTCAACAAAACTTCTCGCAGATAGATCAGTCTTTCCAGCAATTCCCCGCTAACGCCCCGGACCAACAGCCACAGCAAGCCCAACAGCAAACGAATTTTGTCAATGGAACAGGATTTAATGTCCCGTCAGGACCGCAAGGGATGCCCCAGCAGCAAAGGGATTTTCTGCTCGCGCAAGGTGAGAAAATGCGAGCTGCTCAGCAATTGCAGATACAACGTAATCAGCAACAGCAGCAGCAGCAGCTGCAACAACAACAACAACAACAGCCACCTCCCACACCGACTGCTAACGAATCTCAGAATTTTCAATCTCAACCAACTCCATCATCTCATCCTGGTCACCTCCCCATGCCTCATAACACTGCGGCTCAAGGATCTACAAATCCTATACGTCCGCCAGGTCAACAGCAGCCCGGTTTCCGACCACCAGGAAACGCTACGGCGCAACGGCAAGGTTTTATCGGCTCTCTAGCTGGATTCTATAAATCGATAAACCAGCCATTACCCCAAGCGATTTTCAACGGTGAGAGAGACGGATCCTTCCTGATTGGTGGGGCTTGGGTGGAGGTCTTGGACCTCACGATGATAATCATGAGGTTAGGTGGGATAATGAATGTGAGTATTTGGATGTGTACGATATGTACCTCAGGAAACTGACAATTGCATTGGTGTCTTCTAGGCCATTCAACAGGGAGCCGATCAGCCGTTCTGGCGGGGATTCTTACAGCAAAGAAACATCCCTAGTCCTCTACCTGAACCCGCTGTGATGCCGAAACCTCTCAATGCAGACCCGAACGCCCCTCCGCAGACCACCACCGATCCCGTCCAATACATCGTAAGCGCGTACATCGCTTGGCTTCAACCATTTGAACAGCACATGTCGAGACAACGACAACAATTTGCTCAAAGACAGCAGGCCATGGCCATGGGAAGACCTCCCAATGCTCAGCAGCCCGGAATATCTCCTACGCCAACAATGAATGGGATCCCAGGAATGGGTCCAGGTCAACAGATGTTTGCAGCTCCGTCACCAGCTGGAGCAGTGCCTACTCCGACGTCCATGATACCTCCTTCACCTGCCAATTCCATGTCATACATGCCTAGTATGGCATCACCCATCACTCATGCGCCACATTCGGAGACCAAACCTAGCGGAAGAGGAAGAGGACGTGGTCGAGGGAGGGGAAGAGGTAGAGGCAGAGGGCAATCTCATGATGTCTCGTCGAGAAATGTCCCTCCCCCTATACACACGGGACATAACGATTTCACCGCTCCTCCAACTTCCGCTGTAGTAGGAACACCCGAATCAGGACATAAGCGGAAACGTGAGATGAAGGATAAAGGTTCTCATTCGGCTGAAGTGAGTGGAAAAATACGGGCCATTTCGAACATTCTTGCTGATAAGGCGTTTTCCCTCATAGAACTCCACGCCGTCCACTCCTGCATCTGCACAAGTCAATCTTCCGGCCGCCAGTGCACCTATAGAAAGACCTCCTACCCCCAAACGAGCAAGATACAAAGTGGAATACAATCCTATCCATAAACCCCAGTCTAATCTCGGCGGATGGGAGAGAAATGCCGTAGCAGCGACGTTCGCGAAGAACTCTTTACATCAGGGTGCAAGATCGATACATGATTTAGCCATTGTCGACATGGAAGGCATTTTGATGAGTCTCCGGTCGAGATTGCCCCACGAATTGAGTTATGCCATTACAGTACTATCGATGTTATCGATGTCTCATCCTGAGGAGAACGTCACCGGACTACCTCTGGTACACCTACAGGAGGTTTATCAAGAAATACTGGATCTGATGAAAGAAGCTGCGTTCGGTGAAGACGGTTATGAAGATTGGGAAAAGCAATATCAGCATGATGAATCCTCCCCAACGTCCAGCAGTGACGATCTGAATCAAATGACTTTCCTCGAATTAGAACAACTAGGACGCGATTTCGATTTCTCTTTTGATGATGATGAACATCTCGAAACTCCCAAACCGCCCAAGGATTCTACTGGCGGTCAAACCGATATCATCTTAGCTGGTATGAATCTGTTAAGGAATTTCTCGATGTATCATGATAATCAAGAAGTCATGGCTTCCAATCCCGATACGTTCGAGCTATTAGCGTTATTGGCAGATGCAAGATTATGTCGATTACCTGGTCAATCTCAAAAATGCAATCGACCATTCTCGATCATTGAATTAGCGAGAGTCCGACGAGATGCCATAAGCGTCTTAACAAATATCGGAACGTATATCAACCTGAAGAGTTACCCGACCAGATCGACCATATCGATATTCAGACTATTATCCAGTTTCCTCAATTCAGGATTTGAGAGTTTCTCAATTCAAGATCCTCTCTTTGGACCTTCTACCCTCATTTCACTCAATGATGCGCGAGCGCCGGCGAACCATTCACTCAATCGAGCGTTGGAAGCGTTCAGCAAGATCATGCTTAGCGATCATAATAGGGAAGTCATCGGGACCAAAATACCCCACAAGGAGATGATTAAATTATTCGAGAACCTAGTCAAGTTGTTCCCCATCACCAAAAGACAACTGGAGGCTTTACATACGATTGAAGATTATCTTGGACTATACGAACAATTATCATTATGTTTGTATTCCTTGGTATTTTCAGCTACGATTCAAACTCGAAATCAGATGCGAAATCAACCTGGCCTATTAGATATCCTACTTAGGTTAATAATTGATACGTCACTCCAACATAAAGATTTCAAGGCCAATCCATTTGGTATACTATCACGAAGACTTTGTGAGACACTGGGTATACTCAATGGGAATATCCAACCTAATGGAATGGCAGAGAGTCAAATCAGTTTTTCAGCAGGTGGGATAGATAGTAAGAACGGATATAAGTTTGATTCTAAGAAAATCACCAATGGATATCTTGCCAATAAACAATTGGAGATTCTGGAGATGCTGTGGAGAGTTAGGAATGTTGATGGGGCTGCTTTTAGGGAGTTGGAAGGGATGTGTTGGGGTGGTGAAGGTGGAGAATAATCTTCGTATATTCCATAAGCAAGTCCTCTGTCGGGTGACTATATCATAGATCACAATTTCTTATAACATCATAAAGTACTTCTACCTTTTTGTAAGATCATATTTTAGGGGTTTGGTTTTACATTTACGATTACATTTTCATCAGTTTATCAACAACAAACAAGTACCTGTTGAGTCGATAGTAGATATATATACATATATATATCTGTACTGTATAGAAGGAAACGAATGCCACAACCATAACAATGAGAGCGAACAGAAAACAGGATTGAATTGCCCAAATGTGTTCTGTATTTGTTGAGACGATTGATGGATGCTTGCTTGCTCAACTAGTAAACCAATGTCACGATACTAGAATGTATTCATATCAAGCAAACCCCAAAAGGGTAACATACGGTAATGGTACCAGTCCAAAAAGATTTACCTATGAGATATGATATGATATAAACCTAACGTATACTTGAGGGAAACCCAACCGTAACTACATCGTATGTGATATTCATTTATTCATGATAACTTTCACAGAAAGTATTTCGTCCTTCATCCCTTCCAATTCTCCACCAAGCTAAATAACTTCAAATACATCTCAAACCATCTTAGCAATCTTCACTCCACTTTCGATCCTTCTCTTCCTCAATCTCTCTTTCCTCCTTTCCCTTCTTTCCAAATGCTTCTTGATCAAATCTGGGGAATTGATCAACCTCTCCAAATGTCTTTTCTTCTTTTGGACCGAACATGTCTTTCCGCTACCGGCAGTAGCTGTAGCGGAAGACGTTGCCGATGATGTAGCAGTCGAGGACGAAGAAGGGGAAGGATCGGAAGTTGCGATAGCCACTTGAGCGGCGATACTGGCTGATCGAGTCATAGTGGTTTGTACAGTCACAGTAGTCTGAGTGGTACCTTCTTGTGAGATTGAGATGGAAGTGGCGGATTCGGAAGCAGAAGCCACGGTAGTAGAAGGTTGTGAATCGCCAAAGGCACCTGACGCTGCGACCGAAGAAGCGGAATTGGCAGAAGCTGATACTGAAGAAGCCGAAGCTGAAACTGCGGTTGTGGCTGATTCGTTTCCACCGACGGCGGCAAACAAGTCGGTCTGAGCACCATTGATAAATCCATATTCATTGTTGTCTAAATCAGTCAAAGAAAAAAGAGTCAGCTTCAACTTCAAGAGACATTGGCTTCAAGAACTCTTTGTCAAAGAAGCGAACTCACAGAAAGGAGGATCGTATTCTCCTTGAGGATTGTTATTCCTCTCTGCCTGGTACCAATAATGAGGCTGTTTAGCACCTACAGTACAGTTGGAAGTGTCCGTAGGGTAATTACACTTGTTTGCGGTTTTAGCTAAGGTTTATTGATGATCAGTAAGGTAACATTATCATCATCATGGATGATATGACGATTGACTTACGAGATGGTAAAGGAGTTATACCAGTAGCATCCGTGATATTACATCTATACCCCAGGAAATAATTCTGTTCACTTCCGGCATCTGCGGCATGAATCCACCCCCACATACAATGACAACCTCCTTCGGGGCACGGTGGGAGATCAGAGGGAATTTGGAAATCGACATTTTTGAACCATGGACAAGTATAATTGACTGAAATCACAGTAAAATCTGCAGGTTGGATCTTGTTGACATCTGATTCATAAGCTATGGCAATTCCACATCCTTTAACGTCCTTTGGATCAGGTGAAGCCCATTGATCTGAAGTGTGCATCGCACCTATCCCACCGGTTGCACCATCCCCATCACAAGCGTAGATACCGGTTTGTTGATAATCGTTTTGACCATAGCTCGTTAGAGCCTTGTTACAAGCTACTTGACCGTGGTATGTCCCGCCGGAAGGGAGGTTCATGATCTTTCCGTCGGCAGGGGGTTTGTCGATGTACCCGTGGAACCACCATTCGTTGAATGGGAGATGCATCAGTGGAAGAACAGGTTCAGATTGATTAGGATCATTGGGATCCCATCTAAATAGATTAAGCCCATCATCATCAGCATATGTTTAAGTTGAATTATGGGGTCTGTGCGAATGACTCAACCCACCCGTACATCCCTTCGTCCCATAGAGCAATATGAGCATCTACAGATACCACAGACGCAACGAGGGTAAAGCACAGCTGAGAGACTCGCATGTTGTTGAAATGTAAAGCGTGAGAGTTAAGTCGAAAAATATCGGTTTGGGTGATTTGTCAATTCGTTTGGGAGTTTTTGTTTATTGGACTGGACCGAGTTGAAAGAGTGTGTATGGCTTTGTGAGCGTAAAGAACGTGAATTGACAGTGACTATCGATGGGATCAACCCTTGACGTTTATGTGGGTACTGCTCGCTATGAGGAGAGAAGTGGGGTTAGTATCGATGACGATGTTTAGGATGAGGATTATATATGGATAGATAAAGAAGGAAATTGAGGGGAAGGGGAAGGGAATGATATGGTTATATGGGTACTAAGTACATCGGTGTGATCGTAACAATAGGATGCACAGTACCACTCACTGCTGAGCTTGATCCAACCAAGCGGAAGCTATCTTACGAAGCAATGATGTGTGTGCCTTTGTTCGATGAAACGGTTGGACCAATGGTACCGGATGGACAAGAGAACAAAGCTCACCCAAGTCCGTTTGTATTGTGTTCGTTGAAAGGGTTCCGTGCGACCAGCGACCAGAGAACAAGAACAAGCGATGATTGCGTCAAGCAATGAGATGGGTGAACGAAAGATAGAGAAGAAGAAGAAGAAGATTTATATATCATCCTTATATCAAGTCTTATCTTTGCATACCATACCATACCATACCATACCATACCATACCTGACAAGTACTTTCAAAAGGATACTCGTACTCTCGTAGACGCGTATTTTTAGCTTCATCGAAATCACTCTACCCGCATACTAATCTGAACCCGAGGTAAAAAATCTTTGGTAACACTTGTTCCATGTTTCACACATGGTATCGGAATAATTGTTAAAATGATGGAATGACGGAATGACGGAATCAGGGGTAATTGACACTGTTTCATCCAAGACATCCGTGCAGCGTGGCGTGGGGCTCGTGTCATACAGTGTTACCAGCATTGCTGAGATACGGTGCGGTATACATACGTGAAGCCAGATCTATGGCCAATGCATGCAGGTGTCTCCCTCTATAACGCCTGGAAATTGATAGAATGTAATTTCCTTCTTCTCTCCTTTTCATCTTCCTTTTTCTCCCTCTCGTTCAAATATAGTACAACGAATCCTAGTAACACGGTAGTCCCAAATACACTTAGTCCTACCCATGGTACCCAGTCACCCGGTTTGAGGTATAAAGATGATTTCCATTCTTTCGATCGGTTCTTTACTGGTGCGATGCCCGTCTGCTGCCTTTTCGATACGTTGAACAAGGCACGCTCTGACCTTGATATCAAGGATCGATCGGTATCTCCTTCTGAACTGACAGGGTATGGTGGATTGACAATTATCTGGGAGTTTGGTATGAGAGATTCCAAATATGTGAAATGTTCTCCTGGTGGCAGGGAAGTACCAATGAAGAGTTTCTGAGCATAAAAGTCGAATTATCAATATATCGTCTTGTTCTTTGGCTTTCCAGGGCAATCTCAACACTCACCTCGACATAGTTGTTTGTCCTTCCCAAACCGAAATACGCATATGGCGTATGTAACGAATGGTACCCCGTCTGAGGCAGCTGGGCGACTGTGCAAGAAGTTTATCAGCTATCTTGTGCCGAAACCTGCCATGGATGGCTGACTCACCTTGCTGTGCAACCCGATGACCCGTTGTGTCGAGTACTGTAAACTTGTAGCTTGCACCTGAGTAACTGACACCAAGAGCCTATACCACAAGTCAGCTATCCTGTTCGCCATCGACGGGATAAATTAGCTCACGCTATATGAATTTCCACCGTCTGTAGGCTCGCATTTTCCTTCGCAAGCTCCATTCAGGACTGTTCAATCGCACCACTTATCAGCTGATCATCTTCCTTGAGCAAACGTTACGCAGCTCACCTTGTGCCTTGAGGAAGAAAGCATCGTGATAGAAATTGTTCTGTATGAACGTGGCCCTCTGTCCGATCTGCGACCCGGATCGCTGAACGAAGATATCCAACGAACCCTGAGTGAAAAAAGATAGATGATCAGTGTTTATCGTCTCGTGAGTATATCGTAAGAACCTGCTTCAGAACCAAGGGATTGTTTCGACTCACATCATCATCAACGTCTATCCAGCTCGCACCTTCCGCATCGTATATCCCATCTAGCGCAGCCCATGATTTCCCGCTTCCAACTTTAAAACCCCTCTTCGTACCCTTCACACTACACCCTGGTATATTCTTCCCACACGGTGTATTGACCAAAATCTTCACCTGATTGACCTCTTTATCACCCAATATACCATTCCCACCTTTGATACTCGTATGGACCGTCAAGAGTAGATCCGGGAACCCATCTACATTATAATCTCCCGGGCGGAGTGGTAATGGAATATCAGGCTGGTTCGGCGGATGTAGCAGGAATCCACTTGGGGAATTTACATCTTCTTCAGCGGACAATAAAGTCGATAGTGGTGTTGATGTGAAATCCTAATAACGCAGAGTAGCATTTACGATAAGTACCTGGAAAGACTTTTGCAGCTATGGTCAACGACACGTGAACTTACAGGATCAGAAGAATCAAAAGAAAAATCAAAACCATCATCGGCCTGACAGAGATCACCCCATCCACGACATTCCAATTTTCCTTCTTTGGTCATCTGGGAACCTTCTGTCGAACAGACGGGAACCTGCTTGTTATATGCTATATTTATATTGCATTCCGTACCTATACCAGTAGATTTGGAATGTTGTTTACATGTCGGGAAAATGATATCTATTGAACCATCACGGTCTACTCGCAGCAGCCAAACGGCGATTCAGAGATAGACTAATTGAGCGTGGTGAAGAGCTAAAATGACTTACTCATATCTGCGAAAGACAGCGGTCCGCTTCCTCTAGGTAAATCGTATGATTTCGAAATTACATAGCCGGGTGATCCGCGATTCAGCCATATCTGAATCGAATGATGGTTTGATTTGGGTTTTGAGCAGTGCAATACCAGGTCTACATAAAATCAAGTCCGATTAGCTGAACCTGCCGGTGAGGACATTCGAAACGTAGCTGACCAGGTAAGCAGTCCCCATCGATATCTATAAAAGCACTACTATGTGGATTTGCCAAAGTACACGCTTGATCGGGAGATGATAGGGGAGGTGAGCCGCTGCGAGTGCGAAGATGAAATACGATCAGATGAGGATCTTCACACGATCCTTTGATCAATCATTTTTGATACACCTACAGTGCGAATCCTGTACCGTTAATCAACCAAGTTCGCAACACCCCTCCTTCCACTTCATCATCAGCTGCTAAACCGATCAGAGAAGGTCGGAGGGAATTGTCCGCATCGAATATTATAGGTTGGGCGGGTACGGAAGAATCAAGTTTCCAAGGTGTTGTCTCTACAATGTACAAGCATATTAGCTTGGCCTTCGATCTCTCTTGACGTGAAATAGTAGGGGAACACATGGGGTAAAAGGGAGAATGATACTTACGAAATCCACCACTTTCACCACCACCCAGAAATACTTCCATACCCAATTTGTCCTGCTTATTCTCCCACCAATATCCATCATCTTCTTGTACGTACATTACCAGTAGGTCTAGGTGTCCATCGTGGTTGTAATCCCTTGGAACTATGTTGGATATCGTTGAGGTGAGGGTGAGGGTATGTGAGGGGATATAAGTGAATTTGTCTGTGGATCAGACACAGTACGATATGCGTCAGATCTTGCATTGGGCATATGTTTATCTCCGGAAATGTGATCTCACCTTCATCCCATAGTTGTACTGTTATAGTCTTTCCATCCTGGCTCAGCGTGAACAGGTCCAATCTACCAATTGTTACAACCGAATATCAGCTTTTGGCAATACCGTGGTACATTACCAGTGAAGAAAAGACAAATACCCACTTCTGATCACCGTCCCAATCCCCTACACCTGCGACCCTCCCTCTTACATCTTCCAACCCCAATGACCCAGCATCAATGAAGGCTTCGTCTCTGAACCTCTTCTCTTTGAATGGCCAAATTGCCTGAACACCTGGAGAGGACAGTGCCAGATAGAGCAACGCTAGGTAAGCTAGCGATGTAGAAGGAATCATCTGTCCATGGAGACCTCCTTATGGATGACTGAGGGAATGTCGATCGATTGATGATTTCAAGGCCCAAGGTCAATGAGTCTTAGACCTTTCACGTTTCACAACTCGACAAGCGGCGAGCTGGTGTGATGTTGACGAGTTTGCCAATATTACGTAATTCGAAATATTGTTCCGGTTAACCGGAAAATAACAACATCGGTCTACTGAAAGGGTTGAATCGTTTCTTGAATCGTTGCTTGTTAATCTTCCATCTTCTGCCTTGTGCATTGTCCAAGAGCTCATCGTCGAGCTACTTGTCATCTTCTCAACACCCGATCCTCCTCCGCATTTCCCAACTTCTAATCAACCATTGGAATGCCCTCCTCAAACCGGATCATTTACCCTGGAGAATCACCCTCCGAATCATCTTCCCTCGCCAATCCCATACAGAGTCGAGCACTGAGGGTGAACCAGATCGATTCAGACGATTTGGACAGGGCGCTAGTAGGGATGCTGAGCGATAAGTTATCAAGCTCATTAAACAATTTCAAGGTAAGCCTCCCACCACGCTTTGCTGTTTACACGTCTCTCATGATAAAGCTTATCATTCTCGGTTTGGGTTATAGTCATCTTTCTCGGATGGATTCAAACCTGAATTAGAACTTGTCATCAAACTTGTGATGTTCAAATATGGAATATGGTCTAGTATTAGAGCATCTCCAGGAGCGAAGTTGCAGAATCTCAAGATGATATCTGATAAGACGAATAATCGTATGTTCATTTATCCTATCTCGAGAATGAACAAAGCTGATATATATCTATCTGTTTGCTAGCTACGAAACGACTATTGCTGTTATACTTACTATTGCATCCACCGATCTTTCCAAGTTATCTTATAAATCGTCTAAAGAATTATGGATTATCGAACCAATGGTCTGATTTACCTAATCACGATTATCGTAAGAAATTCTGGAAGGTTTTAGGCAAATTGGAGAGTATAAGTAAGCTTTGGGAGTTGTTAGGCTGGCTAGGGTTCTTATGGGATGGAAAGTCAGTCTTGAACCCATATCCACATGATAAATAGAGACAAGCTGATACTGGATCACTTTACCTCCCTAAGATACCCTTCATTACTTATGCGGATGTTACGACTGAGACTCGTTCCTTCTCAATCGCACTTGACCAGATTGGTTTCATATGAATTCATGAATAGACAATTGGTCTGGAGTACCTTTACAGTAAGTATACCGATAGATCTTCCAAATGTTATCACTCATATCATATCATCTCATAGGAATTCTTGATGTTCTCCATACCACTTCTTCCAACCCTTCCATCATTCCTCAATCCTTCGACCCAGCTCTCACACCTGAAATCGATATTCTCCCCACCTCAAACCATAGATTACACTACCATACCTATCACATCCTTCTCATCTAACGGACCGATCGAACCTAAAGGTATATATGGTAACTTGCCTAAATCGACATGTGCGATATGTTATTCACGTAACTCGACTCAACCCGTACCATTATCTTCTTCTTCTACTGGATCCAATTTGAACTTGCCTCCTATCGAAGGTGCAGGTGGATTTGGCTTCGGACACGAAGATGATAAAGAGGATAACAGAATATTCATACCTTCTCAAACGGATTGTGTGGGGGCATGTAGATGGTGTTATTATTGTATCGGACGGGAGTTGTATAACCATTATGAGAGGGTCAAAGCGAATGGGAAAAAGAGTAAGAAGAGGGAGGATGTAGTCAAGCAGAAAGAAAAAGAGAATATGGGAACGATCAATCAAGAAGATGAAGACGACGAGGACGAATGGGATTGTCTAAGATGTGGAGGGAAGGCCAGTCGAGCTTGGAGAGTGGGTGCTGAAGAGGGTGTAAACTCGTGAATAAGTTGTGGTTGTACATCTACATTGTCAACATATCAAATTTTTTCAGATCTTTGTGGTAGCTACCACTAGATTGTCTTGCTTTTATGCTATGGGATCGTTTGCTCATGCATATGCATGGTGGTTATGAATGTCGTTTGTTCTGTATCATCGTGACTTGGAAAATATGCACTTGACCATTTCCTCCACTTTGGCGTCCAGTCCAGTCAATGTTACAAAGTGGAGGACGTTCACTTGAACCTTCTCTTGTCTTAAGTATAATCGGAATCGATTACGATCATTCAAGTATCAAGTATCAAAAGAGCGTGTTCAGAATAGACTGGTGATCCAGGCAGCCATAACTTCGCCAGAATATCATGTCAGCACGCCCTTCCCCAATCTCAATACCAATATCATCACTCCTACCTCTCAGCTCGTCTTCCTCCTCCTCTTCACACCCCGCATCTCAATCATATTTACCTTCCCCATCCTACATCTCAGGTCCCTTACCGCCCACTTCACCCATACACCTCGCCCTGAACTATCTCAAACTAGCCGATGAGAGACCATACGAGCCATTTCAGCAACCTCCAAACGATCAGGATTCCAAAGGTAAAGGAAAGAAGAAGATCAAGGATGATGAGGTACAACCGACAGATCTGAGGAGTAAAGAAAGAGTTTTGATTATCACTGGATCCAAATGGAACTACGTAGATAGTATACAGGAAGAGGATGAAGATACTTTTAGGAGCATTTCGGGGAAGTGGGAAGTCCTGAAGAGATTGAAAAGGATCGATATCAGGTATGTCGACCATCATTCCCTCGTTTGGAAATAGCTTGTGACTGAGATTTGTCCTTCGGTTTCAGATCATGTCCTACACCTTCTCACCTCCAACTTCTCCTAACACTTTTGACAGAATCTGACTCCCGTCTACCACTTTCCTCCACATCCAACAAGACCCCTCAACCGCAATACCTCGAATCAACACCCTCAGTCGTGATCCTATGGGATATCGCCGGGATGTTCATGTGTGAGCAGAGTCTGGACGAGAACGAACCTCCACCCAAAGATGAAGGTATGCCAGGGGGAGAGGACGAGCATGTATTCACACAGCAAGAGAATGGGCGGAAATTCAGATCTGAGTAAGTCAATAAGTTGAATGCGCGGTAAAGGTAAATCGGACTAATGCAATGTACAGAGTTTGCCTCCCAGATTATATGAGTCTGCTGGCTGCTACTAGAGCTGCGGTCGATCATCTGAATACATTACATCCATCGTGAGTGATCATATGCGTTTTGCATATACCTGAACCTATCCCGTATGAATCATCCCGACTTATATAGATAATTTACAATATCTCTCCATCAGTCAGACATAACAGAGCTAACCAACTGCTGCCATCCTACCCAGTGACCCTCCTGTCCAATTGATGGTACTCGAACCTTCCTTAAACGCCTTGTCCTCCCTCCCTATACTCCCACCACTATCATCAGAGAACGAAGATCCAAAGATGCCCAAATCCGCTCGAGAACGTAAAGTGCTTTTGGTTGATGGGGCTAGGTGGATATTCGGGACGGATAGCATAGGTATGATCCATCAGATATGTAGGTGAATCTTTTTGATCGACCAGGGGAAAATCGTCCTGCTGATGGCCAAGAGTCTGGATATAGCTGGTGATCGAAATACCACTTCGTACTTTTGTTTCACCTTGGATAAGGACAGGGAGAAAGATCAGAATCAGAGTTATCAGATAAGAAAGAGGAAATGTTCCAAGGCGGATTATAGTGATCCTGGGTGGCAGGGTGGGGATAAAATGATGGGTTGGTCATGGGAATGGATTGGGTCGTAAATTAAGTCTCTTTAATTGAATTGATGTTGCCATAGATGGGAGATTATGTATGGTGTACATCCAACTTGGACGCTCCGCTAGGCAGATTTGCCGGTGCGATCGAATGCTTACCGCTACTGGAATGTATTATTGCCTTTCTATTCGTATCGAATTGATCAGGACGAGGATGAAGTGACGTTTCTCGAATATCCATTTTTCGACCTACTCATCATCCCTTCCTGGCACCCCACCATCCTTTACCATAACTGACCCTAATCTCCTCGCCTTTCCCCACCCCGCACTTCAAACTCCAAATTTCCATCCTCAATTCACCACTCTCTCCACTGCCCAGCCTAAATTCTGCATTCGGTCCTGTGATACCTGGTAATCCTCGATAATCATTGACGAACCTAGCTGCATTGCCCTTCCTGGCTGCGTCGACTCCTATGGAAATATGCATTCCAGGAAATGGATTTCGAATGTCGGAAGATGAAAGGCGGAGTAGAGATAAATCATAATCGCTTGAGGAATGCTCATCCTCCTGTTCCGGTAGGACTTGATCGAGATCATCAGGGATGATAGTGGAATGGATGATACCTATATAAGGTATAATCAATTCACCGTTTTTTATCTTGCTTTTGGCGAATAGACCACATTGTCCCTTTGCTGGATGTCCATCCTGATCTATACGTTTGATATGTACGTTCGAAGGGTGTTTGATAGGTCTGGGAGTGAATGTTTTGCTATTTGGGTTGGCATTTGGGGATATCAGAGGGATGAGCTGGGGAGGGAATGTGGGAGATAGGCGGGGTTTGGTAAGGTAGGTGATTCCTTCTGGCCAGTTGGGTGGTGGGTAGGTATCATGATCTTTTCGATGAGCCATTGAGGGTGAGTATGGAGCTCTTCAGATCGATGAGATGACATTTCACGTATGAACTCATGTCATTAGATTAATCACGCTTCTCGACTGGGAAGCAGCAGCCTGAACTTTTGATGTTCCGACGGAAAAGACTGGCGCGCTCCGGGAGATTGGAGATTGCCGAAGCTAAGGGCGATTAAACGATAACACGATAAGATTGCTTGGTTCGCTGCTTCACTGGTTCGATAATGAAAACCATGTTGACTTTGACATGATCATCTCTGTCCAGATACAGCAATATGAAGCCCGACGATAAGAACGTGATTGTAGGTACAGACTGGGAGGTGAGTGATCTGGAAAGGCTCAAGCATTTCTCGGCATGGACTGAACATGACCTTTAGGCTGTAGGACCATTCCCGAGGTATGCGATCTTCGTGATCCATTACATGTTCGTCGACTGACCAATTTACGTGATAAACTTTGGCATAGTGGGATGCGAGAACACCCTCTCACCGGATCATCAATCTCAGCATTCCTTGATCCCTCAATCGACCCAGATTTAGATTTCGCTTCTAGACCTTATGAAGATGATGAGAGTTGGCCTAGTGAGCTGGGAAATGGTGGAAGAGTGGGTTGGAAGGAATTCCAAACGGGCGATGATGGATGGTTGGATATATCCTATCCAGAAATCAAGTGAGCTTCTAATGCGAAGGAAAGAAAGGTGTGATTGGCTGAGTATAGGAAAGTTGGGACCAACTTCGATCCGACCATGGATGGTCATCACTCCAATATCAATCTATCCTTCGTACTTCCGTTGCCATTCCCAAGGTAAATGATCAATCAAAGACACCATTTACAATAGATGTCACCCAAGGTGTAGAATACGCTTTCATCCCTGCAGACCACACAGAGCATACTGGCCCGGTAGAATGGTATTCGGGAGATATATATGCGTTTTCCGAAACACCCACTGGACAAAGAGAGATAACATCAAAAACATCAAATTTCGCTAGATCTCTATCCCTGAAGCCGGGAAAGTACACGTTGTTGGTCAAGGCGATATATGAAATTAGGATGTTTGGTGATCCCGGACTTTCTGTTTCACCTACCATAAGACTGAAGGTGTTAGCTGAGCTAGATAGAGTGGAGGAAATGGAGGTGATAGATGGGTTAGGGGAAATGCCAGACATGTTAGATGGGTGGTTTATGGGTGATTGGATCTCAGTTGGAATAAGGGTTGCAGACGGTAAGGAGGATATAGAAGTTATTGGAGTAGAAAGCTCTTTTGGGTCGTCCTTGTCACTTAGTTTACCTGGCGGAGCAAGGGTCACACCAGGACAGACAAGACCGGTATCAATCAAGTTGGAGCAGCGTAGATCGTTGCCGAGCTATCTGCAGTCTATCAAAATCAAATTCAGAGTCAAAGTCGGGAGTGAAGAGAAAGACTACATCTGGCATCCACGGTCCAAACATTTTCATCTCAAAGACAACGATCAGATACCACCTTTTAGGATCACTTTCTCATCGTCGTCGTCGACGACATTTTCCACGTCCGTCATACCAGCCTCAATCTCACACGCTATGATCGTTCCACCGCCAAATCCAAATTCATTTCCTAAACCAGCGGCGACGGATCAGCTACGGCCGGTGTTATTAGTCTTACATGGCGCAGGGGTGGATATAACCGAGCCAATGATGCCTCAAGCTGTTCCTTCGATACCTGATCATTGGGTGGTATTACCCACAGGGAGGAATGAGTGGGGAGAGGATTGGCATGGAAGTAGTATGCAGGATGTATGGTCAGTCAGGGAAGCTTTCGGAAGGATTATCCAGAAGATTGGAATTGAGGTGTCTAATGAAACTATGTACGTCTCCTCCATCATGGTTGATCTGGAGTTATGTTGAACTAACGATGATATATAGCTTGATGGGACATTCGAATGGAGGACAAGGAGCTTGGCACCTTGCTGCGAGGTATCCTGATAGGATCGTTGGTAGTAAGTTACCTGCTTTATTCAGAGGATTCAGGTCATCTCGCTGATCATCTGCGATATATAGTGGTGGCTGCTTCCGGATGGTTGACAATACAGGACTACGTACCCTATACCGAGCAGTGAGCTGATTGTAGAGCTTCAAGTAATCTTTGAAGATGACAACTAATCGGAATGATCAGAACTTCGAGACATTACGCCGATCCCTCATTGATGGGTATCCTCTCTTCTTCCCTCTCACCATTTAACAATGACCTCTACCTATCCAACCTCGTCAATATCCCTATTCTGGTAATTCACGGTTCAGACGATGATAATGTCCCACCACGTCATTCACGCTCATACCTTTCCATCCTCTCCTCTTGGGCAGGCAAGCAAGATGGTGGGGTAGTAAAGTATCTAGAAGTGGAGAAAAAAGGACATTGGTGGGATGATGTGATAAAGTCCACCGACGTAGTCAATTTCATTACCAATATACCAAAGAAGAAAAGCTGGGATGAACAGCGTAAAGAGGGATTCACATTGACCACTGCCAACCCACAGGAAAATGGTGGACGAGCTGGAATTAGGATTGTAGAATTGGATATACCGGGTAGGATAGGAAGGTTAGATGTGAATGCTAGACAGTGGAGGGATAGTAATCCTGCTAAGCCACTTGATCTCAGAGGGATGAATATCAAGAAAATCGAATTGATCTCACAACTTACTAACGAGAAAAAGATATTGCTTAGATCTCCTATACAGGGGGGATGGACTCAATCCGTTATGAATGGTCCACTCACGCCCCCTAGAGCATATGGACCAATGATCAGAATACTTTCAACAGCCGGTCCGATGGTGATTATCTGTCCGGATATTCCAAGATTGAAGGATGTGGCTAAGGGGATAACACATGATCTATACGTCTATCATAGGTTGGATAGTGAGATTATAGATGATCGAGAGGGTTTGTTGAAAGTAGCCAAAGGACAAATAGGGGAAAGTAATTTGGTGGTTCTTGGTAGACCTGATGAGAATCTGTTTGTTAACTGGATGATCAAGCAAGGAAAGATACCTCGTAAGTCTGAGTTTTAGCTTCAATGCATATACCAGAAATAAATGTATAACTGATCTCGGTCTTATTGATTTCATTGCGATTCAGTTGAATTCCCTACGAAAGGTGTGATGTTGATTGAAGATAAGGTTGTGTACGATCGTGGTGCAGGTAAGTCGCCTTTCAAGCTGGACAATCTGGCATTTGATACCTGACAGATGTACATGATATCTAGGCATCATCGCTCTACACCCCCATCCCACATCATTCAAAGCCCTTTCGATGCTCATAGCAGGTAACGATGATTTAGGATTGGAATTGGCAGCTAGGTTGTTCCCTATCAGAACGGGTGTAATGGTAAGTATTCAGTTTGAGATCCCTTTCCCCTCTTCATCTACCAATAGCAAGTGTATTAAAGCGTGCTGAGATTGATGATCTTGCTGGTTCTGTCTAGTTACCTGATTGGACTGTAGTAGGGCCTCAGGCGAGATGGAAAAGCGCAGGTGGATTTATAGGTGCAGGGTAAGTATTTCAACCTCAACTTCAACTCTCACTCTGATTGCTTGCAAGCTTGATGCCATGGGGATCAATGCTGACTGATGTTCATGTGGGTAGATTCTGGGATGGCGAGTGGGGGTGGAGCGATTCGATGTCATGGATGGATCGATAGGTAGTACTAGCATCTTCTTTCAAATTCAGCTAGTTCTGACATGTTGTAGTGTACATATGAGTCACCTGTAGACTTCGTCTTCGAAATATGATTACGATGTCGCTCCGTTTGTAAGTTATCATAGATTCCTCGTACTATGCAACATTGCAATCAATACTAGATCAGTGAGCTGGAATGAGAGAGCTTCAACAACATGCATATTCCAACAAAACCAAAACAGAAAAAGTATTATACTCAACAGAGGGAATGAAAACGATAAAATCAAAAGTAAACTGTAAAATACATACATCGTAATACTGCCTGGGGGAATCGAAAGAGAGAGAAAGATTCAAAACAATGGGAAGTCTAACAAGAAACAAATAGAAGAAGGGACAGAGTCATGTGAATCCTATTGCACAAGGTATAATAAATCCTACACTCATTCCCCTTATCCTTCCGATACCAAAACAAATTATATCCCAAACCAAATGATCGTCTAACCATCATATATCTCGCTCACTTCCTTTCCTCATATAGACCAAACGATCTCTACCCCTCGCCTGACTCTGCAACAGACCATTCCGTTCGGAAGTGTCAATCACGTTGACCCATCAACACTCCTTAACAACCTTTCAATCTCCTCTCCACCGCTCGCAAAAATCCCATCAAACGAATCGAAACTGGTATCTTCAGGATCGTTCTCTCCTACATCGTAGTTCTTGAATCCCACTTCGACGGGAGGTGCAGGTGGGGTGGGCGGTAAAGATGATTTGAGTGAGGATGATTCGGAAGCTGAAGTATTTGAACGGGGATTTACTGGACGTGGACGTTTGTTTGGACTGACCGATGTATTCGATATATTTGGTCGTGCTGTAGTGTTGTTGGGTCTGGTGGAAGGCAAGGCCGATTGACCTCTGACTGGTACAACGCCATTTAAGACTTCTTTCCTAGGCGATGATCGAACACCTCCAGTAGAAGTGGAATCCAAAAAGGGCGTTCTGAATGCTTTACCGCTATTCGTTCTAGTCCATCCTCCAGTCCTGTTGGAAGTGATTGTCGTAGTAGTGACACTTGTATTTGATGACTTTGGCTTATGTTGGGATCCCAGGCCTATACGGGGTGCTGTTCCTTTGATGGGTGAAAGTGGATTACGATGGGTCGTAGTGGTAGAAGTGGAAGGTGGTTTGGAAGTAAATATTCCTTTTCCCTTATCCTGAGGCACGTTAGGATGGGGTACATCGATGCTCTTCGATTGGTGAAGAAGCGGGATAGGTATAGGCTCGATATTCGGATTTGATCTTGATTTGGGATTTGGCTTCATATGAGAGCTGACATTCGAGGTAGATGTAGAATTAGAAGTAGAGATACTTCCATTTCTCTTTTTCAAAGGTGTAGAAGTAATTATCATCGGTTTATCCTTTATACTTGTTGTATTTCTAGGACGTAAATTCCTACTTGGAGTTTCCACATCCATATAACTTTTCTTACTACTGTTGTTTGTCTTGTCTTCATCCATAGGAGAAGATAGTAAAGAAAACCTATCTAAGAGATAATCCAACCTCGTCTTCTCTGAACTCGTACTGTGACAAGAGGATAAGATCGACATGTTTGGTAGACTATTCGATCCTGATCCTGAGCTCTCCCCTGTAGTATTACCAGTAGAGCTTGATGTTGGTTTTTGGATCGAGGTAGGTAGAGATCGATGACCCCTACATGGTCTTTTACGTGGTGGTCTGTTTGCTTTGGATGGCTCGGATGTGGATGATGAAGATGATGATTTGAGGAGGGAAGAGATTGGTCGAGGTCTTTGAGTGGGGGTGGGAGGTGAGATCACATCTATGTAACACAGATACCGTCAGCTCATAGTATCGATACAATGTACTCGTACTTGTGATCAGATCGGGAACGATCAACAGATCCAAGCTCCGTCAAGGCCAGTTTGTTTGCATCCTAGTGAATCAACTTACCATCCTCAGTGGCTTGCAAGACCGCTTTCCTCAGTTGAGAATCATGTACCCAAGCTACCCTCAGTCCATCCTCCTGTGAGCTGTTCTCAAGCTCACGTTTCCTCCTTGATCGTGTGTTGGGGGTTTCCATCGTGCTGTGCTGCGATAGATCGATATTCTGGTTACAATCGTTCAAGCCTTCGCCTCTGTCCTGTCGATGTGGATGAGGGTGGGCTATGATAGCGAAAACGTGATCAATGATGAAGCACGGGAGGTAGATACATGATGTCGATGGATAATGATCAAGTGGTAAGTAATGTTCCTGTGATTCACTTTACACTGTTATTTTCATTTGTATGCACAACGGTTGGTAGGGTCAGGTGAATGATCGAAAGGTTAGACGCGTACTACATACGGTATCATACTATCCCATGACGTGGCATTATCAGGCACTCACTCCTTTCTCGGTCACCGGTCACTCTCAATCATGCTCATGCTGTTGCTAATGACGATCAGTGAGGCAATCAAATCATCCTTCTTGTTATCAATCTGACTTTACCCAGCTTCCCTTTCAACACCTATAATCAACCAGTCAACCCCATCTACTAGTCACAATGTCATTGATCCACGCACTCATAGCCAGAGGTACGACCGTATTGGCTGAACATGCTACCGGGACAGCGGAACTGAAACCTGGTGAGTCGGGGGTTTAATCCAACTCATCAATCCCTCTTGACCATGATCATAGATTTGGTCAGCAAGTAATCATTGCCCTGACTTGCATATCTACTCTCAGCTGCCCAGACTACGATATTGTCAAAGATACCGCCAAACAACTCTAAATTGACCTGTCAGTATAACATCCTTCATCGCCTGCCCTCCCACGAATCCGCTACCAGTAACTTTCTTCGGGTACGGGCATAGCACCGATGCTAACCAGAGTCTTTTGGTTGGTTAGACGTCTGGCAAGATCGATTGATCCACTATGTATCGTCCAACGGAGTGATCTACCTGGTGATGGCTGATGATTCAGTGGGGAGGAGAATGCCTTTTGCGTTTTTGGCCGAGGTAGAAAGAAGGGTGAGTTGTCCATCCGTTCAATTGCGCTGTATCAGCTGTATCTGGCTATTGGTCAAAATGTACCCCAGAGAAAATCAGAACGGATCATCCAATCGTTTCGGGAATTGATCAGACCAGAAGCAATCGCAGACTATAAACGAGATCGCTTTACTGACACTGATTCCATCTTGGATAACATAGTTCACCGCTTCATATTCCTCCGACGAGATCGTATCAGCCTCATCGCATTCCCTAGGTGATTTCGAAAACGAATTGGCCAAGTTGATGCATCAATATACGACTTCACCACCCGCCGATCCTCTTAGACAAGCTCAAAGCGATCTGAACAATGTGTGAGTCGAGATGAGAAACTTCATACCTACTTCTACTGCATGATCATCTTTCCTGATTTTTCCTTGATTTCCTATATATTAACGACGTACGGCTGATACCTGTCGTGGCATTGTATACAGTAAAGACATCATGGTTCAGAATATCGATTCGATCCTCCAGCGAGGCGAGCGTTTAGATCTCTTGGTAGATAAGACGGATACCCTCGCTGGACAGGCATACGCATTTAGGAGAGGAGCAAGGAACGTGAGGCGACAACAGTGGTGGAAGAATGTCAGGATCACAGCTTTGACTGGATTCGTGTTTGTTGTGAGTGAAATGACCACAATCACCATTATAAAACATCGCGAAGGATTATTGGCTGATTTGATTATCGTGTGGTGTTGTTCTGCATAGCTCATTCTCTATGTGTTTATCGCTCAGTTCTGCGGTGCTTCTTTGACTCATTGTAGAAGTTGATGAAAGTCCAGGTACTCTTGTGTACGATGAGATGGAGTATACAAAGAAGTGAAGTTTGATGTTCTTTGCGTTGTCAATATCTTCGATCATGTTTATATAGTTCGTATATGCTTATACTATGTTTATGCTATGTTGTATTCTTCATCTCTGAGCTTCGCAGCCAACACACTGGAACATTAGTATTTAATACTCGACGACAAGCAAGACATCACTTCTGAGATGCTTGCATATTGACATGCTATATATATCTACCTGTACATTTCATACCATGCTGATCATCATTCAACCTCTGTATGCACCAATGACACCTGCTCTAAAGCTCAGCCAAAACACCCATCGCCAAGCTCTGAGTGACCTGTTCTCCCATGGCTTTCTCTGCGGCCTCCGCCAAATGTCTCTTGGGATCTAATTTACCTACATGTCGGGTTTTCAGTTGCTCAGGAGTCATGGTTGATTCCTCTTGGACGGATTTGGTGTACGATGTAGCCAATTTCAACATTTCCTACCAAGATACCAACGAAAGAGGGTCAGTCCGGTCGGCGACTCGATGAAGCGAAGGTCATAAATCGAGAATATGCTGAATTCAAAGAATGTAGACTCACATCGACAGCTTGCTTATTACCTTGTTTCATCTCTTCGAAATCTCTCAATTTCAATCCCTCTGTCCATCCTCTCTTGTGCAAGTTCAATAACATTCCTTGTTCAGCTTCCGTCTTCTTGTAATCGATCGCTAAGCCTGAATCACAGTTTGAAAGTAAGCATAATGATCAAAGATGCGACCTTTCATCTCGATCTAATCTTATCAAGGGCGAAGGTACAGGTGGGTCCCATGAATACATGAGGTGGTATGGTAAATACCAACTCACTGTAATAATGTCTGTTCAAACCATGAATTAAAGCTTGAATACTAGGTTTATTCAGATGACCAATATTACTTGTTGTCTGTCTTGATTCTTGACCTGTTGCCATCGAAGCGGGGTTTATCGATCGGAAAGCATCTATCACGACTTTTCCTCTTACTGATTGAATAGGATCAATCACAACTGCTACAGCTCGAGGATGAAGTTGTTCGAATGACTATGCAAGAACACGCATATAAGCTACAAGTACGTTTTGAGGATGAGTGGAATGGTTCAGACTGACCTGTTGAGTGTTTATATCCACACTGGACAACCAACAGCCGAATCCTGGATGGGAATGATACCATCCTACTACCATTTCAGGTCTATCCAACGAGTTCGGCTCATCAGTATCAAATACTCGAAAAAGATATATCTTCCTTTTTTGATAAAAGGAAAAACGCTCAAACCTACCTTCCAGTCTGTTTCAACATATCCAACATCTTAGTCTGAAAAACGTGATCCACAGATTCTACTGTTACTGTGGTACCGGACTGAGGCATGGCGAATACGTCTACACAGGATATCTATATAGCATATATGTATATGATCGACTTAGCTGCTGAATCATTGAGGTGCAGGGAATGTAGCTTGATGACTTACGGTATAATCATCAACAAATTCACCCAACATCAAACCCATAACTTCCATCGGTACACCCGCTCGACCATGTTTCAGCATCTACCATATCATACCACCAGTATTCAGCTATGCGCCTTCTCAATCGGCTCAGCTGAGATGACCTACTCACCTTGAGTAATGCTAAAGCTGAGATATGGACCGTTTCTCCACTATCAATCACACCTATCAGTCAGGACAACTTCATACTATATGACGAAGCATATTTTTGACCCACTTATCAGCCACTATTGTCTCCCCTTGCGGCGTGGGTCCTCCCATACCCGCTCGTCCACTTTGCATCATCCTCATTAATTGTTCCATCGTGTAAGTAAAGTTGGTGATAGAGTGTGTGGCAGAGGTCTTGACGATAAGTGTATTTCTGCGACTCTATTCTATCTGACGATGCTATTCGGAAGCTACTCTGGCTGCTGGTGTGATTGCGCTGATGTATGCTCTAGGATGGACAGTGTCAAGTCCGTGATAGCTTACAAGTTGTCAGTGAGAGTGAGATCATCCCATCGAGCATGATCATGGGCTCATAAATGGAGGTGTTGAATAAACCAGAACACACTGACGTGTATACCAATCACGCGTGTAGTTAGTTACGTAAGATGAGCAGCTGTCTGAGATCTATCTACTATATGCATACCGTGTGGAAGCAAGGGATGAGCAGAATCATCATGTCAGGTCTAGATATACCCGCAAGGTAGCTATAGGATCTATTAGTGTGATACTGTTTGTGAAGGCTACCCACCATCTATCGTGATATGCTGTTGAAGTGTCGAGTAGCTCCAACCCAATCGCTTGTGACATGTAAATCACGTGATTAAGGTCCGGTTCATTTGTTCAGATCTGATGGCATGTATTGATTGCCATTAATTGCATCCACCAGCACCGAGCCTAGCTTGAACCAACCTTCCTGCCCATCTCGACACTTTCGAAACCTCATCGGACTCATCGATAAGTATCTGGCACAATTATATACAATGTCACTATCATCAGCTACCACGCTGATATCGCCCACATCCGTCAAAACAACTGCTCCTTCCACCTCAGCTGCAGGCGGGGGTGGCTCTCACGCAACCAATCGTAGACCGTCCGTACATGCCAAACGACGAGCTTCGACGCACGCTGCTCATTCCCATGGACATGGTCATGGACATCATTCGCATGCGGGGAACAGGAGATCTAGTGAGGGTGAACATGGACGTAGGGCGTTGGCAGCGGGTTTGGCGATGCATGCGTTAGACACGACTGATGCGCTGGTGAAGAAAAAGAAAGAAAAGGTTAGTGATATGCGAGTGCAACCTGATATAGCTTTTACTGCCCTATCATTATTTTTCCAAAACCGATAAGATGAGGTGTTAGTTCTGACACACTTGTTCTGATATACAGCGTCCATTACCCAAGAACTCCCGCTCAGATACCCATCTCCCTCGTCTATCTCGAACTACCTCCATCACCTCCACTACATCTCACGATTCTCACGGAACAACGACCTCCAAATCTACTCGACCCAAAGCGAGAAGAGGATCTACGAGGAGATCTGAAGAGTCCGTACAGGTGTTGAAAGAGAGTGGGGAGGACGGAGACGAAGTTGACGAAGCTGAAGAAGGATGGGAATCAGGTGAAGATCAATTAGAAATATCACCTGAGAAATCCAAAAAGGGGAAATCTAGAACTAAAGAGACCCAAACTCAAACTGCAAGTTCTAATAGGAGAAGAACAGTCAGTGATACTTCTGCAGAACCTCAACAGCAACAACAACGTCAAACAGTCTCACATGGTAAAGCAGTCTTAAATGGGGATCTGACGGCATCGCCATTAGAAACTCCCCATCCACCTGCTCTCACTCAACGAACAACCGGATTTGCAGGTGCAATTCAACCTCCCGATCCACAAGTAGCAGCAGAATTACCCGTCCAAGACCCTCATCCTATAGTCACTCCTCATCCGATCCGACGAAATACGTCGGCGAAATCGCTAGTTGGTCCAATCAGCATGGAACCCACCGCTTCCGCGGATTCTAGGAGATACCCTTCTTCGGACAGAGAGGGCGGGAGGGATGGATCAAGAGATAGAGCAAAATCAACTAGACCCGAAGTATCGAGTAGACTCAGATCAACAGAGGGTAGTGGGCTTCCTCAAGCGAACGAGGCGGACGCGATCTCAACTTCACCTTCATACCCTTTCCCTCAGATGTCTTCTTCCAACGCTCAAGAATCTGCTCAAACTGAGGCTCAACAAGAACCATCAGAGTCTCAACGTCAGAGGAACGCTTCTCAGTCACAACCTCAAACCCAATCACAGGGTGCAATACGATCACGTCAAACTTCCCAGCAACACCCACAACTCCGACATCGCTATTCCAACAGTTCCCTACGATCTATCCAATCCCTCAGAGCACCACCTCATCCATTAAATTCACCGACGGGATACAGAACTCATGCAACTACCGCTACATCCCGACCTGGAAGTATGTTCGGTTCACCTACCAAGGACGATAAGCGACAGAGGGTCCCATCGATGCATCAGCCTCCTGTACCTCAACCTCAGATAAGCTACGAGATGGCAAAAGGACAAGGATGGGATGGACCTATCCCTGAGGAAAGTACACCTAGATCGGGCAAAATTCAGAATCAAAGTCAGAGTCAATCGCATTCGAGAAAGGATAGTATATCATCTCAAAAATCGATCCGATCAATATTCGCTCCATTGGCTACACCGGCAACAGCGACTTTATCTTCCCCCGCGCGATCGACATCCGGTACAGGGAGAAGAAGGAAGACCGCACTGGAAGCTGCCAGTTTAGCATCTCGTATGCCATCTACAAACGATCCTACGTTATATCACAACTCGTTGGGACACGCGAACATACCCGAAACGGTTTATTTGATATCTCGTTTTTTACCCAGTACGAAAAAAGCAATTAGACCCAGGTGGGAGATGGATATGAGAGATCCAGATATTCAACAGGATTTGAGTGAAGGGAGGTTAAAAGTGGGATTGACAAATGGAGATTATAGAGAATCACATGAAAGTTTAGTTAAAACGTTGAAAGAATTAGGTAAAGATGGTGATAGCATTCAACAGAATCGAAATGTCACAGGAGGAGGAGGAGTAGGAGGGATTGGACGACCAGGAACTATGAATAGAAGTTATTCATCTTCTGCTTTCCCACTTGGTGTAGGATCCGGTGGACTTGGAGGGGACGGAGTAGATGGATTGAGTATGAGATTGAAAGATGGTTTGACGATTAAGAAAGGTGGTTTTGCAGGGAAGACACCGTTCGAATTGAGTGTTCAGAGATGTCTCGCTCAGAGACCTGGCGGTACTGCTGGGATTGGATTTTAACGTGGAAGCAGGGTGTGTAAGATGTGAGATTTTTGATAGATGGGATGTAAAGTAAGAAGATGGTAAATTGGATAGATGAGATTGTATTGAATTACCGTTGTATAACTTTTGGAGAAAATTGAATGAATGATCTGATCCATAGCAACGAATATGGAAGAACGATTTGGCCTGGTACGTCTGGGGATTGAGGTAAAGGAACCTTGTTCATGGGTTATTTGATAAGGCCGCAAGGGGATACGACTGTGTGTGAAATGCGTCGCATTAATTGTTAGGGAACAGTAGGAGCGATTCTCGTGATATTAGTGTCTATCTTATCCGCGTCCATGACGTCTCACTATATGTGATCATCTATTTTATCAAATCTATACATTATTTACTCTATGATATGACAATCCACCACAATTTATTCGTTGATTATATATACCCAGCTCTCTATTTCCCTTTTTGTACTCTTCTTTGCGAGTGAATTATCTTTCTAATCCGAGAAGTAGGGCAAGATGTAGGCAAACTTCTTTCGAGCAGCTTCAGGTTGTGACTGGATCAAATGAGACTCATACGCGTCAGCACCAGTCTTGTTAAAGTTTCGTTTCAGGTCCTATAACAGGGAAGGTAGATAACAAGCATTAATGGGATGAGTATGAGTATTGTCGAATAAAATATAGATAATTGGTCGATAAAAATTGAAGAAAAGGGTGGGGAAAGAGTAACGAGATTTAGGAATGTTATATACAGAAGAAAATGACAGACAACTCACCTCGACACGAGTGATACAAGCGTATTTCATCGATCCTTTAATCTCGTTCAACAACTTGCCTTCAGCAACTACATCATGGACGTCTTGTAATAAGCCTGCAGCGACGGCTCGAGAGTTACCAGCGTTGGTGTGAAGGGTTTTGATGACTTCTTCGACTGTTACGGGAGCTTCACCGACTCTCCAGGCATCGAAATCGGTAGAAGTACAGATAAGGGTGTAGCTGTGGGAGAAGGTCCGTTAGTATAGGTAACATAGTTAATCGTCATCATGCTGACTCGTGAAGGTTTCACTTGATGGCCTAAATTCGTTGACCTGGCATGGCCAGATGAAAAGGAGGAAGATACAGTGTGCAGTCGAGTAGATAAATCACAACACTCACTCAAGTTCACACTCCCTAGCTAATTTCGCTTCAGGAATGACAGACATGTTGATGATATCACCACCCCATTGTCTGTACATCAATGATTCTGCTCGAGTGGAAAAAGCGGGACCTATCACGATTCCGAGGATTATGAGCATACGTTCACGAGGGATAGCAATTGAAATCCCAGTGGACTCACCTTCCATACATACAACGGTCTTACCGGTATGTACCTTTACATCACCCTCCTGTTCACTCAAGATCTTCTGTACTTTCGGAGCAACAAATTCGCTCAATTTCTTTGAAAAGGGTTCACCGAACATTGAGTGGACGACCACACCCTCTCCTCTAAAGTATGTATCTTCCCTTATACCCTTGGTTCTATCTATGATTTGATCGGGGATGATGAAATGTCCAGGAGCGATTTCTTCCCTTAATGAACCAACAGCTGAGAAAGCGATGATGGCCTCACATCCGATATGCTTCAATGCTGCTATGTTCGCTCGTGCGGGTACCTCGGATGGTGTGATGGTGTGATGAGCACCGTGTCTGGATATGAATGCGATGAGATCACCTGAAGGAAGAGAGGAGATGGTGATAGGTGAAGAGGGTTTGCCCCATGGTGTGGTGATATCGAGTTTTTTGCTGCAAGTTGCGACATAGATAGGTTAATTGTCGGTATGGTCAAAATGATATTATGTGATAGGCTATAGATTTTGATGACCGAAGAAATTTCAAGGAGCAGAGTACTCACACTACAGTCAGATTATCTAGGTGGTACAAACCTGAACCACCAATACATCCAACGAGGACTGAAAGGCAGACAAAGTCAGCTAAAGTGATTCGAATACTCAATGGGTCTTACTCGTATGCTTGACCCACCTTTTTCGTTAGCTTCCAATTGACCGAACGACATTCTGGTATATCTCGATATGATGTGAGGTAAGTTTACACGACGAACAAGAGAAGTAAGCATATGAAGTGGAAGAGAGGGTATAAATAGGAATGAAAAAAAAAGTTGATCGATAAACTGGGATGGCAGTTGAAATGTCGTGCTGGGCGAGTGGTGCCTGGATTCGATTGTGTTACAAGGATGACCGAAGGACATCTCATCGCACTTCGCAACACACGTTCATGCATCCTGCTTTTCTCCCTGTTGAGAGATCTGTGGACCAACCCCCTCAAGTGTATGTCTATCCAACAATGTCACGAAATCACCATACCTTCGTTCAAGCCAGCGCTAGCGCAAGCAGTTTCATTGATCGATCAATTGCATCGGACCTCGGAAGCACCTCAAAAAGCGATGAATACAAGCTTTACGGATGCAGACGTGGATGGATGAGTAGAAGTGCACTGCAATCAGTCCTTCCTTTGATACAGGATGATCACCGAAACCGATAGTCCAACAAACCCAAAAAAGGGATTAATCATTCATACTATCCATGATCGAAAGTGATAGTGATTAGCTCCATATGTTGATAAAGGAAGTTTTTCTATTTACCATGAATATGAGAGCTTGGCTGATTTTGTGAAAGACGAGGAAGAAGAGATTATGAAAGAGCATTTATTGACCATTTCGAAAGCATAACTAAATGACATTGCAATCTACTCATTCACGAGTAATCAAACTCGATTCGACCTCATTTGTATCGCCAGGTTGACTTTCTGACATATTGAAGCTGCGACAAGCTATCCGTAGTGATCACCGATATATTTAAGATACCATGGCTCCATCCCAGACACCTTATGCCGTCACTCCTGCCCAGTCCCACCTTTATTTAGACCAGACAGTCCTCTCAAATGCCATTGCACAGCTGATTGACGAGATGAACGAAGATCTCACTAGACGAGCAAGGATATATGATCTAGGAATTTTGTCGAGTACGTGTATTCTGTATATCACAGTATATTGAGCTTTGCTGACACGTGTGGGTGCAGTTGGAATAGCAATTGGTCTGATACTTTACTCATTGGTGCATGATTTGATCATATATACTCGAGAACCCGATTCAACGGCCCAAATAACGGACTCTAAGGATCAGGATGAGCAGAGTGAGATTCAGTGTATGTATAGGGCGAAGCGAAGTGGGAGAGAGACGAAAGAAATAGATGAGAAGGTCTGAGGCAATTTTAGACCCATAATGATGTGAATTTACTGTCAACTCCTATCTGTGCGTACACGTATTGCATAGAAAAGTCAACAGTCATGGTCACTCATGCATGTATGCATATACAAGGGCCCAATAGGAGCTATCGCAAACCTGATCCTGAAGTGACCATGTCCAGAAGATGTTCTTACAACGATCTTCCATCTCAGTTAGCCTTCGACGCTGCATCTCTCTTCATCCTTTTCACAGCCTTGGCTTTATTTATAGCCTGTCTCTCACCGAACCCTGAATCGTGCATTTCCTACACATACCAATCCACCATCAGTCTCTCATATCCAGACTAGCACGATCTTCGTACTGGGTAGGAGTGCGTGGGAAGAAGGTTAAAAGTATATTTGAATGACTCACCATCGTAGCCATCCGTCTAGCCAACGCAACTTTATTCATACTTTCCAAGACCGTATCTTCAGGTAATGTCAACTCTTGTAATTTCACTTTAACATCATCCTCAATCATCTTGACCAACTCTACATCTCGTTCGGTAATCACCGTGATGGCCACACCACCTCTTCCTGCTCTTGCGGTTCTTCCTACTCGGTGTATATAATCGTCTGACCTTCTTGGACAGTCCCAATTAACCACCATAGCCACTTCAGGTATATCCAACCCTCTCGATCCTACGTCAGTCGTCACTAAAACCTTCACTTCCTGAGCTCGGAATCGAGCCAGGGAGAGCAATCTTTGAGGTTGGCTAAGATGAGAATGTAGAGCCACAGAAGGTATTTCTAGCTGGTTGAGAAGTAAATGTAACAAGTGTGCTGTAGCACATCGTTGAGTGAATATGATTGTCGAAGGTATATTTTCATTTTCATCTTCATCATCCATGATTTTCACATGTTTGTTCTTTTTACCCTTTTTACGTTTTTCTTCTGAATCTTGAGACTTATTCTTCTTTGGATCAACACGTAAGGCAATATCGATATCTTCAGGTGGATGTTGCAAAAGGTAAAGTAAATATGGATCACGTATCTGTGAGGGTATAAACAAGTATTTCTGCTTCAATCGAGATACCGTCAAAGTACTACATGTACACAGAATGCATGTTAGCTATCCGCCCTACACCTGTATACTGAAGTGATTAGGAGCTCACTCTGATTCCACTCGATACACGAAAGGTTTCTCTTTCCCCGGTGCAGGAGATTTATTGGCCAGTTCCATTATCGCTTCGCTGACCGTCGCGGTGAACAGACAGGTCTGACGTTTGGGCGGTATCTGGGAGAAGAGGTATGCTAATTCGGGGGCGAATGTTGGTGTGAGGAGTCTATCGGCTTCATCAAGTACCTGCAATACAATTATAAGCTGGATGCTCCGCCAGAACGATATGCAACGTGCGACGTGCGACGTGCGACGTGTAGCTTACCAAGGTTTTCACTCTACTCAATTTCCCTTGACTCATACCATCACTTCTCAATAAATCACATAATCGTCCGGGTGTTGCTACAATGATCTGTGGACGAGCTTCGAGTTGCTGTGCTTGAGTCATCATGTCCATACCTCCCACTATCGTAGCCGTCGTGAGTCCAAGAGGTTTACCGACGACTAAGAACTGTTCGGACAACTGATATGCCAACTCTCTAGAGTATGAATCAGCATACAATACATGCATATATACAGCAATAAAATATGACTCACCTGGTAGGAGTCAGAACAACAGCCCAGACACCAAATGGATCTCTTGCTATCCTCTCCACTATCGGCAAAGCAAATGCCATGGTTTTACCACTACCTGTTTTAGCACCTCCAATGCAGTCTCTCCCTAATCTTGGATGTCAGTTCGAGACCTGGTACGATGCTTGGACAAAGATCTCACCTGATAATATAGGTCCCACACAAGCCGCCTGAATCTCCGTTGGCTTATGAATATTTATCGATCCCAACGCTGTGATAAGTGGCTGGGATAAACCCAGAGATGCGAAAGTGGTGTCTGAAGAAGGTTTAGGATTGGCTGTGAAAGCTGCTGAGGGATCTATCGTGCTCTTCTGCGGGGTCTTGTGACCGTTGACAGCTGTGGAAATTCTGGAAGATAGGTTGATACGTGATGTCGAAGCTGTATTACTGGTTTGTATAGGTAGATCTTCATCGCTTCCTCCTTCGTCTCCATCATCTTCCGAGTCACGACTACGTTTCAGCCCTCTTTTCGAGTTGATATCGGTATTACTCGATGATGCTTCACTTCCCTCATCTTCGCTGCTGTGGGCTTCGACCTCATCCTCGGAGTCCTCTTCCGAATCAGCTTCGGACCCTGCATCTTCTTCCTCGTCTCCATCCTCATCTTCCGAGAGCACCTCCTTCGCTTTTCCTTTTTGAGCAGCCATCATAGCTTTCAAGACTTCATTCTGGTCCAATATAAGTCCTGTAGCTTCCTGATCGCCATTCAATCTCTGGCTTGTAGCCTTCTTCGTGGCTGTCATATTCGAATCCCTTGTATGGATGAGGTATAGAGGTGTTTCACAGATACATGATGAATCTATTTTACATTTTGTTTTTGTTTTTGCCGCCTGATGCACCTGAAAAATCTTCGAATGTGGATGTGGGGCACCTCGCAACGGATGAAATCCAAATTGATCCCGTTGTCATGATTCAAGATTCATGATTCATGATCCCGGCTTCCGGTTACTGACTGGTCTTGTGGACGAGCAAAGTGTTTTTCAGTGACGTTGACGTCGACTGAGATGATGACGATGACCAATTCATATTCGTAAACAGAAGAAGAGATCCTCTAATTCATTCTCTCATACATAGCCCCAAGAACCCGAACATGAAGGCCAATATAATATAGATTCCAATTACCCATCATGGCACCGGCAGCATCGATACCACAGTCGGGATCGTCTGATCAACCCCAACCGGTGATCCTCCAATCATCAGATCTGGTTGCATCTCTTCCTGCTCCCTTTCTTCGTCTGCTCGTCCTATTCGCTCGACCGATATCTTTCTTTAGATCATTGCTGGAAGTGCTTCTATGGAGGAGCGGGAGGAGAGTACAGAGCTGGATGGTAGTGGGTGCTTGGTGGGCATTATGTCTTGGATCAAGCCATGCGTTTAGGTAAGCCAAAACCTTCGTCTTTCTAATCGTTTCATGAAAGACTAAAATGTGTTTTGTCGTAGGTATCTCCTCCCAGCATTGCTATGCATACCTTTCATACCTCTATCCTCTCTCCGACTGAAATCGCCTTCCAAACAACCAGTAAAGAACACTTCAGTCGAACCTTCAACCTCTGAAACCCTTCTTACAACATTATCAGATATCAATGCTATTTACGCACTCCTCCCTCCATCTCCCTTGCCTCAAGCTACCGCAGCATATGATCGCTTCCATCAACTGGGTCCTATACGCTTATTCCGCGGTCTATTAGTTATTTGGATAACGTGGATCATCATAGGTCAAATAATAGGATTTTCAACCCTGTTAGGTATAATAGGATCGATATTCTTATTGTTACCTTCGCCACCTTTATCTCATCTATTCAACCTCCTCTCAAAATCATTGTTCGTTCGGAGATCTCTGGCGTTGGCATTCTTATTTACTTTTGGGTCACCTCCTGAATCGTCTTATCGATTTTCCATATCGCATTTCTCACCTTGGGGATGGTTCAAGTCGAAATGGACAACATCCAGGAGACCCTCTTTGGCTTTCTCTTTCAGGCCTAAGATGTCAACGTCAAAGATCCCACCTGGATCAGCTATAGATGATTCTCCTGAGACTGAAGGCGATGATAAGGAGAAGAAAGTCGAACAACCTATATACTTCAGATTTGAATTACATGAGAATCAAAGATGGTGGATGGGATTGGATTGGACTTCAGCATTGTTACCTCAAGAGAGACCTTCATGGTGCGATAATCACTTGCAACCTGTTTCGCCCCCTCAATCATTCACCCTTCCTCCTCCCACTTCTATAGTCGTTCCCAGCCCTACAGAGGGTAATCCGAAGGGCAAAGTATTAAGGACATCAAGTTGGAAATGGTTAGATGATGATTGGACAATCGTTAAACAAGGTCCAGGAATATCCTCGACGATGAATACTGCACCTTCACCTACTATACCTCAACATGATGATCATGGATTTAGTGTCCCTTCCCAAGGTCAAAATCAAGACGGTAAATCAACAAGCGGAAGTAGACCTACATCTCTTGTATCCACCTCACCCCCGAAAACGGGATTAGAGGAAACACTATCACCAGGTGCGAGAGCACAATCAATTGCCGAACAGGCATTTACGAAAGGTCTTGAAAGACTTAAAGCTCGTACGGCATCTGTCGCATTGTCCTCTGGTGCCACTGCAGGGCTCACGCAAGGTACTAGTGCAAATTCCAGCTCACCGAGAAAAACTTCCGATACTTCCAATCTCAACTTCAGACAGAGAACGATGTCTCAGACGAGTGATGATTCGCATCATACGGATATTGATTCACATGGAAATGTCAATGTCCAGATGCCCTTACCTGGAGAGGTGATTGTGGAGAAGGACGATGCGACGGATAATGATGGGTGGGTGTATGGTGATAACAAATGGGAGAATATGGGTCCGAAAGGTGGTTTAGGCAAGGTCAGTTTAGTCGCACATTTTGTGAACATTATAGCAAAACGAAAGATCGGACGATGCTAATCATTTTCCTTTTCTGTAATTTTTGGTTGATATAGTTTACGAGAAGACGACGATGGACACGTCGAGCGATATTGATCGAAACTGTGATCAATTTGAAGTCTACCAATGAGGACGAACCGACCATAATCGTATCTCCCTCTGGGACAAATACTCCCCAGGCTGGAGAACCAACAGGAACAGCGACAGTTACGACGACACCTATGAAATCTAAGCCTGCACCAGCAGTGGCGATAATACCTGCTAAATCGAATGAACCTGGTAATTCAGTCGGTATGAATAGAGTAGGATCAAAAGATTCAAAGAAGAGCGATAATACTACGACAGGTACACAAGAGGTACCTGCCACTGTGACTGCTACTGGAATCACGAGTGGGACGGCAAGTAGGGATGACGTATTGAGATCGAGGTTGAAGAAAGCTATGGGATCTGTTGGTGGATAGGTTGTTAGTATGGTACCGTAATCTGTCGAGTTAGTGTCATCGGTGTGAAGTAGTATAATGCACCATGTATGTCATGTCATGTCATGTCGTGTACTATCATGGTTAGCCTGATGCACTGTAGGCAGTACATTTTCATTGTCATATGCTCCACTCGATCGAAAGCTGGAGGTTCCACGAATGTTTTACATACAGTATCAAGTATAAAATACATGTTTCACAAGTATATAATTCATAATCCAATTCAATAAAGATGAAATACATGAATTTGATAAAGCTAAAATACTCGTTCATAAGCATTATCTTCTGACTCTCTTATCTGTATGATTATCTCCTTCCTCACTCTTCCCTTCAATGTCACTTCCCATAGCATATAGATCTTCATAAGTGATAATCTTCCTCTTCTTTCTGTTCATCGTACGATTCGAACCCCCATTCGTATCATATCTGTATTGCTCTTCAATGATGATCCGTCGAATCTCAGCCGTACTAATTCTCTTTATATTCTCCAGACCTTCATCGTCATCAATATACTTCATCAAACCATCTTGGTTCCGTGTATGATTTGGGGTGGCCTGACATTCATCCAACGTCCAGAAATTCCTAGCGAACAGTAAAGCCTGTTTTTTTCGCCCATCCTTTAAACCCTTCTCCGTCCCTCGCCCTTCTTCTTCTTCTACTGTTATAGTGATCCTCATCAATCTGATCATCCCACCTGATCGTATAGAGCAAGATTGTAAGTATGATCCATCTCTGGGGCATCCTCCTCGTCGAATTCTTCATGATCTCCATAACCCTTTCTAAAGAATCGAGCAAGTGACGATCACAAGTATGGATAAGTACCCAAAGTACATCCGGTGGTCTCAATTTTTCACAACTTAATCGACCTTCTGGTCGTTTCTCGTCTGCAAGGGAGTAAATATCATCATACATTTGTAAAAGTATAGTCAAACATCTTGAGATAGCTTCGTCAAGTAATCAAGGATCATGTACCCATTCGAATGATCTTCTCGTACCGATTACAAAAGATAACTCGGCCAATGCCGAGAAGAATTGAGGAGAAGGTGAGAATAAGCCGCATATTCGAGATAGACACCGTACGATTGATGTGTGCAAGGGAGAAAAGACTAGGAGTGACATGAACTATAGTATCCATAACCCAACAAAATAGTTAATTAGCTTCACTCTACTTGTGGTCTGTGGCTTTGTGTTGAAAGTCGAAAGTCGAAAGTGCCACCTTCCAACTTACTCGCTTCATGTATCGTATTTGTTGTTTTAAATCAACGATTTCACTGTGAATTTCTTGCTCACATTCCCTGATAGTATCATCCAAAGAGGGAAGGTGCCTTTTGTGAGTGTCAGGAGGTAAGATGGAACCAGGAAGTGAAGACTTCCAATGGTCTATATAAATTGCTTATGAGCTGGAAGGAATATTTCTTTTCCTTTCAAGAAGTTTGAAAGTGGCTGCCTAGTACACCGTAATTCAACTTCGCCTTCGCCTTCGTTAGCTTTTAAGTTTTCAAGATTGTATGTTCCTGTTGGAGTATTGTCTTCGAAATTGGTATGGCTGTTAGGCGGTTTCCAACTGTCTATTTTTCTGATACCTAATGATTCTATCGATTGTGTGTGCGGTCTCTCAGTAATATCCGATTCAGAAAAAGATATCTCTGAAGACCCAATAGAGGGACAGACTCTGAAAAATATTTCTTGTGATGCTTTTGAGGCAGGTGGAAGGTATATGGTTGGTTTTACTAAATCGAAATGAGATCTGAGGGATATACTTGATCTTTCACTTTCAAATTGGGAGTCATAACGTGTCTGATGAGATATAGGGGATTGAGCTTATTGGGATCTTTCCCCAGGTCGATATGACATCTTCAGTGCCATCTTTTTGTTTCGAGGTCTCGCAAGATACTGAACAAGAGAAGAAGAAAGACGAGCTATGGTACAAGTTGCCTGCTTGATATGGAGTTTCGAATCAAGAGATGCGATACCTCTACGGGTAATGCAGAGATGTGGTGAAGTGTGTGTGTGAGTGCTTGATGCCACTGTAGATAATTGATCAACATGTCTCACTCATCCTCTGAATTATTGCTAACCAAAACCAGACTATCATTGATCTCTTGCTTTAGCCTTACTCTTCCATCTTGTTCATACTGAGAGTAGAAAATAAAAAAGCGTACAGTCAACATTCATATCTCTACTTTCACGTTCGACTGTAAGTTTCTACCACTTCTCAGATCAAAACCAAAGTACCCGTCATTAAGCTCACGTCATGCTGAGCTGACGAGAGGTGGGTGAATCAATATCGTTTTCCTCTTCAACCTCTGGGATTGACTATTTCCTCTAGCTACCGTATGTCACTAGCAGTTGGAATATCTTCAACATTCTTTTTCTCTCGCTTCGACGTCAAAAGACAAGATGATAATTCCATTGGACCCGCCCGAGGCATTCTACGACCTCTTCGAGCCATTCCCTCTCAACCTACCTGCGATGCCATCGACTGCCTCCAGACTCAGCACAATTCCTCGAGGTCTGTGCTCCCCCACCACTTCACAGATGTTATTCCATATCGGTCCACCTACTACACCTACAAATACCCTTCCCAAACGACCAGTCTTACGAAAATCAGCAACCAGAAGATTGAAAGCCATCTGTCAAAGAAGCAATGCTACTCCATACAACAATCCAAACTTTTCTTCAACTGCCAGACTCACAAACCAGAAGGAGATGGAGAGGAACTTACCAGAAGATCCGTGGGCACCTAGAAAGCACCTCAAGCCAGAGCAGGAAGTGGTAGAGATGGAAGACAAAATTCAAGAAGTATTGGAAATCTCTCTGACTGACCGATCAGTGAGTGATCATCGGCTGAAACATCGATTGCGAAGAGGGACAGCTGATCAGAGATACTCTATATTCATGGCAGGGTTCGACCTCACGAGTCCAGCCTACCTCGCACATCTTACAACTCACTAGGTCTCTATCCAAATTATGCGGTACATTCTCACCTTCAACTCTTTTTCACACCGCTCTGAAAGAAATCGCTTTGGACGTAGGTATGAAAGATCATTATCCATGGTATAACTACACCATTAGCTTAGACGATGTCTTCACCAAAGCGCTCGAAAAGCTCTTGGAACCTTATGATGATGTTCAGAATGTTTCGAGGTACTATCATCGAATTATGAATGATCAAACACTTATGGGGAAGTATAATCCGCCTGATGTACTCTGGGTTTTAGTACAAACTGCAGATCAACCCATTTTAGATAGTCTATATCGAATCATCAAAAAGAGGTTAGATAGATGTAGTAATACCCAACGGGGAATAGTCTTGGTACTTTTGTTGAAGAAAGTGCAAGAAACTAGATGGAGGAAGTTCAAAGGTTGGAAATCGTTTGCTGAATCTGTAGGATTGATGTACGTTCAGAATGGATGTGTGATAGATGATAGTATGGGTATACCCAAGCTTAGTGCGGATGATATTAGATTGGTCATCGGGGTGGGAGGTTATGGGAAGAGGAGAAGAGAGGATTATGAGTTGGAGATGGACGAGGAGACAGGAAGGAATAAGAGGAAGAGGTTAGGAAGTCAATGGAATGCGGTGTCTTTTGAGATATGAATTAGTCATTCTTCTGATCTCACCCGTTTGGCTTTTGTTAAAAATGTTCAGTCTGTGGTAGAACGACGGAGAGGAGTAATCGTAGGAGTGTGTGTAATACGTTCTTCACCACGAATGAGATGAATTCAGCCCGACTCTTTTTTTTTTTCCTTTCCGCTACTGTATATTCCTCTTCGTCAAAGTTTGTAGCATTGTTCTTCTTCTTTCTTCTGGTTTTTTCGATTGTCAATAGTGTGTATAGGTGAAAGATTGTATGCACAGGGTCCATGTCCAACAGTAGGTCTCATCAGCATATCAGCGTATCATGGTGTCAGCTTGACGCACGGACCGCCATGAGATGGTATATCGATCAAACCACGCGTGTGATTTGCACACAACATCTCGATCCACCTTGTCATCTTATAAATCTCCCAATCAATCTCACAACCGCTGTACATATCAGACTCGACTTGACTCACATATTCGACACACTTCTCTGACGATATCCCGCGCACATGTCACCCGAACCACCGCCCGAATTGATTTTCAAACGATACCCCACACCCATCCTCAAGAAATCCTCACCACTAAATCCTAATCCCAGTCCCACATCGATCTCTGACCCCTCAGTAGAAGCCTTTTTGATAACCACTTTGGATTCCCTCAGACCCCCAATCATCTCGCTCGATACCTTTGCCCCAACAATGATCCAAGCTTTTCCTATACCTAACATCAGTATCATACCACCTTCTCCACCTGCTGTTCCCCCTGACCCTTCTTCGGCATTACCTTCCAATGTTCCTAGTCCATTCATGAGAGAATGGTTAGATACCCAACAATCAGAATACGATTATGATGATGAAATACCCTCTCCTCCACTCCCACCACAGAATCAGTCAGGTGGAGAGAGTGATTCGTTGGTCAGACATTTACAGAGGGGTCGACCGGTCGATTGTCCAGAAGATCTACTGTCCGACAATTTTGCCACCGAAAGAAATCACGGAATTTCTGGATCGAGACGGGGTGAGAGTATGGGCCGGACGAGTTCGCTCGATGTGTACGAGAGGATTGGTATACCGTCTCAAAGATCTAATTCAGCACCGCCTAGGATGGGAAATCATTTCCTCAAAAGTGGATCTGTACCTAGAGGACATAATCACGTTAGCTCGATTTCAAGAGATCAATCTCGAGCGACATCCCCAAGCACTGCTCGGTCGACTCCTTCGATCTCTACAGGTTCTTCTACTCCCGAAAGACGACCAATCAGCCAAGAGGAGGTTATCGAGGGTATACTAGCCGAGAAAGAGTACTTGAAATCGGTACTCGACGAATCCTTGGCTGAGAATCGGATGTTGCAGCGAAGATGGGATAAGCTAAACGAGGTGAATAGAGTGATTCTGTTCTTCTCTTGTAGGACTGTAAGCTGAACAAGTTTTGGTATTGACATAGCACGCCGACTATATGTCGTGTTCGATCGATTACCACGAACTCTCCCTATCTCTTCTCTCCTTATGCGCATGTCATCCCGACCCTTCACCAATGGGAATTTTCGGCCCTTTTGACGGTCCAGCAGAATTCAAACAGGCCATATTCGACCTCGCCTCCACAGTCGGTTCGCCATACCCCAGAATGAATTCTTTAAAAAGCGACATAGTTTTCAAAGAGATTTTCTCACGGGCATTACAAGTTTTATTGTTCGATTACAATCAACAACCTCACGAACCTTCAAGTGAGGATGATCTACAGTGGTACACTCCCCCCGACGTACTTTGGCTATTCCTCCATACAGCTCATGAAATACTGTTAAGTCATTTAAGGGAGATTATAAGAATATTGAAGGATTCATGTAAGAATAGTATCAGTGTTAGATCGATAGTTCTGGAGTTGATGCTGGATAGCATTAGCGAAGATAAATTGGAAAAGAGGAGGAGAGAAGAAGGTACATGGAGAATATGGAGTGTAAGACAGAGAGTGAATTTTGAAAACAATAATAGGAAGTTGATGGATCATGAGTCGACTTGTATAGACAGGAAAGGAAAGGGAAAAGGAAGAGGAAAAGACGAGAATGAGAGTGGTGGGGATATAAGGGATGATTTGACTAGAGTATCATGGGAGGAAATTCATAGAACTGTTGTTGTATTGAAGAATGAGGGAGAGGGAGACGAAGATGATCAAGTGTTTTGATAACTGAAGTAGTATGTTCCCAGGTAAGGTGGGGGGACAGTCTTTTGTAAAAGTTATAATTTGTTACTTTTGTTATCCTCGTGTAGCTGTATCCTACAATCGATATGCATAATCAGCGTTATCTGGCAATCATCTTTGTTGTGCGATTGATATCTGCGATATCTAGCTTGTTGATGGGCTCCGTGAATTTCGGGGGCATGTCAACGACCCCCCATCGAAGGGGTGATAGCTAACGACGGGTGGTTGTGTATGACAAGCATGCGATTTGAGTTGAACATGATGAACCACTCGAAGACGTTTGGATGTTTTGAATATAACTTGTTAACCCAATCCGGTCACCAAGGATACCACCGGGAATATACCCGGTCTAACCCGATTGATCACTTTCCTATTGTTCCCAAAAGCAAGACCCAAAAGATGACCCTGCGTTTCAGCCTAAGCTTCTCATCTTTTTAACCCTTTGTGCCCTGTTGGACCTCGTACCTATGTGTGGATTGACCTGTTGATCCGTTGATGCAAAGATGAGAAGACGGGTATGAGACATGAGGCATCTGTGCTGTCGTCAGAATTTCCATTGTTCGACACCTGCAGTCTTACACTGGTGTAAGAGGCTTCTCACATCGTCTTGATGTAGGTTATCGAATAGATAGATGGCTTTCCTCCCAATACTGCTGTTACAGCAAAGATGTAAAAAGCTTAATCCTCTAAATACCCTGAAAGTGGTACCTTTTGTCGGAGTACACCAACTTAAAATCCCTCACCTGCGTCTTGCACATGCAACTGAACCTGCACCTGGATTGGGTGATGAGAACATCCATCCGTTAACAACGAACGCTACGGTACGACGGTGACTTTCATGTAGATCATCGGATTCCAAGGAAACCCCATACAGTACATAGCTCACTCACATTTCTTATTGTTCTCTTTGATCCAAACACGAAAAAGGTTTTGTAAAGAGTAATGTTCGACGCTGGCATCATTACCATTGACAGTATCTGAATAACGTGAATGATCTCGTATCAATTCTGCAAAATCGCGACTCTTGTCATTGGTATTTAACATACAAAGACAACGACGAACCACTTCATCTGCAAGCTGAAACGAAAGCGACGCATTGTGCCCTCCCACTCATCAACCCTTTCAAACCCCTTTTGCGTTTCATCAAAATCCACTAAACGGTCCTAGCTCTGGTAATTCCCATTGTGTACAACATCAACCAACAGACACTGCACAGTACAGACGCATGATTGTCTGGTACCGGGGGGCGTACCAAGCACAAACCACGATTAGTTCGGTTGAGTTATATAGATCCTTGACAACGATCATACACCACACATCACACACATAGATACAGTTACGTAGGCTCAAGCGCATCAATACCATACCATACGATTCACAGGATATATCAATCAACTCTCCCTCTCTTCCAACTCTACCTCGATAACGTACCCTACCCTACCTTACCAAGAAAGACTTCACCTGATCATCCATCAGCGGATCAGTCAATCAATCCAGTACCTAGTACCTCGTAACTCGTGACTGGTTCCTACGCTCAAGCTCTACCAGAACAGAAGAATCCTCCAGCACAGTCCTCCTTATAGAAGAGAGAATAATACGGCGATTGACATAGGAAGTAGCAGGATCAGAGATCAGATATCAGATTCATTGGCGCCTGAAGATCAATTCCCACATACCCTCACACACACACACAATCAACCGTTGGATGGAAAAGAAGAACGGATACGGTAATTGATCTTTACACCGAGTGAGTGTTGAATTGTGATTGATAGGTGAAAGGCAATCTGCGTGACCTCAGTTTAAAGTAGCCCTTTGATTGTCCCCTTTCATCACCCACACCTTAATTACTTTCACTTTTGCCTTTTCTTTTCCTCATACACTGTGTTCTTACCTCACTTCACACTTTATCACACACCCGCTTTAAACGGATCCCATACCGTGGTACGCCTCATATCGTAGGTTAACATGCTCCGTGCGGTGATCTCGGTTTGATCATACAGAAAGACAGAGTGTCAAATATACATAAAATCGTACTAGGCTGACATATGTACATTCCCCCTCCTCATTTTTAGTTCAATTTCTATAACGTTATAACTCGCACAGTCTTTTATTGTTCTCAACTTATCCCATCAATCGAATCGTATCCTCATTCCATATAATCCGCAACCTATCATATCACCTCGATATATATATATATATCTACACATTCATTATCAATCAATCCCTTCCAATAGAAATAGAATATTCAGATCAAGATGGGTTGTACTCAATCGACAGAGGATGCAGCCGCCAAAGCTCGTGAGTGTCATGTATTTCTGCTGTATCGCTACGCAGTCAGTCATACGTTCTGAACGGATGTTAACTGAACTGGGGGTCATCTCTCGTAGGAAGCGCCGAGATTGACGAACAGCTCAAGAGGGATCGAGCCAATCTTCGAAATGAGATTAAAATGCTATTGCTAGGTGCGGGTGAATCGGGTAAATCAACGGTCTTGAAGCAGATGAGATTGATCTACAACAAGTGAGTTGGTGGGATCACTCTCCTCCCAAATAGCAATGAGAAGCGTGGATGCTGATGATGGATAAACAGACCATACGACGTAGAAGAGAGAGACAGTTATAGGGAGATTGTTTATTCCAATACTGTTCAATCGATGAGGTGCGTTACATCGTTATTTATCATCTGTATTGCCACCGGGCTACACATCATCTGGCGAGAGATATCGTAGCTAACCGTGATTGTGTTCTAACCCGTAGAGTACTCCTTGAAGGAGTAGCATTAATGGAGATACCTGTCAACCCATCCAACCAACCTCGATGGGATGTAATCATGACTGCTCCAGCGCAGATCGAGGGGGATGTATTCCCTCCTAAATTGGCTGATGCGGTGGCGGGACTATGGAGAGACCAAGGTGTTCAACAGGCCTTTGAAAGAAGGAATGAATTGCAATTGAATGATTCCGCTCCTTAGTAAGTCAATCCATCAGCCTACAAGAAGATGCGATATTGACTTCTCTGCTTGCGGTCTGATTTAGCTACTTTGACGCTATATCGCGAATCAGTCAACAAGATTATATGCCCACGGACCAAGATATCCTACGAGCGAGAGTCAAGACAACGGGTATCACGTATGTTGTATTTTACACTTCCTTCCATTGATCTATACTGATTACGTTTGATATTGTTGTAAAACAGTGAAACTCATTTCAAGATTGGCGAACTCACCTACAAACTGTTTGATGTTGGTGGTCAACGATCTGAAAGAAGGAAATGGTTAAACATCTTTGATTCGGTAACTGCTTTGGTATTCTTGATTGCTATTTCAGAATGTAAGCTTGTTTCATAAAGTGAAGTGTATCAAAGAAGCTTATTGATGAATATCTCTATAACGATAGATGACCAGAAATTATACGAAGATGAGACTGTTAATCGAATGCAAGAAGCTATGACTTTGTTCGAGTCGGTTGCCAATTCGAGGTAAGTTGGTCTCCCCCTCTGGATTTTGCATAATTGTCCAAATGAGCAATCATTGCTGACTTGTGTGTAACCCGATCGTTAGATGGTTCACCAAGACATCCATCATATTATTCTTAAACAAGATTGATCTCTTCCGAGCCAAATTGTCTGTATCGCCTTTGCAAAATACTTTCCCCGAATATAGAGGAGGAGCCAATTACGATGCTGCTTGTGCTTTCTTGCTGGAGAAGTTTGTGGGACTGAATAAGAACCCTTCGAAATCCATCTATGCAGTGAGTATAATCTATGATAGTACGTGAGAATCAGGTGCTGATGATGGCTTCTGACGGTGGTAAATAGCACTATACAGACGCAACAGATACTAAAGCCTTATCATTCGTTATCTCAGCTATCAAGTGAGTTTCTCTATTTTATCCTTCTTATCTTACAGGGTTTGATAAACGATGGCTAATATGAGATCGACGTACGTAGTGATGTGATAATTCAAGTCAATTTACGAGATTGTGGTTTGTTATAGATTAGATAGGACAAGAAGACTTTGGTTTATTGTTACCATCTTCCATATCCATGTCATATCATATTATACTCTTGTCATGTGAGATATTCAAATCCATCACCTCAGTTCTTCCGACATAGATTTACTTTTATCCTGCTCTTGTAATTATAATAATACAGGTATGATTGATCTATATGTACCAGACTTGCATCAGATATTTCTGTTTGTTTTTCCGTTTATTCGATGATTTCTTGCCTTGAGGTGCTAGAGGAGGATGGAAAGAATATCACGTTTTTTTTTGGGGGAATGTTGCTTGAGAGATATTAACTCACCAAAGAGATCTATACATGCATAAACATTTAGAAATGTCATTTAGCTTTGTCGTAGTAGTCTCAAGATCTCTACGATAAGCTGTTGGAGTAAGTGATTCGATACAGTATCTCCGTCGGAAATGATTCTCAACGTAAAAAGATCGTCATCGATCGCATCTCCCCTCTTCTTCTCCTGTTTTTTGTCGATCGTTTCGACGATAGAAGGGAAAAGTACTTATATTTATCGATACATGCTCATCAAAGATGCTTAAAGCATTAGGACTGCTGGGTCAATGTGAATACGAATATAAAAGGTATCATCTGGATCTCCTCATTGGACTCCTGCTACAACAAAGCTCACAACCTCAACTGGAATTGGAATCAGACGGAGAAGGATCATCAGTGACCAGTTCGATACCTACTTCATTTTCAAGTTCAAGCCGTGTCTCACCGATCTCGACAGACAGTGATATAGAGGAACTGAAAGCTAAACAGAATACATCACCTTATTTCAATAAATCGGGAGATATGAAAACTAGAAGTCAAAATGAAAGCCAACACCTCCCCAGGGGGATGATCACTCCTCATACCACGCCAATCATCTCAACCCGATCCAGCAAACGCAAAGGAAAGGGAAAAGAAACATCTGCAGCTGGAAGAAAGGACAAAGGAAATGGGCTTAGACCACCTACACCGGAGAGTATACCCAGTAAGAAGCGTAAGAGAGTAACGAAAGAAGTGAGGGTGGAGATCCCTTCGAAAGTGGAAGTGGAGCTAAAAACATCGAAGCGAAAGAAGAAGAAGAAGAAGAAGAAAGAGAAAGATGAGACGGACTTGAAAGGTACTGCCAAATTAGATAATGAAGAAGACAGGGAGGAAGAGGTGATGGTTGAGTCTGAAAGAGGGGTGGTAGAGCATATCGGGAAGATACATTTGATACAAGGTGAGTTATAGAGTGATCGATTATGATCATGATCACGATCATGATCATCATTTGGGAAAACAAAACATACACAAGCTATACACTCTTTTTCAATTTCAATTATCTCACTTGATCATTTTCAAATCAAATCTGAATTATCGAGCTGATGAGTTTGATCTCTTAGAGAAACTACGATACAACCCTTGGAAGATGTTAATCGCTACATCTCTTTTAAACAAGACTTCCGGTCGGGCTGTTAAACCCATCTTAGAAGAATTGCTGGACAGGTATCCCACTCCGCAGAACCTGGCTGAAGGTTAGTCTGAGTCCGATGGAAGTATCCCTCAGAACAAACTCAACATCACCTCGGGGTGATGATGATTATGAAATGAGAGTCACTGACTCTTCTCTGCTCATTTTGATATAACTCAGCTTCCATATCCGATTTAGCTCAATTACTCTACCCCTTGGGACTATACAATCAACGCGCCTCATCGCTTGTAAGGTTCTCAAGACAATACCTTGATTTAGGATGGCCTTTATTTCCTATCACCTCCATACCGATATATACGGAGGATATACCGCCGTTGAACAAAATCAACACCAAAACAGGACGAGAAACCAACTTGATTGACAATTTAAATTTAGACTTGGATTTGGATGTGAAAGTGTTTCATGGATCGGGGATATACGCTTCAGATAGTTTTCGGATATTCAGTCAATTCCATTCTGGACAGGGTGCTCCGTCACAGGAATCCAAATGGATAAGTAAAGTCGAGAGAGCAAAGGATAGGATGAGGAACGAAGGAGGATGGAATGGGAGTGTGGATATGTTGAGTGATTATTTAAGTGATGATGATGAGCCAGAGAAAGAAGAAGAAGAACAAGACCAAGAAGAATGGAGGAAAGTCGTTCCACTTGGTAAGTCACATTGTATTGTCGCCTCTCACTCTAATATCAGGTGAATCGCTGATATCGCCCTGTGTTACTGTAGATAAGGAATTGAGAAGATATCTTGTAAGTCCAACGATAACCTTCATATGTACCTGGTCTGCGCTAGTATGCAAAACTTCGGCATAAGAATCAGAAAAGCTGACTTTTTATCTCATTGAACACGTAGATATGGAGATGGGGTATAGAGGGTATCATCTACGATATACATACCGGACCTAGAATTGTCAAACAAAGAGATAAGAGGAGACTGAAGTATCTATTGAAGGAGAACGACCTGGAAAATTCTTGAGTGAACATGATGCGACGGAAGATGCTGGCGGGCCTTATGATTGTATCAAAATAGTCATTCTCTTGGGCATTCGTGAGTGAAGTCGCGGACCTATCTGTCGTTGAATATAACATACATAATTTTGACATGATATACTGATATAATAGGAATAGACCTCAATGATATTCTTGTTGTACACTATTCTACACACTACATTACGACATGATATGAATAAATGATGAAATCGATATCCCTACAACCAATCATACTCTCACACACGTTCAGAAGATAGACATGCCACGAAACGACTTTGTGGGATGTCGCGATATACACTACAAATACAAAATATAGACAAAATGGTGTTGTGATCGACAGATGTGGTGACTTGATATCTCACAATTACTGTATCTGTTATGGAAGGAAGAATGAAAGATACAAAACCATTTGTTGGGTTGTTCATCTATTCTTCTGACTTCACTTTCTCAAGAACTTTATCTTGTATATGTGTGAGTACGTGGTAGCGATCTTAGCTAAAGTTAGGGGACATTCCGAAACATCTTTCGAACATTCCTAAGAGCTTGTTCAGTACGAGTTGATCATCTTCATCTGCTGGAGTGGGGTTAATGTGAGCATGGTGAACGAAGTATGGTTGATGGTACGTCTTGCGTGTGATAGTTTGAGCCAGAACAGAAATAGCGCCTTCTTACGGTAAGGTCAGTATTGGAGGGTAAGTAGCGTCGAGCGATAAGAGTAAGTAATTAGAGATCAAATATCAGTACTCCCTCATTCAGTCAGTGATGAAGGCTAACCTGATGCGATATCTACAGCATTGAAGCAGTCTTGTCAGCGATGATCACCCTAGTCTCGATTAGTTTGTTCGCTCACGGAACAAATCCCAATAAGCTGGACTACCTTTCCCACTCAGCTTGCTCATGATTGACATGAGTGCGTAGAAAGGTCCATGACGTGATTTGACAAAGCGCGAAGCGGGTGTAGGAGGACCCAAAGCCATATGACACAGATTTAGGAGAGAGTGGAGCTCTTGAGGTGTATGTGGTCGAAGCTATCCCCACTCCCTTCGTCAGAACGCTAATCGTAACGGGTGAAGCGAGTGACCTACTTCTGTAACAAGCTCAATGTGAGAGACGATTGTAATCGTAACAGGTCTTTTCTTTCCTCCTGTCAATGGTCCACCGGGCATATGGTTGTTTTGACGAGTTTGAAGGATATGTTTCGCAGCGTCAAGCGATGCTACCTCGATGTACTATACAAACACGGAAACAAGTTCAGTGTATGTCTAGATAGTCCTCACTCACCAGATAATCCTTTGTTTTACCGTCGTATCGGTTGAGAGGGATGTGAATGGCTTGAGGAACTTGTTCGGACAAGGTATTCGGTGGCAAGAACCCTTCAACTATCTCCGGAGTCATATCCTGTGAAGGAGTTTAGTTAGCACAGAGCTTTTACTGGATGATGAGAACTTTCGGTACTTGCCCAAGCGATATTGTCAATTCTCATAACAACTGAATTTTCGACGTTCTCTGCCACAGGTATGTTGTATCTGCTGAAGCGACCGTCACAATAGTCGAGGTGACCACAAGAGTCGACGTATGAGATGTTCTTGACACGCTCGAAAGTCGTAAGATTGGTGGTACAGGCTACACATTGCGAGTGCGCTCGATCGGGCGAGACGGCAGAGATAGTTGAAGAAAAACATGAAGAACAGGTGATATGCTAGGTGATAAGCGGCGGTGTATCAGATGGAGATCTGATTAACAGGGAGATGGTTATCCGAGAACTTACCCCACAAGGTATCATCTTTTTCGCCTTTTTGTACTCCACATCCTTACCACATGCACTGCACTGAAGCTTTTTATCCTTTACCCCATCTGATTCAGAGATGATGACTTGTTCATCCCGAGAAGTCTCAGTTGTTACCCCCTCTGTTAGTCTTAAGTCTATATCCAGAGACGATACTAAATTGAAGAGCCGTCCAGGTGCACTGAGACTGGAAGGTGAGTGAGGGATGGGTAGCGTACTGGAAGTATTGAAAGGAGTGCTAGGCGTAGATACCGATAGAATGATAGAGAGGTCAGGCGATTTACTTGCTATTCTCTTTCTCGCTATAAAAGGTGTGGATGGAGGAGTGGGGGGTAGGAATAAAGCTGGTTGACCAAACAATACAGACTATTCCTAAGTCAGCTGTAACATTCGCTTCCAGGAAACTCGCTTAGCTGACTTACGAGATCATGTGAGTTGAATACCATCCTCGGAGCAGCTTGAGAAACCTCGGGAGTGATGATCACCGGACTTGGACTATCGTATCCATCGCTCGAACTCTCTCCTGACCAGGAGCCGAAGTCTTCAAACACTGAACCATACTCTTCGTAAGCTATTTGTGGATCCGAAAAGTCCAGCCAGTCTATGGGCTCGGGCGACGGTGTGAATGCTCGGTCGGACGCTGAAGCGATCGGAGGAGGTCTACGTGGAGTAGGAGTGGGCGAGACAGTCTTTGACCGGATGTGTACACCTCTACCGAAGCTTTGAGATGAGGAGTGGGTGTGTTCATTGGAACTCTCATCGGAAGAGAAAAGGTCTAATTGCTGGTACGAGTGCGGTCCCATCACGATGGTCATGGAAGGCTTCTTCTTGATCGGAGGCTGTAAGGTCACGGAATCAATCTCAACCATACAGGATCTGGATGATGAGTGGATACCGATATCAAGAATACAGATACGATCGGCTCCGAGACGAAAAGAGAAAGCGCACATACCTGTTTCTTGGCCGATACAGGTATCTTTGTCGTACTTTCCTTTTGCGTAGGCGATGCAGGCGGAGCATCAGGAGGCGTCGAAGGTCGTTTCGAGATGACCGAATCGATTTCTACGACTTTAGGAGGGGAGAAGATGATGACTTGATTCCTCAACACTCTGGGAGGTGAAGAAGGGGCTGGTATGGTCATGGTGGGAAAGGAAATGACATATGTAAATGGTACAGTGATTCTGTAGAGCGTCGAGGGCTGAAACAAGCAATCCAGCCAAGTCATCTGCCCCTTGGTCAGAGGCTGAAGATGACTGTCACAGGGCTAAACGACGATAGAATGGTAAGAAAGAAGAAGAGAAGAAAGATAGAGAGGATATCTGAATCAGTTTGACCTCTTTTCAAGTTTTCCAAAGAGGGGTGGACATGGGAGGTGGAGGTCAAAGCGATGTGATGTTCCACGTGGTACCCTTATGTGACCGCATGATATGGCATCTGAGCAAAATGTCCTTTGATTCGGTCAACTCCGCTCTCCTCTCCGCTGTCCGGGTACTCTCATATCATCCTATCATCCCTCGTCTATCTCAGTTTACGTTTCCACTCCCAATATATCATATCAAATCCTTGAGATAATTGAGCACATAGACACAATGGCAGCCAACCCGCAATTCCTCACATACGTCGACGATCATAAAGATGATTATATAAAGAGACTATCTGACGCTGTCGCAATCGCCTCGTGAGTGTAATGCCCTCCATGTAGAGGCAGACTTGATGACTGACCATCCAATATGCCTGGGATAGAGTCTCTGGTAATTTAAGGTGAGCACTCAGCTATGTAAGGGGCTCTTTCCATCAGCTGATCATACCCCTCATATCTACAGCTACGTAAAAGATGTAGAAGCCATGGGTGAATACCTCGTTCAACAACTTACTGCCCTTGGCGCTACAGTCGAGAAGAGAGGTATCGGTAAACACACCTTGGAAGGTAAAGAAGTAGATCTCCCTCCTGTCATCATCGGCCAAGTAGGCAACGACCCCAAGAAGGTAAGCACCATATAATCTTGTTCTCGTTTGGCGGACCCCAGACTACAACCCTTCCTTTGATGATGATACTAATGGCGTGATTGCTGCCTGTAGAAAACGCTTTTGGTATACGGTCACTACGATGTTCAACCTGCCTTGAAAGAGGATGGATGGCTTTACCCCCCTTTCGAGCTTACACCCGATCCTAAAGGTTCAGGTAAATTGTATGGAAGAGGTGCGACGGATGATAAAGGTCCTGTGTTGGGTTGGATCAACGTCTTAGAGGCTCATAAGAATCTGGGTATCGAACTTCCAGTGAGCAGCAGTCAGCAGACATAGAGCTGGATGAGCTAGCTGATTCATGAATTCAGGTAAACTTGAAAATGTGTTTCGAAGGTATGGAAGAGAACGGTTCAGTGAACCTTGATAAATTCATCGAGTCAGAGAAAGACGAATTCTTTTCTGGAGTAGATTGCATGTGTATCTCGGGTGAGCTTGAAGTCTACGTGTAGTTTAGACAAAAAGCTGATATACTTTTATAGACAACTATTGGCTCGATACCAAAACACCATGTCTTACCTATGGTCTAAGAGGTATCAACTACTATGAAATCAAGATCAACGGTCCTGATAGGGATTTGCACTCTGGTGTATTTGGTGGTACGGTACATGAACCTATGACCGATCTCATTGCTCTGAGTGAGCTGTACTCTTATCTGTTGCCCCAAAGCTAAGCTAACTTGACCACGCTGTAGTGTCCAAGCTTGTTACTCCTTCTGGAGAGATCCTCATCCCCGGTGTCAAGGAGATGATAGCTCCTTTGACCGATGACGAGAAAGCCAAATTCGAAGCTATCCACTTCTCGATGTCGGACATCCACGGTGCAGTCGGTGGAGATGTGACGATCTCAAATGACACCGTAAAGACTGTAAGTCAGGAATATATCACGCTTTTGTAAAGTTGTGTAGTGTAGAAGGCTAACATCCAACTCACAGCTCATGGGCCGAATGCGTGCGTTACCTGTTGAAAGCCGCTGAGAGGTATATGTAACTGACAAGAATGATAGGTAACCCAAGTTTGTCATTACACGGCATCGAAGGTGCTTTCTGTGAGTGGCATTTCTCCGAAAAGGCCTTTTCTCATTGCTGACGATGAATCACAGCTGCTCCTGGTTCAAAGACCGTTATCCCGTGTCAAGTAAAGGGTAAATTCTCGATCAGACTCGTACCCAACCTCACAGTCGCTGGTGTCACCGAGCACGTTGTGAAATACGTCAAGGAAGAATTCGCTAAGCTGGGCTCAAAGAACACCTGTGATGTCTACTTGACCCATGGTGGTGAACCTTGGATTGTAAGTATGCAGTTAAAACCAAATTGATTGTCTTTGCTGATCCATCGTTGTACACAGGCCGATCCTAACGTAAGCTGGCACTATTCCACAGGCTCTATCCAGGATGCAGCTGATGCTTGACTTTATACGCATACAGCATTACTCATACAGGGCTGCTCACAAAGCTACTGAAGCGGTGTATGGACAAACTCCCGATTACACCAGAGAAGGAGGTATGTGGTGTTACAGTACCATCTCTCTTCATGTACAGCTCGCTCTAACGATATTTCATAGGTTCTATCCCCGTAACCCTTGACTTTGCAAACATCCTCAACCTGAATGTTCTTCTGCTTCCCGTGGGACGAGGTGATGATGGTGAGCTAATTGTATATATCTGATGGCGGAATACGTAGAGCTAATATGATATCTAGGTGCTCACTCGACTAACGAGAAAATCGATACCAGCAACTATATCAACGTAAGTATGATCGAAACTCAGGAGCAGATTGATGCTGATAACATGTTATCGTTTATAGGGTACCAAATTACTCGGCTCGTACATGTACGAACTCGCTGCCATCTCTAAGGATTAGACGTTAGTGGCTTGGTGTTTTGGGTGATTACAATTAGGATGGTGTTAAAATGACTCTCGCAGATCCAAAATCATGTATATAATGAATGCATACAACTAAACTTGACGAATTTGCGCACCGTATAGTAATTTTTAAGTTATCCAAACCCAGCTAAATCCAATGCTGAGATATATTGGGAAGTAGGTTCATTACCCTCATCATCATCATCCTCATCCTCCTCTTCTTCTTCTTCATATTCATCTTCATCTTCATCCTCGTAATACTCATCATCATCATCTTGATATTCACTTCTTGGTAATCTACCATCTTCAACAGTGTCTTCTTCTCCCTCGGTTGATTGGAGATCTGAAGAAGTAGGCGAGGTAGTATGTGTTTGTTCTCTTGATAATTTCAACGGTGAAGACTGATTTGACTGTGTGGGCGTTGGTGTGGTTGTCGATTTCGATTTCGGTTCAGGTACTTGGGCTTGCTTAGGTAGCGATTGTGATTGTGATTGTCGTTCAGATATAGAATGGAATGATACTGTTCTACCCAACTTGTTTTCATTTCCAATTTCACCCTGAGTCTTGACACTTTCATCAGCTTGTGACTGTTGGTTGTTGGTGGTGGTATCAGATATGTTGTTAACTGATTGACCTATTATACTTCCATCTTCATGTAAGGGGATTTTGTCTCGCCTTGAGTTGACCCTTGAAAGACCTATCATAGGTGATGATCCCATAGGAGGAGTCATCCCCTGCCCCGCTGTTGAAGGCGGTGGGGGAGGGAGGATAGGAAAGGTAAGTTTCATAGTTGGATGTTTGCGGATAGATAATGGATGAGGGAATGGGAGGGATGTTGTATTAGTGGTTGACTGAGTGGATGAAGATGATAGAGTCGAACCGGATCGATCTCGTGATTTACCCATGTTACTACCACTGATATTACCTTGACCTGACTGGGTGGTCGATCCTGGCCATAACCATCCTGGATAAGGAGTTTGGGGTAAGATCAATGTTGGATCGGAGGTATTGAGAGATAAGAATGATTGGATGAATGGTAAAAGAGGAAGATCGAGGTATTCAGGTTCGAAACTGTGATATGTACCGTTCATTCATGAATCAGCTCAGCTCAGCTCGAGAAAGATATGATCGTATTGTGAAGGGAAATTTCAGACTCACCGACATATCTCGTTGATTATACATTCCATATTCAATCCTTGTAATTTCCTTAGACAGGCTACGATCAAGGTGGTATGTGAGATCCCATCGATATCTGATATGTATAGTGGGTATGATTTGATATCGAGGATGATCTGAATCATGAGAAGAAGGTCACACGTTGTCAGTCCAATCAGGTGACCTGTGACGATATACCAAGTAGAAGAATATCATGTATATGGGGGAAGAAAGTTACAATACCAGATGGATGAGTATGTGAGGCCAAACTCACCTTCAAAACCTCCAACACTTCATTCTTACCCATTCCCAATTTCTCTTCACCCATTTCCTCAGCTTTGATCCATTTTATCTGTATCCCCCTCCTCCTCGACCATAACATCAGAGGATCATCCTCTTTCAATGCTTTCTTCCTGAGTATTACGATTGTCTTGAGGCTCAATCGCTCAATGAATGACTTATTCCTCGGGGCGGGGATCGAGCCCCGATAGAGTAACTCGGGGCCATTCGAAGTGAGGGATGAAGGGCAAGCGACGATGGAGAAATGGTATGGTGGAGTGAGCATTGGCTATATCATTGATGGTGACTGGGAAAGTGATCTTGTATATTCGGCAGACGATGTGTGACGGACCGTTGATCGATAGGATGGCTTTGTTATGGATAGTCTCGAATGAAATAATAGTAGTATAGTAAATGATTGATCAAAAGCCGTGATATGAGCCTCATCGTCATTCTTCGTTTCTATCATTACGTTGGGATGTGATTTTTCACCAATTTCCCTTTCATAACCGCATTAACCAAACATTGATCTTTCCATCTTGGCAACTGTATTCTTTCTTTCTTCCTATATACTGTCATCTGTAGCTTCCATTTGTTTGCCATCCCACTAGCGGACCCCATTATACGATGCTGTGAACTGGGTCACACACACCAGTAAGACCGATCAAAACCAGCTCAATTGCACTAGCAGAAATCCATTGACCCTTAGATCCACGGTAACCCGTAAACAAATCTACATCCTCTCACATCGACGACATACAGCGTATTCATACATCAACCAGGATGCCAAAACCCACTTTCCTTCAAGCGGTGCTAAACAAACCTACCAGATCATATGCGGATCCATACCATTCATCACCATGGTCAGATCAAGGTCAACCTCAGAATCCTTACTACACCTCTTCCCCCTCCTCAAGATATGACGACCATTTCAATCAATATAGTCATGCTGGACCTAGTAAACCTCGTTCGAGAGGTCCTTCGTCGACCGTATCGAGCTCAGCAATGAGTGATGGACAACCGGGCAATACAATATCGACGGGAAGTAGGTTTCCCAAACCTGCTAGAAGGGTAGTTAGTAATATCACTTTGAGGGATGGTCAGATCATACATGATAATCCTCCTCTACCTAAATCACCTAGCTCAGCTGTCGGAACCACTAGAAAGAAGTCGATCAAAGCACCTAGTAAAGCTGGAGGAGAAGAAGATGGTAGACCCGTCTCGAGAGCAGGGACAATCAAGAAGAAGAAGAAGCCAAAATCAACCATTCACGAAAATGACTCTATATCTGTACTTTCTTCACCTACCTCCACGACCATATCATTACCTATGCCCCCACCGATACATTCAAGGAATAGTGGATCTTCTTCTTCCGCACCTTCATCCCCTGTTCCTCCCTTGTCACCCATCACTCCGACCCATTCAGAGACGATACGGCAGAAGCCTGTCCGGCCGAATTACATGAAACCGCTGATACTCACGCCGCCAAGCTCAGAGATGTCGACTCCCAATTCCTCAACGCAGCAGATGTCAACCGTGAAATCCCCTCATGCATCTGCGCCAATTGAACAGACAAAACAGATACAAGCGCCTCAAGTGGTAATTGGAAATGCGGATTCAGGCGAAGAAGAGGAAGAAGATATATTCTATACCCCTAGAACATCACTGGAAGATCTTCAGCTGCCCATGCCCATTTCTACAGAGAGTGAAAACCTTACTACGCCCAAACCCGCAAATCCATCTGTCGCACCACCTTCATTCAACTTTTTACCTCCTACTCCGGCACCTATACCGGATCCTGCTCAATCGCCATTTCATTCTGAACCTTCGTCCTCTAATAGCTCTTCTTTGCATCCTGATCGACCGTTCGTCTCTCGTCAACCATCAGACACTTCATCTTCACCTATACAGACAAGCAATTTGGTACAGATGCTCAAACATGGAGACGAAGACGACGATGCGCAGAGTGCATCTGGACAAGCTGGATCGGACGAAGACGAGGAATCAGATAGACAAAATGCGCTTGATCGTCGAAAGAGTGGAGCTTGGTCCAAACCATCTTCAGTCGTCGGTCGCTCTACTCCCCCTTCATTAGATGGCTATGCCTCTCGAGCACCTTCGCGACAATCCACCGCCAGGCATTTCTCACGTCACTCCTCTGAAGAGTTCCCAGGTGTCAGAAGACCTTCTGTACCTAACTCCGAAGCGTCGTACACTTCTGCACCCAATCGACCCGAGGGCAGTATAAAAGGTTCTGGATCGATAAGTGGGTACGGCAAAGGCGGATGGGCCGCAGCTCATTCAGCTAGGTCTAGGCCGTCCTCTCCGATCATGTTCATGCCTGCTTCCGGCGGTGATGGATGGGCGGAATTCCAACCTCCTCCACCTAGACAATCTAAATTCACGCCGCTACCTTCTGCATCACTCTCACCGACTTTCGATAAGATAACCGATGGATCGAGATTACCTGTGTATGGGACGAGCTCAAGAGAGAGTCAAAATGGTTATCCTCAGGGGTTGAGACCACCAAGTAGAGGTGATTCGTCGCCTAGCGAATATTCTCAATTGTCCGATGGACTGGAAATGCCAAGTAGGTCGTATCTCAAGAAAGATTACAATAGTCAGGCAACAAGTGAGAGTACAACACCGTTCGATGGAGGAAGAGAGACAACTAGCCCGGAACCTGGAAGTTTAGCTTTTCCCATTGCCCGTGTAGGATCACTCAGTATCAGTCATTCGACGACTTCGCCATCTTTGGCTAGAACACCGTCAAGGATTGGATCTGAGATATACTCATCTCGTCCAATGTCTCCTTCAATGGACTATTCCAGACCAACTTCATCAATGATGAGTCATCGACCGCCATCTGTCATGTCTCACGCACAATCTACCTCGCCGATGACATTCAACCCACCATCGTTCCTCAACCCGGATCTACTCACCATCTTACCTGAAATGACGAACGAAGATTCCGACAGACTGTATCGATCAGCTGCCTCAGAAAGCGGCGGTGGTGGTAAAGGTAGAAGAAGTTCAATGCAAGATTGGGGGTCATACAATCCATCTCGTAGATCTAGTATATTCAGGGCGAAGAGTGAGGTGGGGCATGATGACGAGGAGAGGGTCATACCCCGGATGCCTACTAGACGAAGTAAATCGGTTGCTGGATTTAGAAATCATGATTACTCCAAAGATAGGAAGTGGGAAGGAGGTAGTTATGGGGATGGAGTATTAATGGAATCAAATGGGAGGGCTCCTGAGAGTATCGGTGGATACACGTCAGTCAGCTATTCAGATTACTATTGTTTCAAGCTGACATCCCCCCTTGATGACAGTAATCTCGTGTTGCCCTCTGGAGCATATCGACCTATCAATCCGGCCAAATCTGCCAATTCCAATGGACTAGACTCACGTATCCTCGGTATGCCACATGCTACGATGGCGTCTATCGTACTCATCACGACTTTCTCAAGACATTCTTCTACACCTGCGCACCTAAGAGACCAATTGCCGCCTTTGGTCGATTTCAGCTCCCATCTCAAACCACCGACCAAAGTCGGTGATTCCCAATTACTAGTTCAGGTATATGCGGTAGCCATCGATCAGATTGATGTGAGGGCTTTGGACGAGAAAGCGAGATGGGAAGTTGGCAAGTATGTTCCTGGAAGAAGCTTCATCGGAAGAGCTTTGACTGTGGGAGCAGATGAGAAGGAAGTGGTCAGAGGGGATTTGGTCATTGGGATACTCGATATTCGAAAGGTGAGATGACTATATCAGGACATGTAGACAAAACACTGACCCAATGGGTTGATGAAACGATAGAGCGGAGCATTATCAGAATACATCGTAGTGGATCGCCGACGTATCTCAAGAGCACCGTTCCCTACTAACTTGTCACTCGAACAACTTTCCCTCCTCCCTCTACAGGGAGTTGCTGCAGCCAGAGCAGTCCGAACTCACCTAATCAAACATTCTCGCGCACTGATTCTGAATGCCCATCAAGGTGTAGCGGCGTTGGTATGTCAAGAGATGTCAAGGAACGGTGTGAATATCACAGCTGTCATTCCCGGAGGAGACGATTCGCACGAACATCATAAAGCATGTATGGACAATGGTGCGAAGGGTGTGTTGATGGGTAGTCCAGCAGCTGTCATGTTGAGTCTTGAAGAAGGCGCTTGGGATCACGTGTTTGATACGGTTGGTGGGAGTCGAGTATCTGATGCGGCAAGGAGATTGCTCAAGGATGGTGGAAAGTGAGTCAATCCAGCCTCTCAACCAAGGGAATACCGCTATCAAGTGTCAAATGCTGATGCATCCATGATGTAATAGGCTAATATCGACTATCAAACCTGATTCTTCCTCTTCGTCTCCTACCACGCCAACTTTAACATCTCGACCTTCCGGATTGAAATCCCTCAAAGCAGCATTCGGAGGATCCAACTCCCGAAGGAAAGATTCCAAATTCATTTCTGTCGAATACCTCCCTCCGACAGGATCGGGTGAACCTGAAGTAGACAGTTCAGGGATGGATTACAGAGATATAATGGAAGAACCTTGTATGGCTATTTTTAGACCTGTCATTCCGGAGTATATATGCAGAAAACATACTTCGATGGTACTGGGAGGAGAAGGGGATGGGAAAGTAAAGACAGTAGTGAATTTCGAAAAAGGACATGAGATCTTCAGGAGGGATTGGGAAGGTGTGAGAGTTGTGAAGGTGATTAATTAGAGTATACATTATTGTATTCTCGTGAGTTGCAGCGAATACCTGGAAGAATGTATCATGCGGTACGATACGTTTTACCTGTCATATCGAACAGGATGCAAGTACAGGCTATGACTTAATATGATTTTCTGATATCTAGGGCATACATCGATTGCATTGACCGTATCGAACGGCGATTTACTACTAAAGCAAATAATACAAATATACAGATGCTTCATTCTAACAGAAGAGTTCATTTGAATGTTCGAATCACCCCTCAAAGGTCCCGTAATCACCTAACTCCTCTTGCGCTTGGTCTCGATTCTGCTGATTTTGAATGTGATTCTGATTATTGAACCATCTCCCCGGTGAATTTGGACTTAGACTACCCCAACTTGAAGGAACGAACCTCGCACTTCTACTTCTCCTGATTAACGGTCCAACTATTGGCGAATTCTCTAATCCTATTATGTTCATATTAATGTTGAGACTTGTGGATCTGCTTGGTAAAGTCATTAGAGGAGGTGGGAGATCGATGATAGATGAGGAAGAAATCGAAGAGACCGATTGATCATCATCTTCTTCCTCCCCAACCTCATTCCCATCGAGGTCATATACTTCTTGACCTTCTAGGTTATCTAGGTTATCTAGGTTGATCGTATTTCGAGGGGGGCTATACGATGATTCATCTTCGGTTGTATCGTACCCCTCTTGCTCATAGTCTTGTTCCTCTTCATCATCATATAGTTGATCTTCTTCGTATTCATCTTCATGCGGATGTAATGACGACCCGTCCAAACTCCTCCTTTCTAGCCCATAGCCAGAGGACATCCCAATCTCAGTCGAAGAAGTGAATACATCTCCTTGGTCCGCTTCATACCTCATTCCCTGTTGGTCTGATCCAACCAACTGAGATATGGCACTATTGTCCATGCGCCCATCGATCGTATTACCACGACTACGTACACGTACAGATCTCAATGTCCCTCTTGAGACGTGTCTCCTATGCTGACTCTGAGGGTGGAAACGTACTGAACCAGGTGTATTTCTAGTGGAAGTTGATCGATATCTCACCGAAGAGGGCGTTTGCGCCAGAGGGAGCTTGTATGATAGATTTGCAGTGTGCGAAGATGGAGGTGGAGGGAAGAGACGAAGTAAGAGAAGGTATGATAGCTGTATCAGAACGAGATGTACATTAATGATTGTTGATGCTGGGCAAGACACGTTAGAAGAGGAAGACTCACATATTCTATTATTGATAGGATACTTGTCTAAATCGTCAAATATGAAGTATCAGCATTGATACAATTTATCAACAAACCCGGGAAGTGCGACGAAGGAATAACACAGATACATGACTGTTAAAACTTACAATCATCAAATACTTCCCATCCCTTCCCGCTTCTTTGTTACTGTCGTCTCCACCCCTCGTCATAAACCTCTTACATCCCTCCCAAATCGAATAAATCAACGTCAATCCACAAAGTAACATCACCCAACTTTTCTTGTACCTCCATCTCGTGGTAAATCCCACATATACCAGAGTGATTATCCTAATGAATGATATGAAGCTGGTCGAGAATGACAGGCTTGAGAAGTGCCTGTAGGTGTAAAAGGTATCTATAATGACCAAAAAGAGAAGTGGATATGCTCGATTTAAGATGGTACGTCTGGATTCGTAAGGTTGAGAGGGAGGTAGCGAATCTGGAATGGAGATCGGTGTTGGATCGGTAGGAGGTGCGGTCGAGTTTGAAGTAGGAATGTAGATAAATGCTGGTCGAGAATGGGGTTGTGTTTCAGCTTGAGGATGAGGGTGCAATTGGCCGGTCAATGGTGTCGAGGTCGGGGTCGAAGGTTTCATAGTGCTGATGACGGTATAATCATTCTCGTTTCCCCCTTTCGTAGCGCACTACCATAGCTCGATGAGCCTCATCTCGTGTTACCTTAAGTGAGTGGAAGATTGCGAGATGAGGGAGGAAAAGGGTGATGAGATGGAAATCATTTGGCACGTTCCTCCATTTCATCTGGTCCGATCACGACGCGAATGATTTCATTATTATCACATTGTCACCTAAAAATATATACATCGTATCGTAATATGATATTTTATCGTATCAGAGGAACCTACGTGGTTGCAAACAAAGTTGAAGGAAAGCACATAATACTAAGGGTATGCACAAATGATAGATAAATGGGGTGAATTGTCCTTTATGATGACGAAGTTAATGAGAAAATGTAAAATTGTCCTAGTGGCTGAAGACTAAAGGTATATATGATTACAATGTTGTCTTTTCGTTGTCGCAACTCTCTCATCTCCATTGGGGTTTACTTGCCTCTCCTGCTGTAGCTGCTATACTTGGTCTTGGACCTCTAGGTAATCCAGATGTCGATGTAGCTACCAAACGCAAGATTAAAAGGTATGTCAGCTCTATCCGATCTTACGACTGATTCAACTTTTCAACTCACACAACATCGAAGATCTCGGCCCGCCTATTCTCCTCGCTCCACTAGCTAGTATACTTGTATTCCCTCCTGACGAAGAAGAAGGTACAGGTAGTCCTTTGAGTGATAACGACAAATCACCAGATCCAGTAGCAGAAGCAGAGTGAGGGTGGAAAGATGATGACGATGGTAACATCGATAAACGTTGTTTGGGTCTATCATGTCTTGCAGGTCCAATCATCGATACTCTTCTGGAAGGTAAGCTGGACGATGTGTTTCCCATCGACATGGACGAGTTGGAGTTTGAAGAAGAAGCGAAAGACGATAACGGTATTTTAACATTGGCAAATACCGATGAATTCGAAGTCGGAAGATTACTTTTAGCCGCTGAAGCCGCAGTGGGTCTGAGGAGATTAGTCATTGACGTTGAATGTGATAGGGAGGTTGACGGTCTAGATGATGAAGGTACAGGTGCACTGTGTAGTTCGCCCAATGGTCCAGGTCGAGCAGGACGAGCGGGAGGACCCATCAAACCTGGACCTGAAGGTCGACCTAGACCTATTGGCGATTTTGTAGGTGATTCTTCAGCGATGGGTTCGATAGACTGTTGAGCTCCCATATTACGCATCATCCTCATTTGTTTCCATGCTGGAATTTCTGTTGTGTTCTCGCCACCTGTATTTGGTGGTTTTGCTGAGCTAGGAGCTGGAGGAGGAGGAGGATTACCTAATGGGCGGAGTGACGCTGGGATTAGTGGTGATGAGGATTTTGGCTGGACAGGCTTGATATCTTCCCAATCTGAAGAAGCTGACGAGTCGTTCCTGATTGATTCCTCAGCATTCGTCGAAGGACTTGAAAATACGGGACAATCAGGTGCGATGGACCTATCATCTATTTTCCCTTCTCCAGCTTCGTCCCTCCATCTCAGACCTTTCTTCTCACTAGGTGCAGAGCTAGAATTGCCAGATGAAATCCCAAACAAACTTGGTCGAAGTGGCATAATTTTCTTGGGCGAGATTTTCTTCAGGAATCGTTTGGGGGAAGTAGATTGTCTGACTGAAGGTCGACGGGGTGAAGGAGCAGCTAACGAGACTGGTAATCTTGTAGGAGCTACTGATAAGGGAGCTGGAGATTCGCCGAATAACGTAGATATACTCGTATCAACAGTATTCAACAATGAATGCAATTTTTTGACCATCGTGTCAGGGTCTGCTGACCCGTCTGAGAGTGATGATACCTCATTATGAAGTAAAATTGAGAATCTTGACAGGAGCGAGGCAGATTTCGTAGCCATGTCAGCTTGTTGGGCAATGTAATCTCTTAGACCTCTTTCTTTGGCTGCTGCCATACTTCTGATGACGTGAGCTTGATGCTCCATGATCGCAATTTGATGTTCGTATTTAGCTTCTGAAAGATCCTTATCGAAATTTCTCTCTTCAGCTTTCTTTAGTAGATTACTCAGAGTGATGTGTTTTAAGGATTTATTCTGAATGCCAGATTGGATCTCCGAATTGAACCGATATGACTGATCTTGTTGTTGTATCAATGATCTGATATGGTTCTTCTCCCTCTGAGCATCTTCCAATGATCGACCAGACTGTATTTCGACCTCAATATCTGCTAATCTAGTCTCCAAAGCTTCCACTTGGAGTACTGACCCATTCCATAACGCATCCATCTCTGTACCTTCAAGGATGACCGGTAACAGCTCATCCAGCTCCTTTTCCACTCTACCTAATTCCTCTGAAGCGTCGGTTCTAGCCTTGTTCAGCCTACGTTGTTGCATTCCTGACGAAGCATTATGTCCAGCTGCTAGTTGACCCTCAAGTGATTTGATCGTAGCTTCCAGCGTGACAATTTTCTGAATCCATTGAGCGGTTCGTAGTTCCACACCAGCAGTGTTCCTCGATACCTTCGTAGACACTTTCTTAGCTTTATCAGCCCAAAGTAAAGTATTGTTGGTTTCTTCGATATCTTTCGAGCTCGGTGAGATACAATTGATCATCACCGTCCTACAATTACCACCCAGGGAGAATTTCAATAATCTGGTGAGTTTTGAATCCCTGTATGGGACATGTTGACGTACACCTCTAACAGGCGGTTGACACAGAGCTGAGATACATCCACTGAGAGCCAATAGAGATTTATTGATGTTGGCACCTTCCTTCATTCGTTGTCCACGGTTGACTGAAGCTTTTTCACTTCCTGCTAAATCGATAATTGACAATGTCGCAGAAGTGGAGCATTGAGTTACGGTCGACTTGATTACATCGACATCTGATCCTCTCTCATTCCTAACTACGTTGATCTGTAAGACCAAATGTGATCTTGATGAAGTCGAATTTCGAGCTGTGAATGATGTACTCCTCCTTTCGTTACCGAGCATGACTAGAGCCATAACTTCCTCCACTGATGTTGGTGTCTTGTTGGTCACATTGGCGACTTTTACTCTTTCTTTCTCATTTTCTAACAATTTCAGTCCACCAGGTGGACAAGCTGGATACTCATCACTCAACAGATCTCTGATCGTTTCATTGTAAATCTCCACCATTGACATCTGAAAGTATGTATCGTATTGAAGCTTTGTATCTTCCACCAAGTCGAACAGTTCTCTCATTGTACGAACGATTATACCAGGTTCTTCTTCTGTCCCGGATATAGTATGCGTTTTACCACAACCAGTTGCCTATGTCCTGCATTAGCTCGTCATCTGGTTAGCAGTCAAAAAGTGAGAGTGCTCACTCCGTAAGCAAATACAGTAGCGTTATATCCATCCAGTACACCAGGTAGAAGTGGTTTAGCCGTCCTTTCAAAGACTTCTTCCTGACTCGCTTCCATACTGAACACTTGGTCGAAGACATACCTATTCTCACATGTGTCAGCTTCCGTTATGGCATGGTAGTAACAAATGATAGCTTACTTTCTATTCTTATATCTTCTTCCAGCCATAAACGCTCCTCTCCTATTCCCACTAGGATCTTGCGGTTTATCAAAATCTAATTCTCTACTATCGATGACCTCTGCATTGCACTCATCCATCAGGTCCTGTTCCCATTGACTGATTGATCCCAGAGGTTGGCGTTAACTTACCCACTACGTTCCTCAATGCTCCCGGTGCTGCAGGTCTAGTCGATGATGTACCTAGATTTCCATCTCCGTAGAAGAACGGCTGATTGGTGGGTTGGACTATGAATGGTAGTTCCTTGGTAGGATGCCATGGTCGACATCGGACTAAATGGCAAGTAGGAGTCAGCTAGGAGTGATACCCATGTTGGAATAATGGCTTACCGGCTATTTGGATCGCATTAGCATCCATATTTGATGATTATGTATCGATAAGATGAGAAATGATAGTATATAGTTGGTAGGTTGTACTTGAAGAGGAAGGCTTGTCGTTATAGCACGGTCATAGGTTGTTTACTCCGGGAATGGTCCACGATCCACGGATCCTTCGTGCTCTTTTGGGTGTGTCGATCACCACTGGGATTATGATGGTCGTATCTATCTATCTATCTGATATATGCTATAAGGAGTGAATGTGGTAAATGACTGTCATAAGAATCTAGGTATTATGTATGTATGGATAGTTATTGTCAGTGCATGGGTACGAGTTTGTTTTCATCATTCAACTTGATCAGGGTTGAGAAATCAAACGCGGTCTAGTACAAGTATACGTGTGAGTCGATCGAATATCTTGGGGGTGATTTCCCCATTTTATCCCAATCTCAATCCAGGTTTGTTTGGTTCTGCGCGTCAGATAAGATGGGACTGGTGAGCGTGGATTCAACGATGCGAGTTACGTATGTATGTCATGCATGCATGCTTGCTCTTGTTATACTGCTAGCTCACCATGGATGTGTGGTGCATGTGAACTCGGGTAAGGTGCGATGCAGTCTGATTCATGTACCGAGCATTTCGGGCTGTAAGATTTGCTTTTGACACTGCTTTGGATAGGAATTGCATCCATCATCACCGGTTGACCGTAGATCGCTATGTGCTTCTGCAATTTTGATAAGATAGATCGTCATCCTTTTTATCCAAATTTCAATAAATGAATATGGAAAGAGGTCCTCTTTACAAGATCTACTCCATATTCACGGATTCTTTCCCTAGAGGGTCAATCAGTAGATCTGCAGTATGGACAATAACCCCAGAATAGCTATCATCGGTGCAGGGTACGTACAGTAGTCCCATCCTCTGAAGTTTCGGCGAACGAGTTGACTGATAGCAATCACAAAAATGCAGTTCCGGTGGAATATTTGTAGCACTCTCTTTACAACAGGGAGGTATGAATGATTTCGTCGTAAGTTCATGAGGGTTAGCAGCCTTGGTATTGGTGTCTGACTGAGTTGGGATAAAGATATTCGAGCGAGAACCAGGTGTAGGAGGTGAGTCAATTCAATAATTGATCACCAAGCCTTTTTATAATTAGTCACTGAGAAGATCATTCCTACTACAGGGGTATGGTATCAAAATCGATATCCGTAAGTTAGAAGTATCTATTCTCGTCCACCTGTGAATGTTTGTAGGAGCTAATACTACCAATTCAGAGGCTGTCGATGCGAGTGAGTGATCTATGATTTTACCTCATCAACGAATGACGGCTACAATGTGAGATAGTATCGATGCACTTTATCACTCCCACTCTCGATTCTCTCATGATTAGGGCGAAAGTCATCCACCGAGGGAGACCATCCAGCAATGTAAGTTCAAACATGCTTTCCAATTCAACTTATCCTCCTCTCCCAATACATTGCTTCTCTCGCCCTTCTCTCACCTTCCCCTCACCTTCCCCTCACCCTTCCTTCTACACTGTGCTCTCCCTCATTCCTCTACTTGACGCCATCCTCGTCTCGCCTCTTTTCTCCATCCTCACCTCCTACATCCACCTCAAGCTGACGCCCAAAACAAAGACTGGCACTCCATTTGCGATCAACAATCACTCCTGACGTAACACCTCCCTCAGATCATCTACTTGGAACCCTTCTACATCAAAGTACAACCTCGTCCTATCGAAAGGAGGCGAGCAGGTTCAGGAGAAATGTACACACTTGATCTCTGCCATAGGGGCATTCTCTACTCCTTCTAAGATCGATATACCCGGTATAGACCTATTTAACGGTAAGATCATCCAGCCCATTTACTGGCCTGAGGAATTGGGATTAGACGAATTGGAGGGGAAGAAAGTTGTTGTTATCGGGAATGGATGTACTGGGTAAGCCTCTTGTCAATGTTTGTTTGTTTACAGCTGTATTCTGCATGAGCTGAGTAGGATGAGGATGGGAAAATAGGACCCAATTGATTACTGCTTTGTCCAAAAGACCTTCTATCCAAATAGTGGCTGTATCAAGAAGTGTAAGATGGTTAGTACCAAGGTAAGTCTTATCAACACCGGCAACCGTACGTCACGCTCTAATATGTCGTTTTAGTTCGTGAAATTCTGACCGTTGAATACCAATAGTCCAGCAAAAGAAGGTCCACATACGACCCAATGGACTACAACTCAAAGATTTCTCTATTCTGTACCGCCTTTCCGATGCTTAGCGAGACTCGGGGTCTATCTATTTATGGAGATGTACTGGATCCTGTTCACGAAAGAGGATAAAAGATTGCCTATAGCCAGGAAGATTCAGAAGGTGACTCTCAAGCTGTATTTCAGTTTTGGTTTATGACGGTTATTGATTCAATGGATGTGATGATGTGATATAGAAGTTCGCTACGTTCATGTATGATTCCGCTCCTGAGGGACTAAAGGATAAGATCGTACCTGATTTCCGTAAGTCCCCTTCTTCCGTTGAGGTGGGACAAAAGCTGAAGTTAGATGTAGCTCTTGGAAGTAACAGGATCACCTTTGATGGGTATGTCGTACCTTCGTCGCTCGATATTGAAGTGAAAGCATGATACTTGCTGAAATGGGTATCGCAATCAAAGGTTATCTGAATGCTCTCAAGCAACCTAACGTCACACCCATTTGTGGTATTCTACAACGTATCGAATCTGAAGGTATCGTGTTGGGTAATGGTAAGTATATATATTGTATATCACGTTGGAAGGACCGCACATTGACTGGCCAACGTTTCAGGCAAGAGGTATGGTGCCGACTATATAGTTTTGGCTACAGGTTATAACACCGTGAGTGGCCATCTCGTCAAGGATATTCAACGAATAATCGAGCTGATTACCATTGCTTAGGCTGCGAGTCTCAACATCCAAGGAAGAGAAGAATATAACATGACAGGCAAAAGAGATAATCTGGAGTACTATCATGGTGTACGTCTACGCGACCTTTCTTTCTGGTCAAATAATCGAATTGCTGAGCTGATGTTTGCGATGATGCAGATGGCTATACCTGGTTTTCCAAATTTCTTCAGTTTACAAGGTAACAATAGTACAGCAGGGCATTGTAAGTCACTTAAATCTATATGAAGGGTGTGCTAACTTTTTCATTTTCGGTCTTTTCAGTTAGTTCATTATTCCAACTTGAAGTCCAAGCTGAATATATAGCTTCATTGTTATCTAAATCATCGAAATTGGGCAACGTAGTGATTGAGGTGAAAGAAGATTCTACTAAGCGATATAATGAGTGAGTTAATGCTAATCCCGTGCTCACCTGATGACCCCAAAGACGATATCTGAAGTTGACATTATCCGTTTCTGATTGATAGGTGGATTGACAGTAGAATTGATGATACTGTATGGGCAGATAAACAAAGTTGGTATCATGCTAATGGAGGTCAAGGTAGAGTGTTTGTGAGTGTCCTTCTCATGACTATGTAACCCGCAAGCTAATCTCAAATGGTCAGACCCACTGGCCAGGTCCTGCTACATTGTATTGGTGGATCAACAGGAAGATCAATTGGGATGATTGGGTGATCACCAATTGATTGTAAAAGACTGAAATGCATCAATGGGTTATTCATCTATCCTTCTATGCACATACTATGATCTATTGCAATTCCATTCAGAGCTCTATGACCCCTCGTCAAATGCTTATTATCTCATGGTACAGAAGTGTGCACTTCGGGTGGAGCATTTCGCTTAGGTTTCTCTTTTTTGCCTTCTTCACCTTGAACTTCATCTGCACCATGATGATGCGCTGCTTTCTTGACGTGATCGCGCTTGACCAACATACGAGTCCATGCTCTGTCGATTTCAAGTGGAACAAATCAGCTTCACCATCTTGTCGCACGAAGAAATCCACTCACCTCTCATATTGTACAGCTGGACTGACCGCCGCACCCAATTCCAAAGCAGCTTTCAACGGGAAATCAATATCCCTCAATACTTCTCTAGCTAAGAATACCACATCCGCTTTTCCTTCTTCTATGATATCGTTGGCTTGTGCAGGTTCAGTGATGATACCAACAGCGCCAACGAGGATGTTAGATACGTTTTGCTTGATATGTTCGGCGAAAGGCAATTCTACATAAGTGAGTTAGTTAAAGTAAAAGATGAATAAATTGGACGGTCTATTGTGCGATATGATGACTTACGATAAGAGGGTCCAACTTTGACTCTTCCTTTCAAATCATTGCCACCTGAAGAAACGTCGATCAGGTCCACTCCTAGATCAGCGAGTTTCTGAGTCAAGTAGGTCGTTTGATCAATTCCCCTATATGTACACCATGATCATCCTAAGTACAACTTGACATAAAACGACGAGACCAAACTCACCACCAAGCCCAATCACCATTTTTACCCTTCTCAGCTCCTAATTCTTCATCTAACCAATCGGTAGCTGATACTCTGTAAAAGAGGGGTTTTTCCCATTTCTCCCTCAAGAGCTGAGCGAGCTCAAGAGGTAATCTAATTCTATTGTCTAGCGAGCCACCATAGGAGTCGGTACGTTTGTTGGAAATAGGATCGACAAACTCGTGTAATAGGTATCCTACAATCATAAAAACAGAATTACATCAACATGAGTTCACGCAAGTCTTAAAGCACTTATATACTTACCATGAGCACCGTGTATCTCAATGAAATCGAATCCGATCTTCTTACATCTCTCTGTAGCGTCCGCATAGGCTTTCTTGAGGTTGTTGATGTAATCTGTGGTGATCTCGACCGGTTTGGCGTATTTGCCTGGGTTGAAGGAAATTGCGGAAGGAGCCTGGACTGAACGTACGATTCCACACCATTCAGTCAACGATGATCATCCACAAATGGAAATCACAAGTTGTGATTGACTCACCATTGTTTGGCCAACCTCCATTTTCTTCACCGACTACATCCCCACCGTCGTATCCCTCATCTTCAATAGCCTGTCTCAAAGTCCACGGAGCGGGGTTGGAAGCTTTTCGACCTGCATGGGCAAGTTGAATACCGATAATACCCCTCAGACCGTGAACGTAGTCTACGACTCGTTTGAGAGGTCCAATCTGAGAATCATCCCATATTCCCTGTACCATCATGCGATATGTCAGCTTCATTCCCTACATGGGTGATGTGGGAAGGTACTTACCATATCTTCAGGTGTAATCCTGCCCTCGGGTACAACAGCAGTAGCCTCAACCATTATACTTCCCCATCCTCTCATGGCCATCGAACCTAGATGGACGAAATGATGATCCGTAGCTTTTCCCTCGTCGGATGAATCTGCACGAATCGGATCAATCAGTATGTATCTACTTTACATAGTCAAGGCAGAACATGATGACTCACATTGACACATCGGGGCTACCCATGCTCTATTAGGAAACTCGACACCTCTGATAGTGAGAGGTTCGAACAACTTGGGGGGATTCTGGTTCTGCTTGTATACACTGGGATCGAGTAGTGATCCGACAGGTTGTAACTGATCTGGCAGATAGGTGGGATAGCCATCCACTTTCTTGGGTGGGTATGGGAAGATGGGTTGAGAAGATTTGGTCATTTCGGCTTCGGGTTTGACTTTACTGCAGCTTTTGATTCTGTGCTTTAAAAGAGAAGAGGATAAAAGGGATGAACACCTGGGACAGCACGAGGTTTGTATATAGTTTCGTACTGATTGACTTTTTCTTTTGCTTAATAATCTCGTCACCATCCAACATTTGTCAATGACACCCCATCTCACCCTCCCTCCACTTGTCCGTCCATTTATCAGTTCAACAGGTAAATACTACATTTCGTCATTCACCGTGATTTGCGGAGGTGCCCGAGTATCCCGGATATCACCGTGGGAAGGTTGACCGTGTTTTCACTGACTGGAGAGTAATGTTCTCAAACCTTGAGATGGGCGTTGTTGACATCGATTATCATTACGATATCTTGCATCTCATCTCGATATTTTGATGTTTTCACTCCACTCCACGACGACATGTGAAATGTCACAACGTGATCAAAATGGTACAACACCACCACCTCCATCGACCTCATCCACTTTCCCACTATCCTCTCCCTCATTCTGGACAGAAGCAGCCGCAGTCGTGTTGCCCTCCCCTCCTCCGCTTAAGAGAGTCCGAGAGGATCTCAGCTCACCTCAATCGGACTATACAGTATTCCCAGAGATAGACCAAGAGCCACGACCAGAAGTCAAGAGAGGTCGATATGATTCACCATCCACTTCAACCACTTTATCGTATCTACCCAAACGGAGTGATTTCTTGGATTTGGATTTAGACGATCCTCATTCGTACCTTGCCAATCCCGAATATGCTCCTAACAAATTCGGTGATATAGGAGATTATATGAGAAAGAAGGAGATCAAAGTCCAAACTCAGAATCGTGATATAGCTCTTGCATCAGCCATCGAAGGTCTTCCTCAGATCTTCTCAGGTCTATCATTCTATATCAATGGAAATACCACTCCGCCGATGGAAGAATTGCGCAAAATGATCTTACAACGTGGTGGAGAGGTCAGACCAGTTTTGAGAAATAAGGGGATGGTCAAGTTTATCATTGCGCCGATGTTGACTCAAAGCAAATTCAAGCAGTTCCAGAATTACAAGGTAGTAAGGGAAGGATGGATAACGGAGAGTTGCAAAATGGGTAAATTGCTGGATTGGAGGAATTGGAAATTACAGATTATGGGTGGGTGGGAACAGACTAGTAGGAAAGGCTTTGAAGGGTTCTTGAAGAGTCAACAAACACCTACGCAGCTGGCGAATCAGGAAGAGGACGAGGAGGAAATAGAGGAATGGAAATTGGATGGATCGAAAGGTATCATACCTAAAGCAGCATCGTCGAAAGCGTCCGAAGCGAATTCCAAGCTTGAGCAGATTCCAAAGGAAGAAGAACTGAAAGTCAAAGTACCTAGTCCGATCAGATTGCCAATATCGACCCAATCTCTTCTCGCTTCTCATCCCTATCGGACATCTGCCATACCCATCAGCCCTCAAAAAGCTCCTCGTGGTACCGCCTCTCCGGTGAAACAAGGATCACCTTCTCCCGCTCCTCTACCACCGAAAATCCAGAAACCAGAGGGGACTTGGGAATACTACTACTCGAAAGAATCGAACGAGCATGCCGCTCAAGCTTTGAAGAACGATCAATGGCGTATAAAGAATACGGCTGAAAGGGGCAATGAAGGTGGTTTTATCGATGGATACTATCAGAACTCTAGGTGAGCTTTTCGTTTTTATTCCCGAGATCCACTCATCCTAGTGAACAAGCTGATTTAGTGTATTTAGGTTACATCATCTGGCAACATGGAAATCCGAATTGAAAGTCCTGGTAGCAGATGCTCAAAAACGTTCAGAGGAATTATCATTATCTGCTCCTTCATCGAATACGATATCTCCTTTCTCCTTGGCGAATTCAGCATTACCATCTACCAGGAATATAGATCCAGCTGGGAGTGGGGCAAGAGTGATTTTCCATGTTGATTTTGATTGTTTTTTCGTTTCTTGTGGATTAGCAACTCGACCTCACCTGAAAGGTAAACCCACAGTTGTGTGTCATTCTCAAGCGGGAAAGAACGTAGTTAGTACTTCAGAAATTGCTAGCTGTTCCTATGAAGCTAGAGCCAAGGGTATCAAGAACGGTATGAGCCTGGGTAGAGCTAGGACATTGGTTGGGGAAGAATTGCAGACTATACCGTAAGTCCATTAGCTCTATTGGCATTGACTATCATCTGGTCAGATCATGACAGTTGACACTTGAATGGTATCAGGTACGAATTTGATACGTACAAGAAATACTCCTTGGCATTTTACACGGTATTGATGGGTTATGCGGACGAACTTCAAGCTGTGTCGGTGGACGAGGCGTTGATCGATGTGACTAGTGCTGTGAACGCTAGGGCTATGGCTCCTGAAGAGGCATTGGCCACTAATCAAGTGGAATCCTTCAATGGAAATACAACCAATACAAGCAAAGCTCGAGATCCGGCATTAGAAGTTGCTGAGAAGATTAGAGATGAGGTACGGAAACTTACCGACGGGTGTGAAGGTGAGCTTGAAATTCTATTACCTTAATGAGCACGACGGTGAGCTCACGGCAAAATTCTGACAAACAGTGTCAATCGGTATATCGCACAATATCCTCCTCGCCAAATTAGCCACCCGATCTGCAAAACCAGCAGGCGTAGCACACCTCTTACATCCGGACATACCGAAATTCCTCGCACCTCTGGATGTCGAAGATTTCCCTTCTATTGGACATTCGATCAAATCCAAAATCGAGGAGAAATTTGGCACCACCAATGTGGAGGGATTATTGGGTGTGAATAAACTGTCGTTTCAGCGTGTGCTCGGACCAAAGACTGGTGAGATGGTGTACGGATATCTGAGAGGTATAGATGAGAGAAAATTAGAACCTGATAGAATCAGGAAGAGCATTAGTGCTGAGATGAATGTGAGTGACACTGATCGCATTCGTGGCTTCCCTTCTTTCTTACTTCTACACCTATTAGTGACTAGATACTGAACCTGTTCTGCCTTTAGTACGGAATACGATTCCAAAATCATGATCAAGCTGAAATCTGCATCAACGATCTAGCTTTGGAAGTTGCAAAAAGAATGAAAAACGTCGGTGTGAAGGGGAAACAAATCACTCTGAAATTGCTGAAGAGACATCCTGATGCCCCGATAGAACCGCCTAAAGTGAGTATTCTTCCTTCATATCCTGATCTTTCGACTCTTTCGCGATGTGACTGGTGACGGCCAACGGTACTGATGTTTCGAAACTTGCAGTTCCTCGGACACGGGTGGTGCGAGACCTTCAATCGATCTTCTTCGATATCAGGACTCCGAAATAATCCCACCGATGACCCCGAGGTGCTTGCAAGAGAAAGTGTCAAATTGCTCAAAGCACTCAATCTCGATCCAGTGGAATTGAGAGGTGTGGGTATACAGGTTACCAAGCTTGATACGGAGGATAAAGACAAGGCCAAAGAAAGAGAGGTCGGTCAAGGGGTTTTGAGATTCCAGCCGAAACGACTTCAGAACGCCATTCAAGCGCAAGAGAGCATTCCCCCATCTGTCGAAAAAAATGAACCGCTTGAACCCGATATTCCGGATTCAGTACAGGCAAATGAACAGCAGTCGCATTCCCTATCTCCAAGCCGCTCACCTGAAGTCGAGGGACCTATCGATAAATCACCTACGTCTCAGCCAGAAGCCGGTCCTTCGCGTCTGCCCGCTACCGAAGAAGATGAAGGCATCGATCCTTCTTTTCTTGCCGCTCTACCTCCATCACTCCAGGAAGAAGTCCAACGCGATTACGCCTGCGCAAAGGCTCAAAATCGATCATCTCGCGCAGACTCTGAGAGGCCAACTTCCAGTGTACATGTCGAAGAAACCGCTACTCGAGCCTCCACAGTTTCACCTGTCAAGAAACAACATGCTGCAGCTCACATCACTCGGCAGCTACGACCAAAGTTGAAAACTCAACTGAAGGCTAATCAATTAGCCAACAGACCGTTGTTTAGCGCGTGGAATAAAGCTCAGGCGAAAGATGATGGTTATGTGTATGAGCAGGAAATCGTAGATTTGACTTCATCGGATCCGCTACCCGTTGAAGTCCAGGATGAGGAGATCGGAGGGTATAAGTTGAGTGAATTGTTGGAATTGGGTATAGATAAAGAAGTGTTCGAAGCTTTACCTGATGATATGAGGAAAGAAGTGATTGATGAAGAAAGACGTAAAGCCGGTAGAAGGAAGATTCTAACTAGACCGGGAAACGGTAGATTAACTTCCAACTCAATGTCTGTCTCACCTTCCAAAGCTGCCGCCGCAGGTAGCAGAAGTAGAGGTCCATCTGTACCTTCCAATGGGAAGAAAGTAACAGATACATTAGCGATTACCATATCCAAGCCTCTTAAACCTGCTTTATTCAAATCTACCGAGATTGAAGATATACTGGGTGTGATTGAGAAATGGATCGAATCGCGGAATGGGTCCAGTCCTGCTCAGCGGGATATAGATAAAGTTAAAAATTGGTTGATCAAGACTATGAGTACGTCAGGGGTGATAGGAGGGGTTGAAAGGTGTATAGAAGTTGTAAGGTATATGAGGATGATATTGAGGGAGAAATACCCTCTACAGGAGGATATGGTCTTCAAGAATCAGGATACACGCACGGAAGAGGAGGGAGAAGGGGATGAAGATGAAAATCGCGTAGGGAGATCTTGGTGGGTTGTCTGGAAAGATTATCAAGACGCGGTTCAGGAGAGGGCGAAGAAGTCGTTCGGGGCAGAGTTGAAGATATAAAACGTCTATCTTCTGGACAGTCTTGTACTCGTATATACTCTTGTGATGCGGTTCTGTATTTCGGTGTCATCGGATCATTAGATATTGTTGTTGTACTGCATATGCATACAATCTCGTTTAAGATCATCTTTGTTTTCTGTTCTCGCTTTGATGACAGGTCAAGACAATGGTTACTTTCCGTCGGAACCTGTTCTTCGAGGAACGATGACGCTGCACCACCCGCAAGCAACAACAACGATGATGTGATGGTCTTGAGACTGTTTCTCTTTGATTTCGCTGACTTGACTGATATACTATATCCAGAGACTAACACCAAGCAATAGCCACATCTCGTACGACAATGTCTTCTTCATCAAGCAAATGGGTTCCCTTGGAAGCATCTCCAGATGTGAGTCCTGTTCTTGATAATTCTGTGATCCCCCTTTTCACTTGCTCGTGCGCTTTGCGCATGATCAGCTTCTTGTGAGCGACCAGCTACGGTCCGTCAGAATGTCACTGCAGAGTTATTCCATGAAAACTTGTGCTAATTTTCCCATTGCCTTAGGTATTCAACGCCTGGTCAGACCCTCTAGGACTCCCATCCTCTTTGACATTCCAAGATCTCTTTTCCCTCGATTCTGAATTCCTCCAGTTCATACCTCACCCCCATCGAGCGGTTTTACTTTTATTCCCATCAAGGGGGAGACTGCACGATGAGCGAGAGAGAGAAGAGAAGGATAGTGAAGGTATATGGAATGGTGGAATGGAGGGTGTATGGTGGATCAAACAAACTGTAAGTGTCACCCCTTCGAGCTCTATGCCATCTACAGTCAGTAGCGAAAGGGAAGAAAGCTTCGTAGGACTCTATCCGCTTCATGATTCACATGAACAAGATAATGAAAAGTGGCTAATTGTGTGTCATGTATTTCTGGACAGATCCCAAACGCCTGTGGTTCAATAGGTCTTCTTCACGCTTTACTCAACTTGCCGGAGAAGGGACCAGACGCTTTGAATCCAGATAGTCAATTGATGAAATTCAAATCTGCTTCTTTACCTTTATCGGGTAAGTTCACCTCTCTTTCTTCACCATAACCCGTCACTCAGTGTTGTACTTCGACTAAGCTCATGCCATGTGTGCAGCTTTGGATCGAGCGAAGTTGCTCGATGAATCAGATTTCTTCACCCAGGCTCATACCTCTGCTTCTCAATCTGGACAATCGTCTATTCCTGATGATCTTGATGTCGATACGCATTTCATCACTTTTATAGAAGCTGTCAATGAGAAGGGGTAAGTATGTTCTCCTACAATTCCACCCACATACGCCTAAAGCACTGTGAGGAACGGTCAGCTGACTATGTCATGCAGCGAAAAGAGGATTGTGGAACTTGATGGAGGTAGGAATGGGCCATTCGATAGAGGACATAGTGAAAACTTTCTAGAGGTGAGTTCATATCTCACAGATATATATTCTAGATCTGTGACATATGGGGTGGAACTGAGAGACTTGGATATAGGACGTCGCCAAAGTAGTTCAAGAAAAATATTTCGATAGAGCAGAAGGTGATACGAGTTTCAATATGATTGTACTTGCTGGTCAGCCAGAGGACTAGGGATCGTTGTTGTAGATACTTTCGAGGTAGATATAATGAGTCTGACCATGATAAGAAGGATATCGAATTCATGAGTGAGGCAAAGAACTATGAATGGTAGTGGAATCGTGTAGCCATCGACGATGGGGAAATACGACATACGAGTGTACTGTACTGTACGTGATATACTGATATGCATCATGTCAAGTCTACAATCATGATACTAGACATTCCCTTCACTAAGCAGAAGAATACAACACTGCATGTAACACATCTATACATAACAGCCCGAAGAGCCGGTCCACTTTCTAAAATCGTATCGGTCGACTACATATCTCGAAGGAACAACATCCAGCTGTATAAACATGAATCTCATCAGCACAAATTTCGTTCCATGCAGATGACGAGGATACATACTCTGTATCCCACCAATTCTGTTCGGCATTCGGCAAGAGAGTCAGCATATTGGTTTGATCTCCTGTCATCAGATTTGAGCCAGCTTGAACGTCGACTTGTGGTTGTCGAGTATCCAAGTATGAGTTGATATTTGTACTGTTTATGGCATCCGTGTTCGTGTTCGTATCCATATTCGTTTGCAGTAATTTCATCTCGGCAGCTTTTGATTGCACGTTAATGGATTGAAGGAGATCTTCTATATTTTGCAAATTTTCAGGTGGATTATCAATTACCTATAACATGTGATATAGTATCCATCAGTGTCCGCATTTATACATGATCTGAACATGATCTGGAGAAGAGATGAATTGATAAGTCACTTTGATCATTTCATCCGCTATACAAACTCCCTTAGCAGCTATACGCGTATGAAGTTGGAAACCAGAATTGAAAGACCTCATGAACGCTTCTGAAGATTCCATTAATTCGATCCTCATTTGAGCCGAAGATGAACGGTCATGTAGTGCGTTGAGCAGGAGGATAGGTAATGCCGTAATGTGATGTTGAAACATGAAGACAGCACTTTTCACAATGGCTATATACACATAATCCACACGTTACGTCAGTATATCTTTAAGTCGCCAGGACCAAAGAATGATGTGACTCACAGCGGTCTGAACTATCGTTTAGTAATCTCCTATGAGTCTTGGCAATTTGTCGCGCTCCATTCACCACTGTAATTCTGGAATAATCGAATTGGGTATCTCGATATCCACGGAGAAAGAACGGTCGATGCAATCGCAAGAAACGTTGCTGGTAGGAACTGATAATAGCAGATACGGCGCACATCAGTGTACTGTACTCAATAATGAATGAAGGTATTCTTATGGAGACTCACCTATATGTAAGATCGAACGCATCCGATTCATGTTGATTCAATTCACCGTCCGCTTTCAAAGCCAAGAAATCGGTAAATGCATCTCGGAGCACTTGGTTCCTTTCCATCACTGCTGAGTAAGGTATTCCATCAAGGTTTTCCAAGAGGACTACGATCTTACGCCATTCTTGGGAAATGAGATTTTGATGTAATGTCCATACGAACGGGGTTCTATCGATTTCATGGAATAGGTCAATAGCGGTGTCAGATCACAAGCATACTTTGAGACCATTTCATTGTACCGTACTTACTTTTCAGAACGTGGGCAAGGTTGACCTTCTGAGAGAATTGCCTGATCGGTGTAATTAGAAGGTGAGGGGGTCAAGATTGATGAGAAATTGTCTTATTTACCCAAAAAACAACAGTTCGATGTCTTATATACCCAATTTTCTAAAATCAAGTCTGATATACCCAGTTTTCAAAAAACAGGTCTGATTTACCCAAAAATGTGGTTTTTCCTGAACCCCGCTTGGGGTCGAACCCAGGGATGCAAAGGATAAATCTCAATTGTATCAAACTAAGCTACTGATACCCTTAATTTTGGTACCTTTTTTTTAAATTATATCGACAACAATAGAAAGGTAGCGGTGATCGCCGGCCACATGACATAACACCGAAACACCGAGTCGCGTCATCCCCAAAACATCTACTAAACACGTCTCATCTTCTCATCACTTCTCTACTTTACTTATCACTTCTCATCCATAATAACATCTAAAACAAAGCATCCACCCTCACCATGTTGATATTCGTGCTCTCCTTGTCATTCTGAACATTTTGGTACCCTCTACGACCCGCTACAATCAATTTTACTCGAGAAACGACACATCCCCTTCTTCCTTTCTTTCTTCCCGTCTCCTCCTGCACCGCAATCTCCCATCAAACGGTCGCATCCACCTCAATCCTCAAGGTATGGTGTGGTAACCTGGACCATTCGATAGCTACAAACCATACCTACAAGTGAGTACTCATTTTGTTGCATATGCATCAGTATTGAGCAAGATACTGACCTTGGGAGAAATCCAATTAGTTGCCACTCAACCAGGTCAACCATTTATCCGACCCATCCACTCCAAATCTTCTCGGATCATCACAAAACCACCACCATTCGATAGAGCTCGTCCAGGAGCATCTGTGAGTATCCATTTCATGTCTTTGGCTGCTCTCCTTGTTAAGATATGGTCGCTGACAATACCCCCTCTTTGACAGAGCTGACGTTATCTCACCGGATTGGTTCTCGAAGGTAGTCTCAGATGGCCAACCGCGCCAGCTACCTTAGATAACTAATGTGAGTAGTACTCTATCTCTGCATGCTATGGATGCTGATTGTCATCCCCATAGCCCACGGGATCATTGTCCAGCCCAAAAGCGTCGATCAGTCACTATGACACGTCGAACCCAACGATCCAATCAATCCCAACAACTTGGTTCTTTCCCTATTATTGTTGCTACTACTCAAGCACTCCAATTGGATCCTCTGTCATCGTCACCACCACCTGAACGGTTCGTCTCTGTCCTCCAATTCAGACCAGAGATTGATCCTGCTTCAATCACTATGACTACCACAACCACCACCACCACCACAACAACAACAACCACAACCTCCTCCTCCTCCTCCTCCCCCCCACCTTCAATTACCAGGAAGAGGCAACGATCTTCCCTAGCCAACAGCGACAGCGAGGATGATACCAATCAATGCTCACGGCTTGACTCGGTCTTCTCCAACAGTCATTGGATAGAACCTCAGTCTGATCCTGATAATATCGACAGCGACAACAACAACAACCACTATGACGACAGTGATGAAGATGAACCTCTTATCAAAGTCACTCAACAAGAGATCACCGAGCTCGATGAGCTGATCCAATCAGCTCAGTACCCCAACGCTACCCTACCAAGCGAAGTGTTCTCATCTCTACCTACCAACATACAGCTAGGTACCGTCTTCGAAACCTTGGACGATGCCTTCATTGCTCTGACCTTGGTCGCTTTCAAGAGACATGCCTCTCCCCCAAAGCCCTTTCGAGCAGATACAAATCGTCGATACTTCTGCTGCTCGTCCATACCAACTGGTCAATGTCGCTTTGAATGTCGAGTCATCAAGTCAGCCAAGAACGCCAATCAGTACACGGTCATTCGGTACCAGCCCAAGCACACCTGCTTTTGGAATAAGGATGCTATGAGGACAGCCTTTAGAAGTAAGCTTTTCGTTGAGTACATGGTAAGTTTACCTTTAAATTAACCTGATAACCATGCTGACATGTGTTGCAGGTTGCTCATGCCACCAAAGTTGACAAGACCACCTCTGCCAAGACCATACGAGATACTATTCGAGTCAATAAACACACAACCATCCCTCTACGGTCTATCCATCGAGCACGTCAGCGTTTATTGGTCGACGATGGTCTAGCACACCATGCAGCCTTCAAACAACTACCAGCATACATCAATAGGGTGCAACTGAATGATCCTGAAGCTACGATTGGGTACAGTAACCGACTAAACTGTACCTTCATCGCCCCATCATCAATGAGACATGCTTTTAAACATCTACGACCATACATGGCTGTGGATGGAGCTCATTCCCAAGCAACACACTCATACACCCTCCTGGTATGTTCGACCTACGACGCTGCCAATCATCTGCTTGTCTTGGCTTGGGGACATGTGCTAGTCGAAAGTACAGATACCTGGTCATGGTTCTTCGACAAGCTAAAGGAAGCCTTCCCAACCATCAATAGGGAAGGGATGGTCATGGTATCTGACCGTCAGAAGGTTAGTCTCTGTCTGTCTGTCTGTCTGTGTGGGGTTTGAGCTGACATCATCAACATTGACAGGGACTCATTGCCGCTGCTGCTTCAAAGCTACCCTTGGTGACTCATGGTTTCTGTGCAAGACACATTAAGAACAACCTATCCAAGCATGGTCTACCAGAGAAGGATTGGCCCTTATTTGATCGCTTTATCCATGCTAAAACAGAGACAGCATACCAACAACGGCTTCAAGAACTATACCAAACCCACCCAACGGCTGCTCAATATATCAAACACCGTCTGGATCCTGCTCATTACTCTGATTATGCGTTCCCTCACGCTCGATATGGTCTAACGACCTCCAACGCTGCCGAGCAGGTCAACGCTTGGATCCTCACCCAACGATCAAGCAACATCGTCACCCTTTACGATCATATATGGTGTCTCATGTCTGATCACTTCATCACGCGATCAGAGGACGCTCATCAACGGAAGGAACACTTCATCGCCATTGCCACTGAGAAACTAGAATCAGCCATGTTTGACCGCAATGGCTACGACGTACGATCTACCAGGGGTCGACACAACAACCAGATCATCATTGGAAGGGTACAACCCACTAGCGGCTCGGTGGATGACTGTCAGAGGATGGTGAGGATCAATATACAAGAGAAGAGCATGCTGTGTGATTGTGGTGATACCAAGCAATGGAACTTGCCTTGTCGGCATGTCCTGGCGGTGCTACAGAAGGAAAGGATCGATAGCATGTTGTGAGTGAGTCTGTCTGTCTGTCTGTTTGTCTGGCTGGCTGTCTGGCTGTCTGGCTGATGCATCGCTGTCTCTGCTAGCTTGGTACCTGATTTCTACACCACATCAACATGGCGACAATGCTACTCCATGCCGTTTCCTCTGTTTACTACCAACAACCTTGAAGAACTATCAGTTGTACCACCCTTGTCAAGAAGGGAGAGGAGACAGAAGAAGAAGAGAGGTATGAGAGGGATAAAACCGACCACGGCTTCACAGCTTCGAGGAACCTTTGGTACCAACGATGATTTACATATGGCGGATGGTTCTCAAGTACCCAATTCTCAAGTACCAAGCTTGAAAGGTCGGTATATCTGTGGTCGCTGTCATAGTCAGTGTGGTGGGAATATTAGGTCATGCAGGGGAAAGGTACAGTCTCAACGGTCAACAACCTTGGTCGCAGACGCTTGGGATACTATGGCATCTATCCTGGTTGGATCTATAACTGCGATCGATCGTTAGATGCTACCGCAAATCCCATCCCAATATCCCCTTATCATTCAAACGATCGTCATGCAATCACTTAACATCCTACGCCAACTCCGGCTTTCATCGTACTCGAACAACACGGCCGGGATGCGACATCACATCCTCTCATCCCATCTGCACTTATCCTAATGGTCTGATAGCATCCGTTCTCAAGTATGCTATCAGACCAAACGGATGCTATCAGACCATTAGGATATATGATACCTGCCAAACCTGATCGTATGAAGAGAGGTCTATATCCCCCTGAAGGCTGAAGATCATTTGAAGGGAGAGAAGAGGCTTCAAGATGAGGTAGAATGGACGATATTTGAAGGAGGTAGATAAAGGGGCGTTAGAGATGAAGATGGGAAATATAGACCGGTCCATTTCAGATGATCATGCATGGATAATAATGATAATAATGGACATAACAAGGTTCAATCAGGTACTAAATCTCGGGATATATCTCAGGATAAGATTGAAAACTGGGTATATTAGACCTGTTTTTTGAAAACTGGGTATATCAGACTTGATTTTAGAAAATTGGGTATATAAGACATCGAACTGTTGTTTTTTGGGTAAATAAGACATTTTCTCCAAGATTGATTCTACAATCAACAAATGTCAGAAAGTTGATTGACTATCCATTGTACTGTGCGGTATAGTATGTGGGGCACATTTCACTTACCATCAGGAAAGGCATAAGGTAACAACTTCCTCGATACGTCGGTCGAGTTGATAATAGAGTACGTATCGAACAGTAACAAGTCGTGGAAGACTCGTCGAATCATTTGTATACTGTATGTAGGTCTGGAAGGTGGTAGAGCTGGATCTTGCAATTTGGCTATGTCCTCTATCTTTGGGTCTAGGTGTAAGTCCAACCCTTTGCAGATGCCTACGGCGATGTCGAACCATAGACAGCAGGACCAATCGGATGGTGGGCCGTATAATGGTCCGGTATGATAACATCCCTGCATACTACCGCACTGTGTGAGCTCATTCCAATCTGGACCGCTCGCACTGCTGGAAGAGATCAGCTCACTTGAGATATATCGGTACGAGCAACGTCTGCAGGATCCTCAATTGGGGTCTGAACAACCACCCTGAGCAGTTGAATGCCATTTCCAAAGCATCGTATAACCCTATGGCAAGATTTATCAGACCAGATTTGTTCAATCCCAAGTTGATCATCGCTTCGGATCGAAGAAGCTGTTCGTTCTTCGTAAGGTAATGGCACGTCACCCTATATACGATAATCAATCAGTTGAGTCCTGAACCAGACCATCCATACCTGATAGCTGAAATTTTGAAAGAGAACGCTCACCATAAAATGCAAACCAGCTGAGCTAACCAAGCGGGATCCACAGAAAAATGCAAATTGAGTGATTTGAGCGATAAAAATTGTGTCATTTCGTTTCTAAAGACACCTTCCACGATATGCAGACCTATATGCAGTATTTTCATCACCAATCAGCGTTATACAATAGGAGCAAGTACGCGTAGGGGGCACAGACCTAGAAATTGCATTTTCGAGAAATAATGATTCGTTATAAACTCCATTTGACGTTCATTCGGTAAAGTATCGAAAACCAATTGCATCTCTCTATGCCATCTGGCCGATCTCGCCTGGGTAGTAGTAGGTATGATATTCGGGAATGTATCTGATCTGACCGCTGGGTATATAGGGTTCATATCTTCTTGGAATGTCGGTGAAGGCCCATAGTTAGGTTTGCTCCCTGACGCTACCAGCACGCTGTGGGCTCTTTCCTGTGTCGCTGCTCCTCCTTCTCCCCTCATACGTCGCCTACTGGTAGTTGGTGGTGAGGTAAATGGTCTTGGAGAAGATAAGAGAGCATTTTCAATCCTTTCTAATCGATCTTGTATTGCCTTGTATTCGTGATTCGACAAATTGTGAGAGCTGGGTTCATATCCCTCTTCGTAATGGCACGAATCACTTTCACCCCTTGTCGTGCACGATGAACAAGGGTAGCATTTATCACATTTCGTCTTCCTTCGCTTGCTGGACAGTAACATAAGCACATTGTCTGCAGGACAGGATAACTTATATCTTACTCACCAGTTCAGACATGTGAGCTGGATTAAGAGTTGTCAATGAGCGTCAGCGATTTTTCCCAGCGTTTGCCCGTCCGCTACGCTCACTTTCGCCCGAGGCCTTTTGATCTTCTTCCTATCCTCTTCAACTTCTTCCTCTCTAGTACGTACGGTGATTCGATCATGCGATGGCATGTACATTTTGTCTTACGTTGAAGCTCAAAATCCGAAGTCGGTGAATTATGAGGTATACCGAATGATCATGAATTGAAGGCGAGACTTGGGCTAGTAGTGAAAGTCAAATTATTTCGGGTCCGTCGGCCTCGAGTCTATGTCTAGGTTTCTCGATGCACGTAAACAAAAAGCTGTATGTATCAGATGCAGGTGCCAAGGTGCAAGGTGATAAATGAGAACAGAACATCTATCTACCTTCAACTTCGGTCACAAATGGTGGAGGTGATGGTAACGGGCTGAAGCGAGGATTGACCCGCGGGTCAGTCCGTCTAGCCTTACCGGACCAGCGCGGTGGCATTTGCACCTCGGTATAAGTTCATAAGTTGATAGATATATAAACGAGAACATCGATGGTAAAGGATGGATACCCATGATCATCACAGACAGTTACTCATCTTACTACAGTACAAAAACGTAGGAAAACAGCAATCATACGATAGTACCCATAAAAAAGCAGCTCAACAGCAACGGAGAAAGTGGCAAACTCGAACCCGAAACCCAATCGTCGACCGACACCGCCTCCAACCCACACTGCTATCCTACATCAGCTACAGCTATGAGTCATTCACAAGCGCAGGAGAATGGTCAAGAAGCACCTTCAGACATCGAAAAAGCTCCTACCGCAAACGGACCACCGGCTGTGCCTGACGGCGGTTTGAGAGCTTGGTTATGCGTACTTGGAGCATGGTTGACCAGTGAGTCGTTTTGCTGATGCTCCTTATATACGCGCACCTCCCTCCCTCATCGCTAGAAAGTCATTTGTATTGTAGTGTTCGCAACATTTGGATACGCCAACTCGTTTGGTGTTTTCCAATCCTACTATATCATCAAATACCCTTCGGTCTCTCCATCGGACATTTCATGGGTTGGCTCAGTGCAGCTTTTCTTCCAATTTGCTTTCGGAGCAATCACAGGACCTTTATACGATAAAGGCTATTTCTACCATTTGATGTATTCCGGTTCAGTTCTATATATCATTTGGTAAGTCCCCTTTCTTCCTCATCTAGGCGACTGCAAAGTTGACCCGGTGGAAATATAGCATCTTCATGACTTCGCTGTGCAAAGAATTTTGGGAAACCTTCTTATCCCAAGGGCTCGGTTTAGGTATGGGAATAGGTATCATTCTCTTACCTTCTTTCTCGATCATGTCCCAATATTTCAACAAGAAACGAGCCTTGGCGATGGGAATAGCAGTGACGGGATCATCTGCTGGTGCGATCGTCTTGCCAATCATGTTAAATCGCCTGATAACTTCCCACGGTTTCCAACAGGCCGTTCAATACACTGGATATCTATTGATGGGTTGCTTGATCATTGCCAATCTATGTTTGAAACCTCGATTACCCCCTATATCTCATCCTACCGTCAAACCCTCACCGAAAGTGATATTCGCCGATTTGCCGTATTGTTTGATAGTGGCAGGTCTCTTCTTTGTCACATGGGGTCAATTCTTTCCGATCTATTACTTACAAGTGAGTGGTATCCTCATACCTTAGGGCTCTGTTGATGAAAAATTAATTGAAACAGGTATATGGTGAAGATCATGGATTACCCGAAAAACTCACACAATACACCCTAGCGATCCTCAACGCAGCATCGATATTCGGACGGATCATCCCGAATCATCTCGCCGATAGATTCGGCTCACTTAACATGATTACCATCTGCTCATTTCTGACTGGTGGCATGATATTCACGATATTCGGTGCAGGGTCGGTCGGTGGCTTAATCGTGGTGGCGATACTCTATGGGTTTTTCTCCGGAGCATATGTCTCATTGATGGTACCTGCCTTGCTGGCTTTCGCGAAAAGTCCAAGTGAAATTGGGATTAGAACAGGTTTGGGAATGGTGATTTTCTCCCTAACCGCATTGACGGGTACCCCGATTCATGGGGCTCTCCTCGATAAATACGGTTTCTACGCGCCTACCATCTGGGCAGGCGTAGTGTGTTTAACCGGTTCGGCCTTCGTGGGGGTTGGAACAAAGTTGCAGAGGAAAAGAAAGGGGACTTGGAAAGTGTAGTGGATGACCACTAGTCGGGCAGCTCTTTGCTTCGTTCGCAGTCACCATTTGATGTCCTGTCGGATTGCAAGTGTAGAGTAGCTAGACGTGCCTATCATCAGCTTAGTAACCCTTCAGACATATATACAATATGATGCAAAAGAACCTATACGAAGGCTCACCTGAATACCAAAAATTCACATGGCGCGACGATGTTAGCACTGTTCAGGCAGCCTGGGGAGCTTTCTCATAGCGGCTGAACGCTCGGTAGCTCATAATCGCTCCCGACGCAAAGAAATTGTAACGAAAAGGTCCGTGCGCAAGCGATTTTTTCTCTTCCTAGAGAGTATATAAAAGCATTGACAGACTCGATATTTCATCTACGGCCATAGAACCCAAAAAGCACCGCATCCCGTCCGCTCTGCGAAGTTAACTTGGGTATCGCTCGGTTAGTACCAAGGTGGGGGACCACTTGGGAATCCCGGGTGCTGTAGTTTTTGTTTTTGGCTTTCAGTTTTTCGGAACAGGTGAATGAAACTATCGATATCTTTCGATAAAATGGTCGAAAATCGCTTTTTTGATGGAGGTGATCTGCGTTGCCAAGCTGATTGATGGATTGATGGCGCTAGGGTGTTTATTGTGTGTTAAAAGGAGGTGTGTGCGTTTGATGGTAACTGATGGAGCTAGTGATGGATTTGATCGGTGTGCTCCGAACGGATGGATGATGCAATGACCGACAGACGCGTTGACCTCGTCCAATTCGCACGCTCGGACTCACATCTCACATCCATCTGATTCATCTGTTTCATCTAGACATCCAACGCGTCTCCCCCATCCACTCTCAGAGAGGTCACTCCAACATGGCATCTCTCTTCGCCCTACTCGCTGTCCTAGGCTCAGCCTCGGCCAGCGTCGTCCCCTCTTCTTCCAACCCCAATACCCTTCTTATATCTTCAACAGCTCCCTCAGCACAACTCGCACAATGCCTCAAGTCCTCATACTACGGAACATACGGCGGTCAAGCATCAGCTCAAGAGCACATCTACCTGCCATCTGAAGAATGCTTGCTTGGTGAATCAGCTTTAGATGGGCTCAGTGCAGGCTCTCTGATCCCATTGAATTTCGATACATCAGATGAAGCGGGTAGGATCGTGTGGGTCGGACAAGCTGGTGTAGATCCTGAATCACTTCCCAGTGACTCCTCAGGGGATGTATGGAGCATTATATCCAGCACATCAAGAGAATTCGCTCTTCTCTCTTCGCCTGATTCATATCAACAAGTCCTATCGTCCAAGACATCCAAAGTCAGCTCGGAACCAATCAGGCTCTTACATCAGACACCGACATCGCTGCTCCTCCACGTGCCTCGTTCATACCTATCAATGATCGACACCTTCCTTCCCTCTCATCTTGTGCCCGTCGCGCTACCCTCTCAACCTTTACCAGCTCTTGCAAACGGCTGGGAACCGGTTCCTTCCCAATTCGCGAGACACTTGGCGAACGTAACGAAACATCTCAGGTTCTCTCCTGAGATCGATAAGATCGTCTCAGAAGGTATCGAGCTCAACCAAATTAGAAGAGATGTCAGATGGCTTACTGGAGAAGCTCCGAGTGGGATTGTTTCTAGGCATAGTTTCACTCCTGGAGCAATCAAGGCTGCTCATTGGATAAAAGACAAAGTAGAAGCTACGGGAGCCAATTGTACCCTGCACACGTTCATCGAGGGATTCTCACCAAATGTCATCTGTCATTATCCCTCATCCCTCAATTCGACCGAACATGTCATACTTTCCGCGCATTACGATTCGAGAGGATCGTTCGGATCGACTCGTGCTCCAGGAGGTGATGATGATGGATCTGGAACGGGCCATCTGCTTGGTGTGGCCCACGCTATAGGTGCACAAGGTGTCAAGTTCAAGAAACAGGTCGTACTAGCTTTCTTTGCAGGTGAAGAGCAAGGTTTATTGGGTAGTCATGCTTATGCTGGTGAGTTCTCACACCTCATTTTCGACAACAGTCGACTCGACTATATTGTAATTGCGATTGATGTATGGCTGATATCGGTCATCGCTAGAGCACCTACACGAAAAGAACACCACCATATTACTTCAAGTGCAGGCTGACATGTTGGCTTACCACGCTGTGGGTGATTTTCTGCGATTCTTCTCAAGTAGAATCGATCTAAGAAGACTGACGCATTCTACCTGTATATAGCCTGGAGAACCCCTACAAATTGGACTACCAGAATCGTGAGTTCTTGCGACTCTCTGTCCAGCCGAGAGTTCGTTTTGCTAATCCATCATTAATTACCACAGGATCCACCTCCCGGAAGCCTCCCATTTGATAGGTAACCTATCTCAGATCTATTCTCCTGAATTGGTAGTAGGCAAGACAGCAGCCTGTTGCTCAGACCATCAATCGTTCATATCGTATGGTTTCCCCGCTACTCAAGTGTTCGAAAGGAACGGTTGGATCGCCGATCCCTACTATCACAATTCCGGTGATCTCTCTCAAAGGGATAATTACGATTTTGAACAGGTCGTGTCGATCGCTAAAGTCACTTTGGCGGGATTGCTGACTGTTGCGGGATACAATTTGGAGGAAGGTGTATAATGTGTCTTGCCCGTACAGCAAGCAAATAGGATACAACTCTGAAGGTGAACTCGAGCGGTGCTCGATTGCTTGCAAATGGAATATAAGTAAAATAGTGATACAGTGTCTTTGTAAGATGCATTTGTGCTAAAAGGTACAAAGAAATGGTCTGATATGTAATTATATGTATCTACCTGCTTCTATAGTAAGCAACGGTTCAAGTCGTCTACTCGTCTACAAATCTACAACAACATCCCTCTCAGACTAGCTCGTCACCTTATATTTACCCATGCACGCACTATTACCCTAAGCAGTACCTTCAGCTTCCTTGTTATACCCTTCTAAAACCATGTCGTTCAAACCCAGATCTTCATTCTGATCAAATGTACGCTCGTACTCTTCGATAGTCATATTGGGGTCGGGATCAGGAGCGTAGAGATTTTGGAGGTACGAGTTGGACACGGGATCGTCGATGATCAGAGTGAAAGGTCTAGAAGCTGAGATACAATCTTTCAAACCTTTTAAGAAAGTTTCAAACTTCCTTTCACCCTTCTGACCTTCGTTGTTGATTTGTCCTATACCCGATGTCAAAGAATCTCCGGTCCTGAATACCTTGGTCGATAGTTCGGTATATATCTCGTTGAGTAATCCTTCCAAGGTCGTGAATCGACCACCTAAAGTGCCGGGTTGAAGGTTGAGATCAATTTCAGGAATCTCCAAGCCGGCAGTATCAGACTAAAGTAACAAGTCAAGCGATTTAGCAATTTTGATGAGGTATGATTGCCGAGGGGAATAAACTAACCTTCAACAAATCTCTACTTAGATCCTCCTCATCTTCAACCTTCAACGTAATTCTCTTTCCCTTATCTGCTATCGATCCACCAGATTTTACTTCGTTATCCCTATATCCACATGCGAAACAGTTCGCAGCCATGATGATGATGTCCTATTAGGCCATAGAAACAATATTAGCAGGACGCAATTATGAAATGAGCCTCATCTGAGAAAACTCGCCTTGAAATAAGGTATATTGACCTGTTGCATCCTAGTTTCAAGCGAATGACCACAACTTGAACATGTCGATGGGAAACTGAATACTTCTTCCGGTAAAACTTCACCATCCTGTTTCCTCCTTTGCTCGAATTCCTCCATACTTGTCAATTTATTTTTCTCATCCAATGGCACTTCACCGTTCTCGGTCTGAACTGGATCTGCGTTCCCGTTCTCATCTGGTTGAGCCACCAGGCCAAGTGTGACATTTTGGTCGAAGGTTCGGTTATACGCTCTCATATTCCACTGAGCATCAGAGGGCGACTCGTTAAAGGCGAAAAATGAATTTCCAGATGGATCATCTAACACCATCGAGAATGGTTTGAATGGTTTCTCTGTATGTTCTCCTTCTTCTTCAGAATGTTGAGTGGGTTTCTTTACTTCCTCATCGTCAATTCCAACTCCACCGTCATCCTCTTCTTCTTCCTCCATATTGATCAAGTCCCTCAAAACACTTAACATCTCATCGATCTTCTTACCCGTCTCTGGGTCCATCACCCTCCTAACTGGTTGAGAGATGTTCAAGTCTCGGACAGTATCCCGGATGATACCTTCGACGGTGTTGATCTGACCTCGTCCAGGTGGGATGGTAAGTTGTAAATCTGGGATGGAAAGGGTAGCAAAGTTGGATTTTACCAATTGTCGATTAAGGTCGTCCCTAGTGAGTAAGTGGACAGTGTATACAACCCCTTTGGCTATGAACCGTAGATACATCAGATAAATCTGTTGGATGGCATATAGGACACAAAAGTTTTGACTCACGCTGTATTTCACCAGCACTCTGAATCTCGGTATCTCGATGACCACAGTGATCGCATCTGAAACTGGAGACAACAATTTCTTTGAAGTATGGAATAGTTGTTAAAAGTAATCTCGTTGTACCCTATTGAAAGTTCCAGTCAGCTGGTCTATGACTGTACTGACCTAATGATGAGGATTCGGTAAACTTACATTCTCATGACATCGCATACACAGACTTTCAATCTCTTGCATCTGCTTGTCTTCATCTTCACCCTCCTCCCCTTTCAGCGCATCCGTTCGATCAGCTACATCTCCTAACGTAGGAAAGAAGTTCTCCTTCTGTGTCGTGTTTTCGCCAGATGCTGCGCTAGACATGGTGGCGATCGTTTTTGAATGACCGGCCTTACGTGTTCCTAAGCTTGGGTATGTCGTCAGCTATACCATCGCATGATTCGGGACAGTAAGAATTGCGAGGTGAGGTAAGGATCAGACATATTAGGCTAATATCGGTTTCAAGGCCACTTTCTATTGAGTACTGAAAGTGCTCAAACGCAAATTACATGAACATCATAATTAGGAGAGGGATGTGGATGCGTGTGTATCTACGCAGCAGCGTGAATGCAATTCGTTCACTCACTTCTTGGAGTCGTGATCTGCAAAGCTGTAGGAAGTCCTGATTCTACAGTTCTATGTTGTTGTTTCAGCTCAGAAGAACGAGATGCTAACAGCAGGATATGTTAAATCAGACAAGATGAAATTTGACACATTATTATCGTTTGTTCAACTTTTTTTGATCGAGCGTCATCTCCGACCTTCTCCACAACCATTTGATTCCGGCTATGCCACGTGTCATACACGGCACACGACCTTATTGCCGATTGTTGTGGCACTCAGCTCATCCTGACAGTATTGGAGAACGGTAAAAAGATATCCTATGACCTCTGTCTCTCAACCATGGGCATGACGAACGTAAGAGACTGGTCTCATTGGTAGATTACCTGATGTTAGATAGCTTGTATCCTTAGCCGAATCCGCTTCAATCATTGTATCCCCGAGTTCATCCGCTTAGTGAGCAGGCTCCGGTCCGCCCGGACCAACCTCCCATCAAGCCTTTAATGATGACATTTCTACTGTAGCACGTTCACATCTCATCTCCAATCAAGCCCCATATCCTGTCCCCATCAGAAATGATGTACCCCCTACTCAGTGAGCGGATGTTGATTATCTCAGCCATGTTCTCAGACTAGCAGATTTACTTCCGCGATTACGAGTATCTTACCACCGTGACAAGCCCTCTATGCAACCCCGACGACATACTCGTCACCTACCCCATTAGTTACCCGACCATGTGATAGTTTCACAACGTCATAGATAACGCCTCTTCCAATGTTGTACGACGATATGAGATTCATAGACGCATACAGCGGTTGAAGACGGTTATCATGACAACAGATCGCAAGGTGTGGCGTCTTGATATTGCTTTCACATGCTCACAGGGATGATGGAGTACGAAAATCTTTGGGCATCGACCATGACTCTTCGTACGTAGCTTCTGACAGACGGTCCGGTGTTCATTGTGTGATTTGTCCGTCCTGTCTCACACATTGACGCAATGAGCATCTGATGGAGATCCCAAAGGCCAAAGTGGAGTTCAGCTCCACTTTTCAGCTGATTCGCGCCTCCCTTCGGCTTTCCCTCTGCACCAAGCGGTCGGTACGTCGTGAATGATGCTCATTGGCCCGAAGGCCCGACTCCCTGTTTCTGACATCCATCCGATCCGAGCGTCTGTCTACCTTCCAATGTACAAACACCTCCTGTCATTGTAGCAAGGCATCATATCCTGGACGACGATAAGTATTAGGACGTCACTCAGCAAGTCAATGACTTTCCTTGTAGAACCTCTATGCAGCTGGGTGAGCAGGATAGACCGCGATGTCACCTACTGAACAGGCCATCTCCGACGTGGGTACAGAATTTTCTTCCCTTTCTTTCTTCTCTCGTTGATACATGTTATGCACAACTCGCTATCATACGTTCAGAAGCGACATGCCTCGAAATCTATATCCGAATCCGAGCCATCAGGAATGAACACCGGACGTCAGGATTATTGACAAGTGCCACCAATGGGTCTGCGACTGGCATATGCTGTGCCGGCCGAATTATCGTCTCGCACTTTGGGGCTCATCACAGACCCAAATACAAGGATGGTTAGTACGTTACTCTGTAGTCAAGTCAAGCCATCGCTCGTCCTTTTCTTCTTTGGAACACAGACGCATACGCCGAATCAAATCGACCAGTACATCACAACGTATCGCCGTTTCGCACAAAGGGGTTCACTCGGAGATCTATCTGTCTTGGTGTAATCTATATTTAACTTTTGATACCGGAGAGCCCTCAACCTACATTTGTTCACTAAAATTATTCCGCTCTATCTTAGAACCGAGAGCTCAACATACCTACTCCAGGCAGATCGGTAGGAGCTTTTCACGATAACGATGAACATGGACCGGATATATGCCCAACCGGTGCAAGCACGATCGTTAGAACTAGTGGGGACATTCGGAATGCAGACTAGGTCAAGTGAAAGGATAGCATGGCCCATGAATACCATGATAAGGTACCTTCTCTTACGTTGAGAGGGGCGTGCGTACCTGAAGATCTTTTTCGATCGAACTTTTCAAGATCGCAAGGGATTCCGTCTTCAGGCAGGAGAAGAGGTTGAATGGGAAGGAGAAGGATGCATGAAGGGTCAACGGGGATGAGATGAGGTCAAGCATGATCATGTCCTGCGAAACCCAGGTGACTTATCATTGTGGGGATTGATATACTCTCGGAGACGGAAGCAATACATCGCCGATCATGTACGTGATACCACTATGCATCGACCTTCGATCGGTCCGATATGAACAATATCTAAGCACTCACTGTGCGATAAGAGGGTTTTGGGCTATCTGGCTGGTGCAGTAGTACAGCTGTCGATCGCAAGCATTGATCTTTGGAGCTTAGGAATTGCCGAAAATGTGAGAAGAAGGTTTTACTACTCTGTCCTATGTGCACACACTGTGAGTTGTTCCTGAAAGAGGGTGATTGTGACACTGGATTCACCTCAAGGAGACATATCACGCACGATTACTTGCAGGAAGTTGCGCGGAGGATACGATTTATGTCGCAATCGGAAGAGTACTGTAAAATCGATTACAACAGGACGATTGAATGCTTAGTCATTATCGTCTATCAGATGTCTTCTCATGTGAATTCCAAGTATTGCATTTCGATCGCATAACAGAGAAATGAGGGTGACAAGTCCCAAGCGTGGTTACAAAGCTTCAGGCAAAGCGGACAACATTCGGGATACAGATGAACTGCAGTCCCCCAGGCCCAGTGACTTATCCGAAAAAGTACCATCCGCTATCCCTCAATGGAAAACCCTTGAATGATCGAGTCAAGCAGAGTTTTCGCTGCAAGTAAACAAACATAATTGACGGCATGACAAGATTGTATCGCACCTAGAAGGGAGATTGAGATTTGAGATGATCTGGCTCGCCCGTCATATTTTTCAAAGACTATCATACCAATGGTAAGGGGACCTCGGTACTTCGGATTGAGAGATCTTCGTATTCATACTTAGGAAATTTCAAAATGTCATCAATAGATCTGGTGACGGATGAGCAAGAATTATCTCATCTGTCTTCGTTTCTGTCTCGCTTCGCCACATCATTCATCCACGGGGTTAAGGCTGTAACGCGTGGGTACACATCTGGATTAGCAATCAGGGAATATCAATATTTCTTTTCAATTCTTTTCCGAACCGAGACATTCGCTGTCATGTCATTCCCATGTCATTGCAGTTCTTTGGATCCCCGTGAAACTGAGACACAGCCAACACGAAAAGCCAAGAATGAAAAGAACATTCCACCGTTCCATGTACAGCATGTACAGCTTGCATCCACGATGCCTGATGTAACAGCGCTTAAAAAGCTGACAACGCCTCTTTGCTTGTGCATGTACTTCATATGTGCTCTTCCGGCTCTTCGCCGAGATCGCTTTCAGGCTGCGTAGGCGATTGTTCTGATTACGGAATGGCGTATCGATCTCGAAACCGACGTGGGAAAGAACGGCGGATAAACCGATGGAGATGAATTTCAAGGATGCATACTTTCATGGGTGAACCGATCGAAATTTTACATATCTTCGGGATCATCTTTGAGGTATGGTGTTGCGCCTATAGGCGACGATGACAAATGCGTGTACATAAACATAATCATAATCGCATAAACGAACGATGTTGAGACGTGGGAACAAACTACGTGGATGTCCCAGCCAAGCCATTACTGGTACAAGTATCGTGACAGTATGTGTTGTAAGCGAGCTCATCTCATTTGACGAGGTCCAACCCAACTGTAATTGTCAACGTACACGACGATGACCGTCGTCGATCGTGTTTGGAATGTTTATGCGGAATGCACACGGTATTTGGCGGGTAAAACATGTCTCGCAGAACATCATTGCATATGCAGCCAGTCAGCGGTGTACCAATTAAACCGAAAGATCCACCAGTTTTGCATTACATACAGTAGCATACATATGCTGAGCCCCATGATCCCCTTTTGCAGGTTGCTAGAGAGGCGCACAGCTCAAAACCATGATGGTGCATCGTGATCTTTGTGTCTGTCTGTGATGGGTATAACCGGCCCGATGGCAGACCCTGAGATCGATTCCACCCTTTTCTTACTCCTGATCCCGATAACTACAATCCTTAGCTGAACTTACCAATCGAGTGGAGCACGGTGGATTTTTGTTACCATTCCGGGGTTGACGGAATGCAGGAAGTATTCTCCGAAAGGTCAAAACCCGCATTGTTACCCAGCTACGTCGTTTCCTGTTTACCCCCAAATCCGGGTGACGTTAAGTAATCTCACTTCACCAGAGGCTATCTGAAGGGGAACAGCTCCAAGACGCTTGCTTAGTTTACCATTACGAGAGATATGTTTATTCTGCACAGTTCAGTCCGTCGCTTGCCTTGTTTCTCTTATCCGGCCGGGATTTGACATTGAGATCGGAATGGGGCAATCCCATACCATGATTTTGTATGTATGGAGATTCATCGGTTGTTCCAAAAACAGTTGTCTCGCTGTTATAGAAATGAATTGGATTGAATCGGAAAATAGTCAAGAAGATTCGATTCCCTTTTTCTGTTGTTTACCGCCTTCCCCTCTTATGGCCGCACTCGTCCGAGGTCAATCACATTCCAATTATCCCATTCCCAGTGAGACAACGAAAAATAAGGAGGGCGAGAGACATCATCAAACGACCAGTGAAACTACATGACATAGTTCTTTTTGAGTCAGTCGATCTTCGGTCTTCTAATACCTTGTAGCTTTTCATCATCCGAACCAACGGGGACAACACTTGTAGTAGATGTCTTTTGTTGTTGATACGAGTGGGTTGGACAAAAGAATCCGATCGCTCGCTCAATTTTTTCTTTTTAACCGCCCCGCCCTTCTTTTAGACCCTAAAAAAAATTTACCGTACCAATTACTTTATATAAAAGACCTAACCCAATCCAATCCTATCCTATCCAGTATTCAGCTCCGCAAAACCGATCCATCATAAAAACACAACATCATCGATTTTCATCTACATACATCCACAGTCCCAGCACTCCATCCATCATTGTGTATAAATCGATTTAACACAAGCCACCGCATCGCAACAACGCACAGACCTCACCAAGAACATTAAACTTTGGAACAAGGTTCTCATTCAGATCGCTCATATAACATCGCGCGACACACAGTTTTAGAACAAGGATCACTTTCATTCACACCCATAGTATACAAGATCACCAAAGCATACATCCATTCACCATCACCACCAAAGAGCATTTCGTCGCTATCACATACCACCGGATCGATTTAATGGAAAGCGGCAAAAGATCGAATAACGAAAAGGTGAGAGTCAGCGTCATTTGTCATGTCTTGTCTTGGTGTTTTGAGATCAGCCGAATGAAACCCGTTCAGATCTTCTTGCGTACTCCTGCTTCTTTTTGTTCTCACAAATGGCGATTGAGTCGATTTTATTTTTTTCCCCTTCTCTCAAATCGATTCAACCTCTTCTTTCATTTCGTTTTGTCTCTGTCTTTGGCAGTGAACCATAATCGCTTTTCATTCCCATCAAATCTTATCCACCTGCGTATCCGTCAGACTCGGGGGCGCCAAAATGACCCGAAGTCGATCGGATAGACGGATCAATGATGGTGAAGGATATCTCCATGCATTCCCGGACTGTTAGCATTGTGTGTACCCCTCCCTCCTCATGGTTGATGCGCTTGGACGGATCATCTTTGTCAATGGCGGCTTTTTGTCAATGAACTTGCTTAGTCCCCTTTTCCTTTTCCTCTTGCAAGCTTCGGACGTGTGTGAAAGAAAAATTTTGTTCTTGATCTTTCTCAAACCGGGTTTGGCGGGATTAGGGTGATCATGTTATCACTCTGTTCTGTCGATCTTGGCCTTTTCCCCCCGTCTCATGATAGTAGCGCCATCCATCAATCGATGATCACCTCATCATTAGATCAATGATGAATGATGGTCGTTATTGTTGAGGACGCACGGGGATACCTCGTTACACCTTCCGGCCGGGACCACATTGTCCCTTTTCATTTTCTTTCCCCCACTCCTTTTGTATCGTCCTTTGGTTTCATCCCTACACATCGTACACGCGCATCTACCGCTTTAGAGGGTGATGCCTCCAAGATAGTCTAGATGTGTGTGTGTATTGTTGATGAGCCATCGACCCCAAGTGGGGTTGGCACTGCAAATAGAAGAATACTCTTTTTCTGATCAACCTGATTGACGTTTGGGGCGTGGTCATGGGAAGAATACTATTTTCTGTATCTCGTGTCCCATTGCTCGCTTCATTACCTGCACTCGCTTTGGTAATCAACGCCTCTACATCATTCATTATAGCCCACTGCCCCCTTTCCCGTTTTACTTATTTTGCGAAAGAATTTCTCCATCTCTCTCTCTTTTCCTCCATCTTAACTCCTCTTTTTGCCGCTTTTCAAATCGGTTTTCTCTCTTTTCGATTTGATTCACTTATACTTATTCAACCCTCATTATCAATTCCAAGCCGGTAGTGCCGGGTGGGACATTGAGACGTACTCTTTCATACCTTGTTACACTCTAGCTTGAATCCTATCTGATTCCTACAAATCTTTTTTCTTTTCCTTTCCGCTGTTCCCCCCATCATCACGATCCGATCTGGCCACCCTTGTTAATCCGCACCAATCGGTGCCATATCGCATCACATCATGTCTCGTCTACTTCCTGTGAGACTCATATAAAATTCAACCCTCCGATTCAGTTCACCTAATCAATCAAAAGCTGACTCATCAATTCCTATCTATCCATCTTAGCTAATTCGAAGACCCTCAGCTCATCTGGAATCGTTATCATCTACATCAACATCATTGTCATCGACGTCTGCTTCAAGGATCAATAGAGCTTCTTCCACCACGTCCTCATCCACTCAACCAACTCGTCCAACAATGTCTTCTTCATCCTCCGCCGCCATCCCCGCTTACCGACCCAGCAGCTCAACCCCACCATCGGGTAAGCGAAAGGTCACGAAACCCGCTGGATCTAGATCATCGCAAGATCCCTTTTACGGACACGAGGAAACGGCAGTGATGTCTGCTCGATTCGTGAGTCTACCTCATAGTATCCTTTAATTAAAGGACATCTCGCTAATTCTTACTCCACAGATCACCTCCCTATTCCAATGTCCCAACATACCGGCTGCTACCGCTCCAGGTGCCCCCACACCCACACTTGCTCATTTCGTCGCCTATGCTTTACATCGTACACGACTTCCTTCGGTTGTCACCTTTGCCGCGTTGATGCTCCTTTCGAGACTAAAACAGCGATATCCTGCTGCTCGTGGATCTTCGGGTCATCGATTGTTCATCTCCGCTTTCATGATCGCTTCCAAAGTCATCTGTGACGACACCTACTCCAACCAATCGTGGAGTATCGTCGCCCAGAAGATGTTCGCCCTCAAGGAGATCAACCAGATGGAAAGGGAGATGTGCGGTTACTTAGAGTGGAACTTGAACGTAGCTGGTGATGAGATTGCCAACTTCGAAGCTCAGATCCGATCAGAACATGGTCCCAAAGCCATCGCAAGAGCTTCATCTGCCTCTTCCTCTTCAGAAGGATCAGTCATCGCACCTTCACCTGTTGTGTCTGCTTCTCGATCTTACCCCACACCCGAAACCACCCCAGATCCTCAACCCTCATCGAGGCCTATTCGAGCTGTACCATCTCCATACAAATCACGATCAACTTACCAACCTCAAATACCGACCACAGCCAGCCATCAGGCAGCATTTCCTTCCCCACCAATTTCACCAGTTACACATCACTCCTCCCCCCATCCACCGCATTTCACCTCTTCCGCAAGCTCTTCACTCCAATCTTCACCGGCATCAGATGACTGTAAGACTCCGTCCCCAGTCACTCTAACCGGCCATCATCATCCTCATCACAAATCATCGTCGTCAAATCGACACCCTACAAAAGGGTTCGATATGACCCGAGCTTTCGAATCGAGGTCGAGATCACACGCTGTCAACGTTCACTTATCAGGTGAACCAATACATGTTGGTGGATGGTAGTGTCAGTTATGGATTTGTTTTTTCGCATCATACAGAATTCTTAATCATATTTACAATATATACCCTTGCATTCATCCCACCCAATTCATATTCGTTGTATACAGATTTCTCTATTCAAACATCACATCAAATCATTCGTTCTGATCTGTCAATTTACTCATGTACATCGTTTATCTACAATACATACATAGGGGAAATTTGTCTGTTCTACTTTTTCGTCTTTCAATATAGTCAAGTTAATGCTCTATCGCTATTGCTCATTGCTCATTGCTATTGCTGTTAAGTAAACAAAGGAAATGAATAAATGATTAAATCGCACTACTTTTACTGTTGCTGCCATTGCTACTGCACACGTGTCATACGAGAACGGCACTACTGATCTACGCATGATACATGTAGGATCCGGCAAGGTAAAATCGAAAATAGATAGGTAATTGATAATGCCAATTTTTACAAGATAAGTTTACCAACATGAGGTAGACCTTGATCGGCATCTGAAGTAGTACGTATGAATATTAGTACATCAAAATTCAATTATTTATTGAGAAGTACGATGTTCGTTCCAATTAGAAGATCGACGAGATCAAGATGATGAGGAAGATGACGAATCCAAATCATATGAGAGTGTTCCCATGAATCTTAATGTTATATTTTTATACTGCATGTCTCTGTGTGTACACAAGTAGTCATGGGATTTTGACGATTGGTTGTGGGTCTGGTTGTACCGAATAAGAATGCATCTGACGGAGTATGGCAATGAATGTTGAACGTTAAGCATGAGCATGAGCACGGGTATAAATTCAATTCGATGGTTTTGGTTTTCATATCAAAAGTGTTTATCATGAGCATTGATCTTCTGCAAACAAGTCCAGACTTCATTAATTTGTTTTAATGATCCATGCGAACTTTTTTTTTTTTGTTCCGTTGATTCGATCGAAAGTATTTTCATCCCTCATGTGTAAGTGTAAACCAAATTCCAGAACAACAAACAACATACAGATTATCTCGTTTACATGACTGTTGGCTCGTTAATTGATAGAAGGTAGAAAACATCCTCGACTTGTCTCTCTGTAAAAGTTGATTTCAACCTCAAAATTTGACAGTAAGGGGAAGAGTTCTAAGATCCAGATCTCATTCATTCTCGCCCCAAGGTTCCAAGCGAGTAAGATTGAGAAGTGTATTCGATCATATTGGATTGATTGGAGGTGCTCAAGATACACAAGTTTCCCATACTCGGAACGGTATCAATTGAAAATTCAGTTACAACCTGAACTCCAATTTATAGATTCCAGCTACCAATTTCTACAATAATAACGTCATAACGTCATTGCTTCAAGGTTCTCGGTTACCTGTAAATCATGTTGTCGTATCGTATTTCTTTCACATGGTTGTATAGTCTTATGCAAGATGAAATTTGATGAAGTCATCATTGCTTTGTCACGGCCGTTCATTAAACAATACTAGATACTCGATATCCTAGTCTATATCGGGTTAGTCCAATTCATCCTCACATTTTGAGTGGCACCCGATGCAGATAGCGGAACCATTGTATCTCCCAATATCTCTCGTACTAATCAGTTACCCGGCTATGGACGTTTAGAAGGCTTTGGAATGGCGTTTTTGAAAAGTTCATTACAGCCATGCCACCATGTCACTAGTATGAAATCTAATATCAAGATCTATCGTTATCAAATATCGGCTCCATACGCTCCCATCCCGAGCGAGAGCTTTTTTGCATTGGGGCAGATCTGAGTATATAGGAGGAGGTGGGAACTGTATTATCATTGCCGGATCGGTTTAATTCGGTCCTCTATCAACAGCCTACATAGATCAACTTCTAACAACTTGGGACGTCGACGCGATTCTCATGTGGTAGTTGAGATCTGATCCGATTTTGGATCTGCTATGATTTCGGCGCGACGCCATGAAACGAGATCTTGACCGTCTGCCGCATGAAATCGTGGAAAAGCCAAAGCCACCGGGAGGAATTATCATATTTTCGTTTGTTGGAAATTTCATCGTGTCATAACAAAGAGTACATACGCTTCCATCCTGATGAAGTTGTGTATTTCTTCATCTCAAGTTCTTGATATGTATACTGACTATTGGCGTAGCTCAGTGGTCAAAAACCTCCTCAGCGTTGGTAGTCAGCCAGCTCTGTAATCAACACGGCATATCGCATCGGCTTCTACGCCATGGAACAGATCTGGATAAGTTAGTACTCAGCCAAGTAAATCCGAAGTGGAAGTACGACCTGTTCTATTGTGTCGGACTCCAAACTACTAGGGCTCGAGTATCCGATTCGGCCGTTGGGATGAATCATATCATATTGCTTACCAATGGAAGCTGTCGCCGGGTAACGATGACGAGGGGACACGTCAACTAAGAGTAGAGTAGAGGTCGTACGTGCTCGTGCCCGGTTCCTTATCAGCTCAGACGACAGGTATATCAAGAGGAAATCCCGAACTCCGTATGCAGTGTCGGACAAATGTCGAAGGGAGAGAGAGAGAGAGAGAGAGAGAGAATTCATTCTCTGGACAATTCGACTGGTATCATTTCGACCTTTATGGCGAAATCGATGCAAGTAGAAGGTGACCAACGATGAAGCATCGACGTGGCGCTAAACTGACTGGACTGGTACCAAAATGACATCCATATATACAACATTTATTCTTCTAACATCAATTCCTAGCCTTTTGAATGGGTTTACCACCCAGCGGGAACTTCTGCTCGTCCAGCTGCCCCCGCACCAGCTCCAGCTGCGATATTATCTTTAGGAGGTTCTGGTCGTCTGTATTCGACTTTATCTACTTTGACCTGTACGATCGAAGAATTCATTTAATTGGATCAACTCAGACCAAACCACGCCAAACCGGTGATACCTCTATTTGCGTGAACCGTGGGAAGATGATTATACGACTAGAGACTTACCTCTCCTTCTACCAATTGATACACGTATGTAACGATAACTGGACCTTGGATGTCCATCAGTGCAAATGAGGGTGTTGCGTCGCTACGCACAGATCGGAGAGGGTGTCAGCAGCCTCCTCACAGATATGACGGTGTGCAAGAACGAAGAATGAGTGATGATATGATCCAGTACCTTGCGATGGTGATGGAATTTATTTTATATTTTCGCATGAGGTCTACTTATATGTGATGAACTGGTGAAAAGTAGATTTATACACTTACCCATTCCATAATCCGCTCCATGCTCCAGTTGCAGATCCAGGATTCACAAAGAATCTACCTTCGAATTCGAATGCTTCGAAACTATCAACTCGTCAACACAATGCATCAATAGACACTGAAGGTGATTTATCTTCTTTCAGACTCACCGATGAGTTCCACCACTTATCAATACATCCGCATCCATCTGTCTCGCCAACGCAGCTAACATATCTGCATCTCCGGCAGGAACGATCTGTTGGCCGTGGACGACGCCTATTCGGAGTGATTGATGGGGGATAGTGAGTGATAAAGGGAAATGAGTATTCTACATTACATTTCATAATAAGTTAGCTTGAGGATATCATGTAGCTATATATATAGCCTCTCTCAGAGGGAGTAGTCAGACCCACCTCGTCAAATTCTCCTCTTACAACGTGTACCTCAGGAGCGATCGTCCGTAGATAATCATATGTCTCTTTATCACAAACATGGCCTGTACATATAATCTGACCTATCTTGCCTGGTACCTAACAGATGATCATGCATTGTATCAGCTGTGTTGAGCTTAGGATACTTCCAAGCATCTCTAGGCAGCTATACCCACTAGTAATTTCTTGAACTTTGCTGGGAGGTCATGCGTGAGAGTGGGTATGTGAAGATCACCAATGACTAGTACTAGGACCATCTTGAGTGTTTGGTTCGTGGGCCGAGTTTCTGATGTCAAATTCGCCAGTCTTTCGGTCTTGTTCCTAAACGTCTCCTTGATCAGCAGCTGGTAGTCGAATATTAGTTGGTGTAGTAGATGCAAGAGTCCTATATAGGGTTGCTTGCAGTGGTATTCTTGTCTGACAACAACACCGCACGCATCATTGGTATTGGTCAAAGTACGGAGTTCATTCACATCTCCGTCTCTCATTCAACGACGCACATCCACCTTTTCATGACCACATCTCGAAATCCTTTGATACCTTCAGACACTTATGATTTACAACAACTGACACCTCCTGCGTACAGTGAACAGCTGAAGGTAACTGAATCTTCAAGCTGGGACGAAGATGCAATGAGGAAACGAAAGGGAAATAATCACAACAAGAGGAAAAACAAGAACGACCAGCAAACGAATAGAAATCAAGACCAAGATCAGAATTCGACTTTGGCTTCGAGTGCTATATCTTCAAATACGACATCTACTGTATATAGTTCTGTAAATCCTCTTGAACACATATCCGCACCGAGGACTGCCTCCCATCAAAGTCGAAACACCAGTCCGAGCCAAAGTGAAAGTGAAAATAGTCAATCTGATACCGACCTTCATCTTAGTCCCTCCGATACTCCGCCATCTGAGATTTCAGAAGACTCTCTCTCCGCAGACGAATCAACACCATTACAGCCCACTACTTTTTGGCAACCAAGCTCAAGCTCGATACTAGCGTCTATCGTATACTCTTCGCCGTGGCCTGTAGATGGGCTACTACGCTTCATCTTATCGATCTTACATCAAGTGTATATAGAATTAGCCAATATGCTCTTGGAAATGTTCGGTTGGTTCGGAGCAGGTGAGAGCAGCAAGACTCTGTTGGGTAAGCAAGAGAGGATACAGATGGAAGAGAAGAAAGTGAAAAGGAGGAGAAGGAAGATTGAGCAGAATGGAAACGGAGGCGATCATATGTTCAAAGGTTAGTAGACGAATCCGACCATCAACAAATGAAGCTGAGAATTCAGTGCTGACATGGCGTTCTGTAGCTTCGAATGAACATTTCCCAGGGATGGTCAATCTATCAGGAACTTTATGTTACATGAATTCTGTTTTACAGGTTGGTCAACTTCCAACTAATCCAATCCCATCTCATCCGTGACAGAGACTGATGAAAGCGCTTCATGTTTAGGCATTCGCATCGATAACTTCTTTAGTGAACCATCTGGAAAAGATCGTAGAACTTGCTGTAGAAAGTGATGCACCTACACCAGTTACGGATGCTCTCCTAGAGGTGATACAGGGTAAGTACGATCTAAGATATATCATCTTCGCTCCCGTCATCATGTTTCAAAATGATCATAAACTGATTCTCTATAACTCCCTTTCCATGACAGATCTCAATACTCCCCATTCTCGCTCACCACCTGCCCTACGGCCACATAACCTTCTCCAGGCCTTACATCCCCTACCCCAAATTCGTCGTCTCCTCTCAACGAGAGAACAACAAGATGCCCATGAATTGTTCGTCGTATTGGCAGAAGCGATATCCGACGAAGCTCTTAAAGTAGCCAGCGAGATAGGTAGATTGAGAGGTCTAGACGATATCCTTTCCCTTCAGCGGTATACAAACAGTAAAAATGAAAATACAATAAGTGGAAGAGCAGATATTCAAGGTGCGAATAAACGACGGAAGATTAGGGGGATCGCTGAGCCGTGGGAAGGACTGATGGCTAGAAGGAGGGTTTGTCAGAAGTGCGGATGGGAGACGGAAGTTAGGATGGACCTTGTGGGAGGGATGGAATTGCCCATTCCTTTGCATGTGAGTGTGGATCTGAACTACGGCGAAACAGTGAATATCAAAGGGATGTACCGGGCCGGGTGATGTGGGGCTGAGGAGAAAGGGAATGGCTGTCAGAATGTTGACCTGCTGCTAATTGAAGACAAGATGATGCGAGTAGAGGCCCGTGACATCTAAGGCCCGTGACATCTTGACTGACATAGCTAGCACCTATCACAGGGCGACGTGACTCTCGATTCATGTATCGCGGAATATCTCTCACCCGAATACCTATCCGATGTAACTTGCGAAACATGTTCTTTACGATCTACTCTGTCATATTACCAATCCGAGGTAGACCGACTTTCTTCTGCACCAAATTCCACCAAACCCTCTTCTAGCATCAACAGCAAAGCGGATAATAGCCCCTCAAAGTCAGGTTCAGGATCATTCGCAGTATTAGAAGGGCTATCAACGCTTTCATCCACCAAAGAAGAGCGAATGACCAACTCCAGGAAGAAACGATGTAGAGAAGCGATCAGAGTTGAAAATCGATTGAAAGAAATGTTAGATTCCGATGTGGTTTCGAATTTCAACGAACCGTTTTTGGAACCTTTACATCCCCAAGTTGATGGAGAAGGGAGTGCAAGTATACCTGTAAAATGGCAGATCAGTCGAACTCAATCGATCAGACAGAGTATACTTACTCGACCACCTAGATCTTTGAGAATGTTATTTATAAGATCGGAATTTACACCTTATGGATCGGTGTTGAAGAAAACTGCCAGAGTGAATTTTCCAATTATTTTGGATCTGACCAATTTCATAAGTCATGGTATATGGGAAGAAAATAAGACTAGCGGTCCAGCAATTTTATCCAATGGTATACTAGATCCGAATACATATATAGATCGACAGAGGGCGTTGTACAGATTAGAAAGTGTTATATTACATTATGGATATACACACTCCTCGGGACATTATATCTGTATACGAAGAAAACCTACCCCGACTCAAACGAATAATGGTGATGCCTACGGCGGTAGCAGATCGTATAGACCTTCAAGAGCTTATAAATCATGTCCTGATTCCTGTCGATGTGAGTCCTGTGTATATTTTGGGAAAGTTCGAGAAGGATTGGAAGAGAAGGTACCGGGGAAAGGATGGTTGAGAATTAGTGATGCTGACGTTGAGGAGGTCGGGGAAGAGGCGTTGTATGAGAGTAGAGGAGCGGTGTTCATGTTGTTTTACGAGAAGGTTGGTGAGTATCGGGGAGATAAAATTGATGCGAAGGAAGATAAAGTAGAAGAGGAGGAAGAGCAAAAAGATTTGCATGACGCTTCTCAGGTGATATAGCGTGATAGATCAAGAGACCACCAGATCCAACAGACCGACAGATCAAAAGTAAGGAAGGGAAGCTTCGGTGGGGAATCAATCGATTGAATAGATGTATCTTGAAGTAGTCATTGGTTAGAAGATCTTGTTGTAACACATTTTTACTTATTATACAGCATAGTATACGATGAAATTTGCATAGAGAATAAACCAATACATGTATCACATCGAGCTATAAATGAGGTATTGATTGACCCAGAGCAATGGATCTGATAGATGACCATTCGGGAGGCTATATTTCGAAATGGATTAGTTGGCATGCTAATGTTCTTTGGAAAGTGGAATTCTACCTACATCTAACCTCGTTTCGAAATGTAACCAATCACCACTACCTGTAGGTAGTATACCCATAGTTGAACATTTCCATAGGCCCAGTGCGAGACTGTATGGGATATGAAAGCTATGGATCAGCTCGGGAATTGAAAGTTGGTGATGTTAAGTGGTCTGGGACTAGGCGCAGAGACTCAGATGAACTCACACTAATCCCTGACATGCTACATACGCTATCATCGGTAGCACCAGCGGACCATAAGAAGGTTCACTTGACGTTGACGTTGAGAGTGAATCGTTGGATTTCCTGGAAGAAGGTGTGGTAGCAGGGGTAGGAGTAGGTCGAAGAGATTCGAAAGCTAAAAACGATAGTAGGAACACAAATCAACCGATACCGTCAGTCATACCTGTCCTGCCCTGTTTTGGTATGAATGGGTATAACATACCTCTGAACATATTGAAAACAGCTGTTATAGGTCCAGTGAGAAGCATGAATATCATTCCCAACGAAAAGATTTGCACGCCAGAACCGGAGAAATACAGCATGATAGCTTGCATGGGAAGTGATTTGGCAGGTCTGATGATTCCCAAGATTAAAATCAAATTCAAACAGCTTGTAAGATTACAAGACATAGAAAGCTTACGACAAAGCTAGATCCCACGCTCTTCGTAATTTCAGTTCAGTTGATTTCCTGTTTTGCTTGATTATAGCATCGGAATCAGGTTGCGTGTTCTGTTATTACCCATGCCACCCATGTCAGCTCAGTCATCCACCATTCTGATTGCTTATGTTTTTTGGGTAATGAAGTGAAGATAGATAGTACTACTCACCCTCGAGGATAGCTGTTTGGCAGATGCAGGTGGTAAGTAACCTGGTGGGTTCGGTATCGAATTGTTCCTAGAACGAAACGAGGCATGTTAGCTGATCATCTTGACGGTGGGATATGAGATCAGGGGCAGCTCACTTGTTCAGAGGTATTGTGTAATCTAGCCTGATTGTCATTTTCGATGTCTCGGTGATTCGTTGGCTCTTGAACTTGAATGTTGGTGGTTGTCTATCTTGTACTATATCCCAACGATGCAGATGAATGTAGCACTACCGGGGAGCAGAGTTGGAGGGAGATGATCAACAGATAATCGATAAGAACGGGGTATCAGCCTCACTCCAACCACTGCATCTGTGCCTGATACCTGCACAAGTCCGAATCACGCTTATCACCGGCCGGGTCGTGCCCAGTCAAGGTGTCATTAGGTGCACTACCAGTATCAATCTACTCTATACTCTGTATCTCACTCCTCATCAACGTCTAGAAAGTAGCCCACGACGACAATTCATCCCGAACAGTACACACACCTCAGCGCGACTCCTCTTCCGACACTGAGCAACTGCTATCGAGCATCGTCACATAGGTTCACACCATTTCACTCACACACAATGGCCAAACTGCCCTCATCCACCAATGGCGCATTAATACTGGAAGAACCATTGATTAGGGTCGGTCAGCTTCCCCCAAGCGTAATGTTTCCAAAAGCTGACCTATGTGTGATGCTGTAGACACCATATGAGCTGTTGAGAAGATCACATCGTTCAGCTCAGAGACAGGTTGAAAAAGATTTCAATGCTGTTTCAGTAAGCCTATATCCATTGCCATGACGTATCACAAGACAGCTCAACTGATTGATGAGGGAGCTAGGTCGCACTTCAAAGTATAGTCAAATCGCTCAACGCAGCTTCATCTACTGAAGAAGGACGTCAGAGCTTGGTCAATAAGCTGGATCAGGCTGGAGAGAGAACAAAAGGACTGAAGAGGAAGGTTAGTCAGCTGAACCTTTCAGTGGCATGGATGAATATCAGCTGATCGTTCTGCTTGTTTTGTTGGGTTTTAGCTCGATGATATTCAACCTAATTCTAGGGAACCTACACCGCTACGATCTCGACTAGATTACCTCAATTCTCTTACTCCTGCTCCTACTCCTCCTGCTCTTGGCAAGGTCGAAAACAAGGAGAATGGAGTAGCTAAACCGTCCAATGGGGATGGCGAAGTCAAGATGGAGATTGATGGGGAAGCCAAGACAGATGAAGAAGCTACGACTGCAGAACCGTATGTCAGCTGTCGTAGCCAAAGAAGTGAATCTTTTCTTTGAGCTGATGAAGCTGATGAATCACTCGTTCACTCGTAGAGAACCGAAACAGCAACCTCTTTTAACGTTCGACGCAACACTTGATCGTTATATCGTTGATTACTTACTACGCACCGGTCGATTGAAGACTGCCGAAGCTTTAGCTAAAAAGCAGAGTATCGAGGTGAGCTTCTGGAACACGCTTTTATTACACTGGTGATTCCAGCTTATTGCAATGCCATCATGTAGGCACTAGTGGATATCAAGCTGTTCACTGAATTAAGCAAAATTGAAAATGCGCTCATTGAAAAAAAATCATGTACGGAAGCGTTGGCTTGGTGTGGTGAGAATAGAGGAACGTTGAAAAAGACAAAAGTAAGATGCCCACTTCTGTTCACGGTCAGATGGCTGACACTGACTGACCCATGACTTTGTATGCAATAGAACAATCTCGAATTTACCCTTCGTCTACAGGAATTTATTGAGCTTTGCCGAAAGAGAGATATTGTCTCTGCCATTGCATACTCCCGTAAGAACCTCGCTCCATGGGCTGCGACTCACATGGCCGAGATACAGCAGGGTATGACGTTGATGAGCTTCGGTGAGAGGACTGGCGTGGAGATCTACAAGGTGGGTTGTTTCGACCAGGTCACCGACGAGAGAAGTATGGAGCATTGGGAGTGGCCGATGGATATGCGATCTTCACAAAAGATCGGCTCATTGTCATAAACTCGGATACTAGGGATTCAGTCGAGCGTTGTCGTCCGATGAACTGACCTTGCCTTCCTGGACCACATAGAAGCTATACGATCCCTCACGCTGGCAAACCGTCCGAGACTCATTCCGCTCCACTTTCCTCACACTGTACGCCCAACCCTCTCAGCCAATCTTATCACTGGCCTTATCAGCTGGACTGTCTTCCCTTCGTTTACCAAGTTGCGTACATCATATCTCACCTTCATCGAAGGTCGATATCAAATCTCCTAATTTACCACAATCACATATACCATTACTGCCCGCTGCTCCACCGTTACATAATCTGGAATCACTACTAGTTTCGGAGCATCTCACGGCGCCTTTGGGAGGTGATCATTGCGATTCGCCCAAGGAAGATTTACATGAACATCCAGATAAACCGGTCGGTAATATAGATTGTCCAACATGTGATGAAAATCTTAAAGTTCTAAGTAAGGAATTACCGATGTCGCATCATGTCAATTCGACGATTGTCTGTAGGATTAGTGGGAAAGTCATGGACAGTCAGAATGAACCGATGGCTTTTCCTAATGGGTATGTGTATAGTAGTAAGGTGAGTTACAAGGACATCTCATTTAATGTTGTATCTGTCCTATCATCGTACATCGTACTTTGTACCCTTATTCGCAATTCTCGGTCTATCAAGAGAACATGTTTTTTGTGTTGTACAAACATACATACAGCTGATACTCTGTTTCTCTCCAACCATCAGGCCCTCAGAGAAATGGCAGATGCCAACTTTGGAGTGGTCACTTGTCCACGTACGAGGGATTCATGCTCGTTTGAGAGGTTGAGAAAGGTGTATATCTCGTAGTGGACTTGAAGTCATTTTCTCCATTCTTCGTCTTCTACTTCTTCCAACGTTGTACTGTATGTTTGGGATCTTCCTGTTTATAGATGTCCACTTTTGTAGTTGTATCACGTTATACATGTACAGTATCAAAGCCTGATCATCTTGTACCAAGTCTAATGATCTGTAGAGACGATGAATTAACGCACTGTACATCTTATATATACTATGCATAAATACCATTCTGCATAAAATCCCTTTCTTTGAAAAACTAGGCAAGCATATCTATCTCTCGTTCAAAAAATGGTAATTACAACTCATCTCTCCAATATTGTTTACCTGCTCTTTCCTCCTTCCACTCTTCCCTCTCTTCGTCATGTTCCTTCCTCAGACCCAACTTACCCACCGGATCCTCCTTGGCAGTCTCCTTGCGATAGTACATCCTCGATTCGTCGTGTGATAGAGTGATTGGTCGAGGAGGTGGTCTTCGGAGATGTTCCCATTCTTCGTCGTCTGATTTCTTGGGGGTCGAAAGGGTCGTTCGAGGTGGGTGACTACGAACTCAACGGTCAACGATATCGAAGAGGAGAAAGAGGGAGACGGTAAGATAATCAGAAAAGTTAAATCTTCAACCCACACTATTCCCTCGGATGGACAATTCGATTTCCTTGCAAATGAGATGGCAGCTTCAAATGCACCAGAATCGAATTTACCTCTGACATTTAATGGCCAGAGGACTGATGATAAAGTGGAATTATCGCATTGGACCTGACAAATATAACGTTGATCAGCTACGACCTGTCTGTCGAATTTGATTAGCTTATAACCCACGATAGGTTTATAATCCCCCGTGGAAAGTGCTTCGGTCAACTCCCTCAACGAATAAGTCGTGTCATCTGAAGGTGTTATCTATGAATGTCCGTGAGGTGTTATCAGCTTAGCCGTATATATCTTCATGCTATGAAAAGAGTGACTACGTACATCCGCATCGGAAAGTAACTGAGCAGTAGTAAATGTTTTCTGTAATTTGCCCAATGTTATGAAGAATTCCGCTACCTATCTCACCCCCAACCATCAGCTCATCTTCACCTATACGAATTGTTGCTTTTCTCCAGCAGACAGATTGAGACTTACTCCTGAACCTGCGTTTGGTTTCTTCTTCTGACACTTGGCGTCAAAAGTCGATATAAACCTCCCAGCCGTGTTCCACTTCATATCCATCCCAACCCATCCTGTCAGCCCACGTATCTCCCTGTTCATCCGTTGACTTACCGTTCTTTCCCAAACTTCCTCTACTCCTTCTCCCACTTCGCTCTGCGCCCACTCTTTCTCCGCATCATTATACCCCTTCTCACCACCAAACAAAGGCGATTTAAGGCAATAGGAAGCTATTTCCTCGTGTGTGTAGGTGGGAGCGTACGGATTGGTATCTTGTGGTTTTTGAGTGGTACAACTATCTCAAGCACCAGCACAAGCATGAGCATATGCATTAGCGTTTGGCAGGATTTGTGCGAATGAGAGGTAGATGCTCACTCTAATACTTCCAGACCATCTATACCCCACGAACCATAGTCACCTCCTGTGTCCGGTTCGAACCGTTGTCGAAAGATGAATAAACCACCGGGCGAAGGGACCGAGCATGGATCTGGATTAGGGTTGGCGGATGAACATGAGAGATCTTGGGAGTAGGCAATTGCCAGTAGAGGAGAGAGGAGGATGAGCTGAGGTATTCGAAGCATTGTATATGAGTCTGCAGAGTCAAGATAGTAAGTAACAACTTATCATAATCAACTGTCATCAAGTGGACGTGTGAAGTGGATCATCAGTAATCATTCGCACGGTGAGTGAGTGACGCGCTGGGTTTAGACTCCTCGGTGATCACCGCACAGACCCAGACCCACACATCTTTCCTAGTCACGTCCAAGTGATTCCATGGACATGTACATCCCGAGTCTTTCATGTATGCATACATAGGAGAGCCAAACAGCAGATACACCATGTCATCAGCTCAGGACGAAGCGAGGCTTCAGAATGCGAGAGAGACAATAGATTGTGAGTCACTCATGCGATGTTTCACAACATTGACATTTCCCTCATTGACCATCACTGAAACAGCTCTGCACGATCTATCGCAATTACTGCAGACAGGTAAGTGAAAGTACAACTCAGTTTGACCACTGGCCATAGCGCAAATATAGCTTCCTCATAAAGATGGTCGCTAATAATCGTGGATCTACAGGCTTGGACAAGAACACTCTGTCGATATGCGTTGGAATGATCGAACAAGGTGCTAATCCCGATACTTTAGCTGTGAGTCGAGCTGGCGAATTGGCTTGTATCTATCTTGCTGACCTTTGAACATGGATGTAGGCTGTGATCAAGGAACTGAGGAGGGAGAACGAACTGCTCAAAGCTCAGAAATCGGATCAGTAGTGAAAGATCGGAAGGAGAGTAGAGGGTGGATTTCTTTGAGCGATAGCCATCCTTGTTGTATAGATTGACATGTGTATGTAAACTAAATCTCAAATTGGTGGACGAGGCAGCGAAAGGACAAAATAGGAATTGCATGCAGCGATACATCATTTCTCTCTTCCATGCGTACTCCCCTTCACACCTAGCACTATAACAATTTTTTTTATTTCATGGAGATGTGACAAATTACTCCTAATCCCTCTTCATCGCTCCACCTCCTACAGCCAAAGTCAAAGTGGATGGTAATTTGGTTTCGCCGACGGTGTACAAGAGCCCGATCGATCCTACTGCGACAACTACCAGGAGGACAGTTGAAAAGATGAGGATGATGAATGGGCTATTCAAACCATTTATCATGATATCAGCAAAAGTCCATTGAACCTTCATCCACAGATATATCTTTCCTCAGGGATATAGTCGATTGCTAGTTCATGATATCCATGATTCTGATGAATAGGACAGAGGTATCATAGACTCACGTTGAATAATCGTCCTTCTGACATTCCACTCCGGCATATCCATCTCTACACTTACATCCCCAACATTCACCTTTATCTGATTTCCCTTTCAAAGCGCAGATACCTCTACCATTGCATGAAGTAGATTCAGAACAAGTATCATTTGATGTGTAACAGGCTTCTGCCAAGTCGGTACCGTTCTTTGCCCTGGACTGGAGGGTGATAGGGACAGATCTTGAAGTGAGATGGGTTGATGAGGATGAAGGTCGGATTATAAGTAATAGAGGAGGGGACTTGGGTTGAGCCATCTATATAAAGTATGGATCATAATCAGCTGAGCTGATCTTTGTAGAAGACAGATATCATGAGAGGTATGATGGTCTGATTGCCAGTCCGAGGAAAGCAAGACCACTAGTTGCACTATCTCTGACTATAGCAGCAGAATCGTCCACTCACAGACTCAAGTCCAGCTTTGACCCCCAATCTACCATTCTCCCAAACCTCATCACCTTTTCGTACATCCTTCAAACCCGAGATGGTGATTGCTTCCCAAGGGTATGAGCCGTGGTTTTTGTTGATCCAGGGGATCGAATCGGCCAGAGCGGTCAAACATGAAAGTTCGTGTCCAAGGATCGAAGCGGCTTCTACGAGAGCAGATCAACACATTCAGTATGATATTATGACGAAGACAACAAGTGAAAGGCAATCTTCTGGATGGACGTGAGGAGAGATACAAAGCTAAGATTGGAAGAGACGTGTCATACTCACTGGTTCCTGCCATTTCAAATACATCTTTGAAACCTTTAACAACATCTGGCAATTCGTTCAATATGTTATCGAGCAACGTCTTGGCTTGTTCCACATATGGTGAAAGTAAGTCGGAAGTTGTCAAGTCATCTTTGAGGTAGAAGGAAGGTTGTTGGTTTAAAGTGGTGGGCAAGACGTCTATTCCAATATATGAATATCAGTCGACTGCTGCGCTACTTGAAAATTCATTTGGACCTCCAGTAAGAGTGAAGAGTTACTCACCTTGAGCATCTACACCACCTTCAATCACCACTACTCTCGCCTTACTTCCCGCAGCAGCAGGACCATCCCAAAGACTCATGAGGTGGGACCAAAGACCTTCATCATTGGGGATCTCATCGAAATCATTCAACGGTTCTCCAAGATGATGCGATAAGACTGCTTTAGCCTGATCGGCCGATAGGGTAGGCACAGGTAATGACGGGTCTTGATTCTGAGTTGATGGAGTAGGGTATAAGTAGATTTGAAGTGGTTGTTGCGATTGAGATGATTTGGCGAGAGTGAGGGGGAGGGCGGTGAGTGCGAATAAAGATGAGAATCGCATCTTGCCGCTGTGTGATATGCGGATGCCTGGGGTGCTGATATCGGGCGGTCGGATGCACTCCTGAGGGTCGATACACCGAGGGTATGTATGAGGTAGCAAGAGAAGGAAGGGTGATATGAGCTTGAGATGAAAGGAAATGGAATGAATGTGCTGTAAGGTGCGAGTGCAAGTGCAAGTGTGATCGGGTGGAAGATACCGAGTCTTATGGCCTAGGTCAGTGGCGCACAACTCAAGCTTCATCTTGATTGTGGTTTCAATCTGCTATCATAAGGATAACATCCATAGATCTCACGTCAACGTTGCATAATCCCAATCGAATATAATCATACAGTACATATACAACAATATAATGCAATGCTCCTGGAATGGAAATGCTATGACTAGTGACACTCCACTTGACTTGTCAGACATTGGTTTACACTTCATCGTCCACCGGTCGAGGTAGAGGGAAAGAAACTCTTAGATTACCCGCATCTTGAAGTAACTAAGATCAAACGCATATTCATCAGCATCGGCATCGGTCTGATATGGACTAGACCGGATCTTCCCATCTTGAAACTACCTGGTGTTTTTTATACTTACCCTATCAACATCCAATGGAGGTAAATCCAAAAGAAACAATTTAGCTTCTGATCCATCTAACTCTTCGAGCGTTCTATGTATGATCGTCAAGGATGGTCAAGACAGAATCAGTGTTATGCAACCATCGAGAGATTGTATCGTCTTTTCGATGAGATAGATAGGATCGACTCACTCTTTACACGTTGACAAGATTGCTACGCAGACATAACAATGCAAAGCGAACATATCGTCGGAAGCTAGATATGCGTCTATAAGTCACACAAAAGAAAGATATAGGTAAATATCAGTTGCTTTATCAGGTACCACCCGTTTAGAGTCAAGGTATATGATCTGAGGTGACTTGAAGTGGTATTGACTCACCCCATAATCGCAATACATCACTCAGCCACATCTCTTTAGCCAACAACGTCGTCATCCAACTCATTGCCACTTGTATATAAGGAACTTGTTCGTCTTCGCAATATGAATGCAATTCAGGTAGGGATATGCGAAAGAGGGTGAGGAATGATGCCAGACGTGAGGGTATCGATGGGAACGTTTCTAAATTCGTATCATACAAATATTAACCTTATTCCAAATCAAACCAAACCAATCCGATGTGTGGCACAGAATTTGGAGGGAAGCGAGAGAACACTCACTCATCCTTTTCATCAATTTCTGAAAACCCAAAAACACACCCACAGGTCTACTCAGAACGCATACAAAGGGAGTAACGAGGTATATCCAATTATTCTTATCTTCACATTCATCCCCATAATAACTTTTTTTGGCATTTTCGTCGTTGTTCTTTCCTAGGAGATTCTCTGAATTGTAGTATTTGCCTAATACCTCTTCTATGATCGATATATAAGTATGTCTTGACGGGGGTGAATTAGGTGGTGGTGGAAGTATCCTTGATAATTGGGATCGCAAAGTATTCAGATTATCATCTTCTTCGCCATCTTCTCCATTCATACCTTCTTGACCATCATCATCCTTCGTACCATTGTTCAAATTCGAATTCAAATTTATTGGAGGTGGTGGGTTCTTCTCTATCGACGTTAGCAAAGGCGATACTCCATTCTTGTTATTGTTATTCCTGATATCACCTCCGATTGAATAGCTTCTAGCTGGATTTTGATTATGATTTTGATTCTGTTTGTCTTTCCCTTTATTCGACGAGTTACCGTTCCGTCCCTTTTCAGCAGTTAGAGAACTGATCAGCCCCGCGTACGTCTCATTCCTGAATCGTTTGGTATGATGACCCAAAGCTATCCTCATGAGACTCGCAGTAAGTCCCGAAGGTATCTCGCGAGGTAAGGCCTGATAGGTCGTATTGAGTGATAAGAGGGAGGTGATCTCGGCTGTTTTGTCTTCTGATAATACTTCGAGAAGATATAGCCATACTTCCTACAACATCCAATTGCGATTGACGATCGGTATCAATTCATATGATACGAAGGATAGGAGGAGATGATACTCACACCTCTCACTCTGGCAGCTACTCCGTGACGAGCATGTTCCTTCAACTTGTCTACCTGCACATGCTGTTCGGCGTTGAGCAGCTATATAATGGAATGCTCAGCAAGATGAGTTTCATAACATGCGTTGATGTACTTGCGACTCACCTCTACCCAATCTTGGAGGTTGGTGCTCATCTCATGGGTTCAGATCGGTCTATGCTGCTACATGCATCTATACATTGTTGTTGGGGCCAACGACTGAGATTCAGATCTGTTGCATGCATAGACTGATTTATTGGGTTCCTGAGGAGTATGAGGTAATGACGACGTGACCGTGGGAAAGTAATCATTCCGCACCATAGAAAAGTTGTACTCATTCCATTCCCATCCCCATTACCGACCACGGTCACTCTACAGCTAACAATTATTTCTCCTTCTCTGATCAGACAGTACTTCACCACCATAACGAACATATACAGAATGTCTTTCAGAGCCCTCAGACCTGTCCTTCGAGCCGGTACCAAACTCGCTGCCAGACGTGCTGTAGCTCCCGTAGCTCGACCTATGGCAGTCCGAGCGTTCAGCTTGACTGCTCGACGAATGGGTAGCGGAGAGAGTGAGTGTGGTCTGTAATCCCCGCACACATCCCTCCCGATCTATCGCATACCATCGTGTCAAACTGACGCAGTGCTACAGTGCTGATAAGTGTATTCGTGATTTAGCCGACTCGACACTCGCATCAGCTCTTGCCGCCGAACACAAATTCGAACTTGAGAATGCTGCTCAATTACCAGAAGTACCAGCTTTCATCGAGACTTTCAAGACTCAGGGTGTATGGGAGATTCAAGATTTCCCAGGGGAAGATGATGTGACATTGACTAGGAAGTTTGGTAATGAAACGTGAGTGATGACAGTTATGTCCAAAATCGTTTCCTATGACAGGTGGAACTTTTTGATGATTACGGAGCTATACTGACACTGTTCGTTTCTGATATATATCTAGTCTCAAACTCACTTTCCAAATATCCGATCTAGATTCCTTCGAACCACCTCTGATCGAGAACGAATCAGGCGAAGAGATTGAACCCAGCGGTCCAACGAGTATAGCATGTTCTTTGGTAATCACCAAATCGGCAACTCCAGGAAGTTTAATGGTAGATTTGGAAACTTGCGATGAAGGTTTTGAAATTACCAATATTGCCGTGTATGAGAAGGCTCTGGCGGAGAGAGAGGGTGCGGAGGGTGATTGGGAGAGGAGATCGAAATATATGGGTCCTCGTGAGTACTCTTATCATATGGATACAGAGATACGAGAATAGGAGATGATGGAATATCATGAGCTTGTCATCTCCACCGACTGAGTCTATGTCTTTAATGTTGTGTGAGTATAAATTGATGTCGTTCACACCCGCAGAGTTCGATCACCTCGACCAAGCTGTGCAAGAAGCATTTGGAGCTTATCTTGCTGAAAGAGGAGTCGATGAGGCCTTGGGTGAGTGAACCCTACCACACCAATTCGAGTGAAATAAGTCGAGTCAACTGACAATTGATTTTGGTTAGCCGACTTCGTCCTCTCATATTGCGAGCACAAGGAGCAGAAGGTGAGTCCCGTTTCTGACATTCGCAGGCCTTAGTAGATACTATATCTTGGATGTCGGCCGCGGAACTCGAACAACGCTTACCATTAACACGTTACATAGGACTACGTATCTTGGTTGGACCAAGTCCGAGGATTCGTAGAGCAATAAATATGTGATCTGAGATGATCCGTAATACGGCAGTGATCTTGATTTTTGATGTTGGGATACCATGATTAATGAAATTGGTCAATAGATAAATGCTGTAACGACATGCAAACACTCCTCCAATGTAATTAAAACTTATGGCTCCATCACATGCAAGCAGACCACACTGAATCATCATGAATTAAGAGAGGTTTGTATTTTCGTATTCATCTCGAAAATTTCCACACAAATGAAAAGTTCAGTATACAAGAACTTTTCTAAAATATCATACGACTATTTATATTATTATTATTAATTATGATTAAAACGTCAAAAGTCATCCTGTTACATGAAGAGATTCTTTTTCTTCTTCTTATCATAAAATGTATAAAACAAACGATCCCAAAATTCCCTTTTGTCACATTGACTTAATCAACTATAATCCAATTTCCACCATCTATTATACTCCTCAACACCTTCCTACTTCCCTCTCCATTACTCTCCTTTCGACTCATATGTAGTGTTGATAAGTCGGATAAGTGCGGGTGAGGAATTGGTGTATCTCGTCTCTTCAATTTTGGTCGTTTAGCCAATCCCGGTGTGGACGAAGGAGAAGCGATGGTTTCCCCAGTAGACAGTGAGATTGAATATGGATCGTAATTGAATTTATCGTTATATTCACCAGCCATCAACCTCTCTTCGACCTCCATCTCCACGTTGGTCATTGATGGTGGTAGAGATAGTGGTGTGGGTGTAGAGGGAGGAGCAACGGGAGATTCCAATATGGGAGTAGCTGGCATTAAAGGTGAACTGGTCGACGACGAAGTCGAAGCAGAAGATGGTGTTCTTCTAGGTGTAGGCTGAATCAATTCTGTTTGTGGTGAGGTAGGAGTATTTATGATTCGCCTAGATGAAGAAGCTTTTCGAATAAGTGATGGAGGTGTGGGAGTATTCATAGGTTTCTTCAAGTGGAAATGAATAGGTTGGGCAGTATAGCCATAAGCGTGTGGTTGAGCTTCGAATTGAATATGATGAAAGTACGAAGCGTAAGACCCGTGGGTCAATGTGTGAGTATGTGGGAATGGGGTGAGTGGTCGTGACATTGTCATTGTTGACATTGTATGATATATTGTTTAACGATATGAATTATCTTTGGTTTGGTAATCCCTCAATGGTTGTTCTTTTTATGCTTGGTTTGGTTGTATCGTTCTCTGATGAGGAAACAAAAGGAGGATCTCTTGCTCGATCTGAAGCGTAGCTTATATATCATATTCACATGCATGTGTTCGATAACGGTATTGATAATCGTATGCCCGAGATTATTCATAGCTTACTCACCTGTCTACTCTGTCTACCGAGATGGAAACAGATGAGATGACCGCTGGCCGTGGATCAGCATGCAAAAAGTAAAAAGATTACTAACTAGATCGGCTTTTGCTATTCTTGGCATGAATTGTACGACTGCATATTTTCTGCTGACGCATCTCGGTCCCCGCATCGCTACTGCTTTAAATCAGGCACCCCACGCTACTGCTTGACCGTGGAGGTCAGCGGATACCTCCGATCACCCAAAGACACGCTCGGCCGCCCGGTGGAGATTGACCTCCATCCATGCTCTTAGTTGTGACTCCACTACTCACCAACCCCGATGCATGGTAAGTACTATATCGATACTATCCATGGTAGAGAGGGGTGCATGCATGCATCGTCGGGTGGTCTCATCGACTCACATGTAGTGTGAGATACTGTACTAAGACATGGAACGATGTGTGTAACCGTTTGACCGAAGGTACACGATTTACGCACTATCTGCCGTGAGATCTGGGTCTGAATAATCGCATCTCATCTTGGCACTTGGCTTATTAAGGGATTGATAAGCGACAAAACACACTTTTACTGGACCCATTCCATTCCTTTGGTCGAGACTCGTGGTGCATTAGTCGGATATCAGATCCGATGGAGAACTCGTCGAATCGACTCATACGAGTGATGATCATGCAACAAATCACAATAGCTCGGAGATTCACGGGCACTAGCTTAGACACAGGCTACTCAATGAGCACATTTTTCTAGAGAGAGTGAGTGATTAACATTCATAGGCGGACTGAGCAGCCGACCAAAACATGCCATTCCTGAGAACAACCTTTGATCGCACGGCGGCCGTGAATGTAATGAACTGAAAACCCACGTCAAAGAAACGACTGAAACCATTGCAGTCCTTCGGTCTTGAGTGAATGCACATAAAGTTATCGAACATAGTAAAGAGAAGGCAAAGAGACGATCACCGCCGGCCGGCGACAATATGACTGCTGACCGAGTCACAAAGTTTTCTCGCATCGTGGAGTGATGACCTTTGACCGAGATGATCTTGGAGTAGATCTCCTCCACAGGGCTCAAATCTCCTGGTGGAGGAGTTGAGGTATGCGCCACGTCGGAATTTGCATTCGGAGTTATGAGTATAAGGGAGTGCCACTCACTCAGTGTGTGTGGTCTGAATGCGAGTTAGTTGTTTGTCATCGCAACCTTGATCTTGATCTTTCTTCTTTCTCTCCTTCTTCTCGCAACACTCAAGAATCATTTATTACTCGCTCGACGTGGATCCGATTTAGACTGACTGGAAGGTAGCAAATTATCGCTTGACTGAGTGCACGGAAACTCAGACCACACTATTCATCTGATTTCGAAGTTAGCTTTTCCACCCCGTTCCACAACCAACCATTCATCCTCTCGCTCTTTCGGTCGAGTTAATAGAACATAGGGATTGGGGAAAAGAGTTTGGGTAGTCTGCGAGACGTACCATTGTTGTACTCCTGCTTCGTTGATTCACTGCCATCTTTCACTTTGGATCGTCTGATCAATTGATAGCGATTGGAAATTCTCTAAGATCGTTTATGCAGATAAACTCTTTTTCTGTTCTTTGGGAGTGGGCTTGCTTATCTTTGTCTTCACTATACTTGACTGAATCATAACCAAATAACGGGAAAACAAATCAACTCTTGGCGATGTCATATCAAACTTATCCTTACCAACAACAACCTAGCGCAGGGGGAGGAGGGGGTTACTATGTTCAACCTCCTCATGATCCATTCCGAGCCTATTATGCAGATCGATTGAGACAACTTACGTTCAATTCACGTCCTATCATTCAAGATCTATCGATGATGGCTGGAGCACAACGTGATCAGAATAATTGGGATGGGATGAATGCGATTGTACAAGAGATCGAAGAGGCTACACTTAGGGTAGGTTCTTCATTCTTTGTTGGTGATAGAGACAGAATGAGATTATGCAATTTTCAATTGTGCTTTGTCCTCTGTTTTTTGTTCTGATCAGAGAGGAAGGAAATGACAAGCATGGCAAAGTACTTGTTCTGATTTTGGTAGACCGGAATTGACACTGAATACTGATAAAATCATCAATCATATATAGGCATTACCAACTCAGAAATTACCATTATTATATCTCATTGACTCGATTTCAAAAAACATCGGAGCACCATATACGACTCATCTCTTACCGCCAATCATACCGCGACTTTACCTACGGACCTATCGCGAGGTGGACGGAGTGACCAAAGCGAAGATGGAGGAGATGATCAACCTATGGAGAACTGGTGGACCCAATAGGACGGAATTATATGGTTCGGGAGTAAGGGAGCAGATCGAGAGGGACATATTTGGAACTTCATATAATCATACCAACGGTATGAATATGAATGGTTTACCTAATTTACCTAGTTTGCCGACGGTACAACAAGTTAAGAACGCTGTTCAAGGTGCGTTAGATAAGAAACAGCGAGAGGCAGCTTCGAAGGCTTGGGATATGGCTACGGGACAACAAGTAAATGCTTTAACAGGTATATTAAATTTATTAAATTCTACAAATGTACCTCCTCAGGAATTAGCTCAGATAATGGATCAAGTCAAAAGTATGAATGGTCAACCACAATCTCAACCTCCCCAACCACAACCACAACCTCAACAAGTTTTCACTCCGATGAACCAACCTGTTACGCCCAACTGGGGTGTTCCACCACCTCAACAAGCCATTCCACCATTCCCCCCTCATTCAAGTAGAATACCACCACCGCCCGCTGCGGGGAGACCACCATTCGTACCTAGACCAACGCCTACACCCCCTCAGGCGAGTCTAAATACTCCTTTACACATGGCCGGATCGACTACACCTATTCCAATATCCAATCCAGTAGTACCGCTTCCTGTCCAACTGCCAACAATGGCCAACTTACCTATCGACGTCAGCAAAATCCTAAACAGCTTGAATCAATCTGGTGTGGTAGGTCAATCGAAGACTCCCGAACCTCAAGCTCAACCCTCCACTCCTACTTTATCGCAAGGTGTACAACAGAAGCAGCAGCAGCAGCAGAAGCAGCAGAAATCGAGTTTGGAGGAATATGAAGATATGATCATTGGTTTAGGAGTATCACTAAGATCAATTGATCTTAATGCGTGAGTGTCACATTCTTATCAAAACCATCCTGCATATTGCTTCTCTTTTGGGGAGAACCTTGTATGATTGAGTCGAGCTGATAAATCGAGATGTTGCTCAGCCCTCATATCCTCTCTCTTGAACATCTACCCCAACGATGTAAACAATGTGGCATGCGATTTGCCAGTGACGATAATGCGAAATTCCAATCTCATATGGATTGGCATTTCAGAAGGAATAGGAAAGAACGTGAATCCGCTGGGAGAGGTTCTCGGAGACGTTGGTTACCAAGAGCAGAAGTAAGTGTTTCTTGTTTTTTTTTCTTCTTCTTTCTACCCTTTAATGCAAACATTCGCTGATTAACGGAATTGGAAATAGGAATGGATAAATGATACCTACTCCTCTTCATCGGCTGAAGCTGGACCATCTACCAATCCCATGTTGAACTCGCCTGGTAAATCCGCTTCGACAACCATGACAATCTCAGCAGAGAGGTTACAGCAATTAAGAGAGAAATGGATCAAAGTACCTTCATCTAATGCAAAGGCCAACTCGGTCTGTCCGGTATGTAAAGAATCGTTTGTGAAAGAGTGGTCGCAGGATGAAGAAGAGTGGATATGGAAGAATGCTCTGAATATCAATGGAACCGTGAGTCTCGTCTTGGCTTGTCTCGTCTCATATTTCAGCATGCATTCCATTACATCAAATCATTGAATACTGATTGTCTTGTCTGTCTGTGTTGGAATCGTAGATATACCATGCGACGTGTCGAGCCGAACAATTATCAGCGATGAGAAGATTGAAAGGTTCCGATCCGAATAAACGAAGTACGAGTGGAAGTCCTAGACTTACACCTCAACCTTCTGAGCAGGTAAAAGCTGAAACTACCAATACCACGACGTCCTCACCTCAGATGAACGTTAAGAGAAAGGCAGAAGAAGAAGGAGAAGCGGGAGGACAGAAAGGTGATGATGAAAAGATGAATGATGCTGTGGGCTCAGAGAATAAGAGAATAAAAGTTGAACAGGAACAAGAACAAACAACCGGATCGGTTGCTCAATCGCAACCAAATCGACTTGGGGATAATGTTACTCCAGTGACAGTATTGAGTGATATACCGAAAGTGCAAGTCAAGGAAGTAGAAGTGGGAGTGAAGGTTGAACAGGAAGAGGAGAAAGAAAAGATGGATGATCAACTAGCGAGTAATTTGGAGAATAGTGGAATAGTGTGATGGGGTATTAATTCAGCATGTAATTCATTGGCCCATATATATTATTCCTTTTATTTCACATTATCATACCAGCGGAAATTTCATATTCTCATGCATTGACCGTGTCCTCTCAGACTCTGGGTGTCGTAGTATCGGGATAGCATGAGCCTAATTTGCGATTCGAGTACAATGAACGTTTGAATCAATGATCGTAGGTACGAGGGCAAAGACAAGTATTGCACAAACTATCGTATCGTAGGGTACCTTGGATTGTTTTGATTTGATGGATCATCCCCCCACTTCAGAATACAGTATCATCAAATGCCAAAGGACCTGTCTCACACAATGTACTTGTAGTAATCATTCAACGTAATAATCGACCATAACATCTAATGGTCATCATAAATACATCAAACATCCTCTTCTTCAATGTATGGACGAAGAATACAATACATCATTCGCTACAAATCTAACATAACGATATACATTGCGAACTATTTTCAGAGCAGGAATACAGTTTCATCACGACATGCCACCTAAACGAGAAAGAACACCATCATCATCCGAAAGGGAAAGAGATCTCAAGCCATTCGTCGAAGAACAAAATGGAAATGAAAAGAAGAAGAAACTCGCCAATTCACCAAGTAGAGTAAGCTCAACTTGAGTTCATCCTTTTCCATTTCATTTGCTGCCGACTTACTTGAGGGTCACCGTAGACAAGCTAAATCTGTGATATTGGATTATATACTGTAGACCAAAACATCTTGGACATCGTCCGAAGAGCTGAAATTCCGAGAAGGTATCAACGCAATTGTCAAAAAACATCTTTGGAATGAATTGAAATCTGATCCTGAAATGGCCAAGAGAGGTGCCAATGGGGTAGCACAACATTGGATCGCTATGGTGAGTGTTTCTTCTACTGAAAATCATCTTTGTCGATCTTTAAGAATTGTTATTTGAGATATATACAATTCTGAGCTGACGTTAGATTTTATATTCACTGCCTCTTGCAACCTTGCAACCAGTACAAAAAGATGTGACAGTTGATCGTTGGAGGGAAGATGGATTCTATTTATTATCTAAGTTTCATATGTACATATATATGGATCTTTGCTCTCAATAGCAGAAGATGCATTGTAACATATACGTATTTATGGATTTCTGCATCACGCAAATCTAATCTAAAATACTCTAGATACTTTGTCAAACTTCTAGAGAAAGCTAATTCACTCGTCTTCCTCCTCTTCTTTGACCTTTCTTTTCTTTGGTGTTGTATTACCATTTCCACCTTTGTCTTTCTTGGGTGAAGAAGTGGGAGTAGTGATACCATTACTATTACCATTCTTGGTTCTACTTCTACCCAAAGATTTGAGCTCCTCATCTACCATACCTGGATACTTTTCTGATAATTTCTTCAAGATCGATTGAAGTTTCTTATTAATCCTATCTCCACCATTCTCCGATACACCTTCAAGTCCTGGGAGCTGGTAGATATCTGATCGGTGGATGAGGGATTGTCGAATGATACCTCGAAGTAAAATCGCCTAATTCACCGAAAAATAGTTAGTCTCGCAAAGTCGTACTGATAATTAGAAAAGGTGGTAGAATCCTATGATCCTATGATCCTGTGCCGCTCACGGTATGGTCATCGTTCCATGATTCTTTTTCTACTTTAGGTGGCATCGTACCGTTGTTGTAGTGTAAGTGTTTTCGATTGACTGATGAGAGGATACGAATCACGTCAGCTCAACATCCTAAATTTATAAAACTCATGCTGATGTACGATCTAATGAAGGGTCGAGCTACTCACTAGGTGATTAGGTCGAAGTCAAGTTGAGGGATCCGATGCGATATGGTTCTATTGAAATAGGGATAATCAAAGAGAAGAACGAGAAAAGAGTAGAAAAGTTTTCAAGAGGATACGATGGATTGATCAAGAATGACAAGATACATACATTTACACTTATGTGGTAAACTCCCATCATGTTGAGTGATTTTCAGCCTCCTTTCCCTTCTTTGGTCTAACAGAGTGGGGGAGATGATGAAATCGTACATGTTTCGAGTCAAAGGCCGATCATTGTCTGATGGTCAAACCATTCATTCACTCTACTCGGACACTCTTTCACGACCACGATAGTCACTTTTCATTCTTTCAATAGTTCTTCTTCTATACTCATTTACTGTACATATATTACAGCACATACATAGCTCCTATAGGACCTTGCTTCATTCCCTCAAGTCGTACAAAAAATCTTACAACGATGCCAGTCAAACGTGAACAGACTCCCGACTCTACCTCCGAGAACGACCTGAAACCACTCGTAAATGGAACTACTAAGAAAGTTAGGAAGACACCTCCTTCCACAGCTCGAAAAGTGAGTTCCTATCTTGACTTTTCGTCGTGGTCACCAAAAGCCTTAATGTTCTTTGCTTCTCGATTACCATCAGTAGGATGATCTTCACTAACAGTAATACTTTCCCCGACGTAGGAACGTAATTCATGGAGCGAGGTCGAAGAATCACATTTCAAAGAAGCTATCAACAATATCGTAAAGAAGAATATCTGGTCGGAAATCAAAATGAACTTTCCTGAGTTGGCTGGGAATAGGAGTGCGGATGCATGTATCAATCATTGAATAGCTATGGTAAGTGTCATTGTAAGCTGCGTATACATACTTCCCATTAGAAATTGAGTGTCACCCAAGATGTGTTGAGCTGACGAGATGTCAAATGAAATAGTATAAAAGAATGCAAAAGCCTCAAGATGGTAACCGATCATAAACCATGCTAAATAATCAACCGGGTCAGAGCTTCCGAATAGCAGAAATTACTTAAAGAGATCTATGCTCGTAGTTTCGTTGGAAAGAATGCATCCTCTTGATTACAGTAAATACATATTCTGGGCTCGATGCTCCTTGGTCATCATCTTTCATCGGACTTGAGCACGGATTCGTCCGAACCAATTTCAGATAACTTAACTTAGGACACAACATGGTACGATTGCAGGTGATGTTATCGATATCAATCAAGTTGATTAGCTGCATCTGTTATTTCCCAATCCGTCTGAATATGATGACCACGAAGTGGACCACATCCTTTGGATTGATCTGATTAGATTTAGCGAGTTATCGGCAGTCAAGGCAACAGAATGAACTAGTTCCTGATGCGATGGACTTGGTATTCATCACAATGCTATGAGTATCATCTTCTGTGGGATTCCCATTTCTCGTTATACATCAGATCATTCACCTCAGTCTTCTTACCATCTATCATCAACTATCACGGTCATCTTATAATATTCTACCATTAACACTTAAAAACCCTCAAACAACCATCATGCCAGCCAAAAGGGAAAACTCTTCCGACTCGGATGAGAAACCTAAACGCTCAGTATCGGGCTCACCCAAGAAATCTCGAATTTCTCAGGTGAGTGTATAGCCGAGTTCTTCAATCTTATCCTTTTCTCATACACAAGAGATACTTACTGCATCTTATAACTCTCTGCTACCACTACAAGGAGAGACAGCTGACAGAAGGTCTTGAATAGGGTAAAAAACCATTCACTTCCGAAGAAGAAACCGCATTTCTCGAAATTATCGATGAAATCGTTAAATCGAATTTGTGGAATGCTGCTAAGAATCGTCCCGAACTTGCGGATAGGAAGCAAGCTAGTGTTCAAGGTCATTGGGATGCGATGGTGAGTTTTCGCCATTTTCTCCTGCCTCTATCCCAAGTCTTTGATACTAGTCTTCAATACAGTCATCAAACCTTGAGCTGACGTGACATCATACTATCTGATTATCCTAGTTTAAGAAGATGAAAAGACCTTGATCGATCGTTAGCCCTCTTACAAGTATATATATAGGTTTACCATCATATTCCCTATTCATATATATATATATATATATATATGAGATACTATGCTTGACCATCCCAACGTACTCTCAATTTCTGTGCGGTGGGCAATGTGAATTATTTACCTAAGTGTCATACTCGTATACAGCTCCAAAGGGATCGAAGTTTGTCTCAAACCTCCTTTGTCCTTCTCTCCCTGATGGTCGAAAGTTGTTACTTCCATTTTTCCCATAGGCTATTGTCTTCATCTCTACTTGAACATATTGCACATCCTGGTTAATTTCATCATTCAAGCGTCGAAAGCATCTGACACTGACCCCATCAATCCTGTCCGCCACAGTCCGAGTCCTCGATCCGAGACGACCTCCACCTCTTGTGTCCAAGCGTACACATTCACTCACCCTTCATCAAAATGTCAAAAGTATCTTTCAAGGATAGAAATTCACTCATCTCACCTGATACTCCCATACATACAGCGCGTGTGACTAGCACTACCACCGCTTCCACAGCTGACACTGAAGATACCACTCCGACCGACAGCGAAAGTCAGAGTGAAAGTGAACGAGAGACGGGAACGGAGCCGGACTCTGCTTTCCCCACTTCTGCACCTGTCACCGCTGAATCGAATATAGCCAAGCCAAAAGCCAAGTACAAGAAGGAAGACAACGAGTTAGATAGTGCTACGGATATATCGACCTCGCAAACAAACTCGTCTCTAGGAGAAAGTGATAGTGGACGAGACTCGACTGATCGAGGTACGACCAGTGGATTAGAGGGATCTTCGATTTCAACGGGTACGGACGAGTCTGAGGTAGACAGACCCAATCCATCAGAGAACGAAAGGAACTCTCAAGGACCGAGTAAAATCAAGGGCGGCACATCTCACAATAAAAGTAAAAGGGAACACCAATCTTCAATTGTCTCGTTGTCGAAGAACAAGAAATCATCAATTAGGAATTTGAGGGGCAAATCTCTCAGAGAAGGTGCCGGCAACAACACAAGGGCTGGGACAGAAGCTGTCGAAAGAAGAAACAGATCGACAAGGAAAGAGTTTGGCTCAGAACACGTCGAAGAAGAGGACGGAGAGGAGGATTACTCTGACAGTGAAAGCGAAGAAGAGGATTTATCCAGCGCGGATGAGGAGGAACAGACCAAGCCACCTAACCAAGCTAGACAACGGAGTCAGAGGACCTGGAAACACGAAATGATCCGCTTAATTTCCTTATGTGAGTTTTTCTGCTCGTTCTCGTGTCTCATACCGATTAGCACTGAAAAGACCGAAATATAGATCTCGTACCGGTCTTATTGGCCATACCTACCTCTCTCCTCCTCTCACTCAATATTCAGCTCCTCACACCTCTCTACAACTCTATGCCCCTCTCCCGGCACACCATAACAATCCATGTTGGATATACGATCCTGTCAGCCTTGATATACTGGTATATCACACTATCAAGCTCTGCAAGAGAATTCATATCTGCAAGGGTATGCCTTGGGTTGGCTGCACTAAGTGGGGATATAATAGCAGTCTATGGTAGAAAGGTCGGCATGTGGTTGGGTCTCTCATTAGGACCCGAGTATGGTGCAGTAGCTTCTAGAGCTGTATTGGGTGTGGGTATTGTAGGAGGTGCTTCGGGTTTTGCTTTATTGTGTTTCGTAAGTTGCTGAGTATATTCCTTTCTGAATGCAACTACAGCTTATTCCCTTACCCAAATATAGGACCATATATCCCCTATACTACCCGCAAGCAAGTCTACAGATCGACCCAGAAATTTAGGTTCGGTTCTTTATAGACATGGGTTTTACGCATTTCATATCTTCACTTTTGAGCGGATATGGACGAGTTATCTAAACAGCAACGTCTCCATCCTGGATAAAGACCCAGAGAAAACCGTAAGTTCACTATTGTATAAAGCTCACATGTAGGGTGACTTAGGTTAATTGATTTGCTGACCATTGATGATATGATATCGTAGATCTTATTCCTCTCATTACTCTTGACTACGTTTTCCCTATTCCTAAGATCTAGTACATCTTCCACCCCATTCCCTACTCGAGTCAACATAGTTCTTGCGAAAACACTCAAAACATCCGAATCAACCTCTTCGAAAATCACTAAAATCTTACCCCGTCAGGCATTCCCTCTTTTACTTCTGGTTCGAATACCACTCTTAATCCTTGCACTACGACAACAAGTGTTTCTTCGTCCTTCCCTCAACGAACCTTATCTGACGGCCAATGGAACATTGAGATTGATAAGTTCGGAGAGAAGTTTGACAGGACAGGTCGTAGTGGCTGAAAATCTAAAAGATGGATATAGGTTTTTGAGATGTGATCATTCGATTTTAGGTGGTAGATGGATAAGGGAAGTTGATGATCGACAGGCTAAAGGGGGTAAAAGGACTGAACAGGGTGATTCGTATGTTCTCCACTTTACTTTGCCCAATAACTTGAATACCAGATGGAAAATCAAACACGTCAGACCCATCTGCGCCTTGGAGTAAGCTGATATGACGTTCTGGGTAGCATTTTCGCCACATTCAATCTACAGGAGATTGCCGTCCTGGCTCATCGATCTGAATCCTCGGAGTCACTCATCAGGACTTTACAGCTTACCACTGACTTGCAAGTCAGTTTGGAAGGTGAAGATGAAGAAGAGAAATTGCCAGAGAGAGCTTTGATTATGTCAGTTGACTTTCCCCATTTCTGCGGTTGGAGTATGAGCTGATGTGAATAACGCAATAGTGGTCTTGGTGTAGGAATAGCCGCTTCTGCATTTTCCAGAAGAGGGTTATACGTGGATATCGTCGGTCAGTCCTCCTCGGTCAGGTAATAATGTACAGGTGGCTCGCTGATACCATTCTTCTGGGAAGCAGAAATCGACCCATCAGTCTACCTGGCGGCTCAGAATCATTTCCAACTCTACACTGCTAACGTCGCATCGACCAATATCATGGACGGATCGAGGTTCGTCTCTCAACTAGCAGATATGAAGAGAGCACAATCTTCGCAGATCGACGAAGATGAGGATTCGCAGGTGGTCGTGCCGATGTGGGATTATGTCATACAGGATTGTTTCACAGGGGGCAGTGTCCCTGGTGAGATGTTTACAGAGGAATTCTGGCAAGATCTAGGCGAGTTGGTGAAAAGTGATGGGATTGTGGCTATGGTAGGTGTAAGAATCTCAGATTTCAAATGGCTCGAGAGAAGCTGACGGAGAGAGTGAAATTGGTATACAGAATTTTGCCGGTGTAATTGGAAGTAAAGCATCAAGGGCTGTTTTAGTGACTTTGACGTCGGTGTTTTCGCAATGTAGAGCTTTCGGCGATGGGTTTGAAGTGAACCAAGGTCCGGATGATCTGGTCAATATGGTACGCCAGCTTCTATCTTAACGTACCTTGAATAGTACAAGCTGACCACGAGCCCTGTGATATTAGGTGGTATTCTGTACGGTAAGTGATCGGAATTCAGAAGATTCGCAATGTGGCTGAAGGAAACAAGCTGATGATCAATCACCTTCGATACATCTGTAGAAAACATATTCTCCTTTATTGACTTTCCGTCCGCCAACACCGTTTGACGGTCTCCGATCGCCCCTTCGAGCTCATGTATACTCCACATTCCATCCTCATGAGATCCAGCTGGATAGTATAATATCAGAAGAAGATATTGAAAATCCAGAATTGCATCTTTCCAGAGGCCAAGCTGGAAAGGAATTGAATAAGTGGCAAGTCGGAAGTAGTCTTGCTACTTGGAGAGCAATGAAGACTAGTAAGTGTTTTGGCATGACCATTCATCTGTCCCATAAAAGAGAAATTTGTCATGCTTACTTTGTTGATGTTGATTTCGTATAGTTTTAACACCAGAAATGTGGTTGGCTTATTGATAGAGGTTATGCATGGTTCGTTCAATTGTTCATTCGTTTATAGACATACAATCATATCACAACATGTATACACAGGTTTACGATTTTACAATAATAACTTCGTTGTCACGCAAGTCAATTTACGTCCTCTTCATTTCTTATAGTACACATAGTCTGAACCTTCAGTGTTCGAGTACAACTTAATCAGTTTGAGTCTTCGTATCATCTCTATAAATCATTACCGAACATATCCCACCGCTCTTCTTATCTTGTTCAACGATCAACCCGTCGAACCCAATCAGCTCTACGTAAAATTCAGAATCACGATGTATATCGTCAGCAATTTCAATCACTTGTACATTTTGACCATGAATTGTCATCAAACACAGAATAGAGTCATGTAGACTCACTACTTTGTCCCAAATTCGATATTCCATCCAAACCACCTTCTACCAATCTATCAAGTATCATTGCATCTCCCTCTTCCTCTCTTTCTTCCTCCTTAGTGGTGCTAGAATTTTTGGAAGATTCGTTCTCCGACATGGCAGCACTATTAGGCGAGCCATTTCTTTTCTTCTTTTTCCCACCGCCTCCGCCTCCGTTCCCCGCAGGAGGAGGGGTAGGTACGCTCAACCTGATTTGTTCCACGTACTCTTCCGATTTATCGCTCTTGGACAAATGTGATCTGAAGGCTGATACCTTGGAGGTAAGGTCGAGCTGACCTGAAGGGGTGGGAAGGATCCATGGACATCGGGCGTACCGCTGGAAGAGGGGAGTTCCAGGCTATGTATGTCATATCATTATTTTAGTATTGAGTCAAAACACGAGAGAGAGAGAGAGAGAGAGAAAGGGAAGGGGGATCGGGTTGTGTCAGTTTAAGTATAATTGGACTCACAATATTCGAATGACATAGAATCTTCATTACGACTCCATCTTTAGATATCAGGAAATCTAATCCGTATTGAAAGTAGTTCCAGAAACCTATTTCCAACCAAAGAATCATTATCACCAATCAGCTTGGGTGACCTGACCGAAGACATAACTAGATTCAGCTGAACTCACATGCTCCTTTACCATCTTGATGATCATCACCACCTCCCCATATTTTCGACAACCTATCATCCTCTTTCCAGAATTTCCTCAACGGTGCGCCCAAGTCCAATAACAAATCTTGAGAGGTGGTCTCGCCGATAGTAATGGGGATGATGTGGTCCTCGTCCAAAGCTAGGGTTATACCCTTATTTGGCTACCGTTATAATCAGATCGTAATCATAAGCTTCTTCTGTTCAAAGAAATAATATCAATGCCTTTGGACGGGGGAAGTTGATCAAGCTTACCTGTATGACACAACTGATCAATTTCGGTTCCAGCTCTTCATCTTCTCTTGGTCTCACTACAATCTTCTGCACGACATCTTCCCTTGGACCAAATCCCGCGTCTCCCAAATTATCCGAATGAAGTATAAATGATATACCTGGGAAATCCAATTTATCGCCCGCTTTGGAGATGAACGTAGGTCCCATTAATCTACCTACCCGAGCTCGAGTCAAGGGCATATGTGCAGAACTGAGTATTTGAGTCTCGTATGATAGTTCTAGGTTGCTGTTCAAAGAAGATGAAGAAGAAGGGAGGGGAAGGGTGATATTTATGAGTGATAGGAGTTGATATATTGGTGATGGCGGGAAATAGAGAGTGAGATAGGGAAGATGGATAGTAATGGCTGATTTGTGTGGATTCTATTGTATGTTGATCACACACTGTCAGTATGTAGTCTTTTAGCAGCACGACAGCCATGAGTATGAGTACGAAATGAAGGATAGATTGAATTACTATTGGACGAAGATTATACACCACACTCACATCTTCATCCCATGATACTTCAACTTTAGGATATTGCGTCCTGTGCGTACGTATAAGTTCCAGGACATGCCATAGATTGTCGCCTACATGCCAATCATGACCATCATCAGTATATGCATACAGTACGCCTGACCTCCAATGATGCCGTACGCTCGATGGGCTGATGGCAAATCACCAATAAAGGGACGAGACGAGTGAGAGCTGTAACATACCGAGTTGGAATATCCCTACTCCTTCTCCCGGGGTGACCTCGTATGTGGGATTCAAACTTGTCGTCTTGAGATTCTGGGTACCGACCTCTATCATCGTTATCGCTATCGTCTGTTGGATGTGATGTTGAAAGATAATGGGAAGATCAAGCAACGATAACCTCGAGTCTTTTGTTGTTGTTAGTCGAGTGCAGTCAAGTGATCGCTCTTACGTCATTACCCCTTCAACTCACTTACCCGAGTACTTTTCTCAATCTCCTTTCCATCTACTTTCATCTTACATTCCCAATAAACACCCTAGGCAGCAGACCGAGCAGAGGGCAGTAACCCCTAATGTCTACATCAGAAACATCTACATCGCCTGTACAGCAAAATCCGCCCACCACCGTCCGACCTCCCCAAGTAGACATCGACGCGATCCAATCTTCCCTCTCGGCACGAAGCAAGAGGCGTCTTTCCCTCCGAACGATACTGAGCTCTTATAAATCGCAGAACAACCTCAAAGGAAAGGCTAAAGCGGACAATGATCAAGCTATAGCAGAAGATGATGAAGAAGTAGAAGAGGAGGAGCAAGTTTTTCAAGTTGATACGAGTGAGAATGAGACATATGAGAAATCGAAAGGTGATCCAATACAGATAAACAAGGGCCAGAAAGAGAATGTAAATGTTGAGGAAGAATGTAAAGTCGAGTTTGAAAAGGAATATGTATGGGATGGTGAGTGATTCTGCTTCAGAGATGACCATGAATAAGCTAAGTTGTGTTGTGACTGAATTTGCTATATAGTGCTATTCGAGAACCAACGGGGGTGAGTTGAACACATCTAACTCAGCTATTACCATCATGACGAAAGGGCGGGTAGCTGATCATACTTTATTTTGGAGTAGAATATACATCCTAGGAAAAGGTTATTTCTCTTCCCGAAGTTTACTCCCCGCCGACCCCTCAGCATTCACCCGACCGTCCAACCATATCCCCTCAGCTTCAAGCCTGAGCATGAAAATGAGCATGGGCAAGAAGCGGTCAAACCGACAGCTCGACCCAGGAACCTCTGGTTCACCTTCCTATACCTCTCAGCATTCAGACGGACGTCAGCCGGGCAAACTCACACGATCAAATAAAACGTCTTACACACTCGAGAGCTATCAACCGCCTTTACCAGATTGGCAATACCTCACACCGTGGATGATCAACATGCGCACGGGCACAGACGAGTTGGGATGGAGGTATAATGCATGGTTCAGACCGAAAGGGTGGTCTAGCCATTCTGGACCGTTGGGTTGGGGTGGGTGGGTAAGGAGAAGAGAATGGATTAGACTTAGAGCTGTTGGCGTCACTGAAACCAAATTGGTCGATATGCAAGGAAGAGAAAAAATAGAGAAGAAGGGTGATAAACTCAAGGATGTCTTGAATAGTGAAAAGGTGGATGGGAACGTTCAGGGGATATTGGTCGTGATGGGGAAGATGGGTCTGGATAGACAACGATTAACGCTCTGGAGAAAATGGCTAGAAAAAGAAAAGAAGGAGAGCGAATGTTGGAAAAGGTTGGAGGTACTCTGTGGGGATGAACAAGCTGTGAGTTAAACACAATCATTCATGAACTTATCTATATATACATTTATTGTATCTAATCGTCCTCCTAGCTCAACATTCTACGCAAACAATTCACCTATCCAACCGTCTCCTTCCCTCTATTCTTACATATCCTAAAATGCCATTCTATCAAAATACCCGACTCGTTCTATGATATCTCCAATTCCAACTCTGAACCTTCCAATTCACCGTCTGACCCTTCCACACCAACTTCAAATTACGAAGATAAATTACCAACTCAACTTCATCAGAAAGACCAGATTTCATCTACTTCTCCGAGCTCAAAGCAACAAGATACCTAATTCCCCTCTTTCGCTTTATCCTGAAGATACACCCTCAACTTCTCCAATGCTCTGTACCTATGCGAAATTTTATTCTTCTCCTCACCGTCCATCTCGGCGTAAGTCTTCTGACCACCCAATTCAATAGGTTGGAATATCGGGTCCCAGCCGAAATGCGTTGGACCCCTCGCAGGAACGATATTACCTTCTGTCCTTCCCTCGAACAAGATCGGTTCTTGACCTGGTCCAGGTGAATAGGCGAATGTACATAATGCGTGGGCTCGAGTGGTGTTGAAGCCTTTAAGGAGGTTGTTAAGTCCTATATCAGAAGTACGTTAGTATCAGAACAAATATAGGGACGTAGTAGTGTGGAATGCTCGAATCATGTCTGGTCTGTTTATTTGTTGTAACATAGATAAAGATTTGATGATCATGTTGATGCATTTTCAACTCTGTCACTCACCTTCATGTCCCAAATTACCCAAGAAGTCTTTGATATATGGACCTGGTAAACCGTTTAGGGCATCGAAACATAATGCTGTATCTTCAGTTACACAAGCTGTACCCAGCTATATACGACAACACTATTAGCTACTTTGACTTGGATGATTGAGATTGGAGATGTACCTTTTCAGCTGCTGCCTTGACTTTTGCGATAGCTACTTCCTGGGTAGTACCTTGAATCTCCGGTACTATAGTGGTTCAGACGATCCTCGTCAGCTCTCCCATATGGATGAAAAGAGTTCCCAGCCCAACGGGAGTGACCTACCATCGACAGCTTGCGAAGTGACGCTCACTCCACTAGCTCCAGAAGCCAATATAGCTTGTACTTCCTTCAGCTTGTTGGCGTTCCCAGTGACGAACACTACTCAGGTAAAGGCAAAACATCACAATCAATCGTCAACCTTTTCCTTCATGTCTCGGCCGGACTGATCTCCCCGAGAGCGCAGGTGCATTCTGCGGTGAGACTCACCAAAAGAGGTCATTATGATGTGATCTTATGTCCGGTGCTTATAGGTTGATGAGAAGAAGAGAGAATGATCGAATAGATATCAGAGGCAAAAACGAAGTTGATTGACTTTGATCCAACGACAAATTCGGTACAAGTCACGAGTAGACCACCTCCACTCTGGTGTCGACTCGCCTTGTACAGTGCAATCAGACAGCCGAGGACAATGACCAGACATGCCTCGCTTAAAAGATGCCTGCGAGCAGGATACCCTATGATATTACATGCATGTAAGCTATCATGATTGACCTTGAGTTTCGCAAATGTTGATCAAGCTAAGAGAGCGACCCTCGCGAGTGACAGCACGAGATGAGAGTCATCTACATATTACAGATAGATGCCTTGACAAAGTTCCAAATAAGATTCCGAGGTCTTCTTTCGTCCTCCCAGTCCTGATCCACGGTGGTGTACATGACATGTGATGGTATATTACATACATATTGTGTCACAATGCAAGTACTATACCTATGACAGATCACCCAATCCTTCCAAGAATCTCTTATACTCGTCATCCTCTCCACCCCCCGTTCCACTGGTACCATCCACTTTCGGCTGATCACCCAGTACACCCTTCAGTTTACCCATCAACCCCCCACTACCACTGCTCTGTACCGTTCTCTTCCTCTCATCACCTTCTTCATCTATCTCTCCAGCACCAGGAGCAGCATTGATTATACCTCCTCCGGGACCTGTCTTGCGTTTCTTCACTCCACGAGGAACGAACACTGTCGCTTCTTTTCTGAGATCTCTCAATACTGGGGCAGCAGATATTTCACCTGCTCCAACTGGCTTAGTCACTTCAATTGAATTCGCACTAGCTAGACCAGATATCGTAGGGGCGGAGGCGTCCGCAGCACTGGAAGAAGGCGGTCGAGCAGGTAAAGCATGTTGGGCAATCCTATGTCCCTGATACGTCTGTGTGGGAGCATCACTCAGTGGGTCCTGGACCATGGGCGGAGGTCGATTATGCTGTACATGTCTCGGTCGAAATGTACTTGGTCCAGCTTGCCCGTACGGTTGAGATTGTGAGTGAGCATGTAGTGGGACAGCTACCGGACGAGGTAGGGGTGGTCTGAATCCTGTATTTGGTGGTGGGAAAGGCGGTATACTCGAACCGAATCCCATTCGCATAGGTGGTGGTGCAGGTACAGCGGTAGGTTTTGGAGGCGGCGGACCTTCAGGTAAAGGTATATCATCTGAATCATCCGAGTCGTCTGAATCTTCTTCTTCTTCTTCTTGTTTGTCTTCGGCGCCTTGAGGTGGTGGTCCCTCGGGCATTACGATATCTTCATCGTCATCGTCGTCATCATCATCTTCAGATCCTTCTTCTTCCTCTACCTCATCAGGAGCTGAAGAATTAATATCATGTATCAGCTTGATATGAACCAATCATTTTTTCAGCCGACATTGGAGCAGTAGTCCACTCACTCCTCTCTTTATATGGCATACCAGGAGGAGGTACCCCAAAAGGATTATAAACCGGATCATAATAAACGGATTTCTTAGGATCTCTCAATCTGCCATTCTCGTCATACAGATGTTTTTGAGATTCTTCCCTTGTTGTCAGACCACCTTCATTCTCTTTCGGTTTACGTACTCCGAAGACTCGATCTCTAGCTTCGGGATGTTCAGCCACATAGGCTTCTTTGGTCTTCTTGATGTATGAGAGTTCAGATTCGAGCTCGGATAGACGAGTCTTAGAGGATGCATCGGCTATGGACAACAATGCAAATTGCCCGGAGTCAACACCAATCCAATGTCAAACCAAAATTCGACTCGTCATGAGCTAGCTAATCAGCTCAAGCTCGCAAACTCACTTTGGGTTTTGAGATACCTGATGCCAGCCTCTAGCTCCCTCGTGTCTTTTTTGACAGTCTGCGCTTCTCGAACTTTCTTCCTTTCTTCTTTGTTCTAATGTTCAGTTGAAGAGATATCAGTATACCACCGATGTCTTGTACGAGTCCCAGATATACTCGGGTACACACATACCTTCTTCAACTCTTTCGCTCTCTGTGCTTTTCCTACGAAACATCAAGAAGGTTGTCAGTTTCCACTGGTGATATCACATTGAAGGACATACAAACTCACGGAAAGCATCAGCTGGGTTGCTACTCTTCTTTGCCATCCTGCGATCCCTCTTTACGGTTTGCCTGCTTGGTGGTCGCACTCGGTGGGCAGGTCCTTGATGGAAGACGGCGAAGGAGAGAAGAAGTTGAGGACAAACTGTTGATAGATAGACCACCTCCACTGTTTGCAGTTGCAGTTGTCGATGTATCTTATCGATGTTACCCATTTAAGTATCCCCTCGTCCTGGTTGTGCGTCATGAGCCTGAGCAGTGACAGGTGATGAGTGACAACAACAGCAATCAATGCATTCAACGTATCTACTCTATATCTACTCGAGCGTACCTCAGTCATATACTTCCTCTCGACGACCCGATCCACTCCCCTTACGATGTCAGAATACGCTTTTCGAAAGATCAACATCGACGCGCTCGATGAAGACGTCTTACTTCCTTCGGACCTTTACGACCCGGATCCAAGAGGTCCAGATGGGGTGTTGAGTGATGCTCAGAGGAAAGCAGGCGAAGTTAGGAATTTGGTTTCTAGGTGGGTACCTTCCTTAATCTGAGATGATTTGTAATAATGTCAGTCGCTGATGTGAATGGCGTGTAGGGGAGATATACCTGGGGCATTAAATACGATCTTGTCTGAACCTCCTTATGGAGATGGTGTGGACGAAGCTAAAGTGAGTTCAAGTATACTTATCCTTTCAGATACATCTGCAAATCAGTCTTAGTCGCACATCATTTGTTGAAGTGACTATATTGATGATACAACAGGACCTCACGAAAAATTCTTTACTTCTCATACTCAATTCCACTCGAGCATCTGAGATCCCGACTATCCTCAAGAGTCTAGGTCAGGAGCAACAAGATCACCTTATGGCTTACATCTACAAAGTGGGTCTGAAATTCACACAGATTCGTCTCTCACGAGCTTGTTAGTGACATATCACACCAAGTGCTAACTACCTATCTCATTTTGGTTCTTGTGCAAATAGGGAATGGCAGCTATAGGTCAAGGTTCGGACGTATCAGGTTCGGTATTATTAAATTGGCATGCTCAGGTATGTTAACGTTCACTCTTCCCCGATTCAAGTACATGTATGCTGATCTGTCTTCATTTGATGATTCATAGCTCACCGAAGTCGCTGGTGTAGGTTGTATAGTTAGAGTTATGGCAGATAGAAGGACTCTTTGAGTGTTCTCATGATCTTATTGAAGGATCATTTGAACGGCAAAATCATATTGAAATCCATTTTCATATCTTTCCCTTCTATACATATAAGGAATAGACCATAAAAAAGATATGTCATGTAGTTGTAAAGAAAATCTATTCATCGAAATGGTGCAACTCCATGAAAAATCCAAGATCCACCATCTTTTTCTCTCTTTTTGAATTCATTTGTCCTATCAAACCAGTCCAAGTTCTAGGATCACCAGACCAGACATTGCACTCTATTCTCACTTATTGCATCTCTCAACACCAGATTTATCAATCCTTCCTCGTGTGTATATCCTGATGCTGACCTATTTCTTACCGTATCGAGTCTTCTTACCGAGATCGAATGGCACGTATTTATACTTGATCATGTGTCTATCATACGTCACAATCTATCATTAGCTGTTCGTTCAGCCACACAGGAAGAGGTTGTCGTACTCACTGAATCTGTCTTCTCATTGTTAAGCCGAACAAAGTCAAAAAGTAGATGACCAAGATTGGCCAATAGACCGGGACGTCAGTGGCTCGGGTGATGGTACTGAGTAAAGCGAGTCCGGTAGCTTTGGTAGCTGAATACCAGAATTTGAATTCTAAGTAGTCGCACAGACAAACAGACGAAGTTATTAGCAGATGTCGACGTGAATGTAAACATTGACCTACCAGATAATCTCCTGATAAAAGGTCTGAATTCCTCGTCATCTCCTCCATTGCTGAATCCACTCATCAACCCTTTCAATCCACCAGGAGTGGTAGGTTTGTTCTCGTGGGCACCGGGTAAGCCAGGTGCACCTTCTTCTACGTCATCAGCAGCTAGATCTTCAGCTATGGAAGGGTCGAAACGAGGTTGTAAGAATGCGAGGAATAGGTTGAGCAGATAGATTGCTAAAGCATAGCAGACTATGTACCACTGTGAAGATTAAATGGTATGTCAGCCAGTTGTTATCCAAGTAGATGATATCAAGTTGACAACGTTCATGAACGAGGTACAGAGGACTGTCGTGTCGGTAAGATGAACCGATGGTACTGATACTCCAAGGGATACTCTACTCAAGACAAAATAGTCAAGTTTGGAGAAGCACTCACTCCCTGTCTCAATATCACATTCAGTACGAAAAGCAAGAACAACCCTAAAGTGACCAACCAACGTTCCATAACATGAGGTGTAGACCTATCTAACAACGCTTGAAACTTCCTAGCGTACACATTCGTATTTTCTTTCACCAACTGAGCGACATTCTTCTCTTCTGGTAGACCACCTCGTATTCCGCTTCCTGGAGTTAAATTTGGGATAGGAGCAGAAGAGTAAGAGTTGGGTTGCATACCCGCTAAGCCTGATCGAGGAGGGAATCCTGATCCGGGTCCACCGACTGGTCCGTTGTTTGCTCCTCCTTGAGCTGGAGATTGGCCAGGACCAGGGGGAGGGGCAGCACCAGATGCTGGATATGGGTTTACGGCGGGATAGGAGGGACCGTTCTGAAACTATGCGGCCGATGTCAGATCTGTACATCCTTCCATAATCAAGGCAAGTAGACTCACGTTCATTATGGACGGACGCTGTGGTAGAAAGTCGTAAATAAATGAATTTACAAGGTATGAATATATGTTTTGTGTATTCAAATATCTCATGCACCAATGCTCTAATGCTCATACGTGGTGAGGAAGGAACGCCAACAACGCGCAGATCAAGCTTAAAGGACACATTATCACCTCACACGTGGTGGTCAGCTCTCAGCTCTCATAAAAAACATTCCCACGTCATCCTGTTTGAGAGATATTTACGTAACCGTCACGCCCTGTGTTTGGTTTGTGAGCCAAGTTGACAAGAGAGAATGTTGAACGACTTGGGTAATGACAGGACAGATCACTTAATCAAACTTACTCATTGCCATAGCAGATGTTGACGACCACACACGGATACAGAACCAAGGACCAACGATAAAGAAGAGAATCTCTCTGAATCACCTCACCGATCATACTTCCCAACGATCCCCTCCTACTCCCCCCATCATGACCACCCTCTCTTCCTCAACACCTTCACAACCTCATCTCTTCAAGCGACTACAACAACTATCCTTTACTTCGCCTGCCTCAACTTCTCTATTCTACTCCAGGATATGGTATGCCCTCCTCCCTCCCACAGAGAGCGATCATGAGTCTCTGCATACTCTGGCATTATGTTTCCTTCAATCCGATGAACCGTACTCAGCCTTGCATCTGGTAAGAGATTCGGCTGGTGTGGATAATCCCGACGAATCCCCTATACCGACTTTCGACCCGTCGAAGAGAAAGCAGATACCATGTTATGACTGTGCGACGATAGTTGCGAAATGCTGTCAAAAACTGGGAAGATTCAGTGAAGGTCAAGCTGTCTTGAATAGAGCTTTGAAGAGATGTATCCCAACCAGTGAGTCAACTTGGCTGATATCTAGATTCCATTACCGCGGGAGATTTTATAGCTAATCTTTTGATTAGATATACCGACGCCTTCTCCCGCATCGACATCGGCGTCTGCCCATCTGTTACTCGCTTCATTATCGCATAAAGGCAAAGCTCCAGAAGTAGCTATAGAGAATTACCAGAAAGCTTTACAGGAAGATCCATGGTTATGGGAAGCTTTCACAGGCTTATGTGATATTGGTGAGCGATCTCCAACCATTATGTACGACCATCGTGCTTATGTGCCATTGTGACCCAGGTTCACCACCACATATAGAAGCTATTTTCCCGGAACCTCCTGCTCCCTCGAGAGCGTCATCTACCCGAACCTCTCGTCCGCCAACTATGTCGCCCAATCCGATGCCCAGAAGCTCAGCTTCCGAGATGCCTGGTTTCCTACCTGCCCGCAAAGCCACGATACCCACCAATGGTGGCGTTGGGAGTGGTGGATTCTTCACGCCTGATGTCGGTAATGGTGTGGGTGGTTCAAGGTTGGGAATGATGGGCAATCCCTCCAACTGGGAGTGAGTCATATTCATCTATCGGCACAAGGCTATTCTCGATGCTGATATCAGGGCGAAGCACGCCATCCGTCATAGGCGATACGACCTTCCAACTACCCGATCAACCTTCTCATCCAGCTGCCCCCAAAAGACCTCTTCCGAATTTGCTTTCCAATTTCATACCGTCCACTTCCAACTTGTTACCAGCCTCTTTACGTTCGAACACAGCCACTCCTAACAATCAAGCTGAACCGCCCAAACCTCCCGCGATGAAACGCGCAAGAGGGAAAGATGCCGCGAAAAGAACCCCTGAACCTTCAGGCGGTCTGAACGCGATGAACCTGCCTTTAGCAAGGGAGTTGAGACCAAATGGAAATTTGAAATCGGTCGAATTGAATGGGAATGGTATAATGGATAATGATGGGCCAGTAAGAAGAAGCTCAAGATTGAAAAGTACTGGTAACTCCAATGGGACTGGTTCTAAAGCACCTCCGACGTCCAAGGTGACTACTAGATCTCGAACAACGAGATCAAGATCGATCACATCGACTACATCAAGTCAAACCAACGACATTTCCTCTCCACCAAATTCGTCATCTCTCGATATTCAGCTTCAATCAACGGCAGACGAATTCTTGCGAGATATCATAAGGAAATGTGCTAAAGCCTATAGGTACTTGAGCTTGTATCAGTGTCAGGAAGCTATAGTTGAGTTGGACGGTTTACCTAATCATATCAAAAATAGCCCGTGGAGCTTGGATATAGTTGCGAGATGCTTTTACGAGATGGCCGATTATGTTCAGGTAGGTGAAAACGTCACCTCCGAAGATACTATATAGGCATTTTATCTTGTGCGACTGCCCCAATACTGATCAATTTGGATTATGCAGGCACGGCGAGTTTTCACCAAATTGCTTGAATCTGAACCATACCGTATACAATCAATGGACCATTATTCCACCTTGCTTTGGCACATATCGGATCCACCTTCCCTGTCCCATCTATCTCAGAGGTTAATATCGATAAATAAAGAGTCACCTCAATCTTGGATTTCGACCGGAAATTGTTTTTCCCTACAGAAAGATCACGAAGAAGCTATGAATTGTTTCAGACGCGCGACGCAGGTGGACCCTTCCAACTCTTACGCCTGGACGCTGTGTGGGTATGAGGCGATTGAGATGGAAGAGTACGATCGAGCTCTGGGGTATTTCAGGAATGCTATTCGAAGCGAGGGCAGGTTCTATAATGCTTGGTGAGTGATTGTTTCGTCAACATCAAGGAAAAGGAATGTATGAGTACACGAAAGTGTAAGAGAAGGTCGATCTAGCAAATGACAATGGCTTGTCGTGACAAGATGTGGTCCGAGCAATGCAGATGGTCAAGAAAAGTCAGAGAGGTCATGACAGCTGACCTGATGCACCATTATTTAGGTACGGTATGGGTCTTGTATACATGAAAACGGGGAAAATCAAATATGCGGAACATCACTTCAGGCGAGCTGTCGATATCAATCCTACAAACGCCGTATTATTATGTTGTGTCGGCATGGTGAGTGAACACCTTTTCTTTTCTTCCAGTGGATCTAAATACAAGACTGACGGCTGATTTATCATACAGGTGCTTGAACAATCTGATGATGTTGTCCAAGCTATCCACTTCTACGAGAGAGCCGTACATTACGCACCTACCAGTCCGATGGTTCAGTTCAAGAGGATTAGAGCTTTGGTGGCCTTGCAGCGATTTGACGTGAGTTTCAACACCGAGTAGCCAGATGGTCTTTTAGCACTTTACCTCAATCTGGCTGATTGCTAACTATGATTGATTTTCCTATGATGAACAGGAAGCGATAACCCTTCTTGAACCATTATCCAGCCAAGCACCGGACGAAGCCAACATCTTCTTCTTACTTGGTAAATGTTACTTGCGCAAGGACAGAAGATCAGAAGCTACCATTGCATTTACGACCGCAAGGGAATTGCAGCCTAAACTTGAAAATGCCATTAAAGCCACTTTGGAAGCTAATGGTGAAGAAGAGGAGGATGAGGATGATTAATCAGATATAATCGACTCCTTGTGTTTTGTGCTTTGTGCATTGTGCGTGAAATGATTGGCTGGATGGAGGTATTGCTTGATCCTTGCCTACTGGAAGATACTCATGTAACTCATGTAGCATGTATTTAGGTACATTTTGCACTGTACTAACGTGTAACCTAAAACAGCTCTATTTCACACTGACATGCTGTTCTACTACGTAATGGAAGGGGATATTGAAATCGACCAGAGATGTATATTTCCCATCCTTTGTTCCTACAGTAATACATTCAAACAAAGGAAGGTTGATTTTCGCGATTACGCCTTCTTTGACAACATCATCTCTAATGCGACTGATGTTATCATTCATCCGCCATATCATACTGATTGGCACAATTTATTTGTATTTCGGTGATCCTATCTTCCTGTCAGGTATACATATAGATATATGTACATATATGAATCGTCGATCTTTCCAACAAGATGGCAAATCATCAGCACCAACGAAACGTATCCTTTACCGCGCATGGCCAAGCACAAGGTGTGAACCAATCGATGAAAAGCGATAAATCACTTGTATCCTCTGAATGGATAACTACCAATACTTCTTCATGGGCCAGTACGAGGGGGTTGTCCGGGACGATCGGACCCGATAGACCGCCCTTGGCTTGGGCGGGGGTGAGACATCAATTGAGGGAGGATAACGAGCTGGTCGAGGTTGGTGATAGAGGAAGTGGGGGAGGTGAGCTCACTTTACTTCAAGCCTCGATTTTTGGTTATTTTTTCGTTGAGGGTTTCACTCAAATTGCATCAAGGCCAGTGACCGAGAGCTAATACTGTCGGTTTTTGTGAAATTCCAAAAGCTGGACATTGTAGCCAAGCTGTACTTATCACATGTTTACATCTATCCCATGAGATGGGTTTGAGAGATGTAGGTCAATATGCCTGGACGACGCCTTCGGTCAAAGATCCAATGGGAAGTATGATGAAAATTATGAAACGTGCGTTTATGCCTCCCTTCAAAAGTGATGTTTCTACTGCTTCGCTGACCTATCAAGATAGAATATTCACAGCAGATCAGAGGTCTATCTAAACATTCTACATTGGATTGCAGGATCGTAAGTTCTCGTCTTGATTCCTTCATTCCTACATGTATCCTGCTTCTTCAATGCCTCGATCACGACTTCTCCACTGTTAGGCCCCCGACCCTTCCAAATTGGTCATTCAGCATCATTTACAACGAGCTCGTCAACAAGCAGGTCAAAACAACTACGTCTCAGTCATCTACAATGGTCATGGAATACAGGAACCACCGACCGAACAAGGCGAACTATGGTGTTATGATAGAGGGTTCGACGAGTGTTTGCAGAACGGTGGAGGACCTACCGAGTGGGTCCTAGATTCTTCTTTACAACTATTTTGCTATCGATTTCCCCATTTGACTGATCGTGAACGTGAACAGATACATCCCCATCATGCTATTTGATGTACTAGCTTGGGCAGGCTCTTCAACCTGTTACGTATGGGATGTATCATTCTCTGGACGATTCATCAAAGCTGCTTTGACCGAAGCTGAAGAAATCGATATCCAGTTCAAAGCCGCTGCTGCTCAAAACCCTCAAATTGCCGAAATCCATCCACCAGTCTACTCAAGACGTCAAATCCATTTCGCATCTTGTGGACCTAATCAGACTGTTCCTAGAATCAATGGAATGCCAGATGATCTATTTACAGCATGCTTGACTAATCCACTACGAATCGCTTTGTTATATCATAATTTACAGACTTTTCCATTGACTAAAGGAGACGGATCAAGTTCAAGTTCAAGTTATATACCTAGAAATTCAGAATATATGATACTTCTCTGGGAAAATATGTCATCGAATTTGAAAGATCGATTATCGCACGAACTTTTGTCAATTATACATACCATTGCATGGCAGACATTGAATGGAAATGATTATCAGAAATTATTTGGTAAATCAGGTGATTTAGTCAATAACCTCTCTTCTGGATTTATACTTTCTCAGAGAGTCTTTAGTTCATATGGGGTCAATCCGGAAAGTACACCTACTATACCCAGCTCGACTGGACATACTCTATGGACTACTTGGGATTTGATATTGGATAACCTGTTTGAACAATTACCCAAGTATTTCGATGAGGGTATAATCGACAACTCGTGGGAGAAGGATTTGAAATTAGTTTCTTTCATGCAAGATCAATTGGAATCAATCACAACTGCTAGTACCTTATCATCCGAATCCTCTGGGTCGTCTGGAGCTTACGGTTCCGGATCGGCTGTGACAAAGAGCACGAATGGGATTGGTATGATACCTTCATTAAGTAGGTTACCTATCATTTGCGCTGCTGCCATGACCAAGCAATTCCGTCTTCAAGCTTGTCAAGCTCTCGATTCATGTTTGAGAATATTGGATATAAGGGGTTTAGCGCATGCAGTCCAAGGTGGAGCTTTGAATGTGGCTGCTAAATTGTTAGCTTTGGAAGATCCTCAAATTAAGAATCAACTGATATCGATATGGTCTTCACTTGTACGACACGATTTAGCCGTATTGGCTTTGGCTAAAGAAGGTCTCACGTCAGAGAAACTCACAGATGTACCGTCGGTAAAGTTCTTTCTGGGTGCATTAGAAGAAAATCTAGTTAAAGATGTCAATGTGAATGGGGAAGGGATCGAGGAAAATATGTTGGAAGAAGATGAAAGGATAAGTCTAATCATCCAAACCGCCGCTGTATTGAGTACGATAGCGAACTTTGTCAGTGGAAGGAAAGCACCGAGATTTGTCATCAAGACTTTAAGTATGTCTGGGATCATGTTGAAGAGCGATAGGGAATTGATGAAACAGTGGGGAGCACTTTTGATCGCTGAAGTGTTAGGTAGTTTGGATCAACCTGAAGAGAGACAAAGTGATTTAGGACATGATAAAGTTTTAATCGATGGGTTGAAGATGGATTTGATCGAGATGATCGGATCGAATACGGTCGAAACTAGAGCAACGGCCATATATGCTTTATCAAGATGGATACCCAACTCGGAAGCGACAATGGAGAAAGAGAAATTACGAATACAGATGAAACCTTCTTTAGAGATTGTACAAGTCCTATTGAATCACTCGGAAGATGAGGGATCACCATTAGTAAGAAGGGAATTGGCCAGAATGTACATCAGGATATTGGAGGTAGCGGATGGATTCGCCGAATTGGCGGTCTGGATTTCGATCTTGCAATCTGCCGTGGAGTTTATGCTTCACATGAGGAAAGAGGTTGAAGAGACTATTGTTAATACAGGAAGGGGTCTCGGGATAACAATTGATCAATTGGAAGTCATGAAGACCTTACAAAAGGTATTTCAGGCCGCAAAGCGATATAAGAATGATCCCGATAATCATGTCAACGAGATTGTAAATATCCCCTTGGATTCTATATTGAACAAACTACGCAAACATGAGGATGAGCAACAGAAACATTGGAAAACCATTTCGTCGTTGACCTTGAACGGTGATAGAGCGGATGATGGTATGAAATGGACAGAAGAATTGCTGAAGATAGTCATAGAATCAAAAGATCATTTGATCGCGAATTGGTATAAAATTGAAAGTGACAAGGAAAGTAAAGTGGAAGATCACGATGAAGACAAGCTGAAGAATGGGAGAAATAAGCGTAAGAAGCTCAACAACGAGCTATTCGAAAGGACTAAAGCAGTCTTACAATCTTACTTAGCGGTGAGTCTCACGATAGCATGGTTCCCATCCTGGAAAAAGTGCTATGCACTCATTCATCTGTCTTTTTCATGGGATTGAAGCTAATATCTGAGCTCTTGCTCTGGCTGTTCAAAAGGCCGGAAGGAGACCCGATTTGATTCCTGATAAGGTGATGACCTCTCAAAGTGGCGATTCGAGGGAAAGAACATGGACGTTGAGACACCGAGTTTTGGAAGATAGTATGGTCGTAGCTGAACAACAGGGTAAGTCGAGCAGAACGCAAAAGGATCGCACTTTATCGTGTGTGATGCAGTATATTGATTGATATTTTGAACAAAACATACTGTATCTTAGTCGGTCTACCTTGGAAATGGGCCATCAAAAATATCTCTGCACCTGATCCATGGACAAACATGACTTTCCATTCGTTCCATAGTACTGTCATGTCCTGTAATAGAAGTCATGATCTTCTGTGAGCATATCATATCCCTTTCTCTTATAAAGTAGGGTCAACAACGCTGACTATACTTATTGTAGATTATGGGACTGGTCAACTTCACGTAAAACAGGCCACGTCCATCTTGACTTACCTTCGACCGAAGCGATTTCATCCGCTAGGTTCGTGAACGAACTGCACGAGCAGACTGTCATCTTAGCTGAGATAAGTGAGTAGTATCTTCCTCTCTCACACTTCATGGGGATTGAAAGTCTTCCATTCTCCCTGCCATGCCCGGATCGTTCATATGAGTTGAGCTAATGAGTAAGTTCAACAACGAATCTTGTGCGCTGTAGCCAACGGAGATATTCATATCCTAGCGGGACCACTAGATCCATCGAGGATCAGACCTATTGCGAATTTCCGCGCACTCGATTTGTCTATACCTAAGATCCGGGCTGATGTGGAGTATCAAAGGCGATTGATCACTACGTGGTATAGGTCCAATGGACTACTATGTGTAGGCGGTAGTAGCGACAGAATCAACGTCTGGGATTGTCCAGCTGAGCGATGTGTTCGGGTGAGTTTGTGGCACTGCTTTTGCTACTAGTGACGATGATGATCCTCAAATTACTAATGACCTTACTTCATCCACAGGCATTGAACACCGAATCCACTACTCCTGTAACCACCCTAATTACCGAACCTGTATCTGGTAATCTGATTTTCGCAGGTCAAGCAGATGGTCAAATCAGACTATTTGATCTCAGACAGTCAAGGAAAACAGCTCTGATATCATGGAGAGGTGGTTCATCCTCGGATATGGATCATGGAAGGATGACGAAAGAGGCTGTGAGAAGAACGGCGATCAATAAGATTGGGGTGGTACTGGGTGAAAGTAAAAATATCTCTTCTGCTTGGTGAGTCGATCTCGATGTACATTATCTTGAGAACATTCTCAGGCTATCAGCAAGATAATTCTTCTTCAATTTTTCCCTTTTGTGACTGTTCTAATATACGCAATGTGTACTGATCATAGTCCATGCATATTCAGTGCCAACGGGATGATCAATACCTACGATCTCCGTACACTGTCCTCACCCATCGGATCAATCTTATCCCACCCTCATGGTATCTCCTACGCCTCTTTCCAAGCTCATTCGGGGCTCTTATCAACCATCTCCAATTTACACCCTCAGTCTACCTCGCACGATGCCCCCTCAGCAGACTTCGCTTTACATCGTACGACCCAAGGACACCTCTCACCCGTTACCGCTGAAAGCATCTCTTTCGGTAATCAACCTTCTGAAATGCTCAGCGGGTACTTGAAACCTTATACTATTATGCATCCCCTCCGACCATTTCTGGGTATAGGTTTCGGGAATACATATTATCTCAGAGGGTGTGGGGTAGGGAAAGGGGATGATACGGATTCAGGAAGTTTCAGCTTCATAAAAGCTCAGGCTACAAATATCATATGAAACGATGATTATATGTTTCGCAGGTCAGCTCTCGTATGTGTATAAGACAATAATGCATTTACGAAATTTACACGTTTATACAATTAGGGTATTGAAAGGTACCAAATAAGATCATAAGGAACTATGCAGACATAGAAATGATTGATGCTCTGTATGTAAAAGCAAACAAGGTGAAAGGTTGCGCGTATGCTGAAATGTGGTTTACATACATTCAAACAACATGAGTGGTAATAATAGAAGGAAATACAGCGTCATGAGGTGCAAAGATACATGAAAAAAGCTACCACGTCGAATTCACAAATCCATGTAGGTTGAAAGGTTTCCCATTCGACTGTTTGAAGTACTATATAGATAGCGCAAGAGAAAAGAGGTCAGCATTGTGACACAGGTGGGTTAGGCATCAACAGGGGAGTAGATGGCGGGTCAACTCAGTATGACGCACCTCTTCCAAATGTTCTCTACCTTTCTGATCCGTACCGTGACTACCCAAGCCCAATTCATCAGTCATCGATATGGGTCTGGGATCGATGCCATGATCATTCATCAACTTGTATAGTAACGTTGTCCGTCTTGCGTAATTTTCCAGAGCAGATTGAGTAGGTTTATTTTGCGATTCTGCGGATCAAGAGAGTATACGGGAGGATCAGCTGACTATCGTTAGGAAGTAATGAACACAAACTCACTAAGTATAGCTGCATTTACCATCTCACTGAGTCTTATCCTCCTCTTCTGATCTAAAAATCCACTCAAGATGCTGTTCTCGGGATTGGAATAAGCGAATAGTGCTCCCGCATCGTTTATCTCCTTGAGGAATATCGCACGTATCTCCGGTGAAAGACGTTTAGCCTCGGTATGTAAACCTTGCGCGGCACTCAGAGCATTCGTCAGATTTATACTGCTCGTGGAACCGGTCAGTGAACCGGCGGATGACGAAGGTGAGGAACCACCAAGAGAGGATGGATTAAGGGGACGAAAATGTTCGATGAATTCTTGAATTTGTAGATTCAATTTGATATGTGCCGGATCGGTCGATCGAGGTAGTACCGGAATAGAGTGATTTGAAGGACCCGGACCTGGGTTCAGACTGGTATATCGACTGGAATGAAATGAATTACCACTTCCACTTCCGTTGGTGATTGGAGAAAGGGACTCGTTGAGGACGGATGGGAAATGAGAGTTGAGGAGGTCGACCGACTTCGAAATTGACCCGTTGAGTATGTGATCCAGGATGGCTACGTTAGGATAGGATATGGAAATCAGCACTAAGTCGATCTAAGCTAGATGAGTTGCTCTACAGGTAGCATGGAACTACAAGTAGGAGTGAACCACTCACCTCGCCTCTTCTCAATCCCTTCTAAATCACTCTCATCAAACTCCACCCCTTTCCTCTTCACAGGGGATATGCCAGCTTTCTTATCCGATACTCCCAATCCAACTTCCAATTCGTCATCGTCATCGCGATCGATGTCCATACTATCCTCCCCATCATTGTCTATATTCCCATCACCATTTTGTTCTTCTTTCTTGCCATCACACTCTCCATCCCCGTATTTGAGTTTCCTCTGGGATAAGATCCGGGCGGTAGAGGAGTAGGCGGATGTTTCGATGTAATTCAGGATGACGTCGTGCTACCAATGAAGGACAGGAAGGTTAGCAGGGTATCGATAAGCGATAGAAGTGGGAGAGAGGTCATGGACGGTGCTGCTAGTCTAGGACGTTGAGGAAATGGAGCTTGGAATGGAAGTGAGGACTTACCAAAGAGTACATGTCAAGGGATGAGGATGAAGAAGAAGAAGAGGAACCTCCGTTCATCTTGAGCGGGTACGTGATCAATCGGCCTAGACGTGTAGTATAAGAGGTTCTCTGGCGATTCCTAAAATGAAAGTCCCGGCCGTGATGAGCTTGTAAGCTGCTATATGAATCTGAGATGATATTCGAACGATGAACGACGGTGATGATGTGCTGAATGGAATGGACTGTTTTTATCTGTTGCTACTGGTTGCGACTTAGCCGGTCACGAAGTACGAGTAGTTGCGCTAACCTCAATCGTGTGAGAGCATCATCTCATCATCTCACTTCCCACTTGACCTCCACATCGTGTGTCCACCACTTACTTGTGCAGACGCTGTACTTCATCTGGGGTGCATCACCCAGCATGAAGTACGATTCATTTTCAGAATACATAATCTATACGTGTATAAGACGAATTTCGCTCTATCCATTCCGCTCCTTCCGAGATGCAAGCATTTCCATTCTTCCGTTTCTGCCTTCTATCTTCCATCCTTACATTCTAGCACCAAGAAACCAAATTAGGCATTCAATTTCTGAGCCACACTGTTCAACAACTGAGCAACATCGTCCACTTCCTTCTGTGCAAGACTAGATGAATGATCAATGGTAATCGCCTCAGTGATGGATGGGAAGGTGGTCGCGCCGTATCCAAGCCATAGACCTGGGGCGGTGATCTTGTGTTTGTACCACTCTCGGTCCTGATTTCGCATTCATACTTGATTAGCAAAGCATCGAGCCGTATTTACATTTCGTCAAAAGTCAAACAATCATGATGACGCGAAAAAGCCTCATATCAGACTCACCTTCAATCCCTTTTCAGAGATAAACCCATATTCGAAATGTTGTAGTTTCTTATTAACCACTCTTATTTCTTTCAAAACCTCTTTGATCTCTTTCAACTTGTGGGGTGAGGGTATTTTGGGGATGGGTAAGTGGGGAATGGGAAGTTTGATATCCTCAGCATCCACATCTTGGTGATGATTACATCCTTTACCAAATATTCTAGACACAAAGGACGGTCCGTTGAGTTCGAATTTAGGTTTGGGTAATAGCTTCCTGAGCTTTTCGACCAATTCCTTCTTCTCCTTGTCTAATTTGGTAGAAGCCTTTCCGACCGATTCGATCGATAATTCAAGTGCATCGAAATTGATCGACCCATCGAGTAGCAACGAGGAGGAATTGGCTATGTCTTGGACCCTAAAATATCAAGTTAGCTTCTCGTCGCGTTTGACATGGAAGCTTATGGAGAACTGGACTGACTTTTCTAGGTAGTATTGCAGGTCACGGGCGTATTGAGTTGTATTCAATGGTAGAATCAAGGTATCAGCCAATCTTAATGCTGCAAAGGCTTGTCAGCTGATGTTTGAGCTCGATCCACAAGGAAGTGCCAGCTCACTCAAAAGGCCGATCACTTTAGCGGCATCAGTGTGTCTGTGGAACCCGACGTCGCCGTATCTGCAACAGGACGAGCAGACGTTAGCGGAGAGCCCGTTGCTCCTGAAATCCTAGGAGATATTACGGCTGAAGAGGAGGGACTTACTTAGCTTGCCAGGTATGAGAATCGTATATCGAGTGGTAATGGTAAACAGGATCCCTAGGACCACCTGTAATTCAAGGTGATCAGCCAAACCCTGGGAACATGTCGCGGATGAAGGAAGCTGACCTTTATATCCCAAATCACTTGAAGCGATCTACAATGGTTCAGCATTTGTCAGCTAGTACTTCTGACACTGATCTTGCGGTAAGCTTACACCGTATCTCTGTAAGAAAGGAGTATAATCCGATCCGGATCTATAATCAACGAAATCAGGATCTGGATTCGTTATGTTACACCTGAAAGAATGCGCTCACCCCAAAGCACCAATTCCAGAACCACCGGCAACAGTCAAGGTCTCAAATTGCCCTTCGCCTGAATTGACAGCACTGATTTCTTCCCAATTACCGCCGTCATATCGAGTATCATAAACGGCTCTCTCGGGGTCAGAGCTGGAATTGATCTCCTCAGCGGCAGCCTTGAGCGCTAAAGCTATCGACTAAACTCATACATTTTGTCAGTTCGACCCTTCTTCACTTTGAACTTTTCGGTCAAGGTGAACACACGGGCGAAGCAGAAGCGTGGAAGTTGGTTCCAGAAGCTGATCCGTCAATATTGAGGTAGGCGACCGCTACAGATAACCACACAGAATGTCAGTCAATCTGAAACTACGATCACTCAAATTGAATTACCATTATCGACCAGCCAATCGCCGAAATCTTCAGCCCATTCTACCGATCCTACCAAGCCGTACTCCTCCGCGTCCCAGCTGGTTAAGATGATCGTTCGAAGTGGTTTCCAGCCTCTCTTCAGGAGTGCTCCTAATCCTCGGACTACCTCGTACTGAGAGGCTGTTCCGGAATTTGGGTCAGATGCACCTAACACCCAAGCTACCAAACAGGAATGTCAGCTTGCGATACTTCAGATCCGAACACGCTGGTGAAGCTGACTAACCATCTCTGTGATTACCTAGGATGATAACTTCATCGGTGATATGACCTGGAATCACAGCCATAGTATCTGATACCGTAACCGCATATCAGTACATAGTATACAATATGAGATCTAGTGAGACGGGAAGAGGTTGACTCACTCCAAATAGGTAATACTCTATCGTTCATCTCATTAACCAGATGTAAGTCAACATCGCTCGGACCGATATAGTAATCAACACCATGGTATTCCAATCCACCAGTGAAGTCAGACCCTAATTCAGAGGCATGAATACCTTTTCCTTCCAAAGCTTTCAAGAGGGGTATAACATCTTCGTAGGACAAAGGTAATCTATGAACCTTGTATAAGCTTTATACCATGATGTGTAGGCGGAGAATCAGGGGATAAACTCACGATGGTATAGAAGGTTGACTTCCACTTTCGACTCTTGTAGCGTTCTTATAAGCTGGTTCGCCCGGGGTACTTGGATCTCCAGGGTATTTCGATAACTGTTCCGAAGCAGGGCATATCAGCTTGTTGAAGTCGAAAGACGTGAGAAAGGCCGACTCACGAATTGGACACTACCCCTTTGAACGCTACTTGGCTATCACATCAACGAAGGAGGTCAGCTTATTTTGCAGAATCTGAGGGCTAAGATAAGCTTACTTGTCGAGCAGGTCCTTCAGGATAGGCTTCATATCCATTTGCTTCGGTAATTTCACCATCGTCTCCCGGATCAGTGAAGACGATCACTCCAGCTGCACCAGCTTCTTGAGCGGCTGTGACAATTAACTTCACTATCAGCGATATCGAGGATGACGTGTGATGGCAGTGCTCACCTTTGACCTTGAGACCTCTGAAAGAACCGCCATACTTGGTCAAGACTATCTTCCCATTGAAATCGACACCTTAGATTATTATACAGTATCAGCTTGGTAGCTACCTCTTTGGATGGTTGAACAACTGATACTGACCTTTCTCTTGTAGAAGATCGAAGTCTTTCTTTCTTCCATACCCAGCATAGACATATTTCGCCTTTACGTCTCCACTAGCAGACAGACCGTGGAAGACTGGAACTTCATCTCGTAATTGCGAGTCAGGATCACCATCGACTATATCTTCTCTCAATTTCGCTTTGAATGGTGTATCGGTGAGTAGGGTGACAGAGGCATGGACGGGGGTATTGAGGACTGGGTAGTACTAGGATTATCATACAAGGTAAGCTACAATATCTTCTCAGTTGAGCTCTCCCTCTAGCTCTCTCTTCGTTTTATTCCACATCTCCGCTCCTTGGCCATCATATACCCCTGCTTCCTCTACCTTTTCCTCTCCTATCCCCTCCTCTCTTTTGGACCTGCCCCCTTCATCTTCGTGCGATTCTGAGCTATGAAAGACTTGAAGGCCAAGACCAGCACTTACTGTATCAACCCAAACACCCAACTGATCTGCACCATTTCTAATCCTGCTTTGCGACTCTGCCGATCCAGCTTCGTACACAAATTCATTCGCACCCGAAACTCTCAAGCCAAGTTCCTTCTCCCATTCGTTCTTCAGTGCGAGGGCTGAATAGAGATCGTATCCTGATCCAGCTGGGTGGGCGTATGAAGTGTATCTCTCTGACGCTCTGTTCCCACCAACAACGGTCAATACCAATATCAATACCCTTAATTCGGATGATGTTGAACAATCGAAAAAAGACGACTTACGCCGCGGCACTATCGTTACTTGGAACAGAAAGAAAGATCTTCTCAGCTTCTCTAGGTGAGAGATGTCCATGAGGCTGATGAGGATGTTTGTGATGATGATCATCATGATCGGGATGTTTTTCAGGTCGAGGGAGGGAGAACTTCATTCCCTTTGTAGCGATACTATGCCAGTATGAATTGAGTTTACTATCATCTAGAGTGACGAAAGCATCGTTTTGTCCATGATGAGCTCCAAACAAGTTGGAATTGTAGATACTGAGATAGAATATGATACCCAATAAGGCGGACAGTCGGATGACCTGGGTAGTTTTCCGCCTCGACCATTGCTTAGCGACAGTTGATGTTGTAGGCCTAGGGAGCTGAGGGTCTAGCCCAAGCTGAACAGCGTCTTTCTCGTTTAGTTTCATCTTGTTCTTCTGTGTGAACTCTCGATGCCTTCGAGGAAACAACATGCAGTATGATGATAACTTTCGATATCTCATTTGAGATCTGTATGATCCGGTGGGCACCTCATGCTTCATCCCTCATTCCATATCACATCATTGACCCCTCTCGGAGTTGACCGATCCGCAGGTAAGCTCGTGGGAATCACATGGTAAATAGCGATTGTTTGGTTCCTCTTCTATTGACTGATTTGACATGACTTGAATCGAGACATATCAAGTCAGCTTCTCTTCGCGATTGGCATGTATGTATATGAATGATTGAACTGACTGTTCAAGGGAAATAGTATTGGAAATCCCGGGCACGTTGAGTCGTGTTCAGAAGGTATCAGCCGACCTTTATGCCACGTGACCGGTATTGGGTTGATCTGTGACACCTTATATCCGCTCTCCACCTAATGCAGTGGCGAGGTGCTAAGTTGCGTGAGTTGATATCTTGTTCAAAGATGTTTTAATGCATATCAAACAAATACCATTGCAATCACTGAATCTTCAAGAAACATGTCGTCGACCTCATCTGATGTCATTTCTGAACTGCCTTCGAGCTCTCGGATTGCGTCTCATCTCAGTACACAACAGGCGCAGGGAGACTACAGTTTGGTACTAGCTCGTTACAAGGTGGTAGAAACAGTAGAATATGAGTGTACTGAAGAGATTCAGGCTGTGCGAAACCATCTGGTACAGCACAGGGATGCGCTTTCGGGCATGGTATCTGTCCTCAAGAGAGTGAGTCAATGTTGCTTTCTACGTCGGGTTGTTTCATACAGTCGGGCTATAAGCAGTAGATCGATGCGATTCTATATTGGTCCTCTCCTAGTGGTCGAGGCTGCTGACGTTACACGTGCATAGCCTTGGAGGGCTGCGGAAGGAGTGCGTTTGAGTGAGGTTCAACCCGAGCTCTATACGGTCAGCGGCGATTTATGGTCCTCGAATCTATTGCCAAAGCTACACGAGTATATGCAGTTACTCAAGAGTGCTAGATTTTCGTATAGAGGGGAGGCGTTTTATACTAGCTTCGTACGCCTATCAATTGATGCTGTCTTTGCGGATCGAGCAGAAAGTAGATGGGGATTAGCTACTGAGTGAGTTGACTGACAGATAATCATTGAGAGCGTATGCTGATGAAGTCCCTAGTGAACACGATGCGATCTCGGAGCATGTGCTATCTTCGTTCAATTTGGTCTCGCTCATACCTGTAGTTCCAGATCGCACCGTCGGTTTGGGCCCCGAGAGTATCCAAATAAGGAAGGATGAATCGTCTTCTCCTTTGAATGGAAGAACCGAGGTTTTTGTGGTCTCACGGTCAGAGAAAGTTCTTTGCTCACTAAGTGGAAGTGAGTGTGTCCGCTGCTTTTCCACTTTTTCTGCATCATCTCTTGTCATTTAGATGTTCAGTTCTGACTCACCAAGCCATGTCCATCCATAGTGCACACGTGTCCATCCTGGTATCCTTGGATTCTGATCGAGGATAAGTGTGGCAGGGGGATGATGGATAAAGGGAGATTACAAAATCACACTGCTAAACGTGTGGCTTTGCAAATATATGTGAATCTTTGGCAACAGGCTTCAAGAGCAGATCCTGATAATTGCATGCCACTTTCGTCGATGGCGAGGAGGGTCTATGGTCTTCGTACCTTCACGAATGTCTGGGAGATAGACATGATGGTCTTTGATGATAGTAATTTTGTCAGTTTCATGTCGTGTGCTCTCTCGTCGTCACCTGTTCGCTGACCCTGCTTTGTATTTGCTCGCGCGTCATTCACGCAGAACGTTGTTCCTATCTTCACCGCCGATCTCCTTGATCCTAGCTCGATGCTCCAAATGATCTGTGTTCTGAAGTCGATCAGGGAGGAGCGAAGGGAGAGGTATATCACCATCGGCAACTGGCTGTGGTGCCTGCGGGATAAATTTCAGCCTTTACTGCAACCGGGACAAGCCACATCTGTACGCGGAGGAAAGAAAGGAAGAAGTTCCCACAGTACGGGAGTATCGCCATACGCTAGACCAACTCAAGCAGGTCCAACTCCCGCCACTCTCCTGACATCTTCACCTCTTCATCAGAGTCATGTACATGGTCATGTCACTAAGGTGGAAAAGTGGCTGCAGTCAGTGATCGCGCCACTTTCGGAAACTCCTAAATCTCCGGCATCGAACAGTAATCACCTAGCATCGCGCAGAAGACGGCTATCAATGTAACCTTCTCACTAGTTGATTGTCCAACTACTTCAACGATCTATATTCGTCATCATCAGCACGAGCAGCAATCATCAGATCACTTCACCATGTCCACATCCGAGAAAGGGGATCAACTCCCTCTCGTCCAGTCCTCCTCCCCTCAACCACTTCCTCGACCTAAATCCAAAATTCGAATCGCCCTCAAACACATTATCCCTCTATCCCTGGTCATCATCTACTACTCATTCATCGCACCACTCTCTCTCAGCCCAATCAGACCATACTCTCAAGTCGAAGTCGCAGCCAAGGAAAGCGCAAGATGTCCCGTCCAACCTCCAGTGATCAACATCGGTAACGACTGGGATGTCGTAAATGATCATGAATATGCCTCTCTAGCTACCAAAAGACTTTCAAGGGCAGTACAAATCAACACTGAATCATACGATAACTTCCCTAAGAATGCCAGTGATCCAATATTCGACAAACACTACGAATTCTCTCATTACCTCTCTTATGAATTTTCCAAATTGTTTAAAGAACCGATCAAATACGAAAATGTAAATGTCCATGGACACTTGTTCACTTGGGAAGGTAAAAACAAAAATCTCAAACCAATCTTATTGATGGCTCATACAGATACTGTACCGGTCTTACCTGCTACATTGGATCAATGGAGTTACCCGCCTTTCGAAGGTAAAGTCACGGTCAATGCGACTCAAGAAACTCCCGGTACTTGGATTTGGGGTAGGGGTGTAAGTGATTGTAAGAATACTTTATTGGCTATATATGGATCACTCGAAAGATTAGTCACGGAGGGATATGAACCTGAAAGAACCATTATTGTAGCTAATGGATTTGATGAAGAGGTAAGTCCGATGTCTCGACGTCTATGTGATATTGGACTGAGCTGACGTGAGATTTGCAAAATACAGATTGGAGGTTCTAGAGGATCAGGACATATCTCCAAGGTACTTCTCAAGCGATACGGAAATGATGGTATCGCTTTCCTTGTCGATGAGGGATTTACCGGAATCTCGAATGATTACGGTGCGACTGTCGCAAGCTTTGGTATGGCCGAGAAAGGATCGGTAAACGTCAACGTTAAGGTGGAGACATTGGGTGGACATTCGAGTGTCCCGCCTCCTCATACAGCTAGTAAGCTCAGCAGTCAATGTTGCGAGACACCATCACTGACTAAATTTCACTTCTAAAGTCGGAATCATCTCCCTTCTCCTCGCTGAACTCGAAGCCCACCCATCCAAACCTACTTTATCCCCCCAATCACCTTTCCTCAAATCTCTTAACTGTTTAGCAGACTACGCTCCTGAATTCCCTAAATCGATCAAACATGAATTGAAAGATCCAAGACAATGGGACCAGCTCGCTCAGCAATTAGCAAAGAAGGATAGGGTTCTGAACAGTTTCTTAGCGACCACTCAGGCTATCGACTTGATCAACGGTGGAGTCAAAGTAAATGCTTTACCTGAGGTTGTGGATGGTGAGTTTTTCTTTAGCATGCGAGATTCGGACAAACTCACTGATCGAGCAACCACGTAGCCACTGTCAACTACCGAATCTCATTCACCTCTTCAGTCAACGAAACTCTTTCTCACGTTGCTCAAGTACTCAGGCCTCTCGCAAAGAAACTTGGCTATACCATCTCGGCATTTGATGAACCGCATTCTTCTCATCACGAGAATTCCACTTCTCATATCACGTTGAGTGTACCTGGTGGACTCAGCCTGGAACCCGCACCCATCACTTCTGATCGAACCAAATCATTCGCTCTACTCGGTGGAACCGCTAAAGCAGTGTTTGGTAATGATACCATCGCTTCTCCTTCAGGAATGTTCGGTAGGTCACTCTCTCGAGACATTTTTCCCAAAGGAAATGAAGATCTAAGCTGATAGCATCGGATCTCATAGCAAACACCGACACAAGATGGTTCTGGAACCTTACTTCTGATCTTTACAGATTCACACCCACATTGATCACTGAGAATCTCAACCAACATACTGTCAATGAGGTGAGTTAGCTGTAAACCTCATCGCGTGATACTGAAACGGAAAGCTAATTTCCATATGGTTGATAAATAGCGAATCAGCCTTGAAGGTCATTTGAACGCTACTCGATACTTCTACAAATTACTGAGAAACCTCGAGGGATGGGATGCTGAGTAGACAAGGAATGGGCCGTAAAAGCATGTGAATTTCCTCTTTTTATATTTCATGTAGCTTTATCATCGAAAGCAGGAGGAACGAGTCGAAGAGGGGGTAGGGAATAGAAAGAAGTATAATCACGCAAATCCAACAAAGTGTACATAGCTCAAGTTATGTCATTCATGTCTTCACACAATACACTTCGTATGTTTGCATTGTGCAATTCGCGGGACAAAGCATATCGCCTGAGCGTCGAAAAACAAATTTAGATGACGAGACATTTCGTGGTGATTTGACTTCTTCTACGGACATGTGAAACTCGCATATTCTCTGATACTTTCTACTTTCACTTTCAGATTTCTACTGCTTTCCTGTCAACCCACCTCTAGCATTGAATGACTTTTCACCTGCCAACTTGATCGCCCAAGTCTGAAACAACAAGTCAGCAAATTATCCATCTTCACAATGGTTTAGTTGAAGAGGGAGAGGAGAACCTCACAAATTCATAAGTCTTGATGGCATCCTCATAGGGTGAAAGAATGACTGATTTATCGGATTTACCATCAATCACATCTATGATCGCTTCGATTTCAGTCAGGTAGCAGTCGTCCTATGAATATGAAACCAAAACTATAAGTTGACACATATTCAAAAGAACACATCGAGCAGAGTGTGGACTTACATCGGTGAATATCGTTCTCACTACATGTAGTCAGAGAGCACCATATCAGTATCCCGATTCCAATGATTCAGATACAAGCGCAATTCACTCACCTTCCTCTGTCGTACCTGGTCTCCTCACGTACAACCTCGGTGAAGTACCATAGGGATCAACCAATCTGAACTTCCAACCGTCTGCTAAAATCATTAATTCACAATCGTAATCACCCTCTGCAATATAAAAAAAGGTAGTATTAGCCATTATACTCTATACCATTCTATTTGCTTTGGACGTACCATGTAAAACGACCGCATGTAAGAGACTTCCCGTAGCACCATTCTCATACCTCCAAGTGGAACTTGTGATCCTTGGAATTCGATCTTCAGGTTTAACCAGGTTCTCTTCGTCGAATCTCAAAATCGAAAGTTTACCTGCTGGGTCGGTATGTTCGACAGTGTTGGTGTGAACGGAGTCGAGTAACACAGGAGGGGTGAGGTATCGAGTCAAGTCGCCTGGTAGGAATATCAATAAGTTTGATAGATCTTGATGCCGACTTTTTGAGTTAGGAGTACACGTACAGATATGGGTAGCTTGAGTGACGATAGCTGATATAGTGAATCAATATGTCAGTTGGAGGTATACTACATACGATGATTTCTATAGCCAACTCACGTCCTGGTTCTCGGGATTTACTCCAGTATCCATAGAAGTCCTTGGCAGCGAAATCACTACACGCATATTAAGTATGTCAGTCTGTTGATTGAGGCAATTATAGGATGCAGTACTTACTAGGCGAATAAGTACGAAGCTTGCGTATGCATGACAGTCAAATTATTCTCATCGATAAGTTTCCTGTGTGAGTGAAAAGTCGATGAGCTGATAGCGCCTCAAAAGGATATTGTACATGATAATCTCACTTGATTTCTCGAGCAGCTAATTTACGACATTTTCCGTATCAGTTTTCCTGTTTCATATGCCTTCGGTTGAAGGTTACACCTCGACATACCTTTAAGATACCTCAACATGTATCCTACGGAAGTGACATTCCCATTTTCCTTCAATTTCTTTCCAACAGCTTCGACCTCCTTGAAATCCTCTACATCACTAATGGGCTTTTCGATGAACAATCCCACTTTGGGGAAATATCGTATAAGTTCAAGTTCATTATCGTGATTGGGCTGAGTGGATCCTCGTGAGTTGGCTTGGAATCCCAATATAGCGAGACTATGTTGTCAAAGCAGAAGCATGAGTCAGTGCAAGTCAGGACGTATACAAGATTCCCTGGATAAGAAGCTCGACAACCTACTGAGGGGTATCATCACCTTTCAAACCTTCTCCAGCTTCTTTGATACTTCCGAATACCTTTGTGTTCTCATATCCATGTTTAACATTTGCATCGGCCCGCTTAATCGTTAATACTGAGTTGGCTCGGTCTTTGTTCAAGTCGACTAGACCAACCACGTTGAGTCTAGACCCAAGTTTTCTATGATGATAACATAACCCTGATCAGTACAAGTGTTTTCAAAGGGATGGATCGTACACTCACTGTTCTAATCTCTTTGACTATTGAGTGAAGATGTCATGGAGTGTCAGCTAGACTGGATCATATAGATTGAAATGTCATACGAACGTGGTTCCATGGCCCTTCGGTTGTTCCTGAGTGACCAAAAGGATCATAGTAAGTATATAGCCAAGGCTTATAGCTCCAGTGATGTCGTATAGATGGTCGTATCATGTACATACCAAAGTTGATGGGTCCAGCACCTAAAAGCAAAACGTTGAATCTATCTGACATGATTGACTGAATATGGATATGAATTAGATGTTGATACTGATCGGAATGATGGGGGCAGTATCACATATTAGACTACATGTTGACTCGTATATATATACCTCAGCTGACGACTGTATCCCCCTCATGCCGAGTGGGTGTCTGTGCTTGAGATCGGAAGATGATCGGTCGATGCAGTCAAGATTATCTTATCATTCCGATTATTCACCTCGTATTCACCTATGAAGTTATCCCACTCATCATCATGTGCCACACGTACTACCGGATGCCGTAACCCCGGATGGCATCACCGTACTCGTAATCACGTGTAGCAGCTAATGTTCATGCCTCCTCTTAAATGGGCAACTTGATTAAAGGAATGGGGAAATAAGGAAATAAGGGGATCCGAGCTGAAGCAAAGTCACGAACAAAGACAAAAGATACAGACATCAATTCATCAATTCATCAATTCATCATTGCATCTCATTCAATCCACCAATCAATCAACATTACTTCATCCTCACACTCTCTTCTTCTCGATACCACCTAACCTCGACCCATCCTCACTCCTCAGTACCACTCTACCACTCGTCGATCTTTCATCAGTCCCTCTTTCGTCCATCAGTAGATCAACAATCAATACCGGTCGAATCGTCCCTTCCCTCTAGAAAAGACATAGATAGGATTCCACCATGTCCAAGGTGAGTACGCGTTCTGTACCTCAGCTCTGACTTTAATCGGTGGTGACTGCAATGAGCTGAGAATATTTACTATACAGGCCCAATTCTTGCGCGAATACAAGCTCGTAGTCGTCGGTGGTGGTGGTGAGTTCATCGTTTATCCTTCGACACCATGGATGTTCTAGGGTCCGTGCGTGGGACAAAGATTACAAGTCCTTTAACCACAAGAAGATGTACGGAAGAGATGGACGAGATTAGTACTGCAAAGGCCATTTGACTAGGCAGGCATCCTTCAATGATCACTTCGATTGGACACCTATCCTCCCCTGTCCATATCATACACCCTCGAACCCCTTTCACAAGTCATCGCTGATTCCTTCATCGTATGACACTCATAGGTGTCGGTAAATCAGCATTGACCATCCAGTTCATTCAGTCCCATGTAAGTCCACCTCTCACACGTTCACATTCACATCCTATCCTTCATTCCAATGCAGTAGATGGGTTGACTAATCTTACGCTTTGATCTGCAGTTCGTCGACGAGTGAGTTTAACAGAAGTGGCGTGTACCGTGGCGTCATACTAGCTTGTGTAAGGGAGGTTCGTGCTGATTTAGGATTTTGTATCGATGCGATAAAGGTATGATCCAACGATTGGTGAGCTCTCTTCTGTAGTGTATACACACATCACTTAGTTGACGATACACCCTGTTAAATGTAGAGGACTCGTATAGGAAACAATGTATAATCGATGAAGAGGTGGCTTTGCTTGATGTGCTTGATACTGCAGGACAAGAGGAGTATGGTGCGATGAGAGAACAATACATGAGAACTGGTATGTTAGCTATCTCTGAATGGCCGAGCTTCGGGCTGATCGTTTTGTGCTGAATGATAAGGCGAGGGTTTCCTCTTGGTTTATTCAATCACCTCGCGGAGTTCGTTCGAGGAGGTGTCCACTTTCCATCAACAGATTTTAAGAGTGAGCTTCACAGTCCAATGCGTCGCAGATTGAAGCCAAGCTGACATGGAATCTTCTGTTGCAGGTGAAAGACAAGGATTATTTCCCTGTCGTCGTAGTGGCCAATAAGTGTGATTTGGAGTATGAGCGACAAGTGCAACCACATGGTGAGTGAACTGCCGCTATTTGCTTTAGCGAACCCCACAACTGACCGTTGCACATCATTATAGAGGGCCGAGATCTCGCCAAGAGGTTCAACGCACAATGTATTGAGACTTCAGCCAAACAACGTGTAAATGTAGATGAAGCTTTCATTGCTGTTGTCAGAGCTATTAGGAGGTATCAGAAGGTGAGTATGACTGGCTCAATTGATGTCACTCCTCCTCTTCCACACAATGCGTCTTGCTGTGATTTGCATGGCAGGGGCTAATCTGATATGCTATACATTTACAGGAATCTGGTCCACCCCAAGCGACTAGTGCCCCTGGTAAATCAGCTGCTGGCGGAGTAGGCGGCCGTGCCGATCAGAAAGACGATCAAGTAGATAAAGGCTGTTGTGGGGGATGTGTCGTACTTTAAACAAAGTACGCGCATCATCACACTAGGATCTGCTTACTTTCCGTTACTGTTATTTGTTTTCCTGTATTCGTTCTCAACATACCCGTTATTCAAGCGAGCACCAAAAGATACATAGACATCGATTCTATTAGATCAATCAGCGTAAGGCGAGAGAAGAGGATGATCTTGATTATATTGTCTTTTAGCATAATTTTGTATATACATTTTTTTTTCCATTCCTAGATATATATGGGTACAGGTACATAGGTTTCTTCGAGATGAGTGTTTTCTTAACGAGATGCGACAAATGAGAATATACCAGTGAAAGACAAAATGAAAATGCAGTGAGGGATGCATAGAGGGGTGAAGTGATCATTGGATTCAACAATCGGAAAACCGATAAATTGATAAATCAGTCGATCGCAGTTAAGATCCCTTGGATGTCTCAAGTGCGACAGTTCTTCATCTCATTTGCATTCTACTCGTACAGTAAATACATCATATCACTTCACGACTTTTGCTCTTCGATAACCATCTATCAGTCTTCCTATCATGTCAATCAGATCTTCACACCTATCCATAGGGTCCATCGCTGGACCTAGTCGACCATCGTTCGCTATACGTAAATATGCGACTCAGCCGAGTGGACAGCAGAATCAGAATATAAGTGAGATGATAAATAGGAAGGCCATCTCATCAGCATGGAGGGGTATGTACTGATCTTTCTAGCCCTATCTCATCCTATCCCTGTATTTCTCGGTCTACAATAGTACGATATCCCCCTTGAGATCTTTCGGGCGATCAAGTCGCATGACTTACTGATCAATCTCTATTCCCATATAGCATTATCGCCTAATCAGAAATTGATCTTCGGCGGTCTAGTAGCCTTAGGAGCATATTTCGAATATTCTTTATTGGATAGATACGTATTGGGACCCATCAAATTGCGCAAAGAGGACGAGAGGAGGATCAAGGCGGAGCAGAATATGGGAATTGGAGGAGGAGAAGGTCAGAAAGAGGTTTTCTTAGGTGAGTGAAGTCATATATATATCACAATAAACTTGACGGAGTGTGTCGATTGAGTATCTGCGATATGATTGATGAGAATATACTTGACGATCCACCCTTTGCCCTTCTCTTTTCAAACCCCTTTCATCATAGAGGTTATCTTGCTGTTATAATTCGAGGATGAGCTGTTCAGCTGATCTGATGATGATCGCATCTCAGAATCATCATAAAGACGAACTTCGATATGATAGCAGCCATTCATTGACAATCGCAATCACCATCACATCCATGTCGATCATGCTACATAACATATAGAACAGAATAGTATAATAAATGCATTTCTCATGAACCAATATCCAGTATGAAGAATCCTAAAACAAAACTCAAAAAACGAAGATCTATTCCTTTTTCTTTTCGACTCTCAATCATCACCCGCATTCGTTTCTATATAATAACTAGGCAACAAATTACTACCCATCGTACCCATCGTATTTGTATATCCTCTTCTTCCCGCACCGTGTCCCCTTCCAGCAACGGAATGGTATGTCCTTCTCGATGATTCTCTCTCTACCATCTCCGGTCGAGTAGCCGTCGCTGACGGTGTAGTCGTAGATGAGGAAGCAGAAGTATATAAATTGGTATTTGGATTGACGAACGACACGTTTGTGTTAATTGGAGGTACGTTTCTATATTGGGTTATCCCTCCCCCTTGGGCCCCTTGTAGGATCTCTCGTATAGGTTGAATACCTAATTTCCTTAATCCATCTTCATAAGTAACTACAACCAATTCATCATTGGACTTTTCTTCCATATCTACCTTTTCTTTATCTTTATCTTTATTAGATGATTGCCAAGGTGAATGTATCAACCCTATACCGCCTTTCTTCAATTTATGTCCGTTCCCATTCTTTCCACCGCTGGCGGTAGAAGGAGTAACCAGCGTAGTATGTCCGGTAGAAGGTGATGGTTGTATAGTAATTGGTATAGGTGTAGGTGTATTTCGACCCGCCGCCATTCCTTTGGAAGAAGATCCAGCAGAATATGGATAATTCATATATGGATTATGATCATGAACTCCATGATCATAACCATATCCATATCCATTACCACCACCGTATCCGTACTGGTCGCGAGATTCATGTATAGGCGTGGTAGATGCTGAAGAGGATGTTCGACATGATTTGGTGAGTTTGTATAGGGCGTAGAAGATTATGAGGAGGACAGCGAGGGATGCTAAGCAGATAGCTACGATTTCGACTATGATAGTGAATTGGATTTATACTTAGCTTGTTCTGGTCAGGTTGACAGTGTAAGTCAGATTACTCACTTGGCTCAAGTTTGAAGGCCATCTTCGAGTGAGTGAAGATGAAAGCCAATCACTTATCAATGTACCCTTTCTCGCCTTCTGAGTTATTAAAAGATGAGGGATGGTTGTATTCTCGCTGGTATCTTGCGTCGATGAGAGTGAAAAGTCAAAAGGGTGATTCGTTAACGTCAACGTTGACGATTTGATGGAATGGTATGAATTTGGTGATGTGGTTGAGTATGATTGATGGAAACACTGCTTCGACCTGGATAGATACTACAGTATGGGGGGTGTGAACAATTGAAAAGGAAATGTATTCTTCCCTTTCTTCTAAGATATGACGGATAGAAAGTGTCCTTAATCGTGGTGATAGTTGACAACCTTGAGAGATGTGATGCAGACTGCGACCGTGTCGGGTCGAACCTGATGAGAGCAAAAACCGACCAAGACCAAGAGGAAGATGGTAACGTGAGAGTACCTTACTGACACCTAACAAAGAGAAACAGATCATTACATCCACACACCACTATCACCAGATCCAGTAAAACGATCACTCTTGGTGATAATCCCACTCCTTTTCAACTAAACGTTTTCGAGATCAAAGGAAACTTTCAATCTTTCACCTATGGGTTATGATGTGTAGTTTTATTATCAAGGGGTTAGTAGTTCAAAGGATTGGGAATGGTTAGTTGACACAGCTTTTCCCAGCCCACAGCTTAATGAGGCCGGATACTCACGATACTTCAGATCTACAGCTCAGTACGGTAGATTAGAGTACTTAATCTACCTGAAGGACTACCTTTACCTCTACGATTCATGTTCGGATGTTTATTCTTTCGCACAGAGAACAAAGGATTTTCAGTAGCTTGAGGGTCGGATGACAGCCATTCTTCCCAATTTCATCGACTCCCGATAGCTTAGCTGAGGTGTCGGTCTACTGTATCTTTCATGATGAGGATCTCATATAGCTTCGGTCTTGATCCCTTATTTCAGTAAAGCCCAGTCTATTCCGTAAAATGATACATTTTATATGAATGACTACTTATCCTTTATTCTGAGCAACAATGCAATTGTCCATATTGATCTGACATATATCGTTATTCCTTTTTTCCCTCGGTGTGTATCACAGCATTAGCAGGTGATACCTTATCCATAAAATTTCCATCTTTGATCATACCATCTAAAGTACAGCAGCTGCACCGACCACAACAGCACCGAGCATGGTACCGACCACACCGAACGTAGCGTAAGGGATCGACATCTCAGCTGCGGAGGATGAGCCGCTGGAAGCTGCTGAAGAAGAGGATGAAGTTGAGGTGGAAGTGGTATTTGGTGCAGTGGCTAAAAACACATCGCAATATCATATCAGCATCGAGTCAATGGTGGAGGAGTCGAGAAGAGAGGTAAACTCACTACCAAATGAAGAGCCGCACTGTTGAGTCAGAGCTTGACCAAACGAGGTATCACCGATTGAAGAATTAGCCTGTTTTGCTTCGTAGTAGATACTATAAACTCCTTCTATCAGCCAAACAAAAAAACGAGACAAGACAAGTTAGTATGGGTTGGCTCGGGAAGGGATGAACTTACCCCGATACACAACCTGTACAGAGCGACCCAGAGGACAAAACGGATTCCAAACCTGATAAAGTTGAACTATCACCTGATAAAATGGAAGTGAGGTAATTGACAGTAATGGATTGTCCAGTAGCATTTTGAACGGTAGTCAAAGCGTCGGTTACACAGTAAGTGTTGGTCCTGTTTCATGTAAGATAGATATTAGACATCGAGCGATCGATCGGTTTCATTTATTACACGATGAGCGAACTCACGTAGAATTCTTTGAACATCCCGCCGCGTAGATTTCATTGTAATTACCCAACAACCCTACGAGCCCTTGGATCTCAATTGCGTCTGTTCCGCCAGCTGAATAGTCAGATGAACAAGCTGAGTTGACGGATGATTGAGCAGATGTCAAAGTTGAATTATCACATGTCGGTGTGGAGGATGAACAGAGTGAACCGAGGTAGGTGTTAATTGTAGATGTTATCGAGTCGTTTGACTAGTCAGGCAAGCCAAATTGTCAGCTCCGATAAGTAGGTAATCGATGGGGAAGATCGGCCAAACTCACACTACCGCTCAAGACTGGTAACAAGCTTGTTAACTGAAGACATGATCCTAGATCTCCCAAAGCTAGAGAGGCGAGTTGGGTGGTACAGCCTCTATGGGAGCCATAGGATTAGTAATGATCGTTATAGGCGTGTGTAAGAGTCTTGGTACTTACGAGGATAATCTGTGAGGTGAAAAAACGACAAGCGATAGGATCAGTATAATTCACTTCTTCAGGTTCAATCGAGGAACTCACGCCGCTGCACAAGAAGTTGAAGCTGCAATAGCGATGAGAGCCGATCGGGCGTGCATTGTTGTTGATACTGGTGTTTTGGTCCTGGTTGTATGGTATGGTATGAACTTCAGTGGCGAAGTGCAATTCAAGAATTGATAGCTCTGAGATGTTATGTCTTCGAGCTAGACCATGCAGATAGATGCAAGAATCAAGGTCAATGCTGTGTCATGTACTATTGTTGGAATAAGAATGCACAGTGAGTTTACGATATTATCGGTTTCAGGGTATCGTTAAGTTAATGCTTACTGCGCTGACTATGACGACTCTTCTTCTCTGAGCTGAGTTTGACCTACTGCACATGTCCTTGTCTCGGCCCAGGTTGTCCCGCCTTGGCAGATGATATATGCTCGTACCACAGTCTCAGAATTCACCCAAAGTCTGATTGCTGATGTTTCAGTGCGGACCACGCAGATACAGTAGCGAAGCATCGCATCGATTTTATCAATGACACTTCGACACTACGGTGCGTAACCTTGTAATACACATACACATACACAGCTTTTCAGTGGGTCCTTTTGGGTCACTTTGGTTACGTCGCTCCTTGGCGTTGCTCATCACATTTCAAAACTGATCTGCATACATACATTTTAACCAGCTACATACATTTAATCCATTACGATGGCTCGCACTGTAATACACGAGTAGGGAATGCTCATCTAATCGTGTTTCATCTACCTTTCGAATATCCTTCTTAACCGTCTCATACCTGCTTTGTTACTTGATACCATTTGACAGAGGACGCCAGTATCGTCGATCTTACAACACGTATCTATAATAACAAGCCACCATTAGTCTTCAATCAGACCTAATTATCTGACCATAGTGCTGCGACTCACCTGAAGTGGATGTTCTCATTCTCAGTCATACCTTTCATACCATTATCAGCCGCCGCGACAGGATCGGCAGGACCGTATTTCTTGTCTCTGGATTTGTTGTCTCTCCACATCTATGAGTGACACATTGAATCAGCGTCAAACTCAGCGCTGTTTTGCCAATGAGTGGACTTGAACTCACGTAAACCCAAAGAAGACCATGACAGATAGTCTTGAGGATGTAACCTGCCATCATTGAGTAGGCGGCGGTTTGGTATCGAGGTGCTTCACTTTCCAACGCGGTCAGTGGGCCAACTAAAAAAAAATCGGTTAGTTGAGGACTGAGCTAAGAAGGCAAGGATATCGATAATGATAGGACACTCACCGATATTACCGACACAGTAAGCAACGAAGATACAAGAAGAAGTTACGACTCTCTTGGAGTATGCACCGATATTGGAAGATACCATGACTAAACCGATGGTGAATCCGATTGATTGGGTGCTGCATCGCACAATAACATTCATTAGCTATCACCTTAGACAATGATGAGACCATACTTGAAAGGCGGAATCACTCACTTGACCAACCAGAAACCAATAAGTCTAGCCCAAGTATATTTATGAGTGAAAGGTAAGAAGCTCATCATGGCAGTACCCAAAACACAGATTAGGTTACCGATAGTCATCATCAACAATCTAGTGTTGGCCCATCGAGTAGCTACCAAACCAGCAATCAAAAGTGAGATGACCTGGAGTGAACGACCGGCGCAATCGAGTAAAGCAGCGTTGAATGTCGAATAACCTAATCCTTTGATGATTGTTCCGGAGAAATTGGTAAGTACTCCATTGGGAACGGAAAAACCGAACATTGCTATAGACAAGAACCAGCTAAAGCAGAATAATAATAATAAACCCTTGGTGAGTCATTTCCTAGTGAGAACGGGATAAGCAGGAGGGAGACTCACGTTTTGGGATCTTTCAACGCTTGGAAACCATGAGTCCAATTGAAATTCGTAGTTTTCAGACCCACACCGGACTGGGCAACTCGGTTAACGGCTGCTGGTCGATCTTCCTTCTTGATCCATTTGGCAGTACTGGGTCCATCGGCAAGGAAGAAGTATAGACAGATACCAAGTGCCATGGTGACTGCACCGAGGATGTAGAAGATCAATTTCCATCGAGGAGTGGGATGGTCGTCCATCTAAAAATACAAGACCAGTATCAGTTTCACAGCTCACGATCAGCCTTCGGTTCAATCGACACTGCGGCATCGGCAACGGAAGGGAACCATAACCTACCTTGGAGATACCAGCAGCCATAAGAGAGCCGATCATGCCACCCCAGCCTACAGCAGAGTACCAGATAGTTTGTCTTAAAGGAATTTCATCTCGCTTGTACCACCATCCGGTCATCAATGACAGACCAGGTGTGACGGCAGCTTCGAATACACCGAGGAAGAATCGAGTCACCATAACGTGAGTGAAGTTTTTGGACCAGACCATGACCAATACGGTAAGACCCCATATGAAAGCCGAGACACCAAGGACTTTACCAGCGTGTAATCGACCAAGAGCGTATTGCCATCCAGGTTGAGCTACCATATATCCGCTGTGTGACAGCAAGGGCATGGTCAATCTAAGCTCTTTTGACTACGGTGCACGGCGTCTGACAAAGTGACACCACTTACATGTAGAAAATAGCTGCTCCGAGGGAATATTGGTTCCCATGCATCCCCATGGCCTTCTCCATACCAAACACTTTGGCATAGTTTAATGCGGTCTTGTCGAGGTATTGCAAGGTCTGAGTGATGAGGAATAAAGGTAAGAGAAGTAAATCGATTCGTACTCGAATACGTTTATTTTGTTCAGGTGTCTACATCAACATCATATCAGCTATTACCACATACACCATTGACATTCAGAAGGGAGAAAGGGGGACTTACGATTTCACCCAAAGCTTTGGACTGCTCATAAGCTGCCAAACCGACGTTGGGTCCTTCATCTTCTTCAGCGATAGCCTGAGGGACATCCACAGCAGCGTGATCGATATGTTTGACAGCACCCTTCTCCGCGTCGGTATCTGTAGTCCATTCGGACGAGTCGGTCACTTGTCTTTCAAGTGTAGGTCAAGAGGACATGGTGGTTGGTTGGTCTGATCGGTACAGATTGAGTCAAGTGGAGAAAGGGGGATATGAATTAGACTCCTTAGATCCCCAATATCTCACCGTACTTATACCTTTTGTCTAGTCCAGGAGGCAAGCTTCTTCCCTCTTTGTGTGTGAGAGAAAACCTCGCTTCCCCAATTCGTTTTGAGCCCCTTGGTCCCCCTTTGCCCCTCTTGCCCCCACAACAATCACCCTGACAATGCTTTCCTAGAAATTCCGATACGCAACGTGCGACATACAACGTATAGCGTGCAATGAGCATCATCGACCTCACCTCTCACCGTCAGACTGCCTCACTGCCATCTCTGTAGTTAGGTTAAAAGTGATTGCCAAGAAGTCATCTTTGACCCGCCGGTACCTTGTTTGAGGAAAACAACCAATCGAAATTGGCATGATGTGATGCATGATTCCTATCATTCGAAAATACAAGATAAGTTTGATCCGCCATCTTCGAATAATCTTCATACCCCACAGCCGCTTTGAGCGTTCTATGATTGGGAGATAGGTGTTATTCGGTATCAACTTTGGATACCTTCGGATACCCCACAGAGGAATTTCGAATTTCTGGAGATGTTACGTGAGGAACGTACGTTGATCGGACAGGATCGTTCCGTAAGTCTCACAACTGATCAAAACCCCGCAATTCAGTTGTTCATTGACAGAAGGCAAGGAAGGGAAGGGAGGTTGACGTGAACCTGAGTGTGATCGATTCCGGTTAAACTGCTCGTCAATCTTTAGATCCATTTTTGTCCCGTTCCTGAGTTGAAATGCCCAAAATCAACGTAAAGGAAGTTCTTGGCATTATTTGAACCCGGCGGTAAAGCGGTATCATCGGAGAGGATAAAAGAGACGTTACACCTTGAAGAGACAAGGAACGATCCGGGGTTCGAGATCTGAACTTGCAACCACGACATATCGGTGTTCATCATCATTTTTGATAGCCGTAATACATTACAGTATTTGACCCACGCTGCCACATTACCCGTGAGCGACGTTTTGGTCCCTGTCATTTCGTAATGAATTGTAGATCAATCACCGATCAACTCACTTTAACCTGCCATTACCGGAACTGAACTGAGCAACAGGGCTCTGCGCATCAGGATGAAAGAGTCTAGCAAACATATCAACAGATCAAGATGCACATTCCCCCCGGGAGAGTGCCTCAGAGACAAGACCTAGTTTAATCTCATTGTGTCTCACCAAGCCAAAATGGCGGGAATCAACCGTGTCAGCAGCAAGTGTATTCTCGAATTTCTCAATTCACATATGTATCTCGATGCATTATTGTTCATTTATTTCGATTCGTTTCTCCATTTATTCGAATTGGAAACTATCTAACAAAGATCTACAGACTACACACAAAAATTTACCAATACAGACTACACACAAAAATTTACCAATACAAAAGAAAAGTCCCAAAATATCTATCTACTGAATCCTCTAATCCATCTCCTCTACCTCAATATCCATACTATCATCATCATCGTCCTCACTATCATCCGGAGCAGAGACGTCCGGCTCATGGTTCGGGATCACTACCAATCTATTCTTTCTCACGTCCGCAGTGACATGAGCTGTCTCGCCCTCTCTAATTCTAGCTTGAAGTAATAATCTCGACAAGGGGTTGAGTATTTCAGTTTGAATCAATCGGGCCATCGGTCTAGCACCGTAAGAAGGTGAATATCCAGCTTGAGCCAACCATTCACAAGCTGAATCATCAACGGCCAATTTGATCTTCTTGTTGTTATCCTTAAGTCTCTGTTGAATCTCCTTAAGTCTGACATCCACAACTTTCCTGATGTCTGATCGGGATAATGATCGGTACAAGATGATATCGTCGATACGGTTGATAAATTCAGGTGGGAACGTTTGAGAGATAGCACCTTGTACCTTCGCTCTGACTTCAGGTGCGACCGGTCCTTCCAATGGGTTTTCGTTGAGATATACCGATCCGACATTAGAAGTCATCATGATGATTGTATTTCGGAAATCGACCACTCGTCCTTTCCCATCGGTCAATCGTCCATCATCAAGTACCTGAAGGAATAGTTGGTGGAATTCCCTAGCAGCCTTTTCGATTTCATCAATTAGAATAAGGGAATAAGGTTTTCTTCTGACCGCTTCGGTAAGCTGTCCACCAGATTCGTGACCGATATAACCTGGTCCAGCACCGATAAGTCTCGAGATGGAGTGTTTCTCGGAATACTCTGATGCGTCAATTCTGACCATTGATTCTTCGCTGTTGAACATCACTCCGGCAAGTGTCTTTGCGAGGAGAGTCTTACCAGTACCGGAAGGACCGACGAGGAGGAAGGATGCGATTGGTCGATTTTGGTTGGAAAGACCAGATCGATTGAGTCGAATGGCGTTGGCAACAGCCTTGACCGCCTCAGGTTGACCAATGACTTTCTTCGAGATAAGCTTTTCGAGTCGGAGCAATTTGGTCTTCTCGGTTTCAACGAGGCGAGAGACGGGCACACCAGTCCATCGAGCGACAACCTCGGCGATCATCTCTGGAGTAACCTGTTGACCCGTACCTCGTTCCGCTTCTCTATCTTCGAGTTCCTTGAGTTTTTGTTCTCTTTGAGGGATAGAGTGGTAACGGATATCGGCAGCAGTAGCAAGGTCATACCTATAATCAGAAGTCAGCGTGATGTCAAGGGGGGAATATATTATACAGCAAGATTGACTCACCTTCTCTCAGCTTCATCAGCTTTAGCTCTCAATTCGTCTATCCTTCTTCTTAATTCGTGGATTTCATCGCCGAGATGCTTCTCATTCTCGTATTGTCGTTTGAGTGGGCCGAGTTTATCTTCGACTTCGGCAATCGCTTTCTTGGCAGCTTCGAGTCTCTCCTTTGAAGCCTCGTCCTTTTCCCTCTCAAGCGCATGAACCTCGACTTCTAAGCCAAGCTTCTTACGTTCGAGCTCGTCAATAGCCTCGGGGCGAGTCTCTCTAGCGACCTTGACCGCACTTGCAGCTTCATCGAGTAAGTCGATAGCAGAATCGGGCATTCGTCGAGCGGTGAGATACTGCTTGGCGAGTTGGGCGGCGAGCACAAGTGCTGAGTCCATTATTCGGACACCGTGGTGGGTTTCATATTTCTCTCGAATACCTCGCATAACTGAAAAATGAAGTCAGTAACCATTTTGCAATCTAGCGGGAGGCAATTCAACTTACTGGCAACAGTATCCGGTACTGAAGGTTCATCAACAATGACTTGAGCGAATCGTCTCTCGAAAGCGGAGTCTTTCTCGATGTATTCTCGGTACTCGTTTAGGGTGGTGGCACCGATGACCTTGAGTTTACCTCGAGCAAGCATGGGTTTAAGCAAGTTTGCCGCATCCATACCTCCACTGGAGTCTTTACCGGCCATGATAAGGTGGATCTCATCGATGAACAGGATGATTTGTTGACCTTCATCTCCTGACTTTTCGACTTCGGAAAGAACAGCTTTGACTCGTTCTTCGTATTCTCCCTTGTACTTCGCTCCTGCCATCTACAGTGGTTGTTAGCAATGATCACAAGTCAGCAAGTGTCGACCAAACTTACCAAAGCACCCATGTCCAATGCTAATAATCTACTCAACAAGCTCGCTGGTACATCTCTATCCACTATTCTCTGAGCTAAACCTTCCGCAATGGCTGTTTTACCGACACCGGGTTCACCGATAAGTACCGGATTACCTTTAGTTCGTCTCGAAAGGATACGGATTACTCGTCGGATTTCGTTATCTCTTCCAATAACTGGATCGAGTTTACCTTGTTCGGCAAGGGCGGTAAGATCGGTACAATCTAGAATAAAATCCAGAAATCAGTATCAAAAAATGTGAAACATGGCTGAGAGAAAACCACTTACATTTGTTCAAAGCATCAAATTGACCTTCGGCAGATTTACTATCCACTTTCCTACCACCTCTCTTCCTTCTCACTTCCGCTTCTAATGCTTTCGGTTCAGCTCCTGTTCCTTTCAACAGCTCTTTCAAATCTGAGTTATCCACTTTGAGCAAAGCCAATAAGAGATGATCGATAGCTACGAATTGATCGTTCTGTTCCTTTTGGAGTTTCTGGGCTTCACGAAGTACCGAGTGGAATGGTTGAGTTGCTGGAAGGGGTGGTGCAGGTGCTGGATCGACAACCGGTAGGTTATTCAATTTTCTCATCAAAGCTCGATTGAATATCGTTGGGTTTCCACCGATATGTTCCAAGGCGGCTTTGAGTAAAGTAGGTTGATCAGGTTGAGAAGATGACCCTTCACTTGGTTCTTCCCATAACACCGATATTAAGTGGACGGGGTAGACTACAGGTCGATTGGAAAAAAGTCAGCATTATGTCTCACGTCAATATCTATCAAGGCCGATTAGACTCACCCTGCGAATTGGCCATCTCCTCTGCCTTGTCAAAGGCAGCTTTCAATACTTGAGCTGATTTATCTGTGAAATTGTCCATGATATTGATCACTTCTGGTGGGCATATGTGTGTATGCTATCTCGTTGAGTTTGAATTTGTTTTCAGATGTAGAGAGAAAGGAAGAGAGAGGGGATACGTGGGAAGAGTTTCGCTTTATGTAGTCAGTTTCAGATGGGGGACGTAAGAAAGGGTACCAGTAGGATTCAGTCAAGGAATGTTTAATGTCACAGTGGGTGCCCCACTCTTCTGGTAGGTTCATGACGTTTCCCGATAAAACAACATCACGCCCGGGCCTGGGAGAAAACGCTAGAAACACGTGGACCGGCACGCTACTAATCCTATCGGATATGTCCGCTCTCTCCGTCACCTTTCTCCAAGCATCCTTCGACCACAGACATCCATGAGTTTGATGTTCTCAATCCGTCTCATCTTTTAGTCCATCCTCGGAGACACCCGGATTCGCATAACAAGTGACGACGAGGTCGGAACCAGTCTAAGGGTCACTTTTTCAATCTTTCTCACCATCGACGCTTCTTATATCATCATGAACACCAATGTCAACGCCATCGCCGGTCCCTCCCGACCCTTACCGCGTAAATCAGCGCGGCCGTTCGTTTCAGCTGATAATCGACCTTCTGAACCTGATGGGATCTTTCGAGTGGTGCTGATCACCAGTGGGAGTGTAGCTAGTATCAAAGCTCCTGATATCGCTGCTGCTCTATCTCAAGTGGGTCCAAAAATCCTCCTAAGAGATATGCTGAGTAAGCTAAATAATTGAATGGTTGTGCAACCTCGTAGTCTGGTGATATAGCATTACAAATTGTCGCTACGAAATCATCGACTCATTTCTGTAATCAGCAGACCGTAGATGCAGCTATACGAAAATCACTTGGTGTCAGTGAGGATGAGAACGTTCCTGACGATCTCGGTGTGAGAGTATGGACAGATGAGGATGAATGGTCTGTGAGTGAAGATATAGCGGATGAGCTGTTAGGACAGCCGTACTGATGATGAGACATGGTACAATAGGACTGGAAGAAAGTGGGAGAGCCAATCTTACACATCGAGGTAAGTTAAATCCTTCCATTATCCAATCGAACAGATGTTCATCAGCCTCTATGTGCTTAGTTACGTCGTTGGGCAGACTTGGTAGTCATCGCTCCATGTTCAGCCAACACTCTAGCCAAGATAGCAGGAGGACTATGCGATAATCTAGCTGTGAGCTTATTGTACCCATATGAGCAAGCGATCGATCTGCTAACAAAAATTATATTTCAGACATCGCTTCTTCGCGCACTATCACCTTCCACACCCGTCATCGTATGCCCAGCAATGAATACTCACATGTATCAGCACAATTTCACTGCGAAGCATTTACGTATATTACAAGAGCAGTTGGAGTATTTGATATTGGGTCCACAGGGAAGTGGCATTTTAGCTTGTGGTGATGATGGTGAGTAAGAAGAGTCCCACCTATCACCCACCGAAGTCTGTTTCAATGACGTATTTGACTGGTTTGTGTGTTTTTCACCCTCACAGGTCCAGGTAAAATGACAGATTGGAGAGAAATCGTATTCACAATTGAAAATTTCGCATCAATGCATAAACAGAAGATCGACCAAAGCAAAATGTCTGCTATACCACCGCAACATCATCAACCACGACAGCCGCAGACCGCAGATATACGTGATGGCGATGGGAACGCGAATGTGAATGGTCAAGAACTTGACCGATCGGATAGACCAAAAACTCCACCTACACCCGGTTTACCCACCAGTACCATACTTCCTGCCCAATTGCAAAATATGACTATCGGTGAGACGAACAGAGGCACACCGGTATCGGCTGTTCCCCCGGTCGAACCGCAAGGTAACGCAAATGAAACTTCTATAGCGCATTGGAAAAAGATGCAGAATGAAACTTATTGGCAGGTCAGATGGTGGGCAGGTTAGGATATGAATTATGTCGAGTATGTGATAGGAAATGTGTGACGATATTTTGGATTGTAACGAAATATCATGAAAATCTGGAGAGTGAAGATGTATATACATACACATATATCGTCATACAACCCGTAAAACAAACTGAAGTATCTGATGACATACCACAAACAGGCCTGCAGGACTTGTTCATACCCCTTAACCACTTACAACACAAGAAAAATCTGTGGAATGAAGTCTAAGGGTAACTCAGAGCTGGCTAAGAGAGTTGCAGATGGAGTCGTAGCTCATTGGATTGCTACGGTGAGTTATTACTGATACACTTCTATGGTGAGCTGACGAGATATCGTCAACTTCGATAGGACAAAAAGATGTGACCCCAGTCTGCATGGTACCTTCAACCCACCTACGATGACTAAGAACAGTACGAAACAGTGTATCGAGTAAGCTAGATTGTGATATACATGCATGCTCCAATCATTCTCCTCGACTACCTCTGACCATTTGACTGCACACAAATAGCTTATGACACCTAGCTGTCAATATCTACTCTTCATCCTTGATCTTTCTTTTCTTAGGTGAACCTCCTCCTGATCTACTCATACCATTCAAATTCTTAATCTCCTCTTCTACCAAGCCCTCCGAACCGGGATAAAGTTCGCAAAACTGTTTCAGCATGTGATGAGTTTTCTTTCGGATCCGATCTCCATGATTGTTCGATACGCCACAAAGGGAGGGTAAAGTGTAGAGTTCAGTTCGATGCTGGAGGATGATTTGGACCATCCCGCGAAGTAATGCTTGCTATGTCAAGATTCGCATTGTGTCAGCTTATAAACAGATTTGTCATATGAATGAGAGCGTTACTTGATAAACTGACAGTATGCGGTTGGACCCATGGCTCTGCTTCTTTTGTGATTGAACTTGACATCCTGACGGACGGTTTGAGGACCGCGAGTCTTTATAATTGAGAGATGCGAACCACATGCAGGGTCAGCTCAATTCAACAGAAGAATACGAAAACGGAAGAGATGAGATGAGAAATGTGAATTGTTCGCCTGCTCACTCACAGATTGAAGCCAATATAGATGTCGATGAATCGGGGAAAGATGTGAAAGAAATGGAAAGACGAATGTGGATAGAGAGAGTGACGCAGACAGAGGGTTATCTGCAGCATGAGGTACTATGCTGTAGTGACATGACGCTATTATCTGACTTCCCATGTCGATATCCAAAGGATGTCGAATAGAAACATCCGGAAAGAGTAGATAGATATCTGTCTCCACTTTTGATGGTAGTCAAGTAGGAATTCAGATTCACATAAGTTGATGACGGATGCGCATCATAAAGTAATCAGAACAGTATATATCACCACAGAAGTACCTATTCTCGTACGGTTGATTCTCCTGTCCTCAATACTTAAGATATAAATCGTCTTTAATTCTCATGCCTTCTTTCTCATCGACACATTGAATCGCCACTCACCCCAAACTTGATCCAGAACACACCTCAGTAATGGATGAAACCACGATGCGAGCTGTCAAACGAGAATCCTCTTCGACACCGTCAATCGACTCCGAGTTACTCCAAAAGACGCCACCTTCTACTCCCAGTCCTAAGAAAGCTAGAGGATCACCTAAGAAGGAGAAGGGAAGTCCCACTAAACCTGTAAGTCAACACACACATTCTCAATCAGTATTGTCTGTATGCAAGCAAATAATCGAATGAGAGCTGACGATAGACGAGTCGTCTTGGGTGTGCGGTCTAGAAACATGTCAAACAATCATGGACTCCCCAAGAAGATAACATCTTCCTTGAGTTGATAGAGGAGCTGTTAAAGGAAAGTCTGTATGCTAAAGTGAAAGCGGACGGTAGATTACAAAGAGAGAGTCCAGCTGTGAGAGCTCATCTTATCGCTTTGGTAAGTCCTCTATACCGCTTATTAATCTCGATTCTACCTTTTTCATTGATATGAGCTGACGTGAGTTGGGATGTTAGATGAACAAGCTCAAAAAAGGTCAATGAGCTTGGTATTCAGTGCTTTGATAAGATGTGACCAATCAATTCGATGTGGATACAAGGAAGATATGCTAATAGATCTATGCAATGAGTATACATTACACGCATAACTGGATCGCCCGATTATTCCAACATTAGGGTATCATCATAGGTGGAATGAGAGCACTGTAGACACGTACACAAACCAAACCAATCTATACTCTACATATCATTACTAAATCTGAACTAAAATAAAGCTAAAGCCTATCCCAGATAATGCCATATTACCCAGAAACTGAACAAAGTGAATGTCGCACCTGCACCGAAAATCCATGCGTCTTGTTTCCTACAATAGAAATGAATAGTCAGCTCTTGCCCTTTGTCATTGAGCATTATCGTCTACGTTATCTGCTATTTAATCATTTCAACACCCAACCTAACAAATCGAGTACGACAATGAACGGTCTCATGACTTTCACTCCTTACGCAGTCTTTTCTCCGAAAAATATATCCATCTAATCATCTCTCCACCCCAACCCGAGCCCAAAACAGAATCAGAACACTCACGTCCTCCTCTCCACCCAACCTATAGTCTCCCGACTCAATCCAAGGGTATTGGCAGCATCCAACAATTTCCTCTTTGTCCCCTTCAATATACCTCTCTGTTCAACTAGATTCTCCAACACCGCCCTTCCCTGAGCTATGTACTGATCTATGTGATTCTCCGACTCTTGCAGAAAGCTATGTTCCCTGAGGGCAAATTCGTCTCGAGCCGTAGGGGGATGATTGGGTTGCCATAAGTTTGGTTGATGCGATGACGAAGAGGAGGACCCAAAGGGTGATTCGTGAATTGGAGAGTTGGTAGATGGATACGCTGATGATCTTCTTTGGGCTATTCCACTTGATGAGGAAGTTGCGGATGTTGATGAAGTTCCTAGAAGGTCGTTACGAGCCTGTATCATACGGTCAAGTTTCAGCTTCGGTCTTGGATCATACAATCGTTTTATTTGACATAGAGGGATAACACTCACCTTCTGCTGACCTTCGTTCTTCGCTCGCTCAAATCTAGCTTTCAATTCTTTATGCTCATTCTTCAGTTTAGCTACTCGACTGATATAAACATATGAGTCAGTTTTAGATGGTCTGAAGCGGGAAAAATGCTGAAACTCGCGTGTTGGCTTTCTCCCTCGCTGCTGTCACCATCTCCTTTCTCGCCATGGAGTCGTAGTCATCTATCAATCGTGATAAAGCTCCGAGGGTCGTTGTGATCTGACCTAAGAGTGGGTTGAACGTGTCAGCATATACCTTCGTGTTGTCCATCATATAGGTGCAGAGAATTGATATCAACCAAGATGTAACGGTAAGAACATGGTCACTTCGAACGTGTATGAATGATTTACTCTCGTTTTTCCTTACAATTATGGTCGTAGTGGAAGAGGATCTGTAGTGCTCAAAAGATTACTCACCTTGCACACCCGGTCCGCCCTCTCCACTCTCCATCCTATTCAGATCCGCATTCAGACTTGCTATCTGCCTGTTCCCCAAGGCATTGAGCGATTGCATATTGTATCCTCGTTGTTATCTACTATTCTGTTCGCAAAACAACAATGAGACGTGATATTAGTTGGACGATGGTCAAAAATCCTCGATATCCTTCTGTCGATTGCTTCGGCAAGTCTGAAGTTGATGTATGAAGAAAGATGATTTGGGTATGCGAATGCAAAGGTGTGTGTATTCAGGTATAGCTTTGATTGATGTCGCATGGACAAAGCAACCAAGATATCCAACACGACGAGGGTCCAGGTGAAATGATGTGGAGCCCACCTCGCCTCTTTGTTGACTTTTAATGCCTTTCTTTTTGTGAGGTATATGCGGGCTTGCCAAAAAGCGAAATCTTCACGCTGTAATGGCTTTTGGGAAGGTGTTTGTTTATCCTCACGGAACTCCTCTCTTTAGCGCTCCATCATTACGTTTCAAAGTCTCCTCTAGCATCAGTGTTCGAGTCCCACCAAAGTCTCATGATTTTGTGTCCCTTCACGGGATGTTATGGCTCTTACTCGGTAATCAAGTTAGTTCTACAAATCACCTCCAAAAGAGGTGGTCTGGCGAATAGGCCGGTAACGGATCAATTCGACTAATCTTGGCATTGATACTACCAGAGGATAGGACAGACGTAGGTTAGCGCAGGGAGAGCCGGGTGAACACCAACTTTTTGGTTCGGTGTGCATATCTCTCTCACTGAGTCTATCTATGCAGGAGGACGAGCAGGATGTGCACGATGGAAATGAGTGATCGGTGCCACTTTGTATGAGAAGGCTTTGACGTCAGCGTCAGACATAAATAGTCCTTCGGGTATCCGGTTAATGTTGACAGTCTCATTCATGTATTCAATCTGACCTCGATCATTCAGTTCATCATCATCTACCAAGTTATTTCTCTTGACAACGAATCTCTTGACAACGAATTAGAGTGTTGGACCAATAAGCGACGATGACGTCGAATCAATCTATCATCACCGAGGAATGGGTGCTTGGTCCAGAGAACACCCCATTCTACACTAAACGAGTGAGTAGTATCATGTCACCATCTCAATCAATCTTTGATCGACTGACTAAGTGATGACCATATAACTCAGTGGGCACCGAAGGATGAAGAACCCAAAGCATGTATACTGTTCGTTCACGGTATGTCCACCTCTCACAACTGAACCCTGCAACATTCATAGCATTCTGACTTGATGAGGTCGATGTGGACAGGTTTCGCAGAACACATCGCACGATATGACAAATTCTTTACCCTCCTCTCTTCCCCACCTCATTCACTGCACATCACAGCTTTTGATCAACGAGGACATGGTAGAACCTCCCATACTCCCCTTACAGAGAGCTCGGTAGAAGTCCAACGATGGAAAAAGGAAGGGAAGACAGTCAAATCAGAGAAGAACGGCAAGAGACGTACGGGTGGTTGGGCAAAGGCTTTGCCTGATATTGAATGGTTCGTTAAGAGGGAATCTGAAGTGGCTAAGGGTTTAGCAAAGAAACTTTTCTTACATGGATTCAGTATGGTAAGTCCACTTCTTTTTGAATTGTATGATCATCCATTGTGCACAAAACGAATCATCCATCCCGGTGTTTGGATCTTGAACAAGAGTAGTTCACTGATCTATTCGATCTATGTATAGGGAGGTGCAGAGGTTCTGGCATTTGCGACTCGACCCCATCCACCATCTTCTCCCGAAACAGTCAAATTGCTCAGTGGGATCATCTCGGGAGGTCCGTTAATCAGGCAGACCAGACCAGCTTCGTCCATCCAGGTGAGTTACCCTAGCTATCTCTGAGAAGTACCGTGACTCATCTAGTAAATCGTTAGGTCAAAGCTGGAAGTTTCGCTGCTGGTTTGGGGCTGGGTAATATGCTTATTCCTACACCTATGGATTATTCTGTGAGTGGGTTCAAATATATCATTCATTTGGGGGGAAACAGCCAGAATTAGGTTCACTGGACGAGTCGGAACAATAGAATGGCTGATGACTCCATTTCAACTACAGCATCTCTCACATAATGACGAAACCAACGATCTATGCAAATCCGATCCATTCTGCGAACAGACCGGATCGCTCCGTGGAGTAGCGGATATGCTCAATGGAGGTATATCACTTGATACGCCCACAGCATGGAACTCATGGCCTGAGGATCTACCGTTATTGGTATATCATGGTGGGGAAGATAACATCTGTCATCCGGGGACTGCTAAGAGATTTGGAGAGAAGGTTAGAGCGAAGGACAAGAGCGTTGAAATTATCGAGGTAAGTAAACTCGCCGCTTTCTTCTAACAAACTTCCGGTCATATACTGTCCTTGTTAGAATGGGTCCTAACTGAATGCCATGATATAAAAGTGATAAGTGTTGTAGCTGATATGCTTGAATTGTCTAGGGGATGTACCACGAAGTGCATAACGAATTGTCACCCACGCCCGAGAATTTGGCCAAGACAATTGCCGACTGGGTACATGCCCGTGCTGGTTCGAGTCATCCGTCTGCTGTAGCTGGAGCACAAGATCAAGGTGGAGTTAATTCGGCTGTTGAAGGTGCTCAGTCCGCTGCTGTGGGACAATCTAAACTTTGATCGTAGGGGAACGGTCCAATATGTTCTTTGTATGGAGTGAAAGTAGTATTTGATGATTCGGTTTTATATGATTGCTATGAAATTTCATATCCCCAGTCGACTTTATATAAGTCTAATTAATTATGTATGTAGAAAATGATGTGTACAATAAGATTGAAAGTGAACAATCCCATAATGAACCCGATTGATCGATTGATCGATCTATCCCCACTTAGTTAATCCTACAACTCCAATCTCCCTTTCTGACCCCCTACAGCACTTTTCACCCTGCCAATCTGAGCCAGTATATACGCCTTGATGGGAGCCAATACCTCGACGGTCTCATCGCCGTAGACGTAGTATGACCATCTCCTCGAAAGGTAGGCGACATGCGATGGGAAGTAGGTGTATAGTGAGAACCAGATTAGGAGTGTGACGAGGGAGAGGACGGTCACTGAGTGACAATGATATGATGGTCAGTATGACATATATGTATATATGTATATATGTTTCAAATCGATTCAGCAGCGATGAAGGATATGATGATATGGAGGTATGTTCACAACGTTGTACCACAGAGCTAATCCTCCATGAAATGAGGTCAAGCAAACATGGACACAAAATCACTCACATATCAGAGCTTTCTCCCATGGCTGCATCATACTAGTAGCAAAAGTCGATTCTATCCATATTCTGTGATGATAGAGAGAAAAGTATCAGAGACGCTATTGGTGAACAATGTCGAGATGCAGAGATGTAGAGACGTATGTCACTCACCGTTGATTCCAGATCAGACGACGTATACCTGGAGGAGGTCTAGGAGGGTAATGAGGCATTTCGAGGTGTTTCTGAGTTTGTGATTTCTAGGCTGGATTGTCTACCTATGATGGGGTTGCTTCAGGATATTCTCGTAGGGACAGTATTATGGAACGGGGATCTATATATTGTAATGAACGATGGGATCGAACTGAAAGAAAGAGAAAAGTGAGAAATGACAATAACAATCCTTCGGGTCTGTGCGAAGTGACTTTTGATCGCGTCGCGTGAGATCCAATCCATTCGATATCATTTCATCTCTCTGTCTTTTCACCGTCTTCTTGTCTAATAAGCATTGTCTTCCTCACCACCAACAACAAAACAAGGCTTAGCTCCGGCCTGCTACTGCCAGAGTGACCCACATCATGATGACCAGTACTCTCGAAATGCTGTTATCAACATCCCCGGCTCCAAGCTTGATCTACCTCCATCATCCTCATCATTCCTTCACTTCCTTGCCCCTTCCTTCGTTCTCAACTTCCTCTTCTTCAAGTACGAGTTCGAGCACGAATACACTTTTCAAGATAGATACGGTCGAGTACAATACTCCCAGACTCTTTTTTTCTGGTATATTGAATAAGCTAGACCCCATTGGAGAGGGTCAAGAGGAAATACAGACCTTTGATGGATTTGCGCAGAGACTGAAATTGTGGAATCAAGCTTCGACTTCTGCGAGTACGAGTAAAGGGAAGGGTAAAGCAAAGGCCAAAGCTAGTCCTGGTACAAAAGTGAACGGGAATGGTACGAATGGTCATCTGGAAGAACAGGATGAACACAGTAGAATCATCGTACTGTTGATCACTAGAGCCGAGAGATTGAGGCTGGTATTTGGGAATGGATGGAGTTTGATGACTCGTTTAGCTGAACTTGTAAGTCGAGCCCGACCTCTTACGGACGCTACAGTAGAGTATAGACGAGCTAATTGAATTGGGTCTGATACATAGACTGGAGTACCTCTGTCTGTTGTACTCTGCTCGAGCTCTCCGTGGGATTATACTCGACCTATGAGAGGTGATGCTCCTGAACCTATACATGTGTATCTGCCAGCACCGACCAGGGAGGGTGAGTCAGTCTATTCGAAGCTTGATCATCTCATCTCATTACAGACCTCATAACTTCACCCCGAGTACAAAGTGGTGTCAAAATCAAATGGAACACAGCTGACTGTTTCTGTTTCTGGTATCTAGAAATCCTCTCGACACTCACACCATCCTCGCCCCACCCCTTATGGCCCCGATTCCTCGACCTGCTCCTATCAACCATCCTCTCTCTATGTTCCCCTTCGATCGAAGAGATTCAATACCTCTCTCAGTCCCTTTGGCGAATATACACCTCTACGCTCCCACCACATTATTCAATGATCCATCTCGGTCTACCATACCCTGACCCTGCCAACCCTCCGGCAGAATTGGAAATCACTATAAAGCTATTAACCGACCTCAAACATCGATTGTCTCTATCGCTCGCATCGGCTATTGAGAATTTGCTGCCTAGACAGATAGGTTCATATGAATTTACACAGGCGCTCTTGCCGAAAGTGCAAAATGGGATACCGCTCACCAGGACTTTACCTCAACCCCCCGCGATGGATTTGAGTACGGTAGAGAAGTTCCTGTTAGTTGCTGGATATACTGGGAGTTATAATCCGCCCAAATCGGATATCAGACTATTTGGACGGACGGCGGGTGTAGAAGGGAAGAGGAAAAAGGGCGGTGTGATGAGGAGAGCGGGATATGGACGAGTGAGGGTTGGGAAGGTCCCCCAACGACTCCTTGGACCCAAACCCTTCCCCATCGATCGACTGCTCGCATTGTTCTCTTCCCTTTATGCGGAACATGCCGAAAGACCAGAAGACCTGCAAGCTTCCCTCGGCGGTGAATCTTCGTCGTCAGGGGAAGAGGGAGATGATTGGTTACCTAGTGTGGCTGAGCAAAGCGCCAAAGTTGAGAGAAAGAGGAAAAGGGATAATGAGAGGGAGAAAAGATGGGATGATAGTGTGGAGGAATTAAGTATGAGTGTGAAACTTTGGGGATTGGTAAGTTGTCTTCTATACCATCTTGAACTATAAATTACGGCTCTAAGTATTACTATTTGCTCAAAATGAAAAAATGAATACGGTCTGAGCTGATATACCTAACCTCACTCACTTTTTAGATACCTCAACTTGAATCCCAAGGATTACTTAAACGTATATCTCCAATTGATAGATTGGATAATATCATGATTCGTTGTGAGATCAACTATGATACTGCGAAGAATTTGGCAAAGGACTTGAAATTCAATTTGGATGAATATCTATATGAAGCTGTAATGTGATGTTGTTAGATAGAATGACTTATATCATTTTAGCAAATTTGATTGTTCGCGGTATTTGATTGAAGAGATTAACTATTGTTGTAAATTGGATGTACTTTATCTACCAAATGCATATCTATCTCCCTCTTACTAAAACTATTATTTCCACTCTAGATAACCCTGTTTATCCTTCTTACATCTTCTTTGTACTACGTCCCTCACTCTATCTTCAATCTCCTTTCTCCTCTGGCCTTGAGGTGATCCATGATTCTCTACGAATTGAGAAACGAGTTCCTGTTCAGTTAATGCAAAAGCACCTGATCCAGGTGAATATCCATCAACTGATGATCGTATATCTGATTCAGAAGGTAAACCGAATTTTCTAAATTGGTTCCAACTACTATCCCTTCCTGAATCGAGTTTGGATGCTGAGGATGGTACAAGTTCTAATTCCGGTTGACCCTCCGATGGTTTACCGGGATAGAAATTCTTGGTTATTTCCCCTAAAGACAATTTAGGATCTGATAAGTCCCCTGGGATCCACTCTGGTGCGGTCTTCGATCTGTCGATCAGGACTGATGATACGCCTTTGATGAAATCGTCTGTGGATCGATGGGGCCCACAGAAAGCTGTTGCCATTGAAATATCTACGAGACAATCACAAGAAGTATCATTAGCACACTTGTGATTCTAAAATCAGACATCTTCTATATCTTGACGTCACTTCCACTCACCATTTAATAAAGTCCTGTCCAGTCTTCTTGCCTCCTTAGCTTTTCTATACCCTGTCAAAGCAACAGCCGTACTAGTCGGACTCCTCTGGTTCAAAATATCCTGTTGAGCTTTAGCCCACTTCTTCGTATCTTCACTCAAACTCTCATCGCTCTGAGCTTTGGTCAGGGCTTTGTCGATCTCAGGAATGGATTTGAGACTGAAGGTCTTATCGAGGAATTCCCGAATTTCACCTTTGATATTTGAATATCCATCTGGGTTTGTCTTCGACGATTCTCCTTCCGAAGAGCTTGATGATGGGCTGGAAGTGTATGAAGAGACGATGGAAGATATTTGTTGTGGGGTTGGAGAATCGAGTGAAGTGATCTCGTTAATTATTGTTGGAAGGAGATTGGGAGTAACGTAATGTGTTGCTATACCCAATTCACTATTGAATAGCTTTAGCTTCAGATCGACGATGACGATGATACTTTCGAAAAAGCTGAGCATACTCACTATACTGCTCTACCGTATAATTCCTGTCCAGTCACTGCTAACCACGCTCCAATCGCTCCGTCAAGTTGAGCGAGATAGTAATTGGCCCCTACGTCTGGAGCGTATCCGATTTTGGTCTCTGGCATGGCGAAGATAGTGCGTGGGGTTGCGATTCGAATGTTAGCTGGAAGGGAGAGACCGGCACCACCACCCACTGATGGACATCATCAGCATTACTTGATCACGGTCAAGTAGAACATATACAACTTGTCTTTGCGTGATGGCTCGGAAAGGGGATACGAAGTGAATATCGGAAGACTCACTAGTCACACCATCAATCACAGCTACATAAGGTTTACCCAATCTACCCAATGTCCAGTTCAACTCAAATTCGGATTTGAAGAATGGTAAAGCTGTATCTTTTCCTTCTTTCAGATCCAGTACGAGTTCTGATAGCACAACCAAGTCAGCTCACCCGAAATCCTTCACCCTAGTTTATTCAGCTGAAGCTGACTGATTGGTTGGTATTCAGACTTACGTTTCACATCACCGCCTGCACAGAAAGCTCGCTGATCTCCTGTACCTATTATGACTTTACATGATTCCAACTCTCGCCAGTTCTGAAGATATGACCGAGACCACGATCAGTACGTAGTCCTGTTCTCGCGATAGTACAGAACAGAGAAGATATAACCTACCTTGATTTTCTTCGACAACAGGTCGATCATCTCCTGGTTCAACGAATTCAATTTAGACGATCGATTGAGTTTGTATAATCTAGCATTATGGTGCGATTCGAACAACACCAAGTCCTATACAGAGGGTCAGCTCGTTCACGAGAGGATTGGAGTGGAGGAAGAGCTTACATCATGAGGAGAAGACATCTTGCTTGAAGTGGCTTTGTTGTTGGAGTTGGCAGAAGAAGATAAATGTCTTGAAATGGTGGATAATCGATTGGCAGCTGTGACAGAAACTCGAGAAGAGGGGCCTGCTGAGGGACCCATTCGAAGGAATAGTCGAGCGAGAGAGGACATCTGCTGATTCTAATATGATGATGTCCTTGTGTGATAGGTACGAGAAGAATATATGGGTTTTGGAATTGGTGAGGATATATGTGCAGGAGTATGTTAACTGCATGTGATTCTGAGTTGTCCTTGTTCTCATTTTCGGCAAACCTCTGTCTTGCATCCAAGCGAATGTCTCTGAGCGGAGATGGGTTCAATCTCCACCTTTAAAGCACAGATCACTCCGTCGGAGCTGACGCGTTGATCAGTTGTGATGGTGATGAATGTTACATCTTGTATCGTCGATCTTTTTGTCCTCACTACGGGTGTCTGGTTCATCAGTGTAGTGTGTAGGGTAGACAAGTGTATCTCATTGATAGGCTCATATCCAAGAGGAAGGAGTGGCTCAATTCGAGGTCGTGCAAAGCATCAATAAACCACTCGAAACAATTTGCCAAGAAAGTGTACGATTCAATCACACCGACACCATGCCGCCACTGAGTAAAGAAGAACTTTGGTCTTCAGGTAGAGATGAGACTGTAGAGGTCAACCAGAGAGCATTGATAGATAGTGAGCTTCCCCTTGTCATGCATTCAGCATTGAATGTGAAGCTGATACGACCTCTACAGAGATTCTCGCTAGATACTCAGGTGAACATACAAGTATGTACCAGCGTCTTGTGACTCGCACTTCCAAATAACCATGAAGAAGAATATACTGATGAGCTTTTGTTCAGTATTCAGAGAGCTACTACAGAATGCAGATGACGCAGGGGTCAGTTACGTAGTCTGAGCCGTTCTTTGTCGTTCTAGTAAGCTGATCTCGACATGACTATAGGCCGAACATGTACAAGTCAAATTCTACACAGCGTCAGGCTTAGAGACTCTCGAGAAAGGTGAAGGACCATCCAAGTTACCCGATGTCAAGAAAGATATGGCGAGTTCTCTTGCACATCCCAAATGACCCTAGAATTTGAGCTGACAATTGGAATAGATGCATCGATACGTCGTTACCAACGATGGTATACCTTTCAGACAACAGGACTGGCAGCGGTTGAAGAAGATCGCAGAAGGTAACCCAGACGAGGAGAAGATTGGAGCGTGAGCCGTATCCAAAAGTTATATCAGGAATAGCAGCTGACATATATTGTCCAGCTTTGGTGTCGGTTTCTATTCTCTATGGAGCGTTTGCGGTATGTCCGTACGGCAACCTATCATGTCAAAGCTGATGTGTTCGGATAGATGACCCCTTCGTCGAGTCCGGAGATAAGTGGATGGGATTTTACTGGAAAGATGGGAAAGACCAACTTCTCGCACGATCCGGTGATTTACCTCCTTCGGCATCTTCGTCCACTGCAGCAGAAAAAGGTCTCACAGGCAATCCATGGACATCCTTCACAATGGGATTAAGGGAATCATCATTGCTTGAAGGGCCCTTAGATCTCGCCAGGTTCTTTATCACTAGTATAACATTCATGCGTACGGTCAGGAAGATCGATATGCTGGTCGATGGAGTGAAAGTGCTGGAAGTGGAGAAGAGCGTAAAAGGGAAAAGCAAAGTCACGAAGAAAGGGATGAAAACGAGTAGCACGAATGGGATGATGACGGTCACGGGATTGGATGCTACTGGAATGGTCATCTCTGCCAAAGTAATGCAGTGGCTTTCAGGTGGGCTTTCTTATAGGAAAGATTCTGAGCATCTGTAAGCTGATATTTTGAGAAGCTACTGGATTTACACCACCTCCTATTCCTCAAGCTATTGCTCAACTAGCTAAACCAGCTAAAGGTTTCGCCTCCATGCTTGCCTCGTCGTTCTTCGGTCGGAACTCTCCCGCTCCGACTCCTGTAGCTCCCCCACCCCCAGCACCTCCACCTGAAGATCCGTTCGAAGTGACCACTCTTCACCGGGATATACAGATATATCAAGCTGATATCAAAGTAGCTGTATCTCCAGCATTCGGCAGAGAGCTCGAACGAGCGACCAAGAAACCTCCTCCGACGAGAATGCCTGCGAGTGTAGTGTATTCAAGAGGAGAAGCGGACGAGGAAGCGAAGACGGAAGACGGCAAACCTGCCGCGAAGGACATAGGTGGAGTATTCGGTGGACTGTGTCCCCCATTGGATAGCGAGAAATCAGCCAAAGTCTTTATAGGTCAAGCTACTTCACAGACTACCGGTATTGGAGGTCATCTAGCCGCAAGGTTTATTCCAACGGTAGAACGAGAATCGATCGATTTGGTAGATAGACATGTGTCTCACTGGAACAAAGAACTGTTATGGGTCGGTGGATACCTCTCACGGATGATCTACGAGCTCGAGCTACAAGAAATTCGACAATCATGGCTTCAGACCTCGGTAGAGGATAAGGGGAAACGAGAACAGCTGCTCAAGCGAGGTTTGCACGCCTTACGGTTTTTCACTTTCAAGACTACTACACCTTCTAATGTTGTAGGTCAAGAGATGGAATCCGCTTTCTATGGTTGTGCGAGCGATAATCGAAGTTTTCCAATCATATCGATTGATGGTATCTTACCCATCAGCGAAGTCAGGATGCCAAATGCGGATCTCCAGAAATTTTTACCTGATTTACCGGTAGTTACCCCCTCAGCGATTGAAGAAGCGCCTAAGTCGATTGCCCGATTACGTGAGAGATCGTTACTTAGGGATGTGACTTTCGATGATGTAGTCAAGCAATTGAATGACCGACCGTTGACGGAGAAAGAGATGATAGATTGTCTGACGTGGTGGCAAGGTGTAGCTAGTTCGGATTCGATAAACTCAGCTATTCGACGCAAATTGGTTGATGCGGCGATCCTCATACAGGAAAATGGAAAGGTCTTACCGTTGTCTACTGTTCAAACTTTCGTCAAACCTCATAATGCTGTCATACCACCTGATATGCCTTTACCGCCCCACACTCTACCTTATACTATCACCAAAAATCTCAAAGCGAACTCGATATACAATATCTTTGGGTGGACCGAGCTCTCCGTCTTGCAGTATATCACTTTCCTCGTTAATCCACCTATGTCTAACGATACTCAAGCTACTCCAGAAACGGACATTCGAGTCTCAGCGGATTTTTCAGAAAAGGTACTCGGTATGCTTGGTAGAGCATGGGCGAATTTGGCTGCCAATCAGCAAACTGCAATCGCCCTTGAATTGAAGGATATACCTTGCATACCGACTAAAGCCGGATTCAAGAAACCAGGAGAAGCATATTTCGAGAAGAACCTCTTATTCGATGATTTACCTACGATAGCTTTACCGAAAGGTACAGCCATCAAAGGTGGTATGGAAAAGATGCTCCTTGCGATCGGTGTTAGGAAGACTGTAGATCTGCAGTTGGTTTTCTCGAGGTAAGCTTTGTTAAGCGGCTCTGCACGTCAATACATTCACATAGCTGATATACAGAGTATAGATTGGTAGGAGGCGGTTCATGGACTTGTCAAGATCTCATGAAATACCTTGTTTCGGTGAAAGATAGTTTATCGGACGAAGAGATGAAAAGGCTTAAGATGACTGCCGCGTTCCCACTTGAAATTGAAGCTCCGGAGGGTGAAAGTCAGAAGACTGTAGTCAGACAAAAGCCCCATCAGCTTTATGAACCTACAGAAGCTATGCGTAATTTGGGTTTGCCACTGTTGGATTGGGGTGAAGGCAAATGGAGATCAAACTCGGAGGAAGGTAAGCTCATCCATATGAATAAGGGTTGTACGCAGCTGATGGTATTGAAGCGAAAATGCTCTTTACGCTTGGCCTGAGACGTTTCCCGCCTATTGATGTTCTTTTGGGTATCGCGGCTGGAAGACCACCTGCGAATGACAAAGCGTTACAATATTTACTGGCGAATATACATAATCATTATCCCATGTTCAAGTCAGAAGCTTTTTCTGGTGTGGCTTTCATCCCTGCTGTTACCTATATTGGAGATCATATATTAGCAAAACCTGGTCAAGTGAGCTATGCAGTGCGGAGTACGTTATTGACCATGGCTGATCACATATATAGGTATTTACCAATCCTCAATGCTCGATCTTGGGATTTTCGGTCGCACAACCTATCGGCGCTGCACCTGAAAATGCAGTCAAGTTAGGTATACAGAGTGATCCACCAATGAGTCAGCTTGTCGAAGCGCTCAAAGCGAATGTGACGAGAGATACTGATAAGGCAAGGAAGATTTTCGATGTAAGCCGTCTCTTTCCTTGCAATAATTCGGAGATACAGCTTACTCTTTGCTTCAGTATATGTCTACTCGACTAGGTCATTCGTTATCGTCGTCGATAGATTCTCTCCGATCCTTTGCTTTCATCCCTGTCAAAACTACCAATGGCGACATCAGTTTCTACAGGCCCACGCAAGTTTATTTTGTAGCCAAGGAAGGAGGTGAAGATTTGTATAAATCAGCTTTCACTTTCGTCGATTTTGGTGATAGGGCGAACATCTTTTTGAGGTACTGTGGGGTACGATCAGAACCTAGTGTAAGGGATATTGCACAATTGTTGATGAATGAGCCTGGAAGAATGCTTGAACAAGCTGGTTCGGCTGAAAGGTAAGCTATCTGGCCCATAGGTCGTCGTCCGGTCAACAGCTTACGATTTACCTATATCATGTAGATATCTCGAACAATTACGTTTACTTGCTGCGAACTGGACGATATTCGATACTCCAACTAGAACAGCTATGAAGACCGCGCCTTTCCTCCTTGCTTCGCAACGTGTACCTTCGCGCAAATCAACCAAGAAGCTGTTGAACTCCTGGACCGGCGGGAACGAAGACACTGAATATGAAAGAGAGTGGGTTTTGTGTAAAGCTGCGGATGTCTCGGTCGTGGACAGCGTAACGATGTTACAGTATTTTGGACAATATATCCTTGCTGCGCCAGAGGTGAGACAGCTTCACGTGTGTTGGCGATCTGGGCCGCAGTAAGCTGATGCCTTTGCCAATTGCAGGAACACATCCTCGAAAATTTCTATGCCTCTCTTGGTGCTCGACAACTCTCATCTTTCGTCAGGCGACAATACATTTCGGACACACCGTCCACTATCCCATCCGACCATGCTCAGGCATTACGTCGACATGTCCTAGAACGCTTGACAATCTTCTTGGCGGAAGCTCGAAGGAAACAATCCGAATACTCTTCTGACCAATTATCAAAAGAAGGTAATTTCACTATTCAAGAAGTCCGAGAATTGAAAGTGAAATATACATATAAGAATGGTCGTAACGAGCATCATCATTACGAGACACTTTATGCTACTGCATCGAGAGGTAGAGGTAAAGCGATAATCTTGACTATATCAACTACAGCTCAAATGGACGATTACGACATTGCTTCAGCACTCTGTGATATCCTACTCAAATCGCCTAAGGCCGATGATGCGCTTTTACTTTACTCCATCTTATCTACTCCGCTCATGGCTTTGAAGAAGAGGGGCTTCAATGTGGATAGGATATTTAATCAGCAGAAAGAGGAGAAATTGAGAATCCAAGCTGAACGCAAGAGAGATAAAGAGAAAGCTGCGAGTGAAGCGGCTAATGAAACTGCTTTGACTACTACCAAGAGATCATCTACGGGTGATTTGGATGATACGAGTAGTATCACTTCTTCGACAACTGCAATTGATTCTGAAGGAAGTACGAATCCGAATTCGAACACGAGGAAACATTCAATGGGTGGATTATTGGATAAGTTCAAGAATAGATCAAGTATGATCAAGTCTCCTTCCTCCACTTCAACTGCGCCTGGGCAGGGTATAGGCGAAAATATTATGAATCAATTGCAAGGATGGGGAAATACTGCTAGATCCGGTGGACCCGGGACTAGTTCGAGTCATAGTACCAATGGCATGCCTGGGGCATTCAATGCTATTGGAAGTGGAAGTGGGGCGATGAAGGGTTCTGCGCCGAGTTGGTCGACTAAGCAACCTACGGATCTGAATAATATACGTGAGTCATCTCTTCATTTCTGATCATACTTCATAAACTTCTTTAAGAGAATGGCTATCTCATAGTCGATTTGGTTAAAAATGGATATCACTTTGATTTTTCTTTTGCTTCGAAAAAAAAGGTCGGAAAACAACTGATCATCTCTTATGTATAGGAAACACCGTCCAAAAGGCTCTTGATGCCTCGAGACCCGAGAAGGGAACACAAATCAACGATTCTAGACAGGCCGTCAGGGATGTATCAGAAAGTCAGGATACTTATTGCGATACCACTGCTCAGGCGGATATCGTTTTGGGTAAGTGACGTGCTTCAGCTGAGTCACTAAATGAGGTAGACAAGCTGATTGTATCTGACTTATCGTGTAGTACCAGGCGCCGGGGAAAGAGGAGGATTGAATATCTGGGTACCAAGAGGTACGTTGATGAATGGACCCTGTCCTTGACCGAGGCATGGCGCTGAACGAAAGTGTATCCGTTCATATAGATGTACCGGACCAAGCAGGATTCCTCATAGGCGATAAGATGGATGCTTGTTATCGATTCTCAATCCAAATCTTACTACCTATCTGTCAAGTTTTTAATGTAAGTTCGAACAGCTGTTGTACGACCACACCCAAGTGATGATAGCTGATTGCATGGATAATCTTGATGTAGCTCGCTCCACCCGTAATGAATGTCTTCTGGGATCATGCGGGTCCATTGATAGCTTTCAATAAGGGAGGAACGATCTTCTGTAACGCGTGAATCAGACTTCTACATTTCAGTCATTGACCTAGCTGATGAGTGATTTTGCCTATATAGGAGATACTATCAAGCTTGGCGTGAGTTAGCTGGGAAGAATGGGTTGAAAACTCTTCAATAAGCTGACGATATGAATTATAGATGACGATCAGATCATCCGTGGACAAAGACACGAAGCTCTCATCTCATGGTATTTCAGTATCGCACATGGTGAGCTCCATGCTCTATCTTCAAGCAGGTAAGTAACGAAACAGCTGACCAGTGGACTGTGATGCATAGAACTCGCTCACAATCTAGGTAAGCTTCTCTTGCAAATGCTATATGAAGAGCAAAAACTGATATGGCTGGATCTTAACGTATGCACAGAATCCGCCCATAATTCGGCTCACGAGTTCTACTTCTCAAGTATCGCGGAAGAGTATTTGATCAAATTCATAGAGCTGTTGGCTAGATCTCAAAGGGATCTGGCACAACAACACTTGTTAGATTAGTTTAGATCAATCTAGTTTATGGTATGTCGAGGTGTCTGAGCAAATGAAGTCGGAGGGAGGGAACGGACTTGAGCATGTTCAGTGAATATTTGATAGATCATGTTTACATATATACAGATGGATGATGACCATGTTTTCATGTTGTATTTATATTATACTCTACGGTATTTGTATAAAGTAAGAATTATACTTGATTATGTTATTACTTGTGTTATCTATATGCAGGGTGTCATGATTCTATAAACATACAGGGTATCTATCACCTTGTAATCGTGTATCTCTACATTACATCTTTACGTCGTTATGTCGTTGAAGTTGATCCTGGGGTCCTGATTCCGAACGATTCCTATATTCCAATCGAAGTACTATAAAATGCACTCGGATTGTCTTGACCACGAGATAGTCTATAAAGTATCGCGAAGGTTGATACGAAATATTTCCTAGGGCTTCAACTCTTTCCTGCAGCTTTCACTTCAGCTACCACCTCCGGCCTACTCATCGAATCTTCGGGGAACAGCTCTACGCCCTCGATGATAGGTGAATTGGGAGGTTTGACAGGTCGTCCGAGTTCGTCTTTAGGCCAAAGTCCATCTTGGATCCATGAAGCTTTGAGGATTTTTATCTGGAACAAACGATCATCAGTCAGGTGTTACTCACAATGACATGAAGATGATGTTGCCGTTTTTTGTAGAGTCCAAATGCAATATGGGGAAGTGGGGATACATGGAATGGATAATGATATAAATGTGGGCGGAATAGACCTTAAGGACGGAAAGATAGAGATATTGTTACCCACAACTAACCCCAACCTCAACCCTCTCGCCAACCTCTTCCCGTCATGTAAACTCCTCGCAATCCTTCCTACACCATTCTCCCACGTCTCCTGCAGTTCCTCGCTCCCTTCTTCCTTGAGGACATCCTCCAATCGCTGTACCGCAGTGGACGTGACGTCTGAAGGGTTGATAGCTGGCAAAGGATCCGGTGGGGCTGGGACGAGGTAAGTAGCGGGTATATCACAGTTTGCAGGAGGAGTAGGGAGTTGGAGTCCAGCTAGGAAGAGACGTCGACGGTATTCAAAGAATTTGAGACCTGTTATCAGTGAATCAGGTCAGTACGTGGTCATGATACCCTTGGGAGAAGCGAGACTCGGACATACCGGTTGAAGGTATCTCCATCATCGCCTGCTGAGTGTCGGAGGTATCGCCTAAAGGGATTCGGGAAGGTCCAGCTTCTACTGAATTGCCGAACGACATGGTGTGGAACCCTTGTCTCTTCGAACACACTGACACAAGATGATCTGTGGAGGTAGAAGGAAGGAACAAGCATGACGAGGTCGATGTATCGAAATTTATTTGATCTTCTTCGGATGTCTTTGAGTATTGTTTGTGGAGACCCCACAGTTTGGTTCCTCCTCCTGTAGATTGATCCAAGTGATTCGTTCGATACCAACAAAAAGGTGAATATCATTCCATCCTGCTTTATTAACTATTATCTGCTGTACGGATAGACCATGTCGGTCCGAAGACAATCAGAATGATTCGACCGTCCCTCACCCTCCTCAATAGATTCAGCTACACCTCCGGTCCATCAAAATATGGTATCTATCCGCTCCTTCCTCCTTCATTCGCCATGACCTCCTATCCGCCTATACGACCCCTCCCCAGCTCGATACCTAGACCAGACTATGTGCCCAGCAACTTTTTCACTGCCGATTGGGGCGAGCATGATTCAGTAGATATGAAAGAAGCAGATGCGGAACAGATAGAGCTGGGCGGGGACGGTGAGAAGAGGGTCAGGGAGGCTGCGGGGATGGCTAGAGATGTATTGAAGGAGGTCGGGAAGCTGATTAGGGTGAGTGTGAGTGAGTGAAGAATTAACGAAAGGCGAGAACGGTAATAGATCCCCCTGTCATTTCTGGTTGATGATCTTGTCTGTATAGCCGGGAATAACGACCAACGAACTGGACAAAGCCGTGCACGATCTGATAGTCTCCAAAGGCGCTTATCCTAGTCCCTTGGGTTATTCAAGTTATCCAAGGAGCTGTACTACCTCGATCAATAATGTGATTGCTCGTTAGTGACTGTATAAATTCAGTTGGGGAGGAGAATTTATAGCTGACATGTATAAATGTCTGGTGATAGATGGAATACCAGATGAGTGAGCTGAGAAGCATCAACCGGAACTTTGAAAGTCAGCTTATACTACGATCCGACCAGTCGTCCACTACATCCCGAAGACATAATCAACATCGATCTAACCCTGTTCTATAAAGGGTATCACGGCGATACGTCAGCAACGTTCCTTCTGCCCGAAGTGGACAAACAAGGTACAGATCTGGTTGAAGCTACGAAAGAAGCTTTGGAAGTGGGTATAAAAGCTTGTAGGCCTGGAAGGAAATATAAAGATATCGGAAAGGAGATCGAGTAAGTCAATTTGTGCGTAAGCCAGACGCCTCACTTCTTACCAGACCGTTACCCTGTTAAATTGTCATTCTGGTATCATAGGGAATTCGCAAAAAGACATGGCTTCTCAGTAAATGGACAGTTTTCGGGACATGGGATAGGTAACGTCTTTCATAGACCACCATGGATATTTCACTGTCGTGAGTTTTGCGCTCTCTTTGCTACAGGTCGAATGCGTCCACCAAAAATAGGTGTCGAAAGGTCCGTATGCGTAGTATAGCCAACTGAGCTCCAATTTTATCATCTATAGGTAACGATGAACCTGGAGAGATGGTACCTGGAGATTGTTTTACGATAGAACCCTGCTTCGTACAAGGTCGGAATTCAAGAGGGAAATTATGGGATGACGGTTGGACGATGGTCACTGAGGTGAGCTAGGTTTTGACTCAGAGGGACTCTGCGATCATAGCTGAACCAATGACTATGGATGATAGAGCGGTGCAAGATCTGCTCAATTTGAACATCAACTGCTGATAACGGAAGATGGGGTAGACGTCCTGACTCGTATATAATGCATTGCATGAATGAACCAAACACCCCAACATCAAGTCTACCGATAGAAGACGCTCGAGTGACAGGTGTTCTTATACCCATAGCATCTTAAATCTAGCACTAGTTATGTAGCTTGACTCAATGTTCATCATAATTTCGGAGGCGGACCAACTACATAACGACGGACATCAGTCGTACGACACGAGTGAAAGATCGATGAGCGATGCGAATGATGGAAGCATTACTTACTCATCACTTTAATAGCCATCTTTCCATCTTCTCCTTGACCGGCTTTGGTAGTTTCGAATGCTTTCACTGCGTCTTCCCAATCATATCTATGTTTGAATTTTTCTCAGCTCTCAAATTCATCGATAATGCCGATGGAAAGGAACAAAAAAGCTGACTTGTGTGTGATCAACGGTTTGAGATCCCTCAAACCTCTTGACACTAGGTCAATGGCCATGGGGTACACTCCCGGACCATACTGATCATCCAACCATTCTGATTAGCTGACTCTATAGCGTGATCAACCTGTATGAATGGAAGTAGAAGCTATAAGACTTACTCTGAAGCATCCTTTGACGGTTAATTCCCTATCGGCTATGATCCTCATAGGTAGATTGACATATAAAGGACCACATCCGACCTAGTCAACATCAATGACAAGTCCAAGTAAGACTCAGCCAAGATATAGCCTTGGAGATGGAAATTACGATAACCACAGTGCGAGAGGAAACGGTATTCACCTGGACATAAGTTCCTTTTCTCCGCAATAACCACATGCCAGTTTGCATACAGACTTCAGCAGCTGAACAATCAATCACCACATCAATGGACTGTATACCTCTATCGGTGATGCCAAGCGACCGTTTGATATCTTTCGCCTAAACGAATGGGTAGATGGAACGCTTCAGCATGCTCTGTGTACTTTGGGCAATTCTAGTGTCTACGTACGTGTCGTTGTGAATATACTTCTTTCGATTCTCCTTTCTCCATTCTGGAAGCTACGAATACATCACTTGCTACATATGACTTGGCGAAATCCAATCTCTGCTGTTGGACGTCAATGGCGATGACCCGACGGGCACCTAGAGCTTTGGCAACCGACATCGTCCTGAAGAACAATTACATCAACGCAAATTCTTATTCAGATCCTGACGATTCCTCGTAACAATAATGAAGATTAGATTTCTGATCCCAAGAATTGTGAGATGATCAAAGAGCATGGTTAATACCTACAATAATCCCCCTGGACCCGCACCGAACACTACTACATTTGCGGAATGAGGTAAATTGGCAATGTTGATTATGGCGTTGACAGCTACTGCTAATGGTTCCGTCTATGGTCAAGGATGATCATGATCTTAGTACTTGTCAAGATGACAGACTGAATTCGTCTCGACATACCAAAGCGCCCTCTTCCAAAGATAAAATCTACATCCAAGGAAGCAGATCGGATCAACTTCCTACACTTTCCCCTTATATGTCAAGTCTGAGTCAGGTCTTCGGGACCTACCTCAGGTAATTTATAACATCTACAAAATTAGTGGAGATCAATCAGTAAATCACACACCACGATAGAGAGCTACGTGAAGACAGTACGAACAAATCAGCCGGTAGTTTATATAGTCCCTGTAATGTCCCATCCAGACCATCTGCAGCTGCGAATCTCATCGAGTCGCAATGGTTGTCTTCATCATTGAAAGAAGAATCAGTCATTTCGTCAGTTCGCTATTCCTGACAGTAGATTCAACAGACGGCGAGAGATAAAGAAGTGGTTTCGGTTTTGTTCCAGTGAATAGATACAACACTCACATGCACCTTTTTTACAATCTCCACATCTCCCACAACCTTCGCCGGGCTATATCAAAGTGTAACACCTGTGTTACCATTCAATGTGAGAAATGGACGAAGTGTGACATACCTCTAGAGCGACTCGGTCACCAACTTTCAACCCTCTCACTTCCTCCCCCACTTGCACCACAATCCCAGAGGCTTCGTGACCTAACACAAAAGGCTCTTTCATCTTTTCTTCTCCCAGCTACAGATGACTCGACATCAGCACACTTCCTCTGGGTCATGTAGACACCAAGGGGAGACAGGCAGCTTACTAGCGCAGTGAGGTAGATATGCATATCTGATCCACTGTACCATAATCATCAACTTATAGCCTACAAAAACCAGAAAGAGCGGGAGGTGAGCTTGAGATGGGACTTACCATAATCCATTCCATTGAGGAGCAACTACCGCTCTACATTCCCAACCTCATCAGCTCCAACTCTCACCCTGAAATGATCATCATAGAATGACGGTGAGATAACCCACTCATATGGTCCAGGTCTACTCGGTCCTTTTCGTTTCTCAACCTCCAAATGCTCGATATCCATTAACTTTCATGATAGGATATCATCGCCTAGTTGAGGTAAGTTATGGGTCATTCTGTAGGATTTGGTAGATGATTTTTGTCGATTTGTAGACAGTGAAAACGATGTTGAGGGATCGTGATGGGATGATCAACGAGAGGACAAGTAGTTATTCAATCGTCAGTTGATCATATCAGTGTCCGTGTCACTCTCGTTGTTGTCTCCATCATCGCTATCGCTGTATATACGGAGATATGACGGATTGCCAAGTGGACCTGCAAAGTGGAGGTTTCAACCGAGGGTGCGAGCCAAAGAAGAGCATATAGCAGTCCGGATCTAACATGCATGGGTGATCAGAGAAAGTCTACAAAGAAGTAATGATATATATACTGTACAACAGGAATCAAAATATGTATGAAGGTGGAAGACTAGCAGATAAGATCCGAGTCTTCGATAATGCAGATGCACAGATTGCTTTAGACGATTCCTGGAACTTCGAATCCGCTTCGTGCTAATTCACTTACACCCCCTTGACTGATCTCACTCATAGCGCTGACTATCTTCTTCACTAGGTCAGATCGGATAGTAGTATCTTGTGAGCTTGGATTGGGCTCGGAAGATGCGGAGGAGGGAGATCGGAGGTAGATGTCAATCCCTGCTGGGGTGAAGAGTGTTTTGGAGAAGACTGCGATACAAAAGACAGGTGTGAGGTCAGCCTGGACAACGCGACAGGACTTTAACATAGTATATACCTGCATTTGTAGTTGTATCTATATACATAGATTAGATGATGGAAATCCCACTCACATGTGACTGCCCATTCCAATCCATTGATTTCATCTTTACCAAACCCTAATACTTCCCAATGTGAATGAACGAAAAACAAGTATGAAGATCCTTTCCAATCGAACGTAGCTGCGTTGGCGCTAGTCGAGGATACAACAGTGGTCAGTCATGGCGTCATGGCGTCATGGCGTGGATTCGGGTGTGTTGGACATCTACCAACTGACCCGGTTGTGAGAGTATCGACCCCCTTGACTATCCAACCTCATCAAGTCAGCTTGACTCACTACTTTCGATAAGGGAATGGATCATATAACTGACCTGTACTGGGTTTACTTCCCTCCGCTGCAGATTCTTTTTTATACTCAACTAGATCTTCGAACTTTGTGTGATTTTCTGTACCAGCTATAGGAGTGTAGGTGATTGTGACATCTGAAACGTATAACAATTCATCCCAAAATCAGCATTCATTCTATAAGTATACAGTAGACATGCTTGATTATCAATCTGATTTCGACATGACAGGTGTGTACGGGGTCAAGCGGTACAAAACTGACCTTTCTTTCCCTATGGAGCATCAGGAATCAGCTAAGTTCCAATACCATGGCATGATATAGCTCACCTTCCACATTGGTAAGGTGCTCCACGCGACACCCCATTTACCCATGAACCACGATCTATCGAAGGTTCCTTCCGAGAGTGAAGGGTGGGTAGAAGATGGCGGATGGATGGTGATCTCGACGGCTGACATGTTCACTGCTACTGCTGATATGGAGCGTTATATCGATACCAGGGAGAAGAGGGATAGCTATATAAGAATACAAGTATCAAGTATGGTGCGATTGGGATCTGGGCTGTTATGGCTGTTTAAATGATGGCAAGTGCATGTTGTAAACAATCAATAATCTATATAATTCAGTCAACAAAATGACGTAAAGAGGTGTCACCGACGGTTTAATTATACCATGAATGATATGTACAATATCCAACATTCACCATACCATACTATACCATAACGTATGATGCTCTTACACGATAAAGAGAAGCGAAGAGCATAACACGATGCATAATGTACAACAATCAACCAGATACATATATCATCCCTCCAAACTCCTCTTCAACCCCTCCCATAACCTCTTTTCCTCCTGTCCGTCAATCTCCCTAAACCTGATAGCAGCTTTACCTAATTCCTCAGTCATACTCTGTCCAGATATCTTTCGCGTTCTGGTCGGTGAGGGCGGAGCGGGGTACTCGTCGGGGAAGAGGGTGGAACGTGCGGATGAATGGAGGGAGCGCTGGGAAGTGAGGGAGAGGAAGGTTTGATGGGAGTGGTGATATAGACTAGATATTGAATGATGCATCAGTCAATGAGTTCAGCGTATCAACAATAGAATGAAATGAATAGGATCAAGCCATAGTGAAAGCAGTGGGATAAGCAATGAGATGCAGAACAAATTCGCGCTTACGACCACACTTGTTTATTTACAGCTTCATCTTCTGTAATACTATCCAATTCTTTGCTCTTGAAACTCTTTTTCAGGGAATATAATAAATGTGAAATATGATCTATCCTTGGCCTGATACATGACAGATCATCAGCTTTTCATTTGGTGGATGATGAGCAAAGAAAGCTGACATACTTCCATTGAGATAATCTACCTCGAGCATGCCATATCTTAGTCTTGGGATCTACCATAGCTATCAATGACATCGTACCTCATTAGCTGTACTGAATTTTGTGCTCCTCTTATTGCAACCAAGTAAAGATGAATTGATACGTACGATGGAATACATCTGAGTCGAATCTCAATGTAGGACCGTTCTGGGGGTATGTAGGAGGAAAGAGGATAATGAAGCGTAGTATTGATCCTGCGTATGGACCTATCAGTATAGTCAAGAACACCTGTCAGCATGATATCTATCCTGGTATATTCCCGAAGGAAGCGAAGCGGATGATTGTTCAACGAAAGACTTGATTCAGCGATTATGACCTCGCACAGACCACTCACCTCGATGTACGAAAAACACCCCATTCCACCTCAACAACCCTTCTCTGGAAGGCGTTATGTATATACCTTCTGGACAACCATTGGGAGCTTTGAGTGAGTTGCTGGAAATATTGGAAATATGAAATGTTAAGCTATCCACATCCCATCCCTTCACCTCCGAGTTTCAAGTCAAACTTACAACTCAATAGCCAACTCAGCAGCCAACAGCGGCGAGATATCTTGGTTGTCTACAGGAGGTTGGGGCCTAGGTGATCTAAGAGGGGAAGAGAACATGCTGTCTGGCGAGAATATAAGATTATCACGCAGTCGAGAGCTATCACGACAGGCTAGGTAATACCCATTGTTGTTGCATTCATCGATATAAGATTAAGATTGACCTGAGATTCCAGGTCGCATTGTACGGTGAGCGGTCATTTTCCGTCGGAACAGTGAACACAGGCACGATAACCCTGGTCGAGATAACGACCAGCTACGACTCGAACAGTTCAATCAGCAGAGCTATATATAACCCCATCTCGGGTGAAAGATTGATAATACGATTAATATCCTTATAAATCATCTCCTTTCTACTCGACTCGACTAGACTAGACTCAATCTCAACCTTCACCCTTACTCGTAACAGTAAATAGTTATATAACAACCAAGTCAAACAACCTAATTGAATCACCATCCATATCCATCCCACAGGAAAAGTTTCGAACAATGTCATCTCCTCTTCGAATAGGATACATCGGTCTGGGAGCAATGGGCTTACCCATTTCCATTAACCTCACAAAATACATCAAGGCCAATAATTTCCTACCAATGACCGTGTGGAATAGATCTCCAGCTAAATACGACTTACTCAGACCGCATGCTCCCGCGACGCATTTCGCAGAGAGCGTCGAAGAGGTGGTCGAAAAGTCGGATATGGTATTCAGTATGTTAATTGACGATAAGGCTGCGGGAGATGTCTATACTAAGGCTTTCAATTACCTTGAAAAGAAGGAGAGGAAAGGGGTGGTCTTTGTAGATCAAAGTAGTTTGAAAGCTATCACCAGTAGTTGGTACTTCTCTCATACCTAAATACAAGTTCAAAGCAGAGTGCCACTGCTGATAACTCCTCTTTCGTCTCACGCACATAGGTAAATTAGCCGAACAAGCTTCATCAGTAGGCGCAACATACCTTTCATGTCCTGTATTCGGTCGACCACCTATGGCAGAAGCATCCAAATTACTTATTGTCTTCTCGGGTCCAGTGGAGATTAAGGAGAAGGTAAAAGGGATTTTGATACCTGCTGTAGGGGATAGGGTCGTGGACGTAGGAGAGGATGTCAAGAAGGGTAAGTTAATGATCGATCTTTAGATTATTGAGGAGCTGAGCTGATCATTCCATTTCGCGGCACTCTGTTATGGATACGAATATATAGCTACCGCACTCAAATCAATGGGCAATATGGTTTTATTGGGTTGGATCCAACTTCTCTCTGAATCATATGCTTTGGGAGATGGAATAGGTGTCGATCCAGAGGTGTTCAATGGATTCTTACGTGAGTACATAGTATATAAACACCACTTGAATACATGAATAATGCTAATTGCTGTCATCACTCTCATTCTTGCAGAACAATTCATACCCGCTCCTCCGTTATTGGCATACTCCAACCTGATCTCCAAAGGGATATTCAAATCTGGGAGTGGGTTCAGCATAGACGGAGGATTAAAGGGTGAGTAGAATCAACATCAATATTCAATCATTTCATGTTGAATACAATTGATTGACCAACTTTTTTCGATTCTGTATTTGTATTTGCGGTTTGCCCTTTGATTTTATAGACGCTCGTAATATGTTATCACTCGGTGAGGATCTAGGTCATCCAGTGGATTTACCTACTATCGAATTAGCCATGAAGAATATGGAAAGATCCAAGGAGCTGGGAGGGAAAGATCAAGATTGGTCTGCGCTAGCTGCTGCTGTAAGGGAATCAAGTGGCATGGAACCATTTAGAGAAGGGACGAATGGTGGGAAAGGGAATTAATTGATCAGTACGGAAGATTGAGAAGAAAAGAAAAAGAAAAAAAAGCGAAAGAGACAGATCGAATGAGTTCGCTGTGAAGAAGTTGTAGTGTGATGAGGTACTGGATAATAAAGAAGAAGAAAGAAAGGCTACGACAAGTACAAGTAAGATTATGCGACAAATTGATCAACTACTGTACCACATACGCTGTGCATGACAAAAGGAGGACAGAAAATGAAAATATGCTTCTGTTATATTCTATATTCCCAAACCACTCGCAATAGTACCATCGAACCTAAGTAAGCAATGATAACCTCTTGCCATATGATGAAGAGTAAATCTACTATACAACCATATACTAATCTTACTATATCTACAACCCCTCCCTCTCTCTAACCCATCTTAGATCTTTCAAAGCCGGATTGATCTCCCTCTTATCGACCTCCTCGATCCCACTTGCATCTATCCAGCTTGGGAACTGAGGTCTACCGATCGAAGCCAAAATAATATTGTCAAATAAGCTATTGGAGCCGAATGGATTATCGGGTCGTTTGGAAGTTACGAATAAGTTGCTAGAGGTGTTGGCTCGTATCTGTTCGCACGCAATGGACAGTAAGCTATGATCCCATGATGGCTCAAGCACAAAGGCGAACTTACCTGTTCGACTGTTGTTATATTATATAACAATAACTATCATACAATATTAGCTGACTATGATACGAAATTGTGGTGAGAGTACAAGAGCAGTATCTTACTCTAAGATGATACCATAGCAAAAACATTATAGGTAATATCAACATGACTCCCAACAAGAAACTGACGGCTGCACCTGGTGATTCCGATAAAGCTTTACGGAATGATACATGGTCGTGATGGCATAGAAGGGAAAAGTGAAGTGCGGAGAAGACTATGATATAGATGTCTGCTATGGTCTGCGTTATCGTAAAAAAGCGATGATACATTAGCGAATGCGCACGAATGAAATTAATGGAAAGGGTAGATGATCAGTAATGGAAAATGAAGACGAGGAAGAGAGTTGTTGTAGATTGCGAAGTAACAAAAGGACAATACTCACAGCGGAAATAAGTAATACTAGAAATGAGAAGTAATTCCTCTTTCCCACACACGAATGTAGATACGAGCAATGATGGTCTGATACCAATATCAATTGATAAATCAGGTTGTTCCTCGATTTATATCGAGCGTATCGTCAACTCACCAATTCCATCTACACAGTTTCCGCACTGCAAGAATTGATTATGTCAGCTAATCTGATTACTTTGTGACTTTCGTAGCTGACTTACCAATCTACAATGACTACTTCTAGGTGGTCTGTAACTCTGACACGTCTCGCAGTATTTCACCGTCACTCTAAAACAAACAATCAGCTACCGCACTATTGGTAATCAAGAAGGACAACTGACTTTGTACCATTCACATCGATATCCCTTGGCCAAGCTTCCCAATAATCGTCATTTCGAGACATAGGTGGATCTATATCTAATTTACGTGGTATGATACCTGCATTGCAATTATATCAGAGTATATGAGCTTTTGTCTGTCCAGACCAATCCACTATGACTCATTGAACTCACCTGGATCTCTGAATGCCGAAGCAATTAACGAACTAGTCGTTATACCGAATAGATACCTGTATTCAAGATTCAGTATTCGTATGATATAGCTGTTCTTATCAGGTTGCGATCTATGAAGAAAGCACAGATACTCACACGAAGATGATAGTAATTGCTACCCCACCACCTCTCACCATTCCATATTCCCTCCCATTAACCCATAACCATACTCCCGTCGTTCCTAGCCATACACCCGATAATCCCAATAAGAAAACGGTGATCATCAAGATTGACCACCAATTATCGCCTCCAGTCATTAATTTACCATTCCAGAAGAATGTAGTCAAGGGATTCTCAAATGATTCATATTTCCTTTTGTGTCTTTCATTCCCGCCCCTATTCCCATTTTTCGCTAAAGATGGTCTAGATTTTAATTTGGATGAATTGCTCCTATCTAGGACCGTTCCTTTCTCCAGATCACTATCCCTATCTCTACTGTTGACCAATTCATCCGAAGATAATTCACTATTAGCCGTCCTAGGAGGAGTAGACATTTCAGTTATGGATCTACCTATCGATTTATCCCAATTGGTATTGGCACTCAAGTTTGACGTATTCGTATTCAACTTATTTTGAGTATGTATATTGTTATAATTGTCGAAAGATAATGATATATTTGACGATTTCTGTTGTATAGGTTTTCCAGATCCAGATCTCGAGCCTATATCACTCAGTTCTAATCCGCTTTCACCAAAGGTATTGTACCGATTATCCTTGATAGCTGGTTGTTCGGAATCTTCTTCTTCTTGAAGTGGTGATATTGATCTACTTGATATCAATTCTATATTCGAATTTGAATATTTATCTATACCATTATGACCATTTAATCCTCCATCCTCATGAGTATGATAGTTGGTACGGAGATTGGAGGAAGAAGTGGAAGTTCTCTCCTTTTTCTCCAGGCGAATAGCCAAATTTGGTTTTTTAGGTGAAAGAAATCCCTTGGGAGTAGGTAATGGTGCACTACTGCGTGGTGGAGAACCTACACCGGCGATGGATGAGGGGGTAGAATTGAGTGAAGATGATCGTATTCGTTTACTGACTTTTGATAAGGATGAATTGGGTCGATGGATCGATAGGGATGGTGGGGAAGTTGGTCTGACCCCGTACTTCATGTACACAAGAATACGATCAGAAGCCCATCCCATGGATGTATGCTTATGCAAAAGAGGAAATTGAAGAACCTACGAATGACTTGGTATCTTCCAAACTATCTCTCCTCACCAGATCTGGATTCGAATCTGGATCACCAGCCTCACCATTTTGAAATACCTTTACACTTGCTGATCTCGTAGGTAAAGAGAGCCCTGGTGACGCCATTGAATGTGAATGATGAGCTTGCTCTCTGTCGTTGTCATTCTGCTCTTCCCCCATCGTTTCTCATTGAGTTCAAGTGACAAGTGAAAGGGGTTACAGTAAGGTTGAAAGGAATTCGACGCTATGACCATTGACCCAATCTTGAGCTAACATTGTTATTGATCACTTGAAGAGGGTGATCCACCTCCACCGGAAGCGAGTGCCACACTCACGGGGATATGGCCCCCGGTACGTGCCTGATCTGATACCTGGATTAAGGTGTTAACATGAGTGAGTGTCAGCACATCATTGCTCGCTGGATCCGGTTATTCAAGTGGTAGGCAAATCATCTTCAACTTCTGATCCTCATCTATCCCAATCACAACCAGCAAGCAAAACAACACAATGGGTAAGCAGCTGGGAGATTCATGACAAAGAGTCACAGCTAATCATACATTGTTTGAAATTTCAGGTATGTTCTCTCCCTCTGCAGAAGACGATGTTCTCGTCTCCGCTTCTTTCCCCGAAACCAACCCATTCGGACGTGAGTGTCTCATCTTGCTCGTGTGACCTGTCAAGCTACATCGGGCTGATACAAACGATTTGCCCTGGTACTATATAGTCGTGGTGAATGGTGAACAAAATGGACTGTTACTCCATCTAGTCAATCAGGGTACCAAGAATTACACCTTGGTTTCTGCTTCAGCAAGTTATCACGATGTCAATAATCACTGGGTTACTGTATGTTCACCATTTGTGATCAGCTCATGTACCAGGACAAAGGCTGATATTTATGGTTTTTCTGACTCTCATTGACCAGGTCAAAAACGCTTCCACACTCAAATACAATGTTCCCATAGTTGCTGGAAGTAATCTCAGTGCTCCTTATCAAGTTTACAGCGAGTGAGTGCAAGATCTCTTCATCAACCTAGAACGAAGACGTATTCCACCCACATGTATCCACTGCCATGTCCATCAGCCCTATTGACAATATACTTGCCAGCTTGCTAATTTGTAATCATAATGTGACTATAGATTCCGTCCTCAAGAACTCGGTCTAACAGTCTGGGTAAACCTCCAAGAAACTTCCGACGCCTCCAAAGGTCTACACCAGCTCACAGCAATGAATCAAACCGTCTCAGTAGTCGAACCAACTTCATCATGGTTCGATCCATCCCTCTTGTTCCTCTATCTCATCCTTTCCACTGCACTCCTAGGCGGTGCTTACGCAGTATATCAAACTTTCTTTTCTACCCCCGCAACGAAGAAAGGCGGTCAAAAGAAGAAGGTTAAAGCTGTTGTACCCGCTGAACAGAAGAGTGTTTATCCCAATGTCAAACCTTATGAGGAAGATTGGATCCCTGAATCTCACTTGAAGAATAGACAATCGAAATTGAAGAAAAAGTCTACTACTGCTGGAGGAGCAAGTTCAGGAGACGAACTTTTGAGTGGAGGTGAGGTTACTAGTGGGAATGAGGCTTCTGGAACGGAAGGGAAAGTAAGATCAAGCAAAAAGAAGGGAAAGAAGAATTAAAAATTTGGATTGGGAGAGTATTTGAAAATTTAGTTGAAAACGATGGAATAAATGCATTACTTGTAGGTGTTGATCTGGCTGGGTTCACAACACGTGGGTCGACGTCTCAACGTCCATCATGGGACGAATCGAACCTCTCGCTCAAATTTGAGGAATACAACATTGATCAAACTCATGGGCCCATACGATCCGAAGAGGGGAATTGTATTTAAGTCATGATGAGTTGAAAGATCATAAATATTCATCAATTATACCACATTTACAAGAAATCACATATATAATTCAAGTTGACTGACATAGAATGAAATGGAAACATTACCGTACTGATATCGTAAGGATGAACCATTGAAGAGTGAATGTCCTATGAGCTAGTAAACACCATGTCCCGTCCTTCCCCGTCCTATGTCTATCTGGCCTTACCAAGCTTCCTGAATCTACTGATCGTTGCTCGCTGCATCATGCTCAGAATAAAGCCATTGCTCCACCGACAAGGCTGATAATACCCATCAAACCTTTTCCGACGTCCAATTTGGTTCCAGCAGAGTTCGATCCAGTTGAAGAAGCACTGGCACTAGCTGCACTGGACGCGGCGGACCCACTAGCTGTTCCAGATCCGGAAGCAGACGCAGATGAACCGGCAGAGGAACCTTGAGGTGGGTAAGTTGAACCGACAGCTTTGATTTCAAAAGTCTCGGATTTAGCGTAAACGTCTGTGATATGACGCATATCAATCAGCTTGGTAAGGAAATAGTCTCAAGTTGATAGGAGGATTGGATATACCTGACGAGTTGAGTGGGTTGGTAAGTAAGATTGTATATCCTCCAGAGGGGGTCACACCTCCTCTACATCCTCGAGACAAGTCAGCTTCTAGTCTCTCATTGAAGATGAGGTAAAGGTGCGCTCACGGATTGATAGTTTTGGATCTATCGTATGCGTATGTAACAGAGGTCAAAGCGAGGATTGAAGTCTATCAGAGTGAAATATCTATCATCAGATCGATTTTATAGATTTTATAGATATGAACAAACACAGATAGCATTTATATATACAGTAGATATGGGTATATGGTATATGGTATATGGAGAGCTGAAATCCACTCACAAGGACATTCGTATCAGTATTACTCAAAAATACCGAAAACTGATCAGGGGAAGAACCTTCCCATGCCAATGTGTTTAGACTTTGAGCAACCCCTATATATATAACAAAGCGGGGATCAGCTGAAATAGAAGCTTTCGCAGATGGAGCAGCCGAAGAGAAGTGAAAGGAATGACCCCACTCACACCAATGATCGGCTCTTGGTTCAGTGACTGTCAATTGAGCTGAGACTGCACCCAAGCTCAGGACGAGGGTCGAAATGGTCAATGAGAATCTCATGGTGGATCGGATTGAGTCGAAGAGAATAGAAGCTGATATTTGATATTAATGAGTGTGGTTTGAAGGTTTATTATGATTGTTTGATAGGAGAGCGATGAGAGGGGAGAAGGGTCGATGAGTAAGAGAATAAAGGAAAGAGAAAAGAAAGAAGATTAAAGGATATCAGCCATGCATGCATGTATCTGCAGTCATGCTGTTGTGCACTGTTCGCTTCACTCTCACTGTACTATACTCTGGTCATCCTATGGGGGAGGAAGGGGTGGGAATGGGAAGGGGAAGGGAACCATACAAATGTGAAACACGTACTACTTACTTTACATACAGTGACTTGTACGCTCAGACTCACACCGCACAGCCCCCTGTCTCGATGCACTTGGCACATGATTGGTATGCATCCACCGTATACTACACCTATATTACAATACATACTGTACAGATACAATACAGCCGAGTGTGATATTGTATTGATATACAAAGGTGATATCATCCTCAACTAACTTTGTATAGAAATAGATGAATATCCTTCTTCTCCCTTCCGTCCGTTTTGTTGCACTTCCTAATCCACCTTTGTAGTGAGCTACATGACTTCCGTCTTATAGACCCTTTATATGTAGCTAGGTCCCCTCACACCCTCTCCAATACACTCTTCAACTCCCTCTCATCAACCGCCCTCAACCCTTTCGACATCGCCATCAACCTCAAATTCCTATCATTACTAACCACCAGGACTTTACTCGTGGTCTCCTTCTCCGATGAACTGATACTGGGCATACCAAGTAAAGTCGATCGATCCATAAAGTTGTTTTCGGCAAACGAAGCAATTTGGATTATCCTATCGTCCATTGTCCCTCCACTATCTTTCTCATCTCCATCAGTGGTAGGGAGGGATTCAGTCCTGATTAACAAATCGGATAGATAGTTTCCTTTGGAAGTTTGGATCTTGAGTGTCAAGGAATGAGTTCGTATGGTCGATTCTAGATATTTGATCGATTTGATAGAATTTGTACCTAGACTACCGGGTTCTTTAGATAGCCCATCTAATTCGGTTACCACTAAGTGAAATGCAATAATCAGCATATATTCAATTATGTATATTATGCACAAATGGTACACAGAAGACATCTGCAGAGATGATGCCCCAAATCACCTGGTAAAGGCACGATCACACTCCATTGACCACCTTCTACAACCTTGCTGAACAATCGGAGAGAATCAACCAGGACGTTGGTATCGAACAGCAACATAGTATAGCCAGGGACGACATGTAAATTTGATCGTTTAGACTTCTTTGATCTTGACTTGGAAGTTGGTAAGGGGGAAGAGGTGGATAAGAGACCTTGAAGTTCACGTCGTCGGTTCTGTGAATGAGATGGAACGAAGGTCAGCGCCACAATTCACCTCACAATGTTCTCAAAGGTACAGATACCAGTAGGATATGACACGATAAGATATGTGAAGAAGCAATCTACTCACCCTCAACGCAACCAGCTCTTCATCCTCTTCACCACTCAAGTCCAGATCCACGTCCAATTCCTCCATCTCGAACTCCAATTCCTCTTCCCTCTCTCTATCCCTCCTCTTCTTATCCCTTCTCCTTTCTTCTTCTCGTTCTCTTTCTTTTTGCCTCTCCAATTCCATCAATCTCTCTTTCAAAGTACCCTCCACAGCGACCTTTCCATCCCCGTTCAATTCCAATCCATCCACAAATTTAACCATGACTCCGATCGTCCATACAACCCTCTTATATCTTCTTGAGTTGATCGCAGATGACGAATCCGTATCTCCTTCTAAATCATCTACTACCCCATCTTCAAGTGATCTTCCGACGGGTGGATCAAAATTGGCTAATAAGACATCCATCTCGGACTCGAAATTACCTCCTTTTCTAGGTTGGACCATTCCACCGCTACCACTACCGGTTGATCCTCTTCCATTACCATTCGTAGCAGAGGTAGATTTACTCTTCCAAAATCCCCTTTCATAAACCCGTCTACCCACCCATTCATTCCCACGTAACAACCAATCCTCAGGTAATGGTAATCCACTGACCAACCTTTTCTCTTCGATGATTTCGAGATTGGTCGAATTTGTAAATTGACATAATCTTTCCCATGGTACCGAGAGTACCAACGAAGATCCTACATGAGGCTGACGAAAGACCGTAGCGAGAAAAGTAAGGAAGATAGTGATGAATGGGTTAAGTACTTGATGAAATCCCTGTATACGATTAGGATGGGACAAGACGAATTCAAATATCGCAAAAGCCAATTTCAATGCGTAGGTGAACGTTATGGGTTGTACGTCTTCAGTGTCGATGAAGCCATTCCCGTTGATAGGTATTGGTGAGATTGTCCTCAATGGTGCCATACCATCTATGTTCAATCCTTCATTATTCGGTTGATTCTCTCCATCATCAATTTCTCCATCCTCGTTATCTGCCAAAGCTTGAGCTCGTCTTCTCTCTGCACCCTCTTGCGAAAGGGCTTTACGGACTATACCGCTACTTGTTCCGTATTGCATTATACTTCCCAACGAGACAGAAGCCATGATCATCCAATCCGTTTGTCCAATCACGACTTTCCTCGATACCCCATCTAATCGCGCGTCTTCCTCTAGTCGTTCCATATATCGTGACATGACTGCGTCGAAGTCGTCAAGTGAAATTCGAGTGAATAACATACCGTGAAGACGGATGAATAGGTCCATAGCTGTAGCTTCGGGAAGAGACCGCTGATTCTGAAGAGCGGAATCGAAAAGTGGTAAGATGGATTCACGAGATGTCGGGTACTCGTGAGTGACCGTTAAGCTGGGAAGTAGGGTGAGATTAGTGACAAGGTCTGCAAACACGATTGAAGTGTCCCAAAGAAGAGGATAAGATAAATTGGGTTCGACTTACCTTTTCACGAAATGATGTAATGCCCTTCCTTCCTGACCTTTGACATCCCTACACAACAACGCCAAATGATGATGCAACCTCCCTTCACCGGGTTTCTCGTTAATACCCATATTATACCAATCCCTCGCCGTCGTCCTCCAAGTCTCTTTATCCTCTACATCCCACGATTGAGCTACTTCCGCTCCGATACTCGCTCCTGACGGGTCGGGCCGCTGGCCCTCTTCCCCTTCATCATCAAGACCATCTATCCTTACTAGCTTGTCCTTACTTGAAGTAGAAGCAGGAGGATCCTGCACATGCGAGGCGATCGTCATCCTATATCTAGCCAAATCACCTAAAGCTTCTATCCAAGCCGTCCTGAAATTCGATAAAGCTTGATTTTCCAACAATTCAGAATAAAACCTATACGCATCGTATACCACATCCGTCAGGAAATCCAATGCAGTAGCAGTCGAATGACCTTTCCCTGACATCCAGGCGTATCGTAATCTCTCCAATAAGAGGTGAAATCCAGTTTGCCAAAGTCTAGAAGGGATATTGTATTTCACTGATAGTTGGTGGTATGAGGAAGGGACTAGGGGATCGAACAGAGTGATAAGGAAATGATCATGTAATTCTGCCAATCTACATCGTCTCTCTGTCATCAGCTATGTACACGTATGATACTGCTGTGTGGTGTAGCTCACCTTTTATGTTTAGCAATAAGATCTATCCAAGCTGCCGATTCCTGATCTCCCATCATATTGTTCCTATTCCTAGGATGTGTATTCCTGTTACCACCATCGAGTAAACCCAATATTCCATATTCAGGATCATTAGACATGATGCGATGTATTTCGATCAATTCATTTTCCAACTCCTTAATCTCATCATGGATTTTCTTTAATATCGGTTTCACACCGGTATCACTATAACCAAAAAACACAAAACCAGATCATCAGATTTGCGAATGCAACTCTGTCGTTTTCACAGCAGTGCAGAGATAGCTTACCTGTTATTCTTTCCCCTTTCCCTATCCTTAAAACTCTCAGACCCTTCGGAACTTCTAGAACCCTTCGATCTCGTATCACTACTATCTTTCTTCTTCGGATTCGTATTGGTACTACCCCTCTCACTACCTTCTCGCCTCTTCCTTCTCTCCCTCTCTCGATCAGCCTCTTCTTCCGGTGTCCTCGCTACTCCTGTTGGTGGTCTTCTCAACAATAACTTGCTTGAGGAGGATGATCCGATATCCGACGAGTCAGGAAAGGGAAGTCGAGGCGATGGAGAGAAATGCATGGGATCATGAATGGTGGGATCAAATAGTTTCTTACTTGATGATGAAGAAGGTCTGGAGTCCAGCCTACGTCTGACCCTTTCTTCTTCTACGACTGGACGAGGCGAACGGTCTATCTTTTGTACTTGCGGGGGGGCAGTGCGAGATGGATCGAAAAGAGCTCTGCTTGAAGATGCATGAGGAGGTGGACCACGGGAATATTCGTCTATATCCGGTGAGGGTCGGAGAGAGGGATGTGTACGACGTGGTGAAGATGGATGACGAGGGTTGGAAGTTCTATTGGGACTAAGTGTCGGACACAATATATCGTCAGTTCTGCTGTCTTGTGGTTACACTGTCTGCAGATATAGAGTAGTTGAGCTTACGAAGGAGGGGGATTAGGAAATGATCGACTGGGTCCCACAGCCGGTAAGACACCTATCTGAGGGAGTCGATGTCGCTCTCTCTCTCTTTCTCTTTCTCTTTCTCTTTCTCGTTCGGAAGATTCGGTCCGTCTAGAGGGTCTAGTGAAGTATATAGGAATGAGCTGAGTGAGATTATCAATGACCCAGACGGATGGGTAGGCTCACCTCGAAGCACCGTGAGAATCACCGGAAGAAGCGTTCTTCCTCTGCAAGGCGAATATCTTATTGGCTATATCCGCATTATCCACAGGTCTCCTGGGTCTGGAAGGCCCAGCGAGGGGAGTTGGATCTTCCATCTTTGGGATTGTCGTGGTTTTTGTATCGTACCGAGATTATACAGGTTCAGTCGGTCGTTCATATGTTCATTATATATATATATTATGGTGATTTGAGAAGTGAGAGTAAAGTATGAGAATATATGGCTCAGATCAATGGATCAGTAGTAAACTTTTGTAGCCGGCTGCGAGAGAAGCAGCAAGGTGGATGATCCAAACAGACTAAACTAGTGTGGGTATAGGTATAGATGATGAGATGGGTTATGCTTGTATGCTTGTGTATGTACTGGGTACCCAGTCGAAAGTCAAAGTCGCAGTCGCAGTCAATCCTCTTCCTCTGGTTGATTGAAATTGTCAACACATTCATTCTCCATGTCCACCTCCGCAGCAGGAGCAGACGGCGTAATCAGGAACAAAGGGAAGCATAAACACGTGCTATTACATAATAAACGTCGCCTCATCAACCAAAAAATGAAAAGCTGTGGGTTATGTGGATCAAGAGGTATGTGAACGTCATAACAATATTATCAACTGTTTCCTATTTCATCTTTCTTTACGTTTCCTCTCCATCTCGAGACCAAGTCACATATACACCACAATGGCAACTAGGAAATTGAAAGACACTCAGCTGTACGACGTACTCGGCGTCAAGCCAGAAGCTACCGATATCGAGTGAGTCCACCCAACTCATCGAGCACAGGTTCATTCAGACAGATTGACGTAAATCATTACAGGTTGAAGAAGGCTTATCGAAAGCTCGCCATCAAAGTGAGCTGCTCAATTCCCATGTAGTCTGGCTCACTATCTGACATATGATCTAGTGGCACCCTGACAAAAATTCCTCGGAAGAAGCGGAGATCAAGTTCAAGGAAATCGGGTGAGTGGACTCTCTGCTTCAGAGAAGGACCATTTCCCATAGTAGAACCTCTCTCCTTCGTTGTTCTCTTGGTGGAATAGAAAGTGTATCTGACTCGTTTTCTCATTTCGATTCATGACAATAGTGAAGCCTACCAGATCCTGTCTGACCCAGACACTCGAGCGTTCTACGATAAAGTCGGTAAAGATGGTATGAACAGGCCTGAAGCGGAGAATATGGATCCTACAGAGATCTTTGGGAAGATATTCGGAGGAGGTGAGTCGTCTTCAAGCCACGCGAAGTAAATAACCCGCTGATGATTTGTTGGTGTCTCAGAGGCTTTCTTCGACTATGTGAGTATGGGTACCTATGCGAACCAAGCGTGGTGGAGACTAAATGATCGATTTGAATAGATTGGAGAAATTGCTCTGGTCAAAGGTAAGCTATACATCGTATGGCTGTCTGGTGCGAAGAAGCTCACATGAGTACTGCCATATCTAGACTTCACAACCACCATGGACGTCGTTATGACACCAGAAGAACGAGCCGAGATGGAAGCTGCAAAAGAAGCTGGCGAGATCGACCCAAGTGTACCTGGAGATGCGGAACTAGCAGCTGCCGCCGCTGCAGGAGCTACCACCACAGCTGCATCCGAAGGCACCACTGTCAGCCCTACTGCTGCCGCCGCTGCTGCAGAAGAATCCAATACTTCATTAGCTCATCATTCATCTTTCTCCGCTTCTGCCTCTGCCTCTGGGTCAGCTTCCGTGTCCGGCTCAGCTTCCGGATCAGTCTCAGTTGGCGGTGGTTCATCCGGGAAAGACAAGAAGGGTAAACCAAAGTTGACACCAGAACAGAAAGCTCAATTGGAAGCTTTGGAGAAGAAGCAGGAAGAAGAGAAGAAAGCTAGGTAAGCTATCCTCCTGTGCGGCGAGTATTCGTACATAAAATAGCTAACAAATGTGTCATCGAACAGAGTCGAAGCATTGGTTCAGAAACTCACTCAGCGTATCAGACCTTTCGTAGATGCCAAGAATCCAGGAGACAAAGATGATCCAGAGACCAAAGTGTTCGAAAGTAGGATAAGGATAGAGGCGGAAGATCTGAAATTGGAATCTTTCGGTGTTGAGGTGGGTATCACCTGATTCTTCAACTTCAAAGTTGAGATGGATAAGCTGATAGGGTTTGACAGATGCTCCATACGATCTCTCAAGTGTATATTACGAAGGCAGGCAATTTCCTCAAATCGAAGAAATTCTTCGGTGGTGGATTTTTCGGTAGATTGAAGGAAAAGGGAGGTATGGTGAAAGAAGGATGGGGTTTACTTGGTTCAGCGTAAGTCTGCTGAGTAGCGCGTACAAATGCCCAGACTAATTGCAGATAAATTGTAGTATCGGTGTACAGAGCGCTATGGAGGAATTGGAAAGACTCGAAGCTAAGGGTGATGCTACGCCTGAAGAGATGGAGGCGTTGGCTCAGGAAGTGTCAAGTAAGATGTTGTTGACTACTTGGAGAGCGACTCGATGGGAAGTCATCAATGTGAGCTGATTCCCCGTGACGGATCTTTAAGATGTGTGAGCTCACTTGTTCAAATGGCGTAGGTATTGAATGCCGTTGTGGATAAAGTACTTTACGAACCTGGATTACATAAAGATGTAGCTTTGAAGCGGGCCAAGGCGATTCTGACTATAGGAGGGATCTTCAAGGATGTGAAGGCGGATGAATCGGATGATGAACGAAGAGAGTTGGAAAGGTGAGCTGATGAGCATCTAAGATACCCTTTTCTCCCTGGTAGGGTTATATGGGACACTCGCTGATGATTTGAATATGGTATAGATTGGTCATGAACGCCGGTAAGAAGAAAGAAAAGAACAAAGAGAAGAAATCAAGTGGTGGTGGATGGTTTGGAGGTAAATCATCATCACCCAAACCTGACGCCGCCGTCACTGGTGAAAAGTCAGAAATGACAGCGGAGAAGAAAGAAGATGAGAAAGCTACTACGGCCTAAACTTCGTGCTTGACATTGAACGACCATAACGTCTAACATACATAGATACATACATTATTTGTCCTTTTTCTTTCCTATATACTATTAATTGATTGATTAATGAGGATGTTTATCCAAATCCCTGTTCATGAATTTTACGTTGTTTCCCGTCCTATCATTATTATTGTCCAAGATGAAACCATTCAGTCTAAAATATGTTCTTGCATCTCCAGATATTTCAATGAGCAAAAAACGCAAGATCCAAGAAGATTGTGATTGAGTAAATCCAAATCCAATTATGATGAACAGTACATGTTACCTAGTCACAAATCATACGTTTCCATAACTCGACGCATGTGTATGTCTTCAACTACATATGATATACCACTCTTTCTATGATTTATTTTGTTTGTCTGCAGTATCCCTCTTCAGCCCGAAAGCTTTGAACAAACCCCCCTGTAATTCATGTTGATGTTCCTCTATCGCTCTTTGCTTTATCTCCTCTTTCTCCTTATTCAACTTTAATGTCCTGTCCATGGATTCTTCTTCTTTTCTAGCTATACGACGTTTCTTCCAGAATCGGTAGATTAGGTAACAGACTAATAATAAACCGATAATCGATGATATACCTGTGCTCAACATGAAATTAACACTTTGTCAGATAATTGAAATAAAAAAAAAAAAAATTCATCTCCAATGATACCTTGAGGGGATGAATGACTTACTAACCACAGTCTTACAATTCTCTGGGTTGTCAGTACACCAATCACTAGAACTGGTTGATACTTGGTCATACAATGATTCATCTTCTTTTTCTACGTCAGATGCTCGTGTTATAAGAGAGAAGGGCAGAGCGGAGATGAATGTCAGATGAGTGATGAGGAGGAAGAGAACAATCATGTTTGTGATAATCAAATATAGGCGGACCGTCCGTACACGTAATGTGGGATTTTGGTATTTCTGTTATATATTTTCAATCAGGTAGTATGTTAGGGTGTCTAGTTGTCTTGTTCTTTTTTTTCTTAGCTTTGTTGATTATCTATCTTTTATCGATCGAGGAGTTTTGATTTTAAGGTAGGTAGATAGATCTTATAGTGTCAATGATCCATAGAAATTTGTTTTTGTTACTATCCATCATTGGTTACCCCGAAATCGGTGTTCATGACATCTACTATTATAATATGTTATATCCTCGATAAGTTGTGAGATACGGGTAAAAACCCTTCAAAGGATCTCCTGTAACCTGAAAGCCTGAAGGGGTTAGTAGTTGAAAGCATCTTTGGTCTTCATACGAGTTAGTGACACTGTCAGTGTGATAAAATGATCCTTTCATATACTATTTACATGTCGCGGGGCATCTAGCGATGAATCTATAATAGGGTACATACAATGTGTATCGATGCTCTGACCGTCTTCAACCATCTATAGTACAATGTTCCCTTTAATCATAAATCATGAAACGATATGATCATTTTTATCTATCTCGTCGTATCCTGTTGATGAGTCCCATCTTTATTACTCGTACTCGTCGAGCTAGTAGCCGTCTCTCCACCATAAGGTAATCTGACTAAAACAGGTAATGGTTCTTGTTCTTCCTGTTCGTCTTCTTGCATTGATGTATCTGACCTTTCGGATTGTTGTTGAGCTATATTTCATTTCGTAAGAATCACAACACGTCAGTATACATCTGTTAAGATCCCCTTTGTTGTCACAGTATGACTTCGAAAAGTCAAAAAGGGGAACATACCAAATAAATTTAAAATCGAAAATACATGAGGCCAATTCCTCAATACACCTCCTGCGGCTATTCATCACACCACCCCACAAATGAGAAATCCAATCAGCTATGAATCATTTGACAGATCGCGTGTTCAACAGCTGGTGAAATTCAGTCATATGAACCCACCTTCACCTCCATCAGCCATGATATTACTCATCTCCGCCAACTTCTCCACCCTCGTTACCATTTCCGCTGAAGCCTCACGCAGAGCTTGTAGACCCGCGTATTCCTGCTGTTTCTGGTATAATATCTGAAGGGAGGGAGGTAAGTTGGGATGTGATGGTCTGGATGATGACATTGTGGTTCTTCCCCTGTCGTCTTGATTGCGATAGAGCAAGGGAGTAGATGTAGATTGGATTTGAGAGCTACCTACCTACCTATAGCTGTTTATCCCTCTGGTAGCTGGCTGGCATTTTCAATGTCCAAGCGTACAAGTCAATCCAAGTGCCTTTTGACGCGTCGAGGTCTGAGTCACGTGATTCGGAATAGTCCAGTCATCCAGTCAACTACGTCAGTATAAAAGATGCATGTTAGAATATCGAGCACACATGAACACACTTCCATCATTCGCATCCACCTCGAGTAGCACTTTAGTATATAAATTCACAGGGACCAATATCGGAATAGCTTCTCGGGGGGGAACCTGCTCCAGAAGTCGGCCGACCATTGATGATATAGCACTCTAAGATACCAAGATCGAGCTCTGTTCAAGATGGGTGTCAAAGGTCTTTGGTCATTGCTCAATCCGGTCTCTAGACCTGTCCAGTGAGTTTATCAGTTCTCCCAATTGTAATTGTAAATACCGGTCAAGCTGACTCAACCAACAGGATAGAGAGTATGGAAGGTAAACGATTAGCGATCGATAGCTCCATCTGGCTTTATCAGGTTAGTACGTCTTTCGCATAGAGCGCACCCGAGCTAATTCATCATACAGTTCCAAGCGACTATGCGAGACAAGGATGGTAGAGTACTGGTCAACGCACATGTGCTAGGTCAGCTTCGTCCATTACATCATTCGATTTATGTATAGCTGAATGTCGTTAGTATAGGTTTCCTACGGCGTATAAACAAGCTGCTATTTCATGGTATCAAACCTGTATTCGTGTTCGATGGAGGTGCACCAGCTTTGAAGAGAGCTACGATCGTAAGCTGTAATGTATTCGTACGAATAGATATCAGCTGATACTGCGATGTCTCAGGCCGAGCGAAAGAAGAAGAAAGCTGGAGCCGCTGCGAATCATGCTAAAGTAGCTGAGAAGCTGTTTGCTGCTCAGATGAGGCGAGAGGCTGTCAAAGCTGCTCAGGCGTATGTGTAGCTGTTCATCCATGAGGTGACGTGTCGACATTCAGCTGATATTCAAGATTATCGCAGGATCGAAGAACAAAGAGCTGCTCGAAGTGCTGCCTCTGCGAATCAATATCCCGATGAAGCAGGTGAACAGATATCAGAGAATGCGGTATATTTAGATGAGCTGGAAAGTGGAGCAGGACCATCTCGACCTCGACCTCAACCTATTGAACGAGCATCATCCTCTTCCACATCCGTTAGACCGTCGACACCCGTAGGATTTGGAGAAGTACCTACCGATCCTGAAAAACGTCGAAAACACTTCAAGAAGCATGATCCCTACCGTTTACCTGAAACTACTATGCCTTCCGTTTCCACTACCGAGCGGCCAGATGCGAGACTGGCGACGGAAGAGGAGTTGAAGCAATTTATAGATGAAGTTTCGCCTGATGATATCGATATAGAATCTGCGGAATTTAGAGCATTGCCTACCGAAGTTCAATATGAAATCATAGGAGATTTGAGGATAAGGTCAAGACAACAATCACATAGGAGATTGGCAGATATGCTTAGAGCAGCACCATCCGCTTTGGATTTCTCAAAGGCTCAAATCAAACACCTTTCACAGCGGAATGCATTAACTCAACAACTTTTGACTGTAACGGATATGGTTGGAAAGGCGCACTTGACGATACCTGTTAGGATAGCTGCGGAACGAAATAGGGAATATGTATTGGTGAAAAGAGGTGAAGATGAAGGTGGAGGATGGGCTTTGGGTATCAGAGAGGGTTCGAAAGAGAAACCTATTCAAGTAGAAGAGGATGAACCGAAAGTTGAAAGTGAAAGTAGCAGCGGAATTAGTAGTGATGATTCGGATATAGAGGAGATAGATAGGTAAGTTCAGCTGTCCTGCTAGGCAGGGCCTAAGGCATTGCAGCTGATCTTGATACCCTTGATCGAATCCAGTTCCAAACCTGCTGTGGTTGATAGTGACCTCCGAAAACATCGCCGGCGAGAAATCCTAGAAGCCATCGCACGTAGGTATGCACCTGCTCGACCAGCTCGGAAATCGCTTGACGTGGCTGTCAAACCATTTGGTGCAAGCAGACAAGCAGGATCGAAACCTTTGTTCGATGATGCCGAAGAAGAAGAGGAAAAAGAGGTGGTGCCTACTGCGAATGATGAGGCTTTAGCTTTGGCCCTGCAGCAAGAAGAACTTGGCTCAGACGAAGAAGAAGTTGATGTTGATCTTGCTAGGGCTTTAGCGCTAAGTAGGGTAGAGAAGGAAAGAAGGGAGAGAAGTGTGACTGAAGAAGCGGATTGGGAAGTTCAGGAAGACGATGAGGATATGGAAGAAGTTGATTTGGTGCCGAGCGGCGCTACTACACCTGTACATGACCAGAGGGATACGGCAACACCGCTAGAGGAACATGATGATGATGATGAAGACGACGAGTTCGAGGAGGTTGCCACGGACTACGCACCTTCAAGGTCACAATCCCTCACCGATATACCTTCTGCTATTCCAACAGATCAATACGATGACGACGTTCCAATCATCACCGCTAGGCAGAACGCTGCCAGAGCGAAGCCTGATGGTGTGGCAGAACATAAACCAATCCCAGCGGATGTGATCGAGATTGACGGTGATGAGGAGGAAGACGATGCGCCGCTGTTCCCCGCTATCAATCAAGGACCTAGCTCTACAGAAGTCTCGGACCCATCGCAGAGGCAAAGGGAGAAAACAACCCATTCAACGCTATCGCAAGCATCTCCTCAGCAAATCGAAGTGGACGATAGTGGAGACGATTTCCAGATCATACCGGAACTACAACCACATCTGCTGCCTTCTACGCCGTCCCCGAAGGTGCCCTCACCTGTGACTGGAACCTCCCTTCCAGCGAATCAAGCGTCATTGTCCACCCATAAACCTTCTCCCACAGCTCCATCTGCTCCCAAACAGCCATCTTTAGCTCCTGTCAGAAACCCGATTCAACGTATGCCCTCAGCTACAGTCAAGCCTTCACCCTTGAGGAGAGTCACTCAACCTGCTTCCTCACCTATCTCCATTGAAACCGAAGATGAGATAGCACATGCTCCAGCTTCAGCTCCAGCTTTGCTACCCGCATCAGCTCAGCAATCAACGATAAATATGGCACAGCGGCCTGTTTCACCGGTCCAAACGCTTCCTGATATACCTTTAGTCGCTTCACCTTCGCCTTCCCTAGCTCCAACCGATCGACCCAGTATATCCGCATCGCCCGCTCCAGCTCCACCGCTATTCACTCATGCCGAATCGACCTCATCAGAAGGCGGAGAGGACATAGACGATTCCAGATCGATAGAATGGTCACCTTCCCCTCCACCTGTACCCAGACCCGCACTTCAGCCTACCGATTCGGCCACGACGATCCCATCGGAAGTGGAAGATCAGGATGGCGATCTGACCACGGGAGATATGGCAGCTGAAGAAGATGACTACGCGAGGTTCTTGGCTCAGATCAAAGGACGTGATTTGAATGAGGTCAGGACGGAGATCGATGATGAGATTAGGGTTTTGAATAGTGAGAATCGAAATGCGATGAGGGATTCGGATGAGATAACGCAGAGTATGGTTACCCAGATTCAGGTGGGTGATTCTTCCTGATACCTCTCAATTTGAACTCTCAATCACTCATCCCACCTTGAAAATAAGTCATGAGATATGATCTGACATAGTCCCACAATGCTTGACAAGGCGATTGGAGCAAGGCTGATTGTTTGTTTAATGACCTTACAGACCCTTTTACGACACTTTGGTATCCCCTATATAACAGCACCAATGGAAGCCGAAGCGCAATGTGCCAAACTTGCAGAGCTCGGTCTGGTCGATGGAATAATCACAGATGATTCAGATGTATTTCTCTTCGGTGGTATACAGTGTTTCAAGAATATCTTTAACGATGCGAAATACGCTGAATGTTTCTTATCATCTGATATCGAACGTGAACTTTCCCTTACTCGAGATCGACTCATCTCTCTAGCATATTTGTTAGGAAGTGATTATACGATTGGATTGCCTGGTGTAGGACCTGTGGTAGCCTTGGAACTTTTAGCGAATTTCCCTGGAGAGAGGGGGATAGATAATTTTAAAGATTGGTGGATTAGGGTTCAGAGGGGTATAGATAACTCGAAGGAACTGGATACGAAATGGAAAGTGTCATTTAAGAAGAGGTACAAAGATAGTATATACCTTACGGGAGATTGGCCGAATCCTTTGGTGGTGAGTTGTACTCCGCCCTATTTTCCCATTGACACAGAGTGACTTGGTGGAAAAACGCTAAATTATTTATTGGCGTGTGTAGAGAGAAGCCTACAAATATCCTACGACTGATGAATCGGAGGAACCTTTCCATTGGGGTTTTCCAAAGTTATCAGCTTTGAGAACGTAAGCTGGCATCTCCCCTGCCCTGTATAATGTTAGCTTACGTCTAATCTAGATTCCTACACGAAGAGTTGTCCTGGTCAATATCTAAAGTCGATGATGAATTGACACCGATCGTACAGCGTATAGCACGTAGAGGTAAAGTAAGTTCATCTTTCACCTCTTGTATTGACATCCTTGCCGGTAAAACAGCTGATGTGTCCTCGCCAACAGGTTGGAGCATTGAACAAGCAATCCACTCTGCTTCCATTCTTCGATGTATCAGTCGTAACGGGTAATTACGCCCCTCGACGTCGAACTACAGCAAATGTCTCAAAGAGGTTGATGAGTGTCATCAAGTCTTTCAGAGAGGCCGAGGCGAAGATCAAGGGTGAAGATGTTGGCGAGATGGGATGGGGAGAAATGATGGTCGGTCTAGATGAAGAGGATCCAAAGGGGAAAGGAACAGGAAAGAGAAGGAAGACGACTATGGATAGTGAGAATGGGTCTCAAGATGGGGATGGACAAGTGAAGAAGAGAAGAATGAGTAGTGCGAGTGTCACGTCGAGAGGAGGCGGGAGGAAGAGGGCCGGTACGAATGGTTCGGCTGTTAGTGTAGCCACAAGTGAGGGGTCGACTGAGAGTGGGATGAATAGTGCTGGGACAGGTAGAGGTAGAGCGAGAGGGAGGGGTAGAGGAAGAGGGAAAGGGAAGGGGAAAGTGTCAGAAGTGCAGGACGTTTGATCTTTTTGTCCAATCATCATGAGGTATCTTGCTGTAATTGTTTGTAGCATTAGTAAACAATTGAACTGTTCTTCAGCATGTATTGTCAGCATTGTATCAGGTTGAATCAATGGATTACCGCGAATTCACCAATACAATGAATCGAGGTGAATGATATATATGTCTTTTATTCTTGTGGAAATCGGGATAAACGCTCAGCGACGGTCCATACTCTATGCGAAATACTATTCCCAGCTTCTCATAATTCCGATCCATCTCATTTCGATCCAATCAGGTACATGCTCCTCTTCGTCCAAATCTACATGTGTGTATATGAATATCATTTACTCCTCATCGACTTCCTCGGGTCTAGCGTATGATTGTCCACCCAACTCCTTTTCTAATCCGTTATAAGGGTATGTTCGTTGGGCTACTGGTCTTTCGGGTCTGTTCTTGATCAAGACATAAGATGCTAGGCCTATGAGTGAGAATGCTACTGATAACTATAAGAGGGACGAAATTATCAGTTCAAGCCTCTTGAGATGATGGCAATCAAAGAGGAATTTGCCATAAATCAATCCAAACCAAACCAACTTACCTGGAATAAAGCACTTTGAGGTGATGTCTTGTGGACGTCTGGTCCCCACATACCAATAGCATCCTCTTCTTCGTGCATCTAAAGTATGAGAGCGGATGTAAGTCATCATCCCAACACATAGCATCATTCGTGTCCCAAATATTGAGCTGCTCCAATCGTGTAATTTCCCAGATCTGTAACGTCCCCTGCTGTTCCAGATGCGGAGCGTGTGCCCGGAATCTATCAGTCATTATACACTCACAACTTCACCAAAGTTCTTTCTCTCTTGTCTATCCCACCATCCAAATGGTTCTCTAGCTTGGATCGATACGTAGGGTAATTGTGGGTAACCATTCACTACCAACGACCAATAGCACAGTCATGTCAGTCATTGCCTTACCAACCCACATTATCCTTCTTCATTGTTTATCATTTGATCGTCACATTGACCTGCCACTCACACTGAGGATCAATCTCTTCTCCTGGTGTCAATCGATTAGGGATGTAAGACGTCTCAGCTACGTCAGGTGTACCAGAGGTGGTTATAGGTGAATTTGAGGCCATTCGGACTATCATTGGTGAAGCATTTACAGCCCGTTTAGACACTGGGAGAGCGGTCCTGAGGAGGGCTGGTCTGAACATCGTGTATGATATGTAATTATGGTGTCTGCTGTTATACGAGGTGATCTGACGGATGGATTAGAAAGATTGTGATATACGAGTGAGGGAGGTGCAAAGGGTGAAAGGGGATTCGATGACTGAGGCTGGATGACAATAGGCTCGCGAGAACGAAACAGCCTGAAGAGGCACGGGGAAGCTGGGTCTTCCTCTAACAAACGAGTTAGGCGTGGCAACAGAAGTTCAAACCGGTGGAGACATCCGCTTTTGCCACCTGAGATTGAAACCCTAATCATTAATCAACAACAAACTCTGAAATCTTGACTTTCCCATCATTTCAAGTGTCATATCACTCCCACATCGCACCCACCCATAGTCTTCCATACACCTGGAACCAGCCGCTTATGCTGGGATGGCATGAGCTAGCAGTATTCTTCTCTCCCATCTGCCTAGTCCAACCTGTCAAACAGCAGATATTCCGACCCGAAGGAAAAGAGCACGGTCATCTCCCTTTCCGCTTTGATTGGGTAGTCTAGAAATAGTCCGGGCAAGATGTCGTTACGACTTCGTAAGCTCAGCTTCCCGATCCGATACTCGTGCATGATATAGCTGACTTCCTTTCTCTAGCGAGTCAAAACAAGTTCAGACCGACATTCAAGCCAGGTCAAAAGAAAGCTCCCCCTGTCCGACCATCTGCCAATACTCCCACATCCAGTCAACAGACTATAGCTTCCTCTTCCTCCCAACCTCTACCATCGTCTCAAAAATCAGCACCCTCATCCTCTCAGCCTTCTGCTCCTTCTTCCTCCGCGCCTCAACTTTCATCTGCAACTCCTGCTGCGACCACACAGAGTACAGCTCCGACCCAAAGCTCCCCTCAAACGACTCAGTCTATCAACTTGGTTCCCAAAGCTATCCCATCCTCGCAGATCCGAGCAATACTATCAAATAAATCAAGCATACCGAACGTCACTACTCCGACCCAGAGTAGTCCTGTCACACCTCCTGTGACTGTCAAGCTGAACGAAGCAAGCTCAGCTCCATCTTCAAGCGCCACGGTCGTCCCCATTCCCGCGCCACCTACCCCTCAATCAACAACTGCAAACCCATCCTCGCAGAGCACTAATAGCCCAAAAACAATCAAAACTCCATTGGGCCCTCCTCCTCCGCCCTCGCCGGTTTCAGCTCCCCGGTTATCTCTCCTTGACGCAGCTCGAAATCACACTTCCGATACTCCCTCGCCAGGTCAAATTCGACGTCGCACACCATCAATCGCATCTCGCTCTGAGCGCGGTCCATCTGCTACACCCCAACCTCACCGAGCATCATCAGTTGCCCCCTCAATCCGAGGATCATCGGTCACACCCCAAAACCCACGCGAACCCTCTGCTACACCTCAACCACCATCGTCATTTGGCGCGCCTCCATCTTTGGCGGTTGCGCCTTCCCCTCGCCAACCTACATCAGGTCTTCCTCCTTCCTTAGGTGTATCGTACGGCTCTGGATTCCCACCTTCTCTTGGAACCACTTCCGCTTCACCGGCGCCAGCTCCTGCTCCCGTCGCATCTCCATCACGAGCAGAGGCTGAGGCACTGGCCGCTGCTGCAGTAGGTACTATCGGTCGAATAGGAGCGCATCACACTACGAAACGTCCAGCACGGCAAGGAGGTCGAAGGAGGGTGGCCAACAGTGCCTTGACAGGCTCGCAAACGAACGTGCCCGTTATGGCAATTCCCAAATCTAGAGCGACTAAGAAAGCTCCCAGAACGGTCCGAGAGAATACCGAAGATAGGAGGACAAGTGAGGAAGAAGAAGAAGAAGAAGCTGAAGTTGAAGACCAAAGTGATGCAGGTACAAGTAGGGGGGGAAAGAGGAGAACCTCCGCTCAATTGACAGAAGATGAAGATGGACGACCTATCAAGCGTCAAAAGAAAAAGAAACAGAAGAAAGCACCAGGAGTAGCCACCATCTCCTTACAGGATATTCAGCCAGATGAACTGGTTGGAGATCAGGTGGACGAAGTGGTCATTACGATGGGAGATTTAGCAACAACTCTAGCTGCTCAGGGGAGAGTCTCGTCCAGAGCAATCAGGATAGACGAACATAGACGAGAGGAGGACCAAAAGAAGAAAGAGGCTTCCAGACTTAGAGCTGAACATGCCTGGAGAAGAGATCAAATCAAGAGAAGGAAAGTACGGCATACCAAGAATAGGGATCGGGCAAGAAGAAGGGAAGAATTGGGTAAATTAGGGATGGATGAGGGGATTGTCAGTCAAGATGAAGATGATTCAGAGGAAGAGTTTGAACCTGAACCTGAGAGGTTGACACCGGAATCCACGCCTGAGCCTGATGCTCGAAGAGAAGAGTCGACAAGACTACAGGAGGAGGGAGAAGAAGAGTGGGATGAAGATGGAGAAGAATACAATGATGTTCCTGTTGATAATAATGCGCAACCGTTATTCGTGGATGGCGAGGACGATGGCGGAAGTCAACCAGGAGAGGAAGGAGAAGGATACGATGATGGAGGCGCAGAGTTGACTGCGGAGGATATAGCTGCTCAAGAAGAGGCTGATGCCGACATGGCGGCATTACGAGAATTAGGAATAAACATTGTAGATGATGCAGGAGCAGGAGAAGGAGTAGATGGAGAAGAGGATTATGAAGAACCTAATTGGGAAGTTGAAGATGATGATTATCCCGACATCGAAGGATATCGAAGAGATTTGGAGAGGGATAGAAGGAGAATTAGAGAACAGCAGGAAAGGGATGATGGAGAAGTGGTCGAGATCAACGATGAAACTAGGTTTATCAATGCTGCTAGTTTTGCCAAATATACTAAACCCCAACGATGGACTACGACGGAAACTGAGTTGTTTTATCAGGTAGGTATCCCAGCCATTCCGCGAGAAGAGGTAAAGCTGATCTGATTTCATTGAGTATATAGGTACTCGAAGAGACGGGTGAAAATTATTCATTGATGAAAGCTTATTTCCCTGGACGAACGATCAAGCAACTCAAGTTGAAAGGGTTGAAAGAGAATAGGCTTAATCCTGATAAGATGACTGCTGCTATCTTAGCTAGAAGACCTTTAGGTGAGTGTTCATTGCATCATCCTGATATGAGAAAAATTTGCTGATAAGCGAGTCATTGGGTTGACTCGATCAGATAAAGAATATCTGACCAAATCATCAGGGTTTGATCCTACCCGACCGTGGGATAAGGAAGAAGCGTTATTTGAAGAAGCTAAGAGTGATGCGGATAGATTGAAGAAAATAGATAGTACGAGACCTGATGGCGAGATTGAAGAAGTTGATGATGTTGAAGGTGGAGAAGGTGGATTTGACGAGACGATGCTTCAGGAATTAGACGCAGAGGAAGATGTAGGTGAAGAACAGGATGAAGAAGAAAAAGATGGTCAGGATGAAGAGCAAGTAGATTATCAGGATAATGAGGAAGAGTATTGATCCTAGAGTAATGGAGTTCTTGTTACAGTTACATTTGAAACAAAACGTTGTATATATCGTATTTGCGTATACTTGCTCCGAACATTAATAGGTACTTGTCGGTTTGATGCTAAATTAGATCACGGTGACATGAATCAACGTGTAATGTTCTGCACCCCTCAAAGCCATGAGGTTTCACTATATCAACATTATTGAATGATGTTGCATTCGCAAGTTGGTTGACAGAGCTACTTGTTGGTCTGTGCTCTGGCCCCAACCCTGTGTACCTGTGCATATATACCGGTATGATCGTCCTATAAGATCTGTCTGAGGACACACATCATCGTCCTGTTCTTTACGTCTCAACCATAAACGAACTCGTAATCATGTCATCTAAAGAAGAAAGAGAAATGAAACCGCCGGTGCACAAAAGACCTCGACTTCATGAAACTCATCGTGACCCTTGTGGAGACGTCATACTGGTGTCGAACGATCAAGTGGAATTTCGAGCAAGTAGCTTTCAACTCTCCAAGATCAGGTGCGCATGACTACCTCTCTGAGTCCATACGTCCCACTCATATGTCACACTGCCCCGTACCATACCGTACCACGCCTGACCAAACTATTTGAAGATTATTTCCGTATTCACGTTAAACCACGATATAGGAATGGCACTGATACGATGAATGAACACACAGTAAATTCTTCGCGGACGCTTTCAGCCTTCCTTCCCCTCCCGAGGTCGACAAATGCCGCGAACCTATCCACCTCGATTATATCGGAGATGTCATTGCTACCTTTCTTGACCTGGTCTTAACGCCTACCCACATTCAAAGCGCTTTTATCGAATCATATGGTAAGAAGCCCGCTGTTCTAGGACCTTTGTTGAATTTGGTAGAATTTGCCCTGTGTCAAGACGAGACGATATCGAAGATCCGGCAAACACTGAAATCGGCCTGTCTCGCCTATCCCCTAGAGATCCTTCTTCTTGCGTCTCAACGAGAGGATGCTTCGCTCGCACGAACAGCTTTGGAAAACGTGTGGCGCATCATGCCTGTGCACTACACCCACTCTAGCCGATGTGAATGCTCCCCTTGTATCGATCACCGTGCTAGATACTACGAAAAAATCAAAATTATCTTTTCACAGCTTCGGCCCGATTTCCAGGGCGAGCTATTCGCCCTACTCTTGCTACAGACTCAGTCCAGAATGTCCGACAATCTCAGCGGGGACAATTATTCCGACTGGAAACAGATCAGCGAACGCTTCGCTCCGAGAAAACCCATGAAGCCCAAGATTCCAACGGTAGGACGAACAGCTGGGTAGGTATGAGAAAGGAGATGAATATGTGGAAGGTTAAGGTAATGTAGAGGATCAGATGGACATGCTGTAGTGCCGAATGCAAGGTGCAGTTCTCCAAGTAGTACCGTACTGCCGATATCGTCCGAAGATCAATGATTTAGATGTCGATAGTGATGGTGCCTCGATGGATGCATTCCAAGCATGTCTCATGTATGTTATATACCAATCATTCAACCATGATCTGCTTGGAGTTAGTTCAAGTCGTTATCGCTTGGGCGAGATCATCTCCGAAAAGTTACACAATTGCTTGTCAGTAAGATCAGTCATTCTGTTTCGCACACCTTTCCGAGACGAGACTTTCCATCATCCCGTCCCCAACATCGTTCAGACAACTTTCAATCAAGCAGAGAAATGCATTTCTTTTGGCGGTTATACATTCTCATGCTCTCCCAACAAACCCGACGAACCAATGCTAGAACAATATACAAGCATCCAACATTCTAGTTCTTAATCTTCTTCTTGGGTCTGATTTGAGAAGAGTGACCACACTTTCTCTTTCGCTATAGTATCAAGAAAATACAATATCAGCGATCCATTCATTGCATCACTATATTGTATGGTATACGGTATACAGTGTATGAGATGTGACAATGATCGAGTATGGAGAGTAATACACTCACGCAGTTGGTAGCTCTGGGAGGGAGTCGAGCGTAACATTTTCGGCAGATTTGTTTGTCACACTGATATCGTAACGTTTTTCAGTCAGCAAAGAGATCATCACTTTGTGTAAGTGTAAGGGAAGTAACCTACGTTGTACTTGTTGGCAAGTACCTTGAGCGAAGGCTCAATGATACCACCTCTGAGACGGAGGACGAGATGGAGGGTGGACTCCTTTTGGATGTCTACAGTGATGCGACGTAAAAGTTAGCGAAAATTCCCATCCTAAGACCTCTCTCTCCCCCTATCCACACTCTTCACTCTTCCGTCTCATGCTATCCAATCTTCTCTACCTAAGTCGCCCACATTCCATCCAATGCTCGACAATGACTCCCAAGATCAGGATGGAATGATCTCATCTTCATTGCCCTTTTTCCCGACACCATCTCTCAACTCCCAACTCCCTACTATCTGTTCTTGTTCTCCGCTTCACCTTCTCATATTTCTTAAAACAGAATTTGAAACCCACTGTAGTCAGAGAGAGTTCGTCCATCTTCTAATTGTTTACCAGCGAAGATCAATCGTTGTTGATCAGGAGGGATACCTTCCTTGTCTTGGATCTTGGATTTGACATTGTCGATGGTGTCGGATGACTCGACCTCGAGGGTGATGGTCTTACCAGTGAGGCTGGATCGCATAGCATGATAATCAGCACCTTTCCCTTGCATCCAGTCCTGATGTCCAATCTGCCATGTTTCTTTTCCTCATCCTGCTACCCTTTTCTTTTCTCTTCCACCGATCTTAGTTGAACCAAACTCACGTCTTAACGAAGATTTGCATCTATCAGACAAAACCTATCAGCATGTACTCTCCGTGGAAGATAGTTTAGAGCAAGAGCAACAACTCACCTTGAAAGGCTACCTGCAAATCGTCAGTAAGGTAATCGATGAGGAAGTAACAAGATATCAATGATAACAGTGAATTTCGATATTGTGCGCCAGAGAGAGGCAAACGCAGTGAGTGAGTGAGTGAGTGGTGTTAGTGGAAGAGAGTATAGGCCAACTAGAATTGAAAATGTCAAGAAACTCCGTCAAACTCCGGCAAGGCATTTTCGACGTGGCACTCTGCTTTGTTCACTGAGGACATGCTGGTTACGTAACGAAGGTTGAGAAAACAAATTGATTCCGTTGTCCTGTTCTTTTCTCGGTGAGAGTGATAACCGGGGTGTCCATCGTCACGAGGGATCAAACACCAAGAGTCCGAGGGGTAACTTATATATAGTACTGAAGAGGTTGAACATCACCGTGTACAGCATCACCGATGGAATTGCTCAATATGTTACTGTTAGCACTCACTAGACCGACAAGGGCGGTCGTACAGAGAGGTATCAGAACACTCATCACTACCACTACCACTACATCAACCGATTCGACCTCTCACGCCTATCTTCGACCATACTTACAGAGCAAAGATGATGCTCAGCCAGAGAATGAAGACTTGGAAGGCGTGATGTGCTTAGTGCTCAACAGACCGGAAACCAAGAATGCTCTGAGCGTGAGGATGGTAGAGGTGAGCGATGCAGCCCGTTGAGGTGACTGGGCTGACTTTTGAGGGGTATACAGGAGATGAGAGAAGGTATAGCTAAATTGGATTCAATGCCTATATCGTGAGACCCATACCACCGTCCTCCTCTCTGGCTCATTCTATCGATAGTCAGTTTTTCTGGACTGACTGGGTATTTGCACTATGTTATATAGCTCAGCACGTATATTGCTCCTCCATTCTTCCCAACCCGACCTATTCTGTTCCGGCGCAGATCTCAGAGAGAGGCGCACAATGTCTACATCTCAAGTATCCTCCTTCCTCGATTCTCTGAGAGATATGCTGAGAGAATTGGAAGGGATTAAGATACCTTCTATAGCTGTGATTGATGGGTATGCTCTGGGTGGAGGAGCGGAATTGGCTCTAGGGTGTGATCTTAGAGTAGGAGGTGAGTTCCTACCGTAGTCAGTTGCAGACCATCAGTAGAAAGACCTTTCCAATTGTTCGACCCATTTCTCTGGGGTTGGGAGGGAGAATTATCTGATCGGATTTTGGATTTATACACAGGCGAAAACACCAAAATAGCACTGCCAGAGACCAAACTCGGTATCATCCCTGGAGCAGGTGGTACCCAGCGTCTAACTCATTTGGTCGGGGTATCAAAAGCCAAAGAATTGATATATACAGGTAGACATATAGATGGAGTCGAAGCTGAATGTATAGGTCAGTCCATCACTCTCTCAAGCGAAAGGAGGTGATCAAAGCTGTCTGACATGCAGAATAGGATTGATCAATACTTATTCCCCTCAGCCATTCCAGTCTGCGCTTTCGCTCTCCCGACAAATCATATCTTCCGCACCACTCGCTTTGGCATCTGCTAAAACCGCTATCACCGCCGCCACAAGATCACCCCTAGAAGATGGATTGGATCTTGAAAGAAGAGTGTATAATAAATTGTTAGATACGGAAGATAGACAAGAGGGATTGAAGGCGTTTAAGGAGAAACGGAAAGCTGTATTCAAAGGGAGATAAGGTAAACTGATACTGTACATTTGCATATTTTGTATAGATAGTCATATATCTGGTCGTTGTATTTTTACCGTATACATGTAAGATATATTAACCTGGCTCTGCATATCGAGCTCCCATCAAAATGATTTGTACCCCATTAAGACTAGGCGAGTTTGGGTAAACTAATTCACACCGATACTAACGCTTTTCCTCTTCCTTCTCATCCTTTTCTCCCATTCCTCTGCTTCCCTCACCAGCCTTTCCCTCTCCTCCCTCTCTTTATCGTAATCATGATTATTTTCGATCACATATTCCACACTCGATATGCCTCTCGAAGAAGGTCCAGATAAAGTGGATTGCACGAGATTGTGGTTGTTGGTGGATGATGACGATATGATAGGGTGATATGATATCCTGTCGTACGGGGATGAACTGGTCGGTTGGGTATATTGTGGAACATGGGGTATATGAGTGTGTGGCTGATTAAGGGCGACATTCAGCAAGAGATCTAGTCCAAACAACGATCAATATTTCGATTGACTCACCTCGTAAGCAGCCCTGACTACACCTCTCGTCCAACTTCCCAATCCCCAATGATACTTCGAGTCCACCTCTCTTGGATCCTTGGTGACGATCTCTGGACCTTTCTCTTCAGGTATAGGTATGGAATCTTCTATACCACTACTTTCATCCATCACTATATCTTCCTGCAATGTATCCCCATTGACAACATCGTCTCCGAGCTGCTGGGTCAATTCTCTCGTAACATCGTGAGACAATCCACTTCTCTTCCTATCCAATCCAGGTGCTAACATCTTTTTATCTTCTTCCTGTACTTGTTCTTCTTTTTCTTCAGCTTTTTCTTCAACAGTATAAACCCAATTACCTTCTAAGTCCGTCCCATCCAATGTACCTAATCGTTCATTCCTGTATGCCTGCAACTGTTGATTTACAGCTAAGGAATCTTTCGAAGTGAGATAAATCCAATTCTGATCATTCACACCAGCAGATTTCAATTTCTGTTTCTTGTTGCCCGATCCAGCTTCTGTAAATGGATCTGAACCATTTCCAGCGAACGTAGTTGTAGGTCCACCGATGGGGTAGAATGGAGTTAGACTATATGAATATCTTCCACCTCCTGGGCCATTCGTATTGTATAATGATGAATCGCCCAATCCTAAATCTCTGGTCATTTGGTTTTCTCGTGAGTTGACCTCCTCGTTCTCGGCCAATGTGCCTGGATCGTATCCCATCTCTTTACATCTTTCTATAGCTTCAGTCTCGTAGTAATCGTCTGTCACCCATTTACCACCTGGTTCGAAAAACGGAAATATCAGTAGGATGCATGTCTTTCCTTACAGGAGATCCATTCCAGTCCAGTAAAGACCCACCTTTTATCACTCTAGCACCCATTAACTTGAAAACGTTTCTCACTGAGACCATAGTGACCTGACGATGTTTCAAATTACCAGCTATCCTACCGATGTCGATCAACAATTGCCTTTCGTCCGCCGTACAGGACAACTTGAGTATCTGCGGATATCGCCTTAAGAAAGCTAGGGAATCTGTATATCCCAATGCCCTCGCGGCGTCGATGGTCATAGTGTATAATTTATCGGGATTGCGTCGGGTAGATGAAGTGAATGTGACGAGTTTGTATTCACGGCCTAAGAACGGGTGATATAGTTATAGTCAGCGTTCGATTATCTAGCTTACATGTGGAGCACGATGCCAGCTGATATGCTGTTCTCAAAGGCGAATCATGACTCACCTCCCAATAGTCTACCTTCGACATCAATCTTGGTGTTCCCTTTCTCATCTTCATCCAAGACCAACTCATCATCTCCTACTGTGTATTCCTGGCCTTTTATGGTCATCGTGGATCCCACTAAAGAGAGCAACCAGCCAATGAATAAATCAGTGTTTCTTCCCTCCAAAAATATGTGTATGTGAATGATAAACAATTACTTACTCTCAACATGATCCGCATCTGGAACTAACGGTTCTCTCCTCCTCTTTGGTTTCCTAGCAGATGACGAACGGGGTTCATCTGGATCTTCGCCTCGCTCAATCTTCTCTCGTCTCACTTTATCCCATCTCGCCCTAGCCGCAGCTGCAGCAGCACCTTTCACACTGAACCCTCCTCTACCTGACCCTCCGGGGATCTTTTCAAACTTGTATGGCGTATCCGTACGATCCTCATCTTCATCCTCTTCTTCACCTGTAGCTGCTGGTACGGCATTCGCAGATGGAGTAGCTTTGATACTGGGTCGAGATCGTTTACGAGGTGTGGAATTGGAAGTTTGGGAAGATAGTCTAACTGGAGGTTGTCTTTTACGTGGTTTAACCTCTAAAACATACAATACCCAAATTACATCAATCATGATTTTGCTCAAACCACACGCACTAATGCATATTTGGGATGCACTCACCCTCTTCCTCTTCTTCTGCATCTTCCACTTCACCCTCCGCATCCTCCTCTTCTTCTTCCTCAGGCTCCTCCACCGGGACTTCCTTATAGCTTACGCTCTTCCTCAACCGTCTCGAAGGTTTGATCTCCTCATGTTCTTCTCCTTCATCCTGATCCTCCTCGATGTCAACTTTCCCTCTATTTCTTCCTTTGCTGGCCGCACCAGCCTTAGCTCTGCCTTTCCCTTTCCTCCCTTTTGAGGGTGTAGCTTTCTGATAATCTTCTTCTTCTTCGCCTTCCGCATCATCATCATCTTCTTCCGCTTCACCCAATGCTAAAGCTTCTTCGTCACCTAACGTTATGTCTTCTTCGGGCTGAGCCTTGCCTCTTTTACCACCTCCTCTAGTTGATCTCGAGGTGGATGCTTCTGCTGTTATTTCGGCAGGAGCGGCTGCAGCTCGTTTCCCTCGAGTATGCGATGACATGTTGCCTGTCGTCTTGATGGTGTTTTCTTTGTTTATGACGAACCAAACAAGCATAAGAAGGCTTTGTCTCTAGTTGAGCTGAATCTGAATCCCAGGAATCCCAGTGCTCATGTTGAGACGCGTGTAACATGCCACTTGCCCTGCTCACCTATTTTCACCGTTAAATCCTGCGTCTTGCCGCGAGCCTTTTTAATCATGATCGTGTGTGACCGCGCACCTAACCAGATACCCGATCATTCAGGGTCAGCTCATTGCATCCTTTAGGAACCCGGTGGAACAGGGAGCAGCTGCTAAATGTCAGGGAAGAATTCAAAACGCGATAGGAACCTTATGTGACAGAAAAATCAAAACAATCGAAAAACGACTACGAGAAGGTAACTTGACTCTCTACGTGTCGCTCTTGGCGCACTGCGAGTGAGCTGAGTTGGACTCTTAAACACCAAGAGGATGAAGGGGATGTGAGATGTATTCATCAACACCCTCTTCACCTCATACCTTGTCTGAATCACATCTCCTTCATATCCGTGGCAAAGTCAAAGTTAAGCGCAGGCGCAATTGAAACGAAAGGAAACGAACGATCCCAAGTCATCTTCCCATTTACGTCCAAATCGAAGGATGAATAACAATTAAAGTTGGAATTAAGGAACTTACAAACAAGACAGTAAACTCTACGAACACTTGAGTATTGTATTCCAGTAATTCATCTTGTTGTGGGATAGGCAATCGTCATATTTCTGGATGACCTAACGAACAAACGATTATCAGTACTCATTCATTCTATTTCGACTATCCTCTACCGACAGTGAGAATTCACACCTACACTTACTCCACTACTCTCATTTACCAACCTACTTCCAAACGATTAGATGATTTAGCGGAACATAATCAACAACATCCTACTTACTTGTATATAACACGCTCTTTTCGGAACGACAACACGCTCATTTAGATAACAACACAGTGATTCTGCGAGAATCGCAAACAGCGGAATCTCTCGAATTTGATACACAACAAAGAAAAGGACACGACGCAACCTTTGCATATCAAACAAACAATCTTTATGTGTATAGAAACAACGAAAACCTCAAGAACGAAATAATCTCTGTAGATCAAATAGTCTCGATCTCGAATAGACCACCTCAACAATGATCAACATACCTTTCATCTCCCTTTTTGTCATCCTCTTATACGTGGCGCCATCGGCACAAGCACTGAAATCATGGTATACTCCACCAGGAGGTACACCAGCAGGATCAGTAGCGGGCGATAAAGTCCGAGGAGTCAATTTGGGAGGATGGTTCATATTGGAAAATTGGATGATGCCTAGTTTTTTCGAAGATGAAGTATTGAAAGATACCTATATAAACGATGAGGTGGGTCTAGTCTTCCCTTCTACACAGAGCGGTTACCATTGCAGAGACTGACTGTTATCACGTTTATAGTGGGTCTACTGCTCTTACCTCGGTAAAGAAGAATGTCTAAATCGATTAGAGAAACACTGGGATTCATATATAACAGAAGATGATTTCAAGAGATTCGCCAATTATTCTTTGAATACTGTTAGAATACCTATGGGTTATTGGTCATGGACCGATCCAGAGGAATATGAACCGTGAGTTGTAGTCTTCCCAGATGGGATGGGTATGGCGAAGGCGAAGTCAGGCTAATGTGTTTGATTTGGAATGATAGATACATTCAAGGTCAATTACCGTACCTCGAAAGAGCGCTAAACTGGTCAAGTTGGTATGGTCTAGACGTCCTGATGGATTTACATGGATTACCAGGTAAGTCGACCACCATGGTCTGATACCGCACTTAATATCTGGCCCCTGATTTGGATGGTACTGATAACTTGTGAATAGGCGGTCAAAACGGTCAAGATAATCAAGGATACAAAGGTCCGATCGAATTCCAAAACAATGCAACTAACATGGAAAGAGCCATGGATGCCTTGGCGAATATGACTAAATTTGTCACTCAGGATAAGTTCGACGGAGTTGTCAAGGCGTAAGTTCACCCTTCACTACTATCGATTATGTTCAAAGGGATTAATGATTTGGAACATCATCGATAGGATTCAACTCACGAATGAGGTAAGTGTTGATACTTCGTATAAGCTGAAACGGTGTCAGTGGCTAACTTGCGATTATAGCCATACATCCTTGAATATTCCTCCAACGGAATGGATTTCAACGTCTTGGCGGATTTCTACGTCCAGGGTTATAACACAGTCAGAGCCAACGAACATATCTTATCGGGTTCCAATGAAGTAATGGTAGTCATACATGATGCTTTCCAACCTGTATTGAATTGGAAGTATTTCTGGTCACAGGAGAGTATGGGTTTGAATTGGACGAACTACGCATTAGATACTCGTAAGTCGCTTCCTGATCACAACGATACAATCCGCGAACAGTCAGCTGATACAAATCGCTTTTAGATATATACGATGCCTTTGGCGGTTCCAATTTGAAAACCTATCAGGAACATCTGGATACGATTTGCGCTCAGGCTGCTGCTATCTCCGAAGCTCAGACGTATTTCCCTGTGGTGAGTCTTCTCTTCATATGTTAACATAATCACCTAGCGCTGATTTATGTTTTCTAAATCATACAGATTGTCGGCGAATTCTCTCTGTAAGTATTCACTAAATATCAATGGGAAAAAGCTATAAGCTGATTATCCTCTTGTGTAACAGCGGAACCAACACCTACTGCGTAGATTACCAGAGCTGTTTCGGCCTAACCCTCGACGAGGTGATCTCAAATATTACCTCATCGTACGAAGCCAACCTGTTCATGAGGCAGTTCTGGGAAGTTCAAAGTAATGTATATGAATTGGGAGCTGGATGGATCTTCTGGTCGGTACATCATGAACTGGCCGGTCCATGGAGTTGGACCCAGTCAGCCGCGCAGAATTGGATGCCTGAGGATCCTAATGAGAAAATGTAAGTGCACCCACCTACCCTTTTGGAGATAATGCTCCCCGCGCTAAATCATGTTACTCCCTCTGTGTTTAGTTGGCCATTCTACTCCAACGCTTCTTCATACTGCTTGGATACCTACAACCCTATTCAGGGAGATCAAAATATGCCATATTTCCCCACTTACGCCAACAATTACACCAACATCGATATCTCAACCGTAACAAGGAAATACTATGTCAATTCAACGGGAACTGAGGCAATAGCAAATTCGACCAGTGTAACTTCGACGGGTGATTCCACTTCAGCGGGCAATAGCTCTTCTTCTACCACGACGAACAGTACTTCATCTGCAACATCTGCGGCCAATGCATCTCAAAGAGAATTGTTGGGCGTAGGCGTGTGGACAAGTTTGTTATTCGTGCTTGTTTCAATCACTTCAATACTTTAGAATTGATGTCGGACCCTTTTTGCTTTTTGCTGGACCAAAAGGACCTTTTTCTGTAAATAGTTTTATTCTACACTCGTGCTTTTCACCGATTACCCATTTTGGATCTCATACTTTTAGATAACTCAGACCTAATAAACTTTTAGGAAATTATGTAGCGCTGGACACTATTAAGGTAAATAAAGTATAGATATATCTCCCACGAATCAAACGTAAATCAAAGTCATGCAATGAACCCCCTTATCATCTTAAAACATCACACTACATATGTGCGCTAAGGTCGATTTTGGATTGTGTCCGTTGTTGAACGTTAGTGGCAAATTCAATTCACCAAGAGGCCGAATGGAGGGAGTGTTTGAAAGTCGCCTTTCTGGCGTTGATGCAATGTACCACTCCAAGGCGGCGGGTGGTGAAGAAACACGCATGATTTTATGTCCAGCAAAGTAAGTATTGTACTAAAGCTATCGACTGTTTGCCAGGTTCTTGTACAAACACGAATAAAAGTCGTGGGGAAGTTTCCCCTCGAAAAGAATACAGTCACTTTCCTGTGCTTCTCTCGGTTAGATAGACATATCAATCACACCCCAGTAGGTGATGTAGGCATGTTATATCTATTAACAAAAGGTTACATTCTTCTGCTTCCATCTCCCCTCTCTCTTAACCGTCAGACTTCCATCACATCAACCATAACACAAGACCATGTCTGAACAACCATTAGACACTTCCAAGGGCCAAGTCAATCTTCCACTCTCGATCAAGCCCCATGATCTTATCCACCCAACCAAAGAAACAATGAAGATATTGTGGGATGCATGTGCAATCGATATATCCGAATCCGGCAGATTGTTCTTGATCAATCAATTATCCCCCGTGATAGCTTCAAGGAAGGATGGAAATTTCCCATGGGCTGCACATGGTCAATTCCTTCGTTTGATGATCGTTCATTTCCTCGAATCTAGATGGCCTCGTCTGGTCTCTCTTGTACCTTCCTTCGGGAAGTTGGATGAACCCTTGAAGTTGGTCAAGATTAAGAGGGAAACTGGACCTGGATATACGGCTGATACTAAGAGATCATTCGAAGTAGCAAGCAACTTTACTAAAGATCTTCCCTTGTAAATACTATATAATTCAATTGCATATGTCTGCACTAAACTTGAATTTGACTTTGCTGATTGAGGGGCTGTAGATTGATAGGAGCGTTATCTCTCGTTCCGGCTCATCATGAGGTTTTAAGAATGTGTTTCGCCGCTCTGGCTTCCCTCGTACCTTGGTCATCTGACAGATCCCTCATGATATATGAGCAAGCAAGAGATACAGGACTAGCAGCGATGTAAGTCAAGTGACGGTCCCTATCATGTCGATCGAAACTCTCGACTAACCCAGTCTAATTGACCAATGTGGCAACAGGGAAGAGACGATCTTTCTAACTATTGCTGAAGTCAGCATCGCAATGTGTAAAAAAGTGGATACGTTTCCAGAGGCTTTAGGCGATCTGGTCGATACAGCGCTGGAGATTTACAAGTGGTTTCCGTTTACTAGCTATGGAGGAATGATCAGATGGACCGAACGTGAGTGCCACTCAAACTCAACCATGACACTGACTGATCGCTGATGCACCTCACGCGCAGTGTTGGAAGAAGCTATGGTGAGATGGCCAAACCTCTATAAGTATGATCCAATTAGATCGGTGTTGCCTACGATAAGGAATCAGAAGAAGTTCTAGTCGGGAGAGAATAAGGACGCTGGGCTCATAGGGATTGTGGACCAGTGGAGCATCCATGTTATACAAGGAAAGTCTTCGTTATTCATCCGTAATGCTGATAGTAGTGCAGTCAGTTGCAACCACAGCGTACTTGGCCGTTACTATCGATTGATTCCGGATTTTGTATTGAGATTATTTGTAATTATATGTCATTCCTGTCTATGACGTTGCAATAGCGATCAGAGCACGAGGTTTGCAGCAACACCTTCCTTGAATATGTTTGTAAACACACAATATTTTTGGATCTGATTCTGCCTCGACTTTTCCACATTTCACGAGGTCACGAGGCGAGTGCGTGTGATGACAGCACGAAAAACACGCTGTTTAGCACAATCGAGTGAAACCGAACGATGTGGGCGTCCAAGATACATGTCTTGGAGTACATGCATACGGTAGCTGATTAGTCTCGATGCAATGAATCTACAGCTTCTTTTCCGTTGCCAAATGCACGATTGACCCTCTTATACTTTCGTATAATTATCATCTCTTCTACCATCACCATCATCACCAAGTTTCGATCTAAGCACAACAACTCTGTCAGAAATGCCTCAAGAAGAAAGGCCTCCTGGAGTTCAGACCAAGGCTACCCCGCCTACCCCTGCTCGAAGGCCCAGTTATCCACCTACCCCACCTACACCTACGTCCATCGAATTACCCCTACCTATCCAGCCTAAGGATCTGATCGAGCCGACCATCGAGACTATCATAACACTATGGAGGGCTTGGCCACTGGATTGGTCAGTGGTGAGACAAGGTATGGCATTGCAGCATCTCACAGAGCTCCTTGATGGGTAAGCTTCCACATCATCCATCACTTTCACGAAAATCGTGTTCGCCACTGAGTTTCCTTATTGACGACACTTTTGTTCTCACTCTCATCTATCCAGGCCGGAGGCAGAACATAGCCCAAGAATGTATCGGGGGAATCGAGGTCAAGCATCTAGATTGATGCGTCTCATGATCATCGATAGTCATTGGAAGAACATCTCTTTGCTTGATAAATCTGTAACTCGAGGTATCACCTCTCCTATCGAGACTGTCAAGAAGAACAAGGATACATGTAAGGCTGGAACCATACAAGAGAATGTCAAGGTAGCGATGAAATTGAACGAACAAGCCACAGAGTGAGCTTCCTTTTCTCTTCGAAGCGCTCTGACACCGTCGACTAAATTTTTCAGGGAATTTCAACTTGGTCGATATCCCAAATCCCTCACAACATACCTTCAAGGGTTAGCAGTTCTATGCCCTTGGTCGTGCGATGACTCGATTATGACTTTCGATCTAGCCAAGAACGCTGGACTGTCCAACATGTAAGTTGCGTTCAGGCTCCAAAGATAGCTTAACGGAATGATACTCATATTGAATGATTCGTTTCAGTGAGCAACAACTTCTCCTCAACATCGCTCGAGCGGCACTTGCATGGTCCCTCCTCCTTCCCGATACAAGGCAAAACAAATTGCTCTGCCCGATACTTGTCGACTCTACTCTCCAAGCGTTCGAGCTTTTCCCTTACATCACTTTCGAAGGTTTGATTCAAGTCAGCGATCGTAAGTTGATGTCCACTGGCAATATAGACTGTGTCATTGGAGAGTTAATGAGTGCCTCAGTCCAGCATGAATGTATCACCTGATGGCCGGAGTACTCTTCTTCGGACAGAAAGAGACTGTTCGCAATGCGAAGAGTGGACAGGAAAGAATGGGAGAAACAACCTCCGGAGGAATGGGCTACGCGAGATCTCTCCGCGGTCCATCAAGCTTGATTATAGGGGATTGAAATGTACTATGTAACATGCAAGAAGAATCAGCTGTCTCCATTGCGGTCTGCAGTATTTTGATGGAGATGGATGATAGCATAAAAAAGACAAGAACTACAGCACCCGGGATTCCCAAGTGGTCCCCCACCTTGGTACTAACCGAGCGATAGGTAACTTAATTGCGCAGAACGGACGGGATGCGATGTTTTTTACCTTCTATGGCCGTAGATGAAAGATCAAGCGGAATGACGTTGTATATATACCTTGTTCAGTTCCGAATGGAGATAAGAGGACCGGGAAGGAACTGCGTCTACACTGGAAAGCTAGGCTGGGTTTGCCATTTGAATTACATAGATGTATGAGACAGTGTCGTGCGGTGCGAATTGCTGCCAACCCGATTAGGTAGCAGACACGATGCATGAGTAGCGAACATCTTCACACGATAAGACATAAAGTTTTATGAGACGAGAATCGACATTCCTCCAGTGCCACATTCCGAATTTCCCTTTCGCCACGTGATCAGACGCGAGCGGTTAGATGCAACTCAACAACAACATTGATGGACAGAAATCATCATTTTGTGTTATGATTCTAATCAACATTCCTGTCTAGTGAATAGCATCCGATCATCGTCACGCTCACATCATAAGATAATACAGCCGATGGTTCACCAGCATGCCTGCAAGACGTAAGCCTTCTGCGAGAGCTAAAGGTCGAAATACGGCAACGTCCACTCCTGCAGTATCTAGTCGAGCTACCTCCCGAGACTCAAGCTCCCTCTCGCCCGCGAAGTCACCGGGGATTGAAGTAGCTGCGGATGAAGATATTGATCTTGAAGGTGGAGACGAACAAGAGATGGATGACGCACAGTTCGAGAACGGAGACGATGAAGAAGAGCAGGACGAAACTCAGATAGAAAATGATGATGGCGAGGAGGAGGATCAAGATGACGAAGAAGAGGAAGATGAAGAGGATGGCAGCGATGAGGACGAGGAGGACGAGGAGGAGGACGAAGACGAAGAAGAGCAAGGAAGCGACGACAACGAAGAGGATGAAGAGGAAGAGGATGAAGAGGAAGAAGATGAAGAGGAAGAAGATGAAGAGGACGAGAATGTGACAGAAGAGAAGGATGGAGCCGAGTCTGATTCGGATGATACTGAGTCGGACGAAGAGAATGGTAATAAAGGAAAAGCAAAATCGAAATCGAAACCTAAAACCGGCAGTGCATTTGATAACGAGGACGATCTTGTGCAAGAAGAGGATGCTGCATTTACCAAAGATGATACATCTTGTCCGCCCTCCTTGAAATTCTATTACCCTCTTCCCGTTGAAAGACTTTCCGATCAACCTGAACCTCACAGATCGTTCAAAGTTGCTCGATTCCTCAAATGTCAAGCTCCCGATTGCGACTGTGAAGGATTACAGCCACCTCCAGATCATGTCCTTGAGATTGGAGACTCACCGACCAATGAAAATCAAAATAGTAAAGAAGCCAAATCGCACAGGAAGCAAAAGAAAGGAGAATCAGACGATGAGGACGAAGATGGAGATATCAGTATGTCAGATGATACGGAAGAGAGGCGGAGACAGATGTGGATCAACGAGAAAGGATGGTGGAAGATGTGTGGGAGATGTAAACATGGGTGGGATGGGGAAGGCCATGTATGGCCTAAAGATTTGAGTACGTCGGAGAAGAGAAGAAGGACAAACGTAGTGGGAAGAATTGAGGAGATTCTGAAGGTGAGTCAAACCTACGTTCTGGTCCCATCTTACGCTCAGCGGTGTGAAAAGCAGAAACCATCGAATAGCTTGACATACATAATTACCATGCAATATCAGAAGCACCAAGGATGCTGACCTGACGCGCCCCCGTCGTAGGACGAGAAACTTCTTCTTACATTCCCTACTCCTAAGATAGAACAGACAGAAGGCTTGTTCAAACAGCTAGACCATTTCCATCGACCCTCTGGTAAACGACCTACTGTACCTGGCTTGCCTGAACCATCAAATATCACTTCGCCTCAAGGTTCCGGATCTGGTGAAACACCTCGAGAGAGGGAAACCAGTGAGCTAGATCTACATGGAGAAGACGGTAACGAACAGAGACCAAGGAAGAGACGGAGGAGCGGATCTTCTCAGAGTCAAGATGAGATTGATATCGATGACGAGGCGAATAAACCTCATAAACATGGAAAGAAGAAACCCGGTAAAACCGCTGGGAAAGGTAGAGAACCCCGTACGGTCGTCAGAGGTACCCATGGAATAGTATCTATGGAAACTGATGCGGACGGAAATCAACATGTCGCTGGGAAACCAGATCAGGAAAAGAACGAAGATGGAGAGGAAGAGGACGACGAAGAGGATGTCCCACTTGCCAAAAGGCCGGAGCTGGACGAACAGGAAAGAAAGCGAAGGACAGAAATCAAGGAAAAGGAAAAGGAGAAAGAAGAGGAATTGATGAGAAGGCTGACGAAAGGTGCGAATGCGGATCATGGTCGAGATGGCATAGGAGAAGCTCAAGGGATAGATGTGGAGATATGGGAAGGTGTCGAATTGGTGTGTGATCTCTTCTCAGCTGGAACGTTGTCCTCGTATTCAGCGCATCTCAGCTGATATGTCTATCTGGACAGCCCAAATTGCCACTTCGTCCAGCTGCTATAGAACAACAGAATGAAGAGATACGATTACCAGTCGTGTCATCAAGAAATCCCACACCTGTAGCAACTATCCTGTTGATCGGGCTGAAAAACCTATTTCAACGTCAGTTACCAAAAATGCCTAGAGAGTATATTACAAGATTGGTTCTGGATAAAAATCACATCAGTATGGCCATTGTCAAGAGAGGGTGGAAAGTCGTTGGTGGAATTTGTTATAGACCTTTCGAAAGTAGGGGATTTGCGGAGATTGTGTTCTGTGCTGTTGACAGTTCTGAGCAGATCAAGGTGAGTGACTTTTTTGTGGAAGGCGGCTTCGAGCAAACACTGAGTCATACGGTCAGCTGACTAGATGATTTTGTGAACCGTAGGGTTATGGTTCTCATCTCATGAACTCGCTCAAAGATCATGTACGCGCAGCTCACCCCACTATCAACCATTTCTTGACGTATGCCGATAATTACGCCGTTGGATATTTCAAGAAACAAGGCTTCACCAAAGAGATCTCGTACCCAAGAGAAAGATGGGTGGGGTATATCAAGGACTATGAAGGTGGTACGATCATGCAGTGCACTATGTTGCCGAAAGTTAAATACATGGAAGTGCACCAGATGTTAGCTGATCAGAAGGCGGTGAGCCGTGTTCCAATTGTTCCTGCTAATGACCCGCAACAAGCGTGATCTGGATTGCTGATATGGTCTGGGTCACATTCTATAGGCAATACTGGCAAAAATACGGACCATATCAAGATCGCATATCGTACATCCCGGTTTAGCGATTTTTAGAGATAGGAAACCTGGCGAGGAGATCAAATTGAGTAAAGAGCAGGTGCCTGGATTAGGTGAGCTGTGCTTCAGTCTTATAATCTGACCAAGAGAAACACAGCTGATAGTAGGCGTTGAGCAGCTGAAAGTGGTTGGAACCCTGACCTCGATGATATGTAAGTCAAACTCAAGGTGTTATATATAACATGTCCGTGATTGACCCTGGATCGTCTATCGTCACATTTCAGTATTCGACAACCTAAGCGTAACCCCCATCATGTGTTATTACAGCTCGTCCTCAACGATATGCAGAACGAACCTTCCTCGTGGCCATTTACCAAACCTGTTGATGGAAACGTGGTGGTGGATTATTATCAGGTGATAAAGGAGCCCATGGGTAAGTCTATCTCGGATTGTATTGAGACATGCGTTGTCGACTCGAAGCTTACATTCTCTTGAACATACCATTCATAACCAGATCTATCGACCATGGAATATAAACTTGAGAATAACCATTATGAGACTGTAGAAGATTTCGTCGGCGATGCTAAATTGATGTTTGATAATTGTAGGCAATACAATGGTGAAAAATCAACTTATACGAAACAAGCCAATTCGTTGGAGAAAGCTTTAGACAAGATATTGAAAAAGAGACAATCTGTGTTGTAATATTCTATCTACATCTAACGCTCTGTATGTATCATATGATATGCACACGCACATGCATTGCGCTGCTGATTGATTGACATCCGGTTGACGTTTCTCTCTAAATCGAGACTGGTTGACTGCTGTACTACCATATATATCGTGGGAATATTATGTGTATCGATAAGAAGCTCATCAAAGATGGTAGATTCTCTATTGTTCAGAACGTCATTATCGATTGGTGTGAATACCACGATATCGTGTGATATATATTTATGTGCGATGATCTGGATGTAAAGCACTGCAAAGTATGTATGTCGGTGCTGTATGAATCTATGGATACCACCTTGCCACTGTACACCATAGACCTCCCATCGAGCGCACTTATACGGAAGATGTGCTCAACTTCAAACGTATTGACAACGATGACTAAACCTTACGAAAGGTGAGTGACTTACATATCGTAAACGAGACAAGTGATGGTAGTAGTAGTAGTAATCAGCTATCCGGTAGTGCTCATCCTCCTCAACTTCCTCGGAACAACATCATGGAGAATGTCGAACTGAGTGCCTCATCGTGGCTAATGAGAGTGAGAGATCCACAACTGCTGGTGAAGATAATGGCTTACTACGCACTGTACGATGGCTTACTATTGTATGCTGTAGTCTGTTCCCACCTCATCTCGCCTTATACACCCACTGTTCACATCCACAGTCATTACTCAACGTTGAATAGCTTGATGGATCTGCTAGATGGGAGAACGATGATCTTGTGAGATGAGTTGCTTTCGAGCTTCACGATCATGGAAGGGTGTATTTCTCCCCTTCTTCTTTTTGTGTGCGATCTAATGTTATTCAGATCTATGGTCAGAGTGGAGACTATGCATAGCAATCAATGAATTACCCGTGGCTCAAAGTGGAATTGCCCCTGTGAGGGAGACTGCCGTTGCGCGAGAAGCGATCTCTTTCCTTCTCATTACGCAGCTCTGACAAGGAGCCATCAGCTCCACGACCCTCGACCCACACACGGATTGTGCGAACACACATGCAGTAACACACAGACACAGGTACACGAGTACACAGCGCAGGGACTCTTGAGATCGTGCGTACATCCACTGAAAAGCCACTTTGATCATTTGCCACCGAACACGAGGCGGAGTGGGGAAAATCAATTCACTCCAATCTTTCCCCATCAATCAGCCAAGGTTGAATCTTCCCTTTTCTTCGCTTTCATCATCACTCTCACCTTTAATTGTCATCGGTCTCTTCGCCGATCTGTCTCTTAGAGTATCACGTCATATACCACGTCCGAAGTAGTTGAAAATCACTTTCCCCACTCCGAAGAACAAATCTCAACAACCCTAATCGACCAAAGGAGGGTTGTAGAAAGAGGGTGAGAGATGGGCGATGGAGGGCGAGAATGGCGATCTAACCCCAGAACGGAAAAAGAGCGCTAGAAAGTAGAAAGTAAAAAGTAGAAAATACAGAATAAGGACTCTTTGAGGTTCACTTTGCCTCTTTCGATTGTATGTGGACCATTCATGGATTCGATCCTTCTTTCTTTCTTTGCTCCTGATGGGATGATTGAACATACACTAGAATCGCAATTAAGCCGGTCAGCCGATCGAATTTTACTACACAGTTGAGTATCAGCTGCTGTGTACGTGTGTTGATGTGATGAGATAATTGATAGGCAAGTTCTTGAGTCTTCCTTCTTATTCAAGCTTACATTGAATAGTCTGTTATCACTCAATCACCGATTGATCGTGATCTTACACAAATTAAATACAGTATCGTACTCACCCAACTTTCATCCTCCTCTTCCTCTTGCCCCCCTTCAGACCAATTCACTCTTTTTGCCACAGTCTTTCACCTCGAGATTACGCCACGAAACTCACTCTGCTTTCGACGATGTCATCGTATTACGAGAGAAACAATGGAATAGTGAATGATTGTTATGAGGCGGAAGGTAAACTGAGGAGAGCCTGGGGATGGGGTGATTCCAAAGCGTATGAGAGATTGTGAGTCGGCACAATTCACCTTTTCATATGGGTTTGAGTGAAACGCAGCCCAAGGATGCGACTCTCAATGATGATCGGAATTGCAGGCAACGGTTCGCAAGTTGGTTTGAAGACATTTGGCTAGAGATTGATGATCTGAACGTGAGTCGAGATCATTCTTCGGTACTGGTACACTGCAACGACCTGGTTCTGGTGACGGGATGGATACTGATGATTTGGGATATAGGACGATGGACAACTTAACGACCGAGCAGAATGTGCTGCACTTCTTGGTAAGTAGGCGCATCGAGGATATCCGGAGCTCCACGACTGGATGGTCTGCCCGAAAGATTTTACAGAACATCAGGCTGATGATCCTGATCGTCACCGATTGTTTGTAGCTTGCGAAGAGCTTCTCACTTACACTCACATCCCATGCGAAGACTACCTCAAGTACATCGTCCGTATACGATGTTGTTTGAGACCTAACGAAATCTGGTATGATGTAAGTTCATTTTGTCAGAAAGCAATTTCGGGAAGTCAAGTGTTTGGTGTTGACGATGAGTTATTTAGTATCCATACGATGTTACTGGTCTCGAGGTGAGTATCTCCATTCACTTCGCGATCAGTATTCTTACGAACGCTATAATGAGCTTAGGACACAAGCGACGAGTCTTCAGATGATGGGATGATGTTCCATATGGAGATGTAAACATGTCTTGTCGGACAAGGCCTTCCGAGCACTTGAAGGATGAGAGAGGAAGAGAGAATCCCGCATTTGGGAGACTAGCTTTGGGAGAATAATTGTGAAATCATTCAAGTTGTAGATGATGTATTGTTAGCCTCTTCCGCAGAGAACACAAAATGGTTGTACATTTCACCTGTATGTTCAAACAAATCTCAATCACAGTCTGTAGATACCTCGCACTCTTATATTACCCCGAAACGTTTCTGAATTTGCATAACCACCAATGATGGTAGTGATGCTCATGTAACAACACGTAAAGACACTCTCTGTACCGCCTTGAAAGTGACTTCAATGGCCTGGAAGCGTCGGGACATAACCGACAACATGTTATGTCAAGATGCGGAACAGGTCGCCTGAATTGCCGGTCGGTAACAGTGAACCGCACCGGACCGCCTAAGCCTTTCCTGTTTTGCTGGATTCTAACATCGATTATTGCTGGCGTTTCTGCTCATAGGGGTACAAAGTACGCTCATTGTCTCTATATGATTCATGTACGAAATTGTTGAACAACTGAACACGTACTTGGCGAAGAAGGTCATCGAAATCAAAAATGGTAGCGCAAACAATTATACAGCAAGAATCACTGCTTAATTATGGCTGTGAACTTGGGGAAGGATCGCTTTGGGTGAGCGCATAAGCGATTCTCGCAAATGAAACCCGTCTGAAATGTTTCTTTATCAAACAGGACGCTAGAAGACAACGACTGTATTTCGTAGATATCCTAGGTTGCAGGATATACACTTATGAGCCGTCTACGGGCATACATGGGTTTCAATCGTTTGATCGAACTGTCACCGCTTTAGCTTTACTTGAGGATGATACTGGAGTGAGTGGGCTTGCTTTGTAGTCGCTATACAATCTGACATCAACAATGAGTAGCTCCTGGCAGTTATACAAGACGGTCTGGCTTTCATCAGTTTTGATCAATTGCCGTTCCCTCCCACTAATTCGGCCTCCACTTATAAGCGTTTGCCGGTCGATATCGATCATCTAAAAGGCTTCAACCGTTTCAACGAAGCTTGCGTGGATCCATCGGGGAAACGATGGCTAGTCGGAACCATGATGCACGAAGAAGACTTCCCTGCTTCCGCTGGAGGCGGTCTGTACGCTGTAACTCAATCAGGCGATGGATTAGCGGCAGACTTGCTCCTAGATCAGCTCACTGTGTCTAATGGTATGGGATGGACAGAAGATTCTAAAACTCTGTAAGTCGTCCTAATATTTTTATAATCCAACACAAGGCCAATATGGTCCAGCTAACGCCATCACTAGGTACTTCACCGACAGCTTGCGAAAGGAAATCGGTAAATATGATTACGACATTGTAGGTTTCCCTAACTTAAATGAATTTCGCAATCAAGCTGACCTTCTCGGTCAGAGCACTGGAAAGGTCAGCAACAAAAAAATCTTTAGCAATGTGGACAATGAGAACCTGGGAGTACCAGACGGTATGTGTCAAGACGACCAATACGGCATCTGGTCCGCGCGTTGGGGATCAGGCAAAGTCATCCGCTTCACACCGCAAGGCGAGATTGACCTCATCGTGCACTTACCACAAGCTTTGAACGTCACTTCTTGCATATTCGGTGGTGAGTTTAACCGCGAAGATCGAGTAGACCAATCCGTTCTGATAAGATTACTGTAGGCTCTGACCTCGATGAACTATACATAACTTCGGCAAAAACCGGAACTACCGATGAGCAGATCAAGAAACATCCTCTCAATGGGGATCTGTTCGTTGTGAAGGATTCAGGTTTCAGAGGAAGGGAGCGAACTCGTTTCTCAGGAGATTTCAGTAAATAGAGTCTGTCGGCCAAGTTTTGTCACTAGATATGCATTTCAGTAGTCATTAAGGCATCAGACGTTATACTGCAATTGGCCTTCCTGATGGCAGGTGTCTAAAACTGTAAACATGCTTTCGCTGAGTCCGATCGAGGTTTCTATGAGGTGCTCTACGGTGACTAAGGATTGCTCAGGGGTGGGTGACCTTGACTGTGCTGCCCTTTTCATATGCTCAACAGCTGAACATCCAGAACATGTACATCTTTTTCAGATCGTCCTGAAATAGTCTTGGCACACCTTGTTTCAGAGAAGTGGTGACGCGCTATGATCATGATCCATGCTCCTATCTATATTGATCTATAAGCTGTTTTATATCCACCTTATTACCGTCTGATTGCAACATTGCTTGGATCACTGCTACATCCCAGACCGTGTCTATGGGCTTGCCATAATCTTCCGCAGGATCTATAGCACGTCCTGCTTTCGTCGCTAGTACTGCTCTAGCGAAATAGGCCAACTCGACTTCTACTCCTTTCTTGGGACTGGTCTCCTTCACTGCCTCCACCTGACTACCAGCCGCAGGAGCCAACTCTAAAGTTCTAGTGCCTGAATCGTTCACTAATGTCAATTTCCCATTTAAACATGTGATGTTGAGGACTTGCAAATCACGAGGTAATTTTGATTCGATGTTTGGTAAAGCCCAAGTGAAGGTGATCGTACCTGCGGGTGAAGATTTTCCAGGTTGAGGTAAGTTGGGTCTATGTTGACGAGCAATGTCGAGTTTGCTAGAAGATCCACTTGGCTCTTTTGTAGCAGCTGAATCAGGAAGGACGAGAGCGAGAATCGTATCGTGTGGAGGTGTATGTTTTCGGTGTAAAGATGCAGAGGCGATGACTGCAGCTGGAGGATCGGGAAGGATGTTCCGAAGCATGGCAACTGAGTGGACACCTCCGTCGAGACAAAAACCTTTGGTGTTGATGAACCAAGTACAGTCAGTGATATGTAATGGTGAATGACTAGCTTAACTCACCACCTTGATAATCAGGAACATTTCTCCACGACGTCGCTTGCCATTTGTCGCCATCTGGGCAATAGTTCTGGTTCTGCAGATCCCAGAAGAGCACTGGTCCCAGAGCAGGATCTCGCAGCAGCTCTGCGGCTCTCTTGTGGATAGGTTCATGATCATAGTCTGTCAAAACATCAGCAACCCGTGTCGGAGCAAGAATTTGATGAAGGAAAAAAAGGAGGCAAAAACGGCAAACTCACCCTCAGCGACTCGCCAGATCAGGTTCTTCGGCTTCCAGTAATCCTCAAACTCCTTGATAAGTTCAAGACCAGCCTTGACATCTCGTTCAATTGGTTTCTCACTCAAGACATGTTTACCTGCCGCCCAGAATCGTTTCATCAAAGGTGGTTGGAATGCGAATGGTAGAACAATAACTACGGCATCTATTTCCGAGTCATTCAGGACCTGTTCGATACCTGCATCTCCGACAGCGACTTGAGGCTCAGAGCGACCAGCTGACTTGAAATGGCCAGCAAACCTGGCTGCAGCGATTTGGTCTAATGACCAAACGAACTTGACGTCAATGTAAGTTTGCGATACATGTACGAGTGAGGGTAAGTAGTCGGATTCGGAATAAATGCCGGTTCCTAACAGCGCGATCTTGATCTTGTTGTCAGTCATGGTGGTAAAAGGCTGTGTCTTTGTGGAATATAGATTGAACAGCAACAGGATAATCGAGTTTATACTTCAAGACGAAAACAATGATCCAGTTAACCTTCAGCAATTGACCAAGAACATCCCATGCACGCATGCATACAGGGGTCAGTGAGTTATGGAGAGAGCTTTTGCCGTAATAGTCGGTACAGATTTCGGTTCGGTTCAGCACGGTTAATCACGAATCCGACTGTGTTGGGCCGTATCGTTCTAAACTCAGAGCCACGTGCAGCGATCTTGGACGGACAGCAGAACTATTCAATTCACCTTCATAAAGCTACTTTATTGTCGTTCAAGAACAGGCGAGACCAGCACAATACGCACCGTTCGACACTATGGCTGTGAAATTTTTTGGCTCCCACCAGGGCAGAGACGTCTTAGCGGTTGACATACAATCGCCCGACGGGTCAACTACGGCAACTATCATCACCTTTGGTGCGGCGATACACGATCTCTCTGTTCCAACTGCCACGCAACCTCGAAGTGTCATTTTAGGATTTGACGAATTGAGCGGATATGTAGCCAACAAGCAATGGCATCATGGAGCGGTTGCTGGACGTGTCGCAAATCGAATCGCTCGTGGCCAATTTACACTAGACTCCACTCAATATAACATCGAAACCAATGAACCGACTGGTCATACTTGTCACGGAGGAAACAGTGGGTTAGGTCATAGAAATTGGACGTTAGAAAAGTACGACAAGAGTTCGGCAACGTTGATGTACAAATCACCAGATGGCGATCAGGGTTTTCCCGGCAATCTTCAGGTATCAGTCACCTACTCCATCCCCTCGACCGGTGTTTTCAGACTAGACTACAAAGCCCAAACCGATAAAAGGACTCCAGTCAGTCTCACCAATCACTCCTTCTTCAATGTCGATGGGGCTCGGGGTCCAGCTGTTCATAACAATCTGCAACAAAAGCTCACCATTGATGCCGATCAATACACCGCGGTAGATAAAGATCTCATCCCCACCGGTGAACTTGCAGATGTCGCAGGAACACCTTTCGATTTCCGCGAATCCCGCTCAATCGAGCTACTCGATGACAGAAGTGGATCACCTTTCCATTACGACTTAAACTATGTTCTTCGATCTCCTTCCATTCCAGGTAAATTACATCGAGGCGCCGAGCTCATCTCCTCAAATGGCGATCTTACAATGGAGTGCTGGACTGACCAGCCAGGCATTCAATTTTTCGATGGAGCTCCTATGGATCTCAAGGATCGAGGGCTTGGAGGTGCAATGAATGGCTATAGAGCTGGCTTGTGCCTCGAAACTCAGCTTTGGCCGGACTACATACATCACCCATCTTTCCCACAAAGCGTGATCAGTCCTGGTGACACGTATACCCATACGACCGAGTATCGATTTACAAAAGCGTAGATGAGACAACGATTTATTAATCCAAGGTAGATAGAGTAGTCAGTACATTACACAGTCATATGCATTGATTGTGAATAGACAGAAAAACCTTGGCCTGGATGGCAGCTAGCAGTCAAAACTCAAAGAGGCAGCTCGATTCGTCCTGTGGGCTTCGCCTGCTCACGAAGCTAGTCTTATACGCATTCAGGCTTGACGATGGTGATCAACAGGTTGGATTGTGTCGAAGACTCTCTTCGATATGAGCGGTAGCTGCAGATCATACGACACTCTGAAGCGTTTAAATCGTCTTAGACGTACTATACTAGCTAAAAATTCGCGGTCCGATCAAATGCCAGTACAACGGTTCAGCGTATCTCCTACTCTGATTCCGGTCAGCGAAGTTCATGACTGAGCTCTTCTCATGCTGAGATGTATAAAGGCAGAAGGGTGTCTCGAGCTTGGTATACTTCCGATGCCATAACAAATCATTTTACTCTAGCTGTAAATACTGAAAGATACATTGTCCATCCCGTCAACACTGCACGACTCAAACCATGAATTCTTTCAAGTCTAAGCAGTACCCTTCTCGAGAAGCAATTGGGCTGTATCACTGAATTCTGGGTGATCTTCTTGGTAGACGTCGTAGAAAGGCTCGTACTCTGAGATAGCCGTGTCAGCGTGAAACTTCATATCAGATCGTTGCTATTTACCTGATGACGGGTTGACAACTCTCTTAGAAGGGAAAGAGCGAGCCAAGTCTGACAGTCTTTCTACTTCTTCTTTAGTGAGGTCAACGGCTGTAGAAGATCTCAGGTTAGTGCATACAATGAATTTCCAAGTGGATTGCAACTTACGTTTGATGTTGGCCTCGATCTCGTTCTCGAATACACTCTTTGGCAAAGGTTGGATACCCCTTTGAAGGAGCCAACTGACCAAAACAACTGCTCCATGGACCCCGTACTTTTTACCGATCTCAAGTACAACTGGGTGTTGTCGAAGATGCTGACCTGCAAGACCACCCAATGGGGAGAAGGCTTGAGGTAAGATCTGGTTGCGCTTAAGCCAATCGACAAACTCGAATTGGGGGTTCTGAATGGAGAGTTCGATTTGATCTACAGAGAAAATAGTCAACGCAGTTCTGCAAATCTTCGACGCGCAGATGACTTACTGGCAACAGGCTTGATCTTAGCAGCGGCGATGAGCTTTTTCAACTTATAGATGTTGAAATTCGATACACCGATTGATCGTACCAAACCCTTTTCGACCAGCTAAAACACGATGTAAGCGCAGCTCAATTGATGGGTCGACCAGTGTGACAAACCTTTTCCATAGCTGCCCAAGTCGACAGGAAATCTTCTGAGAGCGGGATGTCAATGACCAATCTACCGTCGACCATAGGGGTGTGCTCCTTCTGAGGTAAGACTCCGTCAGGGCACACTGTCTTCCAGGCCACCTGATGTCCGGGTAGTCATAGGTCAACATGATGCCCCATCTACAAAGTGTGTCGTCGAAACTCACTGGGTAATGTAAGAGATACATATCAAGATAGTCCGTACCGAGCTTCTTCAAACTGTCACGCACCGCGAGTTCCACGTGTTCTGGCTTGTGGTGAAGCTCGAACAATTTTGATGTGATCCAAATTTGGTCTCTAGGTACTCCTGAGGCTTTAATACCTTCTCCCACTTCGGCTTCATTGCCATAACCCCAGGCGCAACTGGTACTTGCTATCAGCTCCGGTACGATTCCCCTCCCCAACCCAAGAACGGAAAAAACGCTTACTCTATGTGCTTGTAGCCGCTCTAATCGATGCATCAATATCAGCAGCAGCTCTGACGAACTACATTGCTAAACGCAGGCTTACCTCGATTGCATGCTTGACTGCTTTTTCCACTTCTCCTGGACTGTACATCAACAAGGTTAGACCCATTCTGTTCTCCTTTGCTCTGCACTCACGCTGACATCCACTATGTAGGCACTTGATTAGCTCAACACCAAGCTTGTGTCTTGGAGAGTTCACTCACAGTGCCTAGAGCGATGGAAGGGATATCGAGTCCGTTGGACAGTTTGTAGGTTGTGTGGACAGGCATATTGACTTCGCGATGTATTTCCCTCTGATTTGAGAAACAAATGTCCTTAAAGCAGATCCTTATCAATATAAATAATTAGTCAAGCAATGCTGAGCTGAAAGATAGATATAGTGGAAATCTTTGGTATCTTGGATGGAGTGATGAAGTGGAGGTAAATGCAGCGATTTGAGCGGTTCGGTTATCCCAGCCGAGTCTGTACCGAGACCGTGAGCCGAACCGGTCCGGTATCAAAGTTATCGTTGCGGCCAGGCGTCCACTCAGTATCAAAAGAATGTTGCAGTAAATAGCTTGAAGAGGATTACTTTGACTGAACAAGGATTCGTTATATTGGCTGGCATTTAGTCAGCAGCAATCATCTACCTCGACTCAATCAGACAGATACCGAATATGCCGTGCGAAGGTTGCACTTGTGGACTACGTGAAAATGGCGGGAACGAAGAAGACATTCTTGGGCATACCTCTGTAGGCGTGAGGTCTTTCACCGCTCCAGCGGACGAAAGTGGGGAGCCAGAGGGAGTTGAACCCGCGGTACCACTACGATCCAAGCAATGGTGGAACAATCCTTCTGATGGTGAGCTATCTTTATCAATCATCTCAGAATCGAGTTCAGACTGACAAGGGTTGGCAGACATGTGCGGAGCTTATGTTGAGAGGTATCTAAACGGCGGTCTTACCAGTGAGTTCGTGTGCTATAGCAGCTATCACGTCACTTCTCATGACTTTGACGGATGCTGAGGTCATATTGCATAGTGAATGAGATTGCGAATAAACATAAGCCAATCATTGGAATCGCTCAGACTGGTTCCGACCTCGCACCTTGCAATTCGGGTCACGTTCAGTTCGCCAAGCGTGTTCGCGACGGAATCATCGCTGCTGGTGGAACACCATTTGAGTTCCCATGCCATCCTATACAAGAGACTACGAAACGTCCAACTGCATCTCTGGACCGCAATTTCGCGTACTTGTCGCTTGTAGAAGTACTTTTTGGGTATCCTATGGACGGAGTCGTTCTTCTGACTGGTTGTGACAAAATGTAAGCAGGCGCATTAGGAGGATGTCGATCTGAGGCTGATCTCTAGCCCGCTCCATAGTACTCCAGCCCTCTTGATGGCAGCGGCTACCGTTAATATCCCTGCGATCTGCATGAACGTGGGACCTATGTTGAATGGTGAGTCCTTTGTCGTTATAACCGAGCTAAATTGTACAGGTTATGCTGGTCAGCGTCTTGTTGGCTCGGGTACCGTTCTATGGGACGCAAGAGCAGCTCTGGCAGCGGGCAAGATTGATCAATTGCAACTGATGCAGACTGTGGCTACTTCTGCTCCCAGGTGAGTGGTGTGCGGAAAGCGGCGCTGACGCACATCGTCAGTCTTGGACATTGTAATACCATGGGAACAGCTAGTACAATGAACGCCTTGGCCGAAGCACTTGGTATGGCTCTTCCCGGTAGTGCTTCCATTCCTGCACCTTATCGAGAAAGGGGTGCTTGCGCATATCAGACTGGGCGTCGAATTGTCGATCTCGTTCGGGAAGACGTCAAGCCTTCCGATATCTTGACGAGAGCAGCCTTCGAAAATGCCATTGCCCTGAATACCGCTATTGGAGGTTCCACCAATGCACCAATCCATCTCAACGCCATCGCCAAACATATCGGAGTTCCACTTTCCAATCAAGATTGGCAAGATGTCGGTTATAAACTACCGTTATTGGTGAACATACAGCCTGCTGGTGAATATCTATGTGAAGAGTATCATCGAGCTGGAGGTCTCCCTGGTGAGTACTGATAAACCTCATACAATAGATTGGCGGGCAGACAGCTTACATTCATACTAGCCGTGACTGCCGAACTCATCAAGCATAATCTTCTTCCTCATCCCGATGCTTTGACGGTCTCTGGCAAATCAATGGGAGATAATTGTCGGGATGATTTTTCGACCGATCGTCGAGTGATTCGCTCTATCTCAAACCCCGTCAAAACTTCAGCAGGCTTCCTGCATCTCTCCGGATCCCTGTTCGATAGCGCTATAATGAAGACGTCCGTGATCAACAAAGCGTTCCACGATCAGTATCTAAGCGACCCAAACGATCCGATGGCTTTCGAAGGTCCTGTAGCGGTGTTCGATGGTCCCGAAGACTATCATCATCGTATAGAAACGGAAGATGACATACAGGCTGGAACAATTCTTATCATGCGAGGAGCAGGTCCACAAGGCTATCCTGGAGCCGCTGAAGTCGTGAATATGATACCTCCTGGTCGTCTGATCAAGAAAGGTATAGAATTACCGTGTATTGGTGATGGACGACAATCCGGTACTTCCGGTAGCCCCTCAATCCTCAATGCATCACCCGAAGCGGCCGCCGGTGGAAACCTTGGTCTTCTCCAAGATGGCGATGTCGTACGAATCGACTTGGCAAAGGGGCGAGCGGATATCAAGGTCGATCCCGAAGAATTAAGGGTAAGACGGGAGAAGATGGGTCCATACAAAGGCCCCAAGAGTCAGACACCTTGGCAGGAGCTCTTCAGGGAAAATGTCAGTGAGCTCTCGGAAGGTATGGTCATACCAAAGGCAGTCAAGTATCAACGTTTGGCTCAGACTGCAGGTATACCCAGGCGTAACCACTAGACTAGATAGTTTGTACTAGTGTCCTTTGTCATCGCATTCCCTTCCATGCATCATTCTACTGTAACGATCGTAAGACTCTGTACTAAACTCCTGCTTCTGGATGCCAGATGTGAGAGACCGAACGAGACGATACGAAGGGGTCCTCTTAGTAGAACCGATATATAACATACGATGATGAATTCACGAGATATACAGTTCTGAGGGAAACATTTCTGAGTGACCATTTCTGAGGTTGAACATTTCTGAGATTGAACATTTCTGAGAATGATGTATTTGTTAAACTTGTACAACTATATATATCTGTTGAAAGCTGATGTAAGGACTAACCACTTCGAGAGTCCTTTTGTCTTCACGCCACGACACGGGAACTGTTGAAACCGTCAGGTCAGGATTGGCTATGACACTATAGCTGTATATGAGATCAGCTCCAGAGAAGCAAGAGGTGTCAAGTTTTGATATGTAGGGTCGATACTGATCTGTATTGAGCTCAAACCCAATTTACGACCTCTGGAAGTTCTTAAAGGCCTAACGAGAAGATGGCAGATCAGGATGTTCATACTGTATGAGGCAGGTGGTGCTGTGCCAAGGCAAAGACACCGCCATGGCACGACCGCCTCAAACGCTATGTATTCCATTAGGACGGAAGACAACTTTGTATTGTCGACCCCTCGTCGCTTACAGGTATCATATAGCAGGGATTTTCATCGAAACTGACTCTTGAGTGACATCTTTTCAACCGACTGAGCGCTACCATATACTGGTCGATATCCACGGCTATTCCACGCCGTTCAGTGTAGGTCATTAGATGCAGGTTTTTCTTCCAATCGCATCCAACGAAACGAGCTCTGTCCTTCGTATTGAGGACTTTCGCGCTGGTTTGTTTGAGCATCGCGATATTGCCATTGTGGTCAATTTTGCATACAGAAAATACGAATTAGACCATATAGAACAGGTTATGAGTAAAGGTCGTGTCATTTTGGAGCTGCGCGACTGCTGCCCTCCGATGTGAAGTGCGATGACATCAGCCGAGACACAGTGTTCGTTGCAAGCGCTTCACAACGATTGGAAGCGGTTTGACGAATGCAGAGCTTGCCCTGACTAGTGTCCGTAATGGACAAGAGCTTTGTTCTTTCGACCCGAAAGTTCAATCTGGGTCTTGGTGCTCTTAAATCGCCAAGCGGGAACTCCCCGTTCGTAAAGCTCGTCAAGCTCTTGGTAAGAACGGCCATAAGTCTATAAACAGTCACGGTCAGCCTAATACCCGTGAGATTGTGGTGTCAAGTACTCACCTCAGGATAGAAGAAGAACAGGATCAATGTTGTCGGGACAAGAAGCCCGGCCCAGATATAGATAGCCTTCAAGCCCAAGTTTGCCGCATCTGGAGAGATCATGTACGAGATAGACCATTGAAATACAACGCTATACAAGGCATTCGGTTAATGTACCTGTACAGAACGGCGTTATCCGAGTGAGACTTACAATCCTAAACCGTAGCAACCGAGATTGAAGGAGGTGGTTTGAGCTCGAAGATGAGGTGTTGAAGTTTCACCGGCCGCTACGAAACCGATTGGTCCTGCGGATAGACCATAACAGATGACCCAGATGAGGAGACATCCGAGTCCGGCTTTACCACTTGCAACAGAATCCGAAAATGAGGTTGAAGCAATGGCAACATTGAAAAGACACATAAGGAAACAACCGCTGTAGAAATCAAGTCAGCAGCTGCCCGTTCTCTGGCTGGGTGTACTTACCCTACTAGTAGAGGTCTTCGTCCGACCCACTCGCAGAGGAAAAGAGCTGAGCCTTGTGCAATCATTCCTAAAAGGAAACTACACATGTCGGGCATTGATCAGCTCACGTGCCGTAACTTGGTTCAGGAAGAATGAAGTACTCACGTAAGAATGGAGACAAGGAAGGGGTTGTCCAACCCGGCGACGGTGAAAAAGTACTATGAGCTAGATTAGCACAGTAAAAGTCTCCTGTCAGTGAAGACGGGCAGCTCACAGTAGAGTAACTGAATACGATAGGTGCACCTGCAGCCCATTGGGAACAGATACCAACACAACCAGCCAAAGTTCGTCGCCAATTGGTGCCTCGGAAAATGTCGAAGAAAGAGGCTTTGCCACCCTCCGCCATGATTCTGCGCTCTTCTTCGATACCTTCTTGTACGACCCGATATTCCCATTCCTGCACACGTCATGGTCAGCGATCCACGTCATGATCAGCGATTTCCAGGACCGAGTCTTCAGACTCACGACATCGTAGCCAGGAGCGTTGCCATAGAGCTTCAGCATCGATTGCTTGGCTTGCTCATGTCTGTTTCGACGAGCGTAGAAGATATGAGACTCAGGAACGAACCAGATAGTCAGGCAGGAAATCTGAACGTGATGTCAGCAGTGTTACACGTCTTTGCCAACCGCTTGGAAACTTACACCGGTGAACATGAATTCGATACCGATTAATGGTCGCCATTGAGTTGGTTGATGAACTTCGATGAGTTTTGCGGCAATAGCAACGATCAGTTGACCAAAAGTCAAAAGTACTTGATAGGAACCGAGCATGAAACCTCGAACTTGGAATGGTGCGAGCTCGGACACGTAGGTGATCAAGATCGTTTGCGCAAGACCGACACCCAATCGAACCAGGATAGCTGCTCCTAGCCAGTCTTTCCAATTTCGTGAGGCGATCTCGGCAATGGAGCCTGCCAATAAGACGACCAAGGAGACGATCATTGCTTTCCTGGACCGATCGTCAGCTCACAATAGACAATATTTGAACAGGCCTGCCCACTCACTTTCGTCCAAATCGATCCATGATTGTACCACCGGCAAACATACCCAGGGTCTTGGACATTTCGGCAAAACCTTGCCAATAGGAAACTACCTTGGCACTATTGGCGGGCTGTCCGTTAATTACCGTATCACCCATCGTAGCGATGAATGCGGGTAAAGCTATGATGTTACCCGGGACTTGTTGTTGGAACTGCCCCGGAAAGGTCAGCAATGATTGGTCGGGACTAGATTTCAGTTGAAGAACATACACCATCGTTAAGAGCGGACCATAAAAGGATACCGCAGAAAAGGATACATTTCCAAAAAACCTTCACCACCTGGATTTTGCTCAAAGCTAGGTCACTATCAGCTGACGCTCCATCACTGTTCCAAATCGACTTACTGGCAAATCTTGTTTCGAGGACTTCTGAATGCACGGTATCAGAGGTATTTTCGATGTGCTTGTCAAGATTCTTGTTGTCTCCAAAATTGGAGTTGGGTCTGGAAACCATCTCAACAGATGTCCCATCGTTATTATTGTTATTGAGAGTATGGTTATCCATCGTGTTTTCTCGAGTTGAAGTCGACTTGCTTGGTCGTTGAGATGAAAAGGGATGGCGAATCAACAGCTTCCAGTATCTATTTAAGTCTATTTCATTCTAAGCTTCGTGTCCCCACCGGGGCCACCATTTTCCGATTCATCCGAATCTGGAGTCGGAAGATGCTGCCAACTTTGCTCAGGCCAATCCCGAAGCAGCGATGAACATGCGGTTCACCGTCAAATCCGTATTGTTCACCGTTTCTACGTCATACCATATCGATTGCACTCAGGGAACTTGATATCATCACCTTCCAAAAGAGGTAAATTGCAGCTGGCGATGGACAAGCTTATAGAGCGCAGAGCTGTGGACGCCCCAGGTTGTCTAATGTGCGGTTCGATCTAGTTCGCGGTACAATGAGGACACCGCCCTGAGGCCCAAGCTTAAAGACCGAGAATCTGCTGTCTTTACCCCTTCGTCGACCCACAATTCGCGAACCGTTTCGCAGTCATCGCATCGGTTCACCGTCAACCGAACCGATCTCACGGTATCTTGTCTCTGGTGAACGTGGAAAACAGGGTTGAAATTCAAACTATCTCACTTGGGTACGGGGGGTTGATGGTAGAATTATCATTTATAAGAACCGTCAATACTCTTACTGAACTTGGATTCCAGCAAACAACAATTATACGCCAGGTATAGAAGAGAATCGAGCGCAAACATGTCCACCACAGTATTCGTATCAGGAGGCAATCGAGGGTAAGTTGGCTGATCTCCCTGTCATTTGTCACAGGTCGGAGGGACGTGGGGAGAAGGAGATAGCTGAATTGTGGTATGCAACAGTATTGGACTCGGCCTAGTCCAGAAGTATGCAGCAAGGGAGAACTACACTGTCGTAGCAACCGCTCGAGACCCATCTCGGATGCCTGATGTGAAGGGGGGAGCAGGGTCGAAGGTTGTTGTTATAAAGATGGACCAAGCGAAGAAAGGCGGTTGCGTCGAGGTAAGTCACCGTGTGGGCATCTGTGTGTGTACAGAGGGTACAAAGGCGGATGAATCGCCGAGGTTTCCGATCAGATTCTATACGGGTCTAGTGTGTGGGACGGGGAGTTGTGCCACTTGTCACATCCGTGCCTTCTGTATGCATCGTTTTGCGGCAGCTAATGTTACCTTCGAATATAGGCAATCGAGGAAGCCAAGTCAAAAGGCATAACACAGTTCGACATTGTAAGGGTGCTATACCATCAACCGTGTTTCTTTGTGTTTGACGCTAATCGTCTGCTTGCAGGTGATCTGTAGTGCTGCTACATTGCTGGTTGAGGGATACGCACCGCTTCGAAATGTACCCCTTGACGTCTTTGAGGAGCATTGGCGAGTCAATGTGAGTGGCTCTAGCATCACGCAGAGCAGTCGTTCAGAACCTGTGGGCGGTCATGATCCCTCGCTGACATATCCCTCTACAGGTTCTTGGTTTCCTCGCAGTCTTCCAAGCCACCGTCCCACTCATCCGAAAAGGAGGAAAATTCATTTTCATTTCTTCCGGTTCTGCGACTATAGATCAAGTACCTCGAGGCTATGAAGTGACGTACGGTATCAGCAAGGTGAGCATATGGATCCGAGCGTGAGAGCGAGTGTAGCTAACTCAATTTGGATCACAGAGCGGAGCATCCTACTTAGTGAGCTCAGCCTGCCTGTTGCAGCAGTCCGGCATTAACATTGTTTTAGGGTCACTTTGCGCACTACGAGGAACCCGACCTTATTGTGTTCCCCCTTGATCCAGGATGGACACAAACGTGAGTTGTACCCCTTGACCCCTCATCCTAGAAACAGCTGACTGATGAAATCACAGCGATATGGGTAACGCATCCGCTAAGAATGCTGGCGTAGATGCTCCTCCATTGACTATCGATGAGTCTACCAGTGAGTTATAGGGATTGACTCCTTTGGACACAAGAACGGCCAGCTGATCGGATGACTTGCTGCAGGCGGAATGATCAAGGTCATCGATGAGGCAACAAGAAAGACTCACGGTGGAAAGCAAATGAGATAGTGAGTTTCCAACCGATGTGACAGATTTTATTCTATGCTTACGAGAACGTGACAGTGATGGTGGGCAAAACAAATGGTAAACAAGAGTAAGAGATAGGTTGGTGTCAGATCAGGATACTCTGCTCTCCATACCGGAAGAACAATGGAAATAGATATGCATACATTCTGTCCCCTCTGGTATTGGCACTTGACTGAGCATGCTCTCTTCGTACATCCCAATTCTTGTGACGATCTTGTATGCATTGTCAGCGGGTATCCTTCATGGTGAAGATACATGACCAGGGTCCACAAGTGAGAGCAGGCGCGAGCTGCACTCTTATGTAGATCGTCCCGACCCATCTTGATGTGAGAGAGGGCAACTTCTTAAACCAATGTTTCTTTTTCCTTGTGAAGGCTCACTGTCAGCTTGCAAGGGATTTCATATAAGCTGGGTGCACAAAGTAGAGTTCGCAGCTGACTTACTTATTGATCACGCGCGCACTTACAGCTTGCCAACCATCGCTTCAGCGGGTCCCGACCAATCCGGTAAGTTTACCCGAACAACAAAAGTGTTACTTTCATCTTGTCATTTTGCAGTCAATGCAAACCCTTGAATGAACACAATTGACATTTTGCAAGTATTCATCTGATACTGCACTCAAGCTCAGAGCTATTATTTGTTATGATCCAACTTCAATGACAATGTCACCCCCAGCAGAGCCAGAAAAACGGAATTACCCAGCCAAACGGTTAAAAGCAAACTCAGCTTGTCGAGCTTGTCGTGAGTACAATAGGGACCAGAAGTCCAGTATCGTATAAGACAGACCAGCTCATCGCTGTCATAGGAGCTCGTAAATTGGCTTGCGATGGTGAAAGGCCGTGCTCGAGATGTAAGCAAGACAGGAAGGGCTGTGATGATGACGAGGGGTCTTTCCGAAGTCCGCTTACCAGAAGGAGGATGACCGAACTGGAAGATCTGTACGTTCGATCATAGACAATTCAACACCAAATTGCTCGCGCTGAATCTTTGTAGCATTGAGCTTCATGCAAGTATTTGGAATGCTGCCTTTCCCAATTTCCCGCTTGAACAGGCAGCAGCACGCTCTGTTTCCGCAACGCCCAAAGAGATCGCTCAGGAGGCGTTCCGCTCAGCTGGTTTTCACCAAGTGAGTGATATATCAGGTTGTCGTCGAGCCTGCAAGACTGACTTAGTCCGACATAGCAGCCTCTTCCTCCGCCTGTAGTTGATGCATTGATGCCCTCCCTGCCATCGGAAGAAACCTTTAGCTTCCTGCCAGACGCTCCTGTGATGTCACATCAGTCGTTCGCCCCACCCGAACCGTCCATGCTTCCTCCAGAACCCCTCATGACACAATCGCACGTTCAGCCTCAGCCCGTCAATGCAGCAGTAGATCGGCAACCACCTCACGTCAGTCCCATGTCTCACCTACGTTCATCTAATAATGCAACCGAGAAGAACTATCCTCCGACTCGGCCTGCTTCCCCTACCGATCCACCATTCCTTCAAAACGTCTACGAGTTCCAATCGGCTGCGCAGTCAAATGTGAACACTTGGTCAGAGCAGCATGCTCTGCAGACAGGCAATACACCCCCAAGCCACTTAGACGGTATGGGCGCGACCGTCTTAGACACGACAATGGAGATGAATGCTGGCGCAGGTTACATCGGGATGTCATCCGGGGCGATGCTCATTCTCGTTCTACGCAGATTGCTCAACCGGGACTCTTTACTGTCCCCACTTAACGGCTATTCCCTACACACCCTCAAGCCGACTTCTCATGCCCAAGTGCCGAATATCTTGAATCACCTGCCTGGTTCCGGCGTGCGTCGTGATCCCACTAGCACATCACCCCTATCTATATCCGCTCGGATGCCTCGATACAGAGAGTTCCGTCCTCTAGTCGATTCTTATTTTGAATTTTTCCGTGAGTTTCGCTCTGGCATCTGGCGAATCCATGCTAATAGCATTCATGACGATACTACATAATAGACGCTATCATACCCATCGTGCACGAACCCACTATCCGCGCACAGCTGACAGGAGCATTACCCTTACCTACCAGCGGCGGAAGTCGAGTTTTAATTTTCATGATCCTCGCCATGGGAGAATTTGATCTAGCTCAAATCGAAGACGATGATAATGGCTATCGTTATTACGAAGTCGCAAGACAAGCGTATCAACCGGAAATGATGGAAGAAGGATCAATTGAATTAGTCCAGGGACTCGCTATAATGGCACATTATTTACAAAGGAATAACAAACCGAATAGTGGCTACGTCTGTCTTGGTACAGCTATCAGAATGGCCGTTGCGCTTGGTATCCATTCTTCGAATGCTCATCATCCCAAAAGTAATCCACTTGCTGAGGAGATACGTACTAGATTATGGTGGGGATTAGTCGCTCTCGAAGCAGGTTGCTCAACAACGTTCGGTCGTCCTCATGGTTTCGGTCACGCTTCCTACTTGGTCGCTAGATTACCTGTTAACTGTGATGACGATGATTTGACAGTCACCGATACTGTCCTCCCTGAAGATGCGGATCACGTAGCGCTTTATACGGCTCTACTTATGCAAACGAAACTAGCAAAGAAAATGCTTCAGCTTCAAGATCGTATATCAAGGTCTTTACCTTACCCCACAGTTGAGCAGATCAAATGGTGTGGACAATCGTTCCTAGCGGATGTCAAATCGTATCCTGCATACATGCAGCCTGGAACTCCAGGACCTTTCCGATTGGCACGAGCCATCCAAATTTGGAGAGCAAGAGATTATGCTTCGATTTTGTTCAGACCGGTACTTCTTTCGGCCGCATGGAATTCATCTGGCCCTCATAATGCTGGAGCTGATCTGACAGAGATCATCGAGTAGGTCTTGCATTTGAGCAAGCAGGCTCTGAGGTTGAGAGTACGCTAACTCGGAACCCGACATTTACTTCGAACAGTGATTGTCGATCTCTGGCTACCGAGACTTTACAAGAATTACACGCATTCGGAGGCCCAGGACGAGATCCACATCGCGGTTCACAATGGTACTTGCTATTTTACGAAGTACAATCCAGTCTTACATTACTACTGTCGGTCGTCTGGGAACCGCAGCATCCCGCAGCGGAAGAATGGCGCACGGCAGTTTCGCAGAGTATCCAGAGGATCCGTGAGATGCCTTCAGTTGCCAAAGTGCGTAATCACATCATTCTCATACAAGATCTGCCTCAAGCTAATTGTGGTGTCCGGTCCCGAATAGATGGGATTGTCTTATGCTCAAACGATGGAAAACATCCTACAAGCGCAATCAACTCTCGGTAGTAATGACAGGTTTACAAGTATGCGGACACAAGAACAAACTCAACCTTATACTGATCCAAATGGGATAGATTGGAATCAAATTTTGTGAGTATCGTTTATCGCAAAGCCACGATCCTTATGTTCTGACAGCCAATCGAGTTTAATTGTGAGTACTACTAATCTTAATTATAAAACCTCGAATAGGCTCGAAATGTTGGCTACTCAAAATATGAGTCAAGACGATTTTCAAGGAGACAGCATGTTGCCTTTTAGTCAAAACTGAATGTCCAGAGTTCAGCTCGCTAGTCCAAAACAAGGTCAACTGCAAGTTGAGACGCCAAGATCGGAACTAAAAGATGCGGAGTGCCCATAGACGACTTCTGGTAATTTGTCAATTACGTGGGAAGAAAGGCATTGATTTGAGCGAAAATGTCCTTCAGCGTGCCGGTATACCGCATCTATGCATATCCATTCTTTATCTAATGGCTTAATATACCAAGGATGCTAGATGGCGACCGTTCCGTTCTTTAAGCAAAGGTATGCCAATCATTGTTATTTTCCCAAGCATGAGCAGCTTTGTAAACCTCTGTCTCTCCATAATTTTTGCTTATAATTTGCCTACCTATCGGTAATTTCGTCTTCCCTTCTACCAAGCTGGGCAAGAAACCGACTGGTAGATTGAGAGCTGGTAGTCCAATCTGTTACGTACGGGCACATAATCCGTTAGCGATGAGAGCAAATTCAAACATGGATATCAGATTAGCCTTACAAGGTTGAATGCACTGGTGTTCAGACTGACTCCAGCAGCATTTTCCATCAATGCCTGTACACTCGCGTCAGCCGAAGGTAATTTGGTAGCTAGCATTGGTAATTTTGGAGTGATAAGTATATCGTATATCTGAAAGATAGTGAGGGTCTAAAATCTTTGGCTGAAATCTAATTGACCAGTATTCGCAGAACGACTTACACCCCATAAACTGAAATCCTCACAAACCGCTTGCCCAGTATTCTTCCCTCCAGCTTCGAGTGTTCGAGTCACGATCGAGTCACGATCGTACAATGTAGCGTCTGTATTCGGTGTCCAATCTTGAATGGCATTCGTCCCGACTAAACATGGAACGGATATGACAGCGACTGTATCCTAATGAGGGATATCAAGCGATCAATGAACAAAAAAGCTGCATCATGAGATGGATCAGATTCACCTTCAGACAACTCGTCTTCCCTTGTCATAACCTCTTCTTTCCGTTACTTTTTACCGTATCCATATCTTCTTCCAAATCGGATCTCCATGCCCAAGCATCATACTCATTATCTTTCCCCTCAGGCCTCGTTACATTCTTTCTAGGATACCTATCTTCATTTACTGAAGGTATATAATCTCTTCTTCAGTATCAACTCGGTTCCATATTTCCCAGATACCAGTTAAGAGGGAAGTGTGATCAGTCAAATCACTCTCGGCAGGTTGAGAGGCTTGAAGTTTGTTTACGAGGATATCGTGTACCGATTATTTGTTTATTGGACTATTTGATGATAAGGTTGAAGGAGCGAGAGTTGAGGACATCGCATCACCGTATTTTAGCGAAGAGAAGTCAAGAAATTGAGTACGTGTCTAGAGATGGTAAATCAGATGAAAGTTGGTGTTTTGAGGTATTGCTAATTGACGGTAAGGGGAGGAATCAAGACAATGAAACAGAATCCAAGTCAAACTTGGTAAGTGATAATCCGTGAGTTGTCCGCCATAAAAGGATGTGGGAACGTGACCTGAAGGCCATGTGAGATTTTAGATGCGGATTAGGTCGCCTTTACTTGCTGGTCCGATTCAAATTAGCCTGCCTCCTTGGGGAAATCTCACACCCAGGGGAAAATGGGGCTCTTCTTCTTCACTTGGAATCTTTTCATCTGGGAATCTGGGGTCTTAGGGAAAGATAACGCAATTCCAAAGTCAAGGCACAGCGAGATAACCTGTGTGCTCTTGTACAAACGTTCTCAAACTTTACTGCGTCCTTGCTGTTCCTGATTTACATACTTCGACGTAGAAGAAGCTTACTGGTGTGGGAATCTTTCTCTTTTGACGTCAATCCAATCAATTGAGCAGATATGTCATACCTGCACGGTCACATGGTATATGGTTATACGGTCTAGAAGATGGATGAATGCATCAAACAGTCTGACCGCATAGAAGGGATCTAACTACTCTAGGTCTTGGGCAGGTGGATAGTCTTGTCTTGAGAAGAGCGTTGCTTCTCTTGGCATAGTGTATGGTGAGCGATTGATGCGAGTGAGATGCAACTTGACCCGGCGCTGTACCTCGGTAGTATCCGGATCTAAAAGAAGCTTCTACGAAGTGGGGGCAAGAAGAGGATGATGTACTACAGTGCTCAGTGAGATATTTCTAGTTCCAGTTCCAGTTTAAGGAGTACTCGAATAAAATGAGACTACGTAGAAACGTTGTGTATTGTATCGGAGCTTGACGTTTATCTTTCTTGTTAGAACCTTCTCAAACCTATATAATATATATGTGTGTGCGTCTAGATCTAGATGATTCTTTCTTGTTTTGCCGCTTAACAATAACGTAGTAACAAATCACTCAAGGAAACACCATCGATCGCTCAGCATGATTCATGATATCAATAACACTTCGTTGGAACTTGAATTCGGGGTGTTGGCTTTGAATTTAAGAAATATGTGGTATCAGCATGGATATAGTGGATTGTAAGCTTTATCGTCTACTGAGCTGAAGTGCCGGATCACTCGTGATTTCTACATATGTGTGTCGGGCTGACCTCTTTATGTAACTGTTTAGACGGTACTTTAAACAGCATATCGCAGATATATACAAGAGGTTCGAATTATTACTTGTCAGTCAAAAGTTCCAGCTACCTTATCTGCATGATGAAACGGGTATGGTATTGCTGACATGGTGATCAATGATGATAGGACGAAGATAAAGTAGATCCGGAAACTGTCAGAGCAGCAGAGAGCGGTGAGTCAACTTCCTCCTTCCCCCTTCGTCCGCAAAACGATATGTTGCAAGCTTGAATGACATCTTACTTGTGCGAATCTGCAATTGAATACTGACGAAATGTTTGTTCTTTTCTACATAGCATGTAACGACCTCCTAGCTTTACATGCAGTCCCAAACGAAACCTGGTTACCATACGTTACATCTATCAAAAGGAGATTATCACAATCTGGCGGATCAAGCTCGGAGGTGAGTTTGTATCATGGACGAATCTAACCTAGCCCAGCGCTTTCATTCAGTCCAGATATATTGATTTATCGTGACGAAAGTTACTCAAGCTAACAAGTGATGCGGGTTTCGCAGATTTCACCCAACTCTTCTCTTGCAAATTCACCTACCGAAGAGAAAGATCCTCATGCTTATACATACGATTATACGGGAGAGCCAAAGGGTAATAGATTATCTCATAGACGAGCGACTGCCTGACAAGCTGACCAGTCAAACGAGACAAATATCAGATAGTGATTGGTGCGATACGTGGTGTCAGAGATGAAGATGCAGATGCAGATTCACACGTCTTGTGGTTCATGTGCTGTTGAGTCTGTCAGTGGAAGAAAAGATAAAACAGAAGAAGAAATCGACGAAAAAAAAAGAAGAAAAAAAAACAGATGCTTGATAAAGTTCATTCCTGTGCTGTATCATATTTCATTGAGTTGTCTGTTGATTACTTGGTTCAAATGTATCCCACCTGTATCCCCTGTATCCCCTGTATGCATGTATGTGTATTCATGCATACCTCGTGTTTATTTTTCTATATCTACAAAACATCTCCGGCCCAATGTATTCACAAGACAAACTCTATCCGATACTTGTATGACCGACTGGACACAACGTCAATGACATAAAATAGGGTATATACAACAGATACTATAGTACTGTATGGCATGACGTGACGTGACATGACTAACATTGACAGACCCCAAATCCCAGCGTCCAACATTCAAATTCCTGAACATGAATCTCCCAACTCACGCTTGTCCTAAAAGTGGATAGTACTTCTATCTTCTAAAACCGGACTCCTTCTTTGGTTGGATTTCCGGCATACCCACCACAATCTCTTTCTCCCCTCCTCCAACTTGTGGATCCCTATCTTCAATCTCAACTTCACCCCCTTTCAATCCTTGACCCTGTCCATCTCCATGTCCTTCAGCTTGTAATTTGACTGTTTCTCCATCTGCTAATTTAGCTTTGACGAACCCTTTAGCAGTCGATTTCAACACCGCCCTTCTTCCTACTCCCGCCACGTCAATATATACCACTGCTACATTCTTCACTGATCCGCCAACTAGGGCCGTAGCTTCTCCTGCTTCTGGTCCGTATTTGTGTCTATCCCAAACAATGTCATGCCAGAATCAGTAAAGTATCCCTTTGTTTCTCTGAAGAAAAACGCTTACCCAGCTGCGTTAGAAGCAGCGATGGTTCCGTTATTGATTAAATCGTGTGCGGTAGCTTCCAAACTCGTCAATACCACTTCTCCAGCTAAGAGTATCCTACCCAACAAAGCCTTCTTCTTTGGTTGCGTTTGTGGTATCGAGGTCGAATCGGGAGTACGGGGTCTTGATGGACCTGGAGAATAGTCGTTAGGTTCGGATGAGTATTTCTCGGAATACGAAGGAGGTGCGTTGAACCTCTGTTCTTCAGCTAACATCGTCTCTGTTTGATTCGGTAATGGAATTTGATACCCGACTGCTGCTCCACCGGGCTTGGTAGGACTCGGAGTGCGCTGTAGTGGTATGGGAGAAGTCGCATGATCATGTAGATGGGAGGGCTTGGCTGGAATGGGCGGTACGCTCGTTGGTGTTCTTGCTGCGTAGGGTACCGGGATATTACCGTTACCGGTCGCTGTGGTAGCTGATCTGGGTGGGAGTGGGGGTGCGCTGTGACTAGATGTGGATGATCGTCTGTACGCTTCCACGGCAGGTTTGTAACCGTGTGTGTATGTTTTACCAGCTGCTGTCGAGATTACCTAAATGGAATGGAATAGAAAATGTCAGTCTAAACATGCTTGACGCGGTCCGCATCGATGCCAAGTATGGTGCTCGCTTACTCCCGTAATTTTTCCAATTGTAGTCTTAGTCACCGTAGCAGCTTTGATACTACCATTATGGACTTTGACTATATTCTGTTTAGTCTGAGGTGAAATTTTCATAGGTTCAGGTCGAGGTGTGGAATTTCGTATATAGACATTCGCACCTGATATCATCTGTCTTGAGGACCATGAACCGAAGGATAGGATACCTTGACTATGGATGAAGAAAAGTGATCAAGTTCACCTTGATTATCTTCATACCCAAAATAAGACGAAGAAGTACATACCTGACTTTATGAGCACCACGTAATAACCAATCATTCAAATCTTCTTCTGGAACAGTCTTCACTTTCACTTTCAATATATCTGATCCTTCTCTTACATGCCCGAAATCTAACATGACGGGTTTATTCTTATCCTCATTTGCTAATTTCTTATCCTCCTCCACGTCAAATGTCTGTTCCAATTCACCTACCACTTGTCCATTATCTTCATTGATCAGGACGATCCTACCCCTCAATTCCTCTGGCGCTAACATCTCGCTGTTCCCCACAGCCTGAATTGGCGGATTGATACCATTCAAAGCAGTTAGACTTTTATCTAAACACCCATATTGTTTTAATAAAACTTCCAACGAATCCAGGTCTTCCAAGTCCGCTTGAGAGTTTGGTAAATGCATGACAAACGAGATGGATCCGTTCGGAATAGAGGGGGATGGGACAGTATAGACCAGACCGTCCTTATCGCGAGAGGGAATCATAGGTTGATTAGGTAGGATGGGCATCTCAAAGGTAGGTCCGACTTTGATGACTAGCCAGAAATCGTGCGTGGGCACAGGAGGATCGGCAGGTGAAGGTGAGAAGGGGTTGGCAGTCTGGTGACCTATTTCTTTTGGGATGGGGAGTGAGACGCATTCGAGTCTGAACAGATATACAGGCATCAGTATCAGCAAGTGTCATTCGTCTACAGGTCGGTTTAGGGGAAAGTGAAAAGTGATGTAGTAGTGTGACTCACCGAAATTCCCCTCTTGCTAAAGTCATAGTCTCCTCATCGTATATCTGTATAACAAGCGATTAAGCTTTGATCCTACCGTTAGCAGGATCAAAGCCGGCCACTCACCTGCTTGACAACTGCATGTTCAATAGTCAATAGCAGATACCCACTAGCATCGTCCAGAGTGGGCGTCGAAACCCCACTTCGATTAGGCGGTGTGGATGGAAATGACATATTGGTCGATCATGTGATCTTGAATCTTGACTGACAAGCAAGTGAATATAGCAAAGTTGTTTCCAGAGTCAAGATGTATCTAAGCAAGTAGGTGATGATGCCAAGTCCTGTTGCATGCGGTCAATCAAAAGTCAAGATGAGGATGGCCCATGACCCTGACGTCACCATACAATCACGTTCACGTTGGTCGACAAAATCACGTACAAAAGGTGTGAACGATCGATTACCTTTGTTACGGAGTTTCACATTTTCTTGATATCAACACCGACTGCATTGCATCCATGAGAGCTGAAGAGTAGACAAGGCCAACATCTCTCTTACAATACACTACTCAGTATATTCCACAGAGGGGAGAGGGGGTACTAGAAGCGCGGAAATGTGACAAAACGAGATTTTTCCATCAGTCTCCATATAGAGCCGCAATTTTGGAGCTTTCAACATACCACACCGTTGGTGAAACGGTATCATGCATCGTTGCCATGGACTCAACTCCTGTTCGATGCGGCAAGGGTTCGACTCCCTTACGGTGTAAGTTTTTTTGTTTTGCTCTCTTCTTTAGAGCACAATGTGATATGTCACGTCGGGTGTGCGACGCGCCTTCCCTTGTCGGGTGATTCATGATCACACCAACAGGGCAGGGAAGAAATGCATCAATCGTCAAACATCAAACATTGGAATAGATGAACATTACTTGATCCTCATCGCATACTTCAACAGACAATCATCTCATACATCTTCCCTTTTTGATCACATCATTCATTTGACATTTTGGCTTCCATCTAGAATCAGCGAAGAACAAATCAAATTGAAGAGAATTTCCGACAAGAACAAAACGATCTTTCCTTTGGGTTTAAGAATCGAAACTCGAATGATAAACAACCAACATCGTTCCTTCCCCAATCACACCTTCCTTCCTTGAAGTACCTCTTGATTCTTCAAGAGATCTTCTTGCCTCTTCCTATCCTTCTTGGCGGCTTGTTCGCCCTCCGTCACCTCTTGATCTTCTTGTTCACTCTTCGACATGCCCATCACTCATCTCCCGCTCGATCATCTACTCTCCTCGACCGCCCCTGAAGACTTCACCGCTCGAAGGCAGTTATCCGACGTATCTACTGCTATAGCCAAAGCTAGACGGGTGGTCGTGGTCAGTGGAGCAGGGATAAGCTGCAGTAGTGGTATACCGGTGAGTATGATCATGAACCAAAGTGAAATGAATGACGAAGGAAGCCATACAACATTGTTATAATGTAATAGTCAGTGCTAATGCACACATTCGATCTTATAGGATTTCCGATCTGCCGACGGACTATATTCTTTAGTAAAATCCCGATACCCCGACTCCTTCTTCAGCGGTAAAGAGCTCTTCTCATCTGGTCTCTTCCTAAACCCTCAGACAACTTCCATATTCTATACATTCATTGCGGAACTTTCTGCAGAATGTATGAAAGCTCAACCAACCAAAACCCACCATTTCATCAAGAAATTAGAACAGAAAGGTAAACTCCTTCGATCCTATACTCAGAATATAGATGGTCTAGAACGTAGATTAGGATTGGAATCTGGAGGTAGAGGACAAGGATTCAAAAAGAGGGAAACTCGAAATATAGAATTACATGGTGATCTCGGACGGGTCAGGTGTGTATTGTGTATGAAGGATTTTGATAGGACTTTAGAGTGGCTTGAGATGTTTAGAGAGGGCGAGGCACCAGATTGTCCGGCTTGTTTGGAGCGATGTGAGTGATCGCTCTCCGCATGTTTGCTTCATTGATGGAGATTAGGACTATCAGAATTGACCAGAGAGACTAGTTTTCCGGGATTGGGTTCATGCTCATTGCTAGGACAAATGATGTCGCTCCACGCGTACATGTGACAGACCGCTAATTGCCTTGAATCTTTCCAGCACAATCGCGTATCAATCGTTCAGCCCGAGCTACATCTGTAGGAACCCTACGTCCCTCCATCGTCCTCTATGACGAGCCGCATCCTCTCGGAGACGATATCGGATCAGTAACTACATATGATTTATCCCGTCAACCCGATTTACTGCTTATCATGGGAACTTCCCTGAAAGTACATGGGTTGAAAAGATTAGTGAAAGAATTCGCTAGATCAGTTCATGCTCATAATTCATCTACTACGGATAGTAAGAACAAGAAGAAAGGGATGGTGGTATTTGTCAATGCTACTCCACCAGCTGCGAAGGAATGGGAAGGGGTGATAGATTATCATATTCAGGGAGAGACCGATAAATGGGTTGAAAGGGTTGAGGAAGAATGGAAGAAGATTAAACCTTCTGATTGGCAGACACAAACTCGATTGAATGGAGAAATGGTTGTCACGGCTAAACCTAGGGCTATCAAAGGGAAAGGTAAACCCAAGGCGAAGCGTGAGTTGTTGCTCTTCTATAGTCGTCAGAACAGAACCTCGTTCTCGTCAGAAATCTAAAAAATTATTGAAAGAATTTCTTGCTGACGTATTGATTTCATCTCGTATAGCTCTTGCCACCAGCGACATACCGAACCAGCCCATCCAACTCCCTACACCTCGACCAACGGCTTCTCCACGCTCGCCTGCCAAACATCAACATCAAAATCAACCTTCTTCGTCACCCATCCCATCAAAGTCGCAGTCAAAATCGACTTCTCGCTCGACGCAATTAGATTTCGAGTCAGATTCCGAACTGAGCGATATACCACCCACACCCCCAACACCATTCTCGCCTAGTAAAAGGAGATCCAACGCATTTGATAGTCCGAGTAAGAAGACTAAATCGTTCGATAAGGATATTCCAATCACGGGTGTGAATGCTACACCGGGTAAAGGTAATTTGTTCGCTTTCAATAGGAACAATAGCACTGCAGTAACTGTCGATGAGAAGGAAAAGGAGAATGAGGATGATTGGATAGACGAATGGGAAGTATTCAACGATTCGTCGAATAAATCCAAGTCTACATCCAGGTTGGATCTTTTGGCCTCGGGTGGTCAGAATCATAGAAGTAGAACGAAAAATAAGATTTTGGGAGAATTAGAAGAAAACATATTTAGCTCAAATTCTGAGGAGAATCAATCGCTGCATACTGCGAAAGCTAGAATTCGAAGTACGAGGACGACCAAAGCTGTTCCGGTAGGCAGTCCGAGAGTAAGAAGGATGAGGAAGGTTGCTACCAAAGCTTGATCAGAGGTGAATATGGACTTGTGTTCTGTGGAAAGGTAATGATCTGTGTCTTATACATGTATACCCCTTTGAATCATTGTGTTTTCGTATATTCTTTGGATTGTTGTGTCTTCATACCCAATTCACCATGTTATTAGGTGACAAGGATTCATTCTCCTTCTTTCCTTCTTATAGACATATACCCTATCTAGATTCCAAAGTATAATACCATAAGATGGTAGCAGTCTCGTGATGACCATGTATAACAGTTACCTGATCCCCATGAACCATGAACTGCCACATTGATCTGATCTGATTAAGCTGTACGACTAAGTTACGTAGTTGAGTGGTGTGTGTCATGATTCGAATGCTCTTAGCTTACTCGCATAATCGGAATCGCGTGTAGCAATTGTAACAGTGCCTAACCGTAACCTAACTGACTCATTCTACATCAATCATTACCTTGCATCTTCATCCTCATCTTCATCATACATACCCATACTGACAGCGCTTGGAGGCTGATATACAGCCTACAGCCCGCACCGCTTAGCCCTCAGGTCCACCATCCCATCAAAAAAGCAACTAGTCCTAGTCCTGGGCACAAAAGCTTGAAATAGGTCGTCCGGCACATCCGCACAGCAGTCATCTGGCTTCATTCCGCTTGGTCACCTACATCATACATCATACATCATACATCATACAGCGTCAGAGTACAAGATAAATCACTTCGTAAACTCCATCGGTTCTCATTCATCTCTATCGTACCATCATTTCACCTACCGGGTAAGAGTAGTATCTGACTATCATGTCAGTGTTACAGACTACCAGTAAGTCAACAATTACCTATCCTCATCCTCCTTTGTCGAAGCAAATCCGTTTGCCATTACATCGGACTTGGATATCGTCATTCATCCTTCTATTCCTCTTTTCCACAATGACGAGGATCTATACTGCATCCTACTATACTCCATCATCGACCTCCATTCCGCAAAGGTCATGACTTACGAATGAACTCTGATATTTCTACTCATACCTGAAAATAGTCATGCAGCCTCATGTTCCCAACGTCTCTTCACCTACCCTAGCCACTCCCAAACCCTCATCGCTAAATCTCAAACCGTCGATCCCTCTTTCTTACCCTCAGCAGGAAGGAAATGGAATCTCAGATGGAGAAGTCAAGGGAGTTGAAGATGGACATGATGAAGATTTCACAGCGAACGATATCGATGGGTAAGTGTACTAGTACTTTCTGCCTTGCCATCAGACTGCTGTTATACCAAGATCGATACCGGAATTCTGTCAACTTACATTGTCATACTATATACATATATAGGCGTATGACACCCACCGCGGACAGTCATAGTAATCCAAGTCTCGCTTCCTCCTCCTCATCAAACATCGCTTCTCCAAATCCAACTACCATCTCCCTCCTCAATTTATCAACCAACCCTCCTCCATCCTCTCAATCTACTACCAACAGCAACGGCGTGGCGGAAGTAGGTCTGGGCTCAATACAGTGTGAAGAACAGTTGAAATCGGCACTACAATCTAAAGATCGGATGTTCCTCTTAGTCTTATCTAAAGAGATAGAAAGCTTCATAATCAAATTATACTCTGGGCAGATACCCCAACAGCAACAACAGGTACAGACGGAGAGGCAGGTACCTATGATTCAGTTAAATGCTAGTACAACGATCGGTGTAACTCCCACGAGCAAGTTCCAGAGGATGTTGGTGTATAAGACGGCTGAATGGTATGGGATGAAGGCTATACCTGGCCAGGATGGGGGGATGATCGTCGGTCTATTGGGGGAACTCAATGAGAAAAGGTGAGTTGCTGATCATGATCATCGATACAGGCTGTTCTTCTTTACTTTCCTTCACGCCAGGATTTCCCCAGCCTATCTGTCTGATTCTTGCTCGTCCACTTTCACCCTCGATATCGACACATGTATACTGATATGCCGTCTTTCGACTATAGCACCACACTGAAATTATCCGAACTTGTTCCCCCAGTACCATCGTCAAGCTCACAAACGCAGAAATTCCGCATCATGCAGCGTGCTCCTACGCGAACTGGCGAGGCATCTGGCAGCTCATCCCCTGCAGAGGGATCAAGCTCGTCAAGTGGAGCGAAGTGGAAGACATTGGAAGAGAGAGAAGCTGCATATGCCGCTGCTAGAGAGAAGATCTACGGTAAATCGTTAGAAGCGGATTCGAACGAAATCACGAGCGAGGCCATCGGAACTGTCCAGAACGAAGAGCCTCCCACTGCTCAAGAGGACGAAGAGATCGACCTTGTGCCTAGGCAACTGTATCAACAGTTCGATGTGGTGTATCCATCGCTTTATCATCCACCAAAAGCTGAACCCGCTGCCGCTCCGCCGATCAATAGTAATACAACGGCAAACCAGTATCAGTCGCAATCCACCAATATCTACGGTTATCAGTCGAGCTATACTTCTTATCCCCAGCAGATTGATGCCAATGGTTACCCGATGATGCCTCAAGCTTATTCATCAGCTCAGACTATACCGCCTCAACAGCCTCAGCAGAATTATGGGATGATGCCTCAGACATATATGGATACAAGTCAAAATGGATATATGATGCCTCAGCAGAACGGGTATCCTGTACCCGTCGGATGGCAGCAAGTCCCTCCTCAGCAGAATACTGCTTACCCTAATCCAATGATACCCGTTCCACAACCATACGGGATGGTCCCACAGCAGCAGAACGGCATGAATGTCCCGCAAGGATGGCAGTACACTCAAGCTCAGATAATGCAAACCCCGCAACAACAGCAGCAGCAGCAACAGAATATGCCAATGATCTCACAAGGTGTCCCGTACCCCACATCGTATGGATATTCACCACAGACTGCTCAACCACAACCACCAATACCGCAATATAGACAAGAAAGTTACCCACCCCTCGTTCAACCTACTCCCATGCGACCTCCTATGCAACCTCACAGTTCTGCGTCGAGCAGCATTTCATCAAGATCATATCAAGATGGCTCGAGACCGCATTCCCGGGGCTCAACGACTAGTACACGATCTGCTGCAAGTAGCGTCAGACTGGGGGCAATGTATCCTGCGAGTCAAGGTCCGGGGTATAGGCAAAGGGGCTTGAAAGGTCAGGGAATGAATGGGTTGACAAGTCTAGGGCTGGGCAATGGTAATGCGAGTGGTATGGAGCATAAGAGAAATAGAGGTCAAAGTCCTGTAAGTGTAGTCTCTGTCCATCGTCGTTTCTCATTTCGCTTGCTTATACCGGATCTTACTTCCAGTCATCCACAACTACCACTTCATCACGATCATCACGTCGGACAAGTTCCATCCAACTCGCCCCACCTACTTCGTCTCAACATCAATTACCACAACGACCCGATTGGGCAGCCAACAACGTCCCGTATCATCCTTCGCCTCTACCCGATCCTATCACTCCTAATGCAGCTGAGTTCCCACCGCTATTAAGGCAGGATCAAGGTACGAATGCCGAGCCTATGCAAGTCGAACGTGCCAAGATAAAACCTCCTGTGGGGACTGGACTAAGTGGTGGCTCCGTATGGAATGGTACGATGGTGAAGAATATACATCATCATGAACAACAGCAACAACCATCCCAGGCTAGAATGACGATCATACCTCCGCCTTCCTCTACACGCATACGTACGCCTGGTCCTGTACATCCACATCAAGCAGATGGAGCAGGAGTAGGAATAGGGGGAGATCCAGATTTCCCTAGACGATTACCCACTAAAAATCAACCTGTTTTATACGATCCAACTTTACCTCGCCAACATCCGAATCAACATTCAAGACCATCTTCGGTTAATACCAATAAATCCAACACAAATACAAATACGATGTCAGCTGAAGAGATCATAGAAGCTAAACTCGCGCAAATCAGTATCAATAATGGTGTACCGACTGGAAGCGCTCCGACTGCCTCTGCGACTTCGTCAAGAGGAGGTGATGGGAAGAGTTATGCAAAGGTCGTTAGAAGGGATTGATCGTTTGAGAGAATATAAGGATGATAATGATGATCGTTGATCGTGATTGGTTGACTCTGGATCATTTGGGATATTGATTATTGGATATTTTGGGATTTGGATTTCTGGAATATGGGTTTTGGATATTGGGTATCGGGTAACGTGTATTGGGTGTTGAGGTGTATTTCAGGATGATTCTGTGGAAGGGTTGTATTCATCTTCACTTTATTGGTTCTCGAGATGATGTGTATGACTTCTCCTGATACTTATAAACAATCAACGGGGAGACCAGAGGCGAGTTAGATTCAAATCGATGAAACGGGGGGAGAGAGGTGGCGAAAGAAGAGAGGGTAAATCAATACAATACGAATCCAATTGGCTTGATACATCATACATTATTCTCATGACACATTCCGTATGCACACGTGTTTACACATTGATCCATCTCTATACATATCGATATACAGTCAAATTTACCTAATTCACATCTTGATCAACTCTTTCCAGCCTTCTCTTGTAATCTCATCATCGTCCACTTCGTTCCCTACTCTTTGGATATCCTTCCTAATGTTCAGACCGAACTCTTCACTGTCCAACTGTCCAAAAACGTCTTTGAACTCTTTCTCTATCGCTTCATTCGTCCCTGAAATGACATTGTGGGGATTATGCGCTGTGACTCTGCCGATATTGGGGCCGTTGCGAATTTGGATGAATTCGTATCCTACTTTATTAATCTAAGAGAGTGAGGATGAGATCCATACTTGGTGGACATCATCTGGCCAGAATACTCTGAGTCGAAGTATTGACATATCATATCAGCTCTAGCCGTGTAGAAGGTATCAACGAGAATCTGCAAATAGATAACTCTCACATTGGTGCTTCAGTTTTCAAACCTTTCATCGTACTATTACTCCCACCATGATTAAGAAACCAACCTGTAGCTTCGTGGGATAGGACAGCAAATTGGTTTGCCCAAGGAATTAACATTGCTTTATCATCATAGTCTTTGGTCAAGATCTTCTGCTTCGCTAGGAGTTGTAATTCAACTGAAGCAACACCTTGGGCCAGGATGAATCGGATATCAAGACCGATGAGTACGTCGAGGAGGATGGAAAGTTGATGTGGCTTAGGAGGGAACATGAGTGTATTAAAACTGTCATTATGTAAGATCTTCATAAGCTTCGCTCGGTTCATCAATTTAGTTTTGACTGATTCCTTGGAGCAGAGAAAGGTCATCTTACCTGATATACACCACGCTATTTTTTCCTTTCTCTGTCAGAACTCTATCCAGGAATCTCTTTACACCTCCGTCGTCGGGAAATTGGGATCCGTCATCTAGTTGTTTAGGAAGGAGCGGTCCAATGAACAGTACCTTATGGCCCTATATCCCATCGAATGTATAATGCTGTTGAGCCAAAGACCACGCGGGGGGAAAAGTATGGTATAAAGTAGTACTCACCTCCTTCCTCATCTCTTCTTGGTATACTTTACCTAGATATCTAGGCCGGGCATGAACCATAGCTTCGATATATAAGAGAGATCCGTAAACCGGATGAAGGATTTGGATGAAGTCGTCGGCTGGACCAAGGCGTCGGTTGATTAGCAGAATAGAGCGATAAGTCACTATACAGCATAACATACTCACGTTGAGTAAGTTGACCTTCCCATACGTCTATGTGAACCATATATTGTTCAGTACTTCCTCAACGGAGCGAAAAGAGAAGGATCAATACGCTCATGTCTCACTCACAGAAAGGTGGATATCCAGGAAGTTCGATATAATCTTTGTTCTCGCCTAACCTCTGAATATCCAGTTGATCAAGATTTTAGAATATATATCCTATCTACGACTTTATGTAAGAGGGGAGTGCCAAAGTGACCTCACCTCATCATATATCCTATCCCTATCTTCTGGGGCTGCATTCAGGATCTTGTTCATACGCTCTTTGTAAGTCAACAGCCTCGGATTAGAAGGTTTCCAGGAACAGCCTGTTTTGAACACGACAGTTCGATGGTATTATTAGCATACTCATATACTGACCCCTCGAGGCATACCAAATGAACAAACCAGCTGACATGTTCCGATCCCAATGGAAACAGAATGACGAGTTTGGTCTTGTATCCCAGCTCCTGATTGTATTCGTGACATACCACTACACCTCTTGTGCATGCTACGCTGATATCGAGGAAAGCCAAAGTGGGAGGGATGGGGTGTAAGGTGATGTCCCTCTTGAGCAGCGGGTCGTAGATGGGTTGACACTGCGTGGGAGGACACCAAAAAGGCGGTCAGCATGTATACTTTGAGCTGGATGATAAGGCTACATTGTCGACATTTCCATTGGGTGAAGCTGTACTCACCTTGAGTTTCTTGGGATAAAGATTGATCACCGCATCTTGTAACATCTCCATAAATTTTGACAATTCCTCCATACCCGTTACGGCGAATTGCTTTCGTACCTCGTCTTCTTCACCATAATGGATGATTATGATTCTCTTATCACCTTCCATCCCATTCTTGCCCAGCTCGTGCTGGGCGGGAATGGAATGTGCAATAGGTACAATGATCGTCACGAGCGCTTGAGGGTTTCGCAAGAGAAGTTGGGGGATCATACCTATTTAAGGACGGAGGTGACCCCATCTATCATCAATAATGATGAGATCAGCAGTCAGTCAAACTGTTTGAAAGAGAGTAAAGAGTATACAATGGTAATGGCGTGAGCAAATAATGCTTCTTAATCAACTGGTCGATGGTCATAGTGTGCAGTTGAAACGATCTCAGAGGTTGTGGTGAGTATTTGATAACACTTTATTCCGTCAGAACACACAATCATGTTGGCTTTTATACCTTGGGGGTTATACGTTCAGACTTGCGGTCAAGCGGCCAACCTCCCTCGTTGAGACTTACAGGGATTCATCGTGTTTTTCCTGCGCATGTCAAAAGTAGGTGTTGATTAAGCGTTTTTGTAGACTGTGAAATCAGCTATCGCTCGTTGCGTTGTAGTCAGATGCTTCTTGATGTCATGCATTCATTCCCCGTCAGATCTCATTCTGGTCCAGCTCACGACTCGTGTGCTGGAGGTGCTGGAGTAACGGACGCTTCTTCGTGCTGAACAGTATGAGATTATCTTCATGATGTCCTCGTATACTGTACTGCCATACGATATGACAACTTGCAGTATCCGAGACAGCAATCTGCAGTATCATTCATCTCCATCTCCGTCCTTGCACCTTCATATCAAGGAGAGCGAAGACAATCGCCTCACGGTTTGCTCAGATCGGCACTTACCGTCCCGCAGATTTACACTGCGCTGCATCCTCTCACTTGAGCCGGAACACCGCGAAGGCTTCGGTCAAAAGGGTCACCGAGGATGGATTGAAAGGATTTCCAGGGTGTAAACCGACCACAGCAAACGCACAGTGCGTGCTTCTCATCATCAAGAAGCGCATGCGTGTACAAGATGAGGATCAGACGGTCCAATATGCATGATGAAAAGTAGACGACCTTTCTTTCCATTGGTGTCCGCAGTAGGTGATGGTCATATACGTTGATTTGACTCTAGCGCCTGAATAACCCAGAACGCTACTTTATCAATGACGTCCACCAAGCCCAAGCATTTCCTTCTCGCGCCATTCGGAGGGTAAGTGAACGACCTCTCTCTCTTATCCGTCCTGACTTACACCAATACCGCTGATATATATCCTATGACTCAGATGGGGTCACCTCCGACCGGCAGTCTCGTTCATACCCAGCCTCCTGTCCAAATCTCCCTCCTCGTTAATCACAATCCTAGTCCCCGTCTCAAACTCCATTCCAACTTCCGAGGAATTCAGAAGGTTTGGTCTAGATACTAAATCCAACGTGAAAGTCATTCATTACAGATCGAAGGAGAATACCAAGGAAATAGCATATACCAAGGGCAATGGATTGATGATTCAAATTAGGGAATTGATCGGTGCGATAAATGCCAATTATGGCAAGATTATAAAAGTGAGTGTGGTTATTTGCAAACCTCCAGACTGATGGTAGTGATACCAGTGCGAGCCGGTTTATGATACGCTTTTAGAGAAAGATGTCGAAACACACCGTATTATACCACATTTAGCTATCACTTCCATTACTACCACTCAATTTACTATCCCCGCTTGCGAGAAGATCAACAAGGAATTGACAAAGATGTTAAATTGGCACTTTGGACACCGACCGGTGTGGAACACGCTGCGTGGTGAGCTGCTTCTGCCCTTGAGTGAAATACGAGGGAGTTGACGAATTTGAATGATACAGGGTCATGTGTAACTTACCTCAAGGTGAGACGTATAGAGAAAGAGTGAAAAAGATCCTTGAAGCTCCTGAAGAAGAGAAAGATAAGGTTTATAATGAAGTGAGTGGGATTATGTCCTAATTTGGACATCTTTAAATCAGTCTTAGTCGCTTGTTCTGCTGATCACTCAATGCCTGTTATAGGTACTGGGTGAAAACGAAGAAGTCGTTCATGTTCCGGGCACAGCACCTATATGTGAGCAGCCTACTCACGTTAGCGATACAGTATTTCTGTTGTACATGTTTTGACCTCAAATTTCCTCTTGCAGATATCTTCGAAGCACAACCTAATCGAAGTGAGTTGTTCTTCTTCTTGCTATAGTGCACTGTATCAATATAAAATAACTCACTGTGTCACATGATAGAGGACACGTTCTTTCGAATCGCTTACCCAATTTTACCAATTTTACCTCGAGTGACGATGGTTCACCCTTATCCTGCTTTCTTAGGTCAAGAGTACAAGAGGGCTGCTGAAAAATCAGTGAGTGGACTAAGAACAATGAAATACTCGATCGTGATCATGCTGTGATTTGCCATCGTACTCCAAAGGTCGTTTGTTAACTATCTGACATCTTGCTCGTAGGGATACAATGTATTGCAAATAGGCGCACAACTACCTAGAGATGACAAAATTTCATTTCAGGACGGTCATATCAAGAAATTCCTCGACGGCGCATTGGCAGAGAAAGGCAGAAATAGCGTTATCTACATAAGGTATGAACAGTAGTCATGAGAAATGGTTAAAGCTGTTCGTCACTGACATTTGGGTCCGATTTGTCGCCGCTTCGGTACTCTAAATTTTGCGCTTTCTCTCGAACAGCTCTCGATTCTCCTTGAAGTTCTGATCTCGAGGGATAAACGATTCATTCTTTCTCTGGGAATCGCATCACCTGAAATCCAAGTTATGGTCCAGGAAAAACTTGATAGACAAGGTAATGGAAAAGGAACATACGCAGATTGGGCACCTCAATTGTCCATTCTGAAGCACGAAGCAACAGGATGGTTTTTAACTCATGGAGGTGCAAACTCGGTATTGGAGGCTATCAGAACACGTACTCCTATGTGTAGGTCAATACGATCATCCCATCCCATCTCATTCTAACCCGACCTACTCCCTCCCTCCCAGAGATTATCAGAAGATTACGTGTATAGTACGGGCGCTGAGATAGTGATCTCTCATAGTATTCTGGCCGGCAGATATCCATCAAGTATGGATATCCAACGCTATGACCAGAGTGCATTCAGCGGGATATGAATTCCTGCAGGTCCGTAATGAACCTAACATCGGGAGGACCACTTATACAGGTGTTAAGGTTGAGGGCACGAAGGAAGCCATCGAGCGAGAGTTCACGCATGTCTTTGGTTCGCTGGAGAAAGACGAATATGGTAGGAAGTGGAGAAAGGGAGTGGAAAGGCTTGGAGAGAGGATGGAGAATGATGAGCTTACGGAAGGGGATTGGAAGAAATTGGTAAACTTGTAGATAGGTAATCATGTCACAGCATAGAATTGGACAATACATCTCGAAAGTTCGAGTTCAATGACTGTGCCTGCGGTGTCCATGGCGATAGGATTGCATGCGACAGGTCCATATGAAACTCGCCCTACACGGATTCGACTCGTGCACTACAGTATTACCTCTTCCTTGGACCGTGTAACTGTGACCAATAAGCCGGACTGTGTGAAACCAAAGGGTGTTTTTGCGGACCAAGCGTCTGTGTCGCCCTTGTAGCGCACTCGCCCATACAGTACACGCCGCTATGTACTCCGCTCAAAGACAGATTCGGTCATAGGTGACATGATGATGGACCGTTAGTGAGACCGAGGAAATTCAGTATAAAAGGTGAGTGGGTGGTGTTGCTAGACAATTGTGAAGCGATGCCCATAGCTACTATTGGAGATATTTCAGGCTGTACACTCATCCCCCAAATACAAATTAGCTTACACATTATTTCTGCAAAGATGAGCTCAATACAATTGGAAAAAGCGAACAAAGCGAAACATTTTCTTTTCGTACCTCATGGAATGTGAGTACTGTGTTTTCCGGACACTGACCGAACGGATCATTGGACATTGTCGTACTTTTCAGAGAGTGAAGATCATCACAGGTTGATTCGAATTTTGTACGTTGTTTGCAATAGCTGGGGACACTTAAGACCAGCTATCAACCTTATCCCGAATCTTTTGATACGATCAACTGAAGCTTTGGTAACGATTCTAGTCCCAGTGGCACACCATCATTTGGCTTCTCAGGAATTCGAAAAACACAATTTGCACGACCACAATCGAGTGAAGGTTGTATATTATGAAACGAAGGAAGATGGAGATGAGAAGAGACATGCAAAGACGAATTTGCAGGGGATGATGGTCTTTTACAATGATATTGTTAAGATGTTGTCAGAAAATTACGAGAAGATTTTAAAGGTAAGTCAGTGGTTCTAAATTCCCATTTTATTCAGTGGTCTGGAGACATGACGATAATAACAATTGTGTTTCTGGGTGATAGTCCGAGCCTATACACGATGCATATCTCGACAAAGAAGTTTCGACTCACCTTATTTCCCCAAATGTAGTTAGCGTACAAGTTCAAACTACCCCGTATAAGATCCCGATGTGCGAGGAGATAAACAAGAAGTTGGGTAAAGAAGTTAAGATGGCATTGTGGTCGCCTGTCAGTGGGAACTACACTGCTTGGTAAGTGGATCTTACATCACGCATGTACACAATTCTGACAGAGATACGTGTCTTGTGTGGACAGGGCTGTTTGTGATTTGTACGAAGGCAGAACTTATAGAGACCGTGTGGAGAAGATTTTTCAGGTTCCAGAGGCAGATCGTACTAAGGCTTATAACGAGGTGAGTTATTTACTCATCAGTGAAAGATTAGCCATGTTGATCATTGTGTATGCGTGCATCTTAGCAACTTGGGGAAAATGAGAATGTCGTACATGTACCGGACAACGCGCCTATCTGTGAGTATAATACCACCACTTTGTTGTGTCTCCTCACAATCATACACGACAACGTCCAAGCTGATACTTCGACTGGGTGTCCCATAGATGTATTCGAGGCACAGCCTAATCAACGTTAGTCAATATCCCTGGTACTGGTACTTTTTCATGTTCTCGGGATGCTGAGTCACACTTTAGCCGATAACTTTTTGAACATTGTACTTGGCTGTCTACCCGTTTTACCTCGAGTAACGATGATCCATTCCTGGCCTTCGTTTTTAGGTCAAGGATATAAGAAAGGTGCGGCTGATCTGGTAAGGTCTCCTCCCTTCGTGTTCTTCTCTCAGACAGCTTCTGACGCTTTTACCTATCACAGGGTATCAAAGTACTTCAGATGGGTCCACAGTTGCCTAAATCTTCAATTCACGAGACTGAACTGGTAGAAGGTGCACTTAAGGAATTCCTCGATAAGGCCTTGAATGAGACGGGTGAGAATAGCGTGATTTATATTAGGTCAGTCAGCAGTCAGCCTTAGCAGATTCAAGCATAATCTAGTTTTGTACACATACCTGTTGTGGCTGATATCGGGTAACGATCAGTTTCGGTACATTGCTCTACTCTGCCAATCTCCAACAACTCTCGATCCTCCTCGACGTCCTGATCACTTTGGATAAGCGATTTATTCTAGCTTTAGGTCTCGCATCGGAAGAGATCCAATTGGTGGCCAAGAAGAAAATCGACGAATCTGATGGTAAAGGGATATGGCTGAATTGGGCACCTCAATATCCGATATTAAAACATAAAGCCACAGGATGGTTTTTGTCTCATGGTGGTGCTAATTCAACAATGGAGGCTATGAGGACTGGTACCCCTTTATGTGAGTTTGAACAATGTTCCATTACACAAGTAAGCGGGCTACCTTTTGTGATCATGAGATTGTCAATGCATTTTCTGATACGTCCTGCGCGTTATGTGGTCTGGTATTAGTATTTTGGCCAGCGGATGTAGATCAGGTATGGATCGCCAACCAATTTTCACGTATATACAAAGCGGGATACGAATTCCTCCAAGTTCCGAATGGGCCAAGTATCGGTAGAATCACCTACACGGGTGTCAAGGTCCATGGTACAGAACAAGCCATCAGAGATGAGTTTACAGATGTTTTTGGTAAGCTTGACGATGACTTTGGGAAAGAGTTGAGAGAGGGGATCAGGGTTTTGGGTGACAGGATGGATAATGATCCGTTCACTGAGGAGGATTGGAAAGCTTTTGTTGAACTTTGATTGTGTACCCTCGGAGTCCAAAATTCCGTTCGGTATCTGCCAATGACTAGATTTGGAGTTTGTAGATATGTATATGACGAGTCGAGAGAAAGATAGGATGACTATGATCGATTGAATGAATGATACTCTTCCGGTGGTCATTGCCCTACTGCGTACGATGGCCGAGCAGGTTCCGGAGCAGCTTTGACGCGTTCAAGGCCAAGTCACTTTGTAATATTTCACTCGTTCACTCACTCACGTACATGATGCGTCAGACTGATTGAATGGACATCCCAATAAGTCACAATGGAAGAGGACAGATATCAGTCGTTGAGCAAGGTGGGTCCAGCTTTTCCGCTAGTGAGCAAAAGCTAATCAAGAATGTCCATGCAGGGTGTTTTCGTCATCCCATTTCAGCCTGGTTAGTACAACCTTGACTCCTTCTGTACCACTCTGTTCCCAAGCTGATATTCGTCGCAATAGATATAGAGGACAATGAAGCAGGACCATCTAGACCCCATGTTAGACCGCTGAAGAAGCTTTATGCTTCCGCACTTGAGCATTACGAAAGAGCTTATTCTGTATGTCCCCCTTCCATTGGACATATCAGTAGTGTACAAGGCTCACCAGTGGGATGGGTTTGGTGTTTATAGGAATACAACGATGAGAGGACATCAGAACAGCTTGATGATGTATCAGATTGGATCGAAAGGTGTTCTGCTGAACCACTTTTGAAAATGAAGAACCCCATATACAGGTTGGAAGTTGGTTTATTGCAGAGTGAGCTCGTGATTGCCTTTGAACAAATGTGATTGAAGCTGATAGCTATATAGATACATCATCATCCCTGCCTTCTCTGTTACATACCACTGGAGCTAGTACTTGCACGTTGCATGGAAGGGATGTGAATGATGTAAATGCGGGATTGAAAGCTATAGCGATAGGATTTATAGGGGAGACTGTGAGTAAGCTCGCATTGTCCCAAATTACACCCGTACTGATCCGCTGTGAATTTTCGGGTCAGAACGCACCAGCTAAGAAGACTGGAAGGACGGGTATAGAAGAGATTGAACGATGGTACAAAGCCAGGAGAACTAGTGCGTGTGTGTTTCGTATCCGTGCAGCTGGGACGGCACTGACCATATCATATAGAACCCCAGATGTTATTGCACATACAAGAAGCTCAGTTGATACCTTCGTCAGTACTAGGCGAACTGATGCACATCCTCTCGTAAGTTCTGTCATCCTGCAATGCTATTCTATCTATGCTCTCCATCAGCGAGACTAATGAGTTCGTTTTGTCCAGATTACATCCTTCTCTACCTATTCGACTTCTCCTCTCTGTCCCATCGATCACCCACTTCTTATCCACGTGGACACCATTAGAACCTAGCGCGATAGCGATATCCATCCTGTCTTCATCGGGTGGTAAGAAGAGGAATAACGGCGTGGAAGCTATATTACGGGTGAGTAGAGCATACTCAAACTGACCGATCCCCTATTCCAGTAAAGTGAGTCTTGGTCTGACATGAACTGTCGATCTAGGCGAGTGACACCGCACCACTGAAGATATCGTATGAGTTGGCAGATGAGCTACGCTCAGAGGAAGCTAAATCTGGAGGAGGACCTATACTAGTATTGAAAGCTGTTAAAGTGAGTGTTTCTCATTTTGATCTGTAAAGTGGAAGACTTATATTGATACGCTATCTTGAAAAGTGGCTTCTAGTACATCATTCAGTCAATTCACCTCTCTCGAGACTCGCATCCACTGCGGATCCAGAACAGCTAAAGAAGATTCAGGCTTTGGTAAATGCCGTGTCGGAAAGGCCTGATGATCCCGTTATACCAGGTAGAAATTTGTTCGAAATCACAACGAACAAAGACCTATCTTCCGTAAGCTCTGCGCTCGTCAGAAATTCGATATATATTTGTAGCTTACTTGTTTGCTGTAGGTGTTGAACCCGGCACCGAGAACGTCTATCCTTCAAGCCTTATCAAATTCCAACGATTATGTGACACCTGGTATGGTATCAGAAGAGAGGGAACGATCGTTATCCCCATCACCTACGAAGGCGACCTCGAAGAAGCGCAAATATCCCACGAAGGGAGATGACAGGTCGAGCAAACTCAAACGGGCAGATACGGTTGAGGATGACGATGAACCAGGTGAAAAGGGTAAAGGAGAAGAACTGAAAGAATTGCAGATGTTGTATGAATTATGGAGGAGTGCGGGTAAATCGGTGAATCTGTGGGATTGGTTGGAAGGTTTCAGTGGAGTTATGAGTGAACGAACACAGACCCAGCAGGAGAAGGATGGTGCAGACGATGATGGGGATGGGACAAAAAAAGGTGAGGAACGTGATGATGAAGTGGGACTGCATGATGAAGAGAATGAAGCTCGTCTGCATGCGATCTTCATCAGGTTTGTGGAAGAGGCTAGAATGATTGGATTGATCCGGGCGAGAGGGAAGGGTAGGAAGGCTGATGAGGTGGTTAAAGGTATTGGGTTTGTATAGACTTGTATGATTGTATATATAAATGTATATGCTAGATCTAGATTCCAAGTATGTCGGCCAATCAGTCGATGCTCTTGATGCATCCTATGCAACAGACTCGGCGCAGTCCTTCGTCTCGGCATCTACTGTACATCTACTGTGCATATCATATATCGATAGATGTTAGACAGCCATATATATATATATATGTATCGTTGGGTGGTTACCTCCACTTGACATGTCCACCTCAAACCAACCCACTTTCCTTTTCATCTCTTTTTTCTTTCCTTTTCTTTCCTCTCCCTGCCTCTCGTACATATCTATGATACATTGCAGATTCAAAATCCACTAAAGGTCTATCCCAACATGTCGGCTGATCAGCCAGGAACACCTTTGGCTGCAAGGATCACCACGAATCAGCTGTTGAGTGAAATAGAAGTCGGCACAGCAGCAGAGGTGAGCCAGCGATTCCATCTGTTTTTCTTCATGCAGCTACCGCCCAAAAGCTACAAGCGCTTTTGTGTGGTGTGGAGCATATTTGCCTAATGGGATTCTTGAATCATTGCTTACGAACTGACGCATGATTTTTCATATAGCTAGCAATGTTGATTCGATATAATAGCAAGTCTTCTCCTACCGATGGTTTCGTCAGTCAACTGATTATATCACTTTGTCCAACCTAGCATTTCCCTTCGGACCGACTTTCGTCGAATCGCTAGATCAACTGATACTGGAAGGAAGGAGTCATCCAGGTAAATCGACCTTGATGAGAGGAGATCTGGTTGAACTGGTAGGATCAAGTGGGACAGGTGAGTTTGTCAATTTACTATTATTGATGACAATGCAATCTCCAGATGGTATTTCATGCCTTCCACTGGATAACAAAGCATCTTTTGTAAGTATTCATCCGAGATGACTGATATTGATTTATACATCCTCCCATATAGGCAAGACTACCTTCCTGACTCATCTGATCTTCACGACCCTCCTTCCACAGTCTCTTCCCGATTTCCTATCTACCCCTCTTGGAGGGAGGGGTCTCAACGTCACTTTGGTTCAACCAATCACTCATCGATCGGTCATCCCCCTTATCAGAAGATCCTTGCGAAATCATATACTCCATATATCACCTACCACGCCAATACAAATGGTCGATAAAGTCATTAAAGAGAGTTTATCGCGTCTGACGGTGTATAGACCTAAACCAAGATGGAAAGATTACGCCTTATGTATGAAGAAAATATTAGATAATGCTACTAATTACCCAAGAGGTATTTCGTCTTCGTCGGTAGAAGGAGATGGGGAAGGAGGGGGTTTAGATTTATTGGTAATCGACGGGATGGGTGATCCGCATTATCCTACTAAATGGATAGAGGAGCAGAAAGGTAATAATAGATATTACGATGCGGTATATAAAGATAAAGATAGGATATTGGGTATGGAGGATATAGGTTTAAAGCAGGTAATGGAATGTATAGGTAGGATAAGGAAAGAAGTCGGAGCGGTGGTTGTCATGAGTACTCAGGGGTTGAGGGTGAGTTGGGCTAATCATATGGATTATACAGATAATTCTATATCGATTAAACGATCAACTTGATTTCGATTCCAATCCTTTAGAGGTTTTAGCCTCACTCCTCATTGCTCTCAGTAAAGGAACATTTAGTTGACCTTGTTGACCACCGATTGAATGACCAGGTATCAAAGGAGTCTTCACCCCTCTTCCACACCCATCTCCCACCTCCTTACCCATCACCATTCTCCCCTTCCAGCCTCGATATAAATCCCAATATCAAATTATCCGATCTAAATCCCACTGTCTGGCCTGTCAATATCCAAATCACATTTACAGGTCAATTGAAAGCCCTGCAGTTCCCTATGGAGACTACTCTCGTTGAAGTACTTCAGTCAAAATATCAACAGCGAATGAAAGATCGCAATGAAGATCAGACGAAGGTATACGAGGGTATAGTAAAGATGACTCAGACTAATACGGGGAATGTCAGTACGATGTCAGGCGGGAAGTTTAGGTTCGGGATCAATAATGAAGGGTTGTTGGTGCAAATCTAAGGTATCTAGCACTATGGCATTGCTTTTCGGTGTGTAACCTTTTGACAGGCCAAATCTGTATTTTATGTAAGTTGCATTATGTATATATAAATTGCCATGTATGTAAATGCATACGATATGATCAATCCCTCTTGACTCCAACTTCCTCAACAGCCTTCTTAACAGCCTCAACGGCCTTGCTGTGGATCTCTTTACCCGCAGCTACGATTCCCTCATTATTCTTCAACGTTCTTCCTACACCGAAATTCAACAGTTGACCATGCATGTCGGTACATATCCCTCCTGATTCATGAATCAACAGAGATCCAGAGGCGTGATCCCATATCTTCTCGGCGTACTCTTTACCACCGGCGTATTTAGTCGGGATTCGGAGGCTGACAGTGAATGAGTATAAAGGTCAGCATCAATTCCCGTATTGACCATCATGCTGGTTTTGTTGTTGAGATGGGCGAGGACACGACAATAACTGATTGATTTCAAGAGGGATGAGATATATTTGATGACTGTGATGACAGAAGGGGATCGCCTCATAGGAGTTGAGCAAGCTCACTATACACCACCTTCACCTCTACCCAAACAAGCATATTTAGCCTGACTGTCCATTCTCAAACTTGGTCTTTTCACTTCTAACAGTTCACCAATACGAGCTTGGATGGAATGTGCCGAATGTCCAGACTCCACCGATTCGAGGAATGTCAATGGGTTGGAGGCTGGTGGAGTGGGAGGCAGGGAGAGTTTGGTGTATGTTGGGGAAGTGAGGGGACGCTGTAGTCATTAAAATCATAATGATGTCAATATGAAATTTGAAAATACATCATAAGTGGTCAATGAAACATAGTGGACGATAGAGAGCATCGGCGTTCTGCTCTTTTGATGTGTGAAGCGAAGATTCCCACTCACAGAATAACTTCCTTCTCCTCTGACAGCAACCATCAAAACCCCTTTTCCATTGGGAATGATCTCTTCACCGATCTTAGCTGGTTCTGGACCGAGATTTGGACATCCGATGACTCCCATCTCCACTTGACCGTCGACGATGAGCGCAAGACAGACGGCGCATTGTTGGTGTCGGATGAAACCTGATGTACCGTCGACTAAGAGAAGGTATGAGTCTGATATTAGCTTTGATCTTACCATCCTCCTTGGAGTCAGGTCTGTATGACGCATATGCATGAAAAATTTTGACACTTGCCTGGGTCCTAGAGGATTTTGGCATGTCAGTGGGGTACATTGCATCTACATGTTCATCCAGATAACTCACGATAGTCCAGAATCTACCTTTGTTTCCACCTTCTGCTGAGCCAGCATCTATCGCTTTGAGCACTCTGAGGGGATCAATCTCGTATCAGCTTCACGTACGATACTTCGTGGATATCTTAGCTATATTAGACTATCTTTGATCCTCTCATGGATTATCTCTGATCCTTCCACAAGACCAACTGTTCTTCCCCTCAAACGCAAATTCTACTGTATCTTCGTCGCTAAAACAGCCAGATGTGAAAGTCACTCACTCATCTTCAGTGAATGTCTTGTCTTTACCCCATCCTTCCTCTCTTTCAAATCCTTCACTAACAAGTTTGACCACTTTCTCTCTCAATCCGTCGTTGACTCTCAATTCGGACGTATCTTCTTCGCCTATAATTGGATCTTCGGGGAAATGTGAGAGGAGGTGTAAGGAGATGAGCGATTGCGCAGAGAGATCCGCAACTGGGTAATTGGCAATGTCGAAATGTCAGCACCAGCTCATAGAGCTTGAGACTCATTCCGTGATTTCATACACGGTATAGACCCACCTGTGACAGGTGATTTATCCTTTTTGATGAGCGTATCTTGGTTAACCAAAGTATCTTGTACATTCTTAGTCCTACATATACCATATCAGCTATCGCATTACATGGTATAATAGTTGGAAGATATTGACTTACAAGTAACATGCTCTCAAGACCGACAATATGGCCACTTCGGTTTCCTTCTGTAACCTTGTGAAAGGTAAGTTGGAAGATGACATCTTGCGAGTGGTTATTTGATTTGTGGCCAAGAAAGGGTTTATTCTGAGGTGTCCGGTTGATCTGCTCGTGAATGATCTTAGTAATGTTGACATATAACTTCTGTAGTCTTGCAAGGAGATGTCAAGAAGAAATATGAGGAGTACTCGTAACGAGTAGTGGATCATAATCAATTAATTATTATCTGGAATTCATGATTGGCACGTCACCACTTTTTATTCCCGATAATCGATCGAAACCACGTGGGAACTCTGGCTGATAGCGTGCCTGGATGGCAGTACGAGTGCGAGTACGCTCAAACGCTGACGAAGAACAAGAGTATCATGATGATATCTTACAACACAGTCCATACTCCCTACTCGTATTCAGACATAAGCTCGACCAAAGATGCAAGAACTAGTCTGGCCTCCCCCGCCCGCCACCTCCTCCTCGTCTCAACCTGCCAACACATCGTTACCCCTACCTCATCCCGAAGCTTACGAAGGTGAACCCAGGGAATATGCAAGAGCGTTGATGCAGAGGAAAGATGATATCGAGAAGGAAATCGTGAGTGTGCAGCTATATGATCAACGAATGCTGGGACCGTAGCTGATCACGAATCATTCATTGTCCTTAGGAAGCTTTGAAAGACGTTCTGAATTCTGTTAGTTGGACAATTAGCTCCTATGCAAAACTGGTAGCTGATCCTTTTGCATAGCATGGTGTGACCCAACAGACTCAGTTGATAGATAATGAGGGGTATCCAAGGGGTGACATAGACATTGTGAGTGTCACCATGAACATCGGTTGGGGTACACTTGTACTCCTCATGACCGTATGTCATTTGACAAACTTGAATATGGACGGCTAATCTCCGATGGTCTTTCGTAGTACGCTATACGGCACGCACGATCCTCTCTCGTCAGATTACAAAACGACCGACAAACAGTCTCAGACCTACTGGCCACAGCATTACAAGATGCTTTCTCCAGACCGACACCATCTACATCCTCCGGTATACCGAATGGTCACAGTCATGAACCCCAGTCGCAGAACAATTCGAACCAAGTAAATGGTAATGGAGATGTTGGCGAGTGGCCAGAAAAGCCAATAGCTAGAGTGAACACTGTCACACTTCAGAGTCCTGCTTCACAAGCTGTAGGTGAACTCTGATTGGGTATAGACAGGACGATAAGGCTGACTGAGTAATTTAATAGGGACTACAACCTGATGATTTGATATACGATTTTGCAGGAGTCACGCATACTTCTCAAGGTGGGATACAAGCTATTGGAGCTGTGGTGTCGAGATCGGAAGGTGTGGGTAAACGATTCATTCAGCTGTGTCGCTCTTCAGTAGCTATATGAGATATTTAGCTGATAGAGAAACAATATTGATATAGGTTTCTCTGAAGCTCTTGATCCTTCGAGGAGATCAGAGGGTCACATTACATCTCACACCGAGGAATGGATGGGGTGGTAGGGGTTCGTTAGGATGTCATATCTTGCCTATATAATGAGGGAAAGGAAATCATGTAAATATGCTCTGAAATCTCATGATCTTGCGCCTGACTACTAGGGGTGATGATAAATGTATAAGATCATGGGGATCGCATATGTAGTATCAAGCATGTATAGTATCAAGTATGCATCCCACATACAAAGTTCCATCTATGACACAACCAGTCGGTATATTTCTACCATGGACCTTCCTCCTTCTGTTTTCTGAGCTGTATTCAAAATCCCTACACTCCGTACCTCGAATTATACCAACTTCTTCTCTCCCTCTTTCTCAATGGGAACTACAACCTCCGCAACAGGTTTCTGTTCAACCACGTAACCAACCGTCTCATAATTTGTTTTCTTCTCTTTGAGCTTTTCTAATGATTTTTGAACCTGGTTGTGCGAAATGACATTTGATATTTGTAAACCCGACTTATTTTCTAACGTATTCAAAGATTTCTCTGACCATTCTTTCAAATCTTCAGTAGCGTCCTTGAACCTGTTGTAAGTCATTTGCGTGTGGGCGATACCGGTATTAACGAATCTGTCATGTCGAGCTGCAAACTCTGGAAAGTTTTTGTCTTCCAAGTCGGAAATGTATTTTCGGATGTTGTGAGATGTCTTAGGAAGGAAATAGGGTGCGGCTGCCAATGTGAATAATGGTGGGGCGAGGAAACGAATCGGTAATGATCGAGTACGAGTAAGGACGCTTCCTGATAAACCGGAGATGAGGACGTAGATCAAGCCGGGGTTTAGGGATTCGTCGGCTGGAAGGATCGACTTGACTTCTTCTGCGAGAGCAAGGCGCGAATGATATGTTAGCATTTAGCATCTATATGTGAGAATCAATGTTGAGTGGTATTGCGTAGAAATCGCTCGTCTTCCGTAATATAGCTTCCACAGTGTATATCAACCGTATCTCCTTACACTGCAATCAAGTGAAGTCCACATCCGTTTACTTCCACGCTCATGACGTGAGGTACGCAAGTGTTCTCTTCTTCCTCATCTCCATGACCATCTTCCTCACGTGATCATGACGATTGCAAGAGAGAGGACAACCACTCACTCTCTACCCTCCTCTCAAATCCTATCCAACTGCCCACTCCAGATTGCAAATAACCTCTAACATCAGTCAAGACGCCCGTGACTGCTTCTCGGCTTTGAGCTATGTACGGTCCGAGTGGGTTTGGCTTCTCAATCAGTGTGACGGTAGGAATAGACTCGGGAGTGGGGTAGATAGGGAGCTAAGTTAGTGAGAAAAGTCAGCTTGACATTGGCGAGGAGAAGACAAACGTAGCAAAACGCAGTCGGTACGAATTAGCTTGACTTACCTTATCTCCCGAGATGCTCCTCCCTGGCCTGACTGATCCTTCTGCTGCAGCCATTTTGGTGGGTTAAGTTGATAAGCGTGACGGGCACTGAGGCAGTTTAGATAGATATTCAACCGTCATTCGCTCATTGCACATATTGCTCACTACTGCTCACCTCACGAAGCTCAGTGGGAACCACGTTGACGGTATTATCCCAATGTGGCACCGATCTGGTAGTGTGGCCACCACGTGTCCACCTCTCAGGGCTCAAAGCAAGGTGATGTTCGAGCCTAAAAAGCATCAAGATATTTAATAGACCGAAAACGCGTGGAGCAAATAGAGAGTGCAACTTGGTAGTGAACAGGCTGTATGTTTATGGGCGTGCTTACCAGGTACAGTTGAATGCATGTCGGTCTATGCATGTCTGTGCAGCGGATATCAGTGTATATTCGACGGTCAAATTGATCGACCATCAATCGATCACCATCAATCGATTGGATCCAACAAACATCCTTTGAAGGGTGATTGGTGGCAAACCTATTTTTGGATCCGTTCTCACAATCTAACAGAACTGTACCACCGACAAAGATCATCTTCATCATTGGATACTATACTTTTTGCAAAACACATACAGTAAACATCTTATAATCAACGCAGGAAGAAGTTGAAACTCAAATACATTTCTCCAATTCTAGAGGAAATATATACCCCTCCATTTCCGCCAAGTTCAGGTTTATCATACTTCTTATACTCGGCGCGTCAACTTTATTTATCCCATATCCTATTTCAATATCTGAAAGAACCCTTCGCGCTGCGCTCCCCTTGTTATCACGAGTAACTTACTGGAATCTCCAACCCAATCCAATCAACAACAAACCATCGGGAATTACTCTTAGATAGATGTCACATTCCAGCCGCTCACCAAGACTCGTTACATCCTCTTCACCTAAACTATCCCGACATCGCTTATCATCGTCCAATCTCAATACTCCCTCTGCATCTGCTTCTAGAGAACCCTCTCCATCAAGGAGACAATCAGCTTTCGACCTCGGTCTGCCTGTAGCTACAAATACAAATTCTCAAAACCAAAATTCAAGTTCGAGCGAGACGATAGGAAGAGGATTTACGTTGTTGAAAAACTCAATTAGGATGTCGACCAAACGTGGAAATAGATACGTACTTGGTGCGGCGCTGGTTCTGTCGATATTTGGGTTTTGGCATATATCGCAGACTTCACATGAGGTTGGAAGTACGAGTCCTCAAGCTGGAGGAGGGAGTGCGTGGAATGGTTTGGGTTTGTGGCCTTCTGGTGCTCAGTGGGGTACGGGATCAACGGTGAGTCTGTACAATCATTTAGCTGGGTTTCCACGAAGAAGAGGTGATATATAGGTGAGGAGGCAGCCATGATGTGTAGATGGAGTAGTAGAAGAGAATACTCAGGCCCAGAGCATATATCTCTGAGTGGTGAGAGAAAGACTTGATCATTACAGGATTAGGATGTGATATCAGATCCAGGTCTCGTCAGTGAGACGAATGTACAACACACAAAGGGAATACGTCGACCAGTATTACAAAGATGTTTATATGCTGATGCAGATCTCTCTTTCCTCATCCGGTCTTTATAACAATAGCACTCAGGCAACGTCGATTCTAGCTCGTTCGTAAATTTAGATTCTGGGAGTGTACCAGAGACAGAGTTCGTCAGAGGTGTAGCAGGATTCAGTGAGTTGAGTTCGGCCTGTCAATACTTGTTCAAGAGATGCACAGAGTCGCAAATCTTCTGCTGGGGGGCTACAATATACTTCACCTGCAACTTCATCAGGAAAAGTCAGCTCCAAACTAATGGACTTTCATCATGTTTCATAGGCTACTTCAAAAATCTCTACCTAGCGAATGGTACTTTCCTAGCTATAACATCCGATCCATCCCATATACCGGAAGTATCACATATAATGTCTGCTCATCCGACGGACGATAACAAATATCCTCCGGCCGGTACGGATCGATGGAAGGTCTTAGAGCTGGGGAAAGATGATTTGTCGGCTTTGGGTGGAGTGGCCGTAAGGAAGGATGGTGTTTCTGTGAGTCAACATTCAAATGTCAAGAGGATGGCGATGATAGGAGAAGGGAATTTGACGAGTATCATGATCAATCAATATGAAGAAAAGGGAAAGAAATGAAATGCTAACCATACATACTTCGATACTCTGCTACCTAGATGTTCTTCAACGATGAAAAAGGATTGAAATCCGTCTCTTTCCTAAAGCATTATTTCCATTGTAAGTTTTACCTACCTTATCTTCGAGTAACTCTCTGCAACTCGACTCACCCGCTGACATCATGTCTCTGTGTGATCTTTCAGTCATCGGAGAAGTCTTCTTGGGCGCTTGGAGAGTATTGACCACTGCTGGAGAGATGGAATTACCTAGGAGGTTGATGTACAGGACATCACCGGATGATTGGGTGAGCCGGTGTCCCCTCGCCTATGCAGTTCCATAAAGCAAGTAAACTGAATTTGACTGGATACTTCCCATTTGGATCGTAGCGTGATCGAGCAGGTACGTTGATCTGGCTTCATTGCCTACTACCGATGATACGGACGACAAGCTAATTGGATGATCGCCTCTACAGCCCTTACACCTTGGTTCCAGCAATCTGTCATGCCCAACACAGCCATAGAGGAATCGCCCATATGGGAAGATAGAGCTAAATCAGGGATGACCTTCATCTTCGATAAGATCACCATAACTGATGTGAGTGGATCTGACGGCATTTTACGGTTTGTGCAAATGTGTACGCTGATTGAACTTGTGAATCTTGCCATTTTGCCATTTTAACCCTTTGATATGTTGTTTTTGACACATTCTGCTACTTTCAAACCTATCTTCAAATGATCGACTTGTAGAGATGGGCTGCTCATCAGAAAGGTATCGATCCCTGGCGATTCAACAAGATGACTGCCGACCTTCTTTATCTGGACTCCCCCTTCAACTGGATGGACCCACTCCGTTTATCGATGAAACGACTCGTACAAACCAAAGGCACTTGTTCGGTCTACAGGAAAAACAAGAACGTACCTATCGTGCTGTACATTAACAGACAGTTGACTGGTAGGCGGTTGATCGCTGAGGATGCGGAGGTGTTGGAAAGGGAGATGGAGAATTTAGATAAAGAAGGTGTGATCGAATGGGTGAATGCGCAGATGGAGACGCTTAGTCGAGTTGATCAGGTAAGTCGACTCGGAATGTTCTTTCCCCTCGAAAGATTGGAAGGTGCTGATTATCATGATATTTTGGTTAGTTCTGCTTGGCATTGAAAGCTGATGTAAGTGCTGAAGATTCTTTCTACGCTAATCACTGATCATGACAAAGATAGTGTAAAGGCTGACATGTTTTGTCGACCCTGATACAGGTCATTATGGGAGTACATGGAAATGGATTATCACACGCTTTATGGATGAAACCAGGAAGTGCCGTTTTAGAGGTGAGCATCCAATTGATTTTAAGACTGTATCCAATACTGATATCTTATCATTACATGCTATCAGTTCATGTTCCCAGGTGGATTCGCAAGAGTGAGTCTATATCCTATACACTTTGGATTGATCGGCTCTCTTTGCTTTTCACTGAACTGATCACCATCCATCTTTGGTTGATATAGGATTATGCCACAGTCGCTGAACTGATGCGACACGATTACTACGCGATTCATAACGATACAGTCTTCGCGAAAGATAAATGGTTGAAAGAAGATGGATGGGGTGTAGGAGCCATACACGGTTTTCACAGTACTTCGATCCCTGTGAGTCTGAGTCTGCTTTCGATCGTATGCAGAAAGACATATCGCTGTACTAACACCAATGAATAATCGCTCCATTTAGCTTAACGGGAAATGGATAGCAAGTCTGATAAGGAAAATAGCACAGGATAAAAAAGGCATGGTTGAACCTTAGTTCGCCTAGTTCGGTGGACTGCCAGGGTCATGATCAAGATTTGCTGGGGAAGACTATACACATCACCTACCAAGGTAATGTACGAAGAAGGAAGGATACTAAATAGAAGGAAAGAATGAGATATTTACCATATATCATATAGAACAGGAGGGTTGACCTGTGTTTTCTCATACTCGTATTCAGATGTCTCCGATCTCCTTTTGAGTCTGATTCAATGGTTCATTAAAATCATTTGGGTATTTTACTATCTTATTTCTTTTGTTTTGGTTTTTCATTTACTCTCGACAATAGAATGAAAGCATATAATATCTGATGTAGTCAGATATTCATACTTGAATCTCGATGGTGTAGGTGGAAGTGGTTCTAATGCATTATATTCCATCTTCAATCTATCATTATATGCGGATCAACGACATACTGTATGATGCGACATCTCATTCTGATTCTGCCATCTTGTAGTGCATGTACTGTACAAACGCACAACGCATTGAAGATGTCATGTTGTGAATTTCATCATTTTTCTGCATCACGAGTAATCATCATCAAATCGATCTTTTTCACTCGACTGCCCCTTCCTACTTTATTAGCATTCCGTTTATTATACTTCTTCTTTACTCCTTCTTCGTGTTCCTCTAGATAGCCAACGGCAACTGATTCGTATATAATGTGCCAAGCAACTTATTTTCGATCAAGTGAAAATGAAAAGCCCAAAAAAGTTTTTAATCATGTATGTAAAAATGGGATTTCAACAAAGTAACAAACAGGAAATTAGTGATACAGAAACTGATGAATGGGTATATATCAACTTGAAAAAAATCGTCCGTGTATGTTGATTGTTTATAAATGCGTGTATGTGCTGTTGTTGTTGAATTTGACCAAAAATGAAGAAAAAAAAAACGTCGTGAATAATTTGTCGTAAAATTTCGTTAATCGATTTTGTATTTTTGTATGATTGTAGACTTGATCGTGGTGTGTAGGTTTATTCGATTATTCCATTTATTCTCCCTCCTCATCTATCTTACCTACCGTAGTGCTCATCGATCCAGTACCCATGACTATGATCCCAGTATCTTTCCTTTTCCTTCCCCTACCGCCGCCACTTTCTCCAGATGCAGCAGGAGCACTCTGTCTTCTCCTTTTCTTTTTTGGCTGATCCTCATTTTCACCGGTATTCTTTATCCCTCTGCCTCTCGAAATGGCGTTGGAAGATGGCAAAGGTGCATTGGGATGTGAAAATCCAGTTTTACCCATAAAGGCTATTCCCAATCGCAATAGGGGATCGGTAGAGTGGAATTTCGCAGGGAGGAATACGATGGGTAATCGAGTTTCGCAAGGTAAGTGGAAGCCCTATAATATCACCGAAACATTCAGCCATCGTTTTTGCAGTACGTCGAGATATCAAGTGTCACATTGAAACTCACAACTCCCTCCGCATGTAATCCATGAACCATGTTCACATAAGGGGCTAATTTTTCTGGCGGTTCGTTACACAATACCATGCCCATTGTTATGGGTACTAATCCTTCTCTGGCAAGGTGCGAAACAGGTATCATAGTGCTGGTGCAACTCTCTACTGGATGTTGATTGAGGGGATAAGCGAGAGTAGATGGCCAGAGGTGTGATTGCCTAAATTCACCATTACTGTCAACAAACGATATCATTAAGAGACTTCATTCAGATAGCTCACCATAAATGCTCGGTATCCTTCTCGCCAATAACCAAGATAGGGAATTTCCCGCCACCTCGACCTCTCACTTCCAAATCACCACGCCATATGCCAGCTTTACCATCTGTGAGATTCTCGAAAGAAGGGTTGAAGAACATGCACATCGGTGGCGGTGGAATGAATTCCACAGGTGGCATAGATAATTGAGTTGGTCTAGGTTTTTGTGAGAAGGATTTTCCTCCAGTTTGAGGATGAGGTTGGGGCTGGACATTGGAAGCAGTTGGTGAAGGTCCCACCAATGTCGAAGTTATCGAGCCGGCAGTGACGTGAGGAGAAGCCATGGAAACAGGTGAAAGGGTCGTCGCAGGGAATTTGTTGTTGGATTTCCCAGATGACGGTGAGTTGGAGCTATCAGTTTCGGGAGTGGGGAATTGATAGGTTGAGTTCTGTCGACTTGGACCACCTGATGCAACACCATTTTCCGAGGGCGGTAAGGAAGCGTTTGACATCTGAAGGTCAGACGTGAGGTTCGCAGCTATCATGGCTCTCTCGTTCTCTACATTTCCCTCTTCCATCGATGCAAGAATCTCATCTATACTCTTAATATTTGTTTCCTCCCCATTATCGGTCTTGGCTAAAGAGGTACGACGAGCCGCAAAAGTTTCACTGCCTAGATCAGCATTGAGAGGGAATGGGAAACCACCAGATACGTTCCTCTGTGTCTGATTGTCGCTGCCACCACCAAACAACGCATCGGTATTCCATCCACTCGGTGTAAGGTTCATCCACTGGGACACATCAGGTTCTTTGAGCGGTGTTGAAGGTCCGTAATGCTGATTGGGCGCAAAAGCGTTGGTGCTTTCTTCAGCAGCTGAATTGGAAGGAGAAGTGGCTGATCCGTAAGCACCAAGAAGTCCAGTGAGGATCGCTGGTTCCCAGTGTCTGATACTGAGGTTATAAAGCTGCTGAAGGGCCATAGCTGATCGAGCGGAAGGATTGGGTACACGGACACCTGGACCAGGTTCGGATGGCAGAGACAGAGCAATAACGATGCTTGGCCATAGACATTGACTTGTGACCTTTACAGTGGTTCCATGATCTCAGCTGATACAGTTTGCGCAGATCGTTGTATTGCGAAATGTCCACTCACGAGTTCCCCTCCACCTCTTCGCCAAACCTCCTGTAACACTCTTGCCACTGTCACCTGTCCGACTCCTTCCACCTCGACGACACTAGCCAAAGCTGTCCTCCAAGCTAAATCCGTACCCAGCTGGATAACCCTGGCAGGCGATACCGCAGCCTGTGGTAGCATCGACGGTGTGGGAGCGATTGTTCGATATGTGAAAGGTTCTGCAGGCGTGGGTAGGGGATTGTCACCAGACAAAGGATCGGATTTCGCTCTGGGAATTGGAGGATTGGTGGTAGTCTTGGTCTCAGATAATACGGATTTTTTGGTAGAATCGACAGCCGATGGATTCAGCTTGCTCGGCGAAGGTTTGGCGTCGGTATCAACATTGAGTAAAGTGTCCCATGCTAGCGAACCAGGGGTGATATCACTTCCTCCTGAAGCTCCTTCGCCTAATTCCAAGTTGAAACCAGGAAACGAATCCAGTGCTGATCCCCAGTCAAATCCATTTGCTCCTGGTGTTCCACCCATAACCCAAGGAAAGATGTTGCTGGCACTACCACTACCTGGTGTAGTAGCAGGTGGGAAGGACGATCTCCTACGAACCAGAGCGGACCTCAAGGAATTCACCTGTGGCGGCGCTAGCGAAAGGAAAGGCAATGGTGCCGGAGAAGGAGTCGCGGAGGTCGCAGCGTTTATGGGCGGCTGAGCAAGTGGATGTTGACTTGATGGGGTCGCAGAGGAAGAAGCTGATGTTGCACCCGGTGTCGAGGACGTTATGTATGGATGTGTAGAGGATGAGGAAGGGGAAGAAGTGATTGAGACTGGTCGACGGGGTTGAGTATTTTTAGAAGGCGACTGCAGGTCGATAGAAGGTAATTGTAAAAGAAAGTGTTCGTTCCCGTGTTCCATGATCATAAAGGAAGGTGATATCGATACAGTCGGATGGAAAGCAAGAGGTCGTTATCGTAGGCAAAGACAGTTGGGTATAAAGGTGGGGAAGAAAGTGTGGATTTTCACGTCAGCTTTTAATCCATATGGAGATTGGGTATCGAGATCGAGATGCACGAAGACGACAATAAGGACAGGCGGCAAGTAATGTTGTGATTTATGATGTCAATGACAAAAGTCTCTTGCGATGGGGACGTTGTGTGGGTTTTCTAATTGAGGATAAAAGGATGAAAAGGCGTGTTCAGGCAGAACAATGTAGAAACGAAGAGAACGGGGATCCAAGGAGAACAAGGATAGTAATGGTGTGGTTGTTGTTGTTGGTTTTTGTTTGTTTTGTGAGTGATGAGGAACCCGTTTTCAGCAACGACCGGCGGATAAACAATGATCATGTCACGGGGAACGATGCCGATGACAAACATCGAATGACCATCAGATGACAAAGAAGGGGATGGGATTAAACATGCATTGGTCGTGTTGGTGACGACGATGGCAATGATGCTGATGATGATGGTCCATGCGAACATCTCCTTTCCCCATTGTCTGCACATCTGGACATCCTTTACCCCTGTGTCGGAATCATTCTACCTCCGAACAACACAAACAGCCAGAGTCCAGGCCGAAGTCACAACGCATAGGAAAGAAAGAGACACTCACACTCTTGACTGATGTCAGATGACTCCCTTTCTCATTCTCATTGTTGAATGAATCCATGTTATCCATTTCAACATCCTTGAATTGCTTATCACCATCTTCGATTGCCTTCCTTCGGGGTGACATCGAGCTTGTTGACATGATCGTCAAGTCCTCGTTCTTTCTTTCTCTTACGATCGATATGCAATGTGACTCTGTTACTGGTGTTTGATATGGCCGAATATAATGAAGATGCTATAATGAGATGATGGACTGTCGAATCTCTGTTGACTGTTGGTTGAGAGGCAACGAGATGAGGATCGTTAACGATACAGGCCAAAGGGGAAGTATGATGGATGGATCTTCAGGAATCCGTTCTTGGACTCTTTCGGCGCCGACCGGCTAATATCGATAGTCCAACTATAGTCAAGCTAAGTTCCCTTTCAACGTAAAGCCCAGAGAAGGCGATGGATGAGGTGACAGCTGTGTTGTATCTGTCTATCTGAAATTCTCACGTTCCTTTCCGCAGCCGCAGAAACTGTGTCTGATCTGTACAGAGAAATGGTGAATCCCACAATTTTGTCTCGTATGTTTTGTTTTTGCCGCTTGCTTTCTTTCATTCTTTGATATGAATTCAGGAATGTTTACTCCTGATCCAGTATTATTTTCGAGGTCAAACGTTTCTTGTCATGTGCTTTGCATGAATGTGAAAATAGACTTTGGCTCAGTTCAATCGCCATACTTACTACCACTACTAGTTACTGTGCTATGGTAGTATGCATTTTATTTCTATTTTAGAACATCCTCTATTGAAGAGTACTTGCTGTGTACTCCAGTAGTTATTTCTCTGTCTCTCCCCTAATTGTTATTGTTATTTCCCGAAAAATTCGGTTGATGTTTATGCCTAACTATAGTTAGCTCGCTTTTCACATCTTCCCTTGTCAGCATACCGCACACCTTCTAAATGCAGGATGATAGCGTCGCAATGTTTACCGGTATGTCGTGCAGCTGAGATCGATTTGAATGAGACCGGCTGATAATCGCCCAACCTGTCATCGGAGAATAAAACCCAACGAACAATGACGGACCAGGCTTTTTAGCAGAGGCACTAACCCCCCTGGTGAGCTCCTGAGTGAAAGAGCCTGGAACGGATTCCAGCATAGGCTACAGCCCTGAACAAGGGGGAGAAGTGCGTCATTGACAACTGCGCAGTGCCAAACGGGACATACAGTACGAATTATACCATCCATTCGGACGACTTGCAGCTATTTACTGCATGCTATGCCATTTTGGTAGTTTATAGCTGTATACACCCATCTCCAAAGTCAATTGGTATAGCTGAGCCCTAAGGAGAGCGACGAAGATAACGCATCGTTGTCATAAAGCTGAAAAGACGCAGCATACCGTATATCAAAACATCAGAATTGCGTTATTTGCGTTATTGATCATGTTGACCGGGCTGAGCTGAGCCCCTAAGGAACTGACTATTACAGCATGTTTTTTACGCAAGAAAATCACAGATGCGTGCATGCCGATAAAACGGGCTATGAAGACTGACTGACAAGATATTTTTAACGTAAGCTTAAGACAGCGGATCAATTGATTTACAGCGCACAGGTATAACCTGAAGCAAGTACATAGCATGGGATTAGTAAACGGGTTACTAGCATATTTGTTCAGTATTACTTGTACTGTGCATTCACATTGATATTGACAGTGACTGCCAAGACGAGATTGTTATCTATCAATCAGAAATGCTCTTTGAAGAATTTAACATCCACTGATTTACTCTTGACTGCGAATGCTTCTTTCTTGATCGTCGATGCTAAGGCGTTTGGCTAGATCATGCACCCATACCAGTAAACAAAGAAGATCAGTCTCAATTTAGACCTGAAGCACAAATGAATATCAAAGTGATAGATGGTACGAGGAAGGCAACTTTAAATTCAACTTACACCACAGAAATAAACGCCCAATCTAGATTTCAGAGTTGCTTCTCTTCCTGGGAGGTATGATCCACTTTCGATACTTGATAACAACGAATGGAAAATCTGTTTGTAATTTGGTCTACCGAATAACGTTCGAGATTGAAGTAATGTCAATGGGCTGAAAAAAGAGATTCTGTGAGTTACAAGATTCGCATGAAGCTGAAAAGGAGTGAGCAAGGGGAAGAAATGAAGGAAGGACCCTCACTCATACTCCGCTCCAACGCTATAGAAAGATATTGAATTAGCAAGCTTATCCTACACTACCGGAAGGCGATGATATTAGCTTACTCGTTGATTGTTATATTCTGTACGGTATCGGAATCCATCTTTTGGGTAAGGTATACCTAATTATCAATCATTGATCAGTAAATCTCGGGCGATTGGTTGACTATGAGTTAACCTACAGATATACGTAGGAAATCGGCTGCGAATGAATCGACAGGTCAGCTAACGGGGCATGCAAGTGTATCCCGGGTCAAGGCAGCTCACGATCACTTTGAGAAGCTTCGAGCTCTTCTAACAAAGTTTGAAACCATCCAAATGTACCTTATCAAAGCGTAGTAATCATCAGCATGAAGCCATCGCCAGTAGCAAGAGCAGGCGCTCAAGTATTGGATGCTCACCTGTATCTCTACAACTCCAGATAAATTCGACCCTCCTCAATGCCCCTAATTGACCTGATCTTTGGGCGTACCAGATATGTTTGAGGATAGATGCGAAGGGCTGTGTGGTATAGGATCTCATCAGTACACATGGGATACCCTATAGTATGGAACTTACAGTCACACCTATACCGCCTGCTATGAGGACAGCTACTTCGGAGTTGAACACGTCTTCCGCGGGAGCACCAAAGGGTCTACAACAAACAGGTTGAAATCAGCCACTCGGTCAGACTTCAGGCTATTATCGATGAGGAATGAGATGCTCAGAAATCAGAATCGACCACTCACCCATCAATTCTCAATACCGGCATACCTTTCCCGACACTATTCGGATTAATCTCTATGAAATCTTTTCTTCTTCCATAATCATAATCACCTTTTTCATCGGGATAATCCAATTTTTGACTTGCGATGCCCTTCGTGGCGCCCAACCTATCTCCGAGGGCTAAGGTGAAATCGCCTACTTGACGGATATGTACTGATACGTATGGTCCTTCAGGTGCAGATGATATAGTGAACTACCAAAAATCAGAAAAAAAACCCCAAAACATCAGGACAAATTCTCAGTGTTGAATTCTAAGATAAATCCGGATGGGAATACCAGAAGTACAGAGTACACTTACAGGATGCCATTGAAATTTAGAAACATCCGGTACGTTCAAAAACAACCATTGACCCGCTTTATACTGGAAGGAAGGCTTCAGAAATCTAATTTCCATTACACCAGAGGGGTGTAGGAGGACTTTGGAAATATCTGTTTTTCGACGTGCTCGGATTTCTCGGTAGACCCTTTCGCCAAAGTACTACGGAAGTCACATCATCATCAAAATTGATATCACTGTTATGGGAGAGGAGTCGACAACAGTGGTCAAACCAAAGATTGCCATGGGCTGGGAGCTGGAGACTCGACGACTCACCAGTATACCAGCCCAGATGGTAAATCTCCAACTTTGATAACCCAAACAATGTTCAGTCGAATAGAAAGGGAAAGTAGGTATGTAGTCTGGATCAACCGAATCACGAACGAAACATCCTGTTGCGTGGGTATACAAGCCAATCATGAAGAAGAATGCCTATAATTCAACATCATAAATCCATTTTTAGCTTTTTTACTACTACGATGACTGATTTGATCATTGGTTTGGTTGTGTGCACAATTTATCGGATCCATCAAATGACCCAAGCAGTTGCATACAGTACCCTCACTCACCAGATGATGGGTATACCAGAACGCTTCGAAACATTGTTTCCTTATTGACGAATGGGCGGTAGTATACATCAGGAACATGATGAGCAGCATGCTAAGACAAGAGCAATATCAAGTGAGTCATGTCAGTACCAATATCGACAAGAGCAGGCTGTGATCCCACATTGGACAGCAGGTACTGAAGCTTAAGTCACGTACACATGTCCGGAGAAACCACCAGGTTGGGTATAATGGATTTCCCATGCAGTCTGTTTACGGACTTGAGTTCTCTCGACCTGATCGATATATTCCATATTTCATTTTCAGCTAGATTACTCGATGTGAGTGTGAAGACAAGTAGTAACTCACATTGATGAAATTCACATAATGCGCTGTGGTATGTACCATTGTCCAAAATACCATCTGATAAGCTACCTGATGATGGAACTGTGATTACATCCAATAACATCATATATTTATCCTCGTGTCATCTTGAGAATGGTTGAGAGTAATATCGACGTACCCATATATTCTCATCGGCAGGGAAGAGCCACATTAATTTCGGTCTGATCAATTTCAAAACATTTCGTAGCACTATAATGCGAAAGGAAAGAGATCATGCACATGCAATCAGCATCATATCGCAATCGACCAACATCTCAATAGATGAAATAGATCTCTGAGAGAATTGCATTATATACTCACTAGGAACCAATATTAATCCACCATCCAAAGCCAAAACCAAACCTGCACCTCTCGAGGTCCACACCGAGAACTTCAACCCGTTCAAAGCTGCCAATTTCGCATTGGTCTGTTGAGAGTACCATCCATAGGCGACTGAAAGTGCGTATATCAGATCAACGATAATAATCAATCAGCAAATAACAAATCAACAGTGTTTGCATCTACTTAACTCACATATAGCTAGATGACTTCCGTACCAGATTATATTCCATAATAATCTTCGTCCAGTCTGCCACATACAGCACATGTCAGTACCAGTTATTCTCATTGTGATGACCGGTTGTAATGATGGACTTACCAGTTCGACCTTGGCCTTCTCTACTAATTCTTGACTTTTCATCCTGATTCTTGATTCCTGGTTACTGATACTCGATTCTCCCTTCGAATCACAATCGGCTGAATACAATATACCGAGAAACGGAAAGTGAGAGTGAGAGTATGTGATTGCGATTGTGAATGTAAAGCGCAGCTCCACGATGAACAAGATAATAGTATCAAGATTTCACAGAATTATAATCTCCTATATGAAAATAGTGATATCTTATATGGCAGACGAGCCAGCGTCTGTTGTACTAGGATGAATGTTCACCTAAATGAACTGGGAAGTGGGAAATATGTCCAGCAGGATCTTACTGTGCAATTGCTCCATATACTTATGTATGTTTATGAGTGTGAGTGTTAACTTCATTTCAAAGTCGTTGTCAGTCGTACTCATCTCAACACCGTAACCAAGTGACAACCCCGCTCCTGTTCTACAACGTCCAGGTTCCTGTATCATCCGAAAAGCTCATATGAGTTATCGCTTGGTCACTCGTCATAAGTATCCTTCATATGTTTCCTTGACTACCGACTAATCCGAAAAGTCTTCCTTCAACGTAGCAAGTCAATCAGGAGAGCACTGTACAGTATCAGTCAGATCATGCGCAAATCGTTCATGAATAATCAATCATAATTGCCCTCATGTATTTCCAGTCAATTAGTAATAGACCTGAATCGATTGATATCTCAGATCGACCAGAACGTCGACGTGACAAATCACGCTAGAGAAAGATGTAAGATTCATCTCGGCCCATTTATGTTTTCTTGGTTATCCTGTACAAAATGAAATACGAGACGAGAAGATTTATTCATTTGATTGATTTATATAATCAAAATAAGAATTATGATTGGATTGGATGCAAAAGGTGAAACGGGGCATGCAATTGTAGGAGAATAAGGGGGTTGAAAAAAGCTATCTATCGAAAAACACAATCCGTTGATGAGATGGACCAAGTTTATCGAGCGGAGGCCATAGCTTTTTGCATAGCTCTCTTGACACCGAGTTGAGCTTTCTTGAGTTGATCGGCAGTAGCATCTTCTTGTTCAAGAACTTCGAGAGCCTTGGCGATCTCAGCCTCGACGGCACCTCTGGCTCCTCGCTTGATCTTGGCAGCGAGCTCAGGAGCGGAGATGGATTGTTCACAGGTGTGGAGGTAAGCTTCGAGGTCGGATTTGGCTTCGTGTCGAGCAGAGAAGTCTTTGTCGGCGTTCTTGAATTGCTCAGCATCCTTGATCATAGCTTGGATCTCCTCGGAAGAGAGTCGACCAACAGAGTTCTGGATGGTGATTTGAGCTTTTCGGCCGGAAGCTCTGTCTTGAGCAGATACTTTCAAAAGACCGTTGGCATCAACTTCAAAGGTACAGACCAACTCGGCTTGACCTCTTGGCATAGGTGGGATACCGGAAAGTTCGAATTCACCGAGAAGTCTGTTATCTTTACATTGGGTTCGTTCACCTTCGTAGACAGGGAACATGACGGTGGTCTGGTTGTCCTCGACGGTGGTGAAGACTCGGGATTTGTTGGAGGGGATAGGGGTGTTTCGGGGAAGCACAACACCGAAGATGTCACCTTGCATAGCAACACCCAAGGAAAGAGGAGCAACATCGAGTAACAAGAGATCGGCGGTTTTGTCGGAGGTCTGACCGGTAAGGACGGCAGCTTGGACAGCGGCACCGTAGGCAACAGCTTCATCGGGGTTGATGGATTTGTTGAGTTGTCGACCGTCGAAGAGGTCAGAGACGAGAGATTGGATTTTAGGAATTCGGGTAGAACCACCGACAAGGACGATGTCGTCAACCTTGGCGGCAGGGATCTTGGAGTCTCGGAGTACCTTCTCAACGGGTTCGATGGTGGATTTGAAGGCGGCGGCGTTGATCTCCTCGAATCTGGCTCGGGTGATGTTGGCGGAGAAGTCCTCACCTTGGAAGAGGGAGTCGACTTCGACGGTGGTTTGGGTGACGGAAGAGAGAGTTCGCTTAGCTCGTTCACAAGCGGATCTCAATCGTCGGATGGCTCGAGGGTCATCGGAGATATCGAGCTTGGTCTTTCTCTTGAACTCAGCCTTGAAGTGTTCGAGAAGGGTGTTGTCGAAATCTTCACCACCCAAGTGGGTGTCACCAGCGGTGGCCTTTACGGAGAAGACCTTACCGGTGATGGAAAGAAGGGAGACATCGAAAGTACCACCTCCCAAATCGAAGATGAGGACGTTTCGCTCCTCCTTGGTCTTCTCGTCAAGACCGTAAGCGATAGCGGCAGCGGTAGGTTCGTTGATGATTCGGAGAACTTCGAGACCAGCGATGGTACCGGCATCTTTGGTGGCGAGACGTTGAGAGTCGTTGAAGTAGGCAGGGACGCTATGTATGCAAAAATTTTGTCAGTTCGGCCCTTGAAATATGGCAAGGCTTCGCAACAACTCACGTAACAACGGCCTTGGTGACGGTCTTACCGAGCTTGGCTTCAGCGATTTCCTTCATCTTGGTGAGGACCATGGCGGAGATTTCTTGGGGGGAGAAGCTCTTTCTTTCGTTGAGGTAGTCAACTTCTACGAAAGGAGAACCGTCCTTGTCAATGACGGCGAAAGGCCAGTGCTGTAAACCAAACAAGTGGATTGGTCAGGTGTATTCGAAGACCAATCAAATTACGATATGCTTGCTCACCTTGATGTCCTTCTTAACATCAGCATCATCGAATCGTCGACCAATCAATCGCTTAGCGTCGAAGACGGTGTTTCGGGGGTTCATGGCAGACTGGTTCTTAGCGGCTGGAGGGAAGAATTGTCATCAGCGGTCATTCGAAATGGAAGCTATCAAATAAAAGTGTCTAAATTACTCACCATCACCGATCAATCGTTCACCTTCAGTGAAAGCAACGTAAGATGGAGTGGTTCTGTTACCTTGATCTATTGGCAGCAACCAAGATATACAATCAGTACCTAGATCTCATGAAATCCTAAACAGTGAAAATTTTTCTAGACTAACCGTTGGCAATGATTTCAACTCGGTCGTTGGCCCAGACACCAACACATGAGTAGGTGGTACCAAGATCTATAATGCACCATTCCCATCAGCTCCATTATCATCAAAGTACTACATGTGCAGAGACAGTGGACTCACCGATACCGATGGCACCCTCGAAAACGTCTTCAGCGGACATATTGACTGTTTTTTTAAGAATAGGAAATGTGGCTGTGAGAAGGGAAGATGTCTATCAGCTTATGATGTGAGAGCCGGTCTATGTAGTATGGACGATGATAACTCACCTTTTAGGTTTTAGCCTTTTGAGATATGGAGAAGAGGGGAAGAGGATAGGAGAGGTGAAGATGAGAGATGTCGAAGGAATATCCAACAGTACCAACAGCAGTGAGTGAGTGAGTGAGTGAGTGAGCAGCCGGATGAGAGTGCAACCAAAGCTTTTTTGCAAACGAAAAAAAAAAGTTGCAAAGGGATTCTCCGATTCACCGCCGGAGTTTGGCGAGTGTGGCATATCGCTTTAGTGGATAGTTCCAAGCCAGCTCGGGTAGGATGAGTTGAGTGTTTTTCAATGCAAGGGGCAAAATAGATGCATAGCATCATGTAAAATAGACAGCGAAATCAAATGGAGAATACCTGTTTTTTTTTTTTTAGATTGGATGAGCCTCAGGTAGAAGGAGAGACGCAGGTCGCCCGACTGAGCAGTACCGTTATCTACAACAATTTCAATCTTGTCCAGTCTACAATCATAATCCCAAACTCCTCATCAATTCCTTATTCGCCTCCATATTCTGCCTGCGTTCTATCTCGTATTCACTGAGCGGAGTTGAAGATTCTGCGCAAGAGAAATTGAGTTGTAGAACATCATTTATGTAAGTATCATCATGTAAGCGGTAGTTGTCAGAGCCAAACTCACCTGTCATTCTAGGTTTCTTGTATTGAGCACCATTACCCATCTCCTCATTCCATTCCTTGAGCCATTGTCGACCTTCAACAACCCCAAATCTGTCAGAGATCCCCCAATAACTCAACCAATCCTCTTTCACCTGTTTTCTCTCTTTCCATCGAATGAGATACCTCGTCGAATGTCCTTTCCCATGTTTGGGCTTTTTCCAATCCTTCCTGTCCAAAATTTCCAAGATACGTCGACCTGGAAGTTGGAAGAACGAATCATTAAAGAGAGTGATAGATTAGCTATATTTGCGCCTGTCTCATCGAAGATCAAAGATCAATTGCCCTCTCACCTTTTGTGGGCTGAACTGCCTTCTGTTTCTTCGGTGACCTCGGTACATGAGCATTCCCAGGCAGTTTCCCTTCGCGGTAATCTCTAACAGCTTGATCGATATCTTCGGTTTCCAGTTCACCTATGAGATGCATTTCTTTCTCGGTTTGCCATTCCGTAGCATACATGGGTGACGGTTCAACTGGAAATGGTTTGCCATATCTGACTAAATACCTCGTCGTGTTTTTCCATCGCTGAGAATCGAGGATCGTAAACGGGAGAGCTGAACGAAAGACAAATGATAAGCAATTGAGTACAATGTCTTTGAAAGGTGGTGCCAGTCAAACGAGTCATGATATGACGTGAGATCCATATAATGTGAATTCAGATCATGGACTTGTAGAGTAAAAAGGGAGGTGTAGGTGTAAAACTCACGTCTCGATTCAAACTCTTTGACCACTGCACTAGCTCCACCCATCAAATTGCTTCTATATTCCCACGTATCATCCTTAGGTCCATATCCCTCCCATCTAACCAAATACTGATTTTCCATCTGTCTATTCGGTCCAAGGGATTTCTCGAATGATCGAGCTAATATGTCAGAGACAATATAGACGGATGAATCGTTTCGATAATCTGTATTTCGTTTACGTTTGGCTGACTATATAACACATCAGCCTTGATTGTATGATAGCAGTGTAAAATGGGACTTACACTTCTAGATGCATTTCTTCTAGGTGTACTTGACGTTGAGTCGTACCCGGCCGATCCAAGTGTGATATCAGAGAATGAGGTCATGGAAGTAGCTGAAGATGAGGGAACACTGTCCTGCCAGGAAGGAGGTTCTGACTTGACTCCTGTGGTGGAAGAAGAGGAAGAGCATGATTCCAGCTTCATCGACATGAGGATTCTAAAAAAATAATGGGTTCGTTGCGTCGCGTCGCGTCTTGTTGTTGCTTCGAAGTGCCCCCTTTGAAAGGCACTGTATGAGTAGTGATTCGGACTTACGAGCTATCGACGATGGAGGTAACGACTGCAATCAGAGCACGACAAAATCGTTTTGCGAGATGGAAGGACAATACACGGATGAATGCACAGTTGTAAAATCAATGATTGATTGTCCTCGACTTGATGACAGACTCACTCGTGCACGTAATGAATGAGCCGTGCCTGGGTCGCGCTCAGGCCAGGTGTAACCATGAATCATACTCGTACTTGTGGTGATGATCTTCTTGCAAGATTAGAGAATCGTATCATCATGCATCCGTATATCGCAGGAGTGGTTGCAACGTTACAATCCGTTGCATTCGAAGCTCGACCCATAAGATAATACATCCATGCGTCAGGTCGAGCAGAATAAGAAGGGTCAAGATAGACTGAACAATTCCAACTACAGTCCAATTCAAATTCACCAACTCCGGTCCGCACTAACATACCATCCGATACCGGAGTTGGGGGTTCAGGATTAGAAAAGGATAAAAAAAGGACAAAGGAGGGGTTCCTGCAAAGTCAACTTCTTATCGTGTGTGCGTTTCCAGAGACTAATGAAATTTGAAATTACATCATCAATATCATATACACCCACACCAAAATATGGATGATGATAAGGAATACCAGTGAGAGAGAGATAAGAGAGCTACTTGTATAATACTCGTAGGTGTAGGGTGGTCGAGTAGGCCTTGATTGATCATCGCCCCCTCCAAAGGGGATCCTTTGCCTCGTGTCGTTTTACATGTCACTGCTCACACGAGACTCGTTATAACAAAGGGGAAGACTAATCCACCATACTGACAATCAATATATACACACACATATCATACATCACACATCATACAGGGAACAAGGAGGAAAAGGTATATAACACAACATCGAACTGATCATCAGACCACCTCTCTCTCCCCTTCTTCTCTTATCATCGCTCACTCTTACCACATTCACAACATTCGCATAATCATACCATCTCAAGGAATAATATTATTCAAAACGGTCCAAGTATTCAATGGACCGAGCCTCCTCCTTTACACCCTCTTACCCAAAAACAATCTGCAAAGGCTTATCAGTAGCATTATGCTTCTTTCTACTCTACCACCTCATTCTGATCACAACACAACGATGGACAAAGATCAAACTTACTTTTCCCGATAAACCTAGAAAATCTCCCAATGGCGAAAGTGTAGTTAAATTGGTGGATAGATGTTGTAAGAGTTTGAAAGATGGATTTAGAGCTAGTTGGTGGTTGCCCAAGTGAGTTTCCACAATAATTTTCCCTCATCCTTCGAGCATCTCATGCTGAATCGTGTGAATTACTGATAGTGGTCATGCCCAAACGATATATTCTGCTATGGCGGATTTCTCCAAAGACGATCAAATCACTTATCAGCGGTGAGCTCGGTCTGTCTGTCTTTCGTTATCGATAAATATGAGGGTGAAACAAGCTGACGAACACAAGTATTGAAAACATAGACAGCTGTTGAGGGTTACTGATGGCGGTACCATGTAAGTCACACTATCTTAGCCAAAAGCTGTCCACTCGGATTCGTTCACTTTTCGCGCTGACGTTTTTCGCAGTGGCTTGGACATCTATCCACCCTTATCTGTCACTCTTCCAGTCGAATCTCCCGTTGTACTTATCAACCACGGTTTGACTGGCGGAAGTCACGAAAGCTACGTAAGGAATATGGTGGTCTGGCTGACCAAGCCGGTCGAAGAAGGTGGTCTAGGTGGTAGAGCAGGCGTTGTCAATGTAAGTCACCCTTTTCAGCTTTTGAATTTAAATGTGAACTAGATCTGATGGAACAACACTCTCTTTGACCAGTTTCGCGGATGCGCATCGACTCCTCTCACTTCACCTCACCTTTACTCAACCGGATCGACTATAGATCTTCATACTTCCGCTCTCTACCTCTCGACGCTTTTTCCCGCAGCCCCGATGTTCGGCGTGGGTTTCAGTCTGGGAGCAGCAGTTATGACTAGGTATCTGGGTGAACAAGGAGATAATTGTAGATTGAAAGGTGGGGTCGTACTTTGTTGTCCGTTGGATATGAAGGTGGTAACTTATGGGTGAGTCAATCTTTTTCTTTCATCGGATAAACCTCTCGCTTTCGTTTGTTATGATCTAATAGGCGTTAGGTTGGGCGATCAGAAACAGAAAGGTATTGCTAACATGCTAACATGCTATCATACTATCCCATCCCATGCCTTAGCCTAGACTCTCCTCATCCTCTGACCCGCTTATATTCCCTCTCAATGTCTCACAAGATCCTACGGTCAATCTCCCCTCACTTGATACCTTCCTCACCTCTTTCTCACCCAACGTCCCATCTGCATATCCACTTACCCGAGATCATATCATTGACCAAATCACTTCGTCGAAGGATCACCCTCAAGGCTTCAAAGATGTTAGAGCTGGTGGCGTGTACCGTCGGAGGTGGGAATGAGCTCTTTCCCTTTGAGACACTTGATGGGTTTTTGAGTTGGAGTTGTCCAGGTAATTGGATCGGAAGTATCAGAAGGTGAGTCCAGATATCAGTTAATATATAACCAACCATCAAGGAATCGATGTGCAGTGCGCTGATTCGAATTTGATCTGACGAAAATAGACCGACTTTGGCAATTTCAGCAATGGACGATCCAATCGTATCTTCAGCTTGCCTTCCGTACAAAGCTATCCGCCAATCATCGCATTGCGTCCTCGCTACGGTCTCTCAGGGTGGTCATCTAGGATGGTTCGAGGGACCTCTAGTAGGTGAAAATAAACACAAAAGATGGCATGTCAAGCCTACCATCGAATTTTTCAAAGGAATATTGGACTCGAACTCGACCAATGTCAGTAACAGCAAAGAAGAATTGCTAGTGAGGAGAGAAGGCGATTGGACATGGATAGGGGACATAGGCTGGATGGTGCTGGATGAAGTGGATGAAAAAGGTTGGAGTGGTAGTGAAGGGGAAGAAGGAGGGGAACTATCTGATTGACCAAGCTAAGAAATGAACATTTATCAAGCCAAATAACGTATGTAGGGCGGTATTTAGAATACTTTAAAAAAATTGACGAATAACAACGATAATCATGCATCAAATGTCCTTCAACGATCCGTTGGGTCATACATTATACATGAGTACGTATTTACGTCAAGACTGGAAAATTGAGCCTGTAAAAAGATCATCTACGAGAATTGACCAAGGTGATCTCACTCAAATTACTAAGTGTTCTTTCGATTTCCTGAACTTCCAATGTAGATGTTGATGCCGATGTATCTTCAACCTTGTGAGATAAAGCAGAATGGAATGAGATGATCGAATTTCGATAACTACGGTACAGTAAATTTCAAGCAATAGACACAATCAAGCAATGGACACAATAAGGTCAGCCTTTGCATAAAAATAGAAGAAACAACCACAACAGATATCAAGCGGATATGAGAAGAGGGAACTTTGCTTACCCAATTTGTTCTTTGTAATATTCCTCTAACATGATTCTCCTACTTTTCTGAGCTCTTCGATGCATCAACAGAAGAATCGATAATACTCCTGCCATACCTGTATTCAAGGATGCGAGCATGTAAGAATGTAAGTCATCATTCATCAATCACGGAATTATGGATTCGAATACAGTCAAGATTAACCTTGTACATACCTATTCCGATAGATACACCTGTAAGGGCATAAACCCATTTACCAACTTTGATGGAACTTTCAGGTGGTACCGTACATAATCCTCTTTCGCAATTATACTATTTCGAAACCAAACCATAAAGAACAAGCGATTGTGAATCAGTCACAGTATCTTAGTACAGAATGACTCAAGACATCCCATTATTTGTTCTCTTTCTACAGGAACAGATGGAATGGAAGGATGACAAATGAAGGAAGAGCTAACACTCACAGACTGACATTGTCTATCTGTTGTACATCCTTGTTTGATACCCATTAATGATAAACAAGTATTCGATCCTATATCCTACATCTCATCCAAATTAGATCTTTACGCCTGATCTATAAGGAGTTGATTGGTTATTTTCACAGATAGACAAACTCACACAATATCCTTGACCTTGTATACAATTATCTCTGATCACTGTATTGGTGAAACTCATCCCTGAGTGATCATACCCGACATATGTCTAAGGAAAAGCAAATACAAGATATGAAAAATCAACTACACTATTGTTTTCGTTCTCTTTCTGATACTTTCAAAAAGAGTCAAAAGCTCGACATACTGTGAACTCACTGTATTTTCAATCAAGCATGTTTGTCCTAAAGTAACATTTGACCACCTACCATACCCGAAAGCGAACTTGAGGTCAGATCGACCAAAATCAAAATACTATACAGGATCATTAATCACTCACATGCATTTCCCCAATAGACATATCGATCCATCACCCTCTGGTTCATCATATGGACTAGGTACGACAAATACTGTCCCATCGGGTGGTGATGCACATTCATCTGTGATTGTCAAGAACGGCGAGAACGTCAACTGCCACCAGGCTATAATTTTGCGATACAGTATCGCGTTAAGTTGACTCACCATCCCTATTCAATTGACATTCCCCATCGACTTCAACAAGAGGTAAACATCCACTAGCATCGTCGGGGCAGAATGTTCCTGAGGGACATAATGGGGGGATGGGTGTGTCGGTGTTGAGTAAGGATGATAGGAGATATTCGTCTCGTCTACAGTTTATAGTACACGTCACGGCCAAATGATATGTCAGTGGTGCTCGTACTCGTATCATTTCTTCTTGAACAAGGTGGTCAATGGTAGAGAGAGAGCTCACCGGCATTGTCTAGGTACACAAGTACCATTGCTCGAGCAATCTACGATATGCAGATCAGTGCATGATACAACCTATTAGCTCCCTTAATAACGACTCTGCGGATGATATGGTCACACTTACATCCGAAAGAATCACAGTCCGTCACAAAAGCTTTAGTATCCACATCTAGATGATTGTTCTTCACGTCGCATGCTCCGTACAAAGCAGTCCTTGCTGAGGTCGGGTTGGCGAGGAAAGAGACTGTCAGCAACACTACCAGCAATGGCATTCTGGTTTTCCGGAATGATTTAAACGATGTGATGTGATCTCCGATGCATGGGAATGAACAGGATACCATTGCATCGATGTATTTCTACTTTGCATGCGGATGCGATTCAGTAATCAACAGTCGAAGGGGCTGGATCTGTAAGTCGTTCAGTACCGGTCGAAATTGCGATAAATATAATAAGTACTTGTCCTCTTCGGTCAATATAGTACGATGAGCGACTACGCCCTCAGACCCCGAGTACTTGACAGTAACGACATAGGATCCAAGTATATACTCAGTCCGTCTGAGAATTTTACTATCTATGATACAAGGGGTGCGATCATATCCAAACGTTCCACTCCATAAATCATTAAGCTAAGTCAGATTTTCTCATCCAACGATCTGTCTGGATCGAATCTCTCCGCTATCCAAGTCCAATCTTCTTCATTCCATTCCATCACTTCCTTTTTCCCTTCCACATTAGGATTATCAGCCTTGATCTTGCTTCTTAATAGCATCAATTGTAAGAATTCCTCTTGATATGCTGGATCTAATGGTCTAAAGAACCTTTGAAAGTCATTTATTCTTTCGCTGCAAGTTTCAGCCCATTCGTAAGAGGCGCAACGTCCTTCACATTCGTTTCCACCACATAGATGAGGTAAGTCGATAGAATCCGAATTGATACATTTGATAGCTACCCGAGCCAAATCGAGATCTTGACGTTCGTGTGCTAAGTTCAAGAGCGCTTGCGGGTATGCAATAGCCATCTCGCGAATTACTTGCCATACGTTCTTGGTAATTTCTTCACTCGTGGTGTATTCGCTTATCTGGAGAAGCTGTTTCAGAGTCTCGGAGTCGTGGTTATGCTGGTCAATGATGACTGAATAGCAGTAGGTAGGTGCGATGACGAGGTCGAGGTAGATCGAAATGACGAAAGAGTCGAAATCAAGATTGATAGGTTCAAGTTTAGAGGGAAGGGTGAACAGGTCGGCAAAGAATTTGCTATATGGGTGTAACGAACATGCAAGCAAGAAGGTGAGAATATTGGTCTGTTATAGTAATGTAGGTGATATGAAGCTTACCTGACTTGCTTCAGGTGGTGACTATACGCACGAAGGTGCACTTGATCCTTGGAGACTAACACAACATCCGCGTTGGGATCGCAATGACGCTCGTCTGGGGTCGGCTCGACAGCTTGAGCTGCAGGTCGAGGTTGGTCGTCTTCGACTACGATATGTTCGTCAGGCATGGTGATGGGCGTACGCCTATGAGCTCAAATGTGCGATCGATATGAAGAAAAGTTCAGGAAGGTGTAGAGATGGAGATGATGTTGATGTCGTCCCATTGCGCTTTGACTGTACTCGTCTTGAGGAGAATTGAGGGTGGTTGAGTGGACTGGCTGGACTGGTCCGTGCGCACTGAATCTGAAACTCATGCTGATGATCTGTGCTCGACTCATCTTCCTAATCCCTGACATTCGTTCCTCAGCTCAATTGATATCTCTAACACAAAAGATCTACTTTGCAGAACCAACCATGATACCGAACAACCAAGAGACCCAATCCCACAACCCAGCACGGGCAGATGAGAAAACGCGACTCCACGAGACCCACTGTGATCCTTGCGGAGATGTAACTCTGGTATCCAATGACGGCGTAGAATTCCGTGCAAGCAGTTTCCAATTTTCCAAGATCAGGTGAGTTGAGCTTGTCTCTTTCAAACTAATATAAGCATACATGAAGACATGTATGCATGGACGCGGACTGATATGTGATGGTTAGTAAATTCTTCTCAGACGCATTCAGTCTTCCTCCTCCCCCTCCTTCATCATCCAAAGAAAGTCGCGAACCGATTCCTCTCGATTTCCCTGAGAATACTATGTCCCTTTTCCTCGATCTGGCCCTCATTCCTCCGCACTATCACTTCACCATATTGAACGACATCGACGACCCTCTACTTCTCGAAAGTCTCTTGGACCTAGCTGATTTTGCGATATGTGAGGGCCTCAAACCGTCTATCGATTCAGCCTTGTTCGACCTTAGTGAACAATATCCATTCGAAGTTCTTACTATCGCTTCCAGAAGGAGTCATACCTTACTCGCCAAACGGACTGTCCGAAACCTTCGTCTCCTTGCATCCTTCAGGATTTGGGAAGACAAAGACCGTCTGGGTCGTATCAAAGACCAATTCTCGGTCCTCAGTCAAGAATATCAATCTGAATTGTTCATATTGCTCTTACATCAATGTCACGCGAGAGGAGGAAATGCGGCCAGTGTGGGCTTCAGTTACGATGACTGGTGTAAGATCAGTGATCGATTTGACCCAGAGGTACCCATCCGCTCCAAGATTCTGGAAGTACCAGATGAAGATGAGTCGGAAATAGAAGACTGAAGATTTTAGATTGACGACTGAATATTGAATACTGAATAGATGGATTTCATATTTTCAGTCGAGTTCTGGCTAGGCGAGGGAAAGAAGATCGAACAGTTACGTTCATGTCAATCAATTCTGTTGTATATATGAAATTCCATCCTGTATTTTTTCTACTCTCGACAGTATAAGATCAGACATGCATGTGAAAAGATTATTCAATCTAGCACTCTTAAATCGTGTTCGGCGCAACATACGAAAAGGCAAAAACTGGCTGAGGGGGAAACCCCAAAAACAAAAACAGAAGGTCCGACGGGATTTGAACCCGCGACCGCTAGATAAACTCCAGTCAAGTTTAATTCCGACCTCGAAGTCTAGAATGCTACCACTGCAACACAAACCCTTCTGGTATGTTTGTCACTTTTGTGGTACAAACATGTACGCTGCATTCCAACGATCCAGTCACATCCAACTGTCGCCTCGTTGCCTGATCTGCCAGCTGTGACGCTGTGTTCATGCATCATCCCCAAGCCAGAGCAAGAGCTATGCATCTCCATTTGTATATCTTTATGTGTGTATTTCCCATCCGCAAAATCCACTACGTTCTCGTATTCCTATTAAAACACTCAATCTCGTTTACCTGATAACGGATTCATCTTCTCCAGATGAGGAGTTTCCATCCTTTCCACCAAATCATCCACCCATCCCCCATCAGGAGAATTGAAACCATTACCCATACCTTCCCCTGAATCTTGATACGGCGGATTATCCAACGCATGTTTCACCCATCTTAGATCGCTCGAATCTCGTTCATCTTCAGGTGGGGGTGGTAATTCGTTACCATCCTGTGTGATTGAAGGGGACGGAGGAGATATCTTGAACCTCGGTGTAGGTGGAGGTGATTTCTTGATCTTGGATTTTTCAGATGATGGTACAGGCAATTTACCACTTCTTTCTAATCCTTTTCTTAAAGATCGTCGTCCACCGAAATGGAAGAAGGCCATTGTGAGTAGAACGAGTACGTGGGTATACCACCACATTCTGTTCCACGCTACTAGACAATCTTTCAATCCCAATAGGATGAAAGCACATGCGGTATAGTTCAAGGTTAGCTGTACGATAATCCTTCCGACCAGGTCGTAGGCCCTTTTGGCGATTGTTGGAGGGGCGGTCTCGGGAGTAGGAAGGAAATAAGGTCGAACGAATCGACGGAATTGTCGACCGAGTGAAGTCAAAACACCGCCCAAGACGAATGCGACTGAACAAACGGGGTGTCAGGTTAGTCGCTGTCATATCACAAATGGAGAAGAAAAGATTGACTTACGATAGTATCCTGGATCGACACCATGCTGTAAATAGGGTTCATGAGCTGATTTGTCGGGCACGGCAGATGGAGTGGACAAGTGGCTTACCCAGAAGGCTGAAGTCACAAAAGTAGCCATACTTTGCTTCGAGCCAGGCTTCTTCCCTTTCTTAGTCAATCTCTTGTACACTACATCTCTCAGCCAGACCTAAACAGCGTTCCCCATCAGCTAGACCAGCGATTGCTAAGATAGCCCTCGACTCACGTTTGTCCTACAGTTCCAGCTATCGAACAACACCTTGAAGCTCGGAGCAGTCTCTATCGAAATGATGTTGATATTCCTAACCCTATTCCAAAGAGTTCTTCCAGTCTTGGGATCGTAACCATTAAATCCAATTCCAGTGAGGATACATGCTCCCTAGTTAGGTCAACCCTCATCAGCTGGTAGTCTCGGACGAAGCGAACAACTCAGTAGCTGAACAGGGATGTTGAGCCTCACCTCAGATAAACTCCAAACCGCATAGTATTTCGTCCTAGCCAAAAACCCAGCCACCTGGACGAAGCCCAACTTCTGCACAATTGACCATTTATACCAGTCCGAAGTGAGTATTCTCGCATAAGCAAATTTCGTGCCGTATGCAGCGTATATTCCCAAGAATATCAACCCGATGGTCAAATGCAGATAGGCGACCCGTTTTCTCCCGTAAGGTAATCTTTTCTTTGCTGCTTTGGCCTGTTCGGCGGATGATCCGGGTGGTGGAACTCGGTAGATCGTATGGTGTACTAGGGAGTCGTACGTTGCATAATCGAATGATGGCCCAGGAAGGATAGATGGGAAGAATAGACTATGAAGTGGATTAAATCTATCAGCTAGTCTCGAATACCAATCGAGGTTGAGCTCACCAGTATCCAAGGAATGCAAGTGGATTTGGTAATTTGGTAAGACGAGTTTCCAGTTGACTTGCATCAAGGTCCTATCAGTATGAAAAACGAGGTCATCAGCACGATCATGTGAAAAGAAGACAAAGAGACAAGTGCTGTGCTCACCTCTGTTTTCTGTTTCCCATCATGTACGTTCCAAGCGAATGTGGTCAATTTCATAGCTAACACCATCTGACTTCCTGTAATCTCTATTGCCGACGCTGAAGTACCGATCATATATCGATCTATATGACTGTACACATGTTTATAAGCTTCATGCTCAATCATTGAGAGGCTAGCTTACTTGTATAGTAAATGACCCATGACGAAGCTGTGTTGTGACCATGCCATGATTAGCTATTGCTTCCTTCTCAAAGCCTCGGCCAGCTGACTCACACGAAAGCTATCCAAGGCATGTTCTTCCCTTGGACCGTAGCAGCAATGATATAAGTCCCTGCTATACTGAACAGAAGATGCAACATCCCAGTTTTCATTTCTAGCAAGAACACCACCACGAACGTGGAAACGATGATGGAGAACAGATGAGCGATGTATGGTTTGGAGGGAGGTAATCTGACATAGAGTGAGCCGAGTGGGTATGATATCAATAGTGAGAATATGAGCTGTCAACTCCAGAGGATCAGCTGTACTGCGGGAAGGACTCGAAGGGAATTTGGACATACCTTGAGCTGATCAGGTGGAGCACCCAGCAGCTCTGAGCCACGGACGAAGAGGGGATCCCACAACATGTTGTATTAAGGTGATCCGATAGAGACGGGTATATGAGCTACGAGCAGAGAACTGCAGAGCAAGAGACAAGAAGAAGGCCTCTTGGATGTCGGATATCTGTGTTTTTGTAGCTGTTGATCTACGACGTCATGTAAGTTACCATGTTCATGGACACAACGTGGATTAGGATCAAATCAGTATGATGATCTACCTACGCACAGACCTCCACCGGCCAAACTTATGTTCAGAAAGAGAGAGAAATTCATTCAAGATGACTTATTCGAGGATACAGATCTGACATGTTGAACACACCTATCATATACATAGCATAGCAAAATGACAACAGCCCAAGCATCAAGCATCAGCACCAGCATCACGATTAAGAAAAAGGTCTCTCCGCTCACTCGACCATGTGAGGAAGGGTCCCACAAACCAATTCCTTCTAAATTTGTACTGACAATCTGCTATATTCAGCCCGTCGATTATTATGTCTCGGAATAGAAGGATCCGCCAACAAACTAGGCTGCGGTGTGATATCTCATTCCCCTTCACCTGCGAACGCTACGACGAAAGTAACAGTCTTATCGAATGTGCGACATACATACATTACTCCACCGGGAGAAGGTTTTTTACCGAGTGACACGGCAAGACATCATCGTGATTGGATAGTAAGGGTGATTGAAGGAGCTGTTAGGAAAGCTGGTGTGAGGTGGTCAGAGTTGGACTGTATTGCTTTCACTAAAGGTGAGTCACCCATTTACCTTCATATAAAAGGCTTGCAAGCTAATCATATACGATGATACCGTTTACAGGTCCAGGTATGGGTACACCTTTACAGGTCGGAGCATTAGTAGCGAGAACTCTATCGTTATTGCATGGTATACCATTAATAGGGGTGAATCATTGTGTGGGACGTAAGTGCAACGTCACATTCTACAGATTCCTTTGTCTACGCCAGAAATCATCTGAATGATAACGTTAGGAGGGTTTTAATCGTGCTGACCTGAGTTGATTCGGGTCATTTGTAGATATCGAAATGGGACGTCAAATAACTTCTTCACACAACCCTATCGTCCTCTATGTTTCGGGTGGTAATACTCAAGTGATTGCATATTCACAACAGCGCTATAGGATATTCGGCGAGACGTTAGACATAGCCATTGGGAATTGTCTAGATAGGTTTGCGAGGGTGATCGGATTAAGGAATGATCCCAGTCCAGGATACAACATTGAAGTTGAAGCTAAGAAGTGAGTCAACATTGCTCATCACAATAGAAGAGCACAAAGAACAATAGGTCATAACTACCTATCATGATGATATATGAGATTCAACCTGCTATGTCATGGTATGCTAATCCTCGTCATTGTTGCAGAGGGAAGAAACTCGTGTCCCTTCCATACGGCACGAAAGGAATGGACGTCTCTTTAGCAGGGATCCTTCATTCCGTCGAATCATACACGAAAGATAAGAAGTATATCTCATGGGATCAACCCACCACGGAAGATGTGATAACGGCGTACGACCTGTGCTACTCATTGCAGGAAACTGCATTTGCAATGTTAGTGGAGATCACTGAGAGGGCGATGGCGCATGTGGGGGCGAGGGATGTATTGATTGTTGGTGGTGTAGGATGTGAGTACAACCTTCCACGAGATATCTGTCCTGTATCAACTCACTGTGACGAACCGATTCAGGTAATCTACGTCTTCAGGAGATGATGGGAATAATGGCTTCAGAGAGGAATGGAAGGGTTTTCGCAACTGATCAGAGGTAAATCGTCTTGCATTTCTCACTTTTGAGTGAAAGAATGTAGGAATACGATCTTAAGTCTTAATCATGTGATATCATATGACTGAATGATTTGCTGACCTAGTGAATGTCAATCTTAATAGCTTCTGTATAGATAATGGTATCATGATAGCTCAAGCAGGTTTGTTAGCATACAGGATGGGTCAGATAACCCCTCTAGAGAAAACAGGCGTGACACAGAGGTAAGCAATTGCCATGAAACGTAATCGTACCTAAGATGAATTGACTAAATACTGCTCTCGATTCGAATAGGTATAGAACAGACGCAGTGCACGTTTCTTGGAGAGCCTAAGTCGACTTTCATATACCTTTATGCTCGGTATACTCACTTGACTTTGTACATCCCCCCTTCACATAAATATCAAGTGATTGAAACACCATGTATCGCTTGACGCTTCACAAAGGCCTGGGCATAATGATTATCATGAATTATCAATGCTTTTTAGCCGGGAAATATATGCATTTCATCTTCATCTTCATCTTTTTTCCCTTCTCAGTTTACAACCTTTTTTCTTGTCTTTCTTTCTTCATTCTCCCTTCGTACTTTCTATCTGATTCCGTTCTATGGGTTTTTGCAAAAAAGAAATGTGATAAAGTAAAAGTATATAAGAAGAAAAAGAAAAACAGGAAAGATGATACAAAGAGAAAAACAAGCTGGAACAAAATGCTAATTGAAACGAAATGTCGAATGTTGAATGATTTGATTTGACATGATTAAAATGATTATTGTAATTTGATCTTGAACAGGTCCCCATCCTCATAGACTGGTAACGGTAGCCAATTGAATGGACGATGTTCAGCTAGAATCCAATTTCTGTATTGAAGAGCAAATCAAATCAGCTCAACAAATCCAAAATACTTCCAAATCTGAGTCGGTACCGAAACTCACTTTTAAATATCGTATCTAGACTCGCTAGCGAAACAGGCTTGACGAGACTAATTAAACGTAATACCAGTTCAACATCTCTCAACGTTACAGAGAAAAACAGAACTTACTATCCATCTACCCCACTTCCAAATGCTTCCCGCTTGTCATCCTGTGTTGCCAATCCAGTCAGAGCGAATATTTTCGCTCGGGCCTGTACCACTTTGACGGGCGGTATGGAGACTGGTCTTCCTGGTGGTGGCACGAATGGGATATCCTGTGGAGCATCTCGACGGGTAGCTTCGATCTTACGTATTGCCCGGGTCGCATCGTGTCCGTTCATGACTGGCATGGAAATGTCCATCAAGATTACGCTAGGTAGCGAACCGGAGATCAGGGATGAGTTTACAGGAAATAAGAAAAAAATATCTTGGCAGCCGTGGTAGCAAGGGTAGATTGATATACTCACTCCCAGTAATTCTGCGGCGTACTCTCAAACAGCTCAACACCAGCTCTTCCATCAACAGCTTCGGCATATTCGAATCCCTGAATGGAACGTATTAGCACGTGTCCAATGTCCAACATCCCTCAGAGGATATGTCTAGAGCTGAAAGCAGAGCAATGATTACTCACCCTCTTCTTCAGGAACGCTCCCAATACTCTCCTATTTATAACATTATCCTCCACCACCATGACCCTCGCTGATCTTCCCTTTCTTGGCGTCTCGGTAGGTACCGTAGCAGCTTTCAACATGACACCGCCATCCGCTAGGGAAATAGTCGATATGGTAGATGTGGGCGAGGCAGATCCCTGTTGAGGTGAAGATTGAGCCGTATCATCACTTGCGACAGAAGCAGAGGTGACTCGTCTTGGAGCATGATACGTCATCCCTCTTGGTCCAAGGGATGGTCTAATGACTTGTTGGACCTGTTCATTCTCTTCTGATCGTCTTCTCTGTAAAGGTAATCTATGATCTTTTAACGGTTGAGCAAATCGTACACTGGATAATTCACTGATTGTCGAATTGGATTCCGCTGAAGCACCTGAAGATCCTCTTGATATACTAGGTCTTGAATGGTTATCTTGACTATGGTTCGACTGAGTGTCGTCAACATCAATATCGACATTGTGATCATATTGGCCCGGCGAAGCATGGTTCAACCAATCGATAGCTTTTGCCAATCCATTATAGAACGCCGTTGGTCCAATAGGTTTGTACAGTAGGTGACAGAACCCTCCATTCTTCTTGATAGCTTCACAGCATTGATTGACCTCCATCCCCCTTACTGCAATAGCATATAAGACAGGTTTGCCTTTGTTACGATATTCTTCAAAAAGGGCTTCATCCTCGTTGATCACTATGATATCGCTGATAAAGGGATCTTCGACTATACCGAATTGCCATGCGTTGGCGTACATCGAAAGTACCTCAAGAGATAATCGGTGTCCACGGTGTTCAGGGTGGAACGATAAGAAGGAGACGTTGAGACCTTGACCCAAAGTCATCGTCGTACTTGAAGAGATGTGTGAAGAATTGGAAGAGGTATCGTCATCATCATCGTCCACTTCCACTTCGAAGGACACTTTGATCTCTGTACCCATCCCTTCGACTGACCATACGTCGACTTTCCCATTGACATTCTCGGATCGAACGATGGAATTTACAATGGCCAAACCAAGACCGGTACCAGTTTGTAGAGGGTTTTCCTGTGAGAAGGGGTGGAACAATTGATCTTTCAGGAAATCCTTTCCTATTCCTTTACCAGTATCTACCACCGCCATCTCAACGGGTATCGTACGTGATCCAGGTGGGTGAGGCATCTCTCGCAAGGTGATTTGGACATATCCATCCTGTATCCACAGATATTAGCAACTACGGCTATCATAAGAAAGCAAGCTGACCTTCGTGAATTTGAACGAATTTCCAACCAAGTTCATGAGGACTCTTCTCAAACCACCTTTCTCACACCTTACCATCCAGCCCTATTTCCGTCCTATATCAGCAAAACAAGGCTCTTACCCGGCATGGGAAAGATCAAACTCACCTTCTCCCTCTGATCTATATCAATGACAGTCTCTACATGAGACAATTTTTCCCCGACCTGCGCTCTTTGCGATTTCGGGAGCAGCCCACTTGTTGTAGGTGGCGCATAGAAACTTCCAATATCCGCATCACCCATGAAAAACCTCGCTCTCTGACCGATCCAACACCCTTCCACGGTCTGTTCAACCAGCGCGGCCAAATTGACTTTGCCCAATTTCCCACTTGTAGTCTTTCCACTTCCAGACCCGGATAACTTCGTAAAATCCAAAACGTGATTTACAGTTTCGATCAAGGAGTTTCCACACGTCTGGACAGTCTTGAGGAAAGCAAGTTGGTTGGAATCGAGGGATGTATCGCTGAGTAATTCTGCTGCTGCCAGGATACCATGCAGAGGTGTTCGGAGTTCGTGACTGACCGAAGAGATCAATATACTCTTAGTCTTATCGGCTAAGACCATCCTTCTCCTCAATACAGCAGTCAAGATAATGACTCCAATGGCTCTAAGGAATTGAAGTTCGTACCCTTCTAAGAATTGTTTGGCTTTATTGGTGGTGTACGCACAAATCAGGGCGAAAGGCTGTTGATCTACACCATAGATGGGTACCACCATACCATACCTGAATTTCTGAGGAAACATGTATCTAATCCATATAGGAGCGATACCTTCAAATATTTTGCCATCCCTATGATCTCGTAAAAACTCTGAGAATTTTTCATGTTCGTGAGAGCTCAGTGATCGACTGGGCATCGAGCTTGGGATCGTCGCTAGCACGGGGAAAGCATTGACGGGACCAAACGTTTCACTTTGTTCTAGCACGGGTGATTGCTGTTCGGCTGTACTGTATGGATCGGCTCGATAGACCGTCTTCTTTCCTGTTGGGGTATCAACATGAACCATCTCGATCTGGCTGATATCCAGGATGAACGATCCATCTAGATCCAGTGTCGAACAGACGAGCTGGGCTGCTCGAGAATAGACCTGATCCATCTTGGCTGCTGCTTCAGCGTTTGAAGCTGAAGAATTGGCATCCATCTCCAAGCATTCTCGAGTGAATTTCTCCATGGAAGTTTGGATTTTATCACGGACCCGCAATTGCAACTGTCCAAATCGTTAGCACCCTCAAAGGTCCAATAGAAGAAGTACACTCACCTTATCTCGCCAAAGCTCCATCTCTCGCATAGTGACAGCGGCGAATTCTTTCAGTATCAATCTAGATCTCGGTGGGAATTCTGCTCGAGGTTTATCATCGATAATACAGAGACTTCCGATGTTGTGTCCATCCGTCGTGCGCAGCGGTGCTCCAGCGTAGAAACGGATATGTGGTGCACCAATCACCTGAGGATTCTTCTCAAATCGCCAATCAAGTTTGGCATCGAGTACAACAAAGGGTTCGTCGGATCTATATCTGATCAGTAATGGTAACACACAATTAAAACTCACCTAGCAAGAACCGAATGACTACAGAAACTCGATATCCTAGCTGCTTCCTCCGCCCCTAATCCACTTTGAGTTTTGTGCCACTGTGTCTCACTATCTATCAATGCTATAAGAACAATCTTGGGGTTGAAAACGAGTTTGGCCATGTGTGCTATACGGTCGAAATTTAGGTCTGCGGCGGTATGAAGGATGTTGAATCGGTATAGAGCTCTGCGACGAGCAGTCTCATCCGGGGGAAGTGGAGCCGGCAACCATCCCAATTTATCGTATAACGGTCCGATATCCTGAGGGTGAGCGATGTTGGGTATTTGCTCAACACTTGGTCTGAGTGGTGTGGGACGGGCAGGTGGATCAGGAGTTCTAGAACCAGTAGTGATCTTCGGCGTGGGTTCATCGGCAGTGGAGGAGGAGGATGAATTTGCCGCAGCGAGGGGCGAAGCTGTACCGAAGTAATCCGTAGGTGTTTCTGGATCACCGCCTCTTATTTCCAATGGAGCCGAGGCAGGCGGGATGCGACTGTTCACCACGCCTAGACGTACTTTATGAGGTGATATTTCAGGTTCAGAAATTTTGAGTATTCCTTTTCCATGAGGTTCGTTTGGTGTACTGACAGGACTAGCTTGGATAGTTGGTAATCGCAAGTTACCAAATATGTTGGTCCCCACTGCACTAGACATACTTCGATGTAAAGGGAATCTTGATGAACCGGGATCCGAGCTTGCACTATCTCTCGTCGTACCGTTGGAATCGGTTGAACAGACAGAAGCCATCGGATCTAGCAATTCCCTTTCGGGACTAGGCATGGCTAGTGGAGCGAAATCTGATTCCCTCAATCCTGAAGCCGCCATTCGTACCGTAGCTGCTGCGAGGGAGTAGGAAGGTAATGCCAATTTATCTGGACGTAAAACTTGATCATGCACTCGATCTGGTAAATGTTCCAATTCGAATGCTCTTTTCCTCGCTGCCATCGCAGCTGCCATTGACCCAGGTCTGACCGATCCTGCAGATGTGGAAGGCGCTGAGCTGACGGAAGTCATCGTCGATCCACCAGAACTCTTGGAGCTGTATCCTTCCGAGCTGCTCGTGTTGTCGCCTAAGTGTGAAGGTAAGGTCGAAGAGTATCGTTTTCCTGGAGAGGAGTGGGCTGAATGGACGTCTGTGGGTGAATCACCCGAATGAGGAGGGTTGGGAATCTTGTTAGGGTCAAACAGACCATGGGCGTAGGCGTGTGAGAATGTGGTCCAGTCCATGGAAGGTATCGATGGGGCTCTGGCTTGTTGTTTGGCTGAGTCGGATGAACCAGAAGCCAATGAACCGGCTTTTCCCAATAAGAATGTCTTCCCTTCCTTCTCCCCTCCCGATACCGAAAGCATGTCTACAGCTTCTGTCAACCCCGCTTCCTCCTGGGCAAACGTAGCAAGACAGGAATCTCCAGAGCTGGCAATCTCCGCCAGTTGTTCGTTACCAACTGTACTTTGATCTGTTGATGAAACCGGCGATGGATCTATGGGAATGGGAGGTGACGAAGCGTACCCTTCTTTCCTTCCTGGAGCAGTTTTCGGTCTCGCTCGTTTCGCGGATGGGTTCCGGCTCAGCCCGCTGAACGTGGAGGGGCCAGCGGTCGACTGAGGAGCAGGAGACAAGGGGAAGGTAGTCGCTTTTGTGGGAGATCGATAAGGAGGACTGATAGGTTTATTGGGATCAGAGACAGTGGGTTCTAAAGGTACTGATATCGATCGTGGAGACGAGCTGGTTCCAGCACCGTTGTGACTGGCGGAGAGGCTTATATGATGAGAGGCAGGATTGGTATGGAGGTGATGTAGGAAGGCGGCAGATGAAGAAGGGAGACGTTGCGAAGGTTGAGGTTTTGCGTTGGTCTCTGTCTCATGTCCCATGATCTACGAAAAGGAGGAAGTCGTCGTCAGTGGAATTGAAATCTCATGTGAAAAGCCAAAAGGTTTTAATGGTTCAAATGAATGTTTCGTTTCCCCTCAAGATCTTGACATACCATCGAACGGAAGAAGACGAGATTTTGGAGAAGAGAAAACCAAAAGTTACGCACGAATGAGCGGACAACAACGGAAAACTACCTCCCAAATTCTTTCTATTTGATGAGATTCTTCCTACTCTTGAAGATCTTGATATGTATATATCCCTTATATCCACAGTCCAGATAGCAATCTTCCGTCTCGCAAGTAGGACGGTTATCTCTTGATACTTCTGGACCGTGTATATTGCTGCGAGATGTTGATTCTATGCGTTACTGCCCCAAACTGAATTTTTGGTCTGTTAGAATATAGCGTATAACGTGTGGAAGAAAAGAAAAGGAGTCTTTGGCGGAATGAGGGTGTACGGCGAGTGGAGCTGACCTAACAAATGCCGCGTGAACTGAAAAATGAGTAATTCTCCCTGTTGGTCTTCTGTTGGTAGAACTAACATATATCACAATCTGTCGATGGAATTGGGCTGTCGAGGTGAAAACAAGAGTGGTGCAGTATACAATACCGTGGTGTAAGATTTATCGAAGGAAGCAAGTGGTTGTCACGGGTGGCATACATCGTCCGAAGTACAGCCAGCACATAGCAGATACCAAGTAGCAGCAGAATGGAATGACGAACCTTTTTTTTTTTTGCCTCTCACGGCGTATGACCAGGGTCATCGTCAGGTATTACAACATTTCTAATCCGACCTTTGGACGGTTGGTAATGGGTCATTAGCGGAATCAGTTGGACTTTGGTGGAGAATCAAGGGAAACTTGCCGAACTTGCTGCTCCACCCTGAATTGCCCTGATCTACATCATCATGATGAAACAGGGTACAAGACATGCAGTACTCACGCACTGCAGAGAGATTGTCACTCATCGCGATCTTTCTTACCCTTTATACCTCACAATGAAACCACCGCTTGTCAACGGGATCGAGAGTGACCTGTCAGATACAACGAGATTATATTGATGCTTGTCAGTAAGAGGCGCTTCGGATCGCCGTAGGAATCTTCATGTTAAAGTGCGGCCGGAGATCTTTTCGATGCTCTCCGAAGGTCAAATGATCGACTTACGTGATGTCTGTGCAACGAGCAGCTGGACTCATAATTGCACACTTTCCAGCCATTCAAATTGACGGAAGGGTGAATTTGATACGATTTTGAAGAATACGGGACGTTTTGATGATGCAGATGCAACGGTTGTACAACTCGAGCTCGATGGTTCATCGGCGAGCATTGTCAGGTCCATCTAGTACCTCAGATGCCATTACCCCAGGAGCAATCACACTGATTAAAATCATCTCTCATCTTCGCAATTTTTTTTTTTTTGCGCATTGCCACCTTTGCGTTCAATGTCATGAAACATCGGTATGAGACAGCTATGCATGTGATGAATTTCACAAATCATTCCTTTGGTACACTTGCTTTCTCACCATCTCCACACGAATGATACTCAAAATTTCCGAGATAAATTTATCAGATCAGATCAGTTCAGCTAAAGGGCCTCAGCAAAGGATATAAAAAACTTATCAGTCGACTCATTGTCAGTGGTCCTTCTGACTCTTCGAGCAAGCTGAAACACCCTAAGTCAATTCCGCCTAAGAACATGGTGAGCAATATGACTCTTCCGAAGACGATGATCAGACTCCGGCATCTCATTCATCCCTGGAGCTCCCACTGAGACTGCAAGCGTTCATTCTTATGAAGCCCGCCCCGAACGTATCAAGGAGGTCGACGATGACCAGTTCCTGTTGATCCACCTTAGACCCCTGCATCTAAAGGAAGTCTCAGACTCACTTGGCTTTTCGCTACAGGAGCTTAGGTTACGTGCAACTCTGTGGTGATCGTAGACACACATCGGGGTCACAAGACTTGCTCACCTGTATAGCCAGTCGCTGTCCTTTGATAAGAGCACTTCTGTTGAGATCATGTATGCGCTACAGGAATGATCGTCGTTTTCACGTGGCAAGAAGTGCGGAGTCTCCGTAGTTTTGTGTTTTTTTTTGGAGTACAACACGAATCTGTGCGCGTCGTCGAGATGTTGAGTTGGGTTGATTGATTCCAATTGGATTTCTTTTCGGAGGACGACGGTCGATGAACACTGGAATCTTCGGTCATACCCCTTGGTTCGACTCAAGAGGGAGCTGTATTTAGAGATCAGATCAAGACTAGTGACTATCAAGCGTCGCGCATCATGTCACTAGGAGTATCATCCTCCTCTTCCTCTCCCTTGACCAACCATCCAAGACCCCTTGCACCCAACAGAAGACGTACTTCCCATATGCCCTCACCACGAGCTACACCCCGACTTACGCCCGAATCGTCGTTTGTCGAGAGCACAGAGTCGGCCATGCTTGCTTCGCCTAGCGTGAAGGAGCTGGATGGCACTATGGGAGGGTTGAGGGAAAGGAGTGAAGAGGAATTGGCCAGAGCGGGGAGGGAGGAGTTGGAAGATGCGCTTAGGAGGGAGTGGGAGGACAAGGAGAATGCAAGTACGCTCTCCTATACAAATTCCGTCGATTGGAACTCAATGAAGGTGTGATAGCTGCTGCAACGATTGGAACATGTACAAGCTGAACGTCAGAGCTTGGAAGAGAAGCACGAAGAGTTGGTGAAGGGTATTTCAGCGTTACAAAGTAAAACCGACGAAGCTTTCAATGAACAGGTAAGATGGGATATTGCAGCGTATGTTATGAAAGGATTAGCTGATTTATACGTGTAGACTCGTATGGAAGCTGACCTAGAAGAACGGGACGAGCTCCTTGATAGGTTGAGAAAGCGATTGACAGAAGCTGAGAGACTAGCTAGGGAAAGTCAGAAGAGGTATATCGAGCAGGTGAGAGCTGCACGTCAGTTCGACCGACGTCAAACTGTGGTATCCTAGACCTGCAATCAAGGAGTATGGATCTGATCTCGTTTGTGCTGCTGTAGGAACAAACCTTTGATATTGAACGACAAGCTTTACAAGCCCAAGAAAACCATTTACAACAACGTATCAAAACCCTCTCCAATTGCAAAAGCAGTCGGTCAACCACTCCGGTTCCCGAGGTAGAGAATATAGCTTCGTTGAAAGATGAATTAGCCTCTATCAACTTATCACATTCGACCTTATTAGCCAAGTTGAACACGTTGACTAAGGAGTTGCATGAATTGAAAATATTGAATGAAGAGCTCCAGGAGGAGAACGAAGGTTGGGAGTTCTTGATAAGAGAGAGGACGATGAATGGTAAATTGATGGAGAAAGGTGGAATTCTGTCCAATCACCTCGCCCAGGACCCGGCGAATGATCGAAATGAGGAGGGAATTGATTCGGAATTAGAAGAAGAGATGAGTGAATTGAATTCAGATTTAGAAAATCAATCTCCGATATTTGACGATGATCATCAATTCTTCGCTACCGACTTGGGCCATACCGATACCAATGATTTCTTGGCGCCTCCTAAACATTCACGACGCGGTGGACGGGGAGGGAGGAACAGGACGGCGAGTCATTCGAGTAGGAATGAGGGTGATAAAGGAATGGACTTGGCTAGCGAATTGAGTATGGTAGATGATGATAAGTCTGATGCTGGACAGAGTATAGCTTCGGCCAACGGAAGGAATGCAGAAGTGATAGGTGAGCAATTCCTCCCGTTTATAGAGTATTTTTCAACCCGACTGACTTGCTTCGCAGCTTTACGAGCCGAGATTAAACAACTGAAGGAATCAAACAAAGCTCTGACGCTCTATTGCTCGAAGGTGAATTGTTCATTCAAGAGGCAACAGTTTAGCCATGTAAAACTCACTGATATAATATTTCTTGCAGATCATAGACCGTATCATCACCCAAGAAGGCTTCGAACATGTACTTTCGGTAGACTACAAGACTCGACGAGCCGGTACCAGATCAGCTTCCACATCTTCTCGTCCAGCTTTGAAAGATGTCAATGGCGGCTCATGGGGAATGCCTAGTGCCTCTTCGCCGATTTCGGAGGAACCACCCACCATAGTGAAACCTCAGACTGAAGCTGTCAAAGAGAAGAAAGCTAGACCGTTAAGCATGATGGTGAGGGCCATGACTGGACCCGCAGAAAAGACTGTAGTCCCACCAGTAACGGGCGGAACGCCAGCTGTACCAGATGAAATCAAGTCGGAGAAACGGGTAAGTCTCATTCTAAGCTCCTTTCCCCCTCTGGTAGCGAGGCATTCAGCTGATTTGCGTCCAACCTCCGCAGGCTCGGAGAGGGTTCTCTTTAGATTTCAGATCATTAGGATTCGGTACTTCCTCTTATACCGCACCCACCGAATCTTCGAAAACTTCCCTAAGACCTCTTACGCTATCTTCCAAATCAGGCACCACAACGGGCTCGAGATCGTCATCCAGTACAGCTAGGAAGCTTGAGATCCACGAGGAAGACGAGGAAGATCGGAAGGAGAGACATAGGATGGAAGCTACCCTCAAACTCATGGGGATCAACAAATCCACCCCACCACCTGGTAGTATACCAGAACAGGATGAAGAGGAAGGTGAAGGGGAATTTCCAATGAGTCGAGCAAGCTTCAGAGCAAGTTCAGGTAGATCATCCACTTCATCACAGTCACATTCACATCGATCTACACCTCTTGGTAGATTGTCTTCTGTCCTTGGTCCCAACGAGGTTGACAACGAATTCCCGATTCCCATGGAATCGATCGAGAATCCCGATCAGGCCATAGAGGTATTACGTGCCTTTGATGAGAAACAGAATGAAAGATTGAAAGAGATGTCGAAAGGGAAAAGATCTTCGATGTACACTAGTCCACCCAAGATACATTCCAGAAGAATCAGTATAGAGGAAAAGGATCGGGATCAGGAAATGAGGGACAGAACGATAAGTAAGAGTGAAAGTATAAAGACTCTGTGGAGTTTAGGTGGTGGAGGGGATAGTCGACCAAATAGCGGAGAGATCGTGATCGAAAAGAAGTAGGTTGGGTGATTGGTGTCATGACGTTTCAGGTAAACATGGTGGATAGATTTCTCATCTTGTTGAGCACTGAACGCATAAGCGGAATTCTTGTTCAACAGATATAAAATGTAATATGAACTACTGATGATAACGATACAATATACGTCAGCACATACGATCAGTTCTTCCTTTCATGGTTAAAACACATAACTTGTATGAAATGCATCGATATGGCATATATTCATTAATTATCGTTAATGCGCAACAGTCACAGGTTTCGTCAAGGATGTGGGGAAATAATTTATACGTTGCCATGATTCAAATCAAGCAGCTCTAAATCTCTGATAATAGGATTTACATTTAGCCTCCATCGTTTCTTGATATGTTTCTGGTAAAGTATCGATCAGTTTACCTAATGGACAGAATTAGCTGGACTATCTAATATTGAGTGGGTCTGATTGACTTACCTGGATTACCACTCCATATGGACATACTGGGAACGACCGTTCCTTCAGGCAAGACGGTATCAGGTAATATCACAGCTAGGTCTTTTATAATCACGAATTTGCCCTATCAAGTCGCAAGTCAATCAGTTCTAAATCACACACAGCCATTGTCGACGATTGATCGATACTCACTATTATACAGTTCTTCCCTATCTCCACACCTGAACCTATCGAAGCTGCTTCTACAATGCAGTTTGGACCGATGTGGACGAAATCTGATATTCTCAAAGGATAAAATGTGAATGATCTGATAGGAACGCACATCAGCCGCACTTTACTACAATGATACGATGTTCGCAAGTTCTTAGTCCTATGTCCTGTGCAGAATGGCTCACCCCTTGTACATCTTTCCAGGAGGTCTAACGATCGACCCTTCTCCAATCAGACAATACCTCCCCATGGTAATTACGACATGTTGACCTGCCGTTGATCTCCTCAAATCACCTCTTAATATCGATCCAGTCTGGATAATGGATTTCCCACCTAGTATGATGTTGGTGGCTCCTATGATGGTTGCTTTTCTAGATACTTTGTCTATATCCAAAAGCTAATGGTCAAACATCGATACTCACCAGTGAGGTCGAAGCGAATAAAACAAGGTAGAAAGATAACTCACTACCCGTATCGGTCTCTATGTATGTACCTTTCTCATACGTTATGATCGGATCGAATGCTCCCATCCTCTGCTATGCATTGCGCAGAGCTTGGCGATTGACTTATGTGATGGTAAGAAGTGGAAAGACAGAATATTGACTTCCATTTACGCGATCGGAAAAGATAAGTTAATCTCGTGTCGGTGTCTCGTCATTCCTTCGTGTCTCGGTCACATTCAAGACATTTCACTACTGACTTCAATCTACTCTTCATATCTCATTCATGGAACATACATCATGACATCCTCATCGAATTCGAGGCCCATCACGCCTCTCCCACCTGCAAAACCCAACAACGGTATACATGCAGTCAACGGAAGTAGGACAAACGAGAATGTTATGGCTAGATTATCACAGGATTTCCCGGATGGTCAGTATGCCCTTGTTATCTCTTAACCAACACAGATGCTGATGGGTCTGCCTGGATACTTCAGCTGAATCGCTAAGTCGGCATCAAGAGATCCATGCGAGACTACAACTTGAGATAATGGACGTGAGGGAGGAAGTAGCTAGGCTGAAAAGTGAACTGAAAAGGGACCAGGATCCTGGTAAAATGTCCAAAATACAAAATCAAATCAGCGTGAGTTGTACTTTTATACATATCCGACTTTGGACATTGGAAAGATATGAATGGACTGATCAGATGGATAAAACTAGCAACTCATGCTTCAGATCAATGTGATTAGAGAGAAAGCTGCAGAAGCTGAAGCGATAGTCAAATCCATCACCACTGATATACAGAGATTGGATACTGCCAAGACGAATTTGACCAGTGCTATACAGATGTTAGAGAGGTGGGGAATGCTGAGTGAGCTGGACTTCATGCTCATATACGTTCACCGATGAACTACTGACGAGTTATCAATTTATAGGAAATGCTCATTCTCAGTTGAAAGAATTATTACCTACCAAGAGGTATATAGACATGTCACAAGCTTTATCCGTGAGTCTGACAAGAAATCTCTCTGTCACAGACTGACACATAGTAGTTGCTGACTAACCATTCAATCTAGGCCGTAACACACCTCTTGACTCCCCTCAAAGCATTATCCAATATTCCTGCCGTATCAGAGATATTTAGAGCTGCGGAATCGGACCGTAAGGCCATACAGGAGAAAGTAGCCGTGGAGATGGATGCTTTGTGAGTCCCTCCTGTAGACCTCATCGAGGTCGCAATAGCTGAAGACTTGTGTATGACAGCTTCAAGCAGGACCCTAATCGACCGGTGGATAGGAAGACAGTCTCAGAAGTGTGTTATGTGATCGATGTACTAGGCGGTGATTTCAGGTGAGCTTTTTCGTAGTACTCTGGACTAGAAAGGTTGTTTGCTTATCTTGTATGGCATTGCATCGTAGAAACCACATAATCGAGAGATATCTTCAATTGCAATTAGCAGAATACCGACGGATATTCAGGTCTACCGACGAAGTGAGCTATTACTCCGCATTCCTCTGCCTTCGCCTTTACGCCTTTAATGTACTGAATGAATGAATGATTGATTGTTCGCCTGCTTATCTAGGCCGGTCAGCTGGACAATGTACCTAGGAGATATGCATGGTTCAGAAGAGTACTCAAAAACCACGACGAAGAGAATGCATCATTGTTCCCTTCATCATGGGAAATTACCAGGTTGCTGGTATCGAATTTTGCGGAATATACGAGAAGTGATCTAGCGAATGTGTTAGGAAAATCTACACCTGCTGTTAACATCTTACTGGATGCTTTACAAGCTACTTTGGACTTCGAAGCTGGCTTCGCGAGGAGATTTGACATGCCTGTGGGTTCTTCGTTTCGCCCCTGACTTGCCTACGGTGTACCGACAGACAAATTTGCTGACTCCGAGATTCAAAAACCAGTTCGAAGACATCACTGCTGGTGGATCGACATCGCGGGGAGCAAGTACAGCGCCCAAATGGACCATATCAAGTATATTCGATAATTACTTCAACGTCTACGTCGATGCTCAAGATAGGTAAGTACCATTCACGTATTTTCAACAATATTAACAATGATTTTAATTTATCGTTTAGAGCGATCGCAGATATGCTATCAGCCTACAGAGGTCCTCGATCACGTTCATCCATGGAAGGCGCAATGCAGCAAGAGTCGGATACGCCCGTTCCGACTGTACTTCCCTCGTCAACCGAATTGTTCTATTTCTACGGACAGACTCTGGAACAATGTGAGAAATATACGAAAGGTGAACCGATGAGGAAGTTGAGTAAAGTGTTTGCGAAATGGTTGAAAATATACTCAGGTAAGTCGTTATCTCGTCAACAGTCCACTGCGAGAACACGGGGATGAAAGCTTATATCTGATGGTCGATCAACAAATAGATGACGTTTTATTAGCTGGCATGAAAAGGTAAGTCAGCTATCTCATCAATAAATCTGGCATTTAGCTGACTTTTTCGCAGGGAAGCAGGGCGTCGATCACTAGAAGGGCGAGATAACCTACAAGAGGTCAAGAACGCTTGTATGATACTTAACACAGCAGAGTACTGTCAGAACACATCACTACAGGTGAGCAAATCGATCACGAATAAGTGAGGATCTTCTTGACCATTCGCCTCGACTACAGCTTGAAGAACGGTTGAAGGATAAAATCGCGGAGGAGTTCAAACCAGATATATCTTTTCAGAATGAGCGGGACACGTTCTCAACGTAAGTTGATCAGAAACAGAGTATTCATGTCTCTGATGTGGTGACTAACACATCCATCGCAGTGTCATCTCATCATGTATAAATACCATCTTACGAGAACTCGAAACATCTTGCGAGCCCGCTTTCGCTGCGATCCTAAAAACGCCTTGGATGCACCTTGAAAACGTTTCAGGGAGATCGGCCTACATAGTTGATCTAGTAGGATCGATCAAGCAGGTCGCAGAGGTTGTCAGAAGTAGAGTTGAGGGGAAGAAATATATCAGGAACTTCGCTGATAAGGCTGTTGGGTTAGTAAATCCCTCGTGCAAAGTCTGAGTAATCAGCTGATTCAACGAAATATACGATCATAGGGTCGTTATCACTAGATTTACCCAGTCGGTAATCAAGAGTCGACCATTGAAAAAGATAGGCGCGGAACAGGTAAGGTTGTGTTGCATAAAAGGACATTTCCAATTGCTGATCTGGGGGCCAGATCTTACTTGATGTCCAAGCTGTCAAGGCCTGTCTATTGGATTTGCCTGAACCCCATCCGGAGAACTCCACTAATATGTATGTGCAGTCATCTTGTACACATAGCGAATGAGCTGATCGTTTTCAATAACATAGATATACCAAATACGTCACGAAGAATACTGGTCAGCTAGAAACTATGTTGAAAGTCATTCTCGCTCCTGATGATCCCCCAGAAGGTGAGCTATATAATTAATTATATGCCCTGTAGGCCTAATTGTAGCTCATATTCGCTGTCTCTGCAGGTTTCGTGCAGAATTATTGCTTGTTGATCGGTGATCGATCCTTTAGTAATTTCCAGAAAGTGAGTAATCGTACAAGTAAGATTGACTCGATCAACGCTGATGATCTATCACTTGTTATATTTCAGATATTAGACCTCAAAGGTACTCCTCGAACCGACCAACAAAAGTTGCTCGATATATTCTTATCAGTAACATCGACCAATTCCGAACTGTCCGATTCTTCTTTCTTGACTCATATCGATATGGATCCTCCCGCTTCATCTACTACTTCGGGTCCAGGGGGCAACGCTGATATTCAAAGGGTCACATCACCCGTATCTGGAAGTGGAATCTTCTCACAACATCATGGTAGTTCAACCGGTCTACCGGGTTTGCTAAGGTCCGCATCAGCCTCGGGAGAAGGTCACGATAGGTCAGAAACTCCTAAGGCTTTTGGCGATTTTAGAAGGTTAGTGAATTTCGCTAGGAGGGAGACTATGAATCCTTTAGGACATTAGCAGACCTAGTGTACATACATGTTTGAAAGATATTGATGCATGGAGGCAGTTTTTTTATCTTGATGTAACATTACAGGAAATGAACAATTTTGATCTGAGGTACAAGGTATAAGTATAATTGATGCTTGGTATATAAGATGATTGAACTGATATTGGAACGATTACTGGAGTAAGTTCGCCGGCGTACCTACATTGCCCATCGACCCTGCTCTCCCACCTGCCCCAATCACACTGCCAGGTACACTGACGCCACCAGGCGACATACCCATTCCTAACGAATTCCTGGGAGAAGCTACATTCAAATTCCCCAAATTGGGAGTTTGTCCCATCGTTCCTACCGTTAAAACAGGTGATACTCCTAAACCCATTGGGTTGGGTGTAAGACCTTTGACAGAATTCGATCTTATCGATCCTGGTGGTCTGACCTGTCGCTGCTGAGAAGAAGAGGAAGAGGAGATACCAAATTGAGCTGATAATTGAGCTTCTATAGATTTCAACTCATCCATCGGGTCGGCATTTTTTGTTGGTTTCGTAGATAACTCATCAAGCTTGGAAAGTGCCAATCGAGTCGTTTGGAGTGAATGGAACAAATGCCAATCAAATGTATTCTGCTGCTGCTGCTCCTCCTCCTCTTTTTCCTCTTCTTTAGATTCGGTCTGTCCGTTTTGATCCGCTTGATCTTCCGTTATACGATCAGCAGCCGTGGTAAGGGCGGATTTTGCTTTCATATTCGATGCAACTTCCGGGGGTAGGGATCGCCATTGTGTGGTAGATCGAGGGTTCGAAGATGGATGAGATTCAGATAATGATGTGAGGGTTTTGGTTATCAGTTGTGAAGCGTTTCTCTTTATTCATAACCTATAATCAGCGTACACTCAAAAACGGAAGGTCATTCGGAACAATTCCTTGCATCGACTGTGGTCTTGTTTCTCCTCTCCTCATCGAAGGAGATCAGTACAGCGTATAAAGCGAACTCACCAGCCTAGCAGACACCACATCATAAACAGTTGGCGACTGGTATATCCTTTCCTGCAATATGAACCACATCCCAGATACTCTATCTCTCTTTCCCGATGGATCTACTTCTCTTTTCTGAATCACAAACAAGTCTGGAGGTTGGGAGTGAGATACGATATATTCGAATCCAGATTTGAATGCATTGAGCTCGCTAATAATTGTATCAAAACACTTTGGATCAGTACAACACTCACTACTGCAACGAACATTCGTATCGGTTCCCCTTCCTTATCGATCATCTTGTTCGTAGGAAGGGGAAGAGTGGTTTGGGCTGACTCACATTTTCTCCTCTGCGTGACCATACGTAGGATTCTCCACCCTCCTCTGCGTCCTCAGAACGTTATTGTTCGACTTGGAATCCCAGAATGGAGAGAAGGCAAAATAATCCAGCCTGCGGAATTCCATACAATGTCAGCGTAGCGTTTTAAGTATACAGAGGATTTGAAGCTCACGCTAAATCCGCATTGGCTAATGATCTTGCCGGATTGGCCTGTAGTACCCAAGGTGATCAGTGTACACCATAAGACCAATGGGAGGAAATGGGTTTAGGACATACTGCTATAGCTTCTGGCCATGACCTGTAAGATTGATTTATTGATTGTTAGCTGGTGAGCTATCTTGTAAGAATCAGTCTTGTGGAGCTGAGCAGCTCACCAGTGTATATGCGATAGATCCTGATCTACCTCTTCTCCTGGAGTGGCCATCTTTGCGGTTATTTGCTGACTGTAATGCTATATAGTCGAGATGTCATTCATGTTGATGAGAAAGTGAGGAATGCTAACACAGGTAGGTCCCGGTTAACTAGGGTATCACTTGATCATTGTGGCATCCATCTCGGCCATTGACCACCTGCGTCTCTCATCGCTAGAACAAGGTGCAAATATGCTTCTCATTCATCTCATCAACACATATGATGATATCTTCGTGTATTATACAGGAGACAGCAAAGAACCAAAAGGGTATGACATCAATTTCTCCTTATTCATCGTTGACTTTCCCATTTATCGACCAGATCACTCAACGCTGTTTCTCTTATCCGCCTCCTTCCTCTCTCCGCCTATTGCAGTTTACCAATGAATATTGACATTCGCATTGACATTAGCATTCGTGTTCGCATTGGGATTCGTGTTCGTGTCCGTATTCGTATTGGAGCTGGCACCAAACGAAGAAGAATTCGCTTTATCCTTTTCCAATTTTATTCCAAACATACTTGCCCAGAACTGTTTCGTCACACCCGTCATCAGCGACCCTTAACCTTTGTCCCAGCTTCATACTTGCCGAGACTTACCTGAGGTAGAGCCAATGGTTCAGGCCCATTGAAATCTGCAGTCAACCCACCTCCCATCAAACCATCTACCCCTTGTCCTATTGCAACCCCACTACCGCTCCCGCCGCCATTCGGGTCAACCCTCATATCGTTCCCATGAGTATGATTTGAAGGTCCACTTGGGGGAAGTGAAAATAAAGTGCTACCTCCCGGGACATTAGCAGGGGTAGGTAACGAGACAGGTGGAAAAGCCTGGATTTGTGACAAAGGAGTAGTAAAGCTCGAATCGGAAAACGATTTGGGTGACACCCCGAAAAGGTTAGGTGACATTGAGGAGAGTGTAGATTGGGTAGATACGGTCGTACTGGCTTGAGGTGTATTACGTTGTTGGGTTGCTGCGCTACAATTCCAAAATAACATGGATTAGATCGACCCTTTACGAGACATGGAGGATGCGTAGTCAACTCACGTCACAAGTTTTTCCAATTGGACTAGACCCTCACAAAGATCCGCTTGAACAGGATGGGTCACGTTCCAAGTAGAAAGTCGATCTTCGAAGACTCTGATGACTCCTCGCAGGTCATTCTGGATGATGCAGGGATGAGCATGAGATTAAGTTTCTAGCTGGTATGTTGAGGGGCACTTACCAAGCACTTATTCGCAACCTCAGTTCCCGGCTGCCTTATAGCCAAGAAAGCGCATACTGCACCAGCTTGGAATGCCTGACAAGACCAAGCAAATCAGTATGATGCGATGAATCGGTGTGGAGCATTTCACCCACCCTATAGTGCATAGTCCAGAATGACCAAGCCAAAGTACTTTTCGTTTCAGCCATTGACTTGTATGTCCTCAGGAGCAGATGTGCAGCTTGAAGACAAATGTCGGTCGATTCCGGGTAAGCAGCGGGATCAAGTCGAAGATATGGGCGATGTAGGACCATACTAGGTGGGTATATCATCAGTCAGTTCGCTCACTGCATATTCTGAACATACTCACACGATAGTCCAGGTTTTCATACTCAGTATCAGCGTCTGATTTAATTGTCTTCTATTCCTCGATCCTAAGAGATATTCAGGCGTATCATTCTCTTTGTATTTTACCCCAGGTGGGAGGTGGGAGTACCATTGACCTAGATCGTGCGCGAGTCGTACAGCATCCTGATATGTATGTTGATTGGGGTCCTCTCCCGGACCATAGTGCGACGATTGAGCAGCTGATTGATTATTGTCCTTTGGCGGAGGAGAGAACCATCCGTATATCGTCGATCGACTGAATCGTCTGTCCACAGTGAAAATGCGATCGAGTAGTTCAAATGATGGTATCGTCAACTGATAAAACGCAGCATGGTAGGTCTGTTCAGTGGTCTCGTTGGAAAGTACGTTTGAGGGCGGCAGATATTGCTGAGCACTTCCAGGTAGTTCAGATAGATTTGCATCGGGTCGATCTTGAGGCAGATTCGTCGAATAATAGCTGATCGTACTTGGTCTTCCGAAGAATACACATAACATACACTCAAAACCAGCAATAGACCACCTGTTGGCCATCTCATCAGCTTCGCACCAACGATAAACGGAGACCTTCTCAAACTCACCATAGGCGTCGTCTGCTTTCGGCCTCTCGCATTGAGATTTTGGGATCAAGACTTAGAGGATCTTTATGTAGGCCTAGGGCGATCGCTTGTTTCACCAGAGTACCTCCAGTTGTCCAAGCATCCGCCGCTCTCTCGCTCGCCAACCTAGATCAAAGCATATTAGTCAGCCATGCATACCCTTGTGCCCTCATGCCTCGTCCATTGGTCCATCACGCTTACAAATAAACCATTTGCAAAAGTTGGGCTTGGACGGTCCTCATGCTGGGATTAGCCAGGTAAGCGCAGAGCCTCAATGCTTGGAAAGAAGCCGATACTACACGCAATGAAGCTCATGCGTCAGTGCAAATACCGAATTGATCCAAAGCCGACCACTTACAGTAGAGTTCGCTTTGTAATCTGCTCGACGTAAGATCTTTGGGGTCCTTCGTCGATCGTTGCGCGTGGCCTTGTCTGGCCATTGAGGCGTCTGGATGTCCAAATATCTCTGCTGCCGTAGCTCGAATAACGCATCCTGTGGAAGTCGAAATATCAGTAATTGATATAAGTTGTTGGATCGATGTCAGCAAACCATACCAAGTGCGCAGATGATGAGATGCAAGGCGAGCGACGAAAGGGGAACGTTCATCTTGTCTTTCGTAGACATCGCGAAGAAATCTGTATACTCCACATGTATCGTTGGCCTATAGAAGCAAACGGGGTTAGTGATAGCATCATCATATCGGATCGACAGAAAGACTTGAGCTCACATATGGAAAGGATGGAAGTACACCGCATGTTCCTCCTCCCAAGCTTGCCATAGGCTGCAGCAGAAGCTTTTAGATCAGCTCTTGGTCGCTCCGCTTAGAGATTGAGACACTCACAGCTCGGCCTGTTCGGGATCAGGTAGTAGACCAATGATCTCTGCGCTGAAATTCTCATGACTCCAGATAGTAGTGAAAGGATAAGTCTTTCTCAAATCAGGGAAAACTCCTGTGAAGGCTACATCTTCAGGTATCGATAGCAATTGACCATCTCCCTTGTCTTGCGCAAGTTCTCGAAGCTACAATATGAAATTTCATGAGCAGATGTGCCAGACCGTTTGGCTATCGCATGATACTCACCCTTCTCAACATTGTCTTGCCCGTCAATGCACCCAAGAAAACCTTCCTGCCAGTTTTATCAGATGACATTTCTTCACCTGGCAGCAAGTATGTCTGGTACGGTTCCGATTTGTAATCTGCATTATCATGATGTACCGACGGTCCTGCAGGGTTATCATGCAGCGCCGCTGGATCGATGCTCGATCGTATGCCTCCGGATCGAGAAGGGATAACACTCTGTGGCGCCCATACAGGTGGATTGGGAGTTATACTCCTACTTCCAGCTGCTGCCGCAGAGTTCTCCACGTCTTTAGCTTCATCAATCTTGAATCTTGCGAATCGATCGACAATGACTCTTCGTTTCTTATCTTCGCCGGCACTATCCTCCACGGCTGGAAACGCTAAGGGTGGAAGAGGAGGAGGAAGGGGAGCTGGTGTTGCATTTGCTTGAGCTTGAGAGCGAGTAGGTGCCTTTTGACGTAGTTCACGGACAACCTGTTCAAGTTCTGCGATTCGACGTCGTAGACGCTCTGCCTCGGCCACTTCGGGGTCGTTCCTATGCCAATGACGAAATTAGAGGATGAAGTCTGAGCGAATCAGTAGACAGTGACACTCACATATCTCGAGCTTCGTCGATCTCATAGACGCAAGTTCCGGTCTATGATCAGATCAGTATAAGCTGACCAACAAATTCTGAGAAGACAAAGGCTCACTAGTCCTAGAGCAGTGCACCTTCCACAAGGTCTCTTCCTGTCACACTATTAAGAAATTATCATCAGTTCTTATTGATGGTGTGCAATTGGGTCTATCACCTACCCTTCTTTTGTGGTTATGGCAAGGTACGCAACTTCTTATCGTTCTATTCCTCTTTCTTTTCCTATGATCAAGTTTCTCATCCGTTTCTTGGCCTTCTTCAACTTCCATATCGCCTCGTATGTTTGACGATTCCCCCTCCCCGGATGTGCCGATATTAGCAATTTGTCCGGAAAAGTCCTTTACAGTCACGGGCGGTTGACCGTCGACTATGATCTTCTTCGCACTGGGACCCGATGTTGGTCGGTTAAGCTCATCGTCATCTATACTGTTGACCGAGGTGTTGGTATTGGGCGGCACGCTCGCGCTCGCACTGCCACTCGCGGGATTTATGCTCTCGTCATCGTCTGTTGTCCTTGAACCAAAGGTACTTGCCCTAGAGCGCTTACGTCTCGATGCCGATCCCGGTGTCGAAGAGGCAATGGATGATTGAGGGTGAGGTGGAACAGACGACATAGGTTGCCATGTCCTTATTCCCAGTGATGACGGAGTCGCCTGTACGGGGGAAGTTTGAACGAGACCCGTGAGGGAATGAACATATTGTTGCAATCCGTTATTGCCATCGTTGGAACCTCCAGGAATTTCACTCAATAACGTTGAGTTCCCATGACTTGATTCAGCGCCGCTGATCACGGGTCGATTCGAGAAAAGAGGATTGAAAGTATCCTTGTTGATCATATCAGGCATAGATTCTCTTCTTCTAGACAGTCCACCATATTGCCAAGGTTGTATCCCCTCATGTCCACCAGTCAAAGGCGAATGGTACGAATGAAGTGGATAAACATCCCGGTGCGGTGTGATGGGTGACGAGAGCTGTTGCATCGCTTCTGGATAACCATGTGGGGAAGATCGGAAATGAGGTGTTTTGAAAGAAGAAGAAAAGGAATGTGCATGTGGTAATGTACGGGACTGTAATGATTCGAGATGATGTTGGATTCCGGTAGAACTCGCAGTAGATGTAGTTGAGAGAGGAGGAGCAAAAGCTGAGAAGTGTTGATATTGTTGAGGTAACGTAGCTTGATTACTTTGAGGGAAATTTCTATGTTCACCCAAATTACTATTACCGCTGCTACTGTTGTTATTGCTCATGTTATTACCATTGCCATCACCACCTTGACCCCTTCCTCCATACCTATCACCTCCTCCTGCCTCATCTCCTATATTATTGTGATAGTTCTGTCGCGATACAGCTGGTCCTCGTTGATCGGGAGGTATGATGTTCGAGTAAGGTGAATTGTCCATCGGAGGACTACTGTATCTCTGATCTACCTAATCTGATCCAAAATCCCTTGTTATCTCCGTCACCTTTTCTTATTAGGTGATCTCAGACCTGTGATCGATTTCACGATGACAACGACTTGAGATCATGTGCATACCACTCTTTACCTCTCGTCTTCGCTCGTTGGCTTGCGATTATCTTTTTCTTTCTCAAATACTATAGAGAGTTGATCGCCAGAAGTACGGGTATATAAGAGAAGTTTGATTGATTGAACGATCTCCTGCCGTTGATCTGAAGGAGATTTGAAGATAGAAAGAGAATAGCGAAAGAGGAAAGTAAGAACAGAGAAACGCACAGAGATAGGGTTATGGGATGCTATATGAGCGAATTCCAGTCAACCCAAATCGAGGTGCAAGACGTCGATGACGCTATCGTTGAATGATACCTTGATAGATTACGAATTTGGGAAAGGGATTAAGAAAGGTGAATCAGAAAATCTTGTTGAGTTGGAATGTTATGTGTTCTAGTCTGGTGTCGGATCAATGAAGCTGAGCCATATGTATCGAGTAAGCTTAGATCAACGTTACTCCAGCTGAAATTTGACCACTGTCTTCTCTCTAAACCCTTACTTCCTCCCTGGATCTTCAATGTATGTAGGAGATGAAATACAATCATGAATAAGGTATGTCGATGTTTGACTCACCTGGGATTCGATAGTTGTAGTCTAGATTCAAACTCGATTCCCATTTCATCCTTGATTTAACTTTCTTTCCATCAGTTCATCATCCTTCATCATTCCTCGTTGCGACAGGGTATGCTGACTCACGTCTGGACAACAGTCATACATACTCTTGATGGCGAGTCGTTCTCTTCGATAGCAAGTGAGCCCTCTGCTTCTTGATTCGCCTGTTGTGAGTTTATTTACTTCCGTATGTGAGGTATCCTTTCCGTACGGATACACTGTAAGCTCGGATCTCCCTGTTTGCTGTCGGTGGCAATGCTGGAATGTGGATGTGAACCCAGCGATGAAGTGGGGATGCATCTCGATGACGATGGAAAAGATTTCACAAGTGGTAGTATGTACCGCTGTCCCAAGGAGCATGTAAGCATCTTACGAGTACTGCATCATCTCTTCTCATGTGAGCAATCTATCCACTCCCTGTACGTACCTTGTTGTTGCCCTCTGGCCTCTGTGCCTGTAAGAAGACAAGGTTGACAATTCCTCAGGGTTGAAGAGAGGGGGGGCAGGAGGTGAGGGGGATCTTGCAGGTGCTGTAAAAAGCTAATCGGGAGGTATGATGACGAGAGATTTTCGTGATTCCATGGGAATCAATTAAGCTATTCTATCAAGCGATACGTTTATGCATGCAAAATGTCCCAGAGCTGAGACGAGTACGGGACCATACCAATGATGAATCTGCATCTCACGACTTCAGCACGATCTGCACATGTATTCCCTGCCAATTCTGCTGCTTCCGAACAATGGCAGATAGCGCAGCTCCTGAACACTGAGAAGGATAACCCCATTTTCCCTAACACTATGAAACTTTGTGATTCAGATTACGGTATATAGGTAGGGGTCGGTCAGTCACCTGCTGTTCTCTGTATTCACAGAACAGAATCTCGGACTACCAGAGAATTCATCAGACAGAAGCGAAATCTCTCTATGCCTCGCTCACTGGAGGACAAAGCGATTCGCAGCTGCTCCCAAACGAAATCTCTGCTTGTCTCGAACATCAGGAAATGCCAAAAAAGAGAAAACTTCCAGTCCCAGTCTTTCGGTTCCAACGCAAAAGCATGTGATCAGAAATCTAGCGAGAGATTTTCGTCATTTGTTTATCCTAACAAATAGTGGAAGCGAATTGCAGTCAGGCATGGCTTTGGTTCAGATTGAGGGGCTTCCTGACAAATAGCTCTTCAGACCGCATGGAAGCAGAATACGAGATTTATGCTTAGCGAAGAATCGTAAACGAAATTACTCTTACTCATCAAGACCCTCACTTGCTATGACGCAAGACCCTTGTCCCATCAGCATTCTACAATCCAACGCCTGAAATCTGTTTTCATCTGCTGCTGCAAATTAGATGAGACAGCATTTTAGTAGATCCTTGAGATGCGAGCGGACACGAAGTCTCCCGTCTGGATTCAAGGCATAATTCCTACAAAAGTAAATCTCAAATGCATTTCATGTTGACTCTAAATGCTACGTCCCACATCCACGGTCAAATCTACACGTACCCTTCCCGTCAACAAACATAAATCGGTATATCTACAACACCTGCGGCCCATCCCCCGATTCTTTCCAGACCCTAGACTTAATAAGTAACTTCCAACTCCTTTTCCGAAGGTTTGAACTCTCCCGCATTCGCATCCAATTTCTTCTCATTACCTCCTGCAAACTTTTTGCTCATATTCATCCCACCGCCAATCCCACCCCCGCTAGTTGCCGTTATTGTTCCATTGAATGTACCTGACGTCGATCGGGTTGAAGCTGAAGTATATGGCTTCTTACCGAATTTCGGTGTTGGACGAGAAGCTGGATGAGAGAATTTGCAATCGGCTGGTGATACAGAAAAACAATCAGCTTTATTGTGCCAAAAGAACCAAAAGCACGTCTAAAGCGTATAAAGAAATAAGGACAAACTTACGCCTTGTACATCTCTCTCCATATCTACAAGAGACCTCTTTCTTCGTATCATCCAAAGCACCATCCATCAAGCCTTTATGCGACATGACCACCTCGACATCCCCATCCCCATCGTTGTCCTCGTTGTCTGAACTTGCGGCCGGTACAGGTACAGGTGCAGTTTTGGGTTTGGGTGCCGCCTTGGCAGCTGTAAGTGCAGGAGGTGGTATAGAATTACCATTCTCATCTTCGTGTCTGAATGGACATGACGGGTTGGTGCAATTTTGATATTTACACAACAATCGGCTGGGTCCCGCGGAATCTCCTATATGTATTGTATGAGTTATGTCCAGGCAAGCAGGAGCCAGTAAACTCACCTAAAGTCGCTGCTGGACTGACATGACTCTTGATACATTCCGCATCTTTACACTCCTTTCTATTCTCACATGGCTCTTCACTCAAAACCATCCCCGTCTTCTCATCTGCTACAGGACTAGGATGACTGTATGGACACCTTGAATTGCTACACCCAATGGAATATCGACACAAAGCTGTAGACGACGGCCTGTCGGGAACGGGTCCAGGGGTCGCAGCCGATTTAGGTGGAATACCAGATACCGAGTGTGCACCTAATTTCGTACCGTGTGGTACTTTTACTGAAGGTGGACGAGAAGGTTTGGCGGAAGTTGCGGGTGCTTGTTGCTGTTGTTGAAATTGTAATTGCTGTTGTTGTTGCTGTCTCTCCTGGAATGATAGATCTGACGTCAGTTTCCAGAAAAACGAAAAGATCAAGGCTATCTTCCGTACTCACTTGCATCATCGTCGCTACCATATTGTTCATCTGAGCCATACTAGCTTGCATCATCATCATCTGAGCTACCATCTCCTGTTGACCTTGAGGCATGAATTGACCGAAGTTAGGCTGAGCAAAACCAGGTTGTTGTTGATTTTGCTGTTGAAAGTTGGGTCGGAAGCCTACATCCGCACAGCACTCCTTGATCAACGTTGATTCAGCCTGAGAGCGACAAGTAGACTCACCCATATGATTGCCCATACCCATGTTACCACCTCTTCCGCCCGCCATGCCTCTTATCGGCACACCTCTTCCCCTCTGAGCATTCCCATTACTTATCCTGTCCGCTAGACTTTTACCCTCATTACCCATTCCCCTTGGTCCGGAAGGGGCATTGACCCCAACGTCCGATACCCTCTTTTTGTTCTGCCCATCCTGTATATCCGACGCTTTTCGCTTTTCAAGTTGCGAAGATAAAGGTGCTAAGGCTGTATTGAGCAATCTAGTCCCCGATCCACCTGATCCCCTCGAAGCGGTTACGGGCGATTGTGATGATGGAGCAGGAGCAGGAGCAGGTACAGGTGAAGGAGATGGGGCGGTGATGATGTTTTTGGCGGCTGAGAATAACCAATCTAAGAATGCTGGATCGAAATCGGATCCTACCAGATCATCCATCTCGGTTTGGACTCGTTCTGCGGGTTTCATCGATTAGCTTTTCCGACCGATGCTGATGTCAACTCAGTTTATCGATAACTCACCTCGTGCGCTTCCATTAGCTATATGTCAAAGCTTTGGTCAGCTTCATGGTTGAGAAATCGTTATTGGTTTAGCTGACTTACCAAGCAAGACAGTGATATACTCCGCCATGACGTTATCTACATACGGCGATGCAAACGTGAGTAGGAACCCCAAGATTGATAGTATCACACACATACCTTCAGGCTCAGCCCATTCTCTTCTTTCGAGCTCTCTCTGAATTTCCGACTGAGCAACGAGCATACCATCAGTTCATGACCTCATCTTCCAACAGAGAGAAAAAGAGCTGACTAACCTGAAGTTGAGCAGATTGCTCCGGGTTCAAAGTGATTCCTGACATCCTACTGTTCTTCTAACTCCTCCTTGGGATTTCTGATATGTCGCTAGGTGATCGTAAGACGATATCCTAAGCAAGCAGTACTGCACGAGATGAGATGAGATGAATCAAAGGAAGAAGAACTGACGCGAAATGCAAGACGATGATGATGGAAGTGATTGGGAAATACAGCAGCATCATGTCCCTTAAATGGGTGGCAAATTTGAAATTCATCCCACTTGTACAGTGACTTACCGTTGGATGTGGCACTGACCAACCCCACTGCATCAGGTGTTGCTCCATGCGGGATGCACTCATACATCCACTCTGATTTACCCACAACGCTCAAGTGCTCTCTCGCTGCTGATCCGTCACATACTGTACCAAGTCATTCCATGAGATTCAAGCCATTATTAGTCATTTATCATATCTATATCTATCTATATTCTATCTAATTGTCCTTCGCTCTGATGAGCATCTGATTAAATCTAAGCCTTCTGTTCACAATGGTTCCAAAGTCGCTTTGACCAATCACGAATTATACTCCCAAATCCCCGTCCTTCTCCATGATCCTCTTCCTAGCCAGCTCATGTTCTTCCTGAGGCGTACCAGGAGTCTTATAAAAGACTATAAATTGAATACCCAATACGACGGTCCAGGCAATCATAAAGTACCATGTCCTCGATCCGGACTTGGACCATTGGGGAGGGATCGAGCTTGTGTCTTGTAGACCGGCTTGTACGGCCATGGTTATTGCCCCTCCTACTTGAGCCTACAAGATATCGTACACATGATCAGTGAGATGTCCGCCTCACACAAGCATAATGTCTTTCTTGAGGTATGAGCTTATAGGTCACTCACTAGTACATTCACCCATGCACCCATGACTCCGGCCATTTCTACATCGGAATACATGATCAGCGATCACCCTCATCTCACGATAGAGGATACTTGGAAAAGATAGCAGAATTGATGATCAGAGGAAAGCTATCACTTACCTGGAGGACCATACGTAACAATATTGATACCACTCGCAAAATACGTGATCATAGCACCAAAACTACCGATCACGAAAGCTGGGAAACAGAATCGCCAGTATTTATTACCTGGACCGCCATCTGAGAATACCTGGAGGACCTCAGCTATGACGATTACTACAATAGTCGGACCCAGTATCAGTCTTCATCCCACTTGAATATCCTCACCGATCAAAGATTTATCGAGAAGAGTTGTTGTGGGAAGGGTTACCTTTGATCACTCACGGATCATACCTCCTCCTATGGTCCATCTGGGTTTGGTCAACACCTGCGGTACCGCGTGTGCGAAAGCAGCTGCTATCAGGCAGACTATACCTTGAGGTAACATGGCGACTGCTACGTGGACTATCAGAAACAAACAGGTACCATTAAGTATTTGGAGGTCGACGATGACAACGAGTGTGAGAGACGAGTCGACTCACGTGCAGACCAGCCATATACCTCTTGCCACCAAGTAGAATATTCCAATTGAGATGTAGCCCAAAATGGGAAAGCTATCAATACAGCCAACGAGAGGATGATGACGTTGGTTATTTTCCATATCGAGGATGGTAACACAGCTGTTCTAGGTGGGATACGAGATTCTACAATGACGCAAAATCAAGTGATTCAGCATCCCAAGTATCCGCAATTTGTCGTCATGGTGATCCACTATAGAGGTGATGAGGAAAGAATGCAGATCAATTACTCACCCCAGAAGAAGAATCCTACACCTAGTGGTATAGATATTACCAGCGGAGCGATAAAACTTGCAGAGCTCCAACCATCTATCGGGCCCTGGGTCAAAGCAAGTATAAAGCAGATTAATGCACCCATCATCAATATCACGCCAGGTACGTCCATCCTCCTCCATCTTGGGATGAGATCATGCTTGGTAGAATACGATGAGCCGGTGTAGGGAAGCAGAATGATAGTCGCGATGGTGAAAGTTATACCTATATACAATATCAAGTCAGATCAATAGTCTAGTCATTGTCCCAGATGAAGGGTGAGAGAACCAGTGATACACATACAGATAATTGCGATGAGGCGGAAGAACCATTTATACGACGCTTCCATGCATAACCCAGCTAAGACTCTGCATAAACAATCAAAATCAATATCTCAAGAAGATAGATAGGATTGAATAGGGAATACAATGACTTACAATCCCAGGACATTACCCAGTCCTCCAGCCAAACTCATCAACGCTAATTTCTTCTGTTGTTCTTCCGGTGTCGGGAACATATGAACGGTGAGATGACTAGCGGTGTCGGAACCAGTACCAATATCAACATGAGTCTTTCTTCGCAAAGATAATGTACAGTGAAGTGTTGGAATTATAGAAACTGATTATGATAGATGACAAAGGCTCACAAAGCAGAAGGGATGGCTAAATACGAACAACCAGAACAACATAAGTACAAATTTCACCATGAACGTATCTTCTCAACTCACTCATCGCCCCACAGATACCTCCTAAACCTCTCAAGATCAAGAACCCATATCTCCAATTCAACAGTACATATATCAGCTATATCGATGCTACCCCCAAACCCAAGCGAACACTTACTTGCTAGATGTTACAAACGAAGTGATCAACGAAATTACACCCAATCCCAGAAATCCAGCTTCGAAGACGATTTGAGCAGGGAAGAGGTCGCTCAGTCTTCCGGCAAAGAGGAGGAATGCAGCGAAACATAATGAATAGGAAGTGATGATCTACATGTGAAGTATCTCATCGTTAGCTCCCTCCCCCCCATCAAAAGCAACACAAAGGAGAACCAGAATCAATCAGTCGCATGACTCACCCAGACCACCTGAGATATACCCAATTTGATATCCAAACTGATTTGAGCGACAGCAACAGCTACGCCAGAAACATTACAGATGTCCACAAATGTAGCTATGCTGAAAATGAACAATAGGAAGTTTTTACGAGATTGAGATAATTGAGCGAGAGGATGTTTGGAATGTTCTTTTTCTGGTTCCGTCTCTTTCTCTTGTGTGTTCTCATTTTCTGTGGTCAGATCTCGAACAGGGAGCGATTCCTTAAAAGGTGTTCCGGTTTCTGGACTGGCAGATATCGTACTGGGTTGAGCGTCCATAGGGTCCATGGTAATCGACTGGACCGTGCTATTTTCTATCGTCGATGACATTGTGCGGTTATCACCTATATCATATGTATACACATGGTGCGAGAAAAGAAAGTTGAGTCTTTCGCAGAAGAGCTTGATATACTACCCCATTTATAACAATCTGTTTATCTTGTTGTCAGACTTTAGCTCATTCGGTCCGAGTAAGTGTTCTGATGAATTGGCCAAAGTCCGTAGCCCGTAGTGGCCATATCCCGAACGTTATGCTCTACGAGTAATAGTAGTCGTATGTATGCACATCTAACTATGAAGAGGTTATCAGCAAAGAGAGCCATTACTTTTCGGTCACCGACTATCACTTCAGCTGCTCACGAAGAGAGAAAGAGGATTGTATCCGTACTTCATTCAGTATTCGGACATTGACCTAGCCTTCGGTCACCGCGGCTAGGTCACCGCAAGTGTCAAAGCGAGTCCTTCCGACCGACTGAACGACTCGACAATAACCAGAGAGCATCATTTAGCTAGCTCCCGTTGAATTTGCGTGGCATCGTTGCAGTCAAATACTCGAGTCATCATCTACGCGTAGCGTAAGAATGAGCAAAAACAAGTCAAGTGATGATGCAACATCAAACGTCATCATCTCAAGTTATGTACTGCCTTACGCCTCGCAGGAGTAAACAACCGCCGGTAATTCACCTTTGGCCCCATGACTCCGGATCCGCGTTTGCGGGGTATCTCATGATTCATTCAGTTGGACGGATTGAACGTTTTTCTCACACAAACACAACGAAAGATACGAGAACACTCAAGAACAAGACCATGTAATATTCTATCGACATGGATCTAAGATTTCGATCTCAATTGACCAACGGACGGACCTTGTAATGATATCACATCGGTCTATCGGTAGTCCTTTAACTCCAGATTAAACCCGAAAGAGATACTCGCAACCACGAACATCTTTGGGGAGTGAGGGAAGATTACAAGACCGAAGAAGGGATTGATTGATAGATATATACACCTGGATCAAAGGAAGGGGTTCAGACATCGTTTCATTCTCGCGAATATCGTCATAGCCGCAATTAACCCCATCATCCCAACAGATCAAACAGCGCATAGCCGCATTCCTAAGGACCCCATCCCGTCAATCATCAATCATCAATTCGTTCAAAGGGTGAAACTTGGAGACAGAGATCAAAGCGAGTACAAAGGAAGAAGAATTTACCTGGAATAGGAAAGAACAATCATAGCAAATATATAACAACGTCATTCTCACCCATACTGTATCTCAAAATTGTACACTAGTCGAATAAAGGGAAAGAAGACAACCTACTCTCACTGGGACGGAACTTGGAGAAGCTTGACTCGAGTTCATGTCCTCGCCCGCCAATATATTCAGACAAAACTTCTTACTTACCCACCTCATCCTATTCACCGTTCGAGCTATATAAAAATTAAATCAAAGCAAAGCACAACAATCTAATCTTGTCACACCCCATCAATCAGATCACAATGACCAATCAAACCCCTTTACCCACCTACGCCAAGGTCCTCTCCTTATCCCAATGGATCACCTATTTCCATCCCACAGAGGGTATATTCAGATCCCCTTCTGACCAAGGTGAATCCATCGAACATCTCGATATCGACTTACGATACGTCGAGCATGACTACCACCAGCCCCTCATCACTAAACCAGCTAAAAACAATGACGAGCTGTTGTTGCCCAGCGGTTATAAGGATATCAACTTGCCCAGAGTGGTGGTGTTGACTCTGAGGGGTGGAGAGTATGTCCAAGACGATGAGAGTAGGATGGAATCTCTCGCGGAGGTCTTGATGGCTATCAATCCTGTTGAGGTTCATTGGTAAGTGCTACACTTATCTGAACCAGATGAATGGTGGAGCTGACGATACGAGAATGTAGGGTCAACGCCGCGACTGATCCTTCTGAACAACTCACATTTGCTACTCACCTTGTCCATCCTGCTATTATCGCTGCAGGACAAGTCTGGTCGAGGAATGGGTCTTTGAGGAAGCTCTTCGTTCAGGGTATGTGCTTTTTCCGCTTTCTTCTTCCTTTGTCCTCCTCGATGCTCGTACGAACGTAGCTTATCCTGTGGGTTGGTGTTAGGTGGATTCCCTGTTCCCAACCTCACTGCACCCACGCCATTCTCGTTGACTCCCGCTGCTACCCCCTGTCCATCACCTGGACCCACCCGATCAACCTTCGGTGCATTGACAATGTCTCATTCGAATCCTGCTTCTCCGGCTACATCCAAATTTCCCAGTTCGGGATTACCTGCGCTGAGCACTACCAAGCCCAAACTTGTCGACGAGGAAAGGTTGAAAGCTCGAGCTGAGAGACAACGATTGGCAGAGTACACGTTGAAACCTAGATTCGAGTATGCTTTCGGAGGTTGGACGGTCGACGAGTTGAGATGGAGACTTGATGGTGAGTACTTTCTTGTTATGATTCCTTTTGAGAATAGAGTATAAATTTGTGCTAATTCATATCTTGCTTGGTGGTATAGGTCGATACACCCCGGCATGCAAATTATCAATCATCACTCACATTTTCCGAGCATTCGGTACTTCTTTCCCTTCTTCTTCGAGAAAAGTCGACATCGATTTACCTTCCATGATAATCTTCACCACCGTTCCTCGGGGACTCATCAACGATTTGGTCGAATTACCCTCCAAACTCGAATTGGACGATGAAGTAAAGTTATATCTTCAAGACGTCACCTTCGTGTCTATTGACAAATCTCATTGCCCCGCTGCAAGATTGTTCGATACGGGGATGGAAGTGTCCGAAGATAGGGAGAGACAGAGTCGATGTATCAAATCTGAAATGATACTCCTCCACTCTGGTTCCCGTTTGGAATTCGACTTGGTCTCTTTGGAAGAGTTAAGAGAGGTCAATAAACCGACGTTGCACTTACCTCAACAGGGAGTTTCACCAGCTGTATCGGATAGCTCGATCTTACCTGATGACACGGAGGGTCCGACCGAGGACGAAGGTGAAGAAGCTATCACACCTGAGATGGGATCTAGCCCAATCGTCGATCCGTCTGATAGGTTGGCTACGGAGAATAACAAAGGTGAACCGATCGTTAATCCCTCTTTGAGTAACTCCTTGGTCTTGTAAGTTTGGTGTAGTCATCAAACGAGGATGAAAGCAAGTGGCTGTATATATGTATGATACTTCCATATGATGATTGTAGTTGGTGACGCCCTAAAATGTGGTGATATCTATCGTTTCCGAGTGATCATGATGGAAAGAAGATGGGAATGGGAAGGAGAAGAATATACGTTTCTAAAAGTGCATGTACGATTTATATCACAACCTGTCTTCTTATACTGCATATATATGTATATATATATGTATATATGTGCAGATGAACAGGATCTCAGATACCGTTTAGATAGGTAGGCATCGAAATCGGTGAGGAGATGAGGATCGTCAGATGTGGATGGGGGGGTGGATGAGCCTGATAAAATGTGAAATGCCCAGCAATCGGCTTGACCCTTACTTTCCCCTTTTCGGCCCGTGTTGTCGTCACCGCAGGCATAATCACATCACTCGCACATTACGTTACATGACCACTTCTCACAGCCTCATTCCAACAGCATATCCCTCTTCTGCTCATATCGAATCTATCATAGCAGTAGACACATCTCTTCCATACACGTAGCGTCTATATCAAGAGAGAAAATCCAGCAAGATGAAGGGATTCACCAAAGCTTTACAGCGGTATGTCCTACTGGCATCTGGTATGTCTTGGCATCGCTAACATGGAGCTATGGGATGTAGGACACCACATAATCTGACGAGTAGAATTGGGATGTCTAAGAGTGAGTACTGATTCGTAGGAACAACGTATGGTAGCTCGGAAGGTGGATGGGGTAGAGGGGAATCGAGGTCTTCAACGTAAGAGGAGAGAAAAGCTGTGTTTGAGTTGTAGATGTGGGATGAGAGGAAGGGCTCCAGCTTATGCTTACTGTGTGTTGCTCTGACAGAATCCACCGATGTGGAATTTAATGACTAGTGAGTGATCATATGAACATCATCATTTGTCGAACGAAAGGCTGATGACAGTCGTTCTTAACTCATAGTGAGAGGAAATTCGCAGCTGTAGAAGCTGCTTGTGAGAAGATGTTGAAAGACTCGACTGTTTTCAGAGATTCAGTGTCAAGTGGGTGTTTCCTTTCCCCTTTTGGCCCATCCCGTCCTCCCTCCCTCTCCCCCTCTCCCTCCCCGTCTCGCTCTTCATCCCTCCCAGTACTTGCCTCTCCCTCTTCATCGCAAAGTCTGCCACCTGAGCTAATACAAGGGTTTTCATTTGACTACATATTTCACAGATCTACTCACATCCGGATCATCATTCTCTGCATCACTCGCTACCCTTTTCTCACCGATGGGAGCAGAGTACAACTTAGCCGGTAAACACCCTCAGGCAGAGGTGACAGTAAAGAACATCACGGTTTACCAAGGTATAATGGAGGAAATGAGGGGTGAGTAAATCGTTAATCATACCCTTGCCTTCCAGGATATGCAATATCACAAACGAAAGTAACATATCGACTGATATATCTCTTCGGGAATCTCCATAGAAACACTCTCACCTGAACTTGAGTTGATTGATTCTCGAGTCGTCCAACCATGTAAAGAACTCCATGAGATCTGCAAGAAGATCAGAAAGACCATCGTGAAAAGGGATCATAAGTTGGTAGATTACGACAGACATAACAACTCGTTAAATAAGTTGAGGGAGAAGAAGGAGAAGAGTTTGAGCGATGAGAAGAATCTGTTCAAGGTGGGTCTGTGCATCTCCTTTTTCCATCACATGAGTTATGTGTGCTCTGTCTTGATAGGAGAATCTAAATCTCACATTGGATTAGTCACCTGGTCGGGAACTCTGTTGAATGAACAGAGATGTGCTGACACTCGTTGTATGACTGTATCAGGTCGAACAAGATTTCGAACTCGCTTCAGGGGAATACGAGCATTACAACTCACTTCTCAAGACTGAATTACCCCAGTTCCTCGGATTGGCAACTAAGTTTATTGATCCTTTATTCCATTCTTTCTACTATATGCAGTGAGTAATCTCCGTCAATCTACGCCGAAAACTATCATGATGGAATGCGAGTCGCCCATCGGATGGAACCTCCTGCTAACAGTGTCGAACCGGGTAATTGCAGGCTCAACGTATACTACATTATGCAAGAGAAGCTACAATCTTTCGCTGATGGAAAATACGATTTATCAAGAAAGGACGTAGAGAGTATCTACCTTGAGCAAAGGGGTGATACGGCTGAACAGATCGAGGAGATGGCCATCGTGAAGAGGATCACTTCTACTGGTGAGTATAGGGAACACATGAGCTTAGACGTTCTATCATGAGGTAAAATATAGGACCGGGGACATTGGAGAAGGCTCTCAATTACATCCTTCTCATAATTTACACTACAATAATCTGTATATATCCAATCTTTGATTCCCAGCTAATACATCTTCCATCTTAACAGCCAAAATGCTTCAAGCTCATCGATCCGCTTCCGGTACTTCCACACCCAATCGAGCAGGCTCCATCGCATCTCGAACCACCTCAAACTCGTACCTGGACCGAAAGAATTCATACGGCTCTTCAGCAGCAGCAGGCGAGAAAAGCACTTTCTCGCCACCCTCTAGAACAGTCGCTGCTCCTCCACCATACACTTCGGCTTCTTCGACGACCAGTATCAAGAAGGCACCTCCTCCACCACCTCCTCTGAAACCTAAACCAAGTTTCAATAGGGCTGTGTATGCTACTGCCATATTCGATTTTGAAGCTCAGGTGGGTAATTCGTGCTATCGCCTCATAAAATTCACTTTCCACGGCGACATGAGATGGATAAGGATTGGACTGACATTGGTCGTATGTTACGTCTAGGCCGAAGGTGATTTGTCTTTCAGAGCAGGAGATAGGATTGAAATCATTGAGAAGACTGAGAATCCAGATGAATGGTGGACGGGTAGATTGAATGGCGCGACGGGTGTTTTCCCAGGTACTTATACACAGGTTGATGCGTAGTGCTTGCGACCTGATTATGCAGTATGAAGGAACGCTGGAAGGAAAATAAGGATAAGGATATTAGATTGAAGATTCAAGTTTGATGAGGAAAGAGAAGGAAGATAGATTATTCTGATTGCTTTTTTGATGATGAGAGAGAAGGAAGATAGATAAATCGAAGGTAATTCATTCCTTTATATGCAAGTTGTAATTTTTCCTTTCTTTTAGATCCGAAGCGCGACTCTTCTCTGACTTTGTGCTCATGGTTGTGACTTTACTGACCTAACGTGGATATCACTGATCGCATACAACATTCATCTACTAATTATTGTATGAGACTAGAGAAGAGGGTATCACCAAGATTTCGGAATCAAACATATAACATTGGAAAATGTCCTGAGAAGATTAATGAAATCGTTTAAACAGATCGAAGAATGATAATGTCATTGATAATGATAGGAAATTGTTCTCTCGAGCAAGAATGACAATGTATGATATGATAACCTTTATCAAGTAGATTTAGGTGAAGTCAAGAGATCGATCAAAGATTCTTTCAGTGTTTTACCTCGCTCTCGGATGGTAGAGGTAGATGGATGAGATTGAGGGGATTGAAAGTGAGATTTGATGGAACTTAAAGAGTGGTCCAGGGGATCTAAGTCAGCCTAAAACGGCATCATCACATGCAATACCGTCAGCTTGACGATGCGGTCTGGTTGATTTGAGAGACAGCTGACTCACAAATGGATCTTTGGATTCTTTCCTATTCATCTCGATGGCAGTATCCATCTCGGTCTTCTGATCGTTTACCTACCCCGTGCTTTTGATCAGCTAACATACCATGCTCCTTTGGAAAAATTAAAGATATATGTATCGATGCGTATTATCACCCACGTTCTGAGGAGAAGTACCATCCCCACTCATCTCTGCATATTGCTCTAACCATCTCTTACGAGTTGCATCAGCACCGTCCGAGCCACCCGTCTGCTTCTCCTCTGAGATTTCTGCCTTATCGGGTTGGGCCGAAGTTGAGAAGAGTAATTGTTCCTCTTTCGACATGGGCGTATCTAATTTCTGGGGGATAAGAGGAATAGAGTGGAACGTAAGTGGTTGAGGGGAAACGATAGATTGGATATCCTCAGCATAGCTGGTGGTGGGTGATGTAATTGGTTGAGTGGGCCTAACAACAGACTGAGAAGTGAATCACAATGTTCATGAGCTTTCGCCTCTGAACACCTATGAACAACATGGAACGGGAAGCTTACATGGCTTCCAACCTCTTCTCTTGCATCTTGATATTCCTGTTTCCCATCAGCATCTTCCAGCGCTACTCTCTGGGGCTTATACCTTACTCCATCCCCTTCATCATCCTCAATCACCTCCACCCGCCCCTTCTTTGTAGGTATGGCTGCTTGATCATCCCCCGAGGCAGAGGTTGCGAACGATAAGGAGAATCTCGGTTTATGTCTCTCTGAAGACGTCGATGTAGGATGATGTAACTTTACGTCAACTTCGTTTGGCCCAGCAGAGCGAATTTCTAATTCGCGCAAAGTTGCGAATTGGAGTTTCATCTTTTTGATTTGGTCTCGAAGGGAATTACGTTCGGAACGTAATCTATCAGAGGTCGACCTCTGTGAGGTTGATTTCATCTCAGTCGACCAGTCTGCATCAACACCGTATTGGAACTTTGCCGGTGAACTCACCTCACGATGAAGTTCATCTTTGAGTTTCTTCCTATCTTCCGAATTACCTTTTTCAGATACCTGTCGTTGAGAGAGTTGGGCTTTCTACATCGGGCCCAAAAAGCGAATGAGTATCGTATGAATATCACAGGCTAAACATTGCAATTATCATTCCCAAAATATTTCGAATCAACTTACCTCTTCAATCACTTCATCCAACCTAGCTTGTAATGCCCCTTTCTCCCTTCTCGAGAGATTCAGCTTATCGGATAATTTGGCATTATCATTCTATTTTCACATTTTCACATGTGAAATCAGTATACAGTCCACCATTTCTGTAAATTGGATCTTTTGATCTGATACCTCCATAGATACTGTAGATAGACCTCACTCACCTCTTTACCTTTATATTTACTTATAGCACCTTCTTTCTCCCTATAAGCGTTATTCGTTTTAGCCTTCCAGGTTTCCAACTCGGCAGTTAAGTGGGAAAACTACAGTAGTTTCGCATCAAACCAAGTCAGAATCGAGTTAATTTCGAATACAATCACCCATCAGCATATATACCATATTGTCATTCGCTCTTTTAAGCATTTACGTTTTCAAATTATTGGGGATCTTAGTCTATCTGGTTATCACTGATGATTACTCACATCCAATTCTAATCCTCTATATCTCTTCTCTATCAAATCCCGTTTCTCCCTCTCAATCCTTTCCCTCTCTTCTACCTCTCTCAAAGTACCCTCTAATTCTTTCACTTTATGTTCACTCGCTTGGAGGGATTTCGCACATGCACTTTGGCCCTTTTTGGACGATTGAGTTTCCAATTCCATTTTCCTGTTTTTATCTCTTTCATCTTCCAACGTTCCTTCCAGTACTCGCAATACATCATTTAACGAAGTGTTCTCCTGAGAAAGCTTGCTAAGGTCATTCTCCATCTTCGAAAGTAGCTCTGGGTCAGATCGATGTGATAGTTCAAGCTCATCAATACGGTTATTTAAGGTGTTGATTGTTCGTCTGGCCTCAGAAAGAGATGAATGGAGAGAAGTGTTTTCTTGTCTCAATTGTATAATCTATCAAACAAAAACCAATCAATATCAATCAGTATCACCTTGGTTCAATCGAAGAATGACGGGGATTTACCTGATCATGTTCGATTGAACGATGGTACGCAAAGGCAGTGGGAGGTCTAGGCGGAAGAAGAAAACTTTGTCTTTGGGTTTCTCTTTCTCTTTCTTTTCTACTTTCCTCTAGAAGTCTTTGAACATCTTCAAATTCCCTTTTCTTAGCTTGAAGGGTTCTTTCCAAATCTGTCGTAGTGTCGGATCTAAAATTGAGATTACTATTACTCATCCTATAGGTATCCTATATACAATGTGAGAATTGGCATATCAGCTATACTGACGACTAGATGGATTTACGCAGCTGATTAGATTTACCTCATTTTCACCTGTTCTGGAAGAGGGTAGAATCAAATTGCCACTTGGGAATGGATTATTATGATGTAAGTGAAAATTCGAATTACCGCCTGTAGGTGTTCGGACATTTGTTGGATTAGTAGGATAATCGTAAGTCCTACCTGTACCACTACCAGTAGCACCCGTGGTATACCTTCGGTAAGAAGTACTTGGCATATCCTCATGAAGGTAATTCATCTTGTCTTTCTTCTCCCTTTTGGTATCGTCACTGTTAGGCCTAGAATGAGGAAGCGGAGTACAGGAGTGGGTATGATCACTTTGATCTCGGGCAGATGGGTGGTCTTCACCTATAGGAGTAGTTCTTCGTGTGTCGCGTCCACTCGCCTTGATAGTAGAGGACGGAGGAACGTCGTTGATCCACCGGTTCACCTTTTCGCTGGACGGAGGCGTACGTGTCGATTCGTGCTCTTCTCCCTTCTTCTCTCTCAATTGGGTGTTGTCTCTAGGTCTGTTCGCTGACGATCGCTGTAACTGGAGAATGGGTCAGATCGTAGTAAGCTCCCAAAAGAACAAAGGTCGAAGATACGACAATCACAAGGGATAGACGATATGAAGAAGAGACAAAAGGGAATGAATGGAATTCCTTTTACTGTTATTTTATCAACACACCTTGTTTGACGCACGAGCCTTTTCCTTCTCCTTTTCCTGTTCCTTTCCCTCCCCATCTCTTTCATCTGATTTCTTCATACTCACATCAACGTGACTATAATCATATTTGAGTGGACTCGGAGTACCATCCCGATCTGAAGTAGGTATACTACCCCAGCCGTCATCGTTCCCCCGTGCAGATGATTCAGGCAGCCATTGCGAACCCCCTCTGCTGTGTGAAGGGGTATGGATTGATACTGGTAAAGCAAGTGTATCTAGTTTTCGGACATCTCGAGCTAGGTCGGTGTAGAATCTACGACGGGTACCTTGAGTGGAGGTTATTGGCATGATGTGAGTTATCAGAATATGTAAATATTGTAGTTGGTGAATACTGGGTACGAATGACCACGAAAGTTTTAATCATTTTAGGGGAAAAGAAGAAGAAGAAGGATGAAAAGGAAGGAAAGAAGGTTGAAAATTGCAGCTTGATCTTGATCCCGAAGGTATGTCTATCCTCAGCAAGCACTGATGCGCAGTATCGACTTGCACACTCCGAAAGACAAGCGAAAGACTGTCATCTTTCTCCACTGCACTGACAAAACCAGAGGTCAACCCCTACGATATCTCTCTCTGCTTCGCCACCGATACAGTGGCCGATGCATCTCTGCCACAAAAGCAAAGAATGCAATGGGTTGAAAATGCATAATCCACGTGAAATAAAAGAGGTCATCTCCGCCTGGTGCCCCCTTTCTACCATGACCCTGACACATATCATACATAACCCATCGCAGTGTGTATGTGTCTCACAGGGTGATATGATAGTCATCAACAAGGTCTTCATCATCATTATTCTTCCCATCAACTGCCGATCATCCTACTCTAGATAAGACCCATCCTTTCCTCACTCTTACCATCCAACGCATTGACCTCTATCAGCATACTCTGAGACAAGGTGATTATTGGTTATTCAAGACGTCATCGCCCCCGTGATCACACGACACTATCTACTATCTATTATCCACTTCTCTTGGCTGTCGGCAAAATAAAGTATAGTCAACATGTCACAACCACCTTCATCATCTTCATCCTCTCAACCTATCCCTATATCACCCACCACCTCCCTCCATAGACAACCATCCACGTCGGCCAGACCAACCCGTCGACCGAGTATACAAGGTTCTTCGGCAGGTGGATCCTCAATAGTCAGAAGACCCTCTAGAGCCCAACATCCTCCAATGGTCACTCCTCATCGGACTCTCACCCATCCAGAGGCGTTGGAAGCTCTGAGGAACTTCCTGAAAGAACGATCAAGTTATGATGTTTTCCCTGTGTCGTTTAGGCTGATCGTTCTGGATACTCAATTAAAAGTGAAGAAAGCTCTGGATGTCATGTTGTTATATGGTATGTCAAGTCTCTGACTATCTTGCCTTCTCTCATTTGTGAATGGCTTGGCAAGAGTAGTCTAGGACTGAGCTGATGAAGGAAACTATGATAGGTGTCGTTTCTGCTCCGTTATGGAATACATCCACAGCGAAATTCGCAGGTATGTCAATCCCTTATCTCTCTTTGAAGCAAGGTGTCGAGCTGACGTGAGATTCAATTCCAACACAAAGGAATGTTCACCGTACAAGATGTCATCCACTTGATACAGTATTACTATCATACTTCATCTTGGGAAGGTGCTACGGCGGATGTAGAGCAGTTCAGATTACATAGCATTCGAGGTGAGCAAGCATTCCCTGTCCTTCTTCCCATCCTTACTTTTACAGATTCTCCTTATCCTGTCAATATCCAGGAATTCGCTCCATTTGTGCAAATTCTATATCTAAGCAACCTGACTTCTTCGCCAATCCCCCTTCTCCCTACCAGGAATACAGCTATCTGAAGTTTTGTGTTGTGCTAATCCCAATATCACTTACACTCAGATATCGAAAAGGCCTTAGTCGTACCTCCTCCCCCACTTCTGTCCGTCCACCCTCTCCGACCACTCTACGACGCATGCAGGTATCTCATTCGAACTCACGCAAGGAGATTACCATTGATAGATCGAGATACCCAAACGGGAGGTGAAGTGGTCATTAGTGTGTTGACCCAGTATAGGGTATTGAAGTTTATCGCCGTCAATGTGGGTGTTCTACTTCGTCATACAGTCATTCATCGTTGGTTACTCCTTGGCCGAAAACATTCGGAGGTGCGGCTCGATGCATCCCCTCACGGGGAACGTCTTGTCTAGTCTTCATTGCGGTTCTGAAATCGGGCTTGGATAGATAGGCCGATGCTAATGATTGCTAATCAATTTCTCTACTTTCTCCAACAACGTTGTGATGAACGACCATATTCATCTGTGCCTTATACCGCTCTCTACAGTGCCGAGATATCACCCAATACCTGACTGCCTCAGTACAAGAAATGGGGATAGGCAGCTACGTCTCTCCCGAATCCAATCCTGACCCAATCAACAACCCCAACAAATACTACCCCTTAGCAACGGCTACGATGCAGACTACGGTATTTGACGTAGTGCACATGTTCTCCGAACAAGGGATAAGTGCGGTACCGATCGTAGATAGTGATGGGAAGGTGTTGAACCTTTATGAGACCGTGGATGTCATTGTGAGTGATTCTCCTGTATAGTATCCCTCCTTTTTTGCGTTTATTCAGAAAAATCTGAACGGAGATTGGATCCGGATTTGTATAAGGCACTGCGTCTGTGCGAATGCGAACAAATGAAGGTGATAATCAGAACAGAAAAAACCACTTTATATTCTTACTCGCGATCATTGTACCGACTATGATATTGCTAACACTTTTACACTTTCACAGACACTGGTCCGAAACGGAGCTTACCAATCGCTCGACTTGACCATCTCCCAAGCGCTGAAACAACGAGCAGTCGACTTCCCAGGTGTGGTGACCTGTTCACCCAAAGATTCGTTATCTGCCATCTTCTCTTTGATCAAGATAAGAAGGGTACATAGGTTAGTAGTGGTTCAAGGGAGGGATGATCCGAACCCTGGTAGATTGGTGGGGATCATTAGTCTGAGTGATATTATGAGGGCGTTGATTGTGAGTGGTTTTTCTCATGTGGATATAACGTGAAAGCAACAAGGCCTTCCATCATTCACAAGATACTGGTGGTTCAAGTAGGACAGAATGATAGCTTACTCATCCGCAACCATCACAGGGCCACGATATACCCCTTGGAGGTGCAGGAGTAGGCGCAGAAGTAGTCGATAAAGCACTTAGAGAGGAGGAAGCTGAAACTGCAGGAGATGATTCGTTTGCTTTGTCAGAAGGAAGTACATCAGCTGGACAGAGTTTGGAAGGTGTATGATCGGTAAGATTCGATATAGAATATGTATATGTAGCACAAGTATATGACTATACAGATAGATGAATATGCAACTCGAGGTGTATTATCATCATAGCATCGAAAGTGTACGAGTAGCTCTTCTGTGTATGTTGTAGTTGAATCAGATTCAAAGTCACGAGCATCACACGCGTCGGAATGGATCTGAAAGTCCAGACTCAGCGGTTGCTCGTGTTTTGTTTAGAGGCGTTCCTTGCGTTAGCACCCGTCCCTGATAAACATCCGATCATCCGTTTACCCTATTTCTCGTCTTCCTGGGTGAAGAGGGTCGTTGAGATACATCCATTGGACGACCATGTATACCCATCTGAGTTCTGGTAGAGATGTCAAGGGGGATAGTTAGTGCAAGTCTAGAAGTTTGGAAGATGATCAACATGAAACTGAATGATTCTCTCTCATTCATCATCCAACCTTCAATGATCTTCTTCTTCTCGATGGAAAGACAACCGAAGTAACAACGACGGAAAAGCGCAGAAACAACGACGGGCAAGTAGGTCTGTGCGATATCCGCGTGAAAGGTCTAGATCATCCTGGTACGGAAGTACAAGCAAGGATCAAGAGGTCAGTAAGTCCGATTGCTCTGCTATGGACATGAGGGGCGTAGAAAGAGAGATCTGAGAGCAGGAACGGCATTAAAGGGGAGATCTGAGCGTTTCTTCTTGTTGGTATCAGGTATTGTTCGATGGTGGATGAACGAGAAAGAGGAAAGAGGGATGTGTGGTTTGTGGGTTACTGCGATACGAGACGAGATGAGAGGAACGTCAACATGAGATATGATCTTGACGCTGAATTTCATCTTCCATCTCCTATCTTCACTCTTGTATAGCCCAATCAAGTGAATCAATCAATATACCATCATTCCTATAATCAACTCTCAACTTCAGTGATCTGCCTGGCTTGTCGACCACCTTCGACCTATACGTTCCTTCAACTCCACCAAGACCATCACCACTTATCATCCTCATCCTCTTCCCGACTTCCCAACAAAGCATAATTTCAAGATGAAAACCCAATTTGTCCTTTCTTTAGTCCTTGGTGTTGTGATATCAGCAAGCTCAGCCCATGAGCACGGTATAAGGAAGAGGCATAGATTGAACGATCCCGCCAAGAGAATATACATCGAACAGAATTCTATAGCACCACAAAACTTATATACTCGAACCAACTCTTCTTCTTCTTCCTCTTCAAACTTGACTTCAACTTCACTACCTAAAGCTCCTTCAAGCGAAGTAACGACAATTTCCAAACCTATTCCTAAACCACTCGACTTATCTATCTCCCCTTCTAATTTATCTGGAGGATGTCTGACATATCTTACTTCGTTATTATCTTCAGAGGACCTTCAAGATTGTTTACCACTAGCTTTACTCTTAACGACATCATCTGCATACTCTTCGCTACTATCTTCTTCGATCCAATCAGGAAATTACACTAAAATCAACAACCTTATAAGTTACACTTCGTCTTCAGCGAGGGAAAAATGTGATGAGTACTTTACAAGTATACAATCGAGTTTATCGTCAAATAAAAATTGCGGAACGGATCTCAGTAATAAGAATCAGGTGGTTAAAGATACAGATATAGCTATAGGAAATTATCAGTTGATCAAAGAAGCTTCGAAATTGACTGATAAAGAGACGGGAGTTTATTGTTATATTGAAAGTATGGCTGCTATGAGACCGGATGATGCGTATCTATGGAGTTTACCAAGTGGTATACCGTGAGTGACATCCCACCATCATCCTATTTCTGATTCAACCCAGGCTGATGATAGATATACTGTCGTTTTTGTTGATATAGACTACCATCAAAATCCATACCAACTTGTTCATCATGCTCCAAATCCCTCCTGAACACTTACATGTCTTTTATCCCCGATACGTCCACGTTGAACTCGACAATAGTGAAATCTGCGATAACTCGAGTGAACGACGCTTGTGGTCAGGGATTTGTCAATCTCAGTGCGATAGATGTTAGTGGCACATCCTCTAGCTCGATGATTAAGAGTATACCGCCATATAAGTCGTATGCTCTGTTAGGGGTCATCTTGTCAATATTTCGCTTGATGTTCATGTAAATCGGCAAGAAAGGAGGAATACTAGCTTTGAGATGGTAGAGGGATCGGATTGTATTTTTATTTTGGGTTCTGTTGTTTATACTTTTACGCATTTTTATAGTTATAGTCAGTCGGATGTTATGGGGATTTGACTGCGAATGGAAGGACATTTGTTGGTACCATATATAGCTTAGACGATAGAAGATTTCATAGATACAGACGATGGAGAAATGTATGCATGATATCTCATAAAGGCAAATATAGGCAGATGCCACGTGAACTACCTGACGATCGGTGTTTCGGCGATATAAGAGGATATGAGTTGCCACCACAAGCCAGCCATACTTAAGCCATGAGTGCAGTAGTTGATATAAAGTAATAATATTGCAGTTATTTCCATTTTGTTCACTTTCTCCCTAATCATCATTTCGATCCTCCACTCTTCACGTCCACTCTCCTCAGATGGGTAGCATATAGCATCGACCCGACCCAACCCACCATGTCCCTGTTAAGCAGCAATCCCAACGACCACGACTACGGTCAGAACCAACAGCAAGTCGGGGAAAGCAACACTCACAATGATATATCGGATTTCTTCTCTTCTGATAATTTCACTTCAGCTTTGGATCCATCCTTATTCGCCTTAGCAGCGCAAGTACAGGCCGTAGCTCATGCTCAAGCTCAAGGGATCGATATAGATTTCAATATCGATCCAACCTTCATAGATCCCATATTCCCCTCTCATGAAAACGTGGATGTGGGACCGATCGATCCGAGTTTACTTGAAATTGCTCAAGTGGTGGAGGATGTAAATAAAGGAAAGATCAAATTGGATGAACCAACACCGCAGACTCAACCCCAACCCCTCGCTCAAGCTCAAACTCAAACTCATACTGTACCGGAAGTCAATACGGCGAATGGTACTTCAGCGGAAGGGGAGGGTATACATTTGGATGTGGAGATTGATCCGACGTTGAGGGAGATTGTGAACAGTTTGACCAATGCTCAGCAGGTGAGTTGACGTTCATTCTTCATTTCATACTTCGGATAAACAGATTTGCGGACATCTGATAGTTCCAATCTCCTTCACTCTGTTTCTCTTCCTGCTTGCTTCGCTCTCCCTTCACATGTGACGCACTTCGGTAAGCTGACGACCCCCTCAGTCCTCACATATCAACGGCCAAAGTCTGTCCCACGCCCAAGCTGCCGCTGCGATCGGTGCGCATCTCACAGATGCAGAGGAGAGAGAAAGGTTGCAGCAGAGTCTGCAGACGACCCTGGAGGATTTGACTCAAGCTAGTTTCAGTGAGTTAGCTCCGATTTTTTCTCCATTGATCAAGCTGAAAGCTCATACTACCTTCTCGCTCAGACTCACTGTTCCCTCCAAACTTCCCCCAGTCACCCTCTAATAATTTCCTCAACCTCGCTCCTGATACCGCAATCCTCAATGATCCCTCTCGACAAGCTGAGCCATCAACGCATGAACCCACACCAGTCCCATCCAATGGCCAGCACGAAGAATACGGGAGTAAGCGAGGACGAGGACGTGGTCGACCAAAGGGTTCTAAAAACAAACATAAAGCTGTACCTATACCTAAGGTGCCCAAGGGTCCCAAACCACCTTCGAAGCCTAAAGGACGACCACCGAAGGAACGTAATCCGGAGGAACAAGCGGATTACGAATTACGTAGACACGAGCGTGCGATGGGTATCAAAAGGAGGAAAGGTAGGCCGAGGAAGTTCCCAGGTTATCTGGTTAGGGAGATGAGGTTGAAGAAGAACCGAAAGGAATTTAATGAGTTGTTAAGGAATTATCAATTGAACAAACCGGATGGAGAAGATGATAGTGAAGATGAAGACGAGGATGAAGACGATGAAGGAGGAGAGTATCAAGGGGAAGGAATACAAATTCAGAATCTGGATCAAATGAGGATGATGATGGATGTGGATGTTGAAAATATGACGAATGGTATAAATCAAGCTCTTCAAGTGCACAACGACAATGATAATAATGATCATAACGATAATATCAATTTGGGAATCCACACTCATCATCATCATCAACAGCCACAACAACAAGCACGGCATCACCATGATGATCATGATAATGTGAATGTATTTGGGAATTGGTCGGTAGTTCAAGATGGACAAAGTTTGTTGGATGTGGTCAATGGAGTTGGAGGGGTGAATGATCATACGATGGAAGGTGTATTTGGATTGAACCATTGACCGAGTGGTTACCATGATATACCGGAAGATAATGGGGTAGATTGAGAAGAAAGAGGGAAGGAAGAAAGAGGGAATTAGAACTCTCGCTGTCCATATACCTATATGATGACATACTAAAGGGAAATTCACTGCAGATAGATTGATTTTGTATCTTGTTGTACTCATGCCTTTCTCATACATGTTGTACAGTCTGATGTATATATGATGCTACGTACAGTGCATCTCACGGCTCAAGTCTGTTTGAATGCAGCACGAAGAATGAGTTGTACGACAGGACTACTTACTGCAGGCTCATAGTTGATTACAGCAGCAAACGCCAAAGTGGAGGGCAACCACAGCAAAACCAACTTTTTCCGATCAAATGGGTTGACCATCGTATCAACAAGATCTACAACTTTTTACTATGATCTTATAATCATCACCTATTACACTATAGTAAAGCGTGTAATTGAGCGTCTCTCGCCATAACTCGGCGGATTTGGAACTTCTTTCCGTCATCCCCTTCCCTTACAGAACGTGCATCTTCGATATGTCAGACTCGACCTCTCTCAAACCTCTAGAATACGATGATGGACCGTTAGTATGGGTGAGTTGGCGTCGGTATCTTGTATTCATGGAACTTATCCTTCGTCATTGAACAAGAATGATAATCCGCTGATCTTGATTTCGATATGGATATTTAGGTGGATTGCGAGATGACTGGCTTGGATTTCCTCAACGATCGAATAATAGAAATTGCAGTTATCATAACGAATGGAAGGCTGGAACCTGTCGATGAAGGTGTCAATTATATCATCAATACTTCCAAAGAAGTGTTAGACAAGTGAGTCTATCATCGCACTCACTCTTCAAGTCGTGTCATATCTTATAAATCAGAAGGTAGGCTGATATGTTCAACATTGAATGGTGCATGTCATTAGTATGAACGAATGGTGTGTTAACCAACATGGTAAATCTGGACTTACTCAAGCATGTCTCGATTCCCCTTACTCTTACGAACAAGTAACAGATAAGGTGTTGGAGTATATAGAAAGGTGGATACCTGAGAGAGGGGCTGGGGTGTTGGCGGGAAGTACGGTACATGCTGATATGAGGTGGGTCATTTTCGTTATAATGGGTCAGAGGATGGCAAAGCAAATAGGACACGAATAGGAAAGAAGAAGGAGAGTCGACGAAGGAAATGTATAAACAATTGTAAGCTGACCTTGTCGGTCACACTTGACAGATTTATGATGATTGGGATGCCAAAAGTGATGAAACATTTGTCCTACCGTATAGTAGGTGAGTAAGACGGCCCACTTGTACACATCAATCATCACAATATCAAATGGAATCGTGAGTTGATAGTTTTCTACTTAATGATCAGATGTAAGCTCGATAAAGGAGATCTGTAAACGATGGTATCCCTCAGTGAGACAGCAGGATAAAGCGAGACGTACCGAGGAGTGTGCGCATCGGTGAGTGCTCTTTTTCATCGAGGAGGGGTAGTAGCTGGTCTGATTATGTTTTCAGTGCTTTGGACGATATCAGAGCTTCAATAGCAGAGCTCAAATTCTACCGAGAAAAGGTATTTATCCCTTTAGAACCTAAGCCTGAGAGAGCTACTACCCCAGAGGAAGAGAGGGAAGGTAAGACTGCTGTCTAGTATGGCACGCGCTACAATATACATATACCTATATCGAAGCTGGGGACATGCAGTTACTGGTTAAATGTAATGCATGCATCTTTTTAAACTGTATGTATATATATTCTAGTCTAGACGAAAGACTTGTACACTATTACCGCATCTACATATTCTTCTGCGCCGTTCGGGCCAGTCTTCAGTCTACCAGCATTGGGGATCTCCCCAACTCGCTGGAACCCGAGTTGATCCCAAATCGCTAGCGAAGGGACATTGTCTGCGAGAAAGCAAAGAATACGAAGTTCAGTGCTCACGTATGAGATGGAGAGGGTTCCTCCACGGGTCCGAGATGACTCGAGTGGTGGGACTAGTAGATCACTCACTCTTGTAAACGAGATTGAAAACACTTCCCCTATATCCCAACTCTGGCGCATAGAGGAGATACGATTTACCCAGTGTCAATCCGATCTTACGACCTCTCTGAGTAGGTGGGACTAAGAATCCTCCGTTCTGCCATTGTACTATCAGCATACACTTGTCGAAGCTATACTTAGAGATATACTCACACAGTTCTATTTGATACACAAAAAAAAGTCAGTTAATACACTGGTGTATGGTGGATAGATGCAGACTCACATGACTACTCCTTCCCGGGTAGTTTGGCTTGCTACCATTGCCGTTAAAACATCAGTCGGCAATGTCTACCACATCGAGAAGCCAGGTATTGGCTTACACTCACATATAGTAACATCCCGCCAGGGCATCCTCCAACTTCTTACCTTTCAATGCCTCTCCTATGGTCTTCTTCACTTCCTCAGAGGTAGATTGCACTACGCCGACGATAGTAGTCGAGCCGAAGAAATACGACGTGAAGCCTTCGAGGGATAGAGGACCTTCTTGAGGGTACGTTCGACCGCCTATTACATTCCTCATAGTCAGCTGAGGTTAAGAGCCACCTCAAACATCGCTGTACTGAGTTTCCAGGTGAAGATTGGTAATGGACAGATCCAGTTCCTCATCCTTGATCACAACAACGATTGTCTCATTCTGTTCAAAGCATTACTCACCCTCAAGTTCCTCCTCGAACACCCTAAACAGATACTCTATCACCTCCTGAGGAGCATCAGAACCTGTTATGGGGTAGGTGATCAAAACCAAACCCTCCACAGGGAGGGGCCAAGAGCGGATCTCTAAGGGTCCTTTGGATTCAGGTGCGGCGATCGCTCCGTATGCTGACATGATGTAATAAGGTCTTCTCTAAGTGGTGATTGAGCGTGAGACGGTGTATTTGAAGGGTTGATTTGGATATAGCACTCGTTATTGTTAAATTATGATGTATAGCGAGGAATTAACTCGAACATTTCGTATTTCCTCATATGCATTCAATTGATCGCGAGTTGAGTGACATGATTGTCGGCTAAATCCTAGCCCGCGGCTTATCTTGCCGAACAAGCCAACTTGATAGATTAACTGTTAAGTTGAAAACCCAAAAAGTCGTCTTCATTCTTTCTTTCATTCTTTCACTCTTTCTTTCTTTCATCTAAGGCTTTCTAAGCATACTCAATGTATTCTCTTGCCACATAGGTGTGGACAGGCGATTGAGAAAAATCTGAGCGATCTTTCATGCTCGGAAACAGACGATAAACTTCACGTCACCTTCCCAAAGGTATGTTAAACGTCAGCGAAACGTTAATACCGTATCACCAACTGCATTGCTGAGTCTGCCATCCAAATACAGCTTCCAATAGAATCAGCACGGTGTACAGATAGCAACTCTGAAGTCCTAAGGTAAGAGGATAAACGATTACCATAGCAGCATGGAATATAGTTCTGCTAAAATTTTTGGATATTTCGTCAGACAGAATCCGATAGTGGCCTATTCGGTTGCACTCGAATGAAAGAAATTCGTAAGTATGCAATGGCGCAAGCCTCCTGGGTTCAAATCCCAGTTCTGTCTTACGTAATCTTTCTTTTTGTGCTCCTCCTTGCCATTTTGCAATCAATTTCAAAACTGGATATGCATCCAAACTTAGTCAAAAAGCAGTTGAAACGTGAAGAAGACGGGAAAAAGATGATGTGCCACTCTGAACTGGCCAAGACCAACAATGATCGACGCAAGTTACAGAGTGCCACATTCCAGTTTGGTTTATGCCACGTTGACATTGTTCCTGGGGGATGTCATCCACTTTGACCGTCCTCCACTTTGTCGATACGTGGTTAACTTCCAGTCGATTCCACGTAAGACTACTCATTCAACATATTCTTGTCTGTTCTCGACGAGGCATACATCACACTGTTAAGACATCCAGCAACAATGGCAGACGCAAGGAAGAAACAGTTGGTTTTCAACATGTATGTGAAATGCGAGAATGCGACTTGCACCCAAGACTTCCAAATCGGTAGCTAATACAAGACGAGTAGCATCGAATTCTTGAGAACTTCAGCTCAAGATGGTACCGTGAAAGAGGACGACAAAGAATCACTCGAAGTTGCAGGTCAGTCAGCTCTCACCACATTCGCTCTCAGTCTCGGTGGCATAGCTGACGTTTGATGTATAATGACCAGTCCAATGTATCGCCGAGTCATTCGGCGTTGACCCAGATTCTTCAGAAGATCAGAAATCTTATTCCATCGCACCAGCATCACTATTATCGATATTAGATGTCTTCCTCAAAACTAAAGCTAAATCTGCACCTTCTACTGCCCCCTCAGCCGCTGGACACTCAGAGACGAAAGTGCCTTCTGAACCCACAGCCGAAGACAAGAAGCAAGCCGAAGCTTTGAAGACTAAAGGGAACTCATTGATGTCCTCTAAATTGTACGACTCAGCTATAGAACAGTACACGCAGGCCATCGCCCTTTATCCCAACCCCGTTTACTACTCCAACAGAGCAGCTGCATGGGGTGGACTGGGCAAACACGAAAAGGCAATTGAAGATGCTGAGAAAGCTTTGGATTTGGATCCTAATTTCTCAAAGGCTTATTCGAGATTAGGGTACGTTGTAGTTTATCTTCACTTGATCTCTTCTCATTACTATACTTGTTCATGTTGGTTGACATGCTGATATCTCATATACATACAGTCACGCACACTTCTCTACAGGAGATTACCCATCTGCCGTGAGAGCCTACGAAGACGGTTTGAAACTCGACCCATCAAACAGCAATATGAAGACCGCTCTCGCTACTGCTAAATCTAAATTAGCAGAATCATCCACAAACTCAGTAGCAGATAGAGAACCACCTGCCGGTGGAGCCGGTGCAGGTGGAATGCCAGACTTAAGTTCTCTTGCTTCGATGTTGGGTGGTGCGGGAGGTGGAAATGGAGGCGGTATGCCGGATTTGGCTAGTATGATGAGGAATCCTCAGTTGATGGCTATGTGAGTGGATTCAACCTCTTGTATAAGCCACGAGAAAGGGTATTCATACCTTGACTCTTCTCATACGGTATCACACTGCATTTCTGGCCATTGCTGACAATTCGACGATTTTGACAGGGCTCAGCAAATGATGGCCAACGGTGGACTCGAACGACTTATGCAGAACCCCGCTTTGAGGAATATGGCTGAGAACATGCAGAACGGTGGTGGTATGCCAGATATGAGTCAGCTGGCTAATGATCCATCCATGAGAGATCTGTGAGTGTGCCTTTCATCCGTATCCCCTTGTATTTGGTCGTGTGGCTGATTCTGTGTATACTTTGTAAAGGGCTCAACAGTTCATGGGTGGGCAAGGTCAAGGTCAAGGACGAGGAGCATAAGACATTCTGCCATGTAGTGTAGGTTGTTATAATGTTTTTGGTTTTATGCAATATCTACTTGGTAACCTAACAACATTCGCTTAACTACCCTTGAGATCTGACAAAACAACATATGAGACTGACTACGGTACTCAGGCACTGACTATACCCATAACCTAGTGACGCCAGTCGCTTGGCAACATCTATGGCATGTGCATATGCAGCTAATCAGAATAAGATGAATGTCTACATACATACATATATATACAATGCGTTGGGAACGTGAAAAGATAAACTACTCGAAGTAAACATATCTTCCTCCTTCGTTCATTTCGCTTTACTCTCTTTTCTTCTTTTACGGTGACATCGCTGTGCGATTCTTTTGATCCTTTCATTGTTTGGTTTGTTCATCTCTTCTGATCTTTCTTCTGCGAAGATAGCTTTGAGCTTCTGACTCCCAAAGCTTGTGGATCAAGTGATTCAGCTCTTTCCATCCATCCTTCACTACCTATCCACCGACCCGTCAAAATGCAACCATCTATCGCTCTTCTCGCTCTCTTCCCCCTCCTCGGCTCCATCTCCGCCTCACCCCTCAAAGCCCGACAAGAAGTCATCGGTGTCTCTTCCCCGAGTGCTGAAGCTGGTGGGGCTACCGCCACCGAATCAGGTGTAATCGCTTCCTCCTCAGCTGCTACTGAAGCCAGTACATCGGCTGCTGATGCCAGTGCAACTTCTGTTGCCGAATCTTCCAGTGTATCCGATGCCTCTGCTTCTGCTTCTTCCACCGACAGTGTCGCTGTCGCAGCTGCTACAGCTGGTAGTACCGCAGACACCTCTAATGATCTGACAGTAGTCAAGGTGAGTGCATCGTTCCTTCGAAGATCCAAGAATGACACGGTTAGGACCCAATGTACTAATTGACTAAGCTCCCTATGGTTTGATAGTTTGCTGCTTTGGCTGAATCACTCGAAAAGACATTCTATGAGATGGCTCTTAGCAAATTCGACGCACAGGCTTTTACAGATGCTGGATTTGTCGATGGTCAAGGTATCTTTGATCAATTACAGTGAATTTACGTACCACTCCCTTTTATCATAGCTTGGTATCCTCCTCCACGGAATTTGGATTAAGCTGACCGGGCTTGATAGGGTAATTGCCACAGATGAAGCGACCCATTTAACGGTCCTCCAATCCGTCGCTCAATTTCTCGGAAGCTCAACATCCGACGTGGATAGTTGCACTTTCAATTTCGATAGTGCTCTAACGGATGTAACGACTTTCTTGGCTACTGCGAGGGTATTAGAGTTTGTAGGGATTGATGCGTGAGTCCAGACGAGCCCTTCAGTTGGGTCGGGGTCTTCTGACCGACCAGGGTTCGAGTAGGTATATCGGCGGTACCACTTTGATAGGTGATAAATCGCTTCTGGTGTCTGCCGCTGAAATAACGACTGTTGAAGCTAGGTAAGTCAAGTCGACCCATCTAGGTAATGATCTGAAGAGGCACATGACTTACTGAATTGGTCATTGTTATTAGACACAATACCGTTTTGAACACTTTGAATGGTAAGTCCACCTGGCACCCAAGCACACATGTGATTTCGACACTGACATATCGCTGTGGTTTTACAGGCAGATCATCCGTACCAAATGCATTTGATATGGTTCTAACCCCTCAACAAGTATTAAGCGTCGCTGCGCCATTCGTTTCCGGTGGTTGTGATCCAGTGGCCGCATTGGGTCTGACTCGTACGTATTTCTGTGATGTCACATCCCTCTCCTTGCGTCCTCTTCTGCTCTACTTATCCCTTTTATTTATGTTGGATTCGGCTAATTTACTTTGTGCAATTTACCACAGCCACTCCAGCATTGACTGTAACCAACACCGACGTTCCTCAACCCGGTACACTCCTCACATTTGGAGGAGCAGGTCTAGATGGGAAAGACCAAGCTGGTTTATTCTGTAATATGATAGTGGGAGGAGCAACCGAATCCATCAATTTACCTATTGCGGAATGTAAGGTTCCAGATGGGTTGGATGGTGCAGGTAAGTCATCGGAATCAGCAACCCACATGATCTGCTCGATCACTGATTGTTTGACTGTCGATTGTGTGTTTTCAGTCCACTTGTTTATTACTAGTTCTTCTACACCACTGAGCCCAAATATCGTAATTCAAGATGCAACCGCAATTGTAGCTGGTACGTATGGTCTTTACATCGAATATCCATTTGATGTCAAATTACTTGCTGATTGTAAATGAATTGGAATGACAGGTCCAGGGATCGCGTTTATCGATACAATCGCTAACCCACAATCTCAGGTAAATTTACATCCCAACTTGCTTCTTCACTTTCTGCACGGAAATGTATGCTGACATTGTCGTAATTCTGAGCACCAGTTGTTGCTCGGTACCAATATCAACTCGAACGCAGCTGCGACGAACGGCAGTAGCGGTACAGGAAAGAAAAAAATTGTCATCACCCAAACTATTGTAGAAGAGGATATAGTGTAAATCGACCTGTAATCTTGTCTTAGTACTTCCACAATATACCCATTTATACCTTGAAATCCCTGTTTGACTCGATGTTCGATTTCCATGCTCTAGAACCAAATATACCAATTATGATATGCAAGGTGATACAATTCACCATTCGATGCAGTATATATTTCATCAGCAAAAACGTAAAGGGTGACAAGGCAATGCATTTTATGAGGATAAATCGTATTCTGTTGTGACTGTGAGGCAAAAAGGTAATCTCGGTGTTACGTGGCACCGCACACTGCTTCTCCAACTGCCGTGTTGAGGATCAAAGCGACAATGAGACCGTAAAGACCCTGTAGCAAGGGCTAATCTTTAGCAAGAATTCTTCGTTACGAGACAGATTTGGTACGAAAAAGCAGGGAACGGCGAAAGACTTACAATGACTTCGGCGAAAATGAGGATCAAAACCATTGACACGAATACTTTCGATTCGTACAGATATGCTCTGACGCACTGTGAATGCGCAGAAAGCAAAGTTAGTCAATTTTAGTCTTATAGTTGATCGGTCAGTGAAAAGATGGAGGATATACTCACAGCATCTCCAACTATACCGATAGCATAACCAGCAGCTAGACCAGTAAATCCACATGCTATTTCCCAACCGGTTATCAGCTAGAATGCCCGGGCGGAGAGTAGACAGCTGACGAATGGAAAGGACTAGACATACCTAAGCCAGCGGCGAGATGGATAAACCCAGCGAATAATGAATATGGTTCGGTGGGCGATACTAGGACACCAGAATCAGTATACAAAGGAATGTCGGAACATCTGAAGAGAAAACAAGGACCCACTGTTACCGGCAATCAACACTGACACTACTAATCCATACACGGCGATAACTGAGAGAATCATAGGTCAGATTGATTTCCAAGATGAGCAAGATAAGTTTCACATACTACCGGACATCTGCAAAACACGAAACGTGTCAATTAGTCTGCTACAACCACAAGGAGTCGATCAACTCACAACAACAGGAATCAAGGACTGCAATTGGAAGATCACAGAAGAGTCGTCGATCAGTGGGATCTACAAGTCTATCATGAGAGTCGTGATGAACATACCTTCATAATCAGATCGGGTCTGCGAACGTAGGCATCAGCTCTGCATCCGACAACGGTGTCATTCGAGCTCACCTGAATGTACCTAAACCTGCGATTCCTATACCAGCTTTCGAAGTTCCGTAAGCCGCTCCAACGGTGGAGAAGATCATCTATGATCACAATTGCTGATCAGGATTCATGCGCTAAGATTAGCGGTGAGGGGAGACTTACCGCACTGGCTACGCCAGCAAAGCTATTGAATCAACAATGTCAGCTCATTCGATCTCACTGAATAAACATGAGAGCAAGCGAACTGACCCGAAGAATGGCGCCCAGGGTGGACAGAGCTCTGACATTTTGCCCAGTGGTATCGATCCGGATATGGGTTCAGAGTAGGGATATACGATCCAAGTGAACGGTTGGATGGCAAATAACGATCCAGTAGCTTGAGCTTGAGACGGACGAGATATCGAATGGTACCGTGTGCCGGAGCTGGCCTATGCTGACGTTGATGGCGTTATCACTCGAGCAGCGGGATCAAAACAAACCCACGTCATGTCATCGTACAACCACGAGTACAGTTGAACGCGTTTTGTGGAAATGAAATGTTGCGTTGGTCATGTTCCATGAGATTCATCAGAAAAGTTGGAATAATCCATCTACATACCCCTCAAGACTACCTTAGCTTATTCATACACAGAGTAGATCAGGCAAGATGCAAGGTAGACTCCCTCAGATGGTACGTACTCGCTCAGCTGATATCTGCATCATTGCATGAGCCTGAGAGCTGATTCATCGGATTTGTAGCAACCGACTGTCGTCCTTCTACGAGGTATGTCTGAACTCGATCTGCAGCATGGATATGGACTTGAACGACAGAGGTGCTGACATTCTACTTGATCTATATCTACAGAGGGTACCGACACATCTCAAGGTGTAGGACAACTTTTATCCAACATCTCAGCATGTCTCGCTGTGGCTCAGACTATAGCTACGACGCTTGGACCTAGGGGTATGGATAAGCTCATCGTGGATGATAGGGGATTAGCAACCATCTCAAGTGAGCCACCAGCATAGCTTGCAATACGATCTGATAGCTGATCTTGAGCAGATGACGGAGCTACCATCCTCAAACTGCTCGATGTCGTTCATCCCGCTGCTAGGACTCTGGTAGATATTGCTCGAGCTCAGGATGCGGAAGTTGGAGATGGTACCACCAGTGTGACATTGCTGTGAGTTTCAGTGTTCCATCACAGGATTTCCTCTCCGGTTTTGCGACATAAAATTCTGATATCTGTGACACGTATCCAGTGCCGCCGAGATATTGAAGGAAGTCAAGCCGTTCATTGAGGAAGGTGTAGGACCCCATGTCATCATCAAGGGGTTGAGGGAGGCTAGGAGTCTGGTAAGTTGCTCTAGCTTCTGATCCCAGAATAAATCATATGCTCAAACGTATCATCAGGCAATCAAAAAAATCAACGAGATTGCCGTGACGATAGATAAGTCTAATCCTGAGTGAGTTGTGCATTATCATCATCATCACATTGAATTCAGCTGACCTGGTTTGACATTGCTCGTGATCAGAAAATTCCGTGAACTCCTCCTTCAATGCGCCTCCACTTCCATGTCATCCAAACTCATTCACTCCCAAACACCTTTCTTCGCCAACATGGTAGTTGACGCTGTCCTCTCCCTCGACCAGAAAGATCTTGACGAGTCGTTGATCGGAGTGAAGAAAGTTCCTGGAGGTGGTATGCAAGATTCCCAACTGATCAAGGGTGTAGCATTCAGGAAGACATTCTCCTACGCTGGTTTCGAACAACAACCTAAATCATTCAAGGATCCTAAGATATTATGTCTAAATGTCGAATTAGAATTGAAAGCTGAAAAAGATAATGCCGAAGTTAGAGTAAATGAAGTATCAGAGTATCAAGCTATCGTAGATGCGGAATGGTCAATCATCTACAAGAAGTTAGAAGCGATTGTAGAGACTGGTGCAAAGGTGGTATTGTCCAAATTGCCTATAGGAGATTTGGCTACTCAGTATTTCGCCGATAGGGATATTTTCTGTGCTGGACGAGTCACCTCGGATGATCTCAAGAGAGTCACTCAAGCTGTAGGAGGATCGATCCAATCTACTTGTTCAGATATCGAACCTCATCATTTAGGTCAATGTGGATCATTCGAAGAGAAACAGATTGGAGGAGAGAGATTCAACTTGTTCCAAGATTGTCCTCAAGCCAAGACTTGTACGCTTATCTTGAGAGGTGGTGCGGAACAGTTCATCGCAGAGGTGGAAAGAAGTTTACACGATTCGATCATGATTGTTAAGAGGGCTATCCAAAATAATAGTGTAGTTGCCGGAGGTGGTGCTTGTGAGGTGAGTAGTCAACTCTTTCATCATTCGTGTAGATCATAACATCATACTATAAGTCAAGTACATCTTGCTGACCGTTGTCTTGTTCTTTTGTTTGTACAGATGGAAATCTCCAAATACCTCCGAGGTCACTCTCGAACCATCATGGGCAAACAACAATTGATCGTCGGATCAATCGCCAAAGCTCTCGAAATCATCCCTAGACAAATCTGCGATAATGCCGGTCTGGACGCTACGGATATCCTGAACAAGTTGAGAATGAGACATGCTCAAGGTGATACCTGGGCAGGTGTGGATGTAGATTCGGAGAACGTTCAAGATAATATGAAGAGGTTCGTATGGGAACCTGCATTGGTGAAGACAAATGCTTTGTCAAGCGCGGTCGATGCTGCTTGTTTGATATTAAGTGTGGATGAGACGGTCAGGAACCCACAATCAGAGGTGAGCCGATTTGATCTATCTCGGGTAGATGCAGAAGGAATAGACTGTCTGACATTTTTTTGCTTGCTGTAGGCACCACAAGCTGGGCCACCCATGCCTCGAGGCGCTGCTCAACAGGCATTGAGAGGTAGAGGAAGAGGTATGCCAAGACGATAGATGTATGATTAGGTAAAGGAATCAAAGATTTACCTAATCATTTGACAATGCATAGCCATGAAAAACAGATCAAATGAAAGATGAGATGTGAGATTACGAGTAGGATCTATTGAATACTTGTACTTGACCAAACGAATGGTCAGTAGCGCTCAGCTTAGGTCTGGCGATGTTGATGACCACTGTCCCCTCGGGCGCTCGGACGCCAAGACTCCTCATTAGATTCAGTCTCGAGAAATACTATATCCATTGATCCTGCAAGCCGAGGTGACCGGAAGGGGCACGGCAATGAGATTGATCGATTGATCAAGCAAGGATAAGTAAGTTCTCGATTCAAGGCCAACTTCTCAGTAACACGTCGTACGAATATGATGATTCACATAAAAAAATGATTTTGAGATGAACCGTATAAGACTGATCCATTCTTCACACATATGCTCGCCAAGAGTACGATACTACTGTATATACTCCACATAGATCTTGATGAGATCGTACCTCCAGGCCATGTAAAACAGCGACAAAGTCTTTCAATCAGATGCATTTGCAATTAAGACGCTCAGAAGGAAACTTTAAGATATATCATGGGGATAGGGTATATAAGGAGTAGGAGATCACCCCTTAATCCCATTCTATGTCTCTCCGCGATATCTCACCTCCAGTCATACCACTGATACCGCTTGTTCACCCAGTCATACTAAACACAATGCAACTCATCTTACTCCTCACTATCCTCGCTGTTCTGGTCCCAACCTTTTCTCTCCCCATGAATTTTAACGAACCAAGGATAATCGATGACCAAGATGGTGGAGTTCGAACAGCCCGGGACATCCCTGAACCCACGCCTACATTCGATGGTCAAGCAGCCAACATCGAAGCTACACCTTTGTTCACACCAACTTATACCAAGCCGAGATACTAATGGCCACTCACGACCTTGCGAATCCCCATCTTGATGGATATCGGACGAGTTATACCTACCATTCCACCTAAGCCGGAATGGCCTGTACCTGATCCTGGACCTAGACCGGAGTTCGAGATCGGGGAGAACGGGATCGTCATTGGATCTTAGTAGTGAGTAAGTTAAACAGGGTGAATGAGATGGGGAAGGACAACTGATACTGTAGAATGCAAACATCATAGGATCTTAAACGCGCTGTTCCTACCTATTTTAATAGGACGCCGTCTTTGCTATGACTTTGCCCACAGTGTTCTCTCCACCGATTCTGTACAATTTGTCGATATTAGGTAACAGGCATTTCTTTAACGAGGGAACGTCTATCGAGAAATACTGCAGGTAGTCTCAGAAAGTATGACATGTCAATTTTACCTTGATTTGCCACTCACACTATTTGAGAAAGTTTAGATTTACGGTCGTCGTCAAGGTCAGGTAGGTCCAGACCACCATACACATCTACACACAGACCGATCGTAGTTCTTGATGATGATGGTGGAACTGACTCAACGAGATTGATTGATTGATTGATTGATCGATTGATCGATTAGATGATTGATGGTAACTTTACCTGATTCAGGCGTTGTCAACACTGTCACCATGAGGTATACCAACACCGAGTTGTCTGAAATCACTCTTGCGATACTGTTCAGTGCCAACGAACGCCCTTTAGTCGATACGGACAGATATAAGATTTCACCTTCAAGGAGAGATGCCAAGTCACTCTAGGCTAGCTGTGTTGAAATGATCGTGTCCCTCGCTCCGACCGGTCCATATCATGCGGTAGCTCACCATCAACAGATCGATATGCCTTTGAGGGGGCTAGAGTAGGTTTACGAGACATCCTTTACACTCGGACACCTTCGCAATCGATCTTTGTTCCATGCGTCCACACCGATGGTCATTAGGAATAACATAAAGACACCTTATGACCTACAAACTGCGTGGCTTTGACCTCGGTTCTCGTCCAACCCTCGCGATTCGCTGTGTGGCGGTGCTGTAAGACACTGTATGCCAAGTAGAAGAATAAAATCAACGTTTGGGGGTGGGAGGAAAAGGGTTGCTTCTCGCCGAGGTAGAAGAACGCACGAGAAGCAAAGTTCTCATCATGAGCTAGCGAAGGAGACAAAACGTTGAGACCGGAAAGGTATATAAGGCGTTGTCATGGTAGCTTCGACTTCAGCTTTTTTTTTCACTCAATCAACAATTCATTCGTTCATATTCATAATCAAATCAGCCAATATGCACTTTACAACCATCTCTTTTCTTACCCTTCTCCCACTCTCTACCATCTTTGCACTTCCTACACCTCCCCATCCTCGAGAGGTAGACGACGATGCCAAGATCAACGCTATCGGTAGAGCAATCGGTGCTATCGGTATTACTCAAGACCCCTCAACTACCTCATACACCCCTTCCCTATCTGAAGTAGGTATCAATGCGATCGGTCGAGCTATCGCTGTCATTTCTGTCGAACCACCCTCTTCTTCCAGCACCTCAAAAGGAGTAGGTATCAATGCCATTGGACGAGCCATCGGTATAGTCCCTAGCTCTAGTCCTACCCCAATCCCCGAAGTCGGACCCAACGCAATTGGCAGAGCCATCGCTGTTCTCCCTGCACCAAGCTCAAAGGTCACGATCGAAGCTATCGGTCGAGCTATCGCCATCTCACCTTCCGAAGCGGTCAAGCCCAACGCGATTGGAAGAGCTATCGCTGCCGTCACATCTGAAGCTGAAGAAGGATCGACCAACGTACCTACACCCACAGTCGGAATCAACGCTATCGGAAGAGCTATTGGTGTTGTTGCAGTAGAACCCTCCAGCGTTGGAGTAGACGCAATTGGAAAAAGAGCTATTGCTGCTATTGGCGTTCAACCTTCAGGTGTTACGGTGGATGCAATTGGTAGGAGGGCTGTAGCTACTGTTAGTACGCATCTCACTGGTGTGAAGGTGTATGCGATTGGAAGAAGAGCGATAGCTGCTGTAGGAGGAGTAGGTGTAGATGAAGCCACTATGGGGGTGAATGCCATTGGTAAATGAAGGAGGAGAAGATCTAAAAGCAGTGAGTTGTGCGAATTATCCTTCTCCAACCGAGTTCACGGAATCAACACACGATGGACTCTAAGCTGATTACTCGATGACCTCTTCTTTCCGCTTTAGCTGAGGTAACAGGTCTACCTCGCTTTTCCGGTTAACAAAGCACTCGACAGATCTACATGGAATCAGATGGCATAGGAAATAATGGGGGAAAGGTGAATCGAATGGTTTGGAATCTGAATGAATGAATGGATACGACAAGTGCAGTAGCTATGCAAGAACGCATCGTTTGTCTGTGTACAGGTGATTTTCTGAGCTGATAGCAGAATCTCACTTGGAATTGAGAACTCTGATCATTCATCACGCTCGAGTACGTTGGAAGCATCTGACTGTATGGTTTGCGGTGTTTAAAAAGCTCAATGTCTTAGTCAGATTGAGCTTACGACAGTCGCCCTACATATGCACCATGCTGTAGAGCACTATCACAGTCTTTCTAGTCGTACTTCTATGTGTACAATCGTATACTGATATACTGACAGCCTCATGCCAATTCAGTATCGGTCCCCTCGGCATGCAGATCATCGTACATACTGTACTGTATACATACTATATGCGTGATGACAAATCAAACTGAAACATGTAGAGGGGCAGTGAGAAAATGAATGTGGCGATGAGGTTAGATTCTCAATTGTTACGTTCATTTGAGGTATTACGATCTCTTATCCTGATGTGATTTACGTCGGGGTGACAGAATTCAAACATAGCTTTTGGGGATGTGCATCTGATCTCGCGATGGGACCACGGCTTTGAGGCTATCTATTATCACATGCAGTAGTGAGAAATCACTTCAAACAAGGTATAAAAACAGTAGAGTTGATTCGCTTCCGCTCACTCGGATCAATCCAGTCAGACAGATTTCACCCAACCCCACATCTTATAGATCGAGACTATATCCCAATCATGCACCTTAAATCCCTCCTCGCTCTCGTCTCTTTCCTCTCGCTTAGGAACTCGGCGCCCATCCCAGATGGGATCGAAGACCGAGCGATTGCTGTCGATCCAACAGTAGTTACCGCACGAGCCATCGCTGTCGACCCAACTGTAGTTACAGCTCGAGGCATTGCCGTAGATCCCACAGTAGTTACCGCTCGAGCAGTCGCAGCTGAGCCCACTGTGGTCACTGCCAGAGCTATTGCCGGAACACCCACCACGGTCATCAATAAACGACAAGATGATGGCGGTGTACGTACCGTCAAGCATATCGCTCGACAAACCGCTGTCTTAGGTGGAAACGCAGCTGGAGGTGGTGATCCCGGTACGGACGATGGGGGTGCGGATCCGGTTACCACCCCTGTCGTTCGACCTGCAACTTCTCAGGCTGTTGGTTCTAAGCCTTGGTGGTGGAATTGGAGCTGGTAGAGTGTGAGCGCAATTGCTTATACAATTCGTTGGTCGCGACGGAAAGAAAGAGAAAGAGCTGATATGGAAGTTCTGGCTGGGCAGTTCAGTGATACCAGTTCATCTACTATCAAGCGAAGGTCCAAATTCGGTGTAGTGTATGAGGATGCCGAAAGGTAGACTCGATAGGTAGAGTGAATATGGGTCTTTGTCCTACTTACTGTACTGTATGTGTGTATATGTATGTAAATGAGCCGAGGCGCTAAACAACAGCCACAAAAGATAACCACAAATTCACTTCAGCCGTGGGGAAAATGCTGTCTCAAATCATGTGATGATGGGTGACAGAAAGGCCGACGTCAACCCCAATACACTAAGATAGTACCACCCATCTACCTTGTTTGATTGGAAACTTATATTACGGCAGAACCATCTTTTCAGACCGATTGATCTGGCTCCACCCTACTCGCCTCCTAAACCATTTCCCCACTCTGCGAGACTTCTTACGCCCTAACTCTCTTTCTCAAAGCTGAGAAGCACACTGCTAGTCGTTCCATCTTGTATTTTACCATAGTTTCCTTTGACCGGTGATTCTGACCGTCTACTGGACGAGCAGCTTGCAATAGACCAAGTGGGGATGTGTCGCCCAGCGATGAGCACGTCGGGAGGATGGAAAGGTATAAAAAGAAACAAGAAAAAGGGGAAAATTACAGTGTTTCCGTCCATCATCCTCTACTCAATTCCCCACCATCTGTACCGTCGTTTCCAGTTCTTACAGTATGTTCATCCCAACCATCGTTACCATCTCTTGCCTCATCGTTCTCACCAACGCCCTTCCTCTCATTTCACCTACGAATGATACCCACGAGAGGTTGACCCAAGGAGACACCTACGACATAGTTTTCAAGAGACAGTGTCCATCAAGCGGTGAGATTTGCGTAAGGGTAGGAGGGGTATTCCAATGTTCTCGTAAGTCAGGTGATCGAAATCCTCCAACAGATGACTACAGTGCACTACCTCGGGCTTCTCGTCTATATGCTGATGATCAGATTATATACATAGCTTGTACCAGTTCTACCGTGGATGATCAACAAGTTTCTGATGAGGAAAATGGGGTGGTCGAAGCTTGATTGATAACAAACCAAAGGTAATCGTAATACGATCTTGTCTTTTGGGTATCCAGGCAATCTTCAGGATGGTGTCGGAGGTTTAATGTATGCCGGGTTTTCACGTATTTCGTATGTGGTGAAACATGAACTGGAATTTCATTCTAAGATGATGAACAAAGAGAAAGGGTGGTCCCAAGGCAAATTATCTAGCTTCTGGTATTGATCGTGAGCCACTCCATTGTGATTGTGATTGTGGATGAACCGCCACGCAAAGAGATCTCACAGATCCAACACTTGAAACCTGTTTCGGGATCACTTTTGTATGAGATCCAGACTGTAAAGGGATGACCAGAGATAACTTGGAATAACCAATCGAGTTTGATGTTCAGATACGGTACTCGTAGTAATGTCGTCAATGTTTAGAAGATCTCTTGGCAACGGAAGGATTTCCTCTGGGCGAGATTGAGTCTGGTCATCGAGTGTTGTATGCACTTTATCAATTGCCCGACCATCGATTCTCTATGGATCCCGTCAAACCGTTAAAACGAGATCTGTGATGGTCGAGCAGCACTGCTGATGTGGGGATTTCGCTTTGTTCATAATATCTGTACTGTACTGTCGTTAATAAGAATGGGAAAGATATAAAAAGGGAGATGGTGATTTGACCTACAGCACCCCTGTTTTCACAGTCTCAACACACCAACCCCAGCCCCGCTTCACCTTCTCTATCCTCTCCTTACCACTTGACAAAAACCCCTTACTCAGTTTGTGATGTTCTTGAAATTCGCTCTACTCCCGTGTCATATACAGGTATCTGTAGCGGTAGTCATCGGATCAATCTCTTCCGCCGATAAACCCAGTGTTGGGAGTCGATCCCTATCTCTCATCCCTAAAGATACTTGTGTATGTCCTTACAACCCGCAATCTGAATCTGGATGGTCGGAATGTAATGAGTTCATCCACATGACCTTGAGCTGTATGCCCATAGTACTTGATGGCTTCTAATTCTATGGATTTAGGGGTCAAATGCCCAGATGAACAAAAGAGGATGTACCTCGCCGATCGAGACTTGACTGAATTTACCAAGAGATTATGTTATTGTCAAGATGAAGATCCTTATTGTAGTGAGTAGCCATAGGGACAGCCCAAGATATTTCCATCTGAACCTTCTCCGGGAAGATAACAGACTGGAAAGAGACCTAAGCTGAAATTTTCGATCATGAGACTGCCCGATCATCCATCGACCATGGACTGACTTTGACAAACGAGAACCGGAAGGTATCGATACAGTGTCAGTGCTGCATGCTCGAAGCTGTCCTCCGGATCGCCAAGAGGTCTGTCATAAAGTGAATGGAGAAGTAGTCTGTACTCGTAAGCGTTTTTGTCACGGCAGAATACCCTATGATTGATCTTCATGTACTGATTACGTTTCCATCTTTGTTCGTACATAGCTTGTATCGAAGAAAGGATCGTTTGTCCAGTATCCAAGAGAGCTCAAAGTGAATCTGCTATATGTCTCAGAGGGTTAGACGGAAATTTCATTTGTCGTGAGTACACAGTATAAATATAGTACAATACAACATATTAATTTGTACATGCAGAAGGGGCTGATAATTTTATTCAATGATTTAGCACCTTGTCAACCTAGTTGTTGCCCTCGAGAGCTGTCTAGGGCACTTCATGATAGCAACAGTGATGTTTGGTGTCGTAAGTACACGAATACCGCTCAATAGCAAAATACAGTCATGCTCATTGAGTTGGTTGCCACATAGCACCTTGTGATTATCCACAAGCAGCCACGATCACTGAACAAGTGAAAGATATCACTCAACCGACAGCCAAGTGATCCGTGAATGATAGTGTTGAGTGAAGTGTCGGGAATTGTACCTTATAATGTGTGGACTGGAACCGGTTTTTACCATATCTGTCGCTAGTGAATGAATCTGGAATATGTACTGTGTATCTTATGAAAGGCACGAGATAAGACTTGATGCGAAGCGAACAGATCTGATTTGAACCCCATACCCCGAAATGCAGCACGTACAATGACAGAGTCACCGCCTTGGCGTATACATCAGCTGATCAATCCATCAGACTACCGGAAGGCCGAGATTGAGATCTGCTACAGCTTATTGTGACTCAGGTACGAGATCAGCATCAGAAGCATAAACCCATCCATCAAAGATACAGTACTTACAGTACATCAACTGCCACAGACATCCTGTACTGTACATAATACATACAGCTGACACCAGCATGGTCAAAGCGATGCATAAAAGGTCATTGTCCACTTTCACTTCCCGATGCAAGCAACTTTTTTTATCACAATCGTTATGTCTGATTCTTTCTTCTATCAGAACCTATTATTCGAAACTGTACATCTCTAATATTCCCGATTCGAGAATTCAGTCAGCTTCCCTTCCAAGATGTTATTTACCACGAAGATCCTAGGTCTTGCGCTCACATCAGCTTTATTGCTTCTACCTTCGTCGCTTGCTTCTCCGGAAGATCGACCTTCTCTATTGGAATATCGATCTTGGCTCCCTGAAAACACTTGCATCTGCCCATACGATCCTCTCATCCCAGAAGGTTGGCTCGAATGCGGTGAGTAGACGATTCTCTGGACTAGCTTGATCTTGTACTGTATCCAAGCAGTGAACAGTGCAAAAGCTGATCCTAGGTATGTATTAAAATGTAGTTGGTAGATGTGCACAACATGAAAAGCGAGTACATCTCTCCACCAGAGATTTATCTCACCACACTCGACGAGTCTGTGTCTGTCCTGAGGATGCGCCAAATTGCCGTGAGTCTCCTATCCACCTCTCCTCTGGAACTGTCAATGAAAAACTAATGGCTGAATGATCTGACTCCTAGCCTGTCCACTGATCCCTCCTCCCGACTGCTGTACACCAACGTACAAGCGAGATGAATTGACCAATGTCATGCCCGCTTTACACGCTCGATCCTGTCCGCCCGAAGGTGAAATCTGCCATGTTGTTAATGGTAAAATCGAGTGTATCCGTGAGTCAAATCTTTATCTCACCTTTCTTCAACCGAAGAGCTTCAACTTCCAGATCTGTATTGTCATCTACCCATCATTACGCTGATATTATTCGATTGTAGCTTGTATTCAAGAAAGGATCATATGCCCACAATACAAACGTGCCGAAGCTGACGAAAGCTCCGCAATCATTTGTCTGGCTACCACAGAAGGAAAAATCAGTTGTCGTGAGTTGTCTACTCATGACTGTCATAAGCATAACATTCCTAACTGACGATCTCCTTGATTTTCATCGGTGAGATAGCCTCTTGCCCTCGACCATGTCCTCTTTGTCCACTCGCAGAGTCGAAGAGGGACACCGAAGCAACTAGTGCATTATGGTGTCGTAAGTGATCTTCCCCCCATCGATTGAGAACAGATTCAACTCATCATATATCTTCTATAGCTCCTTGCAACCCTCCTTACCCACCTAATTGCCCTCAATGCTGGTACAACGCCTTCGGCACGGTCGTTTGTCGTAAGCACAGTCCTTGTCCCTCTTGAGTATGCGGCATGAATTCATTGTATGGTTGTTATCGTCATGCGTAGCGCTCTGTCCGTTGCCTCCTGCGACGAGTACTAAACCCCCCAAGCCCACCATCACCTTTTGCTCATTGAGTAGGAAATACTGCCTCGCTCAACCTGATGGTACTTATAAGTGTCGTAAGTGGTTCTATCTGCATAATGCTTTCGTTGTGCTGAAAAATTTTCCTAGCTGGATGCGGACCAATCCCGATCGACGTTGAGGTGACCGATATCGCTGGAGCTGATCCCACAGTGGCACCTGCCAAGTAAACGTTATACCCAGTTATACAGCCCACATGCAAATTCACTGCTTAAGGGAAGTAGGGATCAGATGTGTGAACAATAATTTGAATATTGCTAGGGTTTTATACGGTTTATACTAGGTATTATACCTTCGAAATGCATCTCCATGTCCCCGTTAATGGGGTTTTCCTGTATTGCGCAATGAAGTACGGAACAATCAATTTGACTATATGGCTCAGTATTGATTGGTTGATCATCTCCGAGTCGCGTGTCGTACGAGAGGGAAGACAGGTTGATGTGGACGCAGATATCGTACATGCAGGCCAATATGATCCTTGTTCTGATCAGTCAGACAAAGATCTTCGGGCTGAGATCAAATGGTTTTCTCGAATCATCACGGAAGACCGAAGTCAGTTGATCAGTGATACATATATACCTTAAGCGATCAACAGATCAAAAGTACATATAACCTGAACTTAAACTTCCCTTCCAACGAATGTAAGCTTCCATCCCTAATTTTTGATATCCCTTCGTCTTCTCCATCTCGTTTTGCAGTTTGGTATAATACTGCACACTATCGGAACCCTCGACTCAGCAGATTTTCATCAAGATGCAATTCAAAGATTTCAACTTCTACTTCTTCTTCCTTGGTTTTATCCTCACTACCATTCTCGCCACTGCCATACCCCTTGATGAACCTTCGTCATCTCTTGTGAGTAGGTATGAAGGGCTGTTCCCTAGGGATAGTTGTATTTGCGAATACGATCCTGAAGATCCTTCTAAATGGGATGATTGTGGTGAGTGATTGCTACCCATCCTCAATATCTCTACGTTGCAAATGGACTGGGACCAGTTATACTGCACAGTGATGGAAGCTGAGTGGCAAATTGTGCGAATAAAGTTGATCGATGTCAAGAACCTTCCAAGAGAGTATATTTTTCAGAAAGGGATTTGACTTATATGACGAGGGCGATCTGTTATTGTCCTTTCAATCAGACTTCATGCGGTGAGTGATCACTTTAACATTATTTCGGAGAGCAAAATCAATCCACTCCTCGGGAGTTTTCTCCCTTGTATCTTTGACTTACTGTATGTCCGACATTATATATGCAGATTGCGGTCCAATTAGACCACGACCACCCAAGCAATGTTGCGGAATCATCCATCCTCCTATCTCACTTTCCGAGCGGGACGATTCGATCAATACTACTCCGGTCCTCCATGCTAGAGCCTGTCCACCTAATCAGGAACAAGTCTGTTATATCTACAGAGGAATCAGGTATTGCGTTCGTGAGTTCAACGTTTCACATTACTGTGCTAGTACTAGCACATAGCATAGAAGGACAAATGAACTGAGTACTCCATTGGTTCGTTGGAATGTCTTTCATGTACGTCCATAGCATGTATCGAAGAGAGGATTGTTTGTCCTTTGGAAGATGAACAGATCATCTGCCTTGACGATGTTGATGGTATAATCAGATGTCGTGAGTACTGTGTACTCATGCCTTAGACCAATACCACATATAGTACATTGTGCAAAGATACTGACCATAATATCTCGATGACATCCCAATGCAGCTCCCTGTCGACCTCCAAGACCACCTATCTGTCCACTTTGCGTATCCCATCGAAACGGTACGATAGTCTGTCGTAAGTCATGATCCCTTCTTACGACTCAGTACTGACAATTTTGAAGTTCCTGCACCGTATTGACCTTGTTGTATCGTGATGCGACCTGTTGCATCGTAGCTCGACCATGTCCTACTTCACCTATCGTATGTCCATTATACTGTATCGATTATCCAAATGGAACTGTCGTGTGTCGTAAGTGCCAATCTCCTCTTGTGACGACAACCCATATTTACCAGCAGCTGGAGCTTGATAACAATGTCGCTTGTATCGCAGCCGGATGTGGTGACAGACCACCAAGGACTTATACGAATCCAAATTCACTTCCAAGCGCCACGACGAATACATGAGCACATAAGAGAGTGTGGCTATTGCAGTACGGTACATGATTTTGGGTTTTTGTCTTAGCAATAACGAATCTATCTATATACCTATCTTCAGCTCATGCCCATGTTGAACAGCTGTGCTATGTATCATATGCCATGTCCCCATCTTGTGGGGTAAATATTCAAGTAACAATACTGTATATTTTCGTGATGATCGAATAGGTCAAAGGAAGATGAAGTTGATTCTCTCAACCCCCTACTCGATCCCTTAACCCGTCGAAGCCGAGTCGAGTCAATCACATGTACTCGTACTATTACTGTACATCTCCTCCTCATCTACTTTGGTGTGTTTTTTGACTTGACATTTTTCACCGTCCCCTCACAAGGTCAAAGGGCGTTCTAGGATCTCTTCCTTTATTGTTCCATCCTATTTCTGATCTTCATCCCCACTTTCCACTCATCACTTCGCTATACACTACACTTCCTTTGGTCTAACACGATGATCCATGCGGTGTTCAATCACCTGATATGGTATTCGTTCTATTCTTAGAACGGTCCATATCGGACAAAGCTGATAGCCATATGCATGAATTCAATATGCATACGTTGATCCACCGGAAGACCGAGTCTGGATATTTCAACTCACAGGTATACAAATACAGGCTACAGTAGTCGTAGATTCCTCAGGTTATTCAATCTCTCCTTTCAATAAGCTCTTCCGATACATTCACTATTATTTTCCAACACTTTTTTTCGAAAACAAGATGAGATTCCAATTTCATTTCACTATCCTCACAGCTCTCTTGACTCTTACTACTCTTACCTTGGCTGTTCCTACCCAAGGAGAAATAGACGGAAGACAAGTCTGTCATTGTCCAATTGATCAACCTGATTGTAGTGAGTCCATATACATAAACTCTTACATGTGATTTTGATGATCATTTTGAACGTGGGATGTCATTGACATTTCACCTACCTGTACGGTAGCTTGCGGACCTGTCTGTCCAGATGGGAGTGAGCCGGTGTGTTACTATGTCTTGGGAGAGAGACAATGTCTTCGTAAGTTTGTTTTGTCATTTCCAATATGTGTAGTATAATGGACCGAGTATACGATGAACGAATAGCTGATTTGGACAATCCCATCAGCTTGTCCCGATTCCTAAGCAGGTCATCGGTAAATACTACAATACTGTGACGTTCATTCATCTTGTCTTGTATTTGCTGGACCTGCTTCATAGAGGAGACAGAGAATACTGGGTGGAAGAACAAGAGATATGATCAAGATCAGTACACTGTAGAAAATGATTTTCATGTAATTTGAATGCAATTTATTTCAATTTACAAGAGCTTTGAGTCAGTACGATGATATCAGTGCCAAGTGCCATAAATTGAACCAGAGGGGTGGAAACAGAATACATTGAATTAAAACTATATTAGGGCACTACTAATACTACCACATTACTATTATTATTATTATCTTGACGTATTAAACCTATTAAGGGAAAGTTATTTAACAAATAACCAAATACTTCATCCGCTACAGTACACGAATCATGAAACTGTATAACAATCTATCTTCATCTTTTCCGGATAATCTTCGTTGTCGACAAATTTATTCGGAGACAAAGGAAGCTTCGTTGAACAAGTATCCCTTGACTGGAATTGATTCACCGTCAATCTCGACATTGAGCGTAGCGGGGTTATGGTACTACATATATGTATAATGAATTTGTCAGCTTCGTCATACCACTACATGATCATTGGCGAATTCAAAAAACGAGAGTAAAAGCAAGATAATCGATCTTGGAACAAGATAATTCTTCGTCCAAACATCCCTCTTCTCCACATTGACATCACTTTCCTTTCCCACAATAACCGTGTTATCCACGACCGCGTAACTCACCTGGTAGATATACGGCTTCGTGCCCGTCACAGCTGCCAATCCCTTCCTAATGACATAAGGAATCTCCGCCAACACATCAACTTTCTCGATCAATCCTCCCTGTCCTACGACCGCTCCAGCAACGTCCCGAACGACTTTTGCCGATACTTTTCCTTCTCCAGATACTTTCTGAGCAGACCATTCAAATTCAATGGAAGAAGGAACCAAATATCCAGTCTCTTTATCTTTGATAGGCGATTTGTGAACAGCCGAGGAGATAGAATCAGTAGGATGGGGGTAAACATCGGTGGAAGATGGCGGTAAGTGAGTTTGACCAGTGACGATCAATGGGGAATGTTTGGTGGTGTATACCGCACCGATGTTCACTTTGGTTCGACCTGATTTGGATCCTTTGGGACCGTATTCGTCCTGCGTAGAGTCGGGATCTGAGATCAGCCAAATGTTTATCGTATACGATAGTGTGTCTACTCTGCTCTGACAGCGAGCTCGTATAATGACGTGAATCCCGATACTCACAGTAGTCTCAAATTCCATCTGGACAGCTCTCACACCACCTAATTTGGGATCGTCGGCGCCGGGTGTGGTAGTGAAAAAAGCAAAGTTCCACCTGGTTGCGACCTGAAGAAGGACAAAGGGTAAGTATAAGTCTCTGCAAACTACTATTCCAGTCACGATAACAAATGAAAAGAGGCGAGACAAATTGCTTGAGCTTGAACAAGTCAAACTACTCACCAAGTTGGGTCTCATACCTTGAATGGCATGTACGAACATTCCGTCACCTTTTACGTCAAGAGGTTTATCTTCAATGGTAGCAGTTCCTGATGAGAAAGAGAATGGGTGGAATCGGCTATGGCATTTACCACAGGATCAGTGAGTCACTCAAACACTTCATGTCTGATTACCAGCATCATTCTGCGACCTTGATCAAAACGAAGAAATATGCTGAATTTGTCAAAATCAAAAAGTGAACTCACTGAACTACAAATCCATCTCTCTTGGCTTCCTCTCTATCTTTTCCAAAAGTCGTAATACCACCTTGAGCCCCTTGACCAAATTTGAATCCAGGTGCTTCGGCAGGTTTAGTGAATTTGACATCTAGATGAACACTCTTATCTAAATCTGCGACGATGTGATATACTTCTTCAGTAGTGGGTGATCCGGTATGTTTGATTTCCTATACCAAATTGGCAACTAGTCAGATAGATTCGGTTTGGCATGGAACGCGTTCAGCATACTTACAAATTGATCAGTCTTCAAATTTTGTTTATCGAATTTCGCTCCACTTGCATTGATCGATCTCCAAGTTGATTTTTGAGTGTGGGGGTTGTACACTTTAAATGTCATTTGAGTTGTAGCTGGAACGAGGAAGATACTGCAGGTAGATGGTGATTTAGCTATACTCCGTGGAGATCTAGAGGGCTGTGAAGGACTGGCATACTGACCCGACATATGACCAGATAATCTGGACCATGATCCAAGTCCCATCTTCCAAGACTGTATACCATATTTGAGTCTCGGTTTGGAATCCCTTATTCGAGGTGTTTGCCCACTACATCCATAAAAACATACCCCATCAGTCACGTTTGACCTTGCGCCTTTCATTCATGCTTTGAAATCCAGATGGTCATACTCACAGCGGTATCGGCAGAGGTGAGTTCACCGTACCCACTCAGATACGAGGTGACAGGGTAGAAATTGGTAGCATCTTTCGATGAGTTTGAGGATTGTGATCTAGATTTATTTTACAGATTGGCCACTCAGCGGATGGCTCTGAAATGATGTCAGTACGATGACCACTCACGAGAACCAGGACATTGTGTGTTGTGACTGTGTTTGGGGTTGTGGTGATGATGAGATTGTAGATAGATGTTGAATATGTTCTTATTTGTTTTGAAATATACTGTACTCTAATGATTGTTCAATGGTCCAAGCGAGTGCAACCGACGGTGAGCGACGACGCCCGATGATACACTAGAGTGGTTAAGTTACCTAAAACGTCATCAACCATCAATTACATAAGCATTGTTGACAATAACAATTCCCATTTAACCAAGACTGAGGATACATTGGAATACATGCATGCAATACACAATACGATACAATGATATGACGATCCAGTCCTTCATGTGACTGCTACCTTCGTCTGTCCAAATCATCCCTGCTAGGCTTGACATCCCTGTGATGATCGTCGTCCCGCCGCCTATATCTGTCTGGCGTCGGTGACCTATCTCTTTCTCTCTTAGGTGAGATCGACCTCGTCCTATGCCTCTTACGCTTGACAGGTGGTGTACGCCAGTCGTCCTTCTCTCTGGATCTCCTATCATCCCTTCTCCTGTCCCTGTGTTTATCTCGATCATCATCATCGTATCTTCTATCCCTCTCACTCCTGTGCCTATCTCTATCTCGATCATATCCCCTTTCCTTCTCTCTATCTCTATCCCTATCCCGATCTCGATCATCATGATACCTCGAGCTTCTATGCCTATCTCTTTCCCTCTCATAATCCGAATCATCATCCCTATGTCTTCGATTTGATCGCTTGTGTTCTTTCTCTTCCCGTTTCACCTCTTTTTCAGCTTTTCTCAATGCTTTCTGTTCTTTTCGCAACCTATGTGACAATTCAAGTGCAGTCAAAGATTAATCCATGATTAGCGAGCGATCATCGATAGAAGTGGACTCCCGAAGACTCACGCTTTCTCCCTTTTCCTCTCCTCTCTCTCCAATCTTTCAATCTCCAAATCCTTCTCACTCTTCGGTAAAGGTATATCGTTCGATCCTGTCCCCTCACCATTTTCATCATCATCATGTCTAGGTTTCGGTGCAATACCCAAAGCGATATTCAAAGCATCTTCCTCCTGCTGCTTCAACCTTCTTATCTCCTCTGCTTTTGCTTTCGCTGCTCTTTCTTGATCGTCATCCTGAACTTCTCGATTGTACCAATGGATATCCTGGTTTTTCTGCCATCTACCTACTGGCGCGTTGACTGTGTGACCAAGGTAGTTTTCTACAAGCCAACCGATCAATCAGCTACTGTAAGCATATAAAGAAAGGAAGTGGCTCACCTCGATGTTTATCGTTGGCTACTTGAGACCAACGGAAATCACCTTGTCCACCTCGTGTACCTAAGAATAAGAGTCAGCTGGACGTGACCTGCCGATATGAAGTCTTCATCTGCACTTACCTCCTCTGATAGGACCGTCGTACATGTTGAGAGGATTTATTGGCTGGCTCGCAGTTGTCAACTAGACATGAGCATAAGTAAGTATCTGATTCTTCGAAATTCACTGTTGACTTGTAACTTGTGACACGATGGGTGGCCAGTGACCGGAGTAACGCGAGGATGATACGCCACAATGAGGTAATCCCACGGATATCCCGACGATTGATTCCGTTGGTATATCATCACTCTCGCCCTCGTCTCGTGTTTTGTTGTTGAGTTTGATGCGTTGCTGCGTTGATGGTCGATTGCTCTCACTCTCATGCATCAAGATTACACGTCAAGATAACCACCAAGGTACAGTCAAGTCGTTTTGATCACCATACATACATTCCGCTTCCCTTCTGTCCTCCGACATACCGCTCCGTCAACATCAGACGGCCTTGCTGGCCTCATCAGACAGACAGAATAGACTCGAACACGGCTAAGAACCAACTTGACCTCAAACCTCCTTTATACTCGATCATCGACGTCACGGTCCACTCCTCAGCCGCTAGGGTTCAATTCATCCAACACATTCTCACCCTCAGTCATTCATTCTTCCCATCTTCTTCACTTCACATAGAATCTCATAACGCAAGATGGGTGGTGTGAGCAGTTGCTGTGAGTCCATTCTCATCCTTACAGCCGGTACAACAATATGATGCACGGTCACACTGACGCATATCATCTATCTTACGTATACAGGCGGACCTAGACGAAAGAACAACTATGAACCATTGTTACTCGAGAATGAAAGAGAGGCAGTAGCAGACTTGCTACAGTACTTGGAGAGTGAGTCACATATCATCTGTGCATACATATACACTAGTCGATTGAGGTGTTGATCTTCGTATTATGATTTAGACCGGTCCACCACCAATTTCTTTTCCGGCTCACCATTAGCGGCTTTAACAACCTTGTCATTCTCTGATAATGTGGATCTACAAAGATCAGCGGCATTGGCGTTCGCAGAGATAACTGAGAAAGAAGTTAGGGAAGTCGGTAGAGATACTTTGGATCCTGTTTTGTACCTTTTGACAAGTCACGATCATGAGGTGCAAAGGGCTGCTAGTGCTGCCTTGGGCAATTTGGCTGTAAATGGTGAGTGATAAGACAGCTCATGTGAGATGAGTCTTCTTCGGAGTAAAGCTGATATATCGATTGAATAGCTGAAAACAAACTATTGATCGTCTCCCTCGGTGGACTAGAACCCCTCATCAGACAGATGTTGTCATCAAACGTAGAAGTTCAATGTAATGCCGTAGGTTGTATAACCAATTTGGCTACTCATGGTCAGTTCAGCTATCGCTTTTCAGGCTCGGACCGAGGAGGTAATCCAGCTGACGAAGATGATGTATGCGCAGATGAGAACAAAACCCAAATCGCCAAATCGGGAGCTTTGATCCCTTTGACTAGATTGGCTAAATCAAAGGATATGAGAGTACAGAGGAACGCTACGGGTGCTTTGTTGAACATGACTCATTCAGGTTAGTCGGGTGGTATTGGTACCTCCTTAGCTTAGCTGATCATTGGGCTTTCAACTCTAGACGAAAACCGACAACAGCTTGTCGCAGCTGGAGCTATCCCTGTGTTGGTCAGCTTGCTCAACTCGCCTGATACCGATGTGCAGTATTATTGTACTACTGCTTTGAGTAACATCGCTGTAGACGGTAAATCAGCTGAATGATATGGACGTAATCGAGCTGTCCGAGCTGATACGCCCGTAATTTCGCAGGAACAAACCGAAAACGATTGGCAGCATCTGAGCCTAAATTAGTACAAAGTCTCGTTCAGCTCATGGACAGTCAAAGTTTGAAGGTACAATGTCAAGCTGCTTTGGCACTTCGAAACCTTGCTAGTGATGGTGCGTCAGCTGAGATCCGCTCTTACGCTAGTTCGAGCTAATTAAACGATTTGCATGAATAGAGAAATACCAACTTGAAATCGTCAAATTTGATGGGCTCAAACCACTTCTCCGATTACTTCACTCTTCCTATCTCCCCTTGATCTTATCGGCCGCGGCATGTGTACGCAACGTTTCCATCCACCCGGCCAACGAATCGCCAATAATCGATTCAGGCTTCTTACAACCCTTAATCGAGTTGTTATCCTTCGATGAGAATGAAGAAGTACAATGTCATGCAATCTCAACTCTGCGAAACTTGGCTGCCTCAAGTGAAAGGAACAAGGGCGCAATCGTGGAAGCTGGTGCAGTAGAGAGGATCAAGGAATTGGTGTTGACTGTTCCTTTGGCGGTTCAAAGTGAGATGACAGCCTGTGTTGCTGTTTTGGCTCTCAGTGGTGAGTCTGATGAATATGAAGTATCGCTCTAGAAACACTAGCTAACCATTTGACCCTACATAGACGATCTCAAACCCCAGTTGCTCGAGATGGGTATCTGCGAGGTCCTCATCCCTCTCACCAATTCCTCCAGCGTGGAAGTTCAAGGTAACTCCGCTGCAGCACTGGGTAACCTGTCCTCCAAAGGTGAGTTGGCCAGTCAGCAATGCAATCAGGACAGCAGCTGACGCCATTGATGCAGCTGCTGAAGACTATGCACCGTTCAATGCTGTATGGAACAAACCCGATGGAGGATTACATGCGTACTTGGTTAGATTCTTGAGCAGTGCCGATATAACCTTCCAACATATCGCTGTATGGGTGAGTACCGCTTGTGATATCGAAAACATCCTGTGCTTGATCATTTACTGATCCTTCCCTTATTGTAGACCATCGTGCAGCTTCTCGAAGCGGAAGATGACCAATTAACCAACAACATCCGATCCTCACCCATCCTCATGTCCTCCATCCGGCAACTCGCAGCTTCGCCACCACCTTCACGGGGTGGTCGAGGGATCAACGAGGTCTCTCAGGGATCAGAGGGAGAAGAGGATTACGAAGACGATGGATTGGATGGTGAGGGTGAAGGTGAAATCGCTACTCTCGCTAGAAGGATTTTGGACTTGACTGAAGATGGTGCGAGGGATATAAACGATGGATCTCATTTCTCGACTCACCATCAAGGTGAGAACTCGACGTCGGGAGTAGCGGGTAGTTTGGGTAGTGAACATGCTGCGTTGAGAGCTAGTGTGCATAGGGCCTTGAGTGGAGGTCATTAAAAAGGAAAAGGAAAACCTCAACGGATGGATCTCCACGGGAAGATCAATGCGAAGATTCGCTAGACAAGTGGGCCACGATGAAATTAGGGATTGAGACGACATGATCCTCAACTAAACCAAAAGTATCATCAACAGCGATTGGATCGACGACTGAATGATTCCTTATTGAAATATATATTTTTTATCAAGTGTATTATGTATTTGTAATCTACCCTTTCCAAATAACGAATTACCATACATGGTACAGTACGAATAAAGTATCACCTAACAAACATTATTCCACCAATATGTACGATTTTTCGCAAATGACTTTTACCCAAACTGCGAGCGACAAAGACCCATCCGATAAGGTGGTCGTAAATACGTGCGCGATCAGAATATATTGAAGATGTGTATGACTGAGGTAAATGTGGATTTGATGTTTTCTGATTTCATGATCATTTAATTATCACTATGCATCTGATGCAACTCAGGTTTAAAGCAGCCTCCACGAAGATACAGATATCAAGGGCTCAGAAACCCCTTCCATGGTGGAAGAACTTGTTTAGGGTTGGAACTCGTTGAGGTTGGTGGCTTAAATGCATCTTGGGAAATTCATAAGTGCACATTAATATATCATAGCAAAAATGACATCCGTCTGATTCCTCATACAGGCACCAAGGTTCGACTCAATACTCAAGCCATTGTCAATTGACGCTCTCCTAAGGCAGTCAATGCTGAATGTGGCAGGAGGGGCTCAATGGCTAAGGGATCGTAAGTATCTAGCTCGTCCTCGTCGTACTCCTTCCTTAGGATGCTCAAAGCATATTCCAGCGGATCTTGACTTCTCATATGTTCCGACACGGTTGGTCCAGGATTTGAATTCCCCGTCGCAGCGCATGCTCTGGCTCTTGACCTATCAGCGACAGATTGGATACTCTTACCGAACAAAAGTTCTTCTCCCTCTGCAAGTAGCTCAGAGGGTTGTAGTTGACCTCGGAACGCCGAAGGTGTATTTCCCCATAAGAGCTTTCCATCCAACATTGATTCTCTATATTTTTTTCACCCATGGGATCTCTCTCGTAAAGCACTTTACTAGCTTGAGGTGATCGCTCGGAATTGTTTTGAGAAGGATTTCAGCTATATCCTTCGTACACCATATACCCGTTGACATCTTTGAGGAAGGACGGAGACATGATATCTGATTTTTCAATATGAGTAAGCTGTCTTTTAAGACATGCTTGACTTAACATACTGTTAAATCTGAATTCTTGATATCTCACATTCGCATTTAGGGTGGAGAGGAATCGTCTTGTCTCTTCGGGGTTTGATACCGATTTACCAATTTGGACTTCTGGTAATGAGCTCAGGCTGATGGTCAGATGACAGATATCCTCGGGCCCAATTGGAATGCGCTTGTAGCCTTCATCGATGATTTTTGTAATTTTTTGGAGATCAGTCGGATCAAAGCGAGGGCCGTTCACTGGCGCCTCATTCAATCGAATCTCAAGGATTTGCGACTCGACCGAATTGCAGAGACTATCAATCTCGGCTTTCGACATCGGGATAGGATGTCCGTCGATCGCTTGTATAGCCCCCATCAGCGCTTGACATGATAAGTCCCTGTCCACAAAGGCCCTTGTCCTCGCTGCGTTGTGCGATACGATACGCTCGGACTGTCCGGTCAGCTGAATACAACTTGGTCGACCGGTAGGATCCAGAGATGGAAGGATGAACTTTCGAGTTCTGCTCACGTCATCTTCACGATCACTTGATTAGAATGTAGTGTTACAATATCGTCAACCAGTGTTGTAGGCTTCGAACCACTTCCATACCGTTAATGGTCAATCATCACTCACTTGATATCCGAGACTAGCTCGTTAAATGTCTTTGAGCCACATTTCGTGTCTCCATGCACACTTAGAAATTTGCTGAGTTTCTTATCTATCAAATCCGAGTCGTTGTCGTCAGGGTGTAGGGAAATGTCATCATCTTCGAAATTCTGTTGAAATATCGAATTGCTTAATATATTGTCCCAATGGGACGACTTGATCTTGAGCTGCATCCATTGAAGACATCAGGTGTGCGGTGCGATTTAAAAATTATGCTGGTGAAGACGATTCAAAGGTGTTGCAAGATGAACAAGAGGTAAATGACAAAGAGGTTGCACGCAAGTAGCCCTTATATACACTGTTCCTGAAGAAACAGGACTTCGATCCCAAGTCTTCGCTGTAACGCTGTGTGAGAAGAAACCTGTCTTCAGAAGGAAACGCTGAAACTCGTAGCTCCCTTGATCATGAGTACCTCAGAGACTTGGAGATTTCGATTTGGTGAATCCACCCTTCGATGTGTGAGTCCACAGCAAGGGAAGTTGCGAGTCTAAACACCTTTGTGAAACGGACGTCTACCTCAACAGGGGATTTGGAGGTTCTGGATCTGCGTCATAAGACCAATCAGATCAGGACAGTTCTGTATAACCCTCATTAGGGCTTGGGGAGTACCCGAGTCGCGAAGTTTCTGACAGGAGATGGTAGAGCAAGCAAGATGCGAAGGAGGAACACGCGGGTGATAGTAATGTCCCGACGATCACGCGAAAAGAAAAGGACAATTCTGATCGTCATGAGTATGTACAGTAGACATAAGACAATTTGTCAAGGGATGTGGCGCCAAAACGTCACTCCACATCCTGGGTGCCCAAGGTTTCCTCGGTGAGTCCCTGATAGTAAGCTTGCATGGCCTTTGGAGGTAACAAGACTATCAATTGGTCTTGATTCGACACGTCTGCCTCTGGATATACTGTATGTGCTAAATCACCTCACAAGCGAAGTGATAAAGGTTCTGGTTGATCACCCCACAAGGGAAGTGATAAGGATTCCGGCGATGTTTGAATCGTAGAACTTCTTTTTGGATGTTCAACGTTATTGCTTTCTTAATGTCTTGCAATTTACCTGCCCTGGTCTCTTTCACTGCCTGTCTAGAATCCAGGAGCAAAGGGTCGCTTTCAAAGAACCTCAACGTATACATCGCCTATCCCGAGAACGCTTACAGTACTACGAATGAGTATGTGAGTTGATGAGTGCTCGAGCCGTACACATAGATAAAAATGCAGAGCAATATAGAAAGATCAATGATCAAAGCGAGCGTTGTACTCGGTCAGAGCTCGGGCGGGAAGCATATTAACTATGTCCTGCTCACTAAGGTCTTCTATGTTTTGTGCTCCTTCTTGCCTGATCTGATTTATAGCGTAGTCAAAATACGACTGTCCTGCATAGTCTTCAGCGCGAGTAATGGAGTTGTCCCCTGCCTGGCGGGCTGCCTCCAAAATCCCCGAACCCAGGCCTGCCAAGATGGTGTTTACTTTTCGTTTCAGACCAGGATACTTTGCTATACATTGCGAGTATTCCAACGCATCCAGACTTGCTTTACTCTTCGCCACTTGGGTCCGCGCGACGTCATCGAAGAACGATTGAACGTCTTGATCATTCACAGTAAGAAATTCACTGGGCTTTGGCCATATCCTATCTGTACTCTTGGTATATTTGGTGCTGGGCGATAACGTGGCATTCCATTCGTCCATGTAATCGTCAGACATCATATCTGCCTTTCTGTTTGTCGGCAACTTCTTGCCAGTCGCCGCTTGAGCGAGGATCAGGTTGAAACTCCACTCTGCACACCGCTTGTCACGCTCGCTATTTTTGTAGAGGTCTGTGGCGGCGGAAGTAAATCCTCGCTGGATCAATGAGGAGCAGCATGAGTACTTTAGCGCTAGCACATGAGAATTTAACAAAAATGTCACTCACCTGAGCAAGATATGACATGATTCCATCAGGATCCCTCTGAGTATCACTTCGTAAGACTGTGTCTTGAAGTTTCTCGAGCCCATTCTTGATGACTTCATAGTCAGCACCGAGATACTCGGGAGTCACTGAGAATGCGGAAATGGTACCCGCACGTTGACTCGCATTGAGGTTGCTCTTAAGTCTCTTGCGGACCTTTCTGTCCGGAATGAACACCGAAATCCCCGGCAGCTCCTTGAGCATTGGAGTTTGTTCCAGGTTCAAGTTGAAGCTACCAGTCTCGTCTTGGCTTTCCATAGCAGAGCTGATGGCAGGATTGGCTCTCTCAAAATTTTCACTCACGGTCCCATGGCGACTACTTGCTCTGTCACAGCCGGAGATGAGAGCAGTGGCACTCTCTCTGGTCAGTCTTTGTAGAGGTCGCTCCCTCGTACTGTTGGGATCGTTGGGACCATGGCTCAGTGCTTGCATAAGGAGTACTGTACGGAGCGCATCACGGTCTTTCACAGTAGAGGCACTTGTGAGTGCTGGTCCATGTACCCTGAATCGTTGGTCTGCAGCGTTGCCGTTGGAGTACTGAGTCTGACCAGTGAGAAGGACAGACAAGCTACTATTTTGGTGAAATCGGTCGATATTGAAATAGGCTCTTCCCGGTGCTGTTATCTGCCTGTTAATTGTCCCAAGGAACGATAAGCCAAGTAGATCTCGTTGATCATGGACCTTGCCAACAGCCAGCCATGTTGACAAGGGACAAACCATGCATGAAAGTACTATGAAGTTGACTTACTTGACCTCAGAAATGATGGCACCCAAAGTCCGTCTACCGATCTTTGTGTCACCATGTTGATTGAGAAAGTGTTTCATAGCTCTTGATTCGCTCCCAGTGCTTCTGCCGTCATTATAAGGGATCGCGTCGTATAGCTCAGCGATAGGTACTGTAGGAACCTCGCTTCTCCCAGATGACTCCGCCATTATTTTCTATGTCCAATGTTGCGCGGCGACGATAGATATGACTAAAGGTATACAAACGGACAGGTGCAAATGTGAGTAGGCCTCGAGCATCAACGAAGGTAGCTTTTATAGCCTTAGGCTTACAACCTACAGTCATTCTTGAGTCAGCGGGCTTCGAGTTGGTATAAAGGATGTAAGTACGAGATTTTCGAAGCAGACCAAACCTCGCTTAGCGACACAAAAGAAAGTAAAGCGGGCAAGGTCACTTCGACTACCTCGACTACAGGAACAGAGCTTGATCATAAGCCCGCCCACCGATGCTTACTACGAAAGACATCCGGTCAATGTACAACGTCGCTCTGACAAGTTTTGTTCGATCTCGTCCCTTTGAAACTGAGTGGAGAAACCTCGGATAAGTGCCACAGCCACGAATCAACATTTCTCGTGAATGACTTCATCTCTCACCGCGAATGACGGAATATAACTAGCAGAGCATCATCATCGATGATCTCTCTGTCGTCTTCCTGCCTTCGTGCTTTAACACGATACCATGATGGCCCCATCAGCATTCTTCCCCACCCTGCTCACCTTTCATGTATTTCCCTTTCATGCACCTATCACCTTGTATGTCCTCGACGCCCCTTTCGGAAGATTCGCAAGTAAGACTTCGAACTTGAATGTGAATGGTACGTTTGGTTTAGGTTTGAAATGATCTGGTTAGATCATGCTTCTGTCGCTATACATATGCTGAGCTGCTCGTGTGATCAGGTAACATAGCTTGGGCAGTGGCTGAGCTGGTCTCGGTAAGTACAAGCTCTTGCAAAAACAGGATGAAGAGGGGCAACTCATCCCGATTGATTACCGTCATATAGCCATTGACATTCGCAACGACTTTACTCGTCAACCCACCCCCCACATTGAACTATCCGGCAAGAATCCTAGCAGTGAGTATCACAAGTAGGCTTGGCATTGCACAACAAGCTCATTGACGAGATGGCAATCGTAGGGTTTATATTTCGCTCATTATGCTCATCGAGCAATCATCTCTCCCTTGCTACTCTCCCCTAAAAGGTCACCGTTGCATGTACTGGTAGCCTTAGCGATGGGTCTGTTCAACCTATTGTAGGTTCTCTCACAGTACTCTGGACCTTTCATGAGGTATTGGCTGATACGGTGTGATAGTAATGGCTATCTGATCGCCATGGGCCTGGCGTTCTATCCACCTCAAGCGGAAATCGATTGGAAGTTCTGGTTGAAAGTTGGAGGATGGGCTATAGGGTTTATAGGGAACGGTGAGTACCTATTAAAGATTCAAACCTCCCGGTTTCAACCTCGTGTTATCGAAGTGGGGGGTTACAAGTTCTGTAAAGGGTCGTTCATTATTCTGATATCAGCTGAATACTTTCCAAACGACATTTTAGTATATCACGATGAAGTGCTCAACGACCTTCGACGAGCGCCATCCGAGCGACTAGTGATATCTCATCTACCTGGAGACGACGACCCGAAATCAGGTAGATATAAAGTCCCCAGAGGGGGTTTGTACAAATACGTTTCATTCCCGAATTACCTGTGTGAATGGTAAGTGGATTCATCCCATTCTTTGTCAAACGGGTTTGAACCAGTCCAAGCTGATGGTTATATGTTCTCATGTATCTTAAGGCTCGAGTGGACTTGTTTCGCTCTAGCAGCTACCTCTTCTTCCACTGCTCTACTCGCACTTCCTCCTCTATCGACTCTCCGACTCCAAGCGGGATTGCGAGGCAGTATAGTCAAGTTGATAGCTAAAATATGGTGGCCACCTTATCTACTTCATCCCACTTGGATGTTCGTCCTCGCAGAGATCACCTCGATGTTACCTAGAGCATTGAGAGGTCATGGGTGGTATAAAGAGAAATTTGATCAATATCCAAAAGAGAGGAAAGCCGTTATTCCTGGGATTTTATAAATCATGTACCTTGTGCAATCTCAAGATGAAAATATAATATAGTATATACTATGATTACAGTACAATGCATCGGTACGAAGACATGTTTAGATACATATCTACATCTCTACGATAACTGGTGCATATTCACCTTCTTCTTCTGACTCTTCATCGTCATCGCTATTCTGACCTACCTGATCTATCGACAAGTCACCGATTTCCCATCCCCAAGGCTTACCAGCTTCCTTCAACTTGGTCCAAGATGATCCTAACTTTTCCCTCGCATTCTCATCCCACTTGTCCGAATCCTTTGATATTGATATCCCTCCGCTCAGATTCTTCCGCATGGAATCAATTTGATCCAGGTAAAAGACATCCAACTCAGGTAATTCCGTATCGAATGTACCATCCGGTATAGCTTGTATCTGACTTGCTAGCGTATCAACGAGCGATACAAACGTTTCTTGTACTTCCTTTTGGGAAGTAGATGATGATGAATATTCTGAAGGAGTGTAGAGAATTGCTGTGGATTGACAAAGTAGAGTGAGGATCCGTTTGTACACTAGTAAAGCGGAGTAGGAAGATAGGTGCAAGAGGAGGATGAAGGAAAGTTGGAGTTGGGAGATGAGTTTGATTGGATCTAGAATAGAAAAGATCAGCCGTGATATGGTATGACAGACAATCATATTCGATACGTATATTCCAAGATAAATTGTTGATGACTCACCTCCCCCTAATTGTCTCTCCACAACATCCCCCAGCAACCAGCTCTTATCCTTAGAGTATCTCGTAACTTCTTCACCTATCGCACCATCTCTCCAGCTCTTCTTCAAATTGAATCTGACAAAATTCAGCTTATCACCATTACCACCTGTACTATTTTCATCCCCTTGATTGGTGTTTCCTTTCCTACGATCTACCGAATCTTCCTCTTCACCTTCTACTTCTATCAACCCATTGATCACCCTGTTATTCCCTCCTATCACCTGTATGATCGTCTCTTCGGTTATATGTGAAGTGAGGGATTTCCAACGCTCGAGATGATCAAATGGGTAAGGAGCCATCTCCCCATCGAGGGATTTCAACCTGTCGTCCGAGATTACTACATCTAGCTGCACCTCGGTATGTTCAGATTGGGAGTCATATCGTATGACGAACCGTTCTTTCGGTTTGGTATACCTTATGATACCAGATCGTATGGGGATACCCGCTGGACCCGCAGGACCCGCTGGACTCGCTGGACCGGTGGTAGAAGAAGAAGCAGAAGAGGTGGGTGACCAAGTGATGAGGTGCATACCTGGTGGGAGGAACTTGATACCGCTGAATTTACGTATAATGTTGATACTGTTCTTTCAACTATATCATCAGTATGTTCAGCTTGACCTCATGTAGACGATACAGCAGTGTGGTATAATGTTCGAACTCACCTCCCATCGATACCGAATTCACTACCTTCTGATAATCCATCAAATACCAGGAACCCACCTGCTGACCATAATGCTTGAGCTTGTTCCGATGTGAGCTGATTCATGTTGATGATACTCAGCTTAATAGATATGAATGAATGAATGCCCAAACATAGATCCTTCCAAAACCATCGAAATTTCCAGTTGGTGGGCATTTCCACTTGTTCCTCCACTTCGACCCAGAACATCATGCATCTCACTTTGCAACGAATGATGATGGAACCAAGAGAATCATGCTGTATCAACCAGTATTTTATCGCAATATCATATGCATCCCATCATATCATCGTAACCACACCTATACCTGAGACCGAAGAAACCCAACACAATATGTCAGAGAAGAGATACCATCTGAGATCTACCTCCCCAGGACAGACCTAACAACAGTATTATTCCCTTCCTTACAACACAGTGAGGGTGATCAATTATAGGAAAAGATATGGTAATTGGTAGATGATAGGAAGTACATTGTTTGTGTATTCAAAGTGAGAATTCTATGAAGCTTTGAGATATTCATTATCTGAGCTTCCTATTCGGAAAGAGAAAGAGAAGAATTAGAAATAGGAAGTAGAAAGGAATATCATATATCAGAGATGTTAAAAACGTGAAGAACCAAATTAAATACGAGAAATAACGGATATATTGAGAAACCCAAAGATCTTATGCGGTATACATTTTGGTCTATACCATTATGAGTTCAAGATGTATTGAAGAGAGAACATGCTATGATGCGTCGAGTCTAGAATTTTGACCCGATTTGAGTGAAAAGATATTGTCTATGCCGGTTATTGGAGATCGAGAAGGAAGAAAAGCGATTCGAGGAGTTTGTTAAATGATTTATAGTCGGTTAAGCCGATGCCTCCTCCTCTGCTACTTGAGCGAGAGCCTTTTCGAATTTCTGCTTAGGCGTTATCTTGGGTTCTCCATAGACGTCAATCTTATCTGCCAAAGCGTTGATCTCTTCAGGCGACAATGACAGAGGCCGTATTAGGAATCCAATCGCCTTGTAGGCCGAAGGGAAATCTAACGAATCATCATCTAGCGAAGGCATTCTAGCATCGATACTGCGAGATGGATGAATGGTCAGCACAAACGTACATCAGCACACATGCGATTATTCATCGACTCACGCAGTCCTCAACACATCAGTCGTAACGACATTAGCTTCCAAAGCAGCTTTCCATCCCTTAGCCACAACCTTGGCGTCCTTCTCTTTTGCAATTCTAAAGACATCTTCCAACAACCTCTCGGCCAAGAGGTGTCTTCGGATCTCAGGCAACGTCCTGAAGTATTCGGCGATATCCTCTGGATCCCTCGAACCTCCTTGATCCTTCTCACCCCATAATTCCTTCATGTCAGAGGCGATCTTGGTCTTGGCTCCAGCCTCGGTCAATTCCTTAGGAGCGGCAGGTTCAGCAGAAGCCTCTTCTTCCTCTTCCTCCTCTTCTTCCTCATCGCCCTCGCCCTCACCCTCACCCTCACCTTCACCAGGTAGAGGTTTGGTTCGAGGAGCTAACTGAAGTTTCTTCCTCTGGGGAGCGTTGTCACCGGCATCAGCACTACCTCTTCTACCCTCAGCAGGAGAAGGTTCAGTAGCGTCGTTAAGAGCGGAGAACATGTTGGCGGAGGAGGGTTGCCGGGAGAGTGGAGGAGTGACAGTACCAGCAGCACCGGCTTTACCCTTTCGGGCGAACACACTCGAAGGACCAAAAGTAGGTGCAGAGGGCATACCGGTAGAAGAGATATTTCGACCAATGTTGGAGAAGTCCGCTGGTCGACCGAGTCCTGCTCGGGGGTTGGCAGAAACAGATTGCCATTCTCCTGGCTGAGGTCCATCCCGTGAACGACCGGCTCTTGATCCACCCCGGGATATCGATCCCTGAGATACTTGAGCAGCAGCAGCGGCTTTCTCTTCGGCAGCTTGCTGGTGGATCTCGGCAATGGTCATCACTCCAGCTTGCTTGTTTCTAGACTTCCATTTGGCCTTTCTCAAATCCATGATGTCCTAGCGTACACATACACTATGTTAGCTCAGCAAGTTTTGGAAAGAGAAAGATTTGTTAACTCACCATAACCATAAATTTGATACGCGAAGAGATCGATTCACTAGTAACAACTTGGTTCAATCTCTCGAACACAGTGTTCATGTTATCAGGAGCAGCTTCGTCATAAGCTTCACCAATGGTTGAGAGAAGTTTACAGGTCGATTCGATATCTTCTTCATCCGGATCGGTGACATTACCGAGTAATCGGATGAGACATTGTCTAATAACACCTTTGGAAACCATTTCTAATTTGTATAATTCACCAATCAATTGGACCAGACCTAATCCTCTTCTCTTGGCTTTCTGAGCAGCATAGTACTCATCAGACATCATGACAGCCTCGGTTTCACCCTCAGCACCGCCTTCTTTCTCCTGTGCTTCTTGATCTTTCTTCTGTTTAGCCAATCTTTCTTTATCTTCCTCGGATTTGGCAGCAGCAGCTACAGCAGTATCTTCTCTGGCCTTCCACCCATTCTCGAAATCCATCTGACATCGACCAAGCAAGTATTTCCTGAACAGTACACCACCGGAAGTAGGTTTACCTTCAAGTACCTCAGTGACATTGGGGTCAAGCTCCACCATCAACAATCGACAAAGTTTGGCATACATAGCGGACCAGTGAGCTTCATCGGTAGCTTTCTCGAAGATGAGCTTGATGACGAGTTTCAATGTCATACCGTTAGTCTCATTCTGAGACTTGTTGGCCCATTCGAGAATCTGTTTGGAGATACCATCGAACTTCTCTTCGGTAAGCTTGTTGAGCAATGATTTGACCTTTCGTTCAATGAACGCTGGTGATCCTTCATCATCACCTCCGAGTCTAGTTCTGGTCCATGCGTTACCTGAGACCTGTAATGGTGGAGGAGCAGGTTCTTGAGACAAGCTTGCTCGAGGTTCCTGAGGAGCTCGCTTGGTACCACGTTGACTACCTCGACTAGCACCAGATCGGGAAGTGGATGGACCCATAGAAGGGAGACCAGCCACTCCTGGCATGCCAGGACCACCTTGAGAGGGCGATCGACCCATAGAACCAGCTCTGAGAGTAGCTTGGTATCGTTGTTCGCTGGTGGTACCTCTTAGAGATCCAGATCCAGAACCGAATTGTCCCATACCGAATGATCCCATACCTTGTCCTGGGAAAGCAGGTCTGTTGAGACCACCGATGCCGAGACCAGTTGGCGCACCACTGACACTTCGACTGGAAGGTCCCATAGAATTTCGTCCACCTCTGGATCCTCGACTACCAAATCCACTTGACGCATCCGCTTCAAGACCGATTTCTTCGAGGGGAGGTAAGCTTTCAGGCTTCTCTCGACACACACCCATGAATTGCATCAGGAAGTCTCGATCGTATCTGAATTTACCAGGCTCAGCACCGACATTGAGCTGTGGTTGAGGAGATTTCATTGAGCCGGGATAGACGATAGATGAGAGATCTGCAATGGGTTTAGCGGTGTTGAGAGCTGATTGAGAGGCACTAGGGGATTCATCGGCGAGAGATGGTGAGGAGGGTTTGAGATCGAGAGCGGAAGGTGGGGGCCTTCTGGCTCCGTTGATAGCAGCGACAGGTTTGGCAGGGAGACCAGCACCCAAGGCGGGAGAAGCGAGAGGAGAGGATGGGGTCGAGGCGGCGGGGGTCAAGAGAGCTCGTCGTTGTTCGTCTGCTTTCTCTCTAGCTTCTTGAGCGGCAGCATGTGCAGCAGCCTTCTCTTGTTCGGCCTTTTCAGAGTGTTCTCTGAGAGCCTTTGCGTTGGCCTCCTTCTCAGCCGCGGCCTTTTCAGCGGCGGCTTGTTCAGCGGCAAATGCTTCTTCCAGTTTCTTCTTCTCAGCTTCAGCAGCAGCCTTTTCTTTGTTTTCAGCTTCCGCTTTCTCCTTTTCGGCCTAAATCCATGATCAGTCAGTAGCTGTGATGGATGGGTAGAAGAAATCGCTCACCTTCTCAGCTGCCTCCTTAGCTTTTCGTTCCTCTTCCTCCTTGGCTTTCTTCTCTCTTCGTTCCTGTCTCTCCTTCTCCTCCTTCTCTTCCGTCAACCTGATCTTCTCTTTAGCAGCTTCCTCGGCTAATCGTAGCTTCTTCTGCTCCTCAGATTCGATTCTGACAACGACTGGTAAAGCGAGTTTCTTCTTAGGAGCTTCCTGCTGTGGCTCACTTCCTAGTTCTGGCGTACCCGCACCACTCGATGGAGCCGGTGAAGTCTTAGCTTTGACAGCAGCTTCAGCCTTGAGGTCCAAGGCGGATCCATCCGGTCGAGAGATTTTGATAGCGGCGGTTGTCCTTCTGGGAGTGAATGTAGGTGCAGATCCAGATAGATGAGGAGGGAAACCAGGAGTTGAAGGGCTTTGAGCCTGTTGAGGTGTAAAGGTAGGAGGCATAGGTCGTTGAGGCGTCACAGGGATGGAAGAGGCGGAAGCGTTTGAGGGGGTAGGTTGATGACCACTCATAAGGGATGGAGGTCGAGTAGGGGGTGTGGGAGCGGGACTGGCACCACCACTACTGGGGAGGCCAGCGGAAGGTGGCATGGGTGATTGAGATACTGGAAGCTGTCCCTGGGCAGCTCGAGGAGACATGGGTCCAGCTTGTTGTTGAGCTGGGTTGTATCCGACACTGTTGTACTGCTGATTCTGAGGATGTTGCTGAGGAGCCCACTGTTGGTTGTACTGCTGCTGCTCGTATGGGTTGTATCCCTGCTAGAAGAGGACTCGAAAATTAGCGGCGTCATCCTTTTTATCAAAAAGAGAACACCAAACTTACGTAGTAGTTTTGTTGAGGGTATTGCATCATTGGGTAACCTGGACCTTGAGGACCAGGATGCATACCGTAAGCTCCCATTCCACCTGGACCCATCATCATACCTGGTCTGGGCATACCCTGAGGACCGACACCATTGGGTCTGACTTGGGCTTGCTGGGGAGGCATACCACCTTGTTGAGGGGGTCGGAATCCTTGTTGGACATGGGTAGGTGCAGATGGGTTGAACTGGTTGGGTGGGATAGCTTGGTTGAGAACAGGCGATCGTTGCTGGTTGGGGAGTCCACTAACGGGTGGACGGAGATGGGGAGTACCGGTGTAAGGTGAGTTTGGAAGACCGTTTGGTCCGGGTTGGAAACCTGATTGACTCATCGATTGCCTCCTGTCATGTGTAGGAGGTACAGCAGGTTGCTGTTGGGGAGACAAAGTAGAGGGAGCGGGTGCTTGTTGATGGGGTTTACCGGCGAAGAGGGAGTGCAGATCAAGGTTCTTTTTGGGAGGGACAGCGCCAGTAGTGGGCGGTGGACTGGCCGAAGATTGAGGACCTAGCGAGCTCATCCTTTTGGTCTTGACTGCAGCAGAGTCATTGGAGGCGTCGGCGTCAATTGAACCGAATGATTTGACAGCATCAGAGAGGTGAGCACCAGTCGTTGAAGGAGCGGCCGGAGATGAGGACAGCATAGAGTTGGGGTGATCGACAGTACCAAAAGCGATGTTACCTATCGGCGATATATACGATTAGATGATGCGACATGCCATTTCACCGAAAAGAATCGATACTCACCTCGTTTGATATCCATGCCACCTCCGACTAACATGCTACTTTTCCTACTATGTCCACCACCTGCGATCGGCACTGGGTTGGGACCATTTGAGGCGGTTGATTGGTTATTTACTCCATTGGGTAAAGAGGAATTTGATTGAGCAGGGGTATTACTTCCTGAAGCTGGGTTGGAGGGGACAGGGGTCGAGGTAGCAGAAGCGGTTGGAGGTCCACGAGACCAGGCGGAAGAAGCGGACGTGGACGTCGAAGCCGAAGCTTTGCCTGAAGCTTGATTGACGTTTGTTGTGGTAGTTTTGCTCATTGACGATGATACGTATTCGACTTTTTTCTGTCTTTGAAATTGGTTTCATTCAAAGACAAAAAAGATAAGAAGAGGTCGTGAGATGCGTATGTTTTGTTATCAAGGTTGGAACTCGTGAAGGGGAAAAGCCGTAATATATGAATGATACGATAAGAGACTTGACTTTGCGGACGAGTATGAAGGGAAGGATGGTAGTTGAAGAAAGTCCTATCGGAATGGTATGGTACATGTATGATATCAGCAAACAGAGGTAAGATCGTGATGAAAAAGGTTTTGTTTCCAGCTTTGTTTGACGATCCATTCATGAACATTACTACTCACAGGTTCTTCTTGATATACTATGTATGCTAAAGTGTCCTTATGATCCAAGTCCTTTAGATATATATATGAGAGGATGCTGACGCTGATCAGACAAGAGTCGATACGATGATCTTGTCTCTTGACTTCTCTTTTTTTTAGGTTGAGTGGTGATGACGAGAACAGAGGTACTCGGTCCTGTCTCAATCTTCTTTTTTTTATGGTAGACTACGTGAAGCTATCCTTGTGGTAGAAGGATGAGCTATGCAGTGCTATCTTGAGAGTGTACCCAAAAGAAGAGTAGTGATGATAGACTCTTTTCTGATGGAAAGAGTCCGTTATAGTGAGATATAACGATGATGAAGATTGGAGAGGAGGTGAGAGTGAAAAAGTGATATGATATTAGATGAAAGGGAAAGGGTGCGTGCGGTACAGGGTAAATGGGTATGGGTGCATCGTGCACTATGGTGGGTGGCAATTTTAGTAGGACGACACGCGGAGTTTGCGGAGAAATGGGAATAAACTGCTATATTGGAAAATGACATAACCGACTAAGTTAAGTTAAGAAGAGATGCATACCAATCAATGGCCAGATGACGAACCGTAAGCCATCAATTCAGTTATAAGATGCGGGTATAGCAGAGGCCAACACCGATCACCGACTATGCTGATGTCGATGTTGATCTCCATCAACTTCAGATGCCAAGGCAGTACCAGTACACTAGCACACACGTAACACTCACACACACAACTTGCTAAATACAGGTAGGTTCATCTACCTCGTGGCATGAACATTACGCAACAGCAGATTGCCACGATCTAATTGAGGTCGCTATACATGTCTTCATATGCTCAAACGACGATGCGCTTTGCAGATGTTGATCATACTGAACGGATACTACACCATACGACAGCATGTCTAGGACTGCTGCACAATCTACACATCGTACCTCTTATAATATCTCTCAATCATCTACTATGCAGATCCAAGTGGAACGAAAATACTGCTGGGCGCTCAACGACCATTTAGTGAATGATGAATCAATGATCAATGATACACTTTCTGCTGTGCCTATACGAGTATCCTGTGTTACTGCTTTCGATACTGGGTCATTAATTGATACATACACACAATATAAATAGTAATCACAGATATGACTCAAGTGTATGTAGATATCGCTCATCTCCAAAAAGATACTATTGCAAACAGATATGGTAAGATGTCGTCGCTCTTCAAATCAACTCTCTAATCATCCTTTCTATATCGTCCAAGGCTCCCTGTATATCCTGCATCTCACCTTCATCTTCTTCATCTTCCTCTTCTTCACTTTCCTGCTCTTCTATTCGTGCAGCCGCACTATTAGACATCAATAGTCGTTTGAGGTTCTGGTGTAATTCATATTTCAATCCTCTCAACGAAGCCCTCAGCCCTTCCAATTTCTCCCGTCTCGACGATCCAGGTAACGGTTCGATATCCTGTTCCTGCATCTCTTCGCGGGATGACATGAGTTTGGTAATTACCAAGGCTAAGTATCCGGCGATAGCCCTGGCAAATATCTATTACATCTCGTCAGTAATCTTATACTATTTCGGGGATCTCATCTAGGTTAACTTACACTTTTGTCATTATCTGAAAATTCAGAGTACAGACTAGAGAGATGATGAGTCAGAGGAAGTGCATCGAGACAATGGCATTTTCGCAGACATCCATATTTTCCTTTACAGCTCGAGTCGATCTCTGCATCGTCACATAATTAGCTAGGAGTGGTCCGATACAGTAGGGACGTAAAGTAGCTCACTTGTGACCGCAATCACCTTGATAGTCTCGTCACCCGACTGAATACATTGAATCGACACCGCCAGAACAGTAAGTAGGAAATCCTCCAGGAGACCAGAAGTGGAGACACCCTGCGTCTCCATGTCGACATCAATTTCTGTTTGTTGACTTTCTTCCTCGTTTCCGTCATCGGACGGGCGAGCTCCAGGAATGAAATATTCACGTTGAAGTATCAATCGTGCTAAACTTGTTGCCCCACCTTGGACTTGAATGATCTGCGCGGCCCATTCGGGCGAGGTATCGGTGATCACGAGAAGCAGTTGGAGAGATTGGAGTACGCAGCGTGAAGCTATATGTATCTCTGTCAGCACATCGTGGTAGTAGGCTGGCAGATTATATTTGAGAACTTACTGTTGACCGAGACATCTTCTTCATTCAAGACCAGGCTACTGCATGCAATGATGATGATCATGAGATCCTCGATAAGGTCTTTATGCCTTTGTTGCAGCTCCTTTGGACGATCATCGGCGTTGCTCAAGGTGTAACCGATGATCTGAAGTAGCGCGTAAACGTGATCGAAATCAGGTGCATTTTCTGCCGGTAGTAGATCCTGTATAGCCTCATAAGCACCGGAAGCTGACAAAGGCCAAGAAGTCACTCACTAAACCTTTCTCGTTAAGGTCGAACCTATCACCAAGCGTTTTGACTTCAGATCTCAGATTTCTTGAGACTTGCTGAAAGATATAAGCACCCTCAACAACCTCACTCGAATCCTTTAGCAGATTTGATTGATAGACATCGATGAGTACTGTAGATGCGAGCAGCCGTGTGCTTGGCTGGATGGATCATACCAACGATCAGTTGGAAACCATTCACTTGGGTATCGCTGGACTTACGGTGACTGATGAGGATACTGATTGCAGCGAAGAGAAGATCCTCCGTATTTTCTGTGTCTATTTAAATCGTCAGTTTCTTCTCAATGCACTGGGATCTGCTCACTACTCACCGCATTCGAGAGTTTCCCTTTAACATTCCCATCAAGCGGTCCATTCCTGACCCTCAGATTCCTCAACACTAAATCCAATACCTTTTCGGCATCATTCGATACTATATGTTCGATCCCAGAATTTGACTGTTGTAGAGTCTCTAGGAATAGCATACATATAGTTTCCATAGCCTGAAATTTGCCATATCGTTAGCATCAATTCGTATGTTACAGATGAAGCTCCTACCCACCAAATCAGGTTCTACCCCTCTAGCTTCCATAAAACTCTCCCAAACTTTCTCCACTTGACCGCATATATGCATTTTCGCCAACCAGCTCTCATCTTGCATATTGTCCAGAATATCGATGGCACTGTATAATCGCAATATCATATGAGCTGCCTGTTAAACATGATTTTCATGTCACTAAGCTAAGCTCACCTAGTCCTTTTGAATGACATCCCCATACTTGGATCGGTGATTCCCTCTATCAAACAAGATAGTTCATCCATGAACCTTCTGTTCTCCCCTTTAGATCTCATATCTGATACAGCTTGCGGTGCTCTTGCCAACAGTAGCTCCTACAAAACTCGTTTTCATCAGCCACATTACATCATTTACTAGAGGAAAGCTAATGGACAAACTCACAGCCATGAGATTACCAGAACCATTTTGCGTCTCATCATTATCAGTTTCGTACTTCTTTCTCAACTCCGCATAACTAGCTTCAGGGGCAGTCTCTTCCACTCCCAATTCATCCCTTGATACATTGGCTATATCCAAGTTGACTTGCGATACTTCAGCTAACATCGATCGTTTACCGCCATACGTCCTTCTGGCTCTTCCTCCCGATCCACCACCGCTACCACTCGCCACTTGTGCAGAGATGCCTGCTGAGCTTGTGTAATCTGTACCTCGTGGTAATGAGCGTGAGGGCGATTCGGGCATGGATTGAGTACGTAGAAGTGATTTTGAAGGTGTTGTAGGAGCCTGTTGAGTTTGCTGAGCAGGTGAATGGGGCATTGATCCTCCGAAAGAACTCTTATCGTCTTCATCAACATCTCGTTCTTCTTTTTCGCCTTTGGATGGACTAATCGGCACAGAAGTCATACTCTGACTCTTGGTCAACATCCTCCTCATCCCCCCTGGTCTGCCAATTTTCGGTCGGTTGTTGACATCAAGCGTACCGGGCGAAGTAGATTTACCAGGTGAGTCAAAATAATCTTTCCTTGGTGACACAGCCGAAAACAGATCTTCGTATGCCGATGGGGATCCTCGAGGTGTATTCGTTCGAGAGAGTGATCTGAGTTTGCGGGGCGGGGTGGAAGGTGCTCTAGCGTCGGGCGGTAAAGGTGGTGAAGATGATGGTGGATGGATGTCGACAACAGGAGCCGAACGTTTTGGTTGATCTTTCGATTTTGGTATAGTGCTTGTCGTGGTAGAAGTGGGAACGATATTGGTAGATTTTGATTTCTTGATTGGTGGTGGCGAAGTTGAGGGTGTCCTACTTCCTGAAGGGGATGAAGGTAGACTACGAGCTGACGTGAGTCTCTTACCGCCTGAAGATCTCGAGATTCGATTTTGAGGGGATATATCCCCAGTCCTATCCACCAGAGATCCTCCTTTCTTGACTTTCTTTGTTATGGGAGATCCATCTTTGGTCACTGCCTTCCCTTTGGTGCTAGTAGAAGCAGACCCATATGTGATCTCCTCATCACTATCATCCGTATCCTCCCCTAGAGCTTCGGCCTTTCTTTTCTCCCTTATGATCGATGCTTTTCGAGAATACGTTTTTCGGGCAGACAAGTTGGTCGAGCGGGTGATACTGACAGGAGAAGAGGGAACTGGAGAGGATGATGTGGTCATGGCGATTGGGAAACAATACTGGTGAGAAGGATATGACCGGAAAAGAGATGACGAGAGATGCAGCAGCAGGGTGAGTTCAGGTGATCTCCTATGAAACAGTCACCAGCTATTCGAGCTCCCATCTGATACGAGCAGCTCACCAGGATTCCGCCTGTTTTGCTTCTGTAGTGATTACGAAGGAGACACAAGAAGGAGTGTTGTATCATTGCTTTTCATCACACTAGAGAGAAGAGAAAGGCAGAGGAGCGACATCGATTGGAAGCTTGGAATCCGGCTCTGACATTAACTCGAGGGCCCCCACAAACCAAACAGGCAGAGTTGCCCCCTGTCGGCGACTTCCGCCTCAGCATTGAGAGTCGAACAAAGCCAACTGTGCGATATCAAGTTCACGAACAGCGTCCATCATGATTCACATATAAACATATCATATCATATCATATCGTAACATACGAGACTATACACATTCTAAACTATCTTATATCATGCAGAAAAACCCAAACGAAAAACAATCCCATAAAACTCTATTGTCTACAATTAATCCGAATCATCGTCCAAATCAGACATCTCGATATAAGCAGGTTTCTTAGTCGCCCCCCTGCCTGCCCTGGCAGCCGGTTTCTTAGGAGCGACAGGTGAGGCCTCATAGTCATCTACTAGCATTCTACAAGATGTGAGGCAAAGTCAGCTACGTCATCAAGTAACGGATGAGACATGCAACGAAAATCCGAGACTCACGAATCATTGAATTCAGATTCAGATTCAGACTCTTCCTTGACTTTCTTAGCCTTTGCTGCAGGTGCCTTCTTGGCTTTAGTAGCGGCAGCAGGTTTAGATGGTAGTATATCTGCATCCGAATCATCAGATATAGCTGCTGGCTTCTTCTTTGGTGGTGCTTTGGCTTTTGGCTTGATTGGCGCATCATCTGAATCATCGTCAATCACTGATATCGTTGCCTTAGGTTTGGCTTTGGATGCCGCCGCAGTGGAGGCTTTAGGGGCAGGGATGGTGTACACTGTAACATATCAAGATGTCATTCGTTGATAGTGAAGGTTCAAACAGCTACACTCACTTTCGTCATCGGAATCATCGAGTTCCATCTTGGTCTCAATCTTAGCTTTGGGTTTAGCAGCAGGTTTAACTGCAGCTACCTTCTTAGCAGGAGGTTTGACATCCACTCCGTCTTCTGAGACATTGGTACTGCAATTACAAAGTCAGCGTTGTCGTTGAAAGACAGTGAAGGGTCTATTAGCTTACCTGTCCCGCTTAGATGGAGAAGTCTTGACAGGTGAAGTCTTAGCAGCAGCAGCTTTAGGCTTAGCTCTTGGTTTGGCCGCAGCTTTAGGTTTGAAATCATCCTCCTCATCATCGGTGTCTTCACCTGCAGCTCTCTTCTTCTTCTTCTGAGCAGCTTTGATGGCCCCTTTGGTTTTGGGTTTCAAGCCTTTGAGAGCGAGAGCATCGTTTTCCAACAAGATCTATGAACTTGGTTAATTTGTGTACCTTGCCACATCAGATCGATAATACTTACATTCCACTCTTCGAGGAACTTGTCCAAATCGGTGTTCCAGATATCCTGAGGAGATAGCTTGAGGAGCTCGATGAGCTCTCCTTCTTTAGCATCTCTTTCGGCGAGAAGTTTGTTGACCTGGTCTCGATCATCAGCTGACGTAACGACAGTAACATTGAAAGAACATACCTTCTCCACCGTCAAACTCCAGATAGCCATACCCAACAAGTAATCATAGTCGCTGGCCATGCCCTCGTCTTCTTCGTCAAGAGCTGCTTCAGTTTCCCCAGCATCTTTAGCTTGGACCTTTTTAGGGAAAGGTCGGAATTTCAAAGCTCTAAGCTCATCGACGATGACAGCTTTCTTCTTGTTGTTGACGTTGAGTTCTTTAGAGATGATCATCTGAACGAATCGAGCTTGATTGGAAAGCCTTTCGAATTGCTTGTTCAGCTCGTCGGCGAGCCATTGCTATGGGGAAGGGGCCATCGTTAGTACTGTATCTCGTCCCACCAAACCCCACTGATGTCACTCACCTTTCGCAGACCATAGTATTCTAGACGCTTTCCGTAGAAGTCCGACAAGATCTCTTCGGCGGAAGTGTATTTCCTGATCTTTCCATTCAGATCGAAACACACCATATTACCCGTGCTGAGCGTCGTGGTCATTTTGAACCGCTTGTCGAGACCTTCTGCCTCGGCAGCTTTCATGTTGGCTTCGTTCAAGTGCAATTTGAAGTGGACTGTAGATTCGGTATGGTGTTCTTCGTAGTCCTACGAGCGTATGGATTCAGCAAAGTATACACGGGCGATACATTCATGACTTAGCTCACCTTGATGGTAGCAGGAACTTTATCCGTACCAGTCGTCATCTCTTCTATCATCTCCTTGAAGTCTTGAGTCCATTTTCGGATGGGCAATTCAGTAATCTCGATAGTCTTATCGTCAATCTTCTCAATGATGCCGCTGACCTTGTACTTGTCCTGCTCAATTCGCTCGATAGAGCCCTACACCTGTGTGTCAGTACTGTCGTGGATATGAGACCTCTTGAAAATCTACCTACCTTGAAGCCTCGGAACCAAGGGTTCATCTTCTCCTGCTCTTCACCTCGCATCAATCGGCGCAAGTTTTCAACAATTTCGATTGGGTTGAAGTTGGGGATAGAAGTACTCCAACCTTTAGTGTATTTAGGTCAGCTGATGTATCCTACTGGAACGGGAACTGAGCTTACCAGTTCCGATACCATCTGCACCGTTAATCAAGACCAAAGGCACAGTAGGAAGGTAGTAATCCGGCTCGATGCTCATACCTTCTTCGATAAGGTAGTTGAGCAAGCCTTCGTCAGCGGGATGGAAGATGGCCCTAGTCATTCGAGGGATAGCAGTGTAGATATAACGAGGACTGGCAGCGTCTTTACCACCCTGTTATATTGGAGTTATCAGTTTGTGTGACATGAAGCGAGGGCAAGCTCTATCACTTACTGAAAGACGTGTACCGAATTGACCGTTTGGAGAAAGCAAATTGATGTTGTTACTTCCGACAAATGTCTGTGCCAGACCAACAATGGTAGATGCCAAGGACTGTTCACCATGGTGGTATGCGGTTTTCTCAGAAACGTAACCGACTAACTGAGCCACCTTGATTTCTTTGGTAAGGTTCCGCTTGAAAGTGGCAAACATGACTTTACGTTGACCAGGTTTCAAACCGTCTGCGACAGATGGGATCGATCGTAAATTATCGGCCATCGAGAAAAGGATAAGTTCCTTGTTGACGAAATCGGAAATGGGGACGACATCGATATCGTGGTCAAGGAAAGTACCAGGCTAAGCATTATATATTCAGTTTAACATTCCCAGCATGAGAAGACGAACCGCAAGCTCACCTTGAACTGTCGGAGCCATTCTTTTCGATCATCCGCTTTCTTCTTGTTAAACGCCATGTCGATCAAGCCTCGATCTTCGTCCTTCAGGGTATCGAAGGCGAGTCGATGTCGGTCGAGATCAGCGAAGTATTTCTGGGCATCTTTCGAGTCACTCGTACCCAGACCCTGTGTCCATTGATCAGCTCGCAGCTTATTAGCTCAGACCGAGGAAACATACCTTGTAATACTTAGATTCCCAACCTCGACCATCGTTATTGGCAGCTTTCCATTCCTCATACTGAGGCATGGTGTAGAAGGTGTGCTCTTGTTTACCTTTCCATACTTTCACGATGGGAGTGATAAACTCCAAAAGGAAGTTGGGGATTTTTAGAAGAGATGGGTAGAAGTGGTCGAGGAAGTTGATCAAAAGACCTTTGATATGTGAACCATCATGATCCTACGTGGGGTGTAGGTTAGCTTATGCAAATGTGTTCATCGTGATGGTCCGGAAACTCACCTGATCAGTCATGATCATCAAATGGCCATAACGTAGACTATCGGTCGTAGTATAGGTCTCTTTGTGTTTGAGACCAAGGATTTGACGGATATGTTGAAGTTCCACATTCTTAATGATTTGATCGTGACCGGCTTCTCGCACGTTCAGTAATTTACCTCGCAATGGGAAGACTCCATATTCGTCACGTCCGACTACGGCTAAACCAGACACAGCCAACGCTTTGGCGGAATCTCCTTCTGTCAAGATCAGGGTACAGTTTTTGGCGTTTCGGCCACCAGCGTGGTTCGCATCTTCCAACTTGACGATACCACCGACTCTGCAAGTTCATCAGCAAAATGTTAACTCAACCTTATACCGTTCACTCACCGACTTCGCTTAGCACCGTCGGTCTTCTTCATGATCTGATCTTGCTTGAATCGAGCCCAGCTGAGCACGTTGTCGATGATACCGGTTTTGGCCACTAAGTACTATGTCAGCTGAATTTCCCACTTCGTATATCGCTGAGCCTACCTTTCTTGATGAAATCTTCCGATAAGTCACATTTACTTCCAAAAGCAGACGATTTGAGAGTCAAATTCTCTTTTGTCTGAGAGTCAAAAGCGGGATTTTCCACCAAAGCATTGACGAAGATCCACATGTGATTTTTAACCTGGAAGGGTTTAACCGGAGCAGCCTTGTTCTTCTTTTTGATCTGTTCTAACAGCTTATTGGCGAGCTGAGTGGAGACCATATCGACGTGTGTACCACCTTTTGTAGTAGCAATTGAGTTTGCGAAAGAGACTTGTTTCATTTCCCCTTCGGATAGCGTAAAAGCAATCTCCCATCGTTTATTGACGGCCTCGTAGACAAGAGGAGGCTTGTTGATAGCGGCACCTTCGGCGGATGTGGATGCACTAGCGGAGTTGACGTACATTTCGACGTACTACATGATGCTGTCAGCGAAATTCATGGATGCTCATGATCGAAACCTACCTGCTTGAAACCTTTAATTTTTAGTCTTTCATCGTTCAAGAATACCTTGATATCCTTGACTGTACCAGCCATATCATATACTCGCTTCATCAACAAAGCATTGGTATCGTCATCGATCCGAGTCATACCAAATCGAGGTAGATCAGGAGTGAAGGTGATCCTGGTCCATTCTTCGCCTTTTTTGTTCTCGGTGATCTGCGGGATCGTCGGTCAGCTACTTGATTCCTCATCTATCCAAAAGCAGTATTCACCTTGGGCGTGCCTTTCTTGTCCATATTGTTCGAGAAGACTTGCTTGTACTTCTGACCATTAACCTTGTCGGCGGTTTCGACGACTAATAAAGATATCAGTACGATCCCGGACAGAATAGGACAGTATAAGACTCACTGAACTCGGTGGAATAGATGTTGGCTAACTTAGCACCATAACCGTTACGACCACCAGTCAACTTCTTCTGATCGTCATCGAAGTTACTACCCGCTAGTCTATGATAGCATATAAAGTCAGCTCATGTACAGCCTACAGTCAAAGAAGGGGACTTACAGATGACCGAAGATCAGTTCCGGAATCATGACACCTTCCTTCTTGTGCATTTCTACTGGAATACCTTTACCGTTGTTGTAGACGGAGATGGTGTTCTTCTCTCGGTCGATGGTGACTTTGATGGAATCCATGGTAGGATCGTTGATCTATGCCCAGCGAGATCAGATTCTGCGTGACTTCAAGTGGATATTGATCACTTACCTTGTTGTCCGCTGCATTCACTAGAATCTCATCAAAGATCTTGAGGAAACCAGGTACAAAGGTAATATCTCTGTTTGTGTCTCGTCAGCTATCCTACTCTACAGCTGTTCAGCGAACAGCGATGCTCACCTGTATATCATACCCTTTGACTCTTCGTCAAAGACCCACATCTTTTGTGAGATTGCTTCCACCGAACCGATATACGTATCTGGACGTTTCAAGACGTGTTCTCTTTGTGATAGCTAAACATTTATGTGAGCTGAATTCGGGGTTTAGTACGGAGCAAACTAACCTTTTGGTAAACTTCACTTGCACTCTTCTTGTTTGCTGGTACAGCAGCACTTGGTCCAGCACCCAGATCTTCGTCATTCTCTTCTACGACCTTTGCCGGTGCTTTTGCTTTTACAGGAGAATTCTCCATATCGAAGTCATCTTCTGAGATTGATTCGTTTGGTAGGTTCTTAGAAGCTAGAGGAGTCTTCTTGGTGGTAGCTTTCTTAGCTGCTGGTGCCTTTGAGTCATATCTCACCTCAGCTTGTCATTCCTTTATTGGTCGGGACAAGGAGGAAGACTCACTTTAGGTAGTTTGGGAGCGGCTGCTTTCTTAGCAGGGGCCTTCTTCTCTGCTGCAGGCTTCTTGGCTTTGACAGGTTGGATGTATCCCTCGGATTCACTTCCTCCATCATTCATGATGAACCCATCAGATTCACTGTCTGACATGGTGGTCGGTCGGGTGTTGAGATATCGAAGATGGGTGTGTCTTGCTGTGGGTGGTGCTAGTGAAGGTGAACGGAGAGATTGATGGAGTCGGTCGAGTGTTGCTGAGCGGAATAAGGTGAGTGACCTGCTATGTGAAAAGGAATGAAAGAGTGAAAAGGTATGTCTGACAATACCCATCTACCAACTACCACCTATAGATATATATGGATGCTAAGAGAGTGAGTGAGATGGAATGGTTTGTTTTTCACTACTCTTGGGACGCGTCTCACCTCACCTCAGCTTTGTTGGTTTGTTTGTTTACATTGGACACCTCCTGATAGTCACCACGTGGCAAGCCATGACGTGGCATAATCATCGGTTGGGAGTACACAGCAACTCGGTTACTTCTGTGTCTTGTCGTCACCATGAGAGTGAGAGTGAGATTGTTCAATATAGTGAGATTGGGTGGTCGCGTTTACTTTGTCCTTTCGCAGCTCCAATTAACATTAGAACAGTCAACAGCTCTCGACACTACTCATTTGCTTGATAGCTTATCGAGCGACTGAAGTTCAAAAACCTATCTTGATAGTCGCAATACCACATCCGACGCCATGTCGCGTCAGCAGCAAAATCCATTTGACGACTTGCTATCCGATAATCCCCATCCAAATCAACATACAACACAGGATGATCCTTTCGGAGATGACGAGCCAGATCTGTTCAGTCCATCTGGAGCAACGCCATATAACCAAAGAGCCAGATCTGGTGCCGGGAGGGGCTCAAGTAAGCCTCAGCACGGTTATGCATTAGATCCATTCTTTGACGAGTAAGTTGTATTCTTCATCGGTAACATCGCTCCAAAGTCGAGGCTAATTGGCTAAAACTATAGTGATGACGAGTATGGCGGGGTGGACAGTCCAGTGGATACATGGCACCTCAATCATCTTCAACAGTCAACGTGAACCGTTCATTCGGACGGTCTGATCCATCTTTACTGGAATCGCACATGCCATTAGCTCAATCCGGAGCTGTACCAGCAGGTTTCGCCGGTCCACCAGACGATAAGCAATATCATCCCACGTCTTCGACGTCCAAGGCGTATGGTATGGGAGGTGGAGATCCATTTGACGATGATATCGAAGGACCATCAGCCTACGCTTTCTCCGCTCCTGGATCAGGGCCATATGCCGCTCAGAAAAAACGCTCAAGATGGCAGAGAATAAGGGAGGATCATCTAACGGATGTAGACTGGACATTTGGTTTGAATAAGATGCTGGGGAGAAGAGGGAAATTCGATGGTGTGCCGAGGGAAATATCGTTGAATGATGCTGAAGGAAATAGGGTAAAAGGTTATGAGAAGAATTCTGTCACGACTGGAAAATACGGTCCAATAACTTTCTTGCCGAAGTTCCTGTTTGGTGAGTAACATCAACCGCTTGTATCATGATAGTCATTAAGCCAAGCCGGTGGCTAATATAACCATTGATACTCCTTCTAGCTGAATTCTCTAGATCTGCGAACTTGTTTTTCTTGTTCACTGGTGAGTTGATGAACGACCCTAACGCCAAGCAGTATATCTGATCAGAATTTACAGCAATCATCCAGCAAGTCCCCAACGTGTCTCCTACCGGTAGATATACGACTATAGTACCTCTTGCTGTCGTGCTCATAGCGAGTGCGTTCAAGGAGATCAAGGAGGATCTGGTGAGTTAGCTGCTCTATTAGCGGAACCCAATGAACTAGCTAACATGTTGGATTGAGCAGAAACGGCATGCATCTGATCGGTCTCTCAACAACAGTATAGCTCAAGTGCTCATCAATCAAGCATTCCAACCTAGACCCTGGAGGAGGATACGTGTCGGAGATATAGTTAGATTAGAATCCAACGCTTTCATACCTGCAGATATGGTCTTGTTGAGTAGTAGTGAACCTGAGGGTTTATGTTATATAGAAACAGCCAATCTGGACGGGCGAGTCAATTCTCTTTTTCTGAAACTCTTTTTCTGACTTTGCTTCGTCGCAGAGAGACCAATTTGAAGATCAAGCAGTCTCACCCTTCCACAGCTACACTCACCAATCCTCAGGCAGTTTCCCTTCTTCGAGGTCATCTTCTTTCCGAAGCTCCGAATTCATCCTTATATACATACGACGGTACATTCCATCTTTCATCGACCCACCCTGGCGCAGCTCCCACCAAAATACCTGTTGGACCCAATCAGATGTTGTTACGAGGTGCTCAGTTGAGAAATACAGAATGGGTGTACGGAGTAGTCGTCAATGCGGGTCATGAGACGAAATTGATGAGGAATGCAACGTAAGCGTTACTACTTTGGATTTCCTTATGGCAATGCTAATCTCATCTTGTGAATAGGGATGCACCTGTCAAAAGAACGGCTGTCGAGAGACAGGTCAACAGGCAGATTCTCTATCTTTTCGTTTTATTGCTCATTCTGTCACTGGTGTCGACTATCGGAGGAAGTATAAGAACGGTAAGTCTATTGCCAAGGTTATCATAGCGTCTCAACAACTGACCGTTCTATCACAGGCATTCTTCAACAACAAGAGCTGGTACTTGCGGCTGGCTGGTGAAAGTCCAAACAAGGGTAAGCTTTTCTCGTTCATAGGAGCAAATCAGTCGCTGATCTCTTGAATAGCAAAGCAATTCATTGAGGGTGAGCTGAAGTGGCCAGAAAATATGCTCAACCAAATGCTAACGTTACATTGCAGATCTCCTGACATTTATCATCTTGTATAACAATCTCATTCCCATATCGTCAGTGCAGCTGTCCAATCTCCCTCTGCACTTAGCTGACTTTCGTTGTAGTCTGGTCATGACAATGGAAGTCGTCAAGTTCCAGCAAGCTTCGCTCATCAATTCCGATCTAGACATGTATTATGCTCCTACCGATACTCCTGCGCTATGCCGAACGTCTTCTTTAGTAGAGGAGTTGGGTCAAATAGCCTACATTTTCTCGGATAAGACTGGAACCTTGACAAGAAACGAAATGGAGTTCAGGGAATGCTCGGTGTTTGGTACGATGTATGCTCAGACGGTTGATGATAATAAGAGGGAAATGGGTCAGAAAACTTTCGAAACGCTGAGACAGAGGTGTATGGAAGATAGTGAAGAAGGTGCCACTCTGAGAGAGTTGTAAGTAACATCTCCGCGTTGATACTGTCTTAGGACTAATGAAAAGGATTCGATAGCTTGTCATTACTTGCTGTCTGTCATACCGTCATCCCCGAAGAAAGAGAAGGTAAAATGGTATATCAAGCGTCGAGTCCCGACGAAGCTGCTTTGGTCTCCGGTGCTGAGATGTTAGGTTATCGATTCCATGTAAGTCAGCTGCGTATTGGCGATCAAAGTCAAACACAGCTGAACATACGTTTCTTCATGCAGACTCGAAAACCCAAATCCGTTTTCATAGATGTCAATGGTCGATCAGAAGAGTACGAAGTTCTGAATGTTTGCGAGTTCAACTCTTCTCGTAAGAGGATGTCGACTGTTGTGCGAGGTCCTGATGGGCGGATCAAGCTATACACCAAAGGAGCGGATACAGTAATTTTTGAGCGATTGGCTCCTGATCAGCAATTGACTGAATCGACTCTGGTGCATCTCGAAGTGAGTTCAGCTTATTGGTTCGCACTCAGATGACTAGAAACTGACTATGGTGACGGTTGTAGGATTACGCAACAGAAGGTCTTCGAACTCTTTGCTTAGCTTATCGAGAGATATCAGAAGATGAATATGCGAAATGGTCAATGATGTACGATAACGCGGCGGCTCAGATGCACGGCCGAGCAGAAGCTTTAGATAAAGCTGCGGAGGTGATTGAACAGAACTTGAACTTACTTGGTGCGACAGCTATCGAAGATAAACTTCAGGATGGTGTACCGGATGCGATCCATACTTTACAACAAGCTGGTATCAAGGTGAGCTGATAACCTTGCGGATTCGACCGTAACATGCAGCTGATGTTTGTGTTTAATCGTGGCAGATTTGGGTTTTGACTGGAGATAGACAAGAGACAGCTATCAACATCGGTCTATCTTGTCGATTGATCTCTGAATCAATGAACTTGGTAAGTGCGATCCAGTGAACATACGTTCATCCCGAAGCTGACGGTCATGTCTGCTGTGCTAGGTCATAATTAACACTGATACTGCCACCGAAACCTCCGAGCTCCTGAACAAACGTCTGTTTGCTATCAAGAATCAAAGAATGGGTGGTGATGTCGAAGAACTAGCTTTGATCATCGGTATGTCTCAGCTTCAAGGGTTACTACAGTTTTGGAAAGCAGCTGATGCTTACCTCTTTCTCAGATGGCAAGAGTCTAACATATGCTTTGGAGAAAGATTGCGCAGACGTCTTCCTAGAATTGGCTGTTATGTGCAAGGTGAGTCGTCGCATACGAATCCGGAACATACGCTGACTTTTCCATTCTGGACCAGGCTGTCATTTGCTGTACGTAGACATTTCCAATTTACCATTGATCATATACTGACTGATCATCCTTTACAGGCCGAGTATCGCCTCTACAGAAAGCCCTCGTTGTCAAGTTGGTCAAGAAGAGTACCGATGCACCTCTTCTCGCCATTGGTGATGGTGCGAATGATGTCAGCATGATTCAAGCTGCTCATGTCGGAGTTGGCATATCGGGTGTAGAGGCAAGTCAGCTGAAACATGGTGTTCGGGAGAGAAATAGCTGACGAAAATTATCATGAACAGGGTCTACAAGCTGCCCGATCTGCCGATGTTGCCATTTCTCAATTCAGGTTTTTGAGGAAACTGTTATTGGTTCATGGATCTTGGAGTTATCAGAGATTGACCAAGTTGATTTTATGTATGTTTGGCTTATCGTTGTACAGTAATCGAGTCGGTGCTGACGATGACGATCCCAATAGACTCTTTCTACAAGAATATAACATTCGCCTTGACCCTTTTCTGGGTAAGTACATCTGCCCACCTGTGTCTGATCGACAATCAGTTGACCTTGGACAATGCTGCAGTACTCATGGTTCAATGATTTCTCCGGTCAAATCTCATTCGAAGGATGGTCAATGTCCTACTACAATGTCGTCTTCACGATCTTACCACCTTTGGTCATTGGTATATTCGATCAATTCGTCTCTGCGAGAATGTTAGATAGATATCCTCAATTATATCAATTAGGTCAAACCAACCATTTCTTCACTCCCGTGAGATTCTTCTATTGGGTAGGAAATGCCTTCTATCACAGTGTGGTGAGTGATTGATTGATTTGACTTCTGATATCTGACGTGGATTTTCTGACGACATGATTGATTGCTAGGTCTTGTTTCTCTTCTCAGTACTGGTATTTTACAATGATCTGATCGCCTCGGATGGTAAAAATTCTGGCTTATGGGTATGGGGTACTACACTGTACCTTGCAGTCCTTTTGACCGTTTTGGGTAAAGCCGCTTTGATATCAGAGTAAGCTTGACTGAGGTCGTGTATCCGAAGGAAGGACGCTTACCATGTACTTTCTATTTAGCGTCTGGACGAAATATACTCTTGCCGGTGAGTATTGATATCTCGCAAGGATTATACTATATACCAAGTACTAACCACTGTGTACGCTTAGCCATTCCCGGATCTTTCGTCTTTACGATGATTGCCCTTCCCTTATACGCCATCATTGCACCCCTGTTGAACTTTTCGCTGGATTATAAAGGGATAGTACCTAGATTATGGGCAGATGCGGTGTTCTACTTCTGCCTCATCTTGTTCCCTGTGGTCTGTCTATTAAGAGATTACGTATGGAAATAGTGAGTGAACGAACGATCCCGAAATGGATTACCCTGTAATTTGTTATGACCCATGCTGATCTTCGTCTCATTCGATAAAAAAGCTACTCGAGAACTTATCATCCTACTTCGTATCATATTGTCCAAGAAATCCAGAAATTCAATTTATCAGATTATCGACCTAGACAAGAACAGTGAGTAAAACCCTCTACTCGAGTATCAACAACCTGTATCTAACCTTCACTGACCGATCCTTGTTGCATTTTACCTAATGCAGATTCCAAAAGGCGATCAAGAAAGTCCGAGCCACTCAACGTATGCGAAGACAGAGAGGATTCGCCTTCTCCCAAACGGAGACTAACGATCAGGATCAGACTAGGTTGATCAGAGCATACGATACGAGTGTAGCTAGACCTTCGGGATATTAGCGAAGAGAGTGGAGCGGACAGTCAATTATCTTGAATGAAATATCCTTTTTTCTACACATCATACGATATGAATAGTAAATTATACAATCTGATTATGCATTATAGTCATTATGTATGTCTTGTGCTTAGAAATCCAATAGAGCAGTATTTGATATAAGATCCTTTGGTGGTGGTGTTTTGGGTCTCTCGAATATCTTTTCAGGTATATCGCATGGTAGCCCATCGTTCTAGCCAGACAAGACCATGATGTCAGCTAGAGAACATCATACACGTAAGATCATCTGAAGACTCACGTCGATATCAAAAGCTGCCCAAGGTAAGTTTCTCGTCGATCCTGACATTGAAGCATGGACATAACGCAGCTCATCGCCTGGATGACCACGGAACAAACACAGTCTCAAGGTTTTACCTGTCGTCCATACGTCGCCTATAAAAGAAATCAGAATTTCAGCTAAAGACTCCACTTTCATCGAATAGCTGACTATGAAAAGTCTGATACTAATGTCGGCGGTTCGTCGAGTGACCCACCTAGCTGAGGCATCAGGATTGCTCTATCGCCAGTATCGAAATTGGCAGGTTTGTTCTCGGCTGTCATCAACTTCGTTGCCATCTGATTACAGACGATCACCTGGTCGATTGTGATTGTCAGCTCATCTACTGTATACCTATTGATATTCAGCGTAAGCCGAGTGATTGAACTTACTGCGCAATGATGCAGTGTAGTGGCTTGACCGATCTTCTGCTTGACCCTGTGAGGCAACCATAAGCTAAAACAGAATCCTTTTTTTCGGAAATCAATAGCTCACAGTTCCATCATCCTTCTTCTGGTACTCATATCTAGACCAGGCTGTCTGAAGTGGAAACTCAAAGTGTCGATGACAATGAGATTTACCTGGAATTTAATCAGCTTTCGGCGTTTGAACACGAAAAAACAGCTGACATACCTTCGGATGCGTTTCTAACCATTCATCCAGTGTGAGTAAAAAAGCCATCATCTGGGTTTGTGTGGGTATTCGAACGAAATGAATACCATGAAGTATATCTCGAGATAGTGCTAAAGGCGTTACAGTCAATTGGCGGTGAGGCGGTCGCAGCTCTAATGACTACTCACTTGAGCATGTTCTGGTGATTGCTTCAGCGGCTGTCCGAACTCTTTCCGCTGTTATGCCACCTTCTGTGTCTATGCAGTTCACAGAACTCAGCTTTTTTCCTCGGGATGGAAACCATAACCATCAGGTGAGCTCACCTATTATCAACACTTCACCGGCTGGATCTCTCTCATCATCCTCCGCGTCATTGATCCCAGTCATCCTAGCATTCAACGCGATCCCCAAAGCAACCGCAGTCTTCCCTATTCCCGGTGGACCAGAAACCTCGATAGCCATCCCGGGTGTGATCGCAGCGCTATCTTCCTTCTCCTTCCCCTTCCGTGTTGGCTTACTAGGGAGGTGACGCCGACCTGGATCCTGGAAGTGGGCGATAAGGTGATCTATCGAAGTGGAAGATGTCGAGAAATGAGGCAAGTAGGCGGATGAGAGCAGGTCGGCAGCTGTGGATGCCTGAATCTGACTCTGAGGAGGTATGTAATTCGACTGTTGTTGCGATGAGCCTAATGAGGCAGGTAAAAAGCTTATGAGCTATATGTCATGTCAACAAAAACAAACGTCAACTCACCTTGGAACGACTCGATTTGTTGACGTAAATCTTCGGCCTGATGTTTCGGTATGCCAATTTCTGTACGAAGTAGGTCTAAGCTGATGACATGTAGACTGACTGAAAGTGTGGAGCAGCTCACCGGCACTGATGTCGTTAACTGATAGCTGTCGTACATCACCCAAGGTCTTGTACCCAGCATCGGTGAGAGCAGATTTGAGTGCTCGACTATTAAGCATAGACAGGTCAGCGATAGGAGCGGACCGCCTGATTAGACGGAATTACCTACGGTATACTGAGTATAGATATCGGCTGAATTTCGGAGCCGGTCTGGCTCTGTTGAGCTGTCATTCTGCTTTACAGGGGGTACCGTGGTCCTGGTCGGCATCAAAGGCTCACCAGTAAGTGGGGGATGAGAGGAAGAAACCAATGTCGATCGCGTCCGTTTGATTTCCGAGATGAGGTGGACAGACACAGGTGGAGGTCCGTACATCCTGATGCCACGTGTAGACCATGTGAGTCGTAGCTGGGGCCGCGTTTGCGCGTTGTCACTGTCGGATATACGATGGACGACGATGATGGAATTGGGATTCAATCTTCATAGCATCTAACATTACACATTATACGTTGCAGTTCATTTGCTACAGCATATCTCGCGCTCTTTCTCATATCATATTGTCGGTCTCAGCAACAAGATCTAGCACCTGCACTCAACGATCTCCTAGTTGCCTCGGGCTTACACATCGGTCTATTCTCTTTTCAACATGGTATGTCTTGGTTCCCCTCTGCTCATCATGATGGACTTCCCTTGGACGTAATTCTGAGACCTATGAGGCTGAAGCTAACTCTCATGACCCTTCTAGTCTGTAATGGAACTTAACGGTGGCTCGGTGGTTGCGATGATAGGTAAAGACTGCGTTGCTATCGCCTCAGATTTGAGATTAGGAAATCAGGCTGTCGGTGTAGCTTCGAACTTTGACAAGGTGAGTTATGTCCACTCTTATGCGTATGGCAATGAGCTCATATTGGTCATTGTTCAGGTATTCCCTGTCAACGATAAGCTATACTATGGATTACCAGGTCTTGCTACGGATGTATACACATTGTGAGTGGGAATCGAACTAACATCCGAAATGTATACTTATGCTGATATGCTATTATTGGTACTCAGGAAAGAACACCTTAGATTTCGAGTAAATATGTATAGGATGAAAGAAGAGAGGGAAATCACCCCTAAGACATTCACTCACCTCGTCTCAAGTACACTGTACGAAAAGAGGTGAGCTGAATCTGACATTTCTGTCTGTGAAAGAGTACAGCTAATTTAGATACATCTCAGATTCGGTCCATTCTTCATCGAACCTGTAGTGGCTGGTCTTCCCACACCAACGGATTTAGATCCGCATCCCAAACCATTTATCTCCACTATGGACACGTAAGCTGCTCTCACCTTTCAGGAAGCAATGGGCACGCACAGCTTACGACAACTCATACGTTTGTAGTATCGGCTGTATAACAACACCAAAAGATTTTGCAGTAGCTGGTACAGCGGCAGATAAGTTGTATGGTGTAGCCGAAGGATTATGGGAGCCTGATCTTGTAAGTCAGCTATATAATTCATGTCTGCAACGTATAGCTGACCAAATCACTTGCGATAGGAACCCGAGGATTTGTTTGAAACCGTCTCTCAAACTTTATTGAATGCTGTAGATCGAGATGCTCTGAGTGGTTGGGGTGCAGTTGTTCACATCATGTAAGTTGTTTGGCTTGATATGTTCTCTCAGCTTACTGATCATGTTCCCAGTACTCATGACAAGGTGATCACCCGGACTCTTAGAGCTAGAATGGATTAAAGGGAAAGAGATGAAGCAGTCATTGACATAGAAGGATTCGTAAGGTTTCACGACAAATTACATGTATATCAACCAGAACAACGATGTCCTCGCTCTAATTGTCACTCCCATCAAGCTCAGATCAATCTCCCTCGGGATGAAATTGGAGACATTCCTTTGTCTTCGTCACCCAAAGAAAATACATCACTAATCAAGCATACTAGCACGAGAGACTATGGGTGAACACACTTTTCCTTCAAATTACCTGAGCATCTTTCATTCATACCTTAAGGCTCACACCTTCAACAATGTTGGATTTAAGAAGGATAACAAGTCATGCCTGAATATGATCAACAATTATCAGAATCACTTCAAATGACGAATCCTATGACCATCCGGGCCTGAGTATAAGCTCAACTCACTGCATCCTTGAGGGTCTCGACAGGTGAATCTAACCCCATTTCTGGGACAGTCTGAGCGAGAACCATCAGTCACGCTCCATCCGTTGGGTGAAGACGGTGGGCAAGTTCACTTACAGCAGACCTCATAATATCCACAAGTGATGACTTGTCTCTCTTCGATATCCTTTTTGACGATACCTGTGAATACCATGTCAGAACAGACCAGAGTGCTGCAAATAGAGGACATACCTTCGACGGGGATAGCAGCTGGAACAGCAGAGATAGTGGTAGCAAGTGCAAGAGCAGTGACGATTGAGCTGAGCTTGAATAACATCTTTGAAGTGAGTAACAAAATGATGAATCGTAACGAAGACGCATGAGGATCGTGGGCATCAAATCTCTATGTGCAATGTATATATACCTTGAACTCATTGCTCGGCCTTCCGTCATTTGACTATCGAATGAAGCGATGCCAAGAAGTCGAGGATTGTGATCTACACATAGGAACAGTCGAAAAACGTTCTCGATGAGGCTAGTTAACAGTTAATTTGATGATTGGTTGCCTCGTAGATGAGATCTGATCTGATGGTAGTCAACTTGAAAGGTCGCGTTCCATCGCATTGACCCCGACTTGAAAGGTGTAAATGTGAGGCGGTACTACCTTTCGAGGAGTTATGAGAGTACGCATTTCCCCAACAACACCCTCAAACAAGAGGAGCCACTTGTCTGTCAAGGTGAGATTCAAAGACTGTCTCTGATCTAAAAGTCAAATCGATCTGGACTCAAGATCTCATTGATGGATCTGTTGAAAGCGATGCGCCTGCATCTTGCATCTCGATCTCGTGTCCAAGGGGTTTGTTCAGGTGAAGATCGCTTGATTGTACCTGTGTGGCACGGGGGATAGCAGTAACACCAGAGTGATGGGATCGATTCACTTCATAAAAGTCATGGGATCACACTCAAAGGATAATCATGTATGTATGCATGCGTGTACACTTATCAGATTACCTAACCCAATGGACGAACTGATCATCACCGTCACCGTCACCATCGCCTCATTCACCTTACGAGCATGATAGCCTAGGGTGGACCATTCATTCCATCTTAAGCCTTGGGAATGATCGGTCCATTAGGACAACCAAGCTCTACACACAATGTGTGACGAGGTCAATCAGAGACCAAACCCCTGTTTTGCGAAATCAGCCAATACTCACCGCAACCATTTACATCTTGACAAGTGAATCGTACTTTAGTTCTTGCACAATCTGTCAGATGCGAAATATTCACATTCTCATTAGATGGACACTGCCTAGAATGATAGGCGGAGACCACTCACAGCATACTTGGTGATATGCGCAGTGAATCTCTTGTCTCTTATCAATAGGTGCAATAGCATCTCTCTCTGCCATTGCTGCATAGGAAGGAAACATCAGCTCCCAATATGATTGAAACTGGACAAGGTAAGAATGGTAGGGATAAAACACACCGTCATCGCCCGCGAAAGGCGCTGGAGCGGCTATGGCGAGTCCGAGAATGACTATGGAAGAGAACTTGATGAAAAACATGTTCAATTTCGTGTTTGAACTGGGATGTAGAATGGTTAGAAGAGATAGACTTTCAAGCTTGTGGAAAGTCAGAATCAAGATCAGAAAAGATCTTTTGAGGTCGAATATATACCCATCCAGTCGAGTACAGCGAGATCGACAGCTTGGATCTTATCTCCACTTCAAAGACAGAATCGTACGCTTGCTAGTCAGCTGACAGCTCGCTATGAATGATGATCTTCTTTGATTATTCGGATCCTGCGAAGAGGTCTATATTTAGCTATGGCATATGAGGTAGAAGTCAATTATCGTCTTCTTGGCAGGGGTCATCCGCCTTCTCTCTTGACAGTCTCAACATGACTGGTGATGGAGTTAACAGCTGCGAAAGATCAGTATGGTGTACAATTTTGATCGTCGGCTCGAAGCCGAATAACGGTATAGTCAGCGGACAAGTAGATCAGCGGCCCTCCTCTGGGTTTCTGACCTCGTTCTTCTTTCGAATGGTGCATGACTTGATCAATATACAATGATTATACCCCCTTTCACCCATCTATCACACCTCATGAATGCACACGGCCCTATTGTTCTTTGTCCAACCAGTCAAGGAACTGAGGAGTGAAATAACTCAAGATAATACTCGCACCGGCCCTTACCATACTTTCCGTAGTCTCAAAAGCCATCTCCTTCAAACCGTAGATACCCTTTTCGGCACCAGCTACGACCATCGCGTATTCACCTGATACCTGGTAACAGGCCGTTGGATGATCAGGTGCGTATTGAGCACAATCTGATATGATGTCGAGGTACGGTAAAGCCGGTTTGACCATCAAGATATCGGCTCCTTCCCTTGCGTCTCGTTGCTATAACTCGTCAGGTCAGCTGATGAAATTTGTTGATTAGGATTGTCACTTACGATTGCACGTCGAGCTAGTGATCGACCGTTGGGAGGGAGTTGATAACATTTCCTATTACCGAACGAAGGTGCTGAACCAGCAGCGTCTCTGAGGATAAACCAAAGATCAGTGATCATGTATCTGAACAATGAATTGATAAAACCTACCTGAATGGTCCATATAACCCACTTGCGAATTTCGCAGAGTAACTCATCAGAGCACATCTATTTGCCAGACCAGCATGCATCAATCCCAACTTGATAGCTCTAATTCTTCCATCCATCATATCACTAGGAGCCACACAATGAGCACCCGCTTTGGCATATGCGACAGCGACTTCCGCGATCCTCTGAGCGGAAGGTTCCATCTCGATTGTAGGTTGGTTCGAGTGTCCGGGGTTAGGTAAAGAAGACAAGATACCGCAATGACCATGAGAGGTGTATTCACACAGGCATACGTCGACGGTGAGCATGAGTTGAGGATAAAGTTTGCTGAGGAGATGGAGAGCTTGGATGACGGGTGTAGAGGGATCATCGGCGGCACTACCTCGGGCGTCCTATCGACGGTCATGAATGTCAGTAAGTACCGTTGATTCAGCTCTGAGCTCCCCATCCACCCACCCCCGTTATACGCGCCAAATCCTACTTGACTTAGCATGACTTCCCCCTAAAACAACACCTCATCCCCATCGCCTGATGATATGGAAAGCCCACTAACCTTCTCCATATTCATAGGTACACCAAACAGTATAACGCCTTTCAAACCCTTCTTCACCAACGGACCTAAGAACCCTTCCAATTTATTCAAACCCCATCTCTTCTGTCCTGGCAACGAACTGATGACTTCTTCCGCATCTGGATCGTCCGATATGAAGATCGGGTAGATGAACATTGATTTCGTGAGGTTTCGTCCGTTCGATTGCCATGATCGAAGAGTCGGGTGATGTATACCTCCGTGAAGGATAGATCTGTACAGTTCTCGAGATATCAGCCTTGAGTCTCAAAAGTGTCTATGGTAAAGTTTAGCCGGCTGAGTTGCATGAGGAAATACTTACGATACATCGAGAGGAGGAGCTCTAAACTGACATGATCAGAGATATCAGCTCAATGTCCCCGTAAATTAATAAGTCCAATGTAGCTCACTTCTGACATTATAGGCAGAATTCGGCTTGTAAGGATGATTGGCAAGGGGTGTGACAGCGGTGTTCTTATAGGTTATATTGGTCGATGATGTAGCAATCTATACTTGTATCATCTCATCTTACGATGTATTTTCTTTTTTCGAGCTGATTAGTTGATTAGTTGATTTTCGGCTAAGTCCTGCTATGAATAACACACATTGACATATTATTTTCAGGTTTCCCACGGTTGTCTCTATTACCCTAAATTACCTCATCATATCCACGACCAAGTCTGATAATCGCCTCTTCTCTCATTCAACGAGATATTCATCACTCATCTACCATCTATCATCACATCGCACGACCAAGACATATATAGCCCCCATTCAAGGCCTCACAGAAATTCAACACAAGTAAACATGTCGACCCAGCCTCGTCAGCAACCTGGATCAGCACGTACAGCCGCTCAAACAGAGGTTGAAGCTGGCCCTTCAACTACTCCGTCTCCCTCCGAACAACCTCCAGCGGGTGTCCTGAAATTACGCGGCGGACCCTTGAAGAAGCAGAGAGTGGTATGGAGCGATGAGACGGTGGACAACGAAGGTATGGGAAAGAAGAAGTCGAAGAGTGAGTTGTTGGCCTTCCTTCACTTCACAAAACTCTCTTTCTATGTCAACATGATCTGTTGTTCGTTCGTTCGTCAAGATGCACTGTTAACGTCCATTCTTATGATTTAGTATGTTGTATATACCACAAACCAAAGGCATTCGACGAGTCATCCGACGAATCCTCCTCATGCTCATCATCCGATGAAGGCCATTCACCTTCGTCTAGACGATCGAATTCCCATAAACATGCGAACGGGAAAGGTCAAAAGCAGAGATCGAGAGATGGTGGTGATGGAGATGTGAAAGTATCGTCGGATTCTCAGAGTTCGGAATCGGATGGTGGAGCCGGTGATGGACGTGCGAGGTGAGCATCACTGTATTACATACTTTCTCAGGCCAAAGTATTTCTAAACAAGAGAACGAAGGGTGTTGATGGGATTGCTTATACCTTTATTTAGACCTAGTCGAAAACCTAGAAAACATCGTCATTCGCATGACTGCGATCATCACGGTACAGGAAGAGTGAACAAATACGATGTACAGCCGAAACCTTCTGGCGAAACATCAGGTGACCAGGGTCAGGATAGGTCGTGAGGAGAATTTGGTCACCAGATGATTCCTCATTCCTCATTTCTCCATTTTTCTCCTTCCTTTCACGATTGTACCAATGTAGCTTGTCCATCAGTGTTTCTTTTCGGATAAATATTATTCTATAGATGAGTACATGTACATTAATCATATATGTATAACAGACTGTATGCTATCTATCCTGTCTATTTCAACCCCACTCTAGCTTCTTCCTCATTGACCGCAACTCGCAAGCATTTCATACCTAGTTCGAACCATCTTTCTTGACCTTCTGTCGATTTCTTCCCCCTCAGCCGTGTTGACATGGCTGCAGCGAATTGTTCTCGGAGCAACTTAATGGCGATAGCAGTTTTGGGAGAGACATGATATCGTATCTTTCGGTCGAGATGAAGGGATGAAGCAGGTATCTACAGATAAAAGGAGGATCAGCCATCTGAACAAGACGAGGTATGATCGGTGGCTCACCCTAAAATCGGCTATATCGCCACATAACAGAGCTAAAGCTTTATCATCCACTGGTCCTGTCTCCCACGCGTATAATCTCTTGGATTGCATGATGGTGAAGTATGCCAAATAATTCGTTCCAAAATCGGATTTTGGGACTTTGAAGTTGACCGAGCTGGGGTGCTGCATACCAGAATAATCAGCTTCGTTCTTTATATTTCTTTCCTGTCACTTACTATAGCTACGGGCTGCTGATTGATGATGGTCTTTAAGCCACCACCAGACGAGGGATCAAGGGATAGCAGCTTAGGATATAACCCAGCGGCCAATGCACCTCCTAGTATATTGACATCGGCCCCATTGATATTGAACTCAGGAGGAACGTTAACGAATCGAGTACGAACGCCTCGAGAGAAACGTGCTCTACGTGGGTGGACGTATGAGCGATACGATATGGACATTACATGATGAAAGACTCACTGGCTGACTTCCCGACGTTGCTCCGGCGTAGCATCAACGAAAGACGAGTCAACGAGATATCTGAACAAGGTAGTCAATAAGAAATTCCTGCCCACCATTCGCGAGATGCTGTAACTCACGCTAGTAATTGTTGCCGAAGCTCTTCGATCTGCTGCAAGTTCTGTAGAAGACCATTTTAGTATGAAATTCAATAAGGCATCCAACAATTGGGAGTGGACTCACTTGTAACGACACAAAATTCTTCTTACAAAATACTCTCACAAACGCAGGATTCTCCGAAGCTCTTCTAAAACTATCAAACACATTGGCGATGGTCAGGAAATCGCTGTTCCCAACGGCGAAGCTCTTCTTCGCGTTCTCCGCTAAAGCCTCAAATCCGAAGGGAGTGACAAAAGGCGATTTTGAGTTGAGCGTGGCGGCGATGGTCAGAGCTGGATCGAGACACCTCATCATAGCTGCGACAAGCAGGAATTTTCCGAGATGAACGTCCATTGGTAACTTCGAAAGTAGTCGACCCATTGGAGTGATGTCTTCGTTGGTTGTGAGTGCTTTCACCTCAACCAGAGAGGAGATGGCACGCTGAATGTTTACTGGAGATGGTGGATCAAGAGCTTGCAGAAGAACGGATTCGATAGTCTTTCCGAGTGGTACTTTGAGTATCTTGATGCGCAAAGCGAGGTCCTGAAGTGAGAGTCGAAGCATTTCAGGTATTGGGTGTTCGGCAAGCTAGAACATGGGTCAGTGGATGAATATGACCGTATTGCGAGGCGTAACATACCTGAGTATCATGTCTAGCTTTGGTGAAGAGGTGGAAAGCGAGACCCTCTTGTACTCGACCAGCTCGACCTCGCCGCTGCTTAGCGTTACTTCGGGCGATGTACGTTTCGACGAGTCGGGATAATTGACGTTTTTCGTCGTATCTGCGGGATCGATATCTCAGCCTCGATCATTGTGACCTATCACAGGAGTTGGCTCACCGCATCTCTCGATGTTTACCGCTATCAATGACGCAGGTGATATCGGGGATGGTCACACCGGTTTCTGAGAAAGGCAAGGATTAGCATGCTACGATACCAATTGGAATTTGATCAACACACCAGCAATGTTCGTCGCTAGGAGCGTTGAAGCTTGTATCAGCTCGTGTCTTGTTTCGCCAGTGAAACGCACTCACAGATCACGATCTTCCTGACTCCCTTCGGAGGTATGTTAAATACTGCGCTCTGTCCTTCAGAGCTGATCGTAGAGTGTAAGGGATATACAACGAATTCGTTGCTTCCGAAAGCGGGGTGGGATTGGAGCAAATCGGTCAATTTCCTAATTTCTGCGAGACCAGGCATGAACACCAAAGTAGCTTGTGAGAAAGGAACAAGATTCTGGTCTTCGTAACAGATCTTTTCGAGTAGGCGAACAATGAGATCATAAGGTATCTGCCGAGAATCTAGTAAGTTGAGAGTTGACACGGTGTTCGAAGAATATTTGGTAGAGGACAGTTTCGCAGGATTGGATGAACGACTTTTAACATCATCATCTTCATCGTCTGATGGGTCAGAATCGGATTTTGCCCCTTCTTCATTCCATTCTACCATCTGACCAACAGGCTTGAAGTTTCTCCCTCTGATTGCGTAAGGGGAATCTTCCTCGATGTGCCAATCTGTTACCTGAACAGCATCTTCAAGATAGTTTACCTGAACGGGGAAAGTCCGTCCAGGAACAGAAAGGAAAGGACATCCGCCGAAGAAATTCGATATCTTCTCTGCATCTACTGTAGCTGACATGAGCACCACTTTCAAGTCTTTTCGTTGTTGCATTAGGTTCTTGAGCACGATAAGGAGGAAATCGGATTCGATAGATCTTTCGTGTACTTCATCTACGATGATATGCGTGACTTCGTCGAAGGCTGTTCCTTTAGATCCTCCAGTTGACCCACTTTCAAGCATACGTAGGGCAATACCATTGGTAACGAAAGCGAGACGAGTGGCTGGTGATACTTTAGCTTCCAGTCGGATAGAGTAACCGACCAAGGAGGAGTTTGTACCCATAGCACCTGCAGAGTCGCCTAATTCTTGTGATACCCGCTGAGCAAGTGTTATGGCACTGATTCGTCTCGGTTCGGTAACATAGATCTTGCAAGGTTTACCTTTAGAAAGTTGGTCTTCCAGGATGAAAGAGGGAAGTTGAGTTGATTTACCGCAACCAGTTTCTCCGCTCAGTACGATGATTTGGGATTCGTCAAGGGCTGATACGATTTGTTCTCGGAAGGATGCAATCGGTAAGGTATTCCGCTGTTGTAGCATTTTCTGATATGAGGGAGATGACCTGCGCTTCTCGAAGTCATCTTGTAGCTGCTGGGAGAAGCGATCGACTGATCCTTGTTCGCCTCGGGCAGTCGGCGTGGATGTTCCGGTAGATGTGGTCTTAACGGCAACATCCGTCTTTGGTCCTGCTACCGGTTCAATAGCCTTCTTCTCATACAAAGCTTTTATCTTCGCCCATATTTCCCTCTTACCAACATCTTCTTGCTCCTTCCTCTTGACTTCTAATTCTTCCCATAGTTCCCTATAATCAGGTGGCATAGTTCTCCAATTTATTCCCGAAAGCGTACCGTCAGCCGAAAGATCGTTGAGTGCGAGGGTAGAAACGTAATTTTCAGCTTCTGCCATGTCATTACAGGCTATGTCGTCCATACGCCACACTTTTCTCCTACCAGTAGACCAGCAGATCTCAAGACCAGCTCGAGCGGCACGACTCCAACCGGACAATTTGGCGTAAGTGAACACAGCTTGTTTCGATTGTTTGGTGACAGCGGATTTGAGTATATTCTTGGGGATGTTTCCGGCAAAGGAGGATTTGGGAATAGCCATCGAGCGGACCGGTATAGAGGTATTCGAGGTTGAAGGCTCCTCAGATATCTGGGGCTCAGCAGGTTCGTCCAGCATCCCTCCAAATAGTCCACCTTCATCTTCATCTCCAGACCCGCTAAAAATGTCCTCTGTCTGGGGTGATGTTTCGTCAGGTGCGGGTGAAGGGTGATCCGATGAAATCTTGCTCTCTTCATTGGGCTTGATGGAAGTTCCTTTCAGCCTAGCTGCGAGCGCCGCAGCATCTCTTTGCGATTTGAAGGATTTCAAAATGACATCTGGATGAACGTCAGCAGTCAATCATTGCCCTCGACTCAAGACTCGGCTCACCAGCATCTTTCCGACTAAACAGATACTCCTTCTCCACTTTGCCTATCTTGTCTTTCAGCTGCCTCATCTCGGGGGTCTCTAGGATCACACTACTCCCTTTCCCTTTCTTTCCCTTTCCCTTGTTTCCTCCAGCCGCAAGTTTGAGGTTATCCAGTTCCAGTGAAAGCTTTGCCCATGTCTCGTTGATCTTGTTCGAATCGAAGTCGTCATCAGAGTCAGACTCGGAGGCCGGTGAATCATCAAGGGACTGGAATAAGGATGTTGGGGCTGTCGAAGGAGGAGTAGATGATTGAGATGACTGCTGAGGTGCTTTGGGTTTGGTGACTTCCGGCAGAGGTGTCGTGTCGTCCGATGTGGGCAGCTCGAGCAAAGGTTCTTCAGGCTGTACTAAGCTGGGTTCTGGACTCATACCGATCAGTTTTTCATGTATAAGAAGAGAGATTATGGGTATTCACCTTCTTTCACAGCATATTCTCCTTTCTGTGAACATTCATCTTCGGTCAAGTGAGTCCACATCTGAAGGTAGGTTAGCGAATGAAAGATCTGTGACAAGAGAAATCGTCTGCTTACCCATTCTAAAGCTTCTTCCCAAGAATCATTCTCGTTCAGTCCCTCCAGCAAGCACTGCTCGATCCTTTCATCCCGGAAACCGAGCTTCTTCAGGATATGGTAAATTATGTAGAATCGTAAGAGGCTTTTCTCGGTATCTGTTCCAAGTACAGACTGAGGGATTGTTTTGGGTACCACAGTTGATAGATCTGTCGATACAGATGTTATCAGTTCAGCCTAGGTGTCTTAGCCTTCCTCGATTGCTTTGCATTAAGCCTACCTTCTGCTATCTTCCCATTTTCCGCTGAAGCTAATTCCAACACCTCATCTCGCACCTTTTCGTCGAGTTCTAATTCGGGAAAAGAAGTTGCCAATCTTCGATCATACTCGATAGTCTGAGAGATTTCATCAGTCAATGCCGCAGCACCAAGGCTGATATAGCTCACTTTGACTACACGAGCGACCTCCTTCTCTCCTTTCTCATGTAGCTTGTCCACCAGGGATTGCAAAGCTGCTTTTTCCATAGCCTCGTCATCCTCCCAGTCAGGTTCCTGCTTGTTGAAAGTAGGTATATTAGGCTTCTGGTCTTCCGGTTGACTATTCTGAGTCCCATTGGTGGAAGTATCCTTGCCCTCTTCTTGTTTCTGAGCAGGTTCAGGTGCTGGCTCAGGCTTTTTTGAGGCTGTCGAGGTGGTAGCGAAACCCCTTTGTACGGCTGCAAGGGGTGTCAGTGGGAGAAAGTCCAACGACTTGCAGGCGCTGAGACTCACGTTTCAAGGACATCTTCTTTTTCCCCATGGTGTATAGAGATCTGTGGTCTGGTCTGGTCTATTCCATGGAAGGGTGAGGTGTGTTGTGACAAAGAGAGATATTTCGGATGTCCATCGTAGTTGAGATCATCTCTTCAATCCTACGGGTACAACGATGAGATTGGCAGTACGGATGTGGAGCTCCATCCCTCCTTGACGGTCATTCCATTCCGGGCGGAGTAGTCCGCTGTTTTCAAGTCCAAGTCCAAGTTGTCTTAGTAATGACTGATGTTGTTGCATTGTGTGTATTTGCCACTGCTGCTGGTGCATACCGTATATCGACATTACGAGTGCATCCAACGTCTTACCAATCTCACCATTACCACTGCTGTGATACATCATCCACACCACATAGCAATATGGGCTTATAAATACACCCACCTAGCTCCTCTCCACTCCAGCTCTTTCTCGCGAAACCTCGTTTTAACATTGTCTGTACACCATTTGATCACCAATCCAGCTCAAACTGCGAGATCCTCCATCAATTCAGCGATGCCCAAAAGGAAGTGCGCGCCATGCGACTCCCTTCCTACCCCGCCCATACAATTAGGTTCGCTCGACGCCGCTCTTGACTTATTAGCGTGCGACACTTTTACTAGGTTGGAGGGGTTAACGGCGAAATTCGAAGCATGTGCAAAGGCCAAATTGGAGGAAGGTGTAGTAAAAGCGAGATGGGAGGAAGCGGTGAAGAGATATTGGGTCATGAAATCGATGGACGAGTTATGCTGTACAGCTAAGAAGGCTGCAATCGAGGAAGCAGATGGGGAGAAGATGGAGGAGGATGGTGACTCACAAGCAGGTGGGTAATATTTTTCAGTCTATCTCTTCTGTTGTTAACTTTGCTGACAAATGGGATGCATAGATGGTGAAAAGAACGGTCGACCTTTACCCAGTCGACATCACATAGGTGCGATAGCTACACATTCGTTGAACGCCGAGGAAGAGAGGGAATGGAGAAGATGGAACCCTAAATTAGGAGATGTCGTCCTTGTGGAAACGGCTGAAGATGGGTTCTGGCCGGGTAAAGTAGGTTCGACTTTCTGCCACAACAGTGAATTCTTCGATAGGCTGATGATATCCCCAGGTCATCGATAAGAAAGTCTTCTTTCAAGGTAGAACAGTACCCCGAGGTAATCATTTCTTCCCTGTCAGGATATATAACGAGGATATGGATCCGTGAGTGGACTCTCTACCACGGGTAACAAGACATAATACGAGCATCGCTCATCTCCAATTCTCCTCAGCATCATCACGGTCAAAGCGAGACTAGTACCATTATCTCTTCGCCCGAACCCCCCTTTACTCGCTTCTCCGGCGTTACTCAGCGCATATCATCACGCAGCTTCACCCGCCACTTTCGATATGCTAGCTGCAGCGAGAGAATCCCTCGCGGCTCATAATAGAACCCATCCGGGCGTAGGAGATGAACCTGATCGTGCTAGAATTAAAGCAGATAAAGATGCGTGGAACCAGACGGTCAATTGGGTCATGAACGAACGAAGGATCGAGAAGCTCAGGTCGGTCAGTGAAGAGCGAGACAAGCAATTGAAGATGGTTATGAAGAGTGAGGTTTTAGAGGGTAAAGGAGAAGGTCGCGATAGATTATGTGATGGAGACGAGATGTCCAACATATTCGGACCAAAAAAACGAAGAACATTCGCTGTAGGGATGGAGGAAAATGGTAGTTCTTCCGGTACAGAAGGTGTCCCGTCCAGTATATTCGGTCCAATCACCATCAACGGCGGTCCTTCCACACCTCAACGAACAGCTTCTCCTTCACTCGCATCCCACATCCGACCGACGCTCTTGACTCCCCAGCGACCGAACTCGCCTCGTCGATCTTCTCGAGAAAAACGCCGAAATGGTATATACATCGGTATGGGAGAATCAAGTCCGCGGGGGCGTGGTGGTACATACACCCCACCTAGGATATTACCTTCTGGCGATGAAACTGCTGTTAGGAGCTCAGGATCGCCTGTGCCCACTCTTCAACGGTTCGACTTTGTCAGTCCGTTGGGACCTGTGAAACAGGGTAAACTGACGAATGGTGTGAACGGTGAGAGTCAAGTTTCTCCGGCGATGCTGGGCAATATAGGTAGAAGTGGTAGTTTGGAAGTCGTCAGGGAAGAAGAAGGTGAGGAGGATGGATGGACGGTGGTGGAGAAAAAGGGAAGGAGAAGAGCTGGGTCGGAACCTGCAGCCGAGAAGAAGCAGTTGAAATCGGTTGACAATATTGTCAATGGTTCAATCAAAGATGATGAAATGATGGAATCATGATATGTTCCATATTAAACCTTTGTCTTTATATAGATGAAATGTTGTTCGTAGGTTGTAAGATTAAAGTCATCAATTATACCCACTTTCACCCTATACTCGTTATGTATCATCCTTATCCGCAATTGTACAGACACTCAAAGTTCAAATCCCAAGGTGACATCGTGAGGTCGCGGTAAGACTGGAGCTAGGGACTAAACTGGAAAGTGAAGAGGGATCATATACATAAAATACATGTATGGACATATTCGTTGCAGTTTTTTTCTTGTCATAAGTTCTCGTTAATTCCTGTATACATATTCGTATCGTACAATCAACACACGTATATTTCTTCATGGGATCGATGTTTCCCAGACCGGACTTTTATGGGCTTTTTAGCATCTCATCTTCTTGCCACTTAGCATTTCTATTGGATCGAGCACACCTAGTATCTGCAAATAATCAATGAACGAATAGGTGAATTGATTATGGAATGTAGAGACAACTTACGCTTTATATTTATTCGCTCCTTTTTACTCTAACCTTGACTCGCCTGGCTTCCATCGCCGACAAGTCTAGGACGATCTCTGATACTTCACCTCTACCAATTTGAACCTCGATAACCACTTCGTCATCACCTCTGTCTTTTACTGCTGTCGATCTTACTTGTTCCTCACCTCTTGATCCTGGCTTATCATGGTCCCGTCCTTCAATCTGCTTCTGAACTTCCGAAGCTGTACTCACTTCTTCCTCAGCTTCATGATTTGGAAAAGCTTCGATTATGGCTGTTGATCCGCCATTACCACTCGCTTGAGCTGCTCGGTAATCTCGTACTTTGAGGTTGAGATCTAGCTTGAGGAAGGAATTGTCGATCTCTCGATGTTCATGAATAGCCCTAGAGAGATTGAGGAATCCCAGCTGCCAGACGGTCATATCATCTTCGTCTGGCAAAGTGGAAGTCTTGGTATTAGTTTGAGCATCGTTCGTTTTGAGATGAGTATCAAAAGGAAGGATGAGGTGATCTGGGGGAGGAGCTAGAAGGTGAACGAGTACCTTGAGGAGCTGTGATACCTTTTTGAACATGTTTCTCTACATCAGTCATCTCTTTCATCTCTCCCTTTCCCTTTTCTTGAGCATTGCCACTTCCTCCTTCAACCTCATCATCCTGTAAGTCGTTGCTCTTTGCTTCATCGATCTGCTTCAGAGCGAAGGATGGGCGATGGAGTGCAAGTCGAACAGATCTTCGGCCTGGGTGGATTCCTTGAGAATAGACGTTGAAGCGTTTGTCAGGTAGAGTAAGTCTTTGGAAGTCTTCAATTTCTGAATCGCTTTCCAAGATTGAATATTCCCGGGTGATTGCTTTTCTTGGCCCAGGGGCCCAGGCGAAGGGCAGTTTAGTTTGTGGACGTGAAGTCATCGATGAGCTTGAGAACTGCTGCTTCAGTTTTACACGCTGGGCGTTTCGTCTCATGTGTTCTTCGTCCTCGAGGGACAATTTGCAAGGCATCTTGCCTTTATCTACTCGGGATGGGGATGGAGATCCTGATCGTTTCGTGGGTCTAGGATCGCGATTCGTCAGCTTGTTGCCACCGTAGCGGGAAGGGAGGAAGGAAGGAAGGAAGTGAAGACACCTGTGACTTACCCCATGATGGTCAGTATATTTTTATTCTCTTTGTGATTGATCAGTGAATGCTCGGGATTGGAGATGGATTATAGGGATCTCTTGACGAAGTCAGAGACGGGAATCGGGAAGAAGAAGGAAGGAAGAAGAAAGAGAAGATGGAAAGTGAAAAAAGGACTTGGCATATTTGCACATGTCTGTGCACCTTCTTTGTTCCTCGGTACCTTGATTGAAATATCCCAAGTCAGAGAGATACATTGTAACCGAGAATACCTTCCAGAGTATCAAAGTAGCATAATCATAGTCTAGCTGTTTATCTACAAAATCTTTTTGTGATTAATATTACTTCGATGGCATGAGTATATTCTTCATCATCGTCAGCATGATTCGTGTGTGTAGCTTAATCCCGCTTGCATCCCTCTCTGCTCATGGTGAGTAATTTTGGCACATTGACCAAGCCACATCCTCATTTCACGAATGGTCGGATTGCGTTGCTTTGTATTTTCAGTAGCCGCTGATAAACACTCGGTCAGCGAAGGATGGTATTGTAGGAGAATCGAGAAAAAGCTTTTTGGCATTATATGTCATAATCGTCATAATATGGTATTATCTTACATTGAACAGCCCAATCGTTTATCCTTTTCTATTCAGCTCAACTTGATTGATCCGAGTTGTTAGATGTCCTGCTTTCCTCTTCTTCACTTTCATCTTCACTACTATCACTACTGCTATCAGAAGAAGAGGTCACATCGCTCTCTTCCGATTCTTCAGCATTTTGCTGCTCTTGAGCAGCCAATTCAGCGGGTGGTTCACAATTTATCACCGGTCCTAGATCACTTTTCGAATCTGACGGAGCATCAAAGACACCTAGTCCCAGATCCTGCGATGAATTCAACATGAGTTCTACCGAACACCCGACCGCAGGAGTATACAATGGTAAACAACTTACCATAGCTATCGCATTTCCTCCATTGATCTTTTCGATATTAACCGAATCAGGGTTCTGAGCTGCTGCTGCCAGTAGCTCTTGGTTCGATGCCTGCAACATCGGAAGGAAGGCTCTCGCTCGGGCTAATACTGTTGCAGAAGACATATTTAGCTCCATGTCACGTTGCATACTTGATCCTGGTGATAAGACCAACTGACCATCACTCTCCGGCACCGCCGAAGGCCTACTTGGTATGGGATTGGATGGACTAGGCAGAGATGTGCCTTTAGGTGAATCAGAAGATGGGGAAGATATACTAGATAGCAGACTGCCTAATGGTTAAAGGCCATATCTGTGAGTCTGCACAGAACACTCGCTGGTCGTAACAATGGGCTACTCACCTAGACGGGCTTCTCTCGCTTGAGACGACTCGACATCCAGCTTTTCTCGAGTGGTAGGCGCGGAGGACATATTGATGATCGTTTGGGCTGGATAGCTCTGATGATAGGGTTGTTGTATGTCCGAGTATGCTCGACGAATCAACAGGTTGTGGATGTGAGATCACTCATATATTGATTGTCTGAAATGTTGTAAACAAAAAAAAGTTGATCGACCTCCACTCCACTTCATCTTGGATTTCTTGATCATTCCCATCTCTATCTCTACTGCTTCACCTCTGATAAACCCGAATATGGGCTCATTGATCAAGACGGCAAGATCGATCTCATCAATAACGCCAGCTCAGCTGCATGATCACCTATCGGGATCCAAAGCGTTTCCCCTTCACCTTACAGGGTTGATCTCCTCCTGGCCTGCGCTTACCCAATGGCGATTATCCGATCAATTGCGTGGTATGCGAGATGCAGTAGGAGAGGACAAGTCGGTAGAGATCGAGCTGGGTAAGAAGCGAAGAGGATATCTGCATCCTGATTGGCAGAGAGTCAATATGGGTTTCGGTATGCTGCTTCATGTTACCCAATCGAGGATCTAGCTAACACTTGCAAGGGTAGCCATGTTCCTGGACGCATTCATCTTCGATCAGATACCTTCTGCTATACCCAAATCTCAATTACCTTCAGCATACCTGGCTCAATCTGATCTGTTGGATGGATCACCAAAATTGGCCGAGGCGGTACCATCTTTACCTCATTTTTACATAGGCAACGAGAAGAGTCTGTATCGAAGAACAGTATGGATTGGTCCCGAGAAGAGCTTCACGCCCTTTCATAAAGATCCCTATGTAGGGATCTACTCTCAGAGTAGGTGCAGTATTCATGTGCGAGTTAGTATGAGCGTCACTGATGCATCATATCCTAGTCGTGGGTAATAAGACCTTTCATGTCTTACCCCCAGAAGCAGCTCAACATCTCTCTCCGTCAAACCTTGCCAGACACACTAATACCTCACAGATACCTCTCCCCGTATCACGTATATTGTCGGCTACAGACGATGTCCATGACCTGGCCGATCTACCTCGAGACATCCTGGAGACATGTCAGCATCAATTGAAACAAGCTTTCGCTTTAGATGGAGCTTGCGCTGTACAGCTGAAGGCAGGAGAATCTGTCTTGATACCTGAAGGATGGTGGCATGCGGCTGAAGGTGGTGATGGACCAGGAGTGGGTGTTGGAGCTTGGTTTAGATGATTATTGTTGTATCTGTTGTACTTTTATGGTGCTTTTTTATGCAATGACGTGAAAAATCATACGAATACATCACCTGACGTGTAGTACGCTGTGCGCTAACAAAATTATCGAAAGAACCAAAATGATTACCATCATCTTCACCTGTAAACATGTATCCTGATTCACCTATACACACTCCTTGACTAGCAACGACTTATACAAAGAAAGCGAGGTAGATGCTTGAGATCGCAGTAGCAGCCATAACTGTGTAACCGGTGGCGTAAACGCCCTTGATAGTGAGACCTAAGACAATACAATGGTGTTAGCTACGTGATCCGTTGAGGTACGATGACTGTACTCGTCTCTGCTTCCCAACGGAGCAGATTTTTTACGTTTTGCACAATAACGAGACCAGGACGTGAACTCACCCTTTCCAATATCCCATGACAAGTGTCGAATACCATTGAAGGTGTGGAAAGTGAATGGTACGGCGAAGAGGAATTTAAGACCACCCTTGACCCATGTTGGGAGGTCGGCGACGATGGAGATAAGGTGAGCAGAGTCAATGACTGGGAAGACGGGGTGGAGGAGGTATGCAAGAGCACCCGCGTAGAGGGCTCCTGAGAGGGCGACACCGGTAACTCGATTGGCAATTGAGAGGATCCATGTGATCTAAAGTATAGCAGCAATCATCAGCAATCCAATGCTTGAGATCAGAGAAACAAATCGGCAGAACATACTTGAGGTTGGTAGATTTGAGCGTGAGGGGAGTTGGGTCGATGTTGTCGCTGAGCGTTAAGATATGAGATACTTTCCGCTGGGGTCATGTTCTCAGTGGAGACGAATCTGCGAGGGTGAAAGCATGCAAGTCAGCTCATGTTACAAACTTACACGACTGCAAGCCACAATCCTCTGTGATCTTCTTCTATCAGAAATATATCGATCCAAGAACCGCATCTTTCGTTCCTATTCCACTCCTCCACATCTCAAGCATACCACTATCCTTCACTCTCCTGACTAAGAAGTCGACTAACCTTCGTTGAGCAAGCATCAAGCCAGGAGCGGAAGCTCGAAGCATCGAGGCTATATAGGTCGACTCAGATCAGCGATCTTCCAACCCTTGCAAACACATCTCAAGTCTGAAACCCAAACTCACGCTTGACCACCGCTCGGAAGAGGCTTTGTCGTACTAACGAGGTGGACATGGCTACTGGCTGCTGAGGTGATCTAAGTAGTGAGCAGGGATGCCGACGATGATGGATGAGATGATGATGATGCTCAGACGAGATGAGATGTGACTGGTAGCTGTTAATTGTATTTGGTATTCTCAGACTGCTATTCGCTGAAGCCGAAAAGGTGGATACCACGTGGCTTTTGCATACCGGAGCAAATCGGAGTTAGCATGTGTCACTCAGGTACGATCAATCCCAACAACTCTCGAGTGGCACCAAATCATGATCATGCATGAGAGATGTCGCAAATTCACTCCTGTGGCTGCTGCTGCTGCTGCTGGTTGAGCGCAGATAGCTCCTCCTTCAGACGATCCCTCTCAGCACGCTTGGCTTCCCCGGAAGCTCGCTGCTGAGCGATCCATTCTTCTTTGTTTCTCTTGATTGGGTTGACATTGCTGTTGCATTCATCCAATCAGTCGTACTCCAATTTTGCACAACAGACAAAATCAAACGTACCGTTTATGGAATCTTGATTTGACATGAGCATCCCACTCTTTCAGGCTCAATGAATACGGACGACCAGGTGAAGAACAAGCTTCGCAATCTTTTCGGGCGTTCAGATCTTGTCGCCTAAATCGTAGAATCATCAGCAAGGTTATGCATCGATAAGAGGGATACGAGAAGGGACTTACTCAGCTGTATCAGGCACTTTGCTTTCGCTCAGATCGTCCAGAATTTCTAAAATAGATGAGGTGTCTGGATGACCGACATCTTCGGCTCTGGGTAGCGCCTCTCCTGCCATGAAAGCTGAATTGGAGTCAGAATGGATCTCAGCTACAAATAAGTTGGCTTGGTGTTCGACATGCCATGTTCAACCACTCACCCTTCAAGACCTTCAGAGCTGGATCAATACCCTTTTCTCCACCATTGACAACATACACCTCCACTTCTCCACCTAACGATCTTGCTTCTTTTACAGCGGGTAGCAGTTGCTTCTTAACCCACTTAAGCTGAGATTTGGCATATTGATGCGTCGACAACTTTGTCCGTTCCAGAGCGAGGGCGTATGCTGGATCTGTCGTTGGATTCGACTGAGGTAAAGACAGTGATGCAAATTCCTTATATCCTGTTGAATTTTCCGGTTAATTGTGGCGTCTCTACTTTCGCAGACGGAGGAATATGAACTTACCAATCGATTGGAATATCCCTTCGGTATGATCGGTAGCTTCAGTTGTCCCATATATCCGTTTTGCGATGTCCCGCAGTTCCACTATCTCCCTAAGCAGTCCGTTCTATTGCATTCCAATCATTCAGCCCATAATAACGATTATGAGTAGAAGATTTCAATCACTGACCTCGACCATTTTTTCTACCCGCTTACCCAGACGAGGTCGCAGGTACTCAAGCGGCTCGTACACCCAGAAAATTAATGTACGGAATCTGTGATATGGATCAGCCGCCTGGGTGATATACCAGATGGAGATCATAAACTCACCTTGCCTTCCTCCCTTGAGGATACACCCCATCCTTTAGCTTCTCATACAAGGTTTCAGGAGCCTCTATTGGACCTCCGCGTTCCCACCATCTTTCTAGACCTCGTCTGACCTTCCTGCCATCACGCCAATGCCATCTTCCTCCCTCTTTCGGGTCCAACGCACACAGTAGCTGATGCAATGCCAGTAGCTGGGCATCTTCACTCACCGTCGGTCTCCTAGGTCGGGAGCAAGAGGGCTCAGATGAAGTCTCGATGTCGTCAGGGATGACGCTTGAAGGCCATTTTGGCGTAGGCGTCCAGAATGAATCCAATAAATGGATCTGTTCTGCGTTGAGGTTCTCTGGTATCTTTGGACGAGGCCCAGGTGGTGTCCATCGAAGGTCGTTCATTGGGGACTTGCCTTTTGCGGATGAAGGTCTATCGAAAGAAAGTTCAGGAGGAGGAAAAAGATAATGTTGAATGAAATAATGCGTTCCGCCGCATATGATAGGTAACGTATCTTCAGGTAAAGTAGCTATCTACTACCAACGGTTTTGATAAGCTTCCACATCCTCATTCTTTCAAGCATCAAGCATGACAAAGACTAGAGCGTCGGCTCACCTTATTATCCGCTTCGTTGCACCATTTGCCCACCTCCCAACTACCTCCTTCACCAGGGGATACCATGCTCAAGCCCCAATGTTCCACTCCACCCATCTCCTCTTGGGTCATTTTGTTCGTTACCACATCAAGACCCTTGTACAATTGCATAGAGTCGGCTGAGAGAACGACAGCTGGGTATCGTAGACTCGACGTCGATAAAGTAGTATTGCTTGTTGACGGAAAATCGGGAGGTTGCAAGGATTGAGCTAGAGCGACGGCCAAGTTGGATTTGCCGACTCCAGTCGTGCCTATGACAGCGACGATAGGTCTTTGCCTGATGGCGGGAGATGTTGTCATGATGGATCGCCGGAGGATGCTGAGCATGAGCTATATCATTTCTAGTTGTGCTGTTCGATGGCAGGGAAGATAGATTGACAACTACTCGTAACGCTGATTTCGAAATTTAGATTAGATTATTTCGGGTAAAGCGATGGCTTCAGTTGTTGTCGCGTCATGAGGTGTTTTGGCAGTCAAACCTTTGTTTCTGATCATCCAGTGCTTTCATCTTGTTATTATTAATGTCATTACAGACCCCAGCTCAAATCGGACAACGATATGATAGACAGGAAAGGGATATGGGCCAAACTTCAGTCCTACCGTACTGTCATCCTCTTCGGGTTCGCTCTGCGTGTAGCTCTCTTTCTTGGAGCTCCATCGCTTTGTCACACCTTGGAACGAAGGCCCGAGTTGTCCACCCCATTGACATCGATACGAAGCTGTGCGTGAGCAACACACAAATTAGACTGTGTGCTGACCAGATCATCATAGTGAAAGAGGGAGTATATATATACGAGCGAGGGACTGATCCATATGACGGAGGGGTATTTTACCACGTAAGTCGACCTTTCGACGTATCTATGACCATTCAGACCCATTCTGACAACGCTTGTAACAGTCCCCTATCTACCTCGCTTTCTTCACCTACATCATACCCGCCTCGTCATACTTTCTTACTACGCTACTATGGTCTCTGGCAGATCTGGCGAGCAGCATAGCTCTGATCAATATCTGGCGAGCTAAAAGTGGACTGACAGATCGAACAAGGGAATGTCTCGTATCTGCATTGTGAGCGCTATCCCTCTATACTACGAGCAACTGGCTAATCTGGGATACAGGTTCTTGTTCAACCCTTATACTCTGCTCTCGTGCTTGGCAAGATCCACGACATCGCTGGATAATGCTATACTTCTCGGTTCTCTGCATTTCGCTACTCATGGTGAGTCAAACGCCCAGGCTCAAACGATCTGATCTGACAATCGTTCTCTCTCCCAGGCCAAGCCTTACCTGCGACTCTCCTACTAGCTCTTGCAACACATACATCGCTATATCCTTTACTACTGCTCCCTTCGCTCATCATGATCTTAAAGCAGAACACACAATATCAACAAGAGTCATCGACCCTTACCAGTGTCATCAAATATATATCAAGCTTCGCTGCTCTTGTTGGAGTGAACTTTTTTATAGCTGATTCTAGTTGGATAGAACAGACTTGGGGGGTCATGTGAGTGCCTAGATACTGCCCTTGGGGAACCTCAGCTCACGTATGTTATCCATAGTATCAACGTAACAGATTTGACACCCAACGTCGGCATGTGGTGGTACTTCTTCACCGAGATGTTTGATCATTTCAGGACTTTCTTCCTTGGCGTATTTCAGGTGAGTAGAGCGGTTGATGTATCTGCAGATGCTGAACTCGATTGAACAGCTTCACCATCTCATTTACGTTGCTCCCATATGTCTGCGACTGTCGGACGACCCTCTTTTCGCTACCTTGGTTTTAGTTGGGATTATAGGAACCTGGAAGAGTTATCCAACGTTGGGGGATATGGCATTGTGGGCTGGATTTCTAGGTTGCTTCCCCGAAGTGGTCGCCAGTGAGTGACTCACTCCTCTCGCGGTCCCAGCTACCATTTCTAACAAAAAATTGGCAGATCTGCGACACCCTTTGTTCACTCTCACTGTCCACCTATACACATCTATCCTACTCCCCCTCTTGCACTCCCTCTGGCTTCTCACCGGTACCGGTAACGCCAACTTCTTCTACGCTGCTACAATGGTGTACGGCCTCAACGCGAGTCTGGCAGTAGTAGATGTCCTAGGAGCAGGAATGAGAGTGCAGGTTAAGAAAAAAGCTACGGCGATGTTACTGCAAGAAGAAATGAAAGATCATAACGTGGATGAGAGAGCCGATATCAAAGTGATTGATAAGATTTGGGATGGTCAAGGTTGGTCCGTAGTGCAGTTTACCGGCTCACTATCATAATGCATATGTCTATATCCATGATCCTATACCTCAAGGTCTGAGGATAAATTGATCAGCCCTATCATTATGGACATGTAGATAACATACTCACAAGATAGTCGCAATGACTTTTCTTCCCTGTCCTCTTCCACCCCATCCTGCTCCGCTATGCCTGAACTCTGCAAGATAGATTCCTTGCCATGTACCAAAGACGAGTCTACCTTTGGAGATGGGCAGCGTAATCGAGTTGCCGATCAAAGACGTTTTCAAATGAGATACCGAGTCGCTGTTTACAACATTCAGTTGACACTTCTATTCCAATCCATGTATATTACACATCGACTCACTCGGGTCCTTCATCCGTATGTTCCCAAGGTAATGACTCGGGAACGATAGTGTCCATCGCCATATCCATATCTAACGAATGAATCAGCTATATCATTCAAGACCCAGAGTCTAGCTCACCTGTTCGTACGGTGCTGAATATCTTGATGTGTAAGCTGAGTCTCTCATTTCTTATCCAGCCAGAACACTCACGGATCACAATTTTCGTTAATCTATATTGACACCAAGATATAAGCTATTTGTCTATCTTCCTGCTCTCCAAAATCGTGTTTCCACTCACCGTCAATCCAGCAGATGTATGAAGACAGTGTAAGGTGAAAATACCGATATCAATACCCTTCAAGCCTTCTTCACATTCCTTGACTACATGACTGGTCACCTGTCACTGCATTAGCTCAGAGTGCATTACAGAAGAAGTCAACTATACACACAAGGTGCATACCCTTGGTATGGGCAGGCAGGGTACTATAAAGCAAACATTAGCTTGTGTAAGGATACTGAAAATCACAAGCGGTTTCTCGTCTCACAAGGTCTTTTGCCAGGGCATGGTATTATATGTTGAACTGCTGTGACTGATAGTAACAAGATGTGGTAGCTGTCTACAATGAGAATATGTATCATCTAGACATAGATGGGATGCTCTGTTCAACTTTGTGTGTGCATCGTAAAATGGTGATGATATATATGCATGACGTCAGGATATTCTGTATGATATATTCGAGGGTAAAGTACAAAAGGAGAGTCGTTATTTATTCAGTCGTTCCTCTAATTTCTCTCCTTCCCTCTTCGTAGTCTCATCATCTACAATTGATCCACATGCATGACATCAGCTGCCTTTTGGGTGTTACCTTCGGCCAGCCAAGCATCGATCTTAGCTTTGAGTTCGGTATCAGGTTTACAATCCTCGTATTTCAGACTGCAAGGAAAGGAGGTTTAGCAAGTTTGCCTTGCGCGTTGAGAGAAAAAAAGGAGATGCTTACGGTACATTGTTGAAAGGGTCCACTTCCTTGGAAAGCAGGACAGTTCGGATGGTACCTCGATCAATCACAACACGAGATACAGGCAAGATGACTGGGTCTTTCATGACTGAGGAAGAAGTTAGCGAAATCCTATACATACAGTATGACACCAAACTCACGAGTTGATAACAAGGGGTCTGACATATATTACAAGCATCAGCGTTTGGACATCAAGCCTATTCATGATATCAACTCACCAAGGAACTCATCTGGAACCTCTCTCTCATCCTCCATCTGGATAGTGGCTTTCATATCCTCTACCTTCTGCGTAAAGCTGACCACCTCGGCAACCTCAGCATCAGTCATGATAGCTCGGTGCTTCAACAATCGTGCGAACTTCTCGAACAACTCCTTGGAATAACTTCGACCATCGTTGGCTACCGCTCGTATGAACTCTGGTTCATTTCCTAAGTTGAGATAGATCTGAGCGATTGCAGCAAGCAAATCCTTCGGTTTAAATGAGTATTTCTCGGGATTTGTAACCTTCAATTCGGACATCTTCGGTCCCACCAAAACGGCGAGGTTCTCGTCAAGGGACTAAACTATGTATCAGCATAAGTACCAGCGGTCGCAACAAGTTGACTCACAGCGGCCAATCGATCAACAATCTCTGAGGTGACAAATGGCTCCTTGGTCGTCGCAGTGATATCCCTGATCAACTTGACATTCTCAAGACCCATTTGAGTATGGAACGGAGCAGAGCTCTCAGCCTGTCGAAGCTGACTCTCCTGATCTTCCCTTTCGTTCTGAGGTTGTGCCGCCCATGCCTCACTGTTCGCCTGCTGGGTCTGGATAGACGCAATTTTGGCCATTCCGGTGAGAGATTCCTCGAGATGGAAGGTAGTGTCACTCATAAGCATGTTAACGAATCGGATGAACTGGTCGAAATCGTCACTGGAGCAGGTATCAGTTCCAATCTTGCCACAAATCACGGTCATGACTTACTGTCTTGTCTTGACAAAGGCCTCTCGATGAAGAGGATTCTCCCACATAGACTTGAAAATACGCTGTATATCCCGTCTGCACGAAGATTAGCCAAGGTTGCATAATCAAGAGAGAAAGCATACCTAAAGTTGAATTTGTCTGGACAATCTCTATCAGTAATAAGACTCGAAAGAGAGGCGAAGGAGTCTGCTCACCCCAGAATTGAGTATGTCCCCCCGTTGCTTCCACATCTGAATTCTGTCAGCCATATTTTCCATTCCCACTACTCACCAATGAAGAACCTGATCAATGTGGGCATCAGGTATTCGGTAGACAAGCTGTGAACACTCAGTCGATCGAACAAAGCCCCTTTACGCCAGTAGCCCATAGGCCAAAGACCGTAAGAAAGTATCTGTGAACACGATATTTGATCAGCACTCAGTGAGATTCGGATAAATTCTACTCACCGAAACAAGCTTGGCCTTTAAGAATGGGTTGTTGACGTAATTAGGCGAGAGGAACGTGACCACGAAAGTAATTACGATGTCCTTATCAGCATCGTCCAAGGCATCGGGATTGTACCTATCGCAAGGTCAGCAGATATTAGGTAATGGCCTATACGAGACATACCTAGCAAGGAAATCGAAGTATTCGGTAATATTATCGAAGAGGTATTCCGGTAACATTCGGAATTCCAGAGGTGCCTCGGATGGAAGGGGAAGGCTTAATATGAGCTCGGATCCTTCCCTTGGTAAGACTTACGAGATACGAGAAGAAGGATGCTTGTGGGACGGATCCACCAAACGTATGAGCCATGTCATGAGGAATCCAAGGAAGGAAACGTTCAGACGGATCATTGCTGGATCCAAAAGTTGCGTATCGTAGGCATGAAGGGATGCATGAAGTGTAGCAAGATCGCCCTAACTGTCAGCTACGTCGTTGACCCATGTACTCACTTTCAGCTTCTTGAGTGCGGCCTCCCCCTGTGTCTCCATTGCCGGGTTCTGCGGACGGTCAGCTGATACCACGGTAAAGCTGATAAAAATCACTCACTCCAGCCCAAGACGACCTCTGAGCTTCAGCCCGCTTCAACTCCTTCTCAATCTCTGACATGTTCTTCTCAGCCCTGCTTCGCGTTCCAATAGTCTTGACAATGCCCAGATGTACGAAAGCATTCGTGAGGAAGAATAAGTCGGAGATGAAGTTTGGTTTTGTATCGACTGATTGGTCAGCCTGAACTGTATGAGCGACCAACTCACCCTCCATTGAACCACCAAAATATTCATCTGCTTCCTCTTTAGTTCCTCTTATCTTGGTTTCCTCTGTTATATCCACCCTTTTCGACGTTTTGTAATAAGCAGGATCGACCTTATCAATCTACACTTGGATTAGCTGTTGTTTATGGATAGACGACATACCTTTGAGAATTGAGCGTCCATGACTGGTTCGAATAGCTTGAGGAGCACCATCGCCAGGTTGGTCATATATCCGTCGGAAGATACAGTGCGGGGATCGACCTGAATTATCAGCTGAGATCGTCCTGATAGGACTCACCCTCATTCCTGCTCGCTTCTCGTTCAATTTGATAGTCAAAGCGAAGAAGTCGAGTATTCCCTCCCTTGACTCCGGGGAAGCACGAACGATCGCATTGTATATGTTGAAAAGTGATCCCTGTCAAGAGTTAGCACTCCGCTTGACTTACCTTTCCGATTGACTCACATGCAGACCGCCTAGGGTATATCGTAGATTGCTCTTATTGGCCTCAATATCTTCTTTCTTTCGCTCGGTAGGATTCGAGAAGTAGGTCTTCCAGATCTCAGGCTGGCCAGTCGTGATCAGTCCAGTATCCATTCGACAGCCAGAATCCTGTACTTACGAATTCTCGTGGAAACACATTTAATCTGGTAAGTGGGCCCAAAAGAGACTGCCATTCGAGTTTTGGCGCTGTGACTCCTGGTGCGACCCAGATCGGGAGTGTGGGAAGCTAATAAATCAGCTTGGTATTTCAGCCGAGGGTACTCACCAAAGCAGCAATGGATTTGACTTGGACCAGCAACGCTACAGCGCCTAGGTACCTTCTCCAATCCGCACCCATGATATCCGGTGTTGGAGTGATCTTATACCATTCTTGGAAAAACAAACTTAGGGTAGGGGTGATCACATCGGCCATAGTATCGCTAGGGAAGCCAATGGCCAGGTCGTTGAGGAATGGGAGCAAGTCTGCACCGGATAGAGCGCCAGGCTTAGGTGGAGCAGATGACTGAGCCGATGATGTGTACTGATCGCCATTTGTACTCGATGGTACGTCAATGGCAAGAAGAAGCGGTAGAAATTCGGCAGGTCCGACAGGTTTGCTATGTATGGTAAGCGATAGTACACTAGTATGAATGACTCACTCTTTCGGCTGAGGGAACATAGTTGGATCCTCCAATGTCATACCGCAATACGAAATTACCAAAGCCTTGAGCTTCTCAAAAGCCGCTGTCCAGGTCGTCTTCTCGTCGTTGGTGAATGACTAGGTCTTGTCAGCGATACTCTGACATGCAAGACTTACGTTTTTGTTAGACTCCCGATTGGCTCCGTACAGTCGTTTCCAGCATCCTGTCAAATACTCAAAGATAGTTTCACCTGGTGGTAATCCAGCAATTATAGACAAGGCATCGGGATCATTCCTAATCGTCAGTCAGGTTCGCTTGAGGTGATACTCACGAGCTTGTCATCGATTCAGTGTCGAGAGAAAGCCGAGCGATAAGGAGTCGATCAGATAGGTCTATGGTCGTCTCCAGAGGTTGAGGGTGGTCTAGCACGTCAGCTTGTTCACATTTTGAGGTTACTCACTTTCTTCGATCAACTCCTCTTCCAACCCTTTCAGCCAGCATAATCTCCAGTCACTCTCAATAGCTTTCTGTTTCTATCGGAAGCATATCAGCGAAATCGGGATAGAGGTCAACTCACGCTCAATGTGACGGAAAACACCTCTCCAACTTTCTTGGTTTCCCACTGTTTGTAATCTATCCTGGCAAGGTGACTCGATGCTTTTGAAGGTACCACTCTGGGCCCTACAGACTCGCTGGTGGGTGTTGATGAAGTGGGGCGCTTGCCAAGAGCGAGAGTCGGTGTTTTGGTGCTGTTTCTTTCTGCTGCAGGCTTGGAAGAGGACGCAATCTGTATTGGCTTGCTCGAAGAAGCCGCAGGAGAAGAGGATGCTGAAGGAGTTGGTTGAGGTGTGGATAGTAGTCGTGACCCAGCAGACGCGGGCGTATGCGTGGTAGGTGGGGTAGCAGCAGGTGAAGGGGATGCTTGACCACTCGTTTGCCCATCTTGCTGAGTCGGCGTTGATGTTCCAAGCCTTGCCAGTCGCTTCAAACGGATCTGTCGTCATATGTCAGTGGTTGACTCTGAAGATATATCGAATATACCACTGAGCTTACCTTGTCCGCATCGCTCAGCTCAGTATTTTCGGACATGACGGGGGAGTCTATCTAAGCTTGCCGGTACGAATGGGAAAGCCTTGGTCTACTGCTTACGATACTGAATACTGCTGTTAGAAGGTTCAGAAGAGACGACGATGGTGGTGGTGGTGGTGATGATGATGATGATGCGTACTAGGTTGTATCATGGCGTCCTATTTTCCCACGGTTGATTCACCGGATATCTCACCGTAGAACATCTGAGCATACACAAAAATACATTCAACCTTTGGCATCAACATACCACATTTCGTTCAACGTCCTCTGTCTAGTGCAACCGGCACCCTCTACCAGATCAGATCGACAATGGCCCAAGTGGTGACATGCTTAGATCAGCCGTCCTCCTACAGGGATAACAGGTCGGAGGTGAGCAAAATCATGATTCTACCGCAAGTCTCGGCAGTAGTTGATCTTTCGATTCCAGATTGACCGAGAGACTGAACGTCGGCTGCTCGCTCAATCCAGTACACTCTATGTAGGAAACCTAAGTTTTTATACCACAGAAGCACAGATATATGAATGTGAGCCGCCTCACTTTACATCTTTGTGTCATCAAGCTAATATCATCCTCAGTATTCTCGACATGCGCACGACCAGACGAAGGAGGAGGTATCAAGAGGTGAGCTCAGATCATCCACCCGCGGCGGGTCAGCTGATAATTGCTCCTCCATCGTAGAATCATAATGGGACTTGACAGGCATCAGAAGTGAGTGATTACACCTTGAAAACAAAGCTGATATAGGTAGGACACCTTGTGGTTTCGCATTCGTAGAGTACTTCCTACACTCCGAAGCAGTGGACTGCTTGAGGTATATCTCAGGTACAAAATTGGATGAAAGAGTCATTCGATGCGATATAGATCCAGGATACAAGGAGGGAAGACAGTTTGGCAGAGGGAAAAGTGGTGGTCAGGTGCGAGACGAGTTCAGACAGGAGTACGATAGTGGACGAGGTGAGTTCTCAGGGAAATGGCTCAACATTGCTGACTTTGTGTCTAGGTGGATGGGGTCATCAACGTCTCGAGGAAGAGAAGAGAAGACAGGAACAAGAGAGATTACGTTCTCAGATACAGTTCGATACATATGCTGCTGTCGGTGGACTTGGAATGGCTGGAGCAGATGTGCCTCGAGGTGAAGGTGCGGGAGCAGATCGTCAGAAAAGAGGACGAAGTGAGGATGAAGATATTGAGAGGAGAGAAGACGAGAAGCGATTACGAGGAGAACGTGATGATGAATAAACTTTCTTGTCTTGTAGATATCAATAATCCAATTCCAATGTATAATATGCTGCATGTCATGATGCCTCTATTTTTGTACTCGAGTGAAGATGGGTGATGATTTCTCGTGAATCTGTGGTTGACCTTCTGGTGATCCGGGGATTTTTTTGGTGAGGTTCTGAAGCAAGAGTCAGCCCAGGCTATGCAAGTGGTTCGACTCACTAGTTTCGTGAATACACATTGGTTGAGCGCTTTCTCAGGCTTTCGGCATGCTTGGAAGTACTATAGAAAACAAATGAGTATATGGGTGATTCTTTCAGATAAGATTACTAACCTGATTGTTCTTCTCCAAACATTGCCAATGAGCGTCAAACTCGGCAAGACACGATTCTTTTATTTTGCCAATACTACAAGACGGTCAGTTGTCTTCCTGTCAACATAGACGTCAAGTCACTCACACATCAGCCGCACACCTCGTCACTTTTCTTCCCTCAGATAAACAATGAGCCGGATCTCGGTTTTCTTGCTTGCAAAGCATGAAGTCCTCTGTGACAGACATACCGTCAGTACCTATGTTTACTACAGAGAGACATCATCTGCACCCACCGTTGACTTCCTTGCAGTGCTGGCCTATAAAGAACGAGGCACTTTTCAATGGGGCAGACGTCACACCCAATTCGTCAACATGAGGCACGGAAGATGGCAGAGGATTAGGGTCGGTATAAGGTTGATCGGTAAGGACGGCTGGACGATGACTGGCCATGTTGGAGGAGGATAGCGATGATATAGATGAGTGGAAGACGGGTTTCAAGTATATGAGCTTTGACGATACTGCCGAGTGGATGATTTAGGTGGATAAGGATTGGTTCATCTCGTCTCTACGTCCGTCAAGCAGAGATGAGAGGGGAATGGGGATGTGTGCCTAACTCCGAGAGGATACGGTCACTTTTCACGCATGCCTGTTTCATCCTCTATTGACCACGTGTGCCTAATCCATCTCGCCTGTGGCAGTCGCGTCCAGTCGACTCACCTGTTTCCAGTCTTAGTACTCCACCTCCACTTGATCAGGTCCACTTTGTTCACTCCCATCCATCGGATTTTTTCACCCTCTTGCCACCACACATACATACCACTGCTCATATACTCAGCCGACGGATCCTGTCAAGGACAATGTCAAGGAATCGTAGAGCAGCAGGAGCAGTGCGAGGCCCCTCCTCAGCGCTCACTTCGTTCTTGGCTGTAAGTGGTGTCTGCTTGTCAGAGTGTAGTGGATTCTCTTGCTGATTTTAGCTTCTTCAGAACCTCGGTGTCGAGCCATCTCACCGTATCACCACGTGGGGAGACACATCCGGTCTCAACGCCAACCCTACTGATGATCAACCCACACTTGCTCATGATGGACCCGTGATCAACCCTCAAGACGAGCTGGATCCTGCTGGAGCAGTGACTGCTCGTAATGTAGTCGCTGGACCTAGTCAAGCAGGTGACGGAACCACTGAATTGCAGAACGGGAATAAGAAAAGGAAACGAGATGGTGGTGTGAATTGTTCTGACCGGATTCATTGTACTCTAGCTGATCCTGGAATATCATCAGTCTGACGATGGTTCCGAGTACAACGAGCCAGATTCAAAGAAGACTCGTGCAGCGTCTGTTGATTCAGATGACCTGGACGCGGAAGATCCATCTCCTACTCGACCGCGTAAATCACAACCTCCAAAAGCAACTGCCGATACCGCCAAGGTTACACCAGGCCCCCTCAAGCCGGTCGGCTCCTTCATGGATTGTGGAGAATGTACCAAAAGGTTCACGGTGGTATGTCGCTTTCTAACGATAAACCGCTTCAGCTGATATCTCTTTTAAGACCGTTTACACCAAAGAACATCCATCAATCCCATCAACCTATCTATGTGTGAACTGCTGCTATGCTCTCGGTATAGATCCCTTCGCGAAGGTGAAGAAAGCTCCGCAGAAAAAGAAAGTGCCAGGTAAAAAGGAAGATAGAGCGAAGGTCGTGCATTATGAGCAAAAGAAGGGAGCATCAGCTCTGGGTGATTTATGCATACAAGTGAGCCCATTTGACCTTCTTTTCTTTCGGTCCTCTGATTTGACGCCGCACGAGGCTAACGTCACCTAGATCATCGGCAGATACATCGAAGATGTAGAACAGTTGGGTGACATTGGTGGGATCAACATGGACAAAGTCTGCAAGATCATCTCGAAAAGTCGTCGATTGTGAGTGCCCTCCATGTCGACCATCTGATGATGTGCTGACCATTCATTAGAACTGCCGAAACAGCTCAGCTGTTCTACTCTGCTGATCGAGGGGACTTAAGCATGTATGACTGTACTCGTGAGTAGACCTACACATAGGTTCGGAGCTGAAGCTGACAAACAACCAGGACTTACACCGGAGGCGTTCATCACAATATCGAAACTTTGCCCAAAGCTCCAATCGTTGAATCTTCAATTATGTGGTCAGCTTTCAACAGACGCTGTCACAGCCTGGGGCAAATCCCTCAAACAGCTCAAGAGAGTTGAGCTTTTCGGACCTTTCTTGGTTCGAAAAGAAGGATGGTTGAGTCTGTTCAAATCGGTTGGGAAGCGTCTCGAAGGATTACTCGTCACTCAATCGCCCAGAATCGATCTTGAAACGATAGAGGCTCTGGTCAAATCTTGTCCAAACCTGGTCGAACTCCGGCTGGCCGAGATTGGGCAGCTGAACGACGACTGTCTCGCTTCTCTACAATCACTGAAAAAGCTCAAGCTCCTTGATCTATCGGCTCCTGGTTCTCCACTGACGGACGAAGCTGTTATCGCTCTTTTGTCGAAGATCGGTGGTAGTTTGGAAACTCTCGATCTTACAGACAATCCCGATCTCACTGACGAGATCCTACCTGCCATTATTACTCATTGTCCTCGCCTTCGTCGTCTGTCCCTTCGAAATGTCGTCGAACTCACCGATGAAGGTGTCTCGGCTTTCTTTGCTAAGCTGAAGAAACAAAACCGACCAGGGATGGAATGGATCGATTTGGAGAAAGGTCACGATCTAAAAGATAGCTCATTAGACGCGCTCCTCGCGCATTCTGGAAACACTGTCGAGAAGCTCAACCTGCTCGGCTGGAAAGACATATCAAACGATAGTCTGGGAGGATTGGCTCAGTGCAAACACCTGAAGGAGTTGGACTTGGGATGGTGTAGGCAAGTAACAGACTTTACCATAAAAGACATTTTGGATGGTTGTAAAGAAATCGAATCCATACGAGTTTGGGGTGAGTCATGCTTTATATGCGAATAATCGCAATCCGTTCTTCGACTGACCTGTGATCGTTGTTTCTCTGCATAGGATGTAATCAGCTCACAGATGCCATCCCACGTAAGAAAGGGGTGCGAGTGATTGGTGTTGAGAGCCATTCGATCTGAAGTGTACACAGTCTGGTTGGGGTGGATCATTGTATCTTGTACAGCCAGCAACTCCTCATGTGTGTGTGTATATATCTATATGCCACTTTCGGCGATTATGCTATTCGTATGAGTTAGATGCACGTGGCGTAATACCGAATGTATCCGACGGGATCTAATTTTCTGATTTCACTGATTCATGTGGTATATGGGTTTTTTTCGTTTTTTGTGGAACTCGCTAGATCAATCAATCATCACATCTATACCCTCAACTTTTTCATTTCTACAAAAACAGCTATATCAATCTCGTCCTACTTCTCCTCATCTATCCCCAAAAAAGCATCGCCAGTCCATCAAGATGTACTCTATCGCTCGTTCACTCCGATCACCCTCGACCCTCTCTCCTCTGCGTAATGTCGCTGTAAGTGGTATCGACTCGCCTCCACCCGTCCGATCTTGACTGACATCCGTCATCTTTGCCACCTAACTTTTCGTAGAGAACCACTTCCCCCCTTCTCACCTCGAAACGATTCAACAGTGGAAAGGTATCAGGACCAGTGATTGGGTGGGTAGTCGCACTCACATCATCAAGGAAGCTATACTGACGAACATCCGTAGTATCGATCTTGGTACCACCAACTCCTGTGTATCGTGAGTTTCGCTACTACCCACTCGAATCTGATCAAATCGCTGACACACTCTGCAGTATCTTCGAAGGTGGTGCTCCCAAAGTATTAGAGAATGCTGAAGGTGCCCGAACAACACCATCCGTCGTTGCTTTCACCAAAGGTGAGTTGCTTTCGTAGATCTGCGTCCATCTGGATCATCGCTTATGTTTCGACTATCTAGATGGAGAACGATTAGTTGGTCAACCAGCTCGACGACAAGCAGTCGTTAACGGTGAAAACACCATCTTCGCATCTAAGCGGTAAGCAACCCTTTTCTCTTTGTCAGAGAAGCATCGCTGAGATCTTTACCAGATTGATCGGCCGAAAGTTCAAGGACGCTGAGGTGCAGAAGGATATCGGAAACGTGCCCTTCAAGATCGTTGCCCACACCAACGGTGATGCCTGGGTTGAGGCTCGAGGCGAGAAATACTCCCCATCGCAGATTGGTGCTTTCGTTGTTGGTAAGATGAAGGATACTGCTTCCGCCTACCTCGGTAAACCCGTCAAGCACGCTGTTATCACTGTCCCTGCCTACTTCAACGACTCTCAACGACAAGCTACAAAAGATGCCGGTTCCATCGCTGGTCTCGAAGTCCTCCGAGTCATTAACGAACCAACTGCTGCTGCTCTTGCCTACGGTCTCGACAAATCCGATTCCGCCGTTATCGCCGTTTACGATTTGGGAGGTGGTACTTTCGATATCTCCATTCTTGAGATGCAAAAGGGAGTCTTCGAGGTCAAATCCACCAACGGTGACACCCATCTTGGTGGTGAAGATTTCGATATCGCCCTCGTCAACCACATCCTTGCTGAATTCAAGAAGGAAACCGGTATCGACGTCTCCAAGGACCGAATGGCCATTCAACGTATCCGAGAGGCCGCTGAGAAGGCCAAGGTTGAGTTATCCAGTGCCGGTGCTACCGATGTTTCCCTACCTTACATCACTGCTACCGCCGAAGGTCCTCAGCACATCAACTTGAACTTGACCAGAGCTCGATTCGAATCTATCGTCAAGCCTCTCGTCGACAGAACCGTCGAACCCTGTAAGAAAGCTTTGAGCGATGCTGGTGTTAAACCTTCCGAAATCAACGAAGTCATCTTAGTCGGTGGTATGTCTCGAATGCCTAAGGTCGTCGACACCGTCAAGTCTGTCTTCGGTCGAGAACCAAGCAAGGGTGTCAACCCCGATGAGGCCGTTGCTATCGGTGCCTCTATCCAAGCCGGTGTCCTTGCCGGTAACGTCACCGATATCCTCCTTCTCGATGTTACCCCTCTTTCCCTCGGTATCGAAACTCTCGGTGGTGTCTTCACTCGATTGATCAACCGAAACACCACTATCCCAACCAAGAAATCTCAAACCTTCTCTACCGCTGCCGACGGACAAACCGCCATCCAAGTCAAAGTATACCAAGGTGAACGAGAATTGGTCCGAGACAACAAACTCCTCGGCGACTTCCAACTCACTGGTCTCCCTCCCGCCCCCAAAGGTGTCCCTCAAATCCAGATCTCCTTCGACATTGATGCCGATGGTATCGTCAACGTATCTGCCATTGACAAGGCCACCAACCGAGAGCAATCCATGACCATCGCCTCATCCTCTGGTCTTGCCGACTCTGAAATCGAACAAATGATCGCTGACTCCGAGAAATACGCCGAGGCCGATAAAACCCGAAGACAGATCATTGAAGAAGCCAACCGAGGTGAAAGTTTCGTCACTGATACCGAGAAATCCATGGCCGAGTTCGAGTCTCAACTTGACAAAGAGGAACGAGAGAAGGTCAAGAAACTCCTTGGAGAGCTTAGAGAGATCTCAGCCAAGGGTGCTGCCGGTGATGCTACTGTCAAACCTGAAGACATCAAGGCTGCTTTAGACGCCGCTCAACAAGCTTCTCTTGGTTTGTTCCAAAAGGTGAGCCGCCTCGATAATATTAAAGTGGTGTCGTTGCTGACTGAGCATATTATCATAGGTTTACGAAAAGCGAAACGCTGAATCCCGAGGTTCCGAAAGCTCATCTGACTCTGCCTCTTCATCGGAATCGGAATCATCATCTTCTGAAGGTGAGAAGAAGCAATAAGGAGGGTGATAGGCGAAGATACGGGGAAGAGGAACGTAGTAGGGTGAAGAAGGAAAAAAGGGAAAATGTACCATCACACTCATGGGTAAACAGGCTGTCGGATATGTAGCCTCAACACGTAGCATCTTGATAGTTTCAGATTTCCCTTCCCACTTAGCATATTATATAGTCTAGCATAGACATTTCCATATTATTTTGATTGTAGTACAATGACCCAAAATGCAAGGAAGAATGCACTTCTCACATCGTCAATCACCTCGATTTCCCCCTTATTCGGTTATCACCGAGAAATGGAGTAGCAGCATCATGAGTCAAACAGGTAATTTCAACTCTTATCATACATATCTTCACTCGACTTATGACCCACCTACATCGTATTCAAAGCTCTTCATCAGCTTCCGCTAGCATGTCTACTCTAGATCCTGGACGTGTGCTGTCAGTGCAGTCTCACGTTGTGTCGGGATATGTAGGTCAGTAATGTCGTTTGCTCCGTTGTCGTTTCATTGCTGATCTTGACTTACAGGTAATAGAGCTGCTACGTTCCCTCTTCAGACGCTAGGCTATGATGTGGATGTAGTGAACACGGTGCAGTTCTCGAATCATACTGGTACGCCAGAGATATTCATCAACTCTTTACGAGGCTGACAAGTCTTCAGGTTACGGTTACACCAATGGTCACAAAACAACGCCTGAACAACTGACGGCCATCTTTGAAGGTCTCTCTACGAATGGTCTAGTGTCGCATTACCGCGTACTAACAGGCTATGTGCCAGGTGCTGAAGCTCTTACAGTGGTTGCTGAGCAGATAAAGAAGATGAAGGAGGTCAACCCAGAGATTCTATATGTACTGGATCGTAAGTTTACACCCTATCGTCCTCTTACGATCATCGCTCATGCCTTATCGCAGCTGTCATGGGGGATATGGGCACTGGTCTTTACGTGTCGGAAGATGTAGTGCCGATATACAAGGATATGCTAAGCATAGCTAGTATAATAACGCCAAATCAGTTCGAGGTGGAGTGAGTGGAAAGAATGCTTGACGTGTATATATCATCACTAATCTCCCCCTCCGCCTTCCCCTCTCTCCTCCTTCAGATTATTATCAGGAATCAGTATCGATTCCATGGCCACCCTTCACACTGCTCTTCGTCAGCTTCATACCGCCCACTCCCTACCTCATATCGCATTCTCATCCATACCACTCCCAATCTCACTTGTCACCAAACTCGATCTACCCGCTCCACCGCCCTCCTACATGTGCCTGCTACCTGATCCCATACCACCATGGTACGATGCGGTGGGTGTAGGAGAGCCAGAAGACGAGGTACTCGTCTGCTTCGCTAGCACATGGGAAGAAGAGAAGCTGGAAACATGGGCATTCGCCCTACCCACCATCCGAGGATATTTCTCTGGAGTAGGTGATCTGTTCTCCGCTATGGTTTTGGCCCACTTCAAGAATCCCGAATCTCAGTCGGATTTACCCCCTTTACCTCATGCTGTTTCCAAAGCCCTTCTAACCGTACAACAAATCCTGCTACGGACCCACCTCTACTCTTTGATACAGACTGGCACTTCCGGTACCGCAACTCCCCGACCACTCCATCACTCGTCTAGCGAACAACACGGTTCAGTCATACCTTCAGATGCTGAGCTCGATGCCATCGGTCCAGTGAACCCCAAAGATCCTAAACGGAAAGCCAAGCGAATGAGACTGAGAGAGTTGCGGGTGGTACAGGAAAGGAAATTGATCGTCGATGGTGGACAGGGCTGGCCTGGTAAAAGATTAGATTGGCAGGGAATTTTGGGACATGGTATGTAGAATGCATGAATAATGATTTATAAACAATGACTCTCGAATCTCATTGATCATCTCGCCCGACACTATTTCCTTCACGTGCTAACGATCACCTTACTATTCCTATACTGATCATACATGAAATATTTCGAAGAGGGACGAGATTAGCTTGTTTAGGCGACCGCTTGGAAGGTCTTGGTGAACTCGTCGAGACTTTCTCGTTGCAGGTGTCTCAAAGTCTGGGCGAGTTCCTCGTTATCGGCTTCTCTGCGCTGAATGACTTGTTGAAGTTTGCATCTAAGCTACGATGAGTCAGTCGTGATCGCTAAAATCATTTACGTACTTCCAGAAGGAGTTTTCGACGTTTTATCATTGCGTGAGAAGCGGTCGAGTCTCGTCCTGGTGGTGTTTACCATCAAACATCTTTCAGCTGCCTGCATATAGTCCGAATCACTGATCTGCTCACCTTTTGCCTCAAGCTCACTCAAGCTCATCGCTACTTCCTTAGCACGATTGAGCACATCCGCAGGTAACGAAGCGAGTTTTGCGAGTTTCAACCCTGTTCAAGATAGGTATCAGAATCGACTGATGTATGTAGAGATAGAATCGCACCGTAGTGTTCGATGACAGCTGGACCCTCCTCCACTTTGTACTGAAAAGTGGTCGAAAAGGCGTTATTGTCGTCTTCCACTCTGTTGTCCTGTGGGAAAATCAGTTGGTCTGCTAGCGCCACTGTTAGGAGGATGTCTCACTTGGACTCGAAGGTGCATGCTAAATGATAAATTAGTCAGTCAAAGAAACTGTTCTCGAGTCCACCTACCGAACCACCCCTCGCATAGATCCAAGAGTCGTTGCCAAATCGTGGAAGTGGGTCGTGAAGAAGACAAAAGACTGTATGTAAGCCATCCATACTTGATCTGCCGGAACTTACTTGTCGATTGATGAGGGACTCGGCAATCGCGTGAGACAGACCAAGACCTTCAAGGGGAGCAGTTCCTCGACCGAGCTGATCTTCATCAGCCGGATTTCACCAGTCATTCACGCTTACCTCATCAATGAGTATTAGAGAGTTGGGAGTTGCTAAGCCTATAGCCATGATGTATTAGAGGTCTATTCTCGTTGTGTGACCGACTCACCTAAGATCATGGCTGATGTTGCCATTTCGGATGCGAAAGTTGACAAGTTTCGGTCGAGGGAGTCTGCAATATCGTCAGCCATTTGCCGGTGATTTGCCTGGTGGGAAGCACTGAACTCACCATCATTTGACAGTCGACTAAGTAGTGCATCATGTAATCTAAAATTCGCATATGTTGCTGGTACGCTAAAGATATCAGCAATGTTACATATTGTCAACACTTACTAGCAACCTAGCATTGCCTGCACTGTGAGTAGCCCGACTTGTCGAAGAAAGGTGCTTTTGCCCGACATGCTGTAAAAATCGGTGTTCAATACAGCTCTCATCGATTTGCAATCCACTTACTTTGGTCCTTGAATCAATTGAAAGGAGGCATGGCCTTGTGCGGCATAGCTGATTTGGAAATTAACAGCAGATGTGACATGCCATATCAAGGATATACCACTCACATGTCATTGGGCACACAATCGTCACGGCCAAGTGTTTTGTCGAGAATGGGATGACGACTTAGTTTGATCTGCACAAATGTATCATCAGGAGGAGTCCATGTGAGGCAAAGCTTGAGCGCACTGCAATTGTCTCGCCAAACATTGGTCGCACTAAGTGATAGATCAGTCTGAATTTATAGACTCCATCCTCATACTCACCACAATCTCCGTCTGACCGAGATTTTTGTCAGCACACCTTTTGCATACGACTTCGTACCACTCACCAGATGCCGATTCAGCGAAACAAGCGAGAACATCAAGCTTGGCAATCTGGACCAAAGATCAGTGTCGCATTTCTGGGATGAACACGGATGAACTTACTGCATCACTGCAGCGGTAAAGCCCACCTACCCGTCAGCAAAATTCCGAACGAGGACGAACTCACTGATATGGTCAAGCACTGAGGCAAGTAGTTTCATAACAATGTCGCCACTAAGTAGAAGAATCTCTTGTTGGGCTTCTTCCAATCTCGCGTTGTGTTGGAGCTATGACGGTTAGCTTGTACGGGATCCTTGCCACTCACCAGTTCATGGGTGGTGAAGGATATTCTAAATTTTGATCAGCTTGGAAACAAGAACGCTTGAGAAGACACACTTAGTCTTCTTCCTCTGCACGTTTATACATTCTCCAGGTAAGGCTCGACCCTCCACGTCCTGAGGTTTGAGCGCAAGTCGGAACTTGTTCTCGACCGGCTCAAGAGTACAATGTAGAGAATGACGTTCTGTCATAGAGGTCAGGATCGTACTGCAAGTTTCACACATACCTCTGAAGTGTTTTTCCACTACGACTGGTGATCAGCGAAAGGAATACCCTCAGTAAGAGAAAAAGAAGACGCTCACACTGCTCGATATCATCGAGATTCTCCTTAAAAGTGGTTCTAGCTACATCCAGTAGATGATTGAACTCCGCCTTGACGGCATAGAGTCGAGCAGTTGTGAGATTCCTTCGCTTGGCGGAATTGGTGATTCCATCCGTGGTGAGGCATTCTGCACAGTCAGCTTCTTCCTGTCACCGCCAACCTACCTTGAATCTTCCTTTCGATTTCCAAGAGCATCGGATCGGACATTTCCTGACGAATCAGCGGTATGGCTATTTATCCCTTTGCTTACCTTCTGGATCTCGACGAGCATTCTGCACTTCCCCAAAGTCATTTCTTCTTGTATACTTTTCGTACCTTGGATATACTTTTGCAGTTGCAGAAGAATGGAGATTCGAGCTTCCGTCTCCACTACTGAGACAGATCCCTGTCTCTTTCGTGAAGCCTGTGAAGCGTCAGCTCCAGAGTTGAACGGTGGTCAAATGGACTTACTTGAAGTATTAACGTATCAAGATCGGTCTGCACAAACAAGTCAGCTGCTCTATGTGGTTTCTTTCCCTAATCTAGCAGACGCACACTGCCTAGTGCCTTGAGACCATCTCGGATTGATTTAAGCTTCTCCGGTGAACTCAAGAGTTCTTGACAGTCTTAGCGCACTCCTCGCCATCTCTATGCTTACCTTGCACGGCATCCAATCGTCCTTCAATCGTATGTTGGACTGAAGCAGTTGATGATCCCGTTGAGCTTCCAATTCCCGTCCAGGATCAGGATGACTCACTGTTACTAGGTTGAAGGATGTTCCCTCGTAACAGACGAGAGCCCATGGGGGTGAAGCATTTGTTGAGTATGCCTGCGACGAAAGGTTCAGTGAGTTATCATTTTCGTAGTGTTGGTATCTTACCGTAAAGGGTGTCTTTGGTCGTGTTGGTCAATGTGTTCTTCACCAACTCCAAGTTCTTGGCTGTATCAGTGTCGATGAACATTGTGCCTACATTGATTGACATCAGTTGGCTGTCAGATTATCTTTACCTCCTCTTACCTTCTGAGCTTGCATATCGAATTTTCAACGCTTCTTTAGGGTATTTCAATCCTTGTCGGACTTCAAGGAATTTGAAGAGAGCCGAAATGGCGCATAATGCGTAGTACCTGAGCACTGACGTGTCAATTTGAAGCCATAGCGCCTAACAGGCGAGGACATACTTTTCTTCAGCTGCCATGAGGGTTGAAGTTTGGACTTCATTGCGCACAGCGAGCCGAAGGATATCATCGTGACCTTTATGTCACTTAGCTTCTCGCATGGTTCTCTTCCAACTTACCCTTCTCTCGATTCCAGTATTCCCGGGGAAGGGTAACGCATTCGAGCTCGAAAGAATCTTCGACTTCCTCGATTAATTGAGTGCCAGAAGGTATATTCTCTCCAGCTTGATTGCGGTTCTCGGGCACCAGAACAGTGCAGGGAGGATGAAGGGTCAAGTGTTGAAGGGTTTTCTGGAAGACTTTAGAACTGATATGTCAGTGGATAGAATGGCTGTATGGCCGTCGTACTCACAAGGGGTGTCGGCAACCTGTTGCTCGTCGAAGTTCAGCTTTATCCGGAGGTATCATCCTTCTCCCTTGATGACTTACCTGCGTTAATACAGTCTGGAAATCCAGGTCAGTAAGATTTCCTTCCCATTAGCTGTCAACTTACATGACCAGTACTCAAGCTATGTACAGCGATACCAACTTCTGTTCCGTTGCCTATAGCAGCGTCATTAGATCTGTTTTCTCAAGCAACTGGTTACATACCTCTGCTCTGTGACAGCGCGACCACATATTCGTTCATGTCTTCCACACAAGTTGATGCACGAGTCGAAGGACCCGCAGGACGGCCACTTGCTCTGGAACCTCGTCGAGATCTTGATCGGACTGATCTGCCTGAGCCAGGGTAGGTGTAGGAGGACATGTTGTGAGTGACGTCTGTGTTTGCCACTGAGCGGCCAGCAATAGACATGATGGGGGGGAATACAGTATGCTGATGAGCGGGAAACAATCTCGTGTTGTCAGTATCTAGGTGATGATGGGGTCAATAAATGATCTTGGGAGGTTAGTGTGAGAGTGGGCAATATTGACGATTCCAGCACTGATCGATAGGTGCTCTGCCATGTGTGATGCAGAATGGACGAAGATGATGAGTAGTGAAAGAGGAAAGGAAGGGAAAGATGAGAATCTGAAAGAGGTTGACTGGACTGGAATTCATTTCATTAAACCGTTCAAAATGTCGTGATGTCATCAGATGGATTGTTTACATGAGAGAGATACGGGAGATGAGAGCGTGACTGATCATCCATCCTCTCACCGTTGCGGACATTCCCATTCTCATCTCATCCACATCCTTACTCGTACGCAAGCTCAAGGTCATCATGCGGTGAGAGGAGGACAACCTGTAGTGAGATCTTACAGGTGGACATCATCACATTATGATTATACAGGCTCACTGTTAGGACGCGTTTGTTCATCATCCCCATCCCACTACACTTGGCATTCACCGATCATCATGTCCGATCAGGAGTCGACTGAACCACGCAAGTCAACCTCTACCTTGCTTGATGGCAACCATACCTTTCCGTCTTTCTATGCATGCTACCTGCTACGATCAAAGGCCACCCCCAATTCCAACCGGACTTATGTGAGTTTATTCGACATCGTGATGTGTAGCTGTGCTTAGTGTGTCGATTCAGGTCGGCTCCACGCCCAACCCACCCAGACGTATCAGACAGCACAATGGTGAGCTGAAGCAAGGTGCATGGAAAACTTCAAAGCATCGTCCTTGGGTGAGTGGACTTGCACGCTACCCTGACTTTGCTGATCACTGATCACGGATCACGGTAACAGGAAATGCAGATGATTGTGTATGGGTATGTGACTTTGTCGACGGCGTTTCCGCTGATCTAGTTTAGCTTCCCGAGCAAGCTCACGGCGTTGCAAGTGAGTCAATGTTATATGTCATGAGGCATCACTGATATCAAACAGTTCGAATGGGCTTGGCAGAAACCAGAGCTCTCTAGACATCTACGCATCTCCGACGACCATACTGGCGAAGATCTTGGTCCGATCTTCAGCAAAGATGCTAAGCGAAATTGGGTGGAAAGGAAGCTCGCGTGAGTAGTTTATGACACATTCTCTGCTGACATTGTTGTAGAGTCGCACACGCTCTTCTATCCAGACCTCCTTTCAACAGGCTGCCACTACATCTACGGTTCTTTGTTCCAGAAGTGCACGACCTCTTTCACAATCTAGAGCAGAACGATTCTCGCCCCGTGTCCTCGCGCCGGACGAAGAAGAGAGTGACGCAGGACTGGTCTCCGCTCCCGCTTCCAGTAACTCTCACGTCTATCATCGATCTGGGTGGAGTGTCAGGTTCGACAGGAGCCCGAAGACATAGTACTCAAGGCGTGCAGAGTCGAGAAGGTCCGATTGATGTTAACGACGTTGACTTCCGCCAAGGTGAGCGGGTATGGGGCAAGTGGAAAGCTATCGAGATTCGGATCAAGCAGGAGGGTCATATCAGGTGCGAGCAATGTGATGGAGAGGTGGATCATACTGTGAGTGAGTAACGGTTGATAGAGCATTGCTGATATTTCAGAACCACCTCTCATTCGCTCTTTGCCCCTCACAACGATCTTGTCATTACGTCTCTCACCTCACCTGCCTGAGCGGAAGCTTCCTCTCCAATACCACTCACGTTCTTCCACATCAAGGAGTATGTCCTGGTTGCCAAGATCAGCTTGAATGGGGTCAAATCATCCGAGCATCTTACGCTCGTATCGAAGGAATCCAGAGGGAAAAGGATGAGGCGGTCAAATCTGCAAGGAGAGCCAAACGTAGAGGTCGACGCCAGAAGGATGAAGATGTATCAACCGAAGACGAACACAGCTCCATAACTCCCGAGATCAGATCTATGACGTTAGAAACTCCACCAAAGCGTTCTCTCGATCGCACTGCTTCCGACACCTTGGAAGAGGCAACCATCACTCGAGCGAAACGATTGCCGCCCAAACCACCGAATGACGAAAACGAGAGGGATGAAGAGATGGAATGGGAAAGGTTCGAGAGAGAATTAAAAGCCATACGATGATATGCATAGCTGCAAAGCTACTATCCTTTCTTCCTATCGTTACTGTCATTATTTCTGTCCTTCAAACCTAGACCTGCGATTCCCTCCGCTATATCTGGATCTGCCTGCTTTTGTACATCGTTTCCTCCACCCTCCTTCTTTGCTGCTTTCTCGTCTTCAACGTCCGCCTCGGCGTCAGCAGAGACGGGTCGCGGCTCCTCGCTATCAGGGGTAGTTTCGGTTGGGGGTGTATCGACTGATTCGCCATCATCTTCCTCGTCCGACGTGACGTAATCTTCCCAATCGAGCTGTTGATTCTGTCAGCTTAGGGCGACTAGTTTGATCCGAAAAGGGCATCACCTACATAATCGTATATTACCCTAACTATCAGACTACAACTTGGGCATATGGCTATCTCCTCTCCGTCCCTCAACTGAGCTTTTGAAATCTCGAAACGATCACCACAGGGGCATGGATAGTGGAAGAGTCGAGCGACCGGGTCCCATGCGAAATCTTCAATCTCCAACTCGTCGTAGTAGTTTGGCATCGTGTGTGATGTATGATGTACAGATCTATGATACTGGTGATGGTAAGAGCGGCAAATTTAGACTCACCCGAAAATCAATTCACCAAAAAAAAAAAAAAGGAACGACCAAGACAACAACAAGAAGCAGATAACAAGCCAGTAAAGGGGTAACATATATAAATTGATGTCCAGTCCCGCCGTGTCATCCTGGGCCCCCACATTCCGGTGAACGGTACTCGTACTCAACGTCATCTCAATCATGTAGGGGTGGTTTCCCCCCACGAACCGAGTGAAGGACTCCACTCTAGGATATCAATTATACTTATCTTCTCCATCGCACTCAACTCATTCATTCATATCCATACAAATATACTATACACCATGTCACAAGTCCAACAAATGCCCACAGACGGTAGGTGTGATACATCTCCGTTGATTTGCAACTGTTATCACCGTGCGCTGATCCTCCTCTTCCAGGTACCGGTGTTCTCCTCTCAGATCCTTGGTAAGTTGATTGAGTGATGACAACCTTGTCGCTCTGCTGACGGGGCGTATCAGGCTCGAGCCCTTCTCACCCGCTCTTCGAAAACGTTATGCCGCTTACAAGAAGCAGCTTGACGAGATTGAAGCACACGAAGGCGGTCTCGCTCATTTCTCAGAAGGGTACAAGTCCATGGGTCTCCAAGTGGACGAGAATGGTGGGGTCAGATACCGTGAATGGGCTCCAAATGCAACGCAAGCTCGCTTGATTGGAGAATTTAGTGAGCTTCTCCCTCACCTGTAAAGTGGTGAAAGCTGACACTGTGCAGATAATTGGTCTCACACTGCCAACCCAATGACCAAATCACCTTACGGTGTATGGGAGTGTTATGTTCCACCCAAATCACCTGGTGTCTGCGCTATTCCTCATGATTCTATGATCAAAATATCCATGACCTTGCCCTCGGGCGACTCTATCGATCGTATTCCCGTTTGGATATCTCGTGTGACCCAAGATCTTTCTATTTCACCCATCTATGAAGGTAGATTTTGGAACCCTCCCAGGGAGCAGGTTTATCAGTTCAAACATGGTCACTCGACCAGATCGTCGGAAGGGTTGAAAATTTATGAAGCTCATAGTGAGTCCTTACCATCTACTCTTCCCAAGTTCCCCAGCTGAGGTTTCCTTCAGTCGGTATCTCCAGCCCCAATATGCGAGTAACCACATACAAAGAGTTCGAAGAGGATGTTCTACCGAGAATTAAGAAACTGGGGTATAACTGTATCCAGATGTGAGTGCAAACATCTGGGGAACCAGGCTAATGGCTTCCGCAGGATGGCTGTCATGGAACATGCTTACTATGCGTGTACGTTCACCTCTTAAATGACCCAAAGGCCGCACTGAATATTATCACATAGCATTCGGTTATCAAGTCACAAACTTCTTTGCTGCATCTTCCCGTTATGGTGAGTCGATGCTGGCGCTGCTCCCGCTTACGCTGTAACCAGGAACCCCCGAGGAGTTGAAATCCCTTATCGATAAAGCTCATGAAATGGGTCTCACCGTGTTGCTTGATGTGGTTCACTCTCACGCATGCAAAAATATCCTGGACGGGTAAGTGTTTACTTCTTGAACAGTCCGACGCTAAGTTTATGAAAGTATAAACGAATTTGATGGAACCGATCACCTATACTTCCATGGCGGAGCTAAAGGAAAGCATGAACTGTGGGATTCACGATTGTTCAATTACGGACATCACGAGGTACTTCGATTCCTCCTATCCAACCTCCGCTACTGGATGGATGTATACATGTTCGATGGCTTCCGATTCGATGGCGTTACCAGTATGATGTACACTCATCACGGCATTGGCACCGGTTTCTCTGGTGAGTTTCGTCTACATGTTCGTGGCTGACGTCAGGCGGATATCACGAATACTTTGGAGACTCTGTCGATCTCGAAGCGATGGTATATCTCATGTTGGTGAGTTATTGTGGTAGGACTAATACGTTCAGCAGAGCTGATGTGCTAGTGATGTCTTAGGCCAATCAAATGCTTCATGAGATCTACCCTAATGTCATCACCATCGCTGAAGATGTCTCGGGAATGCCCACTCTCGGTCGACCAGTCTACGAAGGTGGAGTAGGCTTCGACTATCGTCTCTCCATGGCTGTACCCGACATGTGGATCAAAATGCTCAAGGAACTATCGGACGATCAATGGGACATGGGCAATGTTGTACACACTCTCACCAACCGTCGACACCTGGAAAAGAGTGTGTCATACGCCGAAAGTCATGATCAAGCCCTTGTCGGTGATAAAACATTGGCATTCTGGCTTATGGACAAGGAGATGTGTAAGTTGGTTTCTGCACTGTGCTATATCAGCTCACCTTCGCTCACATTGGGCTAGACGATTACATGTCCGATCTGTCCCCTCTGACCCCAGTCATCGACAGGGGTATTGCTCTTCACAAGATGATAAGGTAAGTCCCAAGTATCGCGTACCTTGCTGATTGGAGTTAGGTTCATCGTTCACACTCTCGGAGGAGAGGCGTATCTCAACTTCGAAGGAAACGAATTTGGTCACCCAGAGTGAGTATTAGCAGCTTTACTGAATGGAAATCCCTTACTAACTCAGATACAGATGGATGGACTTCCCCCGAGAAGGTAATGGCAACTCCTTCGCCCATGCACGTCGTCAGTTCAACCTCGTAGACGACAATCTCTTGCGATATAAATACCTTAACGAATTCGACGTTGCGATGAATTGGCTCGAGGACAAGTATAAGTGGCTCAGCGCACCACAAGTCAGTTCAAAGTCTTGCGATGAATTCACTAAGCTGACCTAGATTTTCAGGCCTACGTTTCGCTGAAGAATGAGAACGATAAAGTCATCGTGTTCGAACGAGCAGGACTCCTCTTTATCTTCAATTGTGAGTAATGTCGCGAGTTGGAAGGACCTTCATGTCACGGGGGCATCTTGTCACCGCTCCAGATATCTGTGCTGATCAACTACAATATCCTCAGTCCACCCCTCACAATCCTTTGCTGACTATCGAGTCGGAGTGGAAACTCCAGGAGAATACAAAGTCATCTTATCAAGTGACGAAAAGAAGTTTGGTGGACACGAACGAATCGATCTCAATGGTAGATATTTCACAACACCTATGGAATGGAACGGGCGAAAGAATTGGATCCAGGTATACACTCCTGCCAGGACTGTGTTGGTATTGGGCTTATAAAATTTGGAATGGATCGTCATTGAAACGAAGAAACAGTAGGAATGTAATCATGCATACGATGAAATCATGACTGAGCCGATATCATCCCATTGCAAATGACAACCAAGAGGTGTCACACTTCTGTTTCCGCTAATGATATATGCTTTCATATGTTGAAATCGCAAATCTTTAGAATTATTTACTGAAGAATTGCGCCAGCATTATTATCAATGGAGATCGGAAGGGGATTTTTACCAAAGTGGTGAAAGGGTCTGGGCCGCTTCAGCGACAGATGCCTGCACTTTATACGCTCTCGGAGAGTTGTCGCTAATGGAGATTGATGACCATAGATATGTTCTCTATCGGACTACAAGATAGCATGCATATATTTATATTACTGTGACAAATTTCAACGAGAAAACGAAAACTAGAAATCGGTGAAAAAGTGGTCATATGGACCTGTTCCTGCTTTACCGTATGCACTGACATCTGCCTCTTGGTATCGATCGAATCTGAGAGGGCGTCAGAACGATCTTCAAGAAGGGAAGGATCCCACTTACTGACTCGCATCTCCCTCCCCTTCGATTTTGGGCACATACGGTGCAGGAATCTCCCTTCGATAAAGCTTGTCCCAGTCGACCTCGGCGAACCAACCATGGGCGAAGATATCTGATGAACCTGCTCGCAAGTTACCGTAACGTTTGGTCAAATCTCCGACCAACAAATTCTTGAGTAATTCTTTCGCGAGGGGGTCGAAGTAGGAAGGGTATCGGACTTTGCCCGCGATGATCTGATTGTCAGCTGGTTCGTGCATGGTTCAACTTACTTTTTCGTACAGCTTCATAGGATTACCATCTTCGGTGAAGAAGGGTGGATAACCGGCCTGCGTGGCGTCAGCGGGGCAATCTCTCAATTCTGGTTACACAACTCACAAGCATTTCAAAGATCAAAACGCCCAGAGCATACCAATCGACACTTTTGTTGTAACCTTTTGATTGTACGACCTCAGGAGCGACTGACCGTCAGCGAAGTTCATTCACCCATCCACTCACGATAATCAGGAGTTCCACACAAGGTCCACGTAATATCCGGAACGTGCTTGGCGAAACCGAAATCAGTCACTTTGACGTGACCATCGGCACCCAGAAGTAGATTTTCAGGTTTGAGATCCCGGTAGATGATGTCGAGGGAGTGAAGGTAATCCAAAGCTAGGGCGACCTCCGCGGCGTAGAACTTGGCTACTGAATTAGGGAAACGTTGACTTTTTCGGAGCAGACTGAACAATTCTCCACCAGCGACAAAGTCCATGACCATGTAGAGGTTGTTGACATCTTGGAAAGTACCCCAGAGATTGACGAGGAAGGGATGTCTGACCCGTACCAGCATCTCTCTTTCAGAGTTGGTGTGTTCGACTTGCTTCATTTTGATGACCTTTTCCTTGTTCAGCACTTTGACCGCGTAAAATCGGCCATTGTGTTTGGAGCGAACGAGGTGGACACGACCAAATGAGCCGGTTCCGAGACTGGAATCGAGTCAGCAAGATCCAGTGTCTGTTACAGACACTCACGTTCGCTCAATGTAAAAGTCCGATAGCGCGTATCTTCCTGCTGTCTTCCGTTGAGGCTGAGTGGTGGTAGCAGGTGCCGGATTGTCTTGAGGAGTAGTTGAGACCGTTTCCAACGCGGCTTGCGTGGCAGCAGCATTAATCGCGGCAACACGAGCTTGTTGGGTAGCCATCTGAAGGTTGGCTTGGGCTTGTGCAGCCTAAGTGGATGGCTAGTGAGCAGGTTTCCAATCGAAGAGCACAACATCCACTCACCTGTTCCTGAGCCTCCCTTGCCTTTTCTCTTATTCTTTCTTCATCCGCTCCACTATCATTTCGGTTGAGAGATGGCTGGGGCTCAGACGCGTCGGCCATTTGTATGCTCATCGTACGGTTCTCCGAGACGGGTGTCTGATTCTCGGGTATGGGTCCGCTGTTGTGAACCCCGAGTGCGGAAGAGAGTGTACGAGCCTGTGGAGGGACGTTGGAAAGAGATGAGGACGCGGAGGATCCGGCTACTGATTTGCCTGGAGGAGGAGGAGATGGGGAAGGTCTGACATTAGCTCGTGCAAGGAGGTTCATTCGCTCACCCTTCTATACCCTCCATTGGGGTATGGGTCGGTTTTGCATCTACCGGAGGGGCGAGAGGTGCTGGTGCCGCTGATGACGATGATACCGTGGTCGGTACGGATCTTGAGGAGGCTGACGGAGAGGAAGGGTTCGACTTGTTGGAAGCAGAGGACTGTTGCTTTCTGTGGAACTTGTCTGAAACCTTTTGGAACATGATAGAGGGATGAAGAGGGGGATAGAGGAGGCAGGAAAGGAGGTAAGACGGGGATAAAGGAGCGGGTCAATGAGAGTATACACAAGTGACTGATACTGATAGAGTCCACGAGGAGGTGAGGATGAGCGGATTGGCGATACTGAGGTTGAGCGAGGGTGATCTAATCTTGAGTTGAAGGATACGGATGCGAGGTGTGAATTGAATGAGGTTGGTGATGTGTGATGAGGTGTTAGTGATCAGTTAGGGTGAAGGGGAAAGGGGGTATTTAATTTAGCGTATCTGCCACGTGGTCTGATGGTTGTACAGTGGTATATAACCTTTAAGGTTTCCCCGGTGTGTGTGGTAGTCACTCTTTTACATTCACTCCACGGTTCGCTACCCCTGCCCGCTTCAGGTAAAAGCCAAACAGAACCACTGCCACTTCCCATGCAACCAGCACGTGTTTTGCGCGTGGCTGCGGTCATCCACATATCCGGTCCTCCACAGTGCTTTCCTAGGCCTACTCCACTCGAGTTAATACTTGGTCATCAATACTTTTGAATGATTGATTATCATATAGTACCTGTTGACACATTGCAAGTCCATCAACATGCCTCCACGCAACCGATCAACAAGAGTCGCTTCAAGCGCACTGACTGGCATCTCAAGAACAGCTACAAAGGCCAAAGTCAAGACCGATACTCAGACTCCTCCGGTCAAACGACAGAAGCTCTCAGCACCCGACCCGTCTCCAGAAGGTAGACTTCCGGGTCCATCTGAGCCGACCCAGCTCATTCCTCCCACCCTATCCTTCTCTTTGACCGATGCTATCTCTCATCTGTCGAAAGTAGATCCCCGTTTCGGTCTCTTCTTCGCACATTTACCTTGCCGACCATTTGTACATCTCGAAGCGATTGATCCCTTCCGAACTCTGGTCACTTCCATCATTGGTCAACAGGTATCTTGGCTGGCGGCAAGAGCCATCAACAACCGATTCAGAGCTTTGTATGGTTTTGATCCTGAATGCAAAGATGGGTTTCCGAGTCCTCATCTCGTCGAGAAGGAGGATGTAGCCAAGCTGAAGTCGGTCGGGCTCAGTACAAGAAAGGCGGAATATGGTGAGTTCTTTTGACCTGAGATGGTCAATGACTAAAATGATCATTCAGTCATATCACTCGCTCAACATTTTACATCCGGCCAATTATCACACGAGCTTCTACACCACGGTTCGGATGAAGAGATTTCGAAAGCTCTTATAGCTGTGCGAGGGATCGGTCAATGGACAGTGGATATGTTTTTGATGTTCTCCCTGCGTCGACCAGACGTATTGGCTGTGGGAGATCTTGGTGTACAGAAAGGCTTATTACGCTGGGCGTTAGCAGCGCATGGTGCATTGCCAAGAAAAACATCTACTACTCCGAAGAAAGGCAAGAGTAAAGCTAAGGTGGTTGAACGAGCAGACGGTGAACTAGATACAGTTGTACGAGCAGCGACCCCTGATAGAGCAATCAAGGATACGTTCCCCCCAACTCCTTCCACACCCAACACTTCGCATCAAGCTGTTTTACATACCCCCGATGAAACAACCAGTGCAGCTCAGATACCTCCAACTCCCAATTCTCCGGTTCCCGGTGAAGTAGCGCAGATACCAGCTGGAACCCTGCCTCCACCGGCACCCGAGGAAATGCTAAAACCTCTGAATGATAATCCTGATTGGGACCCACACACTGCCGTTCCTCTTCCCGAAGGCTTGTCGGTGGACATTCTCAAGGCCAGGTTAGGAGGGAAGAAAGTAAAGTGAGTGGGTCTACTCTTCGATTCTATCTAGCGATTACTGATCCAAAGTTTTCAGGGGAGGGATGTACCTCACAACGAAAGAGATGGAAGACCTGACGCAGGGCTGGAGACCGTACCGTTCATTGGGAGTCTTCTACATGTGGCCTGCAGCCGAAGAACAGTGAATGCATTGGGATTCTACGAATGCACTAGATGCTCATGGTCATTCGCCGCCATTGACTCTCGAGCCGGCTATACTAATATACTAACATTGGATCACTCTATCAACACACCACATAAGGTATAGACCAGAATGTACACCAACACAAACTTATCTAGCAGACTTCACCTTGAGTATGGAATCCAATGCTTCTTCGTACCATACAATTCAAAGGCGAGTCATAGGAAAGTGAAGTAGTCCTGTTGGCAACTTGATATGAGACAGTGGTAGAGTATTAGCACGGCAGAAACAATCTCTGTGATCGTTATGAATATAACATATAACAAGTCTCTATCCATTACGATAGGATCGCTTTTGAATATGTAAACCCTAGTTAATCAAATCATTATGCTAATTCACCGGGGTGAGTGCTGAGATGAGATGTATGATTGATCACGTCTTCGCTGCAGGATTGCAATCGCAGCTGCTCATAAAGCAACGCCAAGAGACAATCAAGGTGATAGAATCTACGGCAGGTTTCGAATGGCGAAACACAATTGCTCTCCAATTTCTTACGCATGATCTCAGTTTCTGTTTTGATCAAGGATTTCACCGACATACTGTCTTGTCAACGAGAACTTTGCCGGTACTAGCGCTTTCGACATCAGCCTGCTAGATTGGCTAGGGGATCAAAAGTGGCTCGAAGGTTACACAGTACCGTGGATGGCTTTGAAATCTGTAAGCCTTGATCAAATTCTAGAAGTGCAGCTTTTATTTAGGAATCTCTCATACGCATCTACGATACAATCAAATCAGACATCATACCTAAATCGTCTAACATCTGTGGAGTCCTTTGTCAAAAGGCAAGCGATGATCTAACTTAAAGAGCGACGGTTGCGGAAAGGTGGTTGGGATAGATTGGGTGTACTCAGATAGATTAGACGACGTCGGGAAATACGAGTAGGTGGGAAAATGGACTTATACTGTTTGAAAAGTATGGTCAGATCGTGAAGAAGAGATGGAGGGATCGAGGAGTTCTTCGAAGCGAAAGCAGCTCAGTGTCTATTGTATCGATGCCACCCTCTTAGAGCTTCTTTCCTCTAATGCTCCAACGACTCTTCATGTGGCTTTTCCTTTGTTTGACGGGTGGGAGCGCTCTCTCCAATTCTATCATAAGCTTTCTTTACTTGTAATTGGTCGTTGTAAGATACCGAGTGAACATGCCAGCAGTGGGACCTGCACGAAACTTGTTGGAGCACACATAGGTCATTGTGCTGTTCCAGATTTGCGATTCTTAGACCTGCACCGCAGACTGAGAGAAAAGCTCAGCTCGCATCGTCTCATGTCACACATGTATCAGTCACTTGTCAAGCTAACGATGGACGAGCTAGAATGGCCTCCGCATCAATGTGGCAAGGGTTTCTCTGTCGATATCATGGATAGAAGTAAGAAACCGAAGAAAGGGTGGGACATAGGTAATGGCATCATCATTGCTGTCAATTTTCTTTTCCCTCTTATCTTCTTGAGGTTCTTGGTTTTTGGATTGCAGGCTACAGACGTTTCTATCTTGGGACCATTAGATATCTGGCCAGTAAATTCTGAGCCACGTTATCGAAATCGTCCATTGCTTTAAGTTTGTGTGGTTTCTTTCTTACATGGCTTTTGTGGGGATAGAGGCAGGCACCGGTGCACCACTCCCAACAAGACATGAAGCAGTCAACCAAAACCACGTTGTACAGGCAATACGTCGTTGGCTTGAATGATACGTCTGGGCCATACACGTCTATGTGAACCTACAACCTAAGCTTCTCTCGAGTGTGGCATGCTGTCTGTCGTGTTGAATCCATGGCCCATTTATTTGCACATGTCGATCTCAACTAAGATGTCGAGAGAATTTTAGAATGCGCTCACGAGCATGTCTGCCAATGGCATTTGCAGCATCAGGTGAGCTTCTGACTTGAAGCTTCCTTCCACCAAAATGCAGACCAGCATGGCGTGAATGGCTCTCAGTCGTCGCTGGCGGACCCGAAGCACGCTACAGAATCCCGTTCTCACCGTATTGTACTCCGAAGTACGTATCGAAGGCCGGTGCCGGGTTCATTACATGCTGACTCATGTACATTTTTTTCTTGTATCCGCCATGAACATCGTCATGGCAGATGGATCTCCCTCCCGCCGATACGCAACAATTACATTTGAGGGAATGATCGACCGGGTAGACACAGACGCCACTGTTCTGTCGAATACAGGTTGACCTTAGCAGCAGTGAGCTAGACTGTGAAACGAGCGAGTCAATGGCCGTCGTGCAGGTCTAATGCAATTGTAATTTGATTCACCTACCCATTTGTGTGTCACCCGATCGATCACCGAGACTCCCACGATTCTGACATCAGGAGTGCGTAACCGACGTCATATGGACGATCGGAGAGTTACACGACAGCCATGTGGCGCAGGCATCAGAGCAGAGCAAAGTGTATCAGGGTATCGGACGAGACGGAACAAGTTTAAATAGATTAAAAGAAAACAGAGCATGCCATGAGAGCCAAGACGAATACGGGGTTTGAAAAATTGATACAAGGAGAAGGTTAGTACCACACTTATACGCTGACACCCACACCCACACCCGGCTGATGACCCCCATGCATACAGCCAGTACACACGAGTGCAACACATGCACAGGCAGTGTGGGCCTGGGTCTCAGTTGCAAAAGTTGATTAATTCCCACAATGCGTCTCACAATCGTCATCTCCATGGCCCAGTCTGTCATGCATTGCTGGAATTGCCATGCAGCAGCGAGTGGTATGCACGTAGATCTTCTCGGTACGAGCTAAAAAGCCAACAGGACCGCGCAGGGAGAAAAGCGAGAGGTGAAGAGTAGACTAGGAAAGTTTTTGTACCCCTGAGTGAGAGCGAAAAGGTCAATGTCCGAGAACGGATACCCTGTGTACTGTGTATGTAGTAAAGAGATACCATGCAAATAGTAGCAACCAGCAACATGGCAGTAACCTGACCTACATACCACGTACTCTCTCTGACTATCAGACAACATTCAGTACACTCCACCTTTTCACCCCCCCTTTTCACCCTCTGATCATCGACCCAACCATCTCACTCCCCCTTTCGCCTCTCACTCAATCCTTTGCACTGTTACACATACTCATACGCATACACCAGTACAGATACACAATATAGTCTCAAAAGCGTTACTACACCATCGTAGCTCGTATCACAATACAAAAGCACGTAAACTCAGCACACTCATAGACAGGATCCCCCAAATCGCATAAGTCTCATCCTGGCTGAGATTGAGACATCCAGCACGAAAAGCCCAACCAACATATCACATCACCATATCAATCAATCAGTATAGTAACAGTTGATACCACAGCATACGAATCAAGCGGCACATCCTACCTACCCTCTCCCCGTCCCCCTTGCATTAGCAACCCCCGACAACGCAATGTCACAGATCAATTCCCAACGTCCTTCTGCTGCTCCACTCAACAACAACACAGAGAATAACAACGGACAGCCTTCCAACACCGGCAGCTCATCGAATGTCCCTCGCAACCCTCCACTGCCTAACCAGAACGCTCAATCACCCCTCGATTGGGCAAACTTTATAAACTTCCAAACACCTCCTGTATCCAATGCTCACGGTGGGAACATGTTTAACAATCACAGGATGCCATCGCAAGATGAGCAGTACAACAACTTTGCCCATGGCATATCCATGTCTCGACCATCTCCGTCCTCCATCAATTTCCAACAACCCCTTCCAAGAGGATCAAACTCTTCGACAGCGTCGTCTCGCCAGAATCCTCATCGACAGTACAGTCAAAGTTCCACTCCATCGCAGCCTCAACTCCCCACTTATCATGTCCCTTCCCAGACATCACCGCAAGGTCCATCGCCTCGATCGCCAGGGGAACAACCGATGATTGGCAAAGGCAAATCACCAGCTACAAAATCATCTGAGACTCAAGATAATGGTCTCTCCCTCGACCCTTCAGCCTTCTCCCGCGACATACGATTCCAGGTTCCTTCGTTCTTAACTAATCAGGTTGGTGGTGCACCCACCTTCCCGCCTGGTGGTGAAGCTTGGAGCGGTTTCAGCGGAGCCAACTTGTTCGGTTCCGATATAGGCCAGCTCACCCCTGGTACCATCTTCTCCAATGCCTTTGGTTTCTCGAATAACAATAACTCTGATAATCAGCAAGCCTATTGCGATGATAATGGGAACATGCAGAACATGGGTGGTTATGTCAACGAGAACGCCGGGTGGGAGCAGTGGAATCACGATCAGAACAAGAACGACACAAATAACAATAATCACAATCTCGGCGCAATGTTTTATGTCAACCCAAACCCCAGTCCCAGTATACTTGCTTCGCGTAACCCTCCCGCCCGTGAGTCGTCTCAACGACCTCCACGAAATCAGATGCCTCCTTCGATCAACACCAACCCTTCACCGAATATGGATAATCAAGGTCAAATGCAAAGTCCACGAACAACCTATCCACACTCCTCATCCTCTGGCTCGATGCCAACTTCAGCCATACTACCTCAACAACCCACCTTCTCTCACAGCCCTTTCGGCTCATACGACCATGTACCTTCCGCATCTGCTCCTCACAACTCTGCCAGTACCATCAACATAGCCTCTTCATCCACCGCACCTTATGCTCCACCATCGAACACCCAATCGCTTCTTGCCGGACCCATGCCACCTCAGCTGACCGATGGTCCTGGCCTTTACTCCACTACGGGTTTCGACATGGTAGGTGTTCTAGCTCGAGTAGCTGCGAGAAGAGACCCTAGCACCGTACTTGGTCCCGTAGACCTAAGTTGTAGTTTCTTGGTGGTGGTGAGTTCACTTGTTTAATGTGCACATCTCATGCTGACCAAATTTTCAGGATATTCGACGATACGACTCTCCCATTGTCTATGCCTCTCCCAGCTTCTGCCAGTTGACTGGTTATGAATTGCCTCAAATCCTGGGTCGAAACTGTCGATTCCTACAGGGTTAGTCATAGTGCTTGTTGGTAGATGTACATCGCTAAATCTCTGTCATAGCTCCTGATGGCGAAGTCGTCAAAGGTTCAAAGCGAAAGTACACCGACAATACCGCTGTAGCCCATCTCAAACGAATGCTCAACGCTGGTAAAGAATGTCAAGCATCTCTTATCAACTATCGCCGAGGGGGTGTCCCTTTCATCAATTTAGTTACGGTGGTGCCAATTCCCTGGGACGGTACGGATATCGTCTATCACGTTGGGTTCCAAGTCGATTTGGTCGAGCAGCCCAATGCCATCTTACGGAACATGAGGGATGGAAGTTATCAAGTCAATTATACCGTTTCAAATCCTCCCGAAAAGCCTTTAAGACCCCCTGTCAGAGAGATAGGTCTCACTGGTCTTAGTGGCGAAGTGATGGAAATCATGGGACAGAGGGTGAATACTCTTAGCAGCGGTTCAGGAGAAGAAGCTGGCCGAATGGAGTGGCTGAAGATGGTTCTCGATAACACTGATGGTGAGTTCAACTTAAAACGAGCATGTGCTAATCTGTCTTAGACTTTGTCCACGCTCTCTCCCTCAAAGGATTCTTCCAATATGTCTCGCCTTCAGTCCGACGAGTACTCGAATACGAGCCCGAAGAATTGCTCAACAAAAACATTTCCGAATTCGCTCATCCTTCCGACATCGTTCCGCTCATGAGAGAACTAAAAGATTCGACCCATGCTCCAACCGACGGCTCTTCAGCTCGTCATGTCAACCTCGTCTTCCGGATCCGACGAAAGACATCCGGCTATATATGGATAGAGAGTGTGGGTAGGCTTGTGGTCGAAGCAGGAAAAGGAAGAAAAGCAGTCATCCTGAGTGGTCGTGCTCAAGCGGTACCCGCGTTACCGTGGGACTCAATATCAAAATATGGAGGTCTCGCAGAGACTGAATTCTGGGGGAAAATCTCCTTCCAAGGTCTCGTATTACACGCTACCCATGGCGTCGAAGGTGTCCTTGGACAACCGCCCGAGGACGTTGTCGGGCTTAGCTTCTTCTCTCTTCTTCCCGGCGGGGATAATGGTCCACCTGCCGCTGCTCTACTTCAATCTGATCCTTCTGCGCCTGTATCCTCCCTCTCCGCTGCCATTCGACGTGTCCTCAGCGGTGATACCCGAAACGGCGCCGTCTCTGTCCAGCACAAACTGGTTCACAAGTCCGGCAACCAAGTCGACGTTCTCACAGTCATCTATGCCCCTCGTCGATCGATACCTGATGTCCCAGTCGGCCGAGGTGACGACGAAACAAGCAGTAACGCTGAAAGTGAAATATCACGTATGTCAAGTCACGATATGGCCTCGATCACTGGCATACCTCCCACCAGTCTCGTCATTCAGGTGAAATTGATGGTCTCCCCTACTCCCGGAGCCACCATACAAACCATCACTCGTGCTCGACCAGTCGTCCACGCGCCCATCTCTAACCTGTTCGAAGAATTAGAGACGACTCGTGGAACATCTTGGCAATACGAACTGCACCAGCTCCGACTGCTCAATAGACGACTCAAGGAAGACATCGCTGCGGCAAAAGCGCGTGGTGCTGGAAAGGGAAAAAACAAGAAAAGAAAGTTTGAATCATCTGTTGGTGATATGGGCCCACCAGCACTTCCATTTGCCAACTTGCATGATCAATATTCGGCTGCGCCTCGGCATCAGCTGGCTCCAGGTTTCGGTCTGGTGACACCTGGTATGGGAAATGGTTTCTATTAACAGAAATAAAACGTATGTAAATAAAAGTAACAGCTGTATATCAATAATTCTGAACAAAGTCTAGTTTGGTTTGCTTGTAGTCATTAAACATACATATAAGAGTCAAAATTATCATCTTACAACCATGCATTATATGTATAATTCAGAGTCAATCCGCTGGCAGCTCTTTACCAAGAATTGATCTGCGTCCATGGAATCTCTCCTTCTCTTTCTCTTTGATCGATGGACTTTCGGAAGCTTTACGCATAAACTGAAATGCGGCGAGAGGACTTCCTGGACCGCTGGGTGAGGTGGTGCTGAGCTTTCTTGCAGAATCTGGGGTGTGAGGTTGGGATGGAAGACTTCGGTTGGATGTGGACCGAGGGAACTTCTCCGGAGAAAGATAATTCTCTTCGTTATTTGGCAGAGCGATTGGCTTGTTCGACGGCGTCCTTTCCGAGGACGACGATGCTATGGATGCAAGCGAAGAATGCGAGTAGGACGTAGGGACAGGTCTTCCCATAGATTGCGACGAGAGTGAAGCCGAGGTAATGGGTATGGGCAAATTCGATCCGAAAAGTGAACTGTTAGATAATGACGCTGAAATAGAGGACTGTCTCGTGAGGTGCGCCTCGCCGAATGGAGTCTGCCAAGAATTAACAGGATCTGCAAAATGATCCAAAAGAAACCTAGATGTAGTAATCAGTCAGAATTCTCGAACATAATGAATGCTTTTTGACTCACTTCGAAAGCTCGACCCATCCTCCGCCGACTCGGACCATAACCGTACGAGATCGCAAAATCCGACAGAAACAAAGTTTCGCTCTGCCTTCCGCTCCTATCCAATATTGTCCTGACTGGTCTTTCCACTCGTCGGCATTGTTCAGACCTACTGGACGTACTGGTACGTGAACCTGCAATTTTGTCAGCACGTCATCTACATTCATAGACCACTCACATCTAATTTATTCACAACCTTGCCTATGGCCACATCAAGCTTGCTCTTAGCATTCGGGATATATTCCTTCTTGGTGAAGTCTCGAGGTACTTTCGATCCTTGAGCCGTCAACGACCCAGAATTTATGGATGAACGCGATGGCCTGGGTAAAGAGGATTGTCTAGGCCAAGTTCCAGTATCACTGGATGTAGGCGTAGTGATCGATCCCATTGTCGACAGAGGCGGACCAGCGCTCTTCTTCAGGCTAGACAGTCGATATCTGCTTGGAGTGTCAGATACCGCCCGCATGCGTAGAGCAGTCGAAGAATCGGTAAAAGGCGATGGGAAACTATCCGTCATTGGGTTCGAAGTGGACCTGGCAGTTGCTCGTGGAATGGAGCTGACCAATCGCGGCAAGCGAGAGGCGGTAGAGATGGCGCTATTGGCACGATTTGTAGTGTACGAAGCAACGCTTGGCGACCTAGACGAGATCTTGTCTGACTGGTCCGATCGGTTCATTAACATTTGAAGCTCTTCCCATGATTGGGAGACTCGCTTAACTTCCCTGATCACACGTTGATCATCGTTGATCTCTACGCTGGATTCTATAACCGCTTTATACGCGGATGGCGCGAGCATCAGAAGCTTCTCTAGCTGATCTGGATTTTCCGCATCGATGGCTTGGAGCAGGTCGCTGTGAGCCGAATCACACCTTTTGATGACTGTATATAAGCGTGCAAGCCGGTGAAGTCGAGGAATTAACAATTGCCGTTCGGCAATGGAAGCTGCAAGTGTGTTGTGTAAGGCTAAGTTGGGATTAGCCTGATCCATTTTCACATCCTGAGCTTTCTGTGATATCCTTTTCAGACTGGAATCAAGATTTCCAGCTGTATGAGTATCGGGTAGCTGCTGCAATCTAGGCGTTTTCGTCAGATCCTCGGACGATGGGTTGACTATGGATTCTAGATTTAGCTTGTCTAATTCTGTCTGGAGTTGGCGAATTTGGTCGACAGGACTGGCTGATATGTTCAGGTTTGAGGTTGATGACGAACCAAAGATGTCTTCAATTTGTTCGATTGCGACCTGCGTCTTTGGGCTAAGTCGAATTCTGCTTTTATCTTTGAGCAAAGCTTGCATTTGATCGATCTCAGAGAGGACCGCTTGGACAGCAGAAGTTGCTGGACCAATGGTAGAGTTCCATTGTTTCCCCTCCAACGCATTGCAATTAGGTTCTGGCATGTCTTTGATGCGAGATTTCAGTTCTTCAAGGGCATCTCTACTGGCTGTCCGATGTTGAAAGAAGATTGAGCTGTATCGCGCTTCAAGGTCTGCGGCGTTGCGAGGAGCCGATGCTTCCGAAATTTCGGCATCCATTTGTTGATCGAGCCTTGCAATCTCTCTTTCTACATCTTTCCGTAAAACTTGCCATCGGGAGACAACATTATCGATGTGAGCTGCTGCTTCGTGGCATCTTCGTTCCCAGTATTCATGTTTGATACGAAGGAGTAGAGCTTTGCAGTTGTCGATCTCGGAAGCAAGTTTCAGGCTACTCATATTAATGTGTTTCCGCACAGCTTGGTCAACCGCAGACTTGTCGATTAGCTGATGTAGATCCTCGATTCTCACATGGGTGGGCCCGATAAGGGTCATCTGATCTGTCTCGATGTGACCATTTTCAGGATTAAGTGTTCCGCTGGTATCGGCTAACAAAGGGATTCTTCCTGCCAGACTCGACTCCCATTCCATGAAATCTTGGTCCATTTCATCCACCTGTTCGGACATATTGTCGAGTTCCACATCCGTGGGAGGGCGCGAAGCTGCTATCGCTTGCCGAATGCCTTCAAATTTCTTGCGTATCAAAGCTCCATCTTCGTCCGCTGATCGGATCGCTCTTGCTTGACTAATTACCCGATCTAACAGGTCTATTGATTGATGAAGACGTTCTTCCTTCTCATCAAAATTGAAAAGTTGCTCTTCCATGTAGCTCCATAATCTCGGAAAGGCTTCGTGTATCTGAGGAAGGCGCCGTAACAGAGACTGCGAAGGGATCCGTACCTCTTTCTCCACCCGCTGACTCAGTTGAGAAACTTCGTCCTTGAGAAGATCCAAATTCACCGCTCCAGAAGTCGGCCATGCAGCTTGGCGTGTATTTAAAGATATCGTATGTTGTAATTGTGCAAGACTTGACTGAATTGCGTTGATAGACACAAGAAAAGGATGCGATGCAGAGAAAACCTGTTCCCGGTCCCTAGTTGCTTTGACAGCTGCCGCCACAGCCATAGACAGCTTCATGAGGTCTTCAGACTGTTTACCGGCATGTTCGATCAGATCGTCATGAACCGAGAGTGGTTGAAAGCCATGACAAGATTGTTGCAAGAGGTTCTGATATCTAACCACCGCAAGTGAGAGTTTCTGCGAGAGAGTTGTTCCTTCTTCGATCTGCTGCTGAGCTTTGGCGATCCACCGAGGCACCTCTTGTGCCCACTCTGCGAATGAAGCGGAGAGACTTAGTGGGTCGTTCAAGTCAGGCGGGATCGCAGTACCGTCACCATTTGACAGGACGTGGATAGCATTCTCCGACGTAGCTGCAATGCCTGTTGCAGTCGAACTCTGCGCTAGTATAACATCCCTCGATCTTGCTAACCTCCCATACCTTTCTACACCAGTCTGACAGGTCTTCAGGGAGCTCTGTGCCTGGTTGTAGACTTCAGTAAGAGCGGCAACGACCTCTTCGTTGTGTTGATCGTTTTCTGGGTACGCTTGGTGCGAAGGCCTAGGGAATGACTTATTGATAGGTATAGGAAGTCGTTTCTGCGCGTCTTCGAGGAGGTCACACATTTCACGGTGACGCTCGCTTGATGCGGGCTCTTGTAGAAGGAGGTTGAGAATGGTAATGAGATGCTCGGCATGATGTAGGCTATCTGTAGATGCTGCGTGGTGCTCTTCGGATCTGAATGAAGGATCAGTCAAAGTTCCCATTGAGCTCGGAGCTAATGACCTACCTTTTCCAATGATCTTCTAGCTGCTTACCCCCAGCGATTCTATCGCCCATATCTCTGACCTTTTCTTCTATGTCATCTTGTAAATCTAAGAGCTCATCGGGTACCGCTCCATTATCCACCTTTTCCGCACTATCGACCGGACCATCGATACCACCCAGATTTGAGAGAGGCCCCGCGATGTCAATCATTCGATCAAGCAAGGCACCACTTCGCTTCACCTCATTTGCCTGAAGGTTCTGCTGCCGTATATTGAGATTGATCAATTGAGAGTGAAGCAGAGGGATATGGAGTGACCTTTTTGGCGTAGTATGAGATTTGGGAGATTTGTGTGATTCGGGTCTAGGCGAAGAGATATTGGGTGAACTGGGCCCAGATGCTGACGAGCGTTCGGAAAGACTTGGTACGCAAGCAATGGGAGTTTGCGGGATAGAAATTTGATCCATATATATGTTTTGGATCGATTGTTTGCGTTGTGGGTTGTGTTTCCGAGACCCTTGAGCCTCCATCACCGGCTGCCATCTCCCTTTGTCTCGCACAATTTGAGCGACTTCGTCGCGTATCTTCTCGGTCTCCAAGTGTATCTGCCATCGTATCTGATCCCACCGTAGACGAATCGCCGTGAGCTCGAGAAGAGATCCTCGGTGTCGAAGAAGTGTGAGAAGACGATCAATCAAAACGATCAGATCGAGTGTTATGGAGACAAGATGGGTCGATGGGGGTGTAAGAGGTAAGAGGGTTGCGGCTGTTGTGAAGGGTCAGGGCTAGACTGAGATCGCGACATGGCACATACATACCTCGAGTTTTCTCCTTCATCCTCTCGAGGTCTCCTCCGTCAAAGCCCATCACCTCTGCTTCAATCCTGTCTCGTTCTTTCTGCCATTCTTTAATTTGGTCAGTGGTGGGCAGTCGATAATCCGACGAGCTCTCCTTCTCCCGTATGAAAGCTCGAGGGCGTGCACTGTCCCCATCATTCGAGATCAATATGGGATGTATGAAGGGGTATATGGGTGGTACATCTTCCAGAGACTGCAAGCAGCATCCGTTAGCAATCACAATACTGGTCAACCTGACATCGACATACCTTGAGCTTTGCTTCAAACCACCGTCGCTTCTCCAAAAAATCTCGCAACTCCTGCGCTTCTTCTGGGAGCAGATCCCTCAGCTCATCCTCCGCATCCTGACTGCGCTCAATCATCGTACCCGGAAAATGTCAGTTATGCTGTTGCATACATTCAACATGTACGATATCAAGTACCAAAAGTATAAAAGGCATGTTCTGAACGTGTTGTTGACATGTCTCACGTCACGTGTTCCAAAACCAACAACCACCGTGCTATCTGATGAAACTACTTCAGTCAATCCATTCATTTTCATTCGTTGTCTATACATGCAGGGAATATAGAATCATTATTACCAAGCTCAGGCAGGAGACCGAATGAAGAGGAAAGTAAACACACTGCCGCACTGCGGGATGATCATGGAAGAGAGAAACAAGAAACATTGTAGGAGGGTCACCTATGGCCGACGCTGCCTGGGCACCGACCTGACACTCTGAGTCGCTCGAAGTGGTACCTTGGGAGGTGTAGCAGGTGCTGCGGTACTCTTCTCGGGTGATTCGAACATCGCTTTCGCCTTGTTGACTTTGCTCGTTTCTACGATCAAGCATGTTCAGCAACTGCACTTCAGCTACAAAGAAAATCAACTCACCAGTAAGTCGATCGATGTCATGCTCGATCGTGACCCTTCTTCGAGTTCTAGATGAAGAATTGCTGAATTGAGTGGGATGCATGGGAAGTGGACTTGGGCTTGTTGGCAAAGCAAGGTTACGAGCAGTGAAAGTAGATACCAGACCCTTGGCGTTGGGCAATGCAGAGGGCATCGGAGAATGAGAGATGGAATGGGATTTTCCATGACCTCGGGGGGAACCGGTTCGTATCGGTAGAGGCGAAGGTGATGGTAAGGGTGTACTGTTATCGTTAGTGAGCAATCGGACAATCTCTCTTTGTTTTTCCATCTCCTATGAATTGAATCAAGAAGTCAGCTCCGTTTATGACGCATTTCCGAAAACAACACTCACTTTGCCCCATCTCTCGATCTTCTCCCGTTGCTCATCGATAATCTCCTTCTGGACCTCGATGATCTTCTCCAACCTATCGATCTCCTCTTCCTCTCTTCCTTTCAACATAGCTAACGAGGCATCGCGTTCCAACGCGCCAGTGCCGCTGGAAACGCCACGTCTGGAACGAGATCGTAAGCTATCAAGGGCCGTCGCCGACATGTCTTTGTCAATGCCGTGACCAGGACCAGGAGCTGAGTGACGTAATCGAGATGATATGGAGGTGGTGATGGTAACTTCGGATCTGGATTTGAGGTCGTGCAGTTCAGATGATAGTTGATCGAGCTTGATACGTTGAGCTTCAAATTCCACTTTCGCATCCGAAGCCTCCTTTTGAGCAGTCTTCAGAGCTTGACGGAGGGACAGGGACTCTGCTTCGAGAACATGTTGAGCTGCTTCATGCTTGTTGACCAATTCGGCTGAGACCTTGGTGAGGTGAAGCTCAGCTGCCTTTCGGGCGTTCGTTTCTTTAAAAAGCTGTTCTTGCAGTTCAGACAGATGCTCATCTTGTGATGACGATTGAGCAAGCTTTTTCTCGGCTTGTGCGGCTGTCAAAGCTAGAGCGTTAAGCTCCTGATCCTTCAGTTGTAGAGCGGTTGTCGAAGCTTGCAGATCTTCCGTCAGCTTCAGCAGCCGTTTCTCTAGATCCTCCCTGATCGACATAGCAGCTGAGATATTATCCTCCTTCTCGTTGAGCTTGGAAGTCATGGTTTTCAGCTGAGTTGTGACCTCGTTGAGCTGCTGTTGTAAACCTTCCTTCGCAGAAACTTTATCCCTGAACCGCTTCTTGAGAGCATCTTCATCGAGATTCGCGGCTACCTCCTTCTCTTTCAGCTGCGATAACTGCTTTTCAACCTCCGCTCGAGCTGCCACTTCAGCATCTAGCTTCCTTCTCATTCCCTTCACTCCTTCCAAGTTTGCAGCACGTTGATCAATTAATTGCTGAACTCGCTTCTCTACTTCACTCTTTGTTGACCTTTCCTGCTGGATGAGCTGATCCTTGTCCTTCACCTCAGCTACAGCTTGATCTCGAGCTTGAGTCAATTCTGTTATTCTCTTCTCAGCTTCTTGTCGAGCAGCACATTCGGCCTCGAGTCGCTTCTCTTGGATCTCCAGATCTTTCTGAGCTGTAGAGAACTTCTCTCTGAGGTCCTGCAGAGATTGGTGTGTTGTGTCGAGGTTGACCGAGGATTGAGCAAGTTGTCGGGTCAGATTGTCCAGCTGAGCTTGCAACGCTGTGCGGGTCGCAATTTCTTCTTGAAGCTGATGTTCGGCTCCGCCAGCTGCGACCAGTCGAGATTGAAGTTCATCTCGTTCCTTCTCGATCGCAGTCTTCGCTTCAGATTCCCGTTGGAGCTGATCTTCTAGTTGGCCATTGGCTTTCGCAACATCTTCCAGCTTTCCAGAAAGTCCGTTGACCTGCTCTTGGATTTTCCTTTCCCTTTCTGAACTTTCGGCGGAAGCTGTTCTAAAACCATTCACTTCTTTATCCAGTTCCTCCTTTCTCTTCCTCTCTTCTAGTAGCTCACCCTCCATCTCTACCCGCATCCTCTCCCAAGCGAGCTTATCTTCGTCCCTTTCTTTTCTTAGCCTTCCAATCTCCTCTCGCAATTCAGCCAAGACTTTCGCTTCGTTCGACATAGCTTCTCGCTGGAATCGATCTAGATCAGCACGAGCTTCTTCCGTTTGGCGCTCAGCAAGTGACTTCTCGGTTCGCAGTGTGGCCATCTCAGCTTCGAGAGTCAATTGGGAAGTCAAATTTTCGTTGATCTGGGATTGCAAGGTAGAGATAGTGGCTTCGTACTGATTTGCTTTTTGAGAGGCGGTCTGCAACTGAGCGGTATATCCGGTCTGCTGATCAAGCAGTTCTCTGATTTCACTATTCAATTTCTCCACATCCGCATCCTTCTTTGCCTCGGAGGCAACAATTTGAGCTTTGAGAGTATCAAGCTCAGCCTTCAACTGATCCTTCTCTTGCTTCGTCTGTTCCACTTTTTTCTGCACTTCATCTAACCTGACTTGATCCTCAATCACAAGCTCCTCTCTACTGTTTCTAAGATCAATCACTTTATTCTCCAATTCATCGACCTTCTTGGCTTTGTCTTCGATTGTAGAGACCAGTTCCGTACGAGTACTTTCCAATTGCGAATTTTGATCTTTGAGATCGGTCTCGGTTCGTTGAAGGGTTTCCTGGGTAGACGCGAGAGCATCAAGAGCCTCACAGAGTTCGTTCTCGAGTGAAACAATTTTTGCGTCTCGGTCGGATAATTGAGAAGCTCGCGAGAGAGCAGATGCGAGATTTCGGTTGGCAAGGGATAACTCCTCTTCTTTGGCAGCAAGATTTCGCCGAGCTGCTGCTAACGCCCGATCTTGTTCAAAGTTCTGGAGGAAAGATACGATCAGCTCCTGCCCCACCTAATTATCAATCCGCTTACCTTGGATACATCACCGCCAGCGGCTTGTTTCAATGCCCCGATGATTCCAGGCATTTCCTCTGACTCTTCTGTCAACCTGCTCATACCACTGATCGCTCTTCGATCGACCGTCTTCTTAGGTGTGCCTAAGCCGATCCCCGTTCTGCCCGTGCCGGTGGAAACTGTGGCGGAGAAATCACTGATTCTTCGTCTCTTTGGTTTGGGAGGTGATAAAGGTAGACCAGCGCCAGATCTTGGCAGCTCGGACGTGAGAATTTCTCCGTTCAATTTGGACAACTGAGCGACCAATTTGATTTTTCTAGCTTCCATTGCAGCGACAGAATCGGCAAGCTAAGAACGGAGAGTCAGTACGCGAAATAAACCGATCATGAGGTTCACTCACATTAGACGTTGGTTCAACCTGAGGTTCCACCTTCGGTAGACTTTCGCTTCTGGTGAGAGTGGCCAGCCTTGACCTCAACTCTTCTATCTCCTGATCCTTAGCTTTGATCAAAGCGCGTTCCGATGATTGCAGCTGGTGAATGGGTCAGCATGAATGTTGCCATCGTTTCAGGAGTACTCACAACGTTCTTCTTGGCATTAGTCTTCACTTGCGAGCAACGGCCAGCAAATTTCAGTGTTTCCAGCGTCTCGCCACAGTGTTCTTCTTCGGCTGACATGCTGTACAATGTTTGGGTGAATACTCTACATCCATCTGGCATATTAAGAACCATGAACTTACGTGCAGATGACACATATATTTGAATCACCACCAAGCGCATTCTCGAGCAGATGCGTGAGTTTCGAGTTTCGATATGGTATATGGCTGAAGGAGTTTTAGCCACATCAAATGCCTCTCTGGATCAAAAGAACTTACGTCGCCTTGGTCTTCTCGGTAAGCTTATTGATGACTTCTCGTAAAGCGAGCAGACTACATATAGGGATCAGCGGACTGATCTTTTGTCTTTCCATTCAGCTTACCTCTGATTGATATGTTTCCCTTCGCCTCGTCGCTCGGAATCGGAGACAGCTTTTTCAGATCCGGCAAGATCCTAATAATGCGTAGATCAGCTACAGTAGACTCTCTTAAGCCGTGATTTTCCGTGATAACTCACGATCAGATTCTGCGAATGAAGAACGGTCAGCATTCTCACGTTTCCGCTTACGTCCCGTACGTACCAGTCGAGATAACCTAATATCATCATCTCCGTCACCATCCCTAGGTCTTGACTCGATGACGATGGTGAAAACACAGTGAGATCGAGAAGAGCGTTCGTTCTAGTGTTTATCGTTAGCTGGCATTGGCTTGGTGGAAAGAGCTCAGCTCACCCAATCAGTTGCCCCTATACTTCTTTGAGCGTTTCCCTTTCCCAGGAGATCGATGACATCTTGCGGTGTGGATACTATCTCTTCGACTAAAGGATCGACGTAGACTTTGCCCTGATATGATCAAATACGGTCAGGAAGGCTGTATGATACGACGGTTGCACACTCACCTTGGCGTAATGTATCGCAGGCTTCTCGTCATCTTTGAGCGGTCCTTTCTTGAAGTTAAGAAGATCACGCAGTGTCTCGTTGTAAATCTCAATATATGATACTCGCAGCAAAAACGCTCGTTCGGTGTCCTATAGGATTATCAGGGATGATTCGTTAATTCAGATATATCACTTACAGCAGTAATAGCATCGAATACACCGTCCACAGCACAGGGTATGATACCCAATTCATCTGAGGTCCCAGTCTGTAACGCATGTCAGCATAAAGACCAAGATCGCCGGTGAGTTAACCCACCATCGTGAAGGATTTTCCACTACCAGTTTGACCATACCTATCAAGCAGAGTTAGCAAGCTACTTGCGGGGTTCGGCTTAGCGGCTCCGGACTTACGCAAAAATAGTACTGTTGAACCCATGCATCGCCTTGTCGACTAACGGTGCGACTTTGTCGCCATATAGCTCAGGTGTAGTTGATGGATATTGAAGGAGTTTATCTATGCGCTCTAGTCAGACATATGATCAAGTCCGACAATGGTGACTTACCAAACGTATATGTATATCCATCCTCTCTTCCTGCCTTTCCACCCCGCTGCTTCACTTTTGGATGTTCATCTGACAATGATAAAGAGGTAGGTGAGATATCGTATGCTATGTTTGCGAAAGGGTTTTTAGTCGGTTTGATCCTGCAATGGAGAACCGGTTTCAGCTTTGTGTCTCGGTTGATCCGTAGATAAGATAAATGGATTGAGATGTGGACTGACCTAACGCATACTACCACTTTATCACTTGAGCCAGAAGAAGAAACTGCACTCCTAGAGGAGAGGATCTCTGATCTCGTTTGAGGCGTCATCAAAATAGAAACTGAAGAAGAGCTCTCTGCTATACTCGCTGGTTCGCTCATATCTGCTATACTTCTACTGCTCTTCACTTTCGCTTTCAATCCTCCTTCAGCTGAAGCTCCCGCTTTGGCATTGGCAGCGGCAGCTAATCTTTCTTGCAGAGTCATCTTCTTCTTCGACTTTTTGCCTGTTGAAGGTGGTAAAGGTGCTTCCACGGGATTGATGATCTTCCTCTTGGGCGTTATTTGAGTCATATCCTCCTGTTCATTTTCAGATGATGCGGCTGAAGAGGAGACATCACCCCGATGTATACGCTTCCGTGACCTTGTTTGGGGCGTTTTGGAGGGGGAAGAAGGTTGCATGATGTTGGATTCGGGGAGGGCAGGTGGTAGGCCGACAGCGAGGGAAGGAGATGACGGTTGACGGGATAAGGTTCTGTGTTTGGTCGGGGACAATGACATTTATCGGTGGTAGTGTTCGATGGATTTGGACAGGACCGGCATTAGTAGTGATCTAATTGTCGGAGCAAGAGATGAGTAAGAGTGGTATCGTACGGATGAGTTATATGGTCTATGGTGTATGCCATATGGTTAGATGAGTGAGTATAACGAGATGACAGGTTGAACAAGTTGAACCAACATCTACTCTACTTTTTGATTGTTGTTCTATGGAATGTCGAATGTCCGAATCTCGTTTGTTTACAGAATACCGAGCGCTGCTCAGGGCAAATAAACAGCTAAAAAAGCAAAATCAGGCACGCACCAGTCAGGACGCGACACAAGCGGGACTCTCCGCTCTCCCCGCATGCAGCAGCAATGCCACGTTGCAGAGCGATCATTCACTCACTCGTTCACTATACACTTTGTACCATACAGCCGATACAGAAGTAGAGTATGTTGTCTTGCATAAATATCCATTATAGGTGACTGTCGCTTGGTCCACCCCTTTATCTCACCCTACCATCATGTACGAGCCACATCTGATAGACCATGCCAGTGAACAGTCAAGGCCGAGACGTGAGAGTCAGTCTCTGTTGGAGGAACTGGATAAAATAGCGCCTATAAAGAGCTTTGATGCTTTCCCAAAGGTAAGTGTGAATGTAAATACAAAGAAAGACAGTGTGCTGACGTATAATGTCACCTATAGGTTCAGTCGACGTATACTGTACAATCGAGGAGGGGAGGTGTACTGACTGCAGTGGTTGGGTTCATAATATTCCTCCTAGTTCTGGTAAGTCTCTTAGATCGCATTCAATTTGCCCTCGGAAAGCTGATCTCTCTCAGAACGACCTGGGAGAATATCTTTACGGTGCACCGGACTATTCCTTCCACGTGGATCATGAGTTGGAGAAGGATCTTCAGCTAAACGTGGATCTGACCGTAGCTATGCCTTGTCATTGTGAGCTATATCTGGTCATACATCTGAAGACCAACCTGACGTGGTGTATAGACCTTTCCATCGATTTGAGGGACGCCGTCGGTGATAGATTACATCTGAGCAATTCCTTTGTCAAAGATGGCACCCACTTCAACACGGCTGGGGCTACCTCGATGAAGTGAGTAGTTGCCCCTTGGCTGATATAATTTAAATTGTACTGACAGCTCTAATAGACACGTAGCACCTACAGCTCAATCAGCATCAGAAATCATCTCCTCATCTCGTAGACGTACACCAAATCAAAAGAGGACTTTCACCGGAATACAGCGATTATTGTTCTCACCTCCATCTAGGAAAGGAGTCAAGAAGTCCCAAGCTGCTTATAGACCGACTTACGATAGTGTACCAGATGGCCCGGCATGTAGAATATACGGGAGTGTCGAGGTCAAGAAAGTTACGGCGAATTTGCATATAACCACTCTCGGTCATGGTTATATGAGTTTCGAACATACTGATCATCAGTGTGAGTTCGTCCCCTCTCCTTGAAACGCAGAAACCCACAGCTTACGGTATTTCTTTTCCGCAGTGATGAATCTCTCCCACATCGTTCACGAGTTTTCATTCGGTCCTTTCTTCCCAGCCATCTCGCAGCCCCTAGATAAGAGTTACGAAATCGCCAAGGAGCGTGAGTGAGACTCTGAGCGTACATCTTGATAATACCTGCTCATGATATCTCGCAGCATTCACCATCTTCCAATATTTCTTACGAGTAGTCCCCACCACGTACATCGACGCAGCTCGACGTCGACTCGTCACTTCTCAATACGCTGTGACCGACTATTCTCGTTCATTCGAACATGGAAAAGGTGTTCCCGGTATCTTCTTCAAATATGATCTAGAAGCTATGGCTCTGACCGTCAGAGAGAGAACAACATCCTTGTATCAATTTTTGATCAGACTGGTAGGAGTGATAGGTGAGTAATATCCCCAATACGTTTTATATCTATAATATCTGCTGACGATATCATCTCAATCAGGCGGTGTCTGGACAGTCGCGTCCTTCGGTCTGAGAGTATTCAACAGGGCTCAGAAGGAAGTATCAAAAGCGGTCGTAGGCAAAGAAAAGGAGTATATACCTTCGTCTCTGCCTTCTGGATCACCGGCTTTCGAAAGAGCAGGAAGTGGTTATTTCTCACGCGATGATCGTGGTATGCTGCGAACCACCACTTGGGCAGGTAGTCCCGGTGGTACCGAGTGGAAAGGTAGATAGGGCAATGTGTAATATACAGATACAATGCATAATCAATCAATACAATATTATACGCTAGCTACGGACGCGTTTGGTATTGCTCCAGCTGATTGAGAAGAAAGCTCAGCTGCGGCCTGTTCGGCAGCGGCAGCTCGACGTTTCTTCAGCACATTCTCAATGAAGAATTCTCCGGCCTAAGCAAGGCATATATGAGCGGATGTTTCAGTAGTTTCGAAATTCAATCGTCTAACATGAATCTCGGAACTCACCTTGTAACTTGACCTGACCAAAGGTCCCGAAGCAACGTACAAGAAACCCATACCCTCCGCCACTTCCTTCCATTTAGCAAATTCTTCTGGCTGGACATATCGATCGACCTTCATGTGTTTCTTGGTAGGTCTCATGTATTGACCGAAAGTGACAACATCGACGTCAGACTGTCTCAATCCTATATAGAAAGGTGGCTCGTAAGTCTCTAATCAGACAAACTGCGATGCTACTCACTCCTCAAAGTTTCATGAATCTCATCCTTTTGCTCCCCAACACCCAACATGATACTACTCTTCGTCAATATCTCCTTGCCAGCCTTCTTGGCACCAATCTTGGCTTCTTCTAAAACCCTCAGACTCTGGTTGAATCCTGCTCTTCTATCTCTGACGAATGGAGTACATCTCTCGACAGTCTCGACATTATGGGCGAACACATCCAATCCCGACGAAGCGACTGTGTGTATCGTATCCTTTCCCTTGTTGGCGAAATCGGGTGTTAATGCTTCGACGAGGATTTTAGGCGCTTTCTGCTTGATCTTGGATATTGTCGATGCGATGTGAGCTGCACCTCCATCGACAAGGTCTAAAAGGAACAATGTAAGATGTTTCAGCAAAAGCATCATTCCAGCTTGCTGATGAGACTCACCATCTCGGTCAACACTCGTCAAAACGATATAACCCAATCCCCATCGACTGATAGCCTCAGCAGTGTTCTCAGGTTCGTGCACGTCCAATGGTGGCGGGGCTCGAGCGGTCTTGACTGAACAGAATCGACATCCTCGCGTACATTGATCACCCATGAGCTGGAAGATGATATTTTCAGCTATGGCTCGATATGCCTGGAAGGCTATCTAGCTTACCATGATAGTCGCCGTGGCATTGCCTTTCCCACCGCCCCAACATTCTCCGATGTTAGGACATTTCGCCTCTTCACATACGGTATGCAAACCCAACCCTCTCAGTTCCTTCTTTATATTACTGTACGACGCTCCAGTGGGAATGGGATGTTTGAGGAATGATGGTAATCGAGGTCTACCGTGATTGATTAGCTAAGAGAGTCATCTTGATGACAAGCTAAATACACGTACTGCGTTGTGTTACCCAATACCACTCTTTCATTGACATCAGGCAGTTCCTCGCCCGATACAAAGTCATCGAACGTGAGCCCATCATCTAGTTTTTCGAATCGTTTACGTCGAGGAGGAGCGGCGGCATCATCGGTAGAAGAGGAGGAAGGAGAAGTAGGAACGGCAGTGGCGAGATACCGACGGACGGATGGTCCCGCAATGATCCTGCTGGCTGAGGAAGTAGCTGAAGTGGTCAATCTGAGCATTGTGCTGGATGGTAGGGAGCTGTTATGATGACCAAGAAGAGATGAGATGCGAGATGACCAAGATGTATGTATGTGTGTATGTATGCTAGAGCTTTTACGGATCGGAATAGGCTTCACTCGATTCGTCCGCAATCTTGAGATTGGAATTTCCAAGATCACGATACAAAGATTGGAAAAACAACAAATGTATAAAGGGGGGATGAACGGAGATAAATCGCATGTCCGCCGATCTCACTTCACTTCCGTCGGAAAGACTGACCCAGTTCATTTGGACCAGCGTGTGCTCAAAACCACTGTTGCATATGTTACCCCTTTGATCCAACCTCACAGATATCACTCATCCTTTATACCTCTGTCTATCCACCTCAGACATCTATCCTCTCACTGATATAATAAACAGCTACACCAGTATCAATCAACTTGCTCCGTCTTCCCACCTTTTCCATCTTGATCAACTGACTTGACACATAAAACAACAGCTACAGCAATAACCGGGATGTCACAACAGCCCGCACAGGCCTTTGCTTCCCACTTGATCAACCAGACCCTCTCCTCCATCGCTCTACTCGAATCACTCTCAATCATCAACCCAGCCGATGCATCGCTGATAAGACAGAAGCTGCCCTCACCCACCGGTCCATTCCCATCACTCAACCCATCTTCATCCTCGCCTTCCGCCTCTTTTGCCGGGTTGAACATCTCCCAATCACCCACCTCATGGACCGTGCGACATGCCAGAGAAGATTCCATTCATTCGCCTCCTCAGCAACAACCTCAAATCCAGGCTGCTCCTGTCCAGCAACCCCCTCAGTCCGCTCCTGCCCCGACTTTACCGCCCAGAGGTAGACCAGCGGAATCAAGAGCTAAAGCGTTGTGGGATTTCAATGGGACGGTGAGAATTTCTTGCTCCCTCCTAGGCACGTGCGACAACTGACCGGCTTCTGTGTATAGGAAGGGGACGATCTGCAATTCAGAAGTGGCGATATCATCGTAATCGACGAGGAAGGTTAGTGAGACAGGCGATGCGGAACTGGAACTCAAGCTAAGTCATTGCTGTAGTTAACGAACAATGGTATCGTGGTCGAGTTATCCCAAAGGGTCATACGGTACCTCTTCCCAGATCGGGTCTTTTCCCTTCCAACTATATTGAAAAGCTGTAAGCTACGATCTGCACATCATCAGGTGTGATCAAGCTGACACCTCGAATAGTCCCCCTGCACCATACTACTCTTCCCCTCCACCTCCTCAACAGCCTCCCCAACAAATGATGGTTCCTTACCAGGGCTCGGCCCACTCGTACTACGATCAAAAGCCTCCTCCGGGTCAAATGCAGATGATGCCCCCTCAACAGCAAATGCAAGGTGGTGTGGTCGTTCAAGAACCTCAAAAGGATGGTAAATTTGGCAAGATCGGTGGTCAGGTCAGTTAGCTGCTATGTCTTTGAAGCACATGAAGCTGACTGTTTTTACTCTAGCTCGGTACCGCTTTCACCACTGGTATTGGTTTTGGTGCGGGAAGTGCTATCGCTTCGGAAGCTGTTCATGCCAGTGAGTAAAACCAGTTTTTAACATATGAGAGCCATGAGAAACTGATGAACCTTTTCGCGATCAGTCTTCTAAATTATGCTCACTGCACATATCCCCGTCTCTCGCTCATTTGTATTATAGATATCCTGTGTATAGTAATTTGTAACATAAATGGACATGAACTAATGAATATAATACAACAAACCTTTCCATATATATCTACAGTGAATCTTCTAACAGTCATGCTAATATGCTAACGTTTCAACCAATTTATCGAATATTCTAATGACATCAGGTTGATAGAATTTCTCAAAGGTCAGGGGAACAGGTGTACTAAGAAATATTTGTGATTCAGTCAAGTGAAGTTCCATTTGAACATGGTAGGGATCTGACTCACTCCCAGCCACTGACTAGCCCAATGGGCGCTTCCAAATATTCAAAAGCTCGTCTTCCAATCTCCCCAGCGAGATCATTCCCTACACCTCCCGCTTTCCCTGCTTCATGCACTATGACCATTCGTCCGGTCTTCTTGACTGCTTCGGTCAAGGCTCCAAGAGGCATAGGGGAGATGGTACGAAGGTCGATGAGCTGGATCGATGGAGCGGGATTAGGCGGTCGAAGGGATTCGGGCAGAAAGGGAATAAGAGATGGAGGTGGTGATTTGAGGAGATCAATCGCTCGTTCTTAGAGATGATGAGTTTAGCTCAAGACGAAATACAGCCGTACCTGTCGATTGACAGTACTCACCACATATGTGTAAAGGTTCACCATACGCCACTACTGTTAAATCAGTCCCATCTCTCACTATCTCAGGTTGTCCGATGGGTAACGTATAGTCATCCGTCGGTACTTCCTCTACAGCTGCTCTATACAGTATCTTCGGTTCAAACACCAACACCGGATTGGGATCTCGGATAGCGGCTAATAACAATCCTTTAGCTTGAATGGGTGATCTCGGTATGACCACTTTCAGACCGGCTGCACCAAGGAAGAAGCCCTATTGACAACATGATTAGCTATGTCACTCTGGTGTACATGCGATTCTGAGGTATCGAAAACTTACCTCAGGGGATTGGGAATGGTACAAACCCCCATGTCCCACACTTCCTATAGGTGCTCTGATGGTCAGAGAACCTCCCTCAAGAGGATAGGCACCTCCGCTGGCATATCTCTGTTTGGCAGCTTCGTTGACTAGTTGATCGAAGGCGGGAAAGATCTATCACAAATTTGTCAATCAGGGCACGCCCTTCACTGTGTGGACCAAATAGCCAACTCACATAATCACCAAACTGTATTTCAGCTATAGCAGTCGCACCGACACTTGCTAATCCAATTCCGAATCCTGCTATACCTTGCTCCGTAAGAGGTGTATTGAACACCCGTTTCTTACCTGTCCAAGCACGATCATTAATAATTAGCTCAAGTATGGTGGGTATGCGAAAGTCAATCATCCTTGAATTAATGAGGTAAACTTACCAAACTCTTCAACTAAACCAGTCGTACATCGGAACACACCCGTTTGAACATCCTCACCAAATACGAACGCTCTAGGATTCGTAGCTAATGCTGTTCTATGCACAAGATCAGCCGAGATTTCAAATATTATTGTAACTCACCCTAAGGCATCTCGGATAGCTTGATACAGGTTCATCCGCCTGGTCTGCCTGCCTTTGCCTGTCGGACCTTTCAGACCATGTCCGTCGGCGAACCGTATACCGGGAGTTGTAAACGCCTACAAGTGAAGTGCGCAACGAGATCAGCTGAAGAAAGAAGCGGCGGTCCTTGTATTCACTCACCTCTTCCGTTGTATGCAGAAACAGCGGACTTTCTCCCAAGGACGGCTCTTCCATCGTAGGAGGAGCAGGGTTGATGGATGGTGCTGATCTCGATTGTCGAGCCGATGGCGACTTGTCCGTGTCATCTGACCCGTTGGTAGCTTGACTAGCCTGACCTTGAGCAGCATAATATCTGATAGACCCAGATGTTATCGCCGGCCGTGTCAGCGATGTTGAGAGGTGGTTGTTGATCGATCGTATCATCTTGTCGATAGTGATATTATCATGAAGGAACTGTGTCGACCGTATATACATTTCCGCGGATTGGACAGGTGGACGAGCCGTTGTACCAGTGACATGCTGGCATGGTCCATCATATCACGGGATCTTCAATATGGGTAAGAGTAAGTCAGTCATTAAACGGTGTTTTCATATCGCATATCTGGGTCAACTGATCGACATCACAGTCACATGATCAACCTGTCTCGGTTAAATGGTTAAACACTACGAGTACTGTAGTAGACTGATTTTGTAATCAGCACCAGAACAATTAGAATCGACTTGTACCCTCAATACATCCATTCACATCAAACGCATCAGATGGGGTTTCTTTCCTATCCCCCATGCATCGTGTCTCAAACAGCACAGGGGACCCCCCACCCCCACCCGACTCAACCAAAAGAACATCCTTTTACTTCGATGTGATTAAGAAAATACGAGTAAAATCCAAATCCTCGGTAAATGACTCCATGGCACAACTCGTCGAATTAACCTTGGCATATAAGTCGATGACTCGTGACTATAGCTGATCTTGTGGATGCATGACATCCTTCTCCGACGAAGAAGCCTTTGCCGAGCTGTACTATACACGAAGGGCAATCAGGGATGTGCTTGATGTCGCTCCAGATGGAGTGCCGCTGATTCTGCTGTAGCCATCCTCACCATGTCTGATATCTTGTATCAGAACAACAACGTGAAAGCGGCTTACAAATACATTGTGCCCCTCGCCAGCGCCTTTTACCTCACCCAGCCTTACTTCGAGGCCAACGTATCGTGTTCTGATTTCGCTTCATACACCTGACAGTCGACCAGGAGTCCCGCAAGTCCATCCTCATCCACTTTCTCAAGCGGCTCGACCATAATATCCTCATCAACCACTGGATCCTCGCATAACAATACTGCCAAAGCCAGCTCAAGCAGTACATGCATTGTCTAGAACGAGCGTACACTGAGCCGTCGCCAGGCTCGCTGCCGCTCTCTTGGGCTGCCTCATGCGCGGGTGAGATAGTCATTCACACACTCATCAAGAATTCCGGATCTCAGACGAACGTATACATGCTTTAGTATAGAGATCACGTACGGACAGTTTATTAATATAGATAGCTGCCATCGTGCATGTCACTTGTCAGAGAGCAATGAATGCTAATCGCTCGTACAACCGTTGTTCTGGACACGTCGTCCCAGAAAGAAGAGTCAACGATAGTATACAGTGCTATGGACATGTTGGCGGGGTATTTCAAGGTCTCTCTCATCGTCAGGCGTCGTCAGTCGCACCACTTTCGATTACAACTGGTCCTTAGCTCCACCAGAGTTGTTCGATTGCGAGATCAATCGATCTCTCTTGGACTGGTCATTCCGATACCATCATCGGGCCATCCATCGAATTGGTTCTAAAACATTCTCACAGCAACAAGGCCGCATGAACCTTGACCTGTCGAGCCGGCAGGCGTACCTGAAAAATGTCAACAGTCGCTCCCTCAGGTCAAGAAAATTTGGCAATAGATACGAAAACAAATAAACGATAGACCGAATGTGATACATATATATCGCGCAGATGTTACCTCACACACGGATAATTTGATCGTATTTCAACAATCCTCCTGTTAGATGATCTGACAATCCGTCAACCGCAGCAACACCTTCCGTATCAATCTCTGACCTGTCGGAGGCAGAAAGTCGATGAGCTCAGGCAAATGGTGAGGAACGGGGAAGCAACGAGACCCTATGTTATGCTGCGCATCGTATGGAGCATGCATCCCATTTTACCACGTATTTACTCAAAATTTACAGCTAATTGTTCCATGTAGTCTTCTTCTACGAAATGGCTTCACATTTTTCATTTCTACCCCTTTTTCATCTCTACCCCTTCTTACCCTTCTTACGCTTGATTGTGGAGCTGAGAAGCAATTTCCTTCTTCTCTTTAAGCATCGCGGCAGCCTTCTTGACACCAAAGTCATCTTCAAAAATGCTTCGGGTTTCATCGATGGACAGACCTTTCGTTTCGGGATAGCAGAAATAGACGAAGACATATCCGATAGAGATGAAACCTAGATACATGCCGTAGGTGCCGACGGTACCGAGAGATTTTAGTTGGGTAAGGTAGGCGACAGAGACGACGAGATTTGCGAGCCAACAGAAGCAAGTGGCGATGGCGGAACCGACAGCTCGAATCTCGAGAGCGAGAAACTCGGATTGATACCAAATCATGTGGGAGTAGGTAAGACCGTAGGCGGCGACGAAGAGAAGGATAGCGCCCAGAAGGGATCCAACAAGAGCAGCTGGGTACTCGTGTCCACTGATAAGCTGCCCGCCGGTCGATTTTGCCAAGAAGTGGAATGAGATACATGCCCAGACGAGACCAATAATCATACCAGGATAGATGTTGACCATGAGCTTTCGTCTTCCGACCCTGTCAACCAATGACATTCCTATGAACAAAAATAAGGCGTTACCACCCGATGGGATCAAACCGGCCGCAGCACCGTTCTTGAGACCAAGAAGACCGAAAATGGTGCCGGAGTAGTAGAGGAGAGTGTTGTAACCTGTAAGTTGACCGAAAGCCTGCATTCCGCAGACTGCAATGAGAGCCCTTCGATAAGGCTTATGAGTCCAGTACTTCTTAGCTCGTTCCTTGACAGAGAATTGTCGTTGCATGATAGTGGTAGCCTCGACGTATTGCGCGATCACCTTGAGCTTGAAGTCGATCACTTCCTCAGGTGCACCTTTGTATACCGTTCGTAAAGTTTCCTTGGCCTTTTCGGGTTGTCCTCGGAGAAGGAGGACTCGGGGAGACTCAGGTAGCCAGTGCATCAAGCACAGTTGGACAATGGAAGGCACGACGCCAAGACCGACTTCGCGTGAAGGACAGATATCAGCATGGAGTTGCTCAATGATATAACTAAGACACATCACTCACAAAGAACTCTCCATCCGATGTGATACGGAACTCCCGCATCAAATCCAGCGCCCAAAGCGCTTGCAATGGTTTGACCAAATGGGATGAAGAAAGCGTTAACACCGATGCATCGACCTCGTACCGCAGTAGGAGCAAGTTCTGCGATATAGAGAGGCCCGATGACTGCTGCCCCACCGACCCCGACTCCGAGTACTAAACGACCGACAATCATTTGAGCTACAGAGTAAGACGAAGCGATAATTATTGCTCCGGCAGTGAAGCTGCGACAAGGTTAGCAAGCTCAGGCAACAGAGCATACAACAAGCCGAGGAGGGTCGCTCACAAGAAATCGGCGATGGCCATGGCCCACTTTCGTCCCAGCTTGTCGGCGTAAGAACCGAGGATCAGAGCCCCAAACAGAGCACCAATGGTAGTACCTGCGGTGATGATCTCCTTCTCATTGTCGCTGAGTGCGTGACCAAGGTCGGTCCCGACCATAGGAAGAGCGGACCCGACGATACCCGTGTCTATAACGTCGAGAAGGGTCAGGAAGGTATCACCAATGTGAGTAAACAGAGAGCCCACCATAACCGAATAAGAACCCTGCGACGGCCGCGATGGAGACAAGGAACACAAAGTAAGGGGTAACTTTGTCTTCGTTCTCCGCTCTAACCAAGTTTTCATCCTACAAAATTTTGATCAGAACTGTTGATACTGATGTTCGGTCGTTCGTGACTTACTACTAGATGGCCGTGAGGCAGTGAGCTGTCACCGGTAACTTCTTGATGATAAACCTCTTGTTTGTCTTCACTCCCGAGTTCGGTGGTCGAAGGACGAACCGAGTCCTGGCCCAAGGCGGGAAGATGAGTTGACATGTTGATGGAATGGAGCTGCTTAGTGGGGGAATGGAGATGAATCTGGAGATCCGTGGAGACTTTGAACAGAACTGGGGCAATTCTGTAGGGTTTATATATCCTCTGGAAGCATTGGTGACACCCTCCAGGGTAGCAATCGAGACCAGGTGATGCCAAGGTCATGCTAGGGGTGCGACTTCTGGAGTTCACAGGAACACCGCTGGACGGATTCCCTGGGCCAATCGCCGAATTTGAACAACCCTTATTTCCCGGAGTTGAGCGGTTTTCTGGAACTTTATTCCCTTGATATCCTTGATTTCCGTGACCTGATGGAAGCATGTGACGAGGTACACGGAGAAAGGCAGACGTCATGTGCTCGCGATGTAACCGATCAGCTTTTTTGACGCGGAAATAACGAACAACCTGTTGTGAAGCAGGTCGATACTGGTACATCGTAATTTTGAGACGCATCTTTTGAGCTGAGTCCGTGAGCAGCGGCAGAGCGAGTCGGTCTGCGCACACTTAGATCGTCTAAGTATGAAATGCGTAGTAGAATACCAGGGTTAAAGTTGCTAGTAAAACCATTGTTTACTAGGTACTTGATACCATAGTGGATTTGTCCAGACCCACTGATAATACCATTGCTGTCCACTTCATATTGGTAGACAACAGTACTCTTTTCCCGTCGTGTTTCTTCCGACATTGGTTGTGCTTCATTCGACCCCACAGTAAGACTTCGATTGTATGTAGGGTGCAGCATCATCCACAGTTGTTCTCGGGACCGTAGCTCATCTAGGTTGATGCCGTCTATTGGGTATTCTTCTACAATAATTAGTGTAAATTCATCATGGCCATGTTCTTGCATAGCGTCACCTACATCACGACTCACCATTGGTGTTGATAGCCGAGATGGTTGAAGGTAATACTTCGATCTAAACCCACTACTTATGTCGGGTGGTCTGTTTAAGAACCGGTTCCTGTTTACTTTTACACGACTGACTGGGGAAGCTCTCACAAGTTGGACTCCTCCATTCTCGTATGTACAAGAACCATCTACAGGCCAAAGTTGTAAGGGTAAGAACTCTTCAAATTTTGTTTACACATATCGAGGACCGGATCATAACTACACATCACAAGATTTGGTTAATGTTGATCCTTCAGTTGGCTCGTGTCTTAAGGAATATCAAATTCCACAGACAACTTTCCTCCGACTTCGACGGTATCGATCTGAATGGAATGGTCTGGTGTTTAGTAACGACAAGCTTCATTAATTTATTTAATCAATTCCCCTTTCTAAACCATACTTGAACTTGTTTGCTGCAGCCTTCGACCTCGGTCGGCCAGGATGGTCATCCGCAACGGTTCAGCTATATGGACGGGCGGCCCGGGCCATTGTGTCAAGTGAGTGGTATCAAGAACCTGTTGCAAAGCGAAACGCAAGGAAGACGCTGGAGAAATCGTTACACCATCTATCCTTGAGCTTCACGTGCTGATTAAACCAACCACCCAACCCAAGGCAAGAAAAGGTTTGGACCGAGAGTTGAGCAAGGTCGTGAAGCTAGCTATCGGAGGCAAAATGCTCTTACAGTTGGCCTCCGTTACCAAATAGACCTCTGCAAGACCTCTGCATAAGAGGTCTAGTAGTCCTCTTACAGAGTGACGATCGTCGTGAACGGGGATTTCGGTCTGTTGGGGTGTACAAGCGAATGAAGACTACTATTCAATATGGCATCTGGATCTACCGCGAAATGATGATCTACCGCGAAATGATGATCTGTTTAATATCAAATGCATGAACGACAAACCAAAGAATGACTCGGAAATGATGCGTATGTTCTTGCTGCTATATACTGCTTGTTACATGAGAGCGCTTTAACACGGTAAGCAACCCCTTCCTTACTCGAGGGAGAGAGCGTTTTGTCGAGGATCTTCTGGTGCTCCCCAGTTGGATGAACCTCTCCATCCACCATCGACTCGAAGTTCGAAATCATTCACCATGGAGTTTTCCATCATAAAGAGAATAGCTTGACCGATCTCCTCGAGCGTGGTGACCCGGTGAGGGAAAATACATCCGGCAGCGAGCTCCTTTTGGAAGTAAGGAATTCGGTTGGGGGTCATGAGACCAGATGCGACCACAGCGGGGGAGATAGAGTTCACTCGAATACCATATGGACCGAGGAAATCAGCCATACCTTGAGAAATACCAAGAACAGCGGCTGTCCGACGCTTGTGGTCAGCTTCGGCGCATGTGCGCGGACGTTTGAACTCACTTTTAGAAGCTCCGTATGTCAGACATCGGGCGGGGACAGGCCATGCGACAGCGGATGCGGTGTTAATGATGACACCTCTTTCCTCTTTGACTCTAGGGCCAAAGGGTCCCTCGTCGGGGTATTGAGAGTTCATCGCGTCGGCAATGACGGCGTTGACAACAAAGGTGCCGTATGCGTTAACCCTGAGGACATCTTCGTATCTCTGTATACGAGAATCATTAGCACACAGCCACTCTGTTCAACGAGAGAGGTTGACCCGATCGTGAACTGACCTTAACAGCGTCAACGAGCTTGTTGGTCCAAGTAGTGCCCGGAGCGATGGCAGCACAGTGGACGGCACCGAACAGTGATCCTTTGGGGATGATGGAAAGGGTTTCTTGGGCCCCTCTCTCTACCGAGGCAAGGTCGGCGATATCTACTTGGACGTAGAGTGACCTTTCAGGGTGATATGGTTTGGTGATCTCTTCTCCCTTCTCCTTGGGGTATCGGTCGAATGACTAGGAGCAGGATTAGACTAAAGAACTCGTGATATGGCGATGTTGATACTCACCACAACGATACCACCCTTGGCAATAATTTGTTTGGCAACTTCACCACCAATACCACCAGCACCTCCGGTAACGATGAAAGCTTTTCCTTCTAACTTCATTTTGAGTGGTTTTGAGTTGCTGGATGGGTTTGAGGGGTCAAGATGTAATAGTAGGATTTAACAAGAAAATGACAATGAGAAAGTCCCAGAAGCAGCACTCATATCGACGCTTAAGAGTGTTTCTCACGCACCCCTCTCTCATCGATTCTCTGATACTCGCCGGCCCGAGGTGATTCAATTATCCTCCATTCAACGCAGATATCGGACGTACTGGTTAATCTATTCAGACACAAAGCGGTGTTCGATATCTGAACGGATTACTTATGTTATCGCTTGTGATAAATCCGTGATCAGCGGGTTTGCCAGCTCGGCTAGAGAAGAACTAGTGTCATGTGATTATATCCGAGCTCAGCAATTACCGGACAAAGGACATTACAAACCGGAGCTCGGCCCTGCCGTGTCCGACGAAGCGAAAACGTACGGCAATAGCTTCAAACCCTATCTTTGTGCAGTTAGTCCTACTTTCATGCTAGATCCTGCACACCAGCCCAATTTGCGCTATTCACTAGATCGTGCAATCCAGAAAGCTAAATATATAAATTTGGAATTTTATCCCTACATGCAACGTAAAAGTCAAGACGTTGTCTCGACAGACTTCCCCGGCGTGCAACGATCGAAGCATGAGTTTTATTGTACCTGCTAACCGCTAGGCATTTTTGAAATCTATACGTGTGGATTATGCGGTACATGCAGATACAGAGATAAAAATAAAAATTGCTGCAGAATAAAATGTTGTTTACAAAAGAGATTGTCCGTCCGGATATAACAAACTCTCTAGCTCATCTATTTTACGTATCGTTCACCAGCGATGCCCTCAAGTAGCGCTTTGATTCTGAGAGCGACTCTCTTGGAGTGATATCGACCATGTTGCAGTGTACCTACCATGATCCAGAGGTTAGGTACGCCGCAGTACTTCCATGCAGAGTTGAGCTCTCCTTCTTCATCCATACCCCAGATGGGCCCCACTCTATCAGCAATCTCATCTCCTAATGTCTTTCGTACAGAGTCGATGGTATTGGAGAACCCGGTAGCGAAGACAACAAGATCGTACTCTCGTTCTCGATCGCCATTGAGGTAGACTCGGTCTTCCGTGAAGTGGTCGATCCATCCTTGTTCGACTTTGATAGAGCCGTCGATGATGTGCTTACAAGCGCCAGCGTCAAAGTAGAAACCTCCATTTTTGGTGTAACCTAAAGTTTGCACACCAGTGCCTCGTTGACCTTTATAAGTCTTGAACCCTTTGGCCTCCATGCCTTCCAACAATGGACCATCAAGGGATACAAGCTCGTCACAGAGTCTTCGCCCGAGCTCTTCACCGGGACCGACCGGCATGGAGTAGGCCAATCGGTCAGCGACATCGAGATCCGGTCGCTTGCCGTCTTTGGGCATGTAAGCACCAAGCATCTGGGAGGACTGCATTAGTCACTGATACGGATATGATATATCACCGAAGGTACTCACCTTAGGAACAGAGTTGGTAAGAGACATGATGTAGGTAGCAGACCTTTGGAGGATGGTTACGTCAATACCTCTTCGAGCGAAATCGTAGGCGGTGTCGAATCCGGATGACGAAGTTCCAACGACTAAAACCTTTTTGCCGACCCAGGCCCGTGAAGAGTCATGTTCCGTGGAGTGTCGCAGAGTACCCTTGAACTTTTCAGCCCCAGGGACTTTCGGAGTCATGGGTACACCCGCCAGTGAGGTGGCCATCACGAGTTGTTTGGGGTGGAGAGTTCGCTTGCCTTTAGCTCCTCGGTCGATGTCAAGGGTGAATGAGCCATCGGGGTTCTGTTGGGCATGGGTGACACTCGAGTTGCACCATGCATGAAGCTCCATAGCACTGCAATACCATTCGAGATAATCGCCTAATTTGGCAGCAGGAGTGTATATTGGCCAGTGATCAGGGTAAGGCATGTAAGGGAAGTGATCTGCCCAGTGAGGGAAATGGAGGGAAAGCGCCTCATATCGTTGTCTCCAGTTGTCTCCGATTCGAGCATTCCTTTCGATCATAAGAGTAGGTACTCCAAGAGCCTTGAGTCTGGCCGCCATCATGAGACCACTGAGCGAGAAGTAAGTGGGACATACGTTGCCTCAGTTGATGCAAATAGGAACTCACTTATGTCCACCACCAACGATGACTACTTCGGGTTCAGCACCCTCGAACTCGGTATCTATCTCTCTTTGAGTGTTCCATGAAACATCTCCGATCATGTGTCCGTCACGATTAGGCAGTTCCGGGAATCCCTTGAGACCTTCGATGGCGGTGTGCAAAGTCCAGATTTTGAGACCATCCTTTGTCAAGACGAAGTTCGCCACAGCCGAGGCAGTGACTTTGTCGGTGGTGATCAAGAGATGCGCTTGAGCGAAGTGCAAATCCTCGTAAGGTGTCTGCAACGATGGAGATGGGTCAATGATCCGAACTTCGGATACGGGAACTTTGGGAAGGAGATCGGTGGCGGCCGATAAGATTTTCTGTTGTGTATTGAAGGTACGATATTCCCAGGTGAAAGAGACTTTGTCTCGCCAAACACCTAAAAAAAATTGATCAGCGGTGATCATAGGATCTATTTCCATGATTGACCAGGCTTACCGTTGTCAAGGAAGAGTGACGCGAAACGTTTGGCGTCACTGCTTTTCAAGGCGGGAGCCAATTGCTCCTCCACAAACTTCGAGACGAGAGCGGGGACATCGCTGTCTTTCGGGAAATCTTCTCCCAAACGGTCCAAGGTAGGTAGTGGGGAATTGTACTTGAAGTCGTACATGAAGTTGTCGCCGACACCGACATGACCCTTTGATTGATCAGCTTTGGCGGTTTTGAGTCCCTGGGAGGCAGCAGCAGGGGCATTGGATTCTGAGACAGCGATTGGTGCCATTTTCGTTATGTGTTTGTCAAGAAAAAATGAATGAGGTTATAGATTGGAAAGTAACACGATGGAGGAGCTGGAGTGGACTTACCATTGTGACTACTATTTAAACTGTTCAAACACAGATCTTGAGGCCGAATCGCGGAGATTCTTTTACGATCAATATCACCGAGATCACGGATATGTGGTGCAGTCGCACTGCAATTGTGGTGGTGACAAACTCAGCCCGAGCCACGGACTTATCCACCTACTTGCAACATATCGCTCTACAATGGCTTACCCCTTACAACAAACATCTCGACAGTAGGCCACGGAGTTGACCAGGACCGGGAAGACCTAACAAAGATACATAAACTCTCTTTGAAGAGAGCGTTACATGCTCCTGAATGTCGAATGATACGCGACAAAGGAGTCCTCCGGAATACTATCGTAAAACACTCCTCATCACTGCGCTGCTTCCGATTGCTTACTTCCCTTGGGCGTGTCAATTACAATAGACAGCTATTTCACCTCTCAACCTTAGAAAGAAGACATTTATATGATATGGGATTCTTGGCACAGCAGGCTCATTTCTTCTTGCAACGTCAGTTCTCATGAAAGCACTGCTGGATTGTGCAGTCCCCAAATGTCTGAGTGAGACGGTTTTTTGATATCGCTTATAAGCGAGATGACAAAATTGCATGCCTACTGAGCAATATAAATAAACATTCAATTCTGTGGAAGGCCATCGCCATTGGGCCAAAATCGCGTGGAAAATGAATGGCGGCCATGCATTGTCCGCTAGCTCCGCAACCGATGCCCGGAAATAATTTTCACCCCACGTCATATCCGGCGGGCTGGTGATACAGATACGGCTAAGGGAAACACTTCGTCATACGCGTTTCGCTTATGAACCTACGGCCAAGCCCCCCTTGGCTGCCACAGGGGGGCCCTCGGGTTTTCCTTTCCAAGAGAAGCAAGCAGATCTATATAAGTAAAACAATGATTGAGCAAGTCGTGTTCCGGCATCTACATAATTTTCTGTCATCGAAATTTCGACAAAATGGGTCCGGATACTCAAACATCAAATCATACGCAACACATCGACAGAAAAGTGGCTGATAACGGTGAAGCCGCAGACTATTCTTTGGCTCTAATTGTGAGCCGTTTTGGTTGGGGTAATCGTCCTGAGTGCCACTCATGCTGGATCGACTCTTTTTAGGACGAGGACCTCGTACGAGCCGAAAACGAAGACAAGTTAACCGTATACCTATGCTTCTTAATCACCGCTGTGAGTCACGCATCGGGTTTCTCTTATCTATCGAGCACTGCTGACATGTACGTTGTCCATGGCAACAAGGCTGCCATTGCTGGCTTCTTATTCGGTTATGATACCGCTGTTGTTGGCGTTGCTTTGCCTTTGATTGGTACCGACCTCGGCAAAGAGTTGTCAGCGTCCGAGCAAGAAATCATCACCGCAGGGACTACTATCGGCGCAATCTTCGGGTCCGCTATTCTCGGAGCCTTTGCCGATAAATGGGGCCGAAAATGGTGTATCACGATTGCCGACGCTTTGTCAGTGGGAAATTCTTTTTTGGCCCAAAATAAGTCTCTGACACCATGTTGCTCAGCTTCACGGTTGGTGCGGTTCTTATCGCTTCAAGTTACTCTCTTGGGCAGATCATTGTCGGTCGATTGATCCTTGGTGTAGGTGTGGGCGGAGCTGCTGTTATCGCTCCCCTGTACATCACAGAACTTGCGCCAACTGCTGTGCGGGGTAGATGCATTGGAGTCAAGTAAGTCACACTTCTCTTGAACCTGTAGACATGCCATTCAATCTAGCCTACTCAGCGCACTCTTCATTCCTGTTGGTCAAGTCGTCGCGGATGCCATCGGCGCTGGTGTGCAAAATATGAAGCACGGTTGGCGTTTGCTTTGTGAGTCTCTCAGAGTTCAAAACAACAGAAAACCAATCAAAAGCGCTTCTACAATCATCTGATCCTGGCCTCTGAATTAGTCGCGCTTGGTGTGGTGCCATCCATTGTACAATTATGCCTGATGCACTGGCTGCCCGAATCGCCTCGGGTCTCCATATTGAAAGGCAGGACCGATGAAGCTAGAGCGACGATGCGAAAGGTATATCAGGATGCCCCGGAGGCCCAAATCGATTTCAAAATCAGAGTGGCCGAGGAATATGTTGCTGCGACCACGAAACTTCAACGAGATTTGACACTATCACAGCGTGTTTCCAAAATCTGGAAAACTAAGGCTTACCGTAGACCAATCATCACCGTTTCTGGTCTTCAATTCTTCGGACAATTGACCGGTTTCAATGCTTTGCTGTACTATGCAGGCACTCTTTTCGGTCTCCTTGGTCTTTCCAACCCAGCATTGGGTGGTTTGATCCCTGCTGGTGTCAACGCTCTGTTTTTGGTGAGTGTCACATCGCACCGATTGTATCACGCTCCGCTGACAGTGTTCATTCCAGTTCATTGGTATGTCTGTCGTTGACAGAGTTGGGCGTAGAGGTCTATTGATTTGGTGTGTGCCGATTATGGTGAGTAGTATCATCACAGAGCTTCCCCTGGTTCGACACTGATCGATGACGATCTGTAGATTGCCGGACTGGTTTGGTGTGTTGCTGGGTTTTACTTCATGTGCAAGCCTACTGGTGGTCTGCTCGATACCTCCTATTCCTACAGCACAACCAACATTGGTGTCGTGATCGGTGGCATAGTCTTCTTCGTGATGGGCTACGGCATGTCATATTCTCACTTGATCTGGTATCAATCGGAATTCCTCGCACTCGAAATTCGTGCTGCCGGTTCTGCTATAGCCACTACAACTTGCTGGATTGCCAACTTGATCGTCTCCGTCTCTTATCTATCTGAGCTGGAAACTCTCACTCCCGCCGGTACCTACGGTCTGTACCTTGGTTTCGTGGTAACCGGTTATATCTTCGTCCTGTTTTGCTTTCCAGAGTCGAGTGAGTTTGTAATAATCATTCCAATTCGATCTTGTCGGTCGGTATGCTCACGTGTTCGCGGTTGTTCGTTATAGAGGGGTTGTCCATTGATGAGATCGCCACGGTCTTCCACGATGGATTCGGAATTCGAAAATCGACTGAAATGCGACATCAAAAAGCTAAACTCCAGGCTCAATGGAAGAAAGAGAATGAGCAAACGCCCGTACATGATAGGCAACGTAAGGCGAAGGAGACGGCTCATCTAGAGTTCGCTATGAGGCCCACTAGAGGATTCAGAGACGACATGAACTCTATTGCAGGGTCGGATCATTGAAGACAAGGAGAGATATAAGTTTAGAAATTGATACTTGACTGTATCGATGCATAGAAATCGTCAATAGAATAGCTTTCGCCACTTTGTACTTGAAAGCCAGACCCCTAGATCGTTAGAGTTTTCTCGTCCGCTTTTCTCTTTCTTCCTTTCTCTCTTCCCCTTGTTCCTCTTGGTTCTGTACATTCACGGAAATGTAGCTTTATAACATTTATATTTCATCTTAGTGGAATGTTACGTACCCTTGATATTTCACGGGATGATGGACTGCTCCTTGCAATGCACTGGCTTCCGATTGATCATCGCCGCACCAGCGTTGATGCGCACCATTCGAAGCCTTCGATATACTTAGGTACGGTTGGAAACAAGCGAACGGTGCTTGATCTGCTGATGCTATTCCCCTGACTACAATTACGATATTATGTATCATCGAATGCAGTGGCAGACAAGTATGACATTACCTCGGTGAGGTCGTTGGAACATTGACCTCAAGGGTGTTGGCGGAATCCATTGTGACTGGAGATGCTCGAATACATGAACGATCGGGGGGCATATCAACCTCCATATCTCATGTTAGTGATCCTCTTGCCCTGCCGATATATGCAAAATATACATACATGTATTCAACAGAGAAGATGTTCGGGCGGTATGAGGGGTGGCCAAGAATCGCTTAGATAGCAGCAGGAGCTGGCGGGGCCTTTTCTTGTCGAATAATCAGTCACAACTATTTCAACTAGAGTATCTTGTTTCTTTGAGAAGACTGCTGATTCCCACCCAAGCGGATCAGATCCTATAATCCCCAATGGCAATTGTTCTTGTATCAAAGTAGCGATCGAACTGAATGTATCGCTGATGGATTGGCTCAAGTAATGTCCGGCACATGTCAGCCCTCGAAACATCCTCCCGTTTTGCTCCTCCAAAGACCTGAACCTCAGCGTCTGCCGCTTTCTCTTCATCAAACCCAATTAATGATGCTTGCTGTGCTCTCAGTAAGCTAGAGCTCTGTAAATTCGACAATCGTGGCAAATTCTCGACACATGACGATCGGGATGAGAATCCTCTCCAACGTGGTCAGTTTGAGCGATAATGAAGAGGATGAGCATGGCCTTGCGAAGCGCCACATCAAAGCTATATTAATGAATTACATGATCCTCGACGCTCCTTTATTTCTATGAACGATCTACACATCATGGCAAATATTGAGGTGCTCTCACATTGTGATGTAGTGAGAAGACCGATCGTACAAGCTTGATCGGTCGGTGAAATTTGTCTGTTTATACTGAGCAGAGCTTACTTCGAGGGATCGCCTGCTCGGGCAAATGAGGAAATATCTAAATGTACAATCGTTTCCGAGATGTACAGTTATAATCGTATTACCATCCTGACATACAATTCGATCATCCTTGACAGATCAAATGAGGTTTGAATGCTCGCCAGAGAGCGAAAAGCGATATACAGTATGATGAATGAAGGACTTTCGTGCCATCCTCACAAGGTTTGCCCAAAGATAGTGCGCCATGAAAGAGATTGCATCGCAGAGGATGAGGATCTGATCTTCAGCGAGCATGAAAGATAGAAAGAAAGGGTTTCTGTCTTGGCCGGCGGCACACTCGGCTAGAAGCGCAATGATCGCTCCTTCCGAAGGAAACGCTTTGTCCAAGTCGCGCACCGCGCGCCACAAAGTTCTGCCTGCGGTCAATTGAAAAGCAGTAGTGTATTCGGTGATTTGCTTCAATGACTCACCGCAGGCCGAACGGAATTTGGTAGAGACATGCCGCAAAAGTTTACTCGCGGACATCCGTTTTCTCCGATCTATTACATCATCATCCCGCAACTTGCAGCTCTCGGACCGAACGGCCTCTCCAATCTTTCTTTGCTCTTTTGGTTCTGCAAGTTCCCACTGCTCATCTCTATACTACTCGCTGATAGAGGATACATTGATCATTTTGCTGTCCCCCATCTATCATCCCCCGCCATTACTGGTAATAGACCCATAATCATGGTGCGGAAGGTCACAGTTAGCGAACCATTGCTGAAAATCGGTTGTACTTTAGGGGAAGGTAAGTCCGCCACTCATGAAGACGGCAAGCAAGCTAATGACCCTTACAGGTTGTGTCTGGGTGAGAGCAGGAGATCGGACCAGTCTAACGGATACTGATAGCTCTGTGACCGTTGTAGGATTCTCGAAGACAAAGGCTGTATTTTGTAGATATTGATCAAAACAAGATTTACACCTACGAGCCTAGCACAGGTATCTATGGCTACCAGACTTTTTCCAACAAGATCGGCTCCATCTCCGCAATGGAGAATGACACAGGCGTGAGCCTCCCTCTTGCGGCTTGTCGCGAAAGAACTGTCGTTGACCATGCCAGCAGCTGGTAGTAGACATTGATACAGGTTTCGCTTTCGTTCCATTTGAGACCTCCTTGCCGTTCCCACCGGACAACACTCAGAAACAGCTGCATCACTTGCCAATCGAGGTGCCCTTGAACAAGGAAGAGAAACGTTTCAACGAGGGTACAACCGATCCTGCTGGCCGATTTCTTTCAGGCACTATGGGGCATGAAATCGGGACTTCGGATGGCCGAATGTTTGCCTTACAAAGCAAACAAGATGGGACTGGTCTCGAAGCGCCTCTGATATTAGATAACATCACATGCACGAACGGAATGGGGTGGACGGCAGATGGGAAGACTATGTAAGCTGACTGGACCAATGCGGAAGGATGAAAGCCAATTGACGTCCGAATGCAGGTATTTCAGCGACAGTTGGTTGCGCGAGATTGCCGTGTTCGATTACGATCTCGTGAGTCTCCTTTCCTCCTGTTAATCGCAAGTGGTTTTAGAGTTGACGACATGACGCTTTCATCGCATATTCAGGCAAACGGAGTAATGAGCAACAGAAGAACCTTTTCAATCCTAGATGACTCTTACGGGTGGCCTGATGGGATGTGTACAGATGCCAAAGGAGGAATATGGTCAGCCCGGTGGCAGAATGGAACGGTCATCAGATTCACCCCAGACGGAGAGATTGATGTGATTGTGGAATTTCCCAAAGCTTGGCACATGACCTGCTGTGTTTTTGGAGGTGAGTTTCATCGAATTATCCTGCATCTGAGCATGATTTGAAAATATGATTGTCGCGCTTCAGGTCCCAATCTCGACGAGCTTTATGTGACGTCCGCTAGCTCGAATTACATTGGAGAGAATTTGCCAGAACGAAGCGATGGAGGAGACCTTTTTGTAGTGAAGGGTTTAGGTTTCAAAGGTGTTGAGAGAAACAGATTCAGAGGATCACTCACTAAATAGAGACCCTCGGTATTGCTGTTTTGCAATTTTTAGCAAATGTAGTTTTCATTCGCGAGTAATCATCTTGTCCATAGAATCATCAGAGCTGGGAGTCGCGCTCAAAATATTCAATCGATAAGATAAACGTTAAGCATCAAACGAGCCCGGTATCAGATTTTCCTGTCTTGGTAAACCTGCATTACCTATGGATCAGCGAGATCTTGCTGCACTTTCAACTATCATGGTGTCTTGAGTAAATGAGCCCTCAGTGCCAAAATCTTTGCTAGTCGATGTCATGACGGCGGTTAGGCCATCTATCTCAAGCAGAACTAGCGAGGCAAGTGGCGAAATATGATGGGAATTGACATTGGCTCTGTCAACATTTTCAGAGATCAACTGTATTGGCAAGTGAAGTCTCAGAAATGATTTGAGCTCATCGGTGTCGAAGACTGCCTTAGATTTACGAAAATTTGATGCTAAATTCCAGTGACATTTCAATGAGTAGAGTATTCGTTCAATGCATGCACATGTTAACGGACCATAATTACGATACCTCAGCCTATTTTACCAAGTCGTACTTATAAGATGAAGTCCATTACAGTTTGTTTCTGTGATAAACATCACTGCTCTTTCACAACTTCCTTGCAGCTAAAAAAGAGTCTTGAGATGTTTCAAAGATTTGGCAGCAGCGTTGCTGTAGATTTCGGGCACATTCTCGTCTCCTCTTTCCATCGAAATAGCTTCAAAGAACTCGAACATGATCGGGCCTAGCAACGTGTTCGCATCGCATTAGTTACGCAGCGTGACTCGGGCTTCCTGAACTCACCGTTAAATCCAGAGTCAAGGATGACTTTAAGGCAATCGGCAACTCTTGCTCGTCCATAATCCTCCTGGGTCCGAACCTGTCTACCCGCATCTCTTCCAATAAAGGGTACAGGTCGTCCGCATATAGCCCATACAAATCGATCACCTCTTGGTGACTGTGCCTTCTCTGCCCATGTATCAAAAGGTGAACCTTGTCCAAGTGGTACAACAGGTTTTACACATTCGGACAGCTCGACGTAGAATATCTTTTCTCCTGGTACTTGTGACATACGTTGAAGCATCTCATCAAATTGTTGGTCGGTGTATCCTTCTCCGGTTCGCACTTTATAACCGTAATCGGGAGATAAAGGGAATTGAGCAGTGTCCAAGCATAACCCGAGGTTAGGGTGGTTCTGCGTGATACTAAAGCGATTAGATATGAATCGTACAAGATCGAGACCAGAGCACCTACCGCCAATTGTACCAATTTCCAGGTCTCCTCCCAGCTGCCCAGTCTATCGCCGAAACACCAAGATTCGTATGCAATTTTGACGGGCGGATTCAATCTGGCGGCAAAATCAGCAAGCTTGTATAGATCTTTGGCGATTTTCTCATAAGGGGCATTGGCGTCCGGTTTGTCCTCAGAACCCACCTAAACATTGCAATGAGCAATACTATGGGTTATGAATGCTAGAGGTGGACTAAACTCACTTGGATCTGCTCGACACCGATCTTTGAACACAATATGAGCCAACGTTGAGCCTTTCTCCAGGCCCACTCTTCTCTCTCCGACCCTTGCGGCCATCCTTCATATTGATTGAGGGGCTGAAGCATCAATACCTTGAGATCATACTTGGCAGCCAACGCTACAAGGTCATCCGCTTTTTTATACATTGCTTCCCATAATTCGTCGTCGGAAGGATCAGGCTCACCGCCTTCTCCCCAAGCTTCTGGACAAGTGCTATCCGGACTGGAATTTCAGAATGTGACATGAGCGATTGCAGTAGGATGGGGTTTCACGGCAACTTACAGGTCTGGGATTTCTTGTCTCAACCAGTCGATATATCCAGCGAACCCGACTTCTGTGTACTTGAAACCGGCGTTTCGGAGTGCGGCGAATTTTTGTTCCAATGTATGACTTGGGTGCATCCCGAGGGAGGCTGCTGCCACACCAAATCTGAAAGAGTCTAGTTTTGAAGCTGTCATGAGTGTGATGGGGTGGTGATGAAGCGAGTGAGCGATCAGGACTTTGGTAGAACATCACAAGAGAAGCAATTTGAATCTTTACGACGCTGTCATGTGTTTGAGCGAATTACCTTGGAGGTGGATTTTCGATAATATCGTGATGTCCGATGCCCGGAGAATTGCAGCCGTTCCCAATTTCATGCCGAAAACTGGACCAATTCGTGATTTTCAATAAGACTCTTGTAGCGAAACCGTGTAAACAAACGGACACCAACCGCCGAGCCTATCGCACCATAGAATAATGGTCATAGACATGTATGTCCATTGACGGATTTGGCACCACGTGTTTGCCAAGTGCATGCTCATCCTGTTGGTCATGACCCTCGCAAAAACGCAAAGATCGGCAATTGAGATCATGTGGTCACCCATCAAAAACTATACGACCGTACACTTAAACGACACTTGACTAACATGATCCTCTATAGCCAAAATCGTGAAGAGCACCTGTCACAATATGTACGCACTAGTCCACGCAAGAGCATGACCCGGTGCGTATGCATCGGGCACGCCGTGGTCATATCCATCACATGGTATAACACCATACACGGCAAGTCATATCCGGCGAGAGTCTGCGTTTAATGATTTGTCTAAGCGCATCTGTCTTGATGGAAGAGTCACCAGAAGTGTACATGTACAATTCATCGCAATGACATGAGCACAGAGGCACGGAGAAAAGCTGTCTGGCACCATCAAGAATTTTCAGTAGTACCACTATCTATTACACTTGAATCCCAATTCCACCAATTACTATCCTACCATCAGAAATCAGATGTCAGCATGGATTGATGTTAAACGTATCAAGTGGGGTGATTCTCACCGTGAATGCAGGCCCGTCTTTCTCCGAAAAATCTTGCAACATCATTGGATCCCAAAATTCATGAAGCTGCATAGGCCAATTGAGCTTCGGAAGCAAAGAAATGACTAAAATTACTCACGAGATCATTGGTTGATGAATCGTTGACGTCATTGTTCGATGTGATTTCTTTAGAGACGGTAGGCGCGTTTTGCCCGGATGTTTCAGAGCTGTACAGTATATCTTGTAAGGCCAACGATATAGTATCATTGATAATGTTTGATGGCGATTCTGTGATACCTGAAGCAGCTGGCGTGACTTGTAAGATCGTCTTTGCCGTTTGAGTGCCTCGAGATGCTCTTTCAATCAATCGGGTCTTCAATCCTATCAATTCCACGTTTTCATCATCACTCTCCTCACCCAAATCTGCCCCGGGTTGTGTCCCACCCATCTCCCCACTCGATTTCTGAACCTTGCGTATGGCTTGAGCGCGAAGACGTAACAACCAACGTAGATTATGCAAGATGCGCTTGGAGTGGCTGACTTGCACTACTGCAGTGTACAGGCCTATGGTGGAATCTACCTGAGAAAGAGCGAAGCCAACTAATGGATTATTGGGATTCCGAAAAATGAGCGTGCCAAGGCAGACTGCGGAGTTGAAGACGTGATACTGGAATTGTAAGATTGGCATCAGAAAAATTATTTCTTGTACAGAGAACAGAAAGAACCCACCCAAAAGAACCAATGCCGAGCACACACGTTCGGATGCAAAGCGTAAATACCAGCAACCACGCTGATGATCACATGGCATCTTTCAACCACCGCCAGGAACGATAATCCAAAACTTGACCTGGTGGGATCCTCGGATTCGTACATGGCTCGCGCGTAGAATGGACGATGTAGGAACAAGACCGCTTCTGATATGTTGATGGCTAGGGTGCATTGCTGATAGAAGGTTAACTGGATTCAAATACAATGAGAATCTGTACGTGGACCTTACCTGAAGGGAGAGAATCAGATTGCTTTGCGTGATTGGTGGACTATCGCGCACAGCGGCTTCAGTGTTCGAATACACGGATGGCAAGGCAAGTAAAGCCGCTCGGCACCTCAACCGGAAAGGAATCAGTCTCTCAAAATCGCAACTTATCGCCGAAGTTAGCGAAAGATCTTGCTAAATGGAGAAAGAGAATCAGAAGAGCGATGATATACTCACAGTCGCTGATGGAGCTCGTTCACTTTGCTGTAAGGGGTCTCGTTTACTTTCATCGCTCGATCTAGAATACTATATATAATATATGTGAGCTTATTTTCAAGCATCCACATAACGTATACTGACGCTGCCGATATGCGGGACAATTCGAACTTCAGCGTGAAGAAATCTTTCTCAAGGGATAACCCGGGATGGCTGGGAAACGCAGTATCGACGTAATCCAGGGAGAGCGAACACCTAATCCATCCTCTTGGTGGTCAGCGTTAATGTTCACAGTCAATCCACGAAATGATCCCAAATGAATACTCACGGCCGAGAGAAGCAGTTGGCCTGCAATGGCAATATGGATAGCGATAATGATGAGAATTAGCTTGACCAACTTATCGCAATACATAGCATCCCTAACGCACCTGAAATACGTCGACTGAATAGGATTCCCAGAAAACACGCCTAATTGTATGTGTGATGAGCATGTCGTTATACGTATCCTGATGGCTCACCTTCGTTCCTCAACAACTTCATGTGGAAGATTCCATCGAGCTCCATCTCGATGTACACCCATCTGAGCGCAGCTTAAGCCCAACAGATCTGTAAGTCCTGACGCATATGACTTACAGCTTGCAATAGTCTCATAGCCATTCCCCATAGTGGCCATGCCGAGTCTCCATTTCTACCTCTCTCGGTCTCACTACAGCATATCCCATATGTCAAGTATCAGTTGCACAAAGCCGGATCGGGATCTTGATGCAAGGAATTACTGACAGCATGTAGTGTGCCATAATATGCTTGAGTCGATAGTTAGTATATTTACTTATTTGGGTATCGTTCCTACAGGTCACATGACTCACCAGAGCTTGCACTCCAGCTAAAGTAGTATTTACCAAGAAATCCGCCTTTGCCAAACATATCTTAGCCAGATTGCAATAATTTTCCGCTAAAGGATCATTAGGACGAAGTTCCAGACTGTGCAGTGCTCCCATGGCAAACACAATGTAAACGAGTCCGAGCTCCTGAGGAGCAACCTTCGGCTGCTGACCCCTGCCCGTGTTTACTACTGCAAGATACATCCGATTGAACATCGGTTGAAAATATGCCCGTGGAACGATATCAAAGCTACAGATGATGATCAGCTCGATCGGCTCTGGGACATCCGCAATCTCACTCACTGCCAAGCAAAATATCTGTAATAGCAGTCCACCAAGACCGTGCCCTCATCAGTCGGCGGTAACGCTGCCAACAACTCTGCTGTGGACATCTGTTGGTTACGGAACGGGAATGGTACTGTTGAAAGAGCAGTGAATGATGGAGTCACGAAACTATTCCCCTGCCTCTCCGGAGAAGGCATCCTGGAGATGCAGGGTGATTCCATTGGCTCATGTATTTCTTGCTGATTATCGACCAGAAGTCAGCCAATCAGATTGATCTCAAGGAAAACGACACGACCTACGTCTTTGAGCCATTCACTTGCAGCTGTCGGACCCAAGTATTTTGATCTGCCACCCTGACTGATCACCAATGTTCCATGACTTTGATTCTCAGGCGAATCCTGTTGAAACGGACCTTGGGCATGCCTATACATATTGAGAGTTTCTGCTGTTGGAGTACCAAAATCGAATCGAACATGATGTAATTCGGGTTGAGGCATGGGAGGACCGACATCAGACTCTATTTGCTGATCTGGAACGGCATCGGCAGCTTGCTGAGTTGAAGTTGCCGCATCTGCTAACTCCGATAATGCGCTTCCGGCTCTGGCCAGGGGGGAATGGGACATGGTCGTTGCAGTGAATTCGTCCATACTGAATGTTGGCACAACTGTCTGTGGTACTGGTGAAGGTCGACGTTGTGGAGGAGATGTGTGATGTTTGCTCGTATCTGAATGAGTCATTGATGGTGGTGGCTGGGTGGCCGATTGTTGAGGTGGTTGAACAGCGCCGGGTTCTGCAGGTAGAGGTATTCCGTGTTGCTGTAACACACCTTCAAGGGTTTCCAATCGAGTCAAAAGACCATTCGAGCCTCTATGCCAAGTCAGAAGGACCTCAGAGAGAGTAGATAGTCAGAAAGGGGACGGCTTACATGTTAGCTTGAGGTCTCTCCCTCTCAGGACATAGATGTCCACAGGCCCTTCTTACGCAGTTTGCACATGGAACTAGGTCAAAGTCACGGTCATGTGAGTGTCTTTGCCGGGTGAATACAAATGAATATATGCTTCAGCTTACTTTGACGATCACATTTTAACTTGAGCCTCCGACATTCTGATCACGAGATATATCACCTGCGATCAGCTTATGCTTGCGGACTGGATGAGTGTCATCTCACCAGCACAACTGAACTGTTGTCTCTGTTTACGTTTCTTTGCAGGTCTGGGTTGTTCTCCGTCATGACCTGACGGCCGCCGATCGAGCGAATTTGATAAAGGAACAGAAGACGACTGAGATACCCGATCATCGCTCGAGGACATGGCGTGCAGAAGTGAATGCTGTTGTGTTGTTGATTATGCGTACGCTGAGGTTTGAGCGAGAGGAAATTGGTGAAAGATGGGATCGGAGAAAGAGGAGTAACAGTAAGACCTGTTTGTAATCCCAATAGCCAGTCACCTTTGCCTCGTGTCATTGGCGTCTCATCGGACTTAGGCTTTAGCGGATTTAAGTCAGACACACGTGTTGGTTTCAACGGCATTTGCAAGTCGTGGCGATCCAAATCTAACGCATGGTGTATCTCCATGCCAACACACCATTCTCGATCTCTGGACAACCTAAAGTATACCCAATGATAATTCACAGCATTCGGTATGATCTCTCACGTGATTTTAGCATTCTCTTCAAAGCCTGCGTTCGGTTACCTAGGAATAGTTTACGCGATCGCCTCAATTGGTTTTCCAGGGTTTATCGTATGACCTTGGTTGGGTTAGGATTTACATACCGGCTAAAAAGATCGTGGGATTGCCGCAAAACTTCATGTATCACTGTGAGCTATATACAGTTGGATCCAGAATGAATGATCTCTATGCATCTATGGAGCTTGACTTTAAATCCTATGGTTAATTATTGTGCATATTGACAAGATCTATATTGCAAGATGTTGCATGCCCAAATTGCCATCAAAGTCTACCGGCATGCCTATCTAGCAGTTTGTGAGATATGCCTGTGCCCAAACACCAATTTGCTTTTCGCTATGCCATGCAATATTGGGTACTTCAAGGAGGATATACATCTTTATCAATTGTATCACTGCCTTTGCACAAACCAAAAGCCATGCCAACAACAAGATCCACCAAGTGGCGCAACAGTAATGGACAATTGGGCCCGTTGAATTTAATATCCCCAATTGACAACATCATATGACCCAGCATCCCGATACCCGCGACGACCCAGATCAGCCCGAGTCTAGCTCCGAAGTAATCACTCGAAGCGGCCGATCGGATCGTAGCACACATTTGAAGAGCTTATCCACCAGTAGGGATCAAGTGGACCTGATAAACCGAGAACTTGTGTGTTGATGGGTTACTCTTCAAATACAGGTTGAAGTAAGAGATGGCTGCGGAGAGTTTGTCAGCATGCACACAAATCGCATAATAGGCATCACTCACTTTGTCCAGCTACCATACAGGGTGGGTAGCAAAACATGATGATCCACGCGGAGTACTCTTTGACAGAATGAAAGGTCAGCTGAATAATCCGAACATCATCAAGCACGACTCACAAACGGCAATACCTTTGGCTAAGGTGAGTTTTCCCTGAAATGCTCTTCCGATCTCCTCCATCCTCTCCTCTGCTTCTTCTAGGCGATGAAGTTTGTGCCAGATAGTACGAGAGGTCTTGGGGGTTATCGCACATGCATCTGAGTACGTTGATCTACTCCCTTCGAATGGCCATTGCTATTCATGTATTTATATTCATCGTGACGCAGGAGAGGAGCCAAGATGGAGCTTCAAGAGCGGTCATTTGGGAAGCCGATGTGAGTCATTGGCCAGAGTGGACCTTGACAGCAGCCGCTTGCATTTATAAGTGTCGACAATCTCTATTTCAATTTGCGGAACAAAGCTTAACACTTCGGCGGGATTAGGCCCACACCTGACCTTTTTGAAGGTTATGGGCTTTGGGACTGGATCCGAACGTCAGTGAGAGATACGTTATGCGGCATGCACATGCGCAACATCCAGGAATTCAATCTGAGGTTTACACTCAATGCATTCCTTCGCACTTTGATACAGAGTGTACCTGATCTAATGGGCCTGAAGATCAAGATCAGATGAGATTTGAGGCATCACAAATACATGCGGGGTATGGAGTCAATATAGCGGCACTCGAGCGTAGCCAAAGTCATCAACGTATCATATCGAGTATATATAGCTGACTTGTTGTCATTAGTACCTTTGACATGCCAGAAATAGAGACTGTTTAATTGCACATAATGACTCCACATTCGGCTTCGCATTGAGTGGGACATTGACCAGTAGGGATCCAGCCTACAGATACCAACAAGCACATCAGTCATCGGGCCATCCTTACTTTAGAATTGCAAAAACTGTCCCTCACCGATCTTAGAGCTACCCGATTGAATATCCCCGCAGATCCTCAATTGTAAACCATTACAAGAATAAGTACCTTCCTCACAATCAGCCTCTTCCGATCCTGGAATTTCCATGTCCAGTTGTCCACTGGCACTCGGTACAGCATTACCACTGGCGACGGAACTGCTGGATGCTACAGGTGCACTCTGAGCAGATGTTGGGACCGAAGAAACGCCCGTATCACTCGCAAAGGCGTTGACACCAAACAAGGAGCTATTGGAGGTGGCAGCACCACCAACGACCCCAGAGGCAGATGAGGATTGAGCTGAAGGAATGGCGGTTGATCCGATGGAAGATTCAACCTCGGTAGTAGCGGATTGAGAAATCGACACGATAGGAGATTCAATGCCGCCTGAGGAAGTGCTCGGAACACTCGATGAGAGACTTTGTGGGATAGAGGTCGGCATTCCGATCGGTACATCACCCGCACCGGTTTGCGAGAGACTAACCGCTCCTGACGTGAGTGATGAAACTCCTACAACCGGGGAGGATGTCGAAATAGCAGCAGTTGCGGAAGAGACTTGTTGAGATTGGGCTTCGGTCGCAGTAGGGTTGTTCCAATCGATCGAACCCACCCCTTGGGTGGTAACAGCAGTAGGAACTGGTCCACCAAAAGTACCCGATCCTTTATCGGCTTCAGTGGGATCTTCAATAACATTACCACCATATTGCAGTTTCCAGTAATAATCGTTGGTCACTTCGACCCTCAGTCCCTGCGGATTATCGCATCCCGAGTTGGATTGAGGGATCTGATCCTGGAGTCCAATGATAGCTTCGGCTACGACAAACAATAACAGCATGCAAATCAGCCATGATGATAATCAGAGAGGCTGCTTATACTTTAGCTCACCACTCATATCGATTATATCGTCTTTACCGCAATACTCGCAACCATCCCAGATGAAGAACGGTCCAGAGTCCATCACGTAGGGTGTACCATCAGCTTTATAGACATTGACGCTGAATGATAGATCATGACAAGTATCAGTGACACCGATGCTAAAGTATAGCAAGTCTTTCAGAGAAACTTACATTCTTCCACACCAGTTCAAGAGATCATTATCGACCAACAAGTTGTTCATGGCTATATGACGAACATACGTGAGTCAATCAATACCATGGCATGTCATGCACACTTTTGACAAGTTTCAATGGACCTACCAATAGGTGTGACCTTATCCAATTCAGTGAGGGATTTCCCCCTTGTCCACTCGCAAGCTGGCGGAGTGGCGTCCGGTCCCGTCATACCAGTGACCACCGACCAATTTCCTCCGAAAATATTGCTGCATGTGTTACCACCTTTCAAATCGTAGTACCTAGACAAGGAATTGATCGATCAGTGATGAAGCGCCGCACAAACGGGATGAAAAAGAAGTGGGGGACAGACTCACACGGTTGCAGCGGAGCTCTCGATCGTGAAATAAGGCGTGTCGGTTTCTGCTTCTGTCCCGTTCTGCTCCGCCCTGGTCAAAGTCAGCAAAGCCAACAGCCCAAACAATCGGGAGTTTGTCAAGAATCGCATGATGTTCATCTTCAGTATTTGAGAACGTTGTCGGATAAAGCCCAGGCCACTGATTTGGGATCTGCGTCTACGTGAGTGAGATCTGACAAAAGGTAGGCTGTAGCTATGGACTAATGAGTGCTGACCAGATAGAACATGAACAAAAGTCCAGCTTTTGCTTCTTGATGTAACGGTTAAGAATTGCCTCTAGTTAGATCGTCAGGAGGAGAAACCGATCAGCCAAGGGTAAGACCACTCTGTGTACTGTAAGTATTCATTCGTGTGCATATATACTGAGCGTCAGCACCTTTTGACATTGATCTCGGAAAAATCCAACAGGGCGATCGTTCAAAGGATAACATCTCATTGTTAATCGTTTCATCCCAATACGAAAGGAATAGTCTATAAGATATCCTTTCAGACTGTGCCGGAATTAGATCAATCTTCCGTAGACTCCCCTGCGCGAGATCCATTGTTGTGGTCTTGAGCAAGTGTACTGCAGGTGGTGCAAAGTCGGTAGTCATCGACTGACCGACATGATTGTGAACTGTGGTACTGTTTTATGGGCTTGGCGATAACAGTGACGCCATCGGTCAGTGCATCGATGGTGTCGATGAAACGCTTAATGGATAGATTGTCGTTCGTTTGCTCCAGATCTGCATTGATCTTGGTCAGTATAAGGATGGAGATCAACATAAGCTGCGAATTTAATTAGTTTCCGAAAGCTGCCATCAAGCATGATCTCCATGCGAATCAGACGTGAGAACGCATCATCTACCGTCTTTTGTCCATTACACTATTTTATACGTACCAGTACGTATACAAGATGAAACCAAATCAAACCCATCAAGGGATATGACCGGGAAGTGAGCAAAGCAGAGCACAAAGGGAAACAAGAGTTATCGACACGTAACGAATCATAGCAATCGCAGGATCTGTAGTAGCGTTACGGTAGACCGGATTATCAGCTTGTCACTTCCCAGAGCGAAGTATAATCAACCTACTAATGCAGTTTCGCCAACCTCCTCTTCCTCTTCCTTCTGCAGGTATTCTCAGCAGTAATAGCATTATTCGAATCGGCTACAGCAGCTACGGGACCAGCCGTAGGTGCGGCAGCCAGTTCATTGTTGCCGTGCCCACCCCATCCGCCCCAGTTGTTAGGACGATGTTCACCCCCTGTATTTGTCGAAGTAGGAGCGGTAGGCTGAGCCTGTTCTGATTGAACGGTGGTGATAGTAAATTGTAAGGGAGATGACGAAAATGCAGGCGGTGGCTGTACAGGTGGCGCAGGTTCAGAGGAAGGTGAAAATGAAGAACCAGCTGATGTAGGCGAAACTGAAGCGGAAGACGCAGCAGCTGGTGTAGACGAAAAACCCGGTATGACAGGTGAAGAGGGTGAACTTGCGCCTCCTCCTGAATTTTGTAATCCCACGGAAGGGTCGACGACGTAGTTGTCCATCACATTGTATCTGAAACCAGTAGGGTTGTTGCCTCCGCATGTGCCGCCTTTGGATTTTACGAAAGCTTCGCCTGTTGTGAATCAGACTCATAATTGTCAGCGATGTAAGCGAATGCTCCAGCAGTTGATGGTATGCTCACCCGATACATCAAGGATCTTTCCACCACCAGCACAATTCTGACAGCTATCCCAGATATAGAATGGTCCATCTGGCATGATCAATTCAATCCCATCCGGTCCGTACACCTTAACTCTACATCGCGATAGACATTGACATCAGCTGCCACTCAAGCGATGATAACATGAAACGCTAACTCACTCTCGCCCACACCACTGAGCAGGATCTGCCCACACTTTATCCTGGTCAAAGGCTGAATTTCATCAACAGTCTATCCTTTCATATCTTGAACCGAACGACCAAAACGACGTAATGGGTCATCAGAACATCACATGCCAACTCACCGACTATCCGATTCGTTCCAATCTGATTCAAACTCATGCCCCTCTGCTGCTCACAATAGGTCGTACCGGCATTGATACCAGACGAATCGGCCCAGCCTGCAGGTACCGGATCACCTGCTGCCTTCCCGCATCCTCCCTTATCACCTATGTCATAGTAACTATAATCGACAGAATGAGATGTCAGCCCGTCTCACGCACCGTGGAAAGTATAATACTTACAAAGTCAATTTCACATCAGACTGGGAGAAGATGGAGGCGTTCACGAGCAAAGGAGCGAATAGGAGAAGAGAAGATAGTATGGTAGATGCGGGTCTGTTGAACATGTCGATTTGAAAAAGAGCGACTGAGGATTGCAGTGAAGGGTACTATGGATGCATTATCCAGCCTTTCTATCTGTCTATTTATCTATCTGTCTCGAAGTCACGGGGATGGGTGAAGATCGCAAGCAAGTTATCGATACCCTGTGTAAAGAGCGTGCTGGGTTATAGATCGTTTTCGATGGAATGAATGTCGGCTGTTGTGAGGAAGGTGCGTGTAAGGTCGATGTCCAGAGGGGATCGGGGAAAGATTGACCTGGAAGATGGAAGGTGTGTCGAGATGTCGATGAGTCGATCAGGTGACCCAGATTCAGTCTACAACGGGAAATGGACGAAGAGAAACAGAAGGCCAGAAGCAAGCACCATTTGAAGTGGGAAGAGGGTAAGGGGGTTTTAAAAGGAAGATTGAGAATTTTCAAAGGTGTCAATGTACTCGTATCAACTCACACAGCATGCTTTGTCTATTATGCCAAGCGATCAATTGGTCAATGTGTCACTTAGTCCGCCTGTCGAAAGGACACATTCCTCCTTGGTCTCTTCCCCTTCCCCTTCCCACTCCCTCCCTTAAGAGTATCTGTAACAACAACAAATTGTATGGTTGAATGACTAAATGAGCCATTGGCAATTAGTCCGAGTCAGCCCTAACACAACGCCCAGACCCATTTGCACATCTTTCATTCAGTTGGTTGATCAAACTAGAAGACCAGAAAGATCCATTTGTCTGCTGACGTCTCTTATCGATGTGCCTTCGTGCATAGGTGAACAGGATATTGATGGTGTGGTTCCATAGATGCCGTGTGCTGTTTTCCATCTTGTAGGATGCAGAGAAGGGGGGAAGAGGGGTCAGCACACAAAGTGAAAAAAGAAAACACACGATCCTAGCTTACTCACGCGTCATAGACGGACACACACAACACACAAACAGTACACACGTACATTGTGGTCTGTGATAACAGGCGTACATCTCAGATACAGTAGTATACACTCTATGCCCTCATGCACGACCCTCGTACTTACAAGTCCAGATCGATCAGATCCGGAAGTATATTTACTTGGGCCACGCATGTCAAAATTGTGCCCTTGTGGGGCAGTGTGCATCCCTCATCAGTCAGCATGATCAGGTCAGAACAAGGCTAAGTATGACCAGCAATGCTTTCCTTTCCATGAAGTTGTGATTACGCAGAGATGCTAGATCCTCCGCCTGTTCAATCATATTTCCGAAATGGTCCAGAAGTTCGAGGGCTGTGTGAGTCACTGAACATCGGAGATCAACACATGACCTAGCTCATGATCTCACACAAGCCTAAAACTAAAAATAGATAGAGTTACAGTCGCCTCGAGTGTCATTTCCACTTCGGTCAACCGAAGAGGTTAGCAGCAATCCACGCGGTTGATCTGCTGACACAGTCACTATCAGATTGTTGCTCATGCTCCAGTGTAGTCGGCTGGTATCGACGTCAGGAAAGTGACTACACATTGCACCCATAGGTACCCGGATGTGAGACATGGCGGCTCTATTAATCATATTTCAGTCCTGGTCATATGATAAGATTAAACAAACCCCCGGCGAAAGTGATGTCGAGATTCCACTCACACTGTTCGCCCTTAGAAGGGGAATCTTCACTTGATGCTCATGGCACAGCATTCTAAAACCATCTCATGTAGAGTAGGATGCATCGCCTCTGATCTGTCTGTCCCTAGGCTACTAAAGAGGAATCTACAAGAATACCACTTCCCTAACGATTATGCCTTCAGTCTCTACCTCATTCCGATTTCATGAGTATCGGATGAGAGCTACTAATTCTGTTCTTCCTCTGCGAATTTCGAATGCCTAATAGCCCACTTACCACTTCCGTCTTTCATCTAGAGCGATTGATCATGAGACCATGCGTGCAATGTCAATCACGATGATGCTGCCGGAGATCTCACATCGCTCGAGAAGCGTACGAAGTGCAAAAGAGAGGTCGACATTTGATTCAACCAAGCTGGTAGACCAGAGCGGGAGGGATATTGCGGTGTAAATTAATTCGCAAGACAAAGATGTCGAGGTGGTCAAGGCATGATCATACGTATCATGCTCAAAGACCAAAGATCCTGGCCCACGAAAAGATATATAAGGGGCACTTCTGAGATCTTTCTCCTCCTCTTCTCCTCATCAGGTCTCCTACCAAATTATCAAACCACCATCTTCGAGCTAATTTTACTGAAAGCCCAAACTCACCCAACAAACCAACATGCTCGCTTCTCTGATGCTCGTTGTCCTTCCCCTCCTTGCTGTTGTTTCAGCCTCACCCGTCAGACGATTCACCAGCGCCCAGATCGTTGCTGGTCGAGATGGAAGATGTCTAGGTGTCCAATCTCCCGCTGGGGTCGGCTCCGCCGTCTCCTCAGTCGCATGTACCGCCAGTGGATACCTCACCAGATGGGATATCAACCCTGGATCAGGTAGTGTTATCCTTTCTGGAACTGGTTTAGCTTTGGATGCTGGTTCCACTCCTGGTAATAATGGTGCTTTGAAGGTGAGTCAATACTCTTATCAACACCTGATGTGTATCCCAATGACCGGGACCATTCATCACTGCTGATCGTGCTCGTACTCGCACTCAGGTCTGGACATCTTACCCTACTTTGTACCAACAAACCTGGTATCTCACAGGCGACAACCGGATTGCCATCACAGGCGGAAACCAATGCCTCGATGAGGGTGTGAACGGTATCCAAACTTATCAATGTACCACCGGAAACACCAACCAAAGTGAGCTCTACGATTCCTGATCAATTGACACCCTTGGGCAGCTCTAGCTAATGAGATTGTTCCACAAAAATTAGTCTTCAACGTCGGAGGCGGATCTAGCCCATCTTCGTCCTCTTCCTCCGCTGCTCCATCTTGCACTTGTCCTACTTAGTAAATTGGGACCAGCCGATGGCCAGCCGAAAAGTAACAGCTTTATACGGTATAATCACGCAACGAGAATGTAAGGGAATGGACAATCTACTTGAAATCGGTTATAATCGCGGACATTGGTATTTCATGAACGGACAATTGAGCACTTGTTATTCGTCGAGTAAATATTCAGTTATAATCCATGAAATAGTCAAATAGTACCGCGTGTAGGAATATGGATTTGTAGCTATGGTCTCAATTTCCTTCTCGATGGAAGCCGATATGGCGTTGATCTGGATAATATCTCACGGAGTTTTCGACGAACTTTTAGCTCGATACTCACCGGCCCGGCTGTACTAAGATTTGCAAAGCTCGGACCTAAATACTACTGTATCGCAAAGGGCACAGACATGTTCGGCACAATGCCATTCAGATGGAACCTCCTTCGTCCGGTCTAGCTTGGTTCCGAGCGGATCAAGCTATGGTGCGGATGCATCAACAGGGCTGCTATGGCTGGGATTCCGCACGCAGCCTCGCTGTAAGTGGTAACATGATTTCCGGTTGGCTAATGTACGCCTTCAGAAAAAATAAGATGGTTGAGCCGGACGTAAACACAAAGAAAAGCAAACAACAAGAGTCACGCATTGCAAGAGGAAGAGCATCTTGACACCTGAGAAATGATTTGCAGGTACTAACCCGGGATCGGCGGTCTCGGACAAACATCAGAAACAACTGTACAATGTTGGCATATTCAACTGCTGATGAACTCACCCTAACTGATTATCCTGACATCCTCGTCCTACCGTACCTTCTATGGATCCGAGTAGGCTTCGTGCGGTCTTCCGAAAGACTATAAATACGTCCCGAAAAACACAAGCAAACGCAGCAATTCTGTGCTAGTAGACAGAAAAAGAGACTAGAATAGGATAACTTCTGAGGGAAAAAATGGCAGGTGAAAAAAGGATCTTTCCCGTGAAGCATAAAAACCTCGTCAAGATGGCTTATCCATTGGAACCGTACAAAATCTCCCGCATGTTCTCTGCGTGACCCTTCGGAACTCCTAAAATCCCTCCCGTCGTTCTGCGTTCTGCCATTTTTCGTTTTGTGATGGATCTCCAGGCACCCGGAAATTATGAGATCGTCAGGAACGGGTAGGTAACCTCACCTTGTTACCGAGATTTTGGTCCCCTACCTAAGCAACACGGTACCATCAGCTTACTTTCCTCGAAAGCACGGCACTATTAACGATGCTCAAGTGATCAAGATAAGGAAGAATAGCAGAGGTTCGACCAAAGAACCAAAGAATCAATGTTGCCTGGCAGTTGGCGACGATCAGTCCGGACTATCCGGCAGTTGCTGTCACGCTTCTTCGGTTCCTTGTCGCAGTCTGATTCAAATGTTGTATTCGGACGAAAGAAAAACATTGATGCTTGGTGCTCGAGATAAAAGCACTTGACAAACAAATCGGAACGATATCTTTCTCTGAGGTATAAATAGGCGAGGTATCTTGACGAGGGAATAAGAATTTCCTCTTCTCTTCTTTCTCATCCGCGAAATAATCTTTCAGAAGAAAAAAACGAAAAGATCTCGTCCATCCTTTTCATTCATTGATCCCATTACATCTTTCCAGTCCGACCAATCTTATCAAAATCAACAAACAAAAAATGTTGAGATCAACTCTCCTCTCGATGGTCTTCGCCATGGGCATGGTCAACGGTGCTGCCATTGTCAGACAAACGTCCGATGAGACTTCAGCCGACCTTGTCACCGTTGGTGAGTCCTAACCGGTTGTATCCACTGGGGCTGAAGCTGACATTGCCGAAGATGGGCCTATTGTCACCAATAACACCTCCCCATCTGGATCTGATAGCTCGTCCATTGGCTCTTCTGCCTCTGCCTCTTCCTCTGCCTCTTCCTCCGCCTCTTCCTCTGCCTCTTCCTCTGCATCCACCTCTGCATCCGCCTCTGCTTCTGCCTTATCCAGCGTTACCGTCCCTCTCCCATCCGGATGGTCCAACAGCGGTGTATGTATTTCCGAAGTATCTGGCCGAGCTCTCACCGGTGTTCACTACTCCGACTCCACTGGTTTGACCCCTTACACTTGCGCTGCCTACTGCTCTTCCAACGGATACACTCTCGCAGGCCTCGAATACGGTTCTGAATGTTGGTGTGGATCAATCTTATCCAACGGCGCTTCTCTCACCAAAACCTCTTCCTCATGTAAATCCAAGTGTAAAGGAGATTCATCTTCAATCTGTGGAGGCAGCAATGCCGTTTCACTCTTGATTTCCGACTCTGCTCTCTCTACGCTCTCTGCCGATCTCACCACTGCGCCTCTCACGCTCCCCTCTGGATGGGCCCAAGCGTCCACCGCCTGTATTTCCGAAGGTACCACGGGTCGAGCCCTCTCTTCCGCCAGGTACTCTGACGACTCCATGACCATCGCATCTTGTATCTCCTTCTGTGGAAACAAAGGATATCGATACGCGGGTCTCGAATACGCTAGGGAATGTTACTGTGGTAACTCTCTCTCAAACGGTGCTTCCTTCGACCGATCTTCCTCCTCATGCACTTTGACCTGTAAAGGTGATGCCACTCATACCTGTGGTGGATCCAACGCGGTTCAACTGTACTACAACGCCCCAACCTTGCCCACCGGATGGTCATCAGCCTCTACCTCGTGTATCGCGGAGGGAACCACTGGGCGAGCACTCGCTTCAGCATCCTGGGCTGACGACTCTATGACCGTCAGCTTATGTTTGGGATACTGTGAGACCCAAGGATTCCAATATGCCGGTGTTGAATACGGTCGAGAATGTTACTGTGGTGATTCGCTTATCAACGGCGCATCCCTCTCTTCCCCCTCGTCAAGCTGTAACAAACTTTGTGGAGGAGACAGTACTTCAACTTGCGGTGGACCCAACGCCCTTCAACTCTATACCAAACCAACTCTCGCCTTGAACCTCCAGGTCACCAACGGATACTCGTACCAAGGGTGTATCCAGGAAGTTTCCGGACGAGCATTGACCGGTGACTCCATCGTGTCTGAGAACATGTCAATCGAGACTTGTACCGCTTTCTGCCAATCTGAAGGGTTCACTTACGCAGGATTGGAATACGGTGAAGAATGTTACTGTGGAAACTCGTTCTCAAACGGTGCTACTCTCTCTGCGTTGTCCACCCAATGTACCATGAAGTGCAGTGGTACCAACAAGGAAAACTGTGGTGGACCAAATGCCATCGCTCTCTGGACAAGCTCTCAAGCTTAGCAACTGAATAAATAGATTAGTACAAATACAAACACTATATATCAACCTCCTTTCATTTTGGGCCATATAAAGTTGCTTATAATTACATATATATGCATTGCATCGAGATTATGACTACAGATGATGGCATTGTGTCTTCCTTGCGATCGCCGAGACTATCTGCAGCAGGTTCGGAGCGCCTTTTTCGCCAAGAAAGTAAAACATAAGCGGAGGTTTGGTACTAACCTTGGTCAAAGCGCCTTTTTCGTTCTATCATATGACTGTATGTTTTGTTTCGCCCGAATGATGTCTTTTATACCGCGCCAATCACTGTCATTGTCATAATCAGATAAGGAAAAGTCATTGGATGGTCAGCAGAGTGGAGAAGCACGGAGCAAACGGGAAAGATCATGTTTCATACTTCATACCGGCATCTCAGACCAGCAAGCACCAGCTCGCAGGATGGTTGGTAATTACCGTATAGGTGTCGACGTCGGTGGTACTAACACGTGAGTATGTTTCCAACTCCCAAATGCTTTACATTTGGAGTAGCAAGACTAATTTTAGTAATCACCGTAGCGATGCGGTTATACTTGATGTCTCTTCCAACTCAACACGTCCGATCCTGGCAACACATAAATCACCTACGACCCCTGACGTGACAACGGGTATCCAAGGCGCCATCGAACAATCACTTCGCAAAGCTACAATCGACAAATGCAGTATCCAGGCGATATTTATCGGTACAACTTCTTTCGTCAACAGTCTCATAGAAAGAGACGCGTCCAAATTGGAGAGAGTTGCTGTGATACGGCTTTCAGGACCATTCAGTAGACTCGCTCCGCCCTTCGTGTCTTTCCCTTATGAGCTTAGACACGTATTGGAAGGACCATGCTTCTTTGCTGAAGGGGGATTGCAGGTGGATGGGTCGGAAATCACTTCTGTACGTTGATGACCACCTTTGACTGTTGGCTTCCTTGGATTGTGAAGCCTGATTTTGTCTGGTATATAGGTTGATCCATTGGAGATAAGAGGAATCTGCGAGGAAATTAGGAAGCGGGGAACCAGGACAGTCGCTGTATCAGCATGCTAATCACCCATAGATCGTGAGATAGGACAGGAAGAGCTGGTCAGGGAGATACTATACGCGGAGATACCAGGTGTGAAAGTGTGTATAAGCAAAGAAGTAGCAAATATAGGTGAGTAGTAAATTCTCAGAACTACGGTCTTCATATTGATCCTCAGTTGTAGGGTTGTTACAAAGAGAGAACGCTACTATTCTCAATGCCGCTTTGCTGGAATTCGCTCAATTGACCGTATCAGGTTTCAAAGAATCTACTCGTGCACTCCACATCTCTTGCCCTTTGTTTCTTACCTCCAATGATGGTACGCTCATGACATGCGAGATGGCCGCTAAGTTCCCTATCAAGACTTTCTCAAGTGGACCTACCAATTCCATGAGGGGCGCGAACTTCTTAGCTAGATTGGGGGATCAGCAGAGGAAGAAGGAGACGGCTTTGGTCATGGACGTGGGGGGCACGACTGTGAGTTGCTTTATTCAACCTAGCACAATTACATACGCTGACACCCAAGGAAGACTGAAATCGGTGTATTGTTGTAAGTCATGACTAGCGATACCACCCTGGAAGTACTAGCTGATAAGTCATATTCAACGACAGACCCACTGGCTTTCCTCGACAAGCATCAGCGTATCACGAGCTCTGCGGTGTCCCACTCAACTTCTCCATGCCTCATGTTTACTCTATCGGATTAGGTGGCGGCTCTCGAGTCAGAAAGGACTCAAATCGTAAAACAACTATCGGACCAGATTCAGTGGGATATAGAATACATGAACTCGGTAGGGCTTTTGGCGGTGACATTCTCACCACGACGGATATAGTCTTTGCTGCTGGCAGAGCCAGTTCCATTGGAGATCCAGAGCTCGTCAAGGACATCGCTAGGGAGGAAGTATTTGCGGCTCAAGAGAAGATCAGGCAGATGATCGAATCTGCTGTAGACTGTATGAAGACTTCCGTTCAGGATATCCCTGTCTACCTTGTAGGTGGAGGAGCGATCTTGGTACCCGATGAGCTCAAGGGGGTCAGTACAGTCTATAGACCCCAGTTCTACGATGCTGCGAATGCGGTTGGAGCCGCCTGTGCTCAGATATCAGGAGTTATAGATACGTTAGAAGATACATCAAAGCTCTCCATTGCAGAAGTACAGAAAATAGTAGAGCAGCGTAAGCGGTTGCTGCTGGGGCGGACAAGGACCACACGGTCATCGTAGAGAGCGAGGCTATACCCATAGCATGTGAGTCATGTTCACACCATCACTATTTAGAAGCGAACTGGCTGATAGATAGATTCACAAAAGACACGACTGGTCGATGTCGGTTCTACGTCAAGGCCGCAGGAGAATGGACAGGTGCAGCCGACAATTCCGAACAAGGTGATACCGCCAAATTATTATCCCTTGGGACTCCTCGTACATGGGACACTCAGTCTGCAGCGAAACCAGCTAAGGTCGCCAATGCGGATAGAAAAATCCCTGATAAGGATCACTATTTCACGGCTGAAGACATCATCAGCTACAAACCCAGTGTGACGAATGGAGAATGGACTTTATCTGAACTTGATATCGAATGGATATCTACAGGATGCTACATCCTAGGCACAGGAGGTGGCGGAAACCCCCATAATGTTTACCTGGCATTGAGAGAGATGTTCCGAGCTGGGTCCACCTGTAAAGTCATCGATATACAATCTTTGGATCCCGATAAGGTAGTGATGTATGGCGGAGGGATTGGTAGTCCCGAAGTAGCTGCAGAGAAATTACTATCATCGGGGTCAGTACCTTTGTCGCCTGCACTTTCCGCTGATGGATCCAACGCTGACTGAATGGGATGATAGCTCTGGAAATGCTGCTAAGTCCCTTTTGAAATTTATGGGTTACGAGCATAGCAAGCTGGGTGCCTTGTCAGCCTTAGAAATTGGTGGTGGGAACGGGATGGTAGCTATGATAAGAGGATCAAGTAAAGATCTCAACGTACCTATCATTGATGGTGATTTCATGGTGGGTACTACCTGAGGCATGAGAAGCGATCAACTGACCGTGTGGATAGGGCCGAGCATATCCAACCGGCTGGCAAACCACTGTGAATGTGTATGCGACAGATGATCAGGCTTCGATGGTCTTACCAACATATATGAGCAGCGGTGATGGGACAGAATTGGTAAATACCTTTAGTCATGATAGTGCTAGATCGAGACTAAAGATTACGTACGACAGATTCTTACCAAAGTTAAGCACTACAAAGAAGTCGACTCAATCCTACGAGCAGCATGTATGGAGATGGGCACATCTGCTCAAGTTGTCGCTCGACCGTTGACCAAAGTCGAGTGCGAGAGAGCCTTGATTAGGAACACGGTATCTCAGTCATGGCGCATCGGTCGTGCCGTAGCTCTGGCGAACAAACAAGCCAACATAGATAACATCGGATCGGTATTGGTCAATGCTTTAGGTGGATCTGATGCTGCTAAAGTCCTATTTGAGGGAAAAATAGTTCAAGTTGGCAGGAGGTTATACAAAGGTCATAGTTATGGGGAGATCGAGATACATGCTATGGGCGGGGATGAAGCGACGGAAGATCCCAACAATCCCCAGAGAAAGTTCAGGGGTGTAATGAAAAGTAAGTCTGCTCTTGATGGATGCAGCTAACGTGGTATAGTACCTTTCAAGAATGAAAATCTACTCGCGGAACACATGATTAATGGCAGAACTGAAGTGAGTCCCACAATTCGCAATCAATTCAACAATAGCTCATGTTCGTTTCTTTGACAGGTCGTTTGTGGTGTTCCAGACTTGATATCGGTACTGGACGCACAGAATGGTACAGCTCTTGGTACACCAGAGTACAAATATGGTCAACGGGTTATCGTGATTGGTATAACAGCCGCACCACAATGGACAGATACTCCCCAAGGTCTGGAGCTCGGCTCCTTAACGGCGTTTGGCTATGACTTACCATACAAACCTCTGGGAACGTACGTTAAGCCTCGAAGTGTCACAGAAGAATACGCGGCCTAGATCAGATCGGATCGACATGTGCTACATGAAATGCATTGCATGGTACGGTTGGACTTTCTACTGATTAATACAGATGAACCATTTTGTTGTCAGACGATTAAAATAATATAGCTAACAACTCGCCTTTCGCCCACATGAAACCTCTTACAAACTCTTCTTCCCACTCGGTATCTGACTGATCATTTTGGTATCTAACATACTCCGATATAGTGGTCACCTGTTCGTCTACGATCCTTTGCATGGACATGCGATCCTGTTCTTCTTCTAACAAGTCTATGACACTTTGGTTTGAATGTAATCCTTGACAGATGGCGAGGCAAATACCGAAGATGACGGCAGCGTTGGCATAAGGCTTCGCTCTTAGATCTAACATTTTCGCACAAAAAGTGTTGGTCTCTCCTGCAGGTGTTCGCTTGGCGATTTCTTTGATATCGCTCGAAGTGGTAATACCAGAAGCTGAATTCATGTTCTTCCCCAATTCCCATAAACCTTTCTTTTGCTGTTTCTGTCTTTCTAGCACCAGGTCATCGGTTCCCGCGCAGATATCTTCGGGAAGATGTAATGCTCCGAATCCAAGTTGAGCACGAATCAGTCACAGAGCGTACATTCCTAAAGGCGTGGCGAAGTGAGATGGTTGAAGTGGGAAACATTCGAACAGTGAGGTGGCAACATACCAAATTGGACGTATGAGAGCATACTCGATGCGGATGGACTGAGTGTAGCTAGGCTGTGCGATCAAGTCCGATGGCATGAACAGATTATGCGAGGGTATTTGAGGTATAGGCGAACGATCATGGACGTACCAAACGTCATTGGCTCTTTGTTCGAATGCAGTTGTCGTGGTGTGACTTTTGAGATCCTCATCTTTCGCAAAAAAGGGACCAGCAAATTTCTCATACGCCCGTTCTGGCATGATTTTAGGTCCGAGCGAGATGATCCATTCCTTGACCACATGCGATTCCGATCCTGTGAATGCGCCAAACATCTTTCGGCCCCACTCTAAATCTCTCATAAACCGACTCCGCGATGGTTCTCCAGGCCTGACAAAAGGTCATTTACTCGCCAGCGCTCGATGAAAGACAGTGTTTTTACTTGGGTGAGGGTTTCAGGTTCTAACCATTCTTCTACGGTCAAATTACCGATTTTCATCCTTGATGTACAGTGCATTTTCTCCGCTGCTCCTGCTTTTCGCATGATCACATCCACCAATCTAGCTTCAGCCGGTGTAGGAGGTCTATCCGGGAATTTGCGAGGTCGCCAAAATGTCGCTCCGCCTGCACCTACCGTAGACTCGAATTCGACGGGTCCACTCGGGGTCGTCGGCAGCCCTTCAGCAAGGATATAGCCCGTTTGAACTCTTCTCCATACATTCTCCATAGCTTCCTCGCCATCCCTCTCTCTTATTCCTTCGAGGTATCTCTCAACGGCCATACGAGCCATGGCAGAGTGACCCGAATCGGCGTTGTCGATAGTAACATGAATCGCGAAATAGTAATTATCGATGTTCAGTTCTTTCAATTCTCTCGCACTGACCAGTAAATGGTATGGTAGCGACTCGTAGGCCATATTGAAGCCCAAAGCTTCAGGGAAGAATTCTCTTGTCGATGCCAAAAGACCAATATACTGCTGTGCCACCGCCGCTTCCCAACATCTAAGCACTCCCTGATCGTCTCTAAGCCAATCGAATCCTTCCACATGTCCTGGAGCAGTCGATCCATTGGCCTGAAGAGAACCAGCTTTAATATCGTTGAGGAGTTTCTCATAGAGATAGACATGATTCTTCTGCAAATCTCCATCTCCGAATTCTTCTGAAATCACTTGCCAAGCCATCTTACTAACTAATCTTTCCAGATTCCCATTTCTTATCTTCCCGTCTGCGTTATCTCTTGGCTCGCCCAGACATGCTGCTCTTCCGGTCCCTACTCCCAGTATACCCCCCAGCCAGCTTCCATCCACGTACTTGACCACACCCGCCAATCTGAGCCATTCTAGCGCGTACTCCCTTGTAGGAAACATCTCTCTAGGGCCACCCGCTCTGCGCCTGCCGAGATACGTTTCATAGCGGTTTGCAGCCGACCGGTGTGATTTCTGAAGGAAAGTTCGGAGAGAAGATGAATCAAATGTACGCAAAGACAGGATAGTGTCGGAGGGATTGTTGAAAGATTCAGCTAACGTCTGGTCAAATAGCCCGACCAGTCGTGCACGAGCTTCCTGTAGTACTCCTGCTCAAGTGATTCAGCTTTTCACCTGTGTGAAAACAGTAATCCCAGCTCACCTTCCCGATGATCCTCCAGATTCTGCAACTGCCAATATAACTCCTTGTCCTTGATCAGACGATGCCTGTCCGTCTCACTAGCCACATCCGCTACTCGAGCGAGATCGGGAAAGGTAGCTAGATGTGATTTCTGATCTGGCTCAGCTGTAGGTGTGATTTTCGGCTGTAGGATGTCAAGTTGAGCGTCATGACGACGAGGGGATTGCTCAATACGATGGTCCGACTTCTTCTGATTGAGCCTTGATGCTATACGTCCTCTATGGGTCTCCTTCACAAGACGAGTGATACCGAATATTATCGCGATCATACCCAAAATGATGGCCGAAGGGATGTACGGTTGCCATGAGGTCAGGACACGTAGAACTGGTTGTGAGGCGGATGATTTCAGCATGGTGCAAGACAATCTTCCAAGGTCGATTGAGAGGAAAAGGGTGTTTACTGGAACAACTCGAGTGGATGTCAGAGATATCTAGCACGTTAATGTTATAACAGTGCACATTCTTGCTGTCTATATGAATCAGACATCAGGACTGCTAAAGGAATGTCCGAATGCACACGATCGATGGATCTCTAGTGTTCTCTCGATCTGGCTATTGACCGGGATTCCAGAATGACTGGATCAGACAGCCCGGAAAGCATGTATGTAATCGTGATGATCATTTCGTCAGGTTCGCAGTTTGCCTGAATGGGACTTGGGTTCTTTGAATGGTGTGATCGCAAAACGCAAAACGAGTAGTTGACGTCAATGGTTATTTGTATTAAAGCTGGTTTTAGCAAGATTCCAGTAAGCTTAATGCCCATGTCCCCTGAATCGATGTCCGTTCCCCAAGCTCTTCCCCGCTTGTCTAGACGTGTGCAGGTCATATGACGGTCGGGGTTGACTGGATGCAGGAGGCACATCGAGTAAACAAAGAACGGAGTGCATCGACTGTCTGCGCCCCAGACACGCGTCCTGCTTGGTTTTCTCGTAATCATCATGATGTCACCTGATTATCGGCACTGGCGGTATGATGAGAATTGACGGAAACGACTGGGCGCGCAGAGTGAATACAACAGAGCACGAATAACATGCTAGTCATCGCGTCCATAGTTGTGCATAGTGAAGGTCATTCCTAGAGCTCAATGCAAACTTTCCCTATGTGCCTGCCTTCCTCCATGTACCGATACGCATCTTTCAAGTCGTCAAACTTGAACACCTGGGTATTGCTTCGTTAGCTTGTGCAACTCGTAAAAGTCGTCCCACATACCTTGTCGATAATTGGCTTGACACCACCCAGTTCTAATGCCGAAACCGCAGTCTTGAAATCCTCTCTATTGCAAACGAAGACACCTCTTACGTTCGCAGCTGAATAGAGAATGACTTTGGCGATATCTGTCGAGCGAGGAAGAGCTTAAATCTGAATCCTCGGGGTTGTGTACAGTAAAATCTCACCTTCTTGTGTTAGATGATCAGGGATAGGCTTGTAATCACTCATATAACCCGAAATAGCTACTAAACCTCCTTGCTTAGTACTCCTGATACTCCTTGCGAGTGTAGCTCTGCCCGCTATCTCAATGACGAAGTCTACTCCCCTGCCTCCATTCAATCTACGAGCTTCCACATCCCATGCCTCAATTTTGGAATAATCGATGGTTTGGATAGCATTATTGGGAGCTGAGTCCGGGACCAGGTCGGGCAAGAGTTCAGTCACTTTGTCGAGCTTAGATTGGGACGAAGAAGTGAGAATGACCCTTGCCCCAGCAGACAGAGCGATCTGTATGTTCCACGTAGCATCATCATGAGACTGGCGCATACTACCATGTGTAGGAGGGAGACTCACCTGTGCTGCACACAATGACACTCCACCCGTTCCCAAACATAGTACAGTCTGCCCGGCTTGCAGAGCGGGATGATGAGAGTACAGACTTGACCAAGCAGTGGTAAAACCGACAGGTAGGGTAGAACCCTGAAGGCAATCGAAATTGGATGGTATGTGCACTGCTTCTTCCTGCAGGAACAGTCAGTGGGAGCTACAAGAGCCGGACGAAGGACTCACTTGATCACAGACAAAGTATTCAGCAGCTACACCGTCAATCGCACCTCCCAAACCTCGCTTCAGAGACCGCAATGCAAGGTCTTCTTCCTACTTGAAAGTCAGCCTTTCTATTTGTTCGTGGTTCCCGGAGATCACCCACATAATGATGTCCTTGAGGGAACACTGGTGCAACTTTATCCCCGACCTTGAACAACGTCACTTCGCTACCTACAGCCTCTACAACGCCGCACCCATCTAACACGAAGTCATTAGCAATTTTTACAGACACCGTCGTCATACACTTACCGGAGACAGGGACGCAATCTTGTGGTACATCATGGGGGGCAGGATAATCATTGTTGACTATCTGTAAGTCCCTAGCGTTCAGCGATAGGTACTTGATGTTGATTCGTATCTGCGATATTCCTCAGTAAAGAGTCTTCTAGTCCATAAGACAAAGTAACTCACGTCGGTAGGGCTACAAAGCTCCGGTACTGGAACGTCAGTCTGCAGCTTCAGACCATCTATACCTTCACGATGGGAAATGATATAACGCTTCATCGTTTGGAGAGTCATGGTGGAGGGCGCGTAGGGGTAAGATCAATGGTACAGCGTGACATGGCTTCTATTATCTACTTATGCAAGCGAGGACTGGCCTCCACCATACGGCCTTGCATTTGGTGTTATCTAGATACATGACTATCGGAAATGCCAGCCATTGTGACTTTGCAGACAAGCTAAGGTTGTTCCGACAAAACCTCAGGAACTGCCCATATACAGTACATATGTGCATCATTCCGAAATTGCAATGAACCATTATCTGTCCTGGCACACCAGTCTATCGGAAATGACTGTATGACATGCATGCGTTGGACCATTGGGTCAATGCTATCTAGCGGCCTTTTCCTCCACAATCATATTGGCACTCTTCACCGAAGAAGCCGCAGAATCACTTGGCTCGTCAATCTGTTCTACGATCTAGGGGATCGTTTCCGCTTCTATTTTCATGGGCAAAACGGGGGCAGGAGGAACGTCGAGTGGAATGTCCTATAATTCACGTGATCAACCAAAAGATTATGCTAGGCTTTGGTAGCAGATCAAAACACCCACCTTGATGAAGATACACATAAGAAGACACAGGGCAACCACAGGGACGAAGAATATGAACACCTTCCGTATACCAGCCATATCTGACCTTCGATTAGCGAAGGCAAACGTCGTTTGAGATGAGCGATAACTCACATGCATCCCTCACCTGCGAGGCGGAAGTTTCGTCCAACAGCTTGATTGTATCAAAATTTTGTCCCAGCTGCTCGCGTACTTCCATGGAAAGGGTGTCGGGCAAACTTGTAAGGAAGATATTCTGCAGTATACTGTTACCGATTGCTAGACCAATCGCTCCACCACTCTGATGTCAAGTCAGCGATAACTTAAAATTACGTTCAAATACTGACCTCACAGTTCTTGCGAAACTGAGAGAAGAAGATACTGCATCAGCGCAGGTATTTCATAGCAATTCAGCCCGCCATACTCACTTTCGGACCCCAGTCACTACAGCTCTATCACTTGACGGTCCGGATGCTTGAGCTAGAACGAGAGCTAAATTGGTGTTGTCAGACTGATTGCCGCAAATCTGTATATCTCAGACACCACCTACTGCTTTGAATTGTTGACCCGATACCGAAACCTTGTAAGATCAAGCATCCAATGATCACGCCATTTGTAGTTTCTTTCTCAAAGCACAGCTGAGCTCCTTGACCTGCCGTCCACAAGATGAAGCCGACAACGAAAGATGGCCAGGTTCGGTTGGTCCACTTGACGGCAAAGCCAGATATGGTCGTGGTAAGGACTTGCCCAAGAACCAGTGGTAGTAACAAAGCGGCAGACAAGATGGGAGAATCGCCTTTCACATTCTGTAGATATAAGGGTACGAAATAGACTTTGTTTCGAGAAATCAGATTTGCCCTGTCTTTGGGAATTGGCTAACACTCACTTCCACCGTAATACACTATCCCTACCAGCCACGTCTGTAGCAGTAAAAGACAAACATTTCGGTTTGACAATCTGTGTTGACAGAATATTCAGTCGTCCGGTCCATCTGATACGATAGACCATTTCACTCACAATCTCCCGGGGAACAAGGGGAATTTGGCCACATATGTTTCTACCAATATGAACCCGGTAATAGCCAGACCTCCCACAACGAAAAGAGCTATGGCAATTGGGCTATTCCAGGCAAATGTCGATCCTCCTCCACTCAAAGGGACCTGCTGTTATGTCAGCAGTCAAGGTTCTCTATGCGTGTCGAAGACCAACATACGAGTATAGTGACGGTCATAGTCAAACTAAGAACACTCCCGATCCAGTCCATACTTCTCAACTTCTCCTTAAAGTCACCACTGACAGGCTTAAGAGGCACAGTGAATTGTATAAGAACCATCGTAAGAGCAGTCACTGGATCATGTCAGGTTACTTCGGTTCATTACAAACATCGAAGGACAAGCTCACAAGGTGCAATTATCCAGAAAGCCCAGGACCACCTGACTCTCTCAGCTAAGATGGCTCCAAGGAAGGGACCAACGCCTGGGGTGATGCACGTATTGAGCTCACTAGTAATAGTTGCATTGAGTGATACTCACCTGAACCCAGGGCAATACCAATTCCCAGTAAACTCTGGTATTGACCCCTTTCACGTAAAGTCACTACATCTGACATGATGATCATGGACAACGAGTTGATTCCTCCTCCGCCAATACCCGCCACTGCTCTTGCACAGTACAGCCATACTTTGTTTGTAGCAAACCCTGCCAGCAAATCACCTAGTGCGAATAGAAATCTATTGACCGTGTACAAATGATCATCATTAGTGAGGCCCCTCAGAATTACACAATATCTTACTTACAATGATCCCAACAGAACGATTTTCCTACCGAAACAGTCTGACAAACGGGACGTGATGACCTGAAAGCTGGTATTCGCAACTAAGAAAGCGGTCCCAGCCCATGTTATGGAGCTTGTAGCGTTGAGATCGGCTCCGACAATCGGTAAGATCGTGCTAACGCTGGTCGAGTCGATGAAGCTAAGAAAGAGCGCTATCTGAAGACCAAGGAAGAGAAGCAGCAGCTTCGACTTGGGGAGTCTGGTGGTCTGATCGGTCAGACCTTCCTTCACCACGTCTTTGACCATGTTGTGATGGCTGACGAAGTAGACAAGCGACTCCAGCTGAACTTTTGGTGACGGAAACTCGCCTGTCAAATTTCTATAACATCTCTACGGGGACTCGACTTCTGGCAAGCCTGTCGGAACGTCAATGTGCGGTTTGTTGAACCATACAGATCAGTTCCGACAAGAATGCGAAGATACCGACGAATCATGCTACTCTATTATCGAGATGAGGATAGAGAAATGGATGGTGATAGGAAAAAAAAAAGGTTGCTTGCATGGTGATAAAACGCGTTCACTCCATTTTTACCGCGTTCGGAAGGTCTCTTCTTGTTGAAGTGAAAGCATTTCCCGTCGGAATCATCGAACGCCAGCAGCTTCGTTAACCTCTCGGAATTGATAAGAGAGCTGCTAAGAGAGAAGCGTCTGAGTCAATATGAAAGGAGATCTTCGACTTTTATCGCTGCGAACAGAATACTGGTCGACTTGTCGGATCCTACGATGCATCATAAATAAGACTACCTGCTGAATCGAGGCTTACATCTTTTCTGAAAACCTTTCTCAACTTATCTCCAGCTCAACCCATACTGGGCACAATGTCGTTTTCTGATAAGACCCCTGATCTCAATACCGACGTCGAGCAGGTGGCCGTAGACATCAATGACCATGAAGACCAAAATGAAGTATTCAAAACCCATGTCGAGGGCGAAAACTACCGAACAGTGTCATGGTACGTCAATCACACTATGCGCCGACGCTCTTCGCTGTGTCTGACTCAAGCTTTTTGATGATTGTAGGTACAGTAGTTTCGCTTTGATGTTCAAAGTGCTTTTTTCTGTCGGTGTATTATCTATTCCTGGAGTTTTCGCATATGTTGGTGCTCTGCCCGGAGCTCTTCTCGTTATCGGTTGGGGTCTCTTCAATACCTGTGAGTCATCGTCACAGCTGCCAAAAGAGTCTGTCTCAACCATTCTGATCCCGGCCCCAGACCAAGCTTTCATTCTTGGCGCTTTCCGACTTAGACACCCTGGTATGCACGGTCTTCAAGACATGGCTTACATTGTGGGTGGAGCTTGGTACCGTGAATTGGTTGGTATCCTATATGTCGTTGGGTACGTATATTTTTCGTGCAGGCCTGGAAGCCATACTAAACAATCTGTACAGGTATACGCTCGTCACTGGATCTGGATTGATAGGTACTGCTACCGCATTCAACGCTTTGTCTGAGCATGGCGCTTGTACAGTATGGTTCTCTTTTGTCGCTTTGATCATCTCCACTGCCGTCGCCGCATTCCCTAAATTCGGTCAAATCGGTATCGTAGCTTGGATTGGAGTTACCTTACTTTATATTGCTGTATTGGTCCTTACCATTGCCGTCGGAGTCCAAGATCGTCCCTTCCTCGCGCCTGAAGGTGTAACGGATTACGGCTACCAAGTAGTGGCAAGCGGTACAACGTTCATCACTGGTATGAGCGCCTCCTTGATCATCTTTGTCTCTTCATCTGGTACTTCCGCTTTCATTCCTATGTGAGTGGAATTGTTCTGGTATAGGATCTTTCAACTGACAACCCTATGAAACAGCATCGCCGAGATGAAAAACCCCAAAGAGTACAAGAAGCCGATCACAGCTGCGATGGGTCTTCTCAATGTGACATATCTTGTTGTCTCCTTGGTGGTATACCGATACTGTGGTAGTAAGCATTGTAACTGCTATAGCTACAATGCCATCAGTTGACCATGCCCTATAGTATACATCGCCAGTCCCGCTCTGGGCAGTGCTGGTACGCTCATCAAAAAAATCACTTATGGTATCGGTCTTCCAGGTCTGCTCGTCAGCGCTATCTTATGTCAACATGTAAGTGCGAGAATTTCAGAATCGATACTGGTGGACCAGCTAAATGGAGTTCCATATTCAGCTTGCCGCCAAATACTTCTTTGTCAGGATCTTACGAGGTACCGAGCACCTTCAAAAGAAGACTAAGACTCATTGGATCACTTGGCTAGGCAGTGTCATCCTGATCGGTATTCTGTCATTCGTCATCGCGGAAGCCATCCCCTTTTTCAGCACCCTTATCGGTCTGGTCGGAGCTCTCGCTTATGCCCCACTCGCCGTAAGTTTATCCAGCACGTGGAGACAAGCTCAGCCAGCTGAAGTAAAAGATTTAACATCAGATTGTGGTGCCAATGACGCTCTGGCTTTATGACTTTGGTCACTACCGAAAGGGCAACTTGTGGAAAAAAGCCTTGTGGGCTTTCCACGTCCTATTCATCTTTATTGGTCTCTTTATGACTGTTGGTGGATCATACACCATGATCCAGACCATCATCGATGCGTATGCCACAGGCAGTGTAGACAGAGCGTTCAGTTGTGCCGATAAGTGAGTCAAGTCATCTCTTCGTCATGGGAGGGGAGACAATATGGCGGCTGACCCCTTTTTTTCATATTCAGCTCTGGATCGACTCAATAAATTCGATGTCCATGGACGACCCCTGTTTTTGTGTTTATAGTTTGTCGTTTCCGTATACAAAGACGCAAGTTGTTGAAGAGGTTCGCAGTGTGATCTGTTTTGGTGACCGTATTCAATACTATGCAGTCTATAATCTATGAGCTGAAGATCAAGGGGACCTTTTGAGCATCTCTAGAACCTCATAGTCTTGTACTGCACTTTACAATCACTGAAAATTTCCAGTTCTATCATCAGCTTCGGTGTTCAGTAACGCCACTTTAGAACGCCGGAAAGATTTCTGACAATAGTTATCCACCAACGCCTACTGGCGTGTAGCTTGGGAATCACGAAGGTCAACTCTTCAGCTGATTTTACTGTCTTTGGGAGAAGTGGGGAACATAGTACTGCTGGTAGCGCTACCGGCATTCGGTCTTCAAGCCCTGAGGCATGATTGCTCGAAATCCAATCAAATTGTTTGAAGACATATGGCAGCTTGACCCTGACATCGGAAAAGATAAGGAAGTCTCAGACCATTCCGAAACTCAAGGTGATACTACGATAAGGCTCAATAACCGGAAATACCTACCAAGGCTCATCGGAAGTGTATGTATGACAAAGATTGGTACGTGCAGGAGATATGCTTATAAGCTGACCAGGTCATCGCAACAAGTATTGGGAACACTGAACTGAACATCTGCTTTTGCAACAGCTTATTGTAGTGCTTATACCATTCATAATTCACGAACCTACATCTTGTGATCCTGTCAACATGGCTACACAATTCGATGACGCTTGGATGAAGAGAGATCTTTTCGGTTATGGTCCGGATAGACCAGATGCCAAATGGCCAAAGGGAGCTAAAATCGCTGTTAATTGTAAGTGTACAACTAGTCTCAGTCTCAGATTCATGGTATGGAATACCACTGACAAGCATCCCCCTAAGTCGTGTTGAACCATGAGGAGGGTGGTGAACGAAGTGTTGAAGATGGTGATGAACATGCTGAGACAGTCTTGCACGAATTTGGTCAAGTCGTGAGTCCCATTATCCGCCTATGGAGGTTGCATCCCTCGCTAATCCGTATTCCAGTTATCCGCCGAACCAGGAAAGCGTGATCCAGCTACCGAGTCCCAGTTCGATTACGGATCTCGAGCAGCCATTTGGAGGATCATGAGACTCTTCAAGAAGCACGATATCTCCATTACCTTCTACGCTGTTGGTAGAGCATTCGAAAGAAACCCCGCTGTAGCGAAATATGCGGATGAGAATGGTCATGAGGTCGCTGCCCATTGTTACAAGGTACATATATATCACGTCCACTGAGGATTTAGCCGTTCAAGATACTGATATTACTGATCTCACTTCCAGTGGAAACCATATACCGGTATGAGTGATGCTGAAGAAGAAGAATATATCAGAAAAGCGGTCAATTCCTACAAGACTACCTCACCTTCGGGTAAAGTCCCTGTCGGCGTAAGTAATCTCTGTTAAAGCTCTCAACTATTCAGGCTTGGCTGACTATCAGCTACAGTGGTTCTACGGACGACCATCAGAAAGGTCCGCTCCGTTAGTGGCCAAAGTGTACAAGGAGCTCGGTCACGAACTACTATATTGGGCAGACACTTACGCCGATGATTTACCTTACTACACTACCATGCCAGGCGGTAAAGAGGGTGAATCGTTGGTGATGATGCCATACAGTTTGGATTGCGTGAGTCTGTTGTCCTTCTTGCCGAAAGCTGCTCAAGCTGATGTCTGGTCATGTCACAGAACGACTTCAAATTCTGGCAAGGCCAAATGGGTTCCGATGATGCTTTTGCCCAACACTGTATCGACGCTTTCACCACCATCCGAGAGGAAGGTTTAGAAGGTAAATCTGCCTACATCACCGTTGCTCTACACTCTAGATGGATCGGTCGACCTGGAAGATTTCAAGCTTTAAGAAGGATGGTAGAACACTTCTCTTCTTTCGATGATGTTTGGTTCGCGACCAGGGAACAGATTGCTCGACACTGGGTGGAGACTTACCCTCCTAAAGCTTGATCAAGGGTGAAATCGGGATCAAATAACAAGCTGTACATACAACAACAGCGATTTTGTACATAATATCTATGAATTCTATAACATAAGAGTCTACGTCGGGTCATAGCCATCAGACTTGAATGGGCAACTGGTCCTCCCCGTCTCAGCACGAGCTGAGGCTGATAGACACCTTAAATACCCATACTTCCTGATATGTTGTCCGAAGTGAAAAAGTTTCCAGGTGAAAATGCCGCAAGCTCCCACAAAGGCTCGGTATAAGGTATTTGTTCAGAAGGAGCTTGACCGACTGATATACCCAGTGTTTGCAGTATATTAACATACTCTCCAGCAGTAGCCGGGTCTACGGACGATGATGTGCGGTCAGCCAAGAGTCCGTCTCAAAGCCAACAGGATCTCACCTAAATTACTGGTCGCCTCAGAAGAAGCCTTCTGCCAGTCATCGACCGACGCCCTCCTATCCGTACTGCTGTTAGCGGGATCCATCATATCACTTCTCCCGACATGCTCAATACATGCGGTGGACAGATCCTCGAAAACGTCATACAGCACTTCCGCAGAATGATGAGAGTGTTGCGTATACGCGAATAGAGTATTGGATGTAGCTTTGATGGCTCGAAAGATATCTTTCAGTGGCATGACTTTTGGTTGAAGGAAGATTGCGTACAGTAATGCTAGTCCGCATATGAATGCCGAATGAGCAGATGCATTGGACATTGGTTGTCCCTGCTGGTGCATCCGTTTTCTATACGGACAACGTTGAGTGAGCTATGCTGTTTGATCGTGTGAATTAAGGAGGGCTCACTGTATTTCGCATCCTCTGGCAGCATGAGTCGCTAGGTGCGAAACAAAGACAGCACCCGCCGACTGACCTTCGGCACATAGCGGTCTAAGCAAATGCAATCTGGCCTCAACACCTTTGAGAAGGAACCAATCCCTTGAATTGCAGGGAGCCATCCAATAACTGGGAGAAGAAGCTTCCACCGGTATTGTGGTTTCCCACTCGTCCAGATCATTCAGGAGCTCCCAGTAGTCAATGGCCTGGGGTTGATTTTGACGCTTAATGCCATATACCGATCGCTGTATACGGCTCTCAATACATTTCAGCTTGATATGGTGAATGGCAGATGCCATGGAGCTGAGTCGCATGGATGGTAGCTGAGGCTTCTCGACAGGGTCGTATATCTCGGGTAAGTCGACATCTACATCGTCATCTGATATACCAGGCGGACGCCCAAGCAAGAGAGATATCATGCGATCCAGTATGTAGCTACAGTCAACACCACTCTATTAGTCACGATTGGGTAAAGGAGGGACGGACGCACCAAGACCAGAAAACCCGTTTACGCATTTCGATCTCATACTTCGATAGTGTCCGAACTGCCCACCCTGCAGCATTACGATGCAGTCCCATACCGACACACCTGCGCATACATCAGTATGAACTGTACAATCTGTCCAATCACCCGATTGCGACTCACAATCTAAGTGTCACTCCTGAAAGATACCAGACTGAGGGGCCTTTACTATCTCGCAACGAATAAACAGCTAACAGAAGCAAACCTGACGATCACATTTAGCTTTATGCCAACGGTGGTAAAGCCGAATTGAGATTTAGCTCACCTTGTATGTTGGCCAGGTTGTGAAGTGTCACGATGGTGCTGAGATACGGCGAAGCCAGGTTATAGTAATTTTCAGCTCTCAACAGACCCGCCATAGGACTTTCTTTGGTAAGCTGAGCCGCGATGGCCAGTATCATGAGGATGAAGAAAGCCCCCGTGGACCTCTCTCTATCTAAGGGTAACCCTTGTCCGACTGCCACCAATATCGCATCCCGTTGTTCCCACTGCATCTCAAATTTGACCCAGTCCATGAAGGGATAGCGAGGATGCAAATGCCTGAAGACTGTTTCCGCGATTTGAATAGCGATATCTGAGGGTAGGGGTTGTTGAATAGCTTGCCGTATATTGAGGACACCTAGATGTTCACCAACATGCGGAATATCTGAATTATGCAACTTCTTCCTCTGAGCAAAATTACCAACAGCGCGTCTGGAAGCCTCCCCGATTTGATGATGTTGCAGTTGCGGATGCATCCCGCCTGAGATCACTGTGGTCCACAAAGAGCCGGAAGATTCGCCCACATAATGAGGCTCAGCTGCCGCTTCTAACGAGATCATTGCTAAACCTTTGGCTGCATCCTCAAGCGATCCTTCGTCACTCTCAATGCCGCTGGCCGGGGAAGTGGGCAAGCGTGACGCCATTGGGGGACGACTTGAAGCTAACACGGCGTGAACAGGTAAGATGGACAAGGAAGACGGCGTCGGAAGGGGAAAGGAAGCAGATGCCGCATTCACTTGAGATGCTGTTGGCTGTTGATTTCCTATCACAGTGGAGAATGAGGGCGGATATGTTTCATGATCACGAGCGTATCTCGGTGAAGGATCAAGCTGGCCAAGTTGAGTCGTGGATAGACCTTGCGGGAGGTCAGGGCGATGTGCAGGCTGACTCTGCGGAAACAGTGAATTTTGAGATTGCGGAAGTCCCGATGACTGCTGCTGTAACGTTTGCATTTCCGCTCTTTGCTGATCGCTCAGAGACATCAACCAAGACCCCCAATCAATCTCTGGTTGTAGGGGCTGTATTGAAGCAGATCGAGCGCTATCGGAGACAAATGATGTTCCGTTCTGAGATCGGGAGATCTCAGGCTTGTCAGAGTCAACTGGTGAGAACGACAGAGGGATCTCTGCATTGACTTGAACGTTTTGACGATCATCGTTTGTAATATGAATCGCTCGAGCGGGCGTCTCTGTAAGCTGTGAAGAGGACAAAGCTGCGAGATCAGGCGAGTCGTCTTCTCCACTATTCGCACGAGACGAAGACAGCCGTCTGGTTCCATGGCAGCAAATTAGTCAGGATAGTCTGTGCCATAGCTTTTCCAAAACCTAAGCATTGACTCACGACTCCCCTCGACTCCTTTTGAATTTCTCATGTGGTCTACTAAAGATACATTCTGATTTACTTTCTATACAGTTCCGCTGCGAAAAGCCGTTATATCAGTTGTGAAGAGGAGAGAAATTGTAAGGGTGTCGTCAGAAGTCAGTTACTCACACAGACCTGCAATCAAAGGCATATCAGCCTTGCATCGAAGCCAAAAATTTCTTGTTCACTCACATTGTCATCTGTATCACTAATAACACATCGCTAATTGAAGATCTCGTTAGCAGAGATATTGGAATGAGACGAAATGACCTCAGCTCACCTGCTTGCGGCCCCTGCAACGCTCACAGGCTTGGGTGGTATAGCTGTGAGGCCTGGGTCTCCTCTGACCCGCTACAGAGCCAGACGACTTCGATGAAGCATCCATAGGGTGAAAATTGCCACCGACTGAGTGTTGCTGATATTCCGTAGGCGGTTGACGATCATTTTAATCGACTACATTAGGACAACAATACACTTGAAGTTGTCCACTCGTAATCTAGGTAACATGGAGTTGGTGGAGAGATAAGGAAGTTGGCCACGAACCAGTAAGATCAAAGAGTCAATAGGGAGATAAGGGTTCCCAATTTGTTTCCGCGCTTTCTCATCAAAACAATACCAGCATTACCAGATTCAAACATTTACATTACTCTGATGCATGCATCTTTATTCAGATATCGATCACTACCGAAAGTTGATGTGCAATATATGAGAAGACTGCTTCTGAACCACCCAGACCCATTCTTGAAAAATAACGGACATCTAGATTATTTTCAACTATCTATTCCTACCATGTCTCGAAATCGCTTCTACAACTTCCAGCCACCTTTGGCGAAAACATCCTTAATCGCATGTGAAGTCCTGAGTAAATCCTGCTCGTAATATCTAGGAGCTACAAGGGACAAACCAATCGGCATCCCATTTGGACCCTTGAAACCAGGTATGTTGATGACCGGAAGATGTAAGACAGTCCACATGAGGTTGAAAGAGGCATCTCCAGTGAATCTGAGGGGTTCTTCGAGCACAGGCGCTTCGCCAGTGACACTGGGAGTAACCAAGCAAGTATACTTTGAAGCGATCTCGTCGATAACGGGGCGTAGCTTGGCAATTTCGTCGTAAGCTTGCAATTGTTCCTTCCTGCTTGTTTTACCTTCATTCACGGCGTGTTTAGTAACCCAGGGGTCTAATAGTTCCGGTGACTGCAGATAATCACCCAAGAAAGATGAATACCCCTCCATATGCAATATGTTTCTATGCCATGTTCCTAAATTATCAAATATTTCTGGTAATTTAACCTCCTCCACTTCGGCACCCGCCTCGATCAAATAATTCTTAGCTTCCTCCCATAATGTAATCAATGCCGGCTCGGCTTTAGGCCACACATGAGTTTTGACGAATCCAAATTTGGCCCCAGAAAGACTGAGAGGCGCTGTAGGTGGAGCGACATCATCTTGCAGGTTGAAAATTTCACATAGCATTTCTAAGTCCTCGATGCTTCTGGAATAAAGCCCCACAGTATCGCAGGTGATGGAGTCTGAACACGTCAAGAACTATTCAGTTTGATCCCTTCAGTGAAGGATGCATTTTCGGCACTCACACATCTTCAAGCCTTCTCTAGAAATAGCATTCCAAGTGGGTTTTAAGGCGTATACTCCATTGTATGAAGCAGGTCTGATAGTACTTCCACCAGTCTGAGTACCCAAAGCGAGGGGTACCTGGAAATCGCCGACAGCAGCACCTGAACCCGAGGAACTCCCACCTGCTGTTCTAGTCGGATCATGAGGATTGCAAGTGGGCGGACCTTTTTGACAGGTAGCAAATTCCGTTGTATGTGTTTTACCGAAGATTAGAGCGCCCATCGCCCTCAACGATAACACGACTGAAGCGTCTAATTCGGGATGATCATCCTTGTATATGGGCGAGTACTGTTGAGTAGGCATATCTTTGGTGTAAATTACATCTTTGATACCGACTGCAACTCCGTGGAGAGGTCCTCGCTTCTCAGCTGGGATGGCATCTAGTCTACGGGCCGACTCGAGGATGATCGACGGACTGAAATATGCCCATGCGTGCACGAATGGATCTCGCTCCTCCACTCGGGCTATCAATGCTTTGGCACTGGGTCACCGTGCGCAGATCAGCATCAAAACACAGCTTCAGGTTTATTCTACTCACTAGTCTTCCACCTTGAGCTCCCCTGATTTAGTCAATTTGACGACTTCAGTGGCCGTGAGTCTGCACAGATCTAGTGTCATGGTTTTGAGTTCTGCAAGTCGTTAATCGGGAGAGGAATGTGTACAATTCGTGACAAGCACACAGATTTATGATGATAGACATATAGCAACCAATACCTCATCTTTGCCATGGTTACCAGCGATAGTGCACCAAGTCGTACTATACACCATCCAATTAAGAACGACAAAATCATTCCTAAAGACTCTTATCTCTATCGGAAGGGCCCATGCGCCCGGAAAATCCAGTTCCGAAATGTCCTTTCCGAAAACTCACTCCTTTCCTGCCTCTTTCCCTGAATTCCCTTATCAATAGCAGCTATCAATCCTTGGTAGCAGTTCGCTAATCTCTCTACGGAAGTTTTGTCCAGCAACAGAAGATGTCTGTACGGCTGGCACAAATACAACATGATCAGAAAACTGACCACAACCTGTCAGCTTAGCACATCTATAACCACTGCCCCTTGGTTCAAACATGACGAAGACGTTAGAAGTGGACATCTGGACACCCATCAAGATCGGTGATTGCCAATTGGCGCACCGTGTAGTTCTTGCCCCGTTGTGAGTGTTCCATCGCCGGCAGTCATCATCAGCGTGCTGATCTGAGACCCGCCCAAGGACTCGGAATAGAGCTTCCAAGTCTGAGAGGTATCCTTCAACATGGGTTCCGAATGATTTGATGAAGGAGTACTATGTGTGAGTCGGGATACGGTTGGCGATAGCCTGTTACTGGACACCAACTGACACGTACAGTGACTTAGAAAACGAGCAACCCCTGGTGGATTAATCATCACCGAAGCGACGTGAGTCCACTCACAGCGTAGGATGTTTGGGGGACATCAGACTGAATACCCCTGTAGACCAGTATCGCTTCGAGCATCAGGATTATTCGGTATACCAGGAAGTTTCACCGATGAACAGCAAGCTGGATGGATATCTATCGTTTCTGCGGTACATGAAAAGGGTGGATATATATTCAACCAGCTATGGCATCAAGGTAGGACTACCCACTCAGCGTTGATAGCCGGTCAACAGCCGGAGAGTAGTTCCAACATACCCATGCAAGGTATTTTCCAGTGGAACGGATTCGATGCTAGACCTTTTGAAGTTCCCAAGCCGATGACTCAAGAAGATATATCAAATACTCAAAATGATTTCGTTAATGCTGCTCAAAAGGCAATGGAGGTGGGATTTGACGGCATAGAGGTACACGCGGGCAACGGGTATGTGATTACAAGACCCCGCTAATGCAGGCAGGAGCAGAGCTAATTTGGAGCTCGCCAGGTACCTCTTTGATCAATTCTTGCACAGCAACAGTAAGTGACATCCGCATCGAATAAGTACTTGGAGCAATTATCTGACACAACTCTTTGCGCATATTTCTCAGTAAACATACGTACAGACAAGTACGGAGGATCCGTCGAAAAACGATGTCGATTCGTGCTGGAAACCGTTAGAAGACTATGCGAAGCGATTGGACCTTCAAAGGTGGCTGTCAGATTGACACCATTCGGTATGTTATTTGGTCAAACGTTCGGAGAGAATAGGTTGGAGCAGTGGTCCTATCTATGTGGAGAGTTGGGTAAATTCGGCCTGGCCTACGTGTAAGTCTATTCAAACTCCAGGGCAACAACTAGATCTTATTGATGAGAGATCTTGTAGACACTTGGTAGAGCCAAGATTCGATGAGTTGAAATCAGCTTCGGAGAAGCAGGATGCTCTGAAAGACATGATCAGCAACGGACAGGAGGAAGTATCACTCAAGCCATTCAGAAAAGCTTTAGGTTCAAGTACACCTTTGATCACTGCAGGTGGATTTGGACCAGAGAACGCAAACGAAGGTATCCAGAATGGTACCTCAGACCTAGTGGCTTTCGGGAGATATTTCGTGTAAGTCCATGCTTGGCTACAGGACGCTTTGTTCACTCTTTCGGTTACGAACCTGTAGGGCAAATCCTGACTTGGTAGATAGACTCAAGAATAAGGAGGCACTTTACAAGTGGGACAGGTCAAGGTTCTATGGCCCTTTCGTTGACAATGAGGTTGGTTATACTGTTTTCCCAAGCCGGGAGTTCGCCAAGAAAGGTGATATTTCTAAAGCTCAATTGGCGGATTGATCCTACAATATGCATTTCATGTCATCATTCAAGAGACGCTTGAAGAATTATGTTAAGCTGTAGTAACTAATCATCTTGACGAATCTTGGCTTCTATGAATTCATTAGAGCAATGTACATCAGTGGATGTTGGTCGTGCCTCCGCATAACTCCCAAGAAAGGATCTATGTAAAGCCGTGCATACAGTAACATTATAAGTAGCCAATCCGGGACCACACTTGGAAACATCAAAAGAACAGCAAAGCGAAATGACAAGCACGAGACACCAAAATTGGGTCGCAAAACTACAAAGGTCAACCATGAGAGCAACAACCTGAAGAAACCACTAACACCAGGACACGAACGTCCTCTGTCACCAACCCCATCACCTTTCTTACATTTACAGCACTACAGCATATTTCGGATTAAGCAAGATCTTGTTTCTTCTCTTCGGAATCATCTACAACAATCTCGTCCACGACATTAGCGGAGGTAGCCAGGACCTCATCATCGAAGTGATAACCCTTAAATTTACGAGTGGCCACTCTGTTCTCGTAGAGATAATCGAGCTGCTCCAAGGAGTGCCCTTTGGTCTCTGGGACGAAGAAGAACACGAATGCGATATTGATGAGGGAGAAGGCTCCCCAGATGAAACCCTATTGGACAGCAGACCCATCAGCCATTAGCCAAATCAATAACCAGGTAAGGTATTTCAGCAGATGAACTTACGATCTTAGATCCGATGTTACCGTATCCTGCATCTTGAATATAAGGAGCCACAAAGGTGATGATGAGTTGAACACCGAAACCACAGAAGGTCGCTAGACCCAATACCTTCTCTCTGTTTCTGGTGGGAGCAGCTTCGGCAGTGACTATCCAGATCAACGGCGATTGGACACCGAAAGAACCGTACCAGAGGAAGATCAATGCGATTGAAGCTTTCTGGACAGAAGCGCTTGGATCGGCAAAAGCGGTGGTGAGAATGGATACGATGATCAGAGTGGCCGCACAGAAGGCAGAAGTGGAGAGCAGGATGGGTCGTCGGCCGACCATATCTGGCAAGAAGTTACCAGTGCAGATGGCAACAAAGTAGAAACAGTAAAGACCCATGATGACGGGGAAATAGTTGACCACACCAACACCAATGAGGAATCTATCACGTCACCCTTTCTCTTGTCAGCCCGCCCAGACAGTGCTTGGAGGCATTTGTCGTATGATCACTCACGATACGATATAATTAGTCATGTAGGAAGAACCTTGCGCTTGTTGAAGGGATTGGATACCCATGGCGATGAGCACTCGTCGAAGATCCGGTTGTCTGGCGAGATCACCCCATCCAGTGGCTCTGGCTTCCTCTTTGGCTTCATGGAATGCAGCATCGAGTTTGTGCACATAATCAGCTGCGTCGAACCCATTGGTCTCGGTCTTGAACAGCGTCTCGGTGGCTTTGATGGCATCTTCTTTTCGTCTGGGAGAGTGATAGACAGGTCAGTGACACAATTCCATGTCGCGATCGATTGATTGCACACTCACCCTACCCAAACAAGCCATCTTGGAGACTCAGGGATAAACGGCACAACCATAAGAATCAGCGATGGAGCTATCATTTGAATGCCCATTGGGATCAGGTAGGCTGATTTGTCGGTGCGAGTAGCCACTGCGTAGACTGAGCCTGAAGCTACAATGACACCAACGATTTGGACCATTTGATACATGTTGATCACGAAACCTCGAGCAGATGCAACAGAAGTCTCGGATAGATAGATCGGAACGACATTACAAGCAATACCCATCGCAATGGAGTTGATGACTGTGATAGATGTATGTTAGCCACGTTGCCAAGCAGGTGGAAGGGTAGATGCATACCTTTACCAGCGAGGAATTGACCATAACGAGCGGAAGACCCAACTGCTGAGGTCATTTCGATGACGATACCGATGATGGAGATCACAGCAAGAGCGACAATCGATTTCTGTCGACCGATAAGATTGTTCAGGTACATTGCGATAGCACAACCTAGCACTGTAGTAAGGTGATATTCAGCACATACCGGAACCGGTCAATGCAGCTGTACTTACTGATACCAGCAGAGCCGACACCTGTACCAGCCGATTGCTGTGAAGTGGTGAGATTACATGTTTCGACTCCATCAACGGTCGCGGATGCACCATAATCGCAGAGGAAAGCTTGTTCTCCGAGTACAGTACCCCACCAACCGTTATCGAATCCCTAGAATAAGAAAGCCCAAGTCAGAAGGGCTACTCATACAGTGAGACCGAATTGACTTACGAACAGCAAACCACCTAATGATGCAAAGAACATCACAAGTGCACCCCTTGGGGTGATACCTTCGTATATGCCCATGTTGATTTGTATGGTCAAGGTTGAATATCTGTCGTAGCGAAGTCGAAGATTGTGCGGAAAGAAATCGTCCGATAGGGATTGGGGAGTCCCAAACCTAGCTGGCTAGGCGTATATATATATATATGATAAATGATGATGGGCGACAAGCATATCGCTGCAAATTTCGGATCTGACCTTCAGATGGGTCCGGGGCGCCGTTTAAAACTCGATAGTGCGCTGCAGGCTCATGGCTTTTTGGTTTTCGGAATGAGATAGGAATGGATGGTCGAGGTCAAATGACCAATGCAAATTGAGGTGATTCAGCACACTTAGAGGAGAAGAGCAGAGATATCGAAGTTGAGGATAGAAATTCTGATCTGATGATCCAGATAAACAGAATGAATGGTAATCGAGCGAGATTTCCCAACTGGGTAAATCTGGTACTTACGAGAGATAGCCTCACCCTGAAAAGGAGAATCTCACTGGTCAGAGTAGGCCGAATCTCAGCCGCTAGGTGAGTTCGGTATCTGGACGTCTTTTAACGTACTTACGTTCTATCATAGCGAATGAGAAGATAGGCAGCTGTAATCTGTGAGCGAGAACTATTTTTGCCCTCTCAGTGAGTTCGAAAGAGCGAAAGACCTGAGGTGGTGCCTGATGTCTCATTTCCCATCAGCCATTAGACAGAACGTCCGCACACAAACACTCAGAACACACAACACTACACACAGTACAGGCTACTATCCTGATTGCTGATGAGATTATCAATCATTGGTCTCCCGATAAGCTCCTGAAGCACACGGCAGATATCACACCTTGGTTGGACGCTTGCTCAAGTCAACTCCAATCCTGGTAATTCCGAAGAGAGACCAAGTCATCTGACTTATCTCTGCCAACAAGATAAGCAGAAGCAGAACCCGGCCGCAATATCGCGAGAGTTAGGTAAAAGCTACCTAGAATATCATGAGATAAAAGGTTTACATTCATAGCCATACATATCTTTGTTCAACAACCGTATCTATCAACTTTCTGATTTCAGCTCGAGATTGCAACAACAACCGCACTAGACCAAGCACTTCATCATGCCTATCGCCGTAGACACCGCGCCCGTCGAGCAACCCGATTCCTCCTTCAAGAAGAGGTTTACAGAAAGGACTACCCCTCCTCCTGAACTTCCACCATTCTTCTACGCCGACCGATTCGATAAGGCTCACTTCAATGATTGGCGAGATGAATTGGCCACCAAAGGATATACCGTCGTCAAGGCGATTCCAACTGAAAAAGCCCTCGAATATAGAGAAAGAGCTTTCCAATGGATGGAATCTTTCCCCCTTGGATTCGATAGGAACGATGTCAAGACTTGGAAGAACGAACATCTTCCGGTGCATATCAAAGGTGGTATGTTCCATGGTTATGGTTTCGTGAGTCGCTTTCTCTGATTTGTGAGAGAATTGAAGCTGATCAGTGGATTGTCTTTCTATCAGTGTCACGAACAACTTGTAAGCTCGAATGAAAAAAACAATTGTTTTAGATAGACAGCGACTGATCAGTATGATATATCACAGTTGTGGGACATCCGATGTGAAGATGGAGTGATCGACGCCTTCGCCAAAGTATGGGGTACCGACGAGCTCATCACCTCATTTGACGGTGGGTCAATCATGTTACCCAACAGAGTCGATGTGATGGACAGCGGCAAATGGGAACACATGGATCAATCACACTACCGAAGAGGGTTCTACTGTTGTCAAGGTTTGGTCAACTTGAATAACAACGGACCTGACGATGGAGGGTTGATGGTCCTGGAGGGAAGCTCGACGCTTGTCGAGGAGTACTTTGACACTCATGGCAGAAACTCTTATAAATCCTGGGGTCCATTCGATTGGTTGTGAGTCGTCCCCCATGCTAGCTCATAACCATATACACGCTGACTTGATGAACTATGCGCAGCGGTTTCACCGAAGAACAGCAACAATGGTTCTTCGATCGAGGTTGCAAATGGGTCAAAGTCTGTGCCGAGCCCGGAGATTTGATCCTTTGGGATTCAAGAACAATGCATTACAACGTTAGACCAAAAGGTGACAGAGATAGAGTTTGTACTTGTAAGTCCACTCTCTCCCTCTTCCAGCCTTCATGTGAAAAATCCTATGGCTCATAGCTCATGAAAATTGCTTTAGACATCTGTATGGCTCCAGCCCACTTGTTGACCGAAGAAGACCGTCAATTGCGAGTCGAATGCTTCGAGCAATCAAAAGGTACCACCCACGTCCCCTTTGCTGCCATCTACGCGAGGGACTTTGAACCTGTAAAGAGATCAGATGGTTCGCCTTGTCCTCACGATACAGGTAAACCCAAAAACCCGCCCGTTTTGAATGATAGAATGGCCAAATTGGTTGGTATCAAACCTTACTAGATTCGTGGAAAACCGTTTTTTGTATAGTAGTGAACAGCGCGATAACACATGTATATAATCTGTTTCCACATTGTGAATGAGAATACAACGCATACAGTACAGTAAACTCTCACCCCGACAAGGATACAACTGAATTATGAAGAATTCATATCCGATTGAAAGAAAATATTCAAGAGATCCGCATCCAGATTATTCATCATCCCCTGTAAGAAGAACCCATCCAGACTGAAATCGAAAGGTTGTTGATCGATCGTTCCATCTTGATTTGTCACGCTGAAACCATTTACTTCTGTAGCTGCATTTCGTGATCTTGACTCAGCTTCAGAGACCATGTTCTCTAGTAAGGTGATACCTCTGTTGACAATAGCATTCTTGTCGGTCAAAGATCGGAAGAAGTTGATGACTTCGAGAACTTCCATTTTAAGATGATCGCGCTCGTTGGGATCGTGACCGCCGTTGGTCAACTCCAGAGCTAGGATCATACCTGCGATGACGGTGTAAGATGATACATGCCTAAAGTAGGGTCAGCATTAAACGGAAGGAAAGGTATCAGGACCGACACCACCTACCAGTTCTTCTGGAACAAAATCGGGACGGGCTTCTTACGTGCCGATAATGTAGCTCTGGCAGCTTCCAAACATACCTACGTGGTTCGATTAGCTAGGCTCTTGCATTTTTACACTTCAACCAAACGGGATACGCACCTCTCTCGCCCTTGCCCACCTTTTATCCATGTAGCTCTTACCCAAAAACCAGCGGTAAAGCATGATCCGGTGTGGAGGTAGAGCAGTTAACCAGAGGTACCTTGACCAAGGTCTGTAGTCGAAATTCTGAGAGTCGTTGATTGGGAAGTACGTCTCGTCTTCTCTCGGTTTCAAATCCGGTATGTCGTCTAACAATCGCTGCAATCTTGCATCGTGATCTTGGACACACCTGAACCTTGCATTAATGGTGGTTTTGGTACTGAAAGAATGATTGAAGTCTCGGAACAGGGCAGCTAGTCGTTCCATCGCGATGAGACTGATGGTGAGATAAAGAAGCCATGTTAGCTTACCGTCAAGGGATGCGCAGATGCAAAACGTACTGAGTAACTCGGGTAGTCTGACTCAAAGGTCGCGATATTACTGGTTTGTGATCATCGAGATCGTAGTCATCAACGTTAGCCGGTGGAGAAGTGCGAGCGGCTGTGATGACGCGTAAGCTTTAAAGATGTCCCAGATGGCAGAAGCAGGAAATCACCTACTTGGTAGACATAGGTGGAATGGGTGATGGGCTTCGGGACGTAAACTAAAGATCATTATTGGTGATCAGCCCTGTGTCGTACTTTTGCTAGAAATAGACATTGACTCACCTATCAGTGATGGCCAAACAACACCATATCCGCCTGACCAACTCGGTCTGAATATTACCACCAAATCTCTCGGGATTTGTAGCTGAAGTAGCCAGGTGAAAATCGAAATCCCGAGCAGATCCTAAAGCGCAGTGCATGAGTGATCCGAGGTATTTCGAAGCGCTACGAGCCAAGGGGGAAACGTCAGTTTCTTTTGAAGTCCCTGTGTAATGTTGGGCTGAACACGCTCGAGGGAAGTGAATCGTCTAGTCCGAGAGCTTGTGTAAGGTGTAGACGATCAAGAAGACTCACTCGAAAGCATGTGCTATCATCGGCAGTATACAGATCGTCTGTAAGTTTGGCATGGTAGGGTTGAGCAAGAAATTGCCCCATTGCAGGCAGTTGACAGATGTATCAAACCAGAATCGGGGAAGAACCGCAACGGCCTCTATGTTAATAGGAACGAAAACTCAATTAGCTCATTGCGCAAGAATGATATCGCTAAGCTAACATGCGATATTTATTTACCTTGATTGAAGCCTATCAGCATAGCTGAAGATTCATCCATGAAGTAAAGACTGCATGCTATTATCGCATAGTCTGTTGTTATATCATCAGTCTCGCATCAATTAACACATAGACATAGTCAGAGTTTCCCAGATGCTGGGAGTGGATTGGGGTAAGAAGCACTCACATAAAGCATAGTAATCGTACGACTTCACCATCGGTCTTCCCATATTAAATGAATCAATCCATTCATCATGTTCTCTGAGGAAAGTGGGTTCGTGGAATACGGTATGTATCCAATGTAATGTCTGACAATGATATCTGACGAGTTGGCTGCTTTGCCCGATTGGGACTGTACTGAGTAGGGCTTCAAGGGATTGAATTCCGTTATTCGTGAAAGACGAATATGGCTATGTGATATCAGCGATTCAGTTGTTTGCGCGTACGAAGTTCTATGGGAAATAGAAACACTCATTAATAGTCTAAAACTCACTTGTGGTAAATTCTCATTCTCTTTACATCTCTTTGACTCAATGCCATAGATCTGACTTAGGTGCTTTAGATAATCCATTCTAACCATTTCTTCCTGTTCTGGCTCTCCATCATACTCCATCGTTCCAGCACTTGCTCGTCCCATGTCCCTCTCCCTATCCAGACTGGCGTATCTTGATGAAGTGTCGCCGATATCTCTTTGATTTTGGGATTCGGTAGAACCACTCCGTCCTTCAATCCCTTCAACTTCATCATCATCATTATCTCGGTCTTGGTCTTGCTCATTCCCGAACTTCTTCATGAGGTTCTGGATCGTCTTCTCTTGAGCATTGATCTTTCGATGTAAAGCTTTATTCTCCTCCACCATCTGAGCGAGCGTAGGTACTTTTTGAGAAGGAAGACGTCCACCACCGATGATTTTCCCGTTCACCATGACGGTTCTACACCAAGTCGGACCACTCAAATCGATAAGCCTAAGTCGGCGCTCGCTCTGCCTGTACTGTTTTTCATAACAGACAGTCACTCACTGTTGTTCACATAGATCACCTAGTCCTCGAGATATGCATCTACTACATGGGAACACCTTATCGCATTTTACCTATAACTTGGCCTATCAGATTTCGATCCTCCGCCTATCTGTTTCAACATATAGCACTCACTTTACGCTTGTAGCAGTAGTTGCAGCTATGACAATGTGATATCGTCAGTTCAACCCTTCGGCTCCCCAGCGCTGCAAACCAAGCCAGCTCACCTCTTCACTTCCCTTTGCCCCATTCGGATAGGACCTACGAAAGAGGGTGTTCCGCTCGTTCCTCCTCGCCCCCCACTTGTTGACTCTCCTAGAATCTTGTCACTCATATCGGCATGTCCAGCATCGAGCCGAACTATTTATGTGTCAAGTACAATCCCCGGCGAGATTCGTCAAATTCAGTGAGCATGCAAGGATCTAATGATGTAAACACGCAGCTGATAACGGAAAGGACGGCCCAATCCCGATAACGCTAAATACATCAATCAAATCAAAACCCGTACGGAACCAATTGTTACCAAGCGGTCATGTCCATACTAACATCCATATTAAACAGTACGAGTACAAGTCACAGAGGAGTACAATCAAGAATGGATATAAAAGATGTACGCTATCAAGCCAACCGGATATATACATCTAAGGACACAAATCACGGTCATTGTTGAAGTGACCTAGTTAACCCAAATTTCCAACCTCCCTTCTCCTCTTCCATTCCCTTCTCCCAATATCCTCGCCACGTCCACGGCAGCTTCGAAGTCACCTTCGTCCCTCATCGACAGTATATCCCCATCTTCGTCTTTGAACTTGACATCTAGCGGCTGATCAGCCAACTCAGGGAACTTGCCTTTGAGCAGATTGATGAATATCTCATATGTGTGAGAAGGAAGAATGGACATCCCTCGTTTATGAGTACCGTAGTTTACCTATAAAAACAATAATCAGAACAAGCACCTGTATATTAGTCACTCAAAGTATAAACATAAGGTAGTGATCTTATTGTCTCAAGGACAGGAGAATGTTTTAACCCACCTTGACCCGTATCTTCACCATATCGTAGAAACTACCATTCTCACTGCCTACCTCATAGTTCGATTCTCTATTACTCGTAGCAGCCGACAACGTCCTCGTCAGGGGAATACCCCCACCACCTCCACTAGGCGACCTACTACCAAATGAAATAGGTGGTAATTGGTTTTGGGGTTGTAATCTTTTCTGATCATTCATCGTATTTTGTTCGATCGTCGTAGAAGCAGTTGCACTTCCCTTTCTGGACAGAGCGATACTGGGACTGGCGCCCAGAGGAGTTTTATTGGACCAAGCTTCGATCTTCTTCGCACCTCCAATCGGAGGAAGATTATCGGGTATGACTATACCATCTTCCTCGGGCGATTCCTGAATAGATTGATAATATTCATCGTAAAGCTCAGTGACCGCTGAAGACTTGATAGTCGATCTGGGGTTGAGTTGAGGCGTTTGGAGGAAAGGTGATTCACCTCCACCTAATCTCAGTGGTGGTTCTCCCGGTCCGGCGGTAGATGATTTAGGCAACATTACCAGGTTCGTATCGAAGCCATTCGACAATTGACGTTCAGGTGCTGATAAAGGTTGTTTTTCCCTCTGTGTGAACTCCGTGGTAATTTTGACCGCCGGTCTGGTAGCACTAGTAATTGATCTGTTCAACACAGGGGCAGCCGAAGGAAGTTCGTTGCCCATCGTATTACTCCTTGAATGTCGATTCGAAGACGGGTCTGCCGAACGAGAGAACGAATTGGGACTGATTCCAACGGTATTGCTCCTTGTCATTGGGGTTGTACCGATATCTTGCGGGATTGCTGAGACAGACGCAGATCGACCTAATGATGGGTGTGAAGCATCCAAAGAGGCACCAAAGGGGGTTTGACCACGCCGAAGCCGCGTTATACCTGTAAAGGTGGTGTAGGCGTCATTGACGTCGGTGGCTGCGACAAGGATCTGCAGTTGGGGAATGAGGGGAATGTAAGCAAGAATCATCGGAAGATAAGTTACTTGATGCAATCGACCAATGTGTTTGTCACCCGTCACTCACAGCTTTACCCATGTAATCTCGACTAGCTAGATTCTTTAACTTCTTTTGCGAAGGCTTGAACAGTACACCGACCTACAATATGACAAAGGTCAGCAGACGTTTCAGTCTTTGCATTGGGAACAAAGACTTCAAGATGGGTCGACAACCATTGAAAAAAATCACTCACAGGTACAGAAAACACATTGTAATCGCTTCCTCCGTCTCTGATGGCATCATCAATCACATCATGTTCCTTGATCATCTTCTGACTTTGAGCATCTCGTAAATCGGATATACCACTGTCCATCAGACCCAAGTATATCTTGGATAATCCGCAATTGAAGAGGACTTCGCAGGAGTATAAGCGGAAGTCCAGACCGAGTTGTTCGTAATTACTATGATGATGAAATATAAGTCAACAGTCATTCCCCTTGATAGCAGCTATCCTTAAGAATCAGAGAACAGGAAGCAGGAGTCGAAGGGATATACTGTATCTCAGTATACACTCACATGGTTTGATTACCCCTCAAATACAAAAGAGCGTCTTCAAAATCTTTCAACGCATCTTGATAATTACCCAGCATCTGCGTTTGGAGGGGAAGATCAGCGACTTGTCCATCATCACATTGCAGAGTCTATCGCCTGAGGCCCACTCACGAAATTGCTGACTCCCTTCTGCTGATATCCAATAGCAAAGTAACAATCCAACTCCACTGCTCTCCCGAATTCTTCAACCGCTTCTCGGTGTTTACCCAGCGTCGCCAGGACGATCCCCATGTTCCAGCATATCTTGGACGTATCCGATATCTTGCTGAACTCTGAGATGGCCTCTTCGTAACCGCCCGCTTCGTACGATGAGATTGCTTTCGACCAGGTGGTAAGCTCTGCTTTGAGTGACATGACCAAGCTGCTGGAATATAGTCGATTGAATTGGAGCTTATCAAGTAACGAAAAATGTGTATGTAGCTTATTCAGTGTCTACTCTAGTTTAAAATGTGGTGTCTGTTGAACAGTAGGCTATCTCTCACGGATCGAGAGGCCTCATACACATATAGTCATACCGTTCCAGCACAATGGGATAAATGCGGGATCGTCAAGGAGACAGTCCGCCCCTTTCCTACCTTCCTGTCCTTGCCAAGGAAGGAGGAAGGGGAATGGTACCGATCCCTTCCGTGTCTTCCATCCCCACGGTATCTGATGTAAAATCTTGATGTGATTGTGTCACTCCTGTATGTGAGTGTGAGAACTTGAAACCATGTTGGTTGCTTGGATCTCCTTTTCACCTGTCACTTGACAACGGGCGATAACCAAAGTGATTCGAACGAGATGAAACGATGGCCTGCGTTGTCATGTCTTACATGGTACTACTAGTCGTATCAATTTATATAAGAGATATGAGCCTCATAGGTAGGGAGAAACGCACCGTTTGGTAGCGTTTTCAATCCATCACCACGCTCTATGCCGTTCTCTTTATATAACCCAGACCCAATTCTGTGACATTCGGCGATGTCCGAAAAATAGTCGGGTCACCGAAGAGCCAATCTATGATCAAGCACTCGAAATCACCTCATCAATGATTATCAAGCTCATCATCCCATCACTCTGACTACCAGCGGTATCCAAGATGTAAATAAACATGCATCTGTTCATCTCTTCTTACCATCTGTATCTCTAGTAAAAGCAGACAGATATCAGCATGCCCAAATACACCCTATACCAACTTGTGGGAGACGCATCTAACCCTGACGGAAGGGTGATCTCACCGCACGTATGGAAGACCAAATTGGACTTGGCGTAAGGCTTCACTCGTCTCCTAATGTTCTATGTTATATGGGATTTATATACATATTTAGCAACTGACTTTTTTGGTCCGCTTCCACTCTTAGCTTCTTCAAACAAGAAGTGATCAACTCGGGCAAAACATTCCCTCAGATCAGAGGAGAATTATCTGAATTGACCAAGAACCCCGCTGTCACCGTACCGACCATAGAGGTGGATGGAGAGTTTACAACAGATTCATGGAAGATTGCTGAATATGTGAGTGTGATACTGTCTACAATGAGATCATATAATCATATACACGACTACTAGATTTGATACTTGATGACAAACGTCTTTTGCCCTTTCCACCCATCCTCCCTATATGTTATACTCCAAAATTGCGTAAAAGTAGTAAACTGATTTGATCCGAGTTCAATTGTCAATTGAACAGCTTGAAGCGGAACATGGTACCCCCGAACGATCATTATTTGGAGGAACTGAAGCGGGGAAGAATTTTGCAAAGTTCATCGAGATCTGGAGTAATACCACGTTTGCGAATGAGCTGAGACCTCTGGTTGGAGTTGCTGTGAGTTGGTGTTCTCTCAATTTCTAGCTCCCATATCCGTTATCATATTCCTTCCCACTACCTCCAAGCCTGATCAGTGGATACTGATGCATCTACTTTCTCCAAATAACACTGCAGATAACATCCCACTTCGACCCCTCTTCCAAAGCGTATTTCATCAAATCCAAATTCCAAGGGGACATCAAGAAATATTCCTCGCTCGTGGACAAGTTCCAAGATCCGGAGGAATTAGAAAAACAACTTGCTCTCGCAAGAAGTAGGTTGAGCGTGGTGAACGATCTGTTGAAAGTGAAGAAATCGAAAAATGGACCGTTATGGTTGTTGGGTGGGAGTGAACCCTCCCACGCCGATTTCTGCTTGTTTGGATGGTACACTTCTTCCAGTCTCCATCCGGCCGTTGAGAAAGGTGTGTGGAGACATGAGGAAGTGGCGTTGGTGGGTGAGTGGTTAGATGGTCTGTTGGATAGTGGGCTGGTAGATAAGGATCAATTGAAGTAAGAGTGGTGCGGAATACGATCTCCAGATCGGTAAGGATAGATGATAAATAACAAGAACAGAGGTGAGAGTGATAATTTAGCCATATGCATACCAACATATATATATGGATATATGGCTATATGTCTGTTGTCATCACTCTTCTGCTGAACACGTATAGTAACCGTTGATACTGGCACTGACGCACAGACACACTGACACCCATCACTCATATATATATATGTACACTCAAACGAGGTTAACAATCACTCATCCCACCAGTTCATCCCATTTCCTTCTTCTATCTCTTCTTCCTTCTTACCGTCAATCATCATAACATACCCACGAACATCATGGACCAACCTATGGATATCGACCTATCACTTGACGAGGTGAGCTACTACTTGTCCTCCTTCACAATCAAACTGACTGTCCCGATCCACCTCGTTCAGATAATCGCCAAGAAGCGAGCGGAAAAAAGGACTTCTAATCGACACGACCCATACAAACGACCCACTAATGCATCTCCAGCTCCTCCTCCTGGTCAACCCAGGAATTTGTCAGCCGCTGTCTCTTCCTCGGCCAGTCCTGTCAAATCGACTTTGACCACTCTTAGCTTCACCGATGTACGTATATACCTTCCGGTCCTTTCTTATCCCTGTCCTGTTCTTGAACTGACGTGATGTCAATATACTATAGATCAAGTCCAAATCATTCGATCCATCATTTCCTTCCTTCGCTTATCAACCCCTCAATCCTATCGCACCAAACTTCAAGATCCCTTCTCGAGAGATATCCGTAGGGATTTTCCCGAGAGATATCACCCCGAATCAAATTAGAGATATGATCCAATCTACGGTCGGACCCGTGCAGGAATTGAGGTTGGATAGTAAAGGTGTAGCGTGGGTGAGGATGTTGAGGTTCCAAGGCTGGGAAGTATGGAGTTTTCGTAAGCAGTATCAGTCAACCGAACCTAATAAGGGGGAAAAAAGGAAGGAGTGAACAAATAGAATTGTAGAATTGCGCTGATGTTATTGCTTTTTGAGGTAGTCAATGGGAAGATTTTGGATGGAAGTGGGTGTTGGCAGAGACTCGTTTGACATAGTGATTCCACTAATCTAGCAACACAGCTCAAAGGCTTGTCGTTCGAGTATATCCTGTTCGGCATGTTCCTGTATCTCATGGCAAGATTGGACATAGAAGGAAATCCGGGTGAGAGTGAACGGATTTGAGTGAGCCTTCTTCAAAGATCATTCTTACGGAAACGAAGCTCATCAACCATTTCCTTCTCCTTCATAGGCTGGCCACCATCAGATACCATCTGTAAGTGTCTCGTCAGGTCAGCTATGTAGTTTAGGAGATGCCGTGTTGATAGAGCTGACCATCCATTAGTATGGTCACCCTCGCTTAGCCTTCCATATCGCAATATATGGTTTTATTCAAATTACGATCCCTCGAGGAGTCATGCAATCAATTCTTCCAATCAATGGATGTTCTAACGTACCTTTCTTGCTATTTATCATTTAAGCGAGAAATGACCCTTTCGATCCTAAGCTTTATCGATCTTGATCAAGTCATCCTGAAACGATCATGACATCGGCAAGGTCACTAACACACCACCCTCAACTATAATCGTGCCAACGGATCAAAAGTGCCAGTGGCGGACTCTAAATTCTCCTCGTCGTCAACATGAGCTCGAGGTCGAGAACTCTAATTCTGAGCCTGTGTCGAAGTAAACGCACGATCGCCGCATGTTCTGACCATGGAGGGATGAGTTCAATGTGTCAGTGTGTCGCCAAGTTGTGTGCATCTACACAGACCATCGAACGGACAGGCAACAGATCATAGATCATAGATCATAGATCATAGATCATAGATCATAGAGCACAGATGCATGCCACGTCCTTTGTGCACATACATCACATACAGTAAAACAGTACATACCACACCTGGTAGTCCTGGCCACTTGCTGGTCTAGGGCGCAGTGGGATCCAATGATGATTTGATGATGACGAAGCTTTACTGTATCTACTACATGCCAGCAGTTCACAAGATGAGATCAGACGAGGGCATATAAGCATTCAGATCCAGATGTGTGGTAACTACCAGTCTTAGTCATACAGTACCAGGTACTACAGCAGTCGGACGGAACCTTTTTGTTTATTCATGTTATATAACATAAATAACCATAACCATAACTTACCTGAACCTGGTTCTTCCCCCACTTTGGTCACATCTCATCTCATACAGTACATCCTTTCTTTTCTTTTCCAATCCCACTTACATCTCTCCATACCCCATCTCAGCAAGAGCAATAGTTTGATCAAGAGATGGAATCAGGTCCTTCATGCTTTAGATGTACATATCAAGGATGTTCAAAGACGTTCACCAGGAAGGTGAGTAACTTGGGTGTCATTCTTTCCCCACTTCCACTTGAACCCCCACTTGGTTCATCAGTCTATCTTTTGCCGCTGTCAAGTGCAAACAACTGATCGTCGCTGATGTCGTGACATCATGTAGGATCATCTATTTCGACATGCTGCTAATCGTGAGTACATTCTCTGATAAGATTGTTCACTGGAGATGCATAGATATAGACGTGGACTGATTAGCTGATGAGAGAGTTCTCTGATAGATTCGGAAGACACGTTCAATTGTCGTCGGTGTACTCGACCATTCAAACGCCTAGATCTTCTTCAACGACATGAAAAAAGGAATATTTGTGGTGACGGACCGTACCAACCACCGGCACACAAACGCAAGAGGAGTGAAGAGAATTTCACAACGCATAATAGAATGTCAAATCCACGTTCGGATGGTATAGATGAGGCAAAATCAGAGATTGACGAAGATGGTCATGGTATTGATAATGGAGAGATGAAGACTGAACCGCCATTATCAGCTCTATCAACTACTTTCCCTCATTCAGCATCTACCATATCTTCAATGGGTCAAACCACATCCGACAGCACCGGTGGTGGGATCAACCCAATATCCTCTACTTCACATACATCATCCACTTCTCCCTATAATTCTCTGACGGGGACTACGACGGATCATTCTGGATATATGAACAATACGGCAAATGATCTGATCACAACCACTTCCAATCAAGTACCGGAATTCGGATTTGGTTTTGGTTTATGGGCACCGGAACAATGGGAAGCATTGTTACATGAAAGTCTCTTACCGCCTTTCAATGAACCGATTATACCTAATGTCAACTTTGATTATTCAAACTCTACGAATCCCTACAATTCACAACAACCAGAACAACCACAATCACAACCACAGACGACGAATACCTTCTTTCAACCTCAACCTTTAACCACCCCGATTACCCAACAGATCCTACCTCCTTTATTGACCCAGACGAAAATACAATTACAGTCGTCCTCTGAAAGAGATCAGATATCATTTCAACCACACCCTCAACTACAATTGACACCTTATGCACAAGATAATGAGATCAAGGAGGATGAGACGGTGATGGAAACTTTGCTGAGCAGGTTACAGATGTCTTTTCCAGTGAGTACCACTCTACTCCTATCCTGAGGTACAACTTGCACCGTGCTTCATCCTGTCGCTCGATTACCTTTTCACACTGATGTTAAAATTGGTTTCTGACCGTTCCTTGATCTTAATGGCCAATGTAGGAACTCGACATCTCCTTATCATTTATGTCACAATCACTCGATCTATACTGGACTAGAACCGCTCCTACATTCCCATTCATCCACCGACCAACCTTCGACTATTCCATCGCTCCATCCGAATTGATCGTCCTCATGATCATCGTAGGCAGCGTACATTCCCTCGGTACCTTGGATATTGGCCAAAAGAAAGACTTCAGTCGACTAGTATCAAAGATCAGATCGATGTTATTCCAAGAATGCGGATTAGAAATGCCCATCTCCATTCTCCAATCGTTCACCCTCTGTCACGTGTACGATACGTGGTATGGTAATTCCGAGAGTCTGTTTGTCGCTCAGTGTATGTGGCCTGTGATGGTCGCTCATTCGAGGAAGAAGGGGATTGGCGTGTTGGGTAAACCTGAGACGGAAAGTCAGCAGGAGGAAGCTTGGACGAATTGGGCGAAAGAGGAGGGTGAGTCATTGACATTCAAGATAAAATTCACATAAACGATCATCAAAACATGTTGTCCATTGAAATATAAATTCAGTGTAGAGAGTGTGAAGAGCTAATCAGTCTACTGTTACTTTTATAGAACGCCGTCGATCAGCTTATTGTGTCCTTCTCATCGATACTCAGCTCTCGGCATTCTGGAACCAACATTGTTCACGACAATTGTCAATCTTTGCACATAACCTCAACTTACCTTGTCCCAAATCCCAATGGGAAGCGGAAAGTGCTAGTGAATGGGTCAAGATCAGACAATATGCCATGACCAATAATACACCTACTACTAAACCGAAACATTCCAAATCAGGGTACCTACCAGGTCTACACCCAGAGTTCACCGTTAACGTAGTCACCGAGGGGTATAGCAGTGCGATCATGTCTGCGTTATCGGAAGAACATAAATTCTTGTTTAAAGTGGATTTAGATAATAGTCTGACTAGTCAGATGGTCTTGATTGGGTTGATTGCCATTGCTTGGGACTGTAGGACGAGAGGTGGCATGGGGATTAGGTTTAGGGAAGGGACGAAACACTGGAGATCAATTGTATTCAACGGTAAGTATCGCATCAGTCATTACAACCTACCGTTCAGTATACCTTCATGAGCTCCCGCCCATCATTCTCATCATTCTGAGCCTATGAAGGTAGATGCTGAGTTGTCTCGCTCGCACTAGCCGTTATCCAACTCCGAGCAGCATACGAGTCAGCCGTCATGCACATGAGCGCATCCATCGAATCGAGAGATATGCGAGATACATTCGCCATATGTATCATCTCGGTGTTGAGTGATATGTGAGCGGCTTCGCTTCTGACCATCATAGATAGTGACGATTGACTAACTGAACATGTACATCTCTCAGACCAATGTTACATGTCGCTGCTGGTGCTACCACATTCTGTGGTGCTTCGAGTAAGTTCATTCATATTTTACCCGGGGTCATGTGACCTATTTGAGAAAGATAAGGACGATCGTTGACCCAAAGCTTGCCCGTCACGTAGTCGGTCCACGCCAATACTCTGATGCCAAACGTCGATTGAAGCTATGGGCCAAGACAGATGACGCTTGGACATGTGTATGGCAATCGATAAGATATCTTCGTCAAGCACTTTTCAGTGAATGGGGATTATACTCTACCTGGGCGGTATTTAATACGACTGTGAGTAACAGTGTACTGAATTGTAATTATGTTTATGTCAATTTGTGGTTATCATACTGACATCTCGATCTGTAGCTCGTGCTATGGGGTTATACAACGACCATCTCTCATCCCTCTACTTCCTCCTCAAATACCACCACGACTTCTTCTACTCTGAGTTCCTCTGAGCATCCATTAAACTCGACTTATCCCCCAGCTACTGCCTCTGCGACATTCACTTTCACCTCTTCAGCTCCTTCTATCGGGAATCACAGTAACAACCATGACGAAGAAGAGAGACAACGTAGATTGACTCAATGGCTTGAAAGTGTACTGAGCACGCATGGGAAATTGGAATCGATGAATGATTTGGATGAGGCCATAAGGGATTTACTGGAGATTGTATGTGAGAAGTTGAGTGGGGCAGGTGGTGAGATCGATAGAAATAACAGTGCGTTATTGAGTAGGTTGATAGGTCAGAAAAAGAGGTAGAGTCTGTACCATAGATACAATGAGAAGGATGAGAGCTGTAGGTATATGGGTGATCGACGAGAGGGAAGGAAGGGAAGGATCCGATAGGATACACGGGATTCACAAGGTCATGTCGTCCTCTTGGCATATATCTACACGTTACTTGTACTGTATACTTACTTGTACCGTGCATACCGACGTAAGGATATCAAGATTGGGATAGTGGGATTGTAACAATGTGTGCTTGTTGTACAAAGGGAATAATATAGCGTCAGTGTCAAGCATATTTTGTATATATAAGTTATATATCGGTCGGGTTGTAATGTATATACAGATGATGAGCACATGCAGAGGTGACCAACTGTGCTGTATGAATTCGAGCTCAGCCAAGAGGATGTTACAATACATCCCACATGAGGATCATGATCATATATGAGTTCAAGTATTCCAGATGTATGCATACCACTCTCATGCCAATGTACCATGCGCAGATCATCCAATTATCATCATAATATCTACATCTACCATCCTTTCCAGGGTACCCAAACATCAACTACTTCCTCACCCTTTCCTTGCTCTTCATCCACCACATACATCCATGGATAACCCGCACAAACCAAACAAGCATGTTGAGGTACCAACCTGACTGTCTCTCCAACTTTCAATTCATCTTGTCCTTCTACAAACTCCCCTTCTGGTAAATCCGGTCGGTGGACAAGTGTACCATGCTCTTGAGATATCCTACCCAGATCCCATTTACCGACCGCTCGTTCAGGAGATACCAGACGGCCATAACCCGGATATCGACCTGTATCCTTGGAGACGCCCAATGCTCCACAATCGCACATTGCTTCTTTCCTATGAGGGTAGACTGAAACGATTTTCGAGACTACTGTCAGAGCGAGGTGAGAGTCGGGGACGAGTGAGGTAGCGTGTTGTTGCAGATCGCACATGCAATAACATCCCGCGTGACTGTGGGGTGATGTCCGAAATATCAGCATGAATGTTTCTGATATGGATGGTCCTTCCGTGCATGTGAAAATTGCACTTAAAGTAAAATATGAGAAAGAGGGAGAGAGATGGATCAATGATCCCTCACAGTTCCAACTTCCCTTCCAAGCCATTATGAGCCTTCTCAACCTCCTGTACAGCCGCGTGCGCAGTGGGAGTCGCACCGACGGACAAAATCCAATCACCTTTACACTCCAAATCCCTCGCTACCTTCGCTGCTGACTGGACACAGTCGATCTCGCCTTCGAAATAGGATGAACCCTTTTTCAGCGTGTCAGAGGCGTAGGATTGACCAAAGTCTACGGGCGAAAACCGGTTGATGGGTCAGACGTTGATTTTGAATTTTGAAATATAACTCGATCGAAAACGAGAGGTGGTTGTTACTTACGGGAATAAAAACCGAATATCTCTACTTGTTCGGATGATAAGACAGCTTGGATTATATCTTTCAGTTGTTGACTTGTGGGTGGGACTCCTGCTCGTCTATTGGATTGAAGCAATCACAGAATAATCAGTCAGCCACAATCATTCAAATATGATCATATCCTCTTCGGCTAACACATGAATGACCAGCTGATTCCTCTTCGTCTCATGGGTCTCTTGTACATTTGGTACCTTTGATACATTAGAAGGAAGAGTACTTACCTACCACCTCCATCTACTTTCACAAAGACACTCCACTTCTGCTTCCTACCCTCTTTCTCATTGAACCGAGTCAACACTCTGATCTGTTCCGGGTGGTCTACCATCAACCGGATGACTCCCTTGGAACCGATCTTGTCCTGGGCGAGATTCAGATCGGCTATCTTGTCTTCACCTACAGGCATAGAGTAGAGGATCTGCCATGAACAAGGTTGACGACAATGTCAGTTTCAAACATCGATCATGACGATGTTATGGCTCTTTATTTTTCGATCGTAGTTGCATCTACTCACATCATCTACCAATCCCTCTTCAACCAGACCATCTTCAATGATTTTCCAAAGTTCAATCATAGTCGAGCAGATCGTGGCCTTCACTCCGCCAGCAGCTTGTACCTGGAGTCTCGTTCCTTCTGTTGTCTTGTGTGCTGTACAAAGCCAATGATGTACATACAACATGGTATGTCAGCTAGGTTGGTTTGACGATACTCGTCTACACGCTTATCACCCCTCGCTCACCCCTCTGTACAATCCATATACACGACTTCATTCTCTAGCTTAGCTTTCACTACATCTGCGAGCTGTCTATCTCCCCTTCCGACTCTATCTCAATTTCACCCCAGCGATCTGATGACTACTCACTCTTGACATGCGCCCTGAATAGCATTCCCCTCTTCTTAGCTTTAGCCGTCACCTCCTCGCAATTCCTCTTGAACCTGCTTCTGTCTACTACCAGCGCAGGTGTTCTCAGCTGATCGATCTTCTTACCCACAAATTCAGCTTGGAGGGCTGATTTGGAGGGGAGAGCGTATAGCGAAGTGTGGGTGAATGTGTCGATGGAGGACATGGTGCTTGATAAGTTGTGAGTGTCAAGTATGTGATGGGGTGGTGATAGGGATAGTAATCAGAAGAGGTTTTGTACTCTATCCTGTCTTCGTATTCAGTCAAGATTATATTAATGGTAATCCATAAGGACAACCCGACTTTTCCTGTCACTTCCTTTTTCCATAGGCTTCGTCTGTGGCAAGATGGACGATAAGAGATCAGCTTGACCCACCCGATGATCGGTTAATTCCGGTCCGCCCTACTCGTATGCAGTGATATTTCACCGATCAACCCAGGGGACCCATCAAAGTGGGGGTAAGGCAATATCGTAAAGTGGGGGAATCAGAAATAACCCAAAATGAGAAGGACTGCACAAGCGAACCGAAATGATCTCTCTACTTGTAAGTGTCGTCTCTATAGCCATATGCATGTGTAGCAAATCAATATATGTATGTATATCGAGGGATATTGTAATACGTAAAAATATCAAGGGAAGCAACTAAATCTATATATACGTGAAAAGACCAAAAGACCAAAAGCAGGGGCAAGTTGAAAAGTCCATGGGTAGCAGTGTCCTAATCTGCAATATCTTGTTCTGTATGCAAATCTCCTTCACTAGAATGACCTCCTTGAGATGTAATATTATCCTTTTCGTTTGCTCTGGACGTAGGTGGTTGATCTTCCCCAACCCAATTTGAGCAGATGACTTTGCTATCCTAGCATACTACTCCATCATCTCTCCTTCTCAACACTTTCCCACCCCTACCTCCTTTCAACACACCCTCATCCATCGCTATCTGCCCATTTACCAACACAAATCGTATCCCCTCTGCTCGCTGCTTCGGCTCATCGAACGTAGCTTTATCCTTTATCGTCTTCGGATCGAACAATACCAAATCTGCGGCCGATCCTTCGGCGATAAGTCCTCGATGGGGGTATATACCAATCCGTTTGGCAGGTCGAGACGTCAGGTGGGATATCATTTCGTTCAAGGGGATGAGGCCGAGTTCTCGAGAGTAGTGACCTTTTGAAACAAAATGGTTTAGCCACAATCACTGGAAAGACAGTTGCGAATGGCAACAATAGACTTACCTAAGAATCTGGGAAAAGTTCCATATGCCTGTGAAGAATCAAAGTACCAAACATCAGGTCAACCCGTTCTTCCCAATGTTATGTCACTATAAAAGTGTAGACTCACCCTGGGATGAGTTCCTTTACCATGCAAGATGGCATCACTCCCTGAACAATGTGTATGATGGCACATGATCTCCCGAACATTCTCCTCATTACCGATATGCATCAGACAGCTCGTAGCCAGTCGATCTTTGATCAGGACGTCGAAGAAGACTTGAATGGGAAGTTGGTTGACTGTTTTAGCTACTTCTGATACTCGTCGACCAGAATAATGTTTGATCGAGGGATGGTTTGTTGAACCGATCTGTACGTAGATGCAGAGTCAGTACTGATCAATGTCTCATCTGTAGATTTCAGAAACACAAGCTGGATGTAACATGTCTGATGTGATGGGATCTACTCACCTGGATCTCATCCCAATTCGTCGGTATCCCATGACCACCATCACATCCCGTCTCTTCCACTGCCCTCCTAATCTTCTCTCTCGAGATCTCATCCTGCAGACGCTTCAGGGTTTCGGACGGTCCTCCTGAGCTCGCCCAGCTGGGTAACAGAGCAGATAGGGTCGTACATCCAGGTAAGTAAGGGTAGGTATCTAATGTAACGTCAACACCGGCAGATCGAGCCGAGTCAATCATCGAGATTAACAGGGGAGCCTTTCCTTTGTTTTCTGTGAAGTTAAGCGTGGCGTGGGTGAGGTCTGAGCGAGAGATTCAAGATAGACTTGAAGTCAGCTCAATTGCAGGAAAGACTATATAGGATGTGAGGACGAACTCACGTATTGGACATCCGGTCATCCTTCCCAGACCTAACATTTCAGCATAACTCTCGATAGCCTTGAACCCATAACTCCTATGATGAGGCGCATAGTAGGCACCTGGGAACTCTTTGGCCAATACTCGGCATAAAGAGCCGAGTTCGGATGTCGACGCGTACATCCCAGGTGTGTAAGTTAGACCACTGGAAAGTCGTCATGGGAGCCTATTTAGCGCATTCCTCACATGACCTAGCCACGAATTAGAATGTTCATATCAGACATTCCCAACTCACCTTGACATCCCCACCGCACCTTCCTTCATGGCTTTTCTAAGTTCGTCCTCCTGCGATCTGATCTCTTCCGGGGTAGCCACCTGATCCCAAGGTCCACAAGCGAGTAATCGAAGGTTCCCCTGGATGGTCGAATAGTAGTTATCAGTATTAAATTCCATACGAGGAGGCCGTTGAAATTAATTTATGACAAAACATATAATTGAGCTAATTGACTCGCCTGAGGAACCAAATAAGCGACATTCGTAGCTGTCTTATTCCTTTCCAGACAATCTAGATACTCTTTCACAGATTTCCATTTGAACAGGCCCAAATTGGGATAATCTTCGGGAGAAGGGTTCCCATTCCATCCTGCTATCTGTTCTCTTATGGCGGTGAGTTGTTTGGGGTTATCGATCGGTGAATAAGATATACCATCTTGACCTATGACTTCGGTCTGAGATAGAATTAAAAGGTGGTATCAGCTAGTGCGTCTGTGTATTCTGGTATGACTGAGCTGGAGTCGAAGGGAACAAACGGATACAGTAGTGAAACGGAATAGAAGAATGGCGAGAATGATATTGAGTGTTTGTGTGTATACGATATCAATTTGAATGAAAAGAATCGTAATTATTGATAAAGAAGCACAATTGACCATTTGTTGATGATTCTTCCGATCAATCCCCTTTTCTCGAATGCATGAACACAAACAACCATATAAGGGAGAGGTTGTGACTCACCGTACATCCCTGACTTATTTTAGCTTCATGTTCAGGATGAGTGAGGAGATACAAATCGGAGTGAGCATGTAGATCAATGAATCCAGGTGATAATACCCATCCCTTGGATTCGATCTTTCTAACATCAGTCTCGTTTGTGATCTGTATACTGCCTGGAGGGGAAATGTTCGATATCATACCGTCTTTGATGAGGATGTCGGCTTCGTATGGCTGGATGAAAGGGTCACCCGAGATGATTGTCGGCGAGAGGAATAGGATTGGTTTTTTCATTGTTATCGATTGATGATGGGTGTAGTTGTCCAAGTTGTATTAGATTATACCAATTGACCCAGTAAAATTTTTGCGATACGATTTGAAGAATGAAGAGACGATGGTGGTTTATCCACACAAGGATATGTATAATATTAGATATTTATATGAACATAAGAAGGTGGAAATATGAGTATATACAATCAAAGTAAGTTTGTTCGGGGATTGATATAATTCGTTTCTTTCATATATCGAGAAGTCCTCTTTTCCTCTTTTAAACCATCATCATCACCATGTTTCTCAATGTGAGACACCAAATAAACAGAGGATGAGGATTGAAATTCTTTTTGGGATTGTTGATGTCTGATGTTTGATTGATGTTCTTCTATCCCGGAGTATATACGTCCGACGTGATCGGTTTGAGACGATCAACTTTTATTTGTTGAGTGGGTGTGTAGAGGAGAAGCGAAGGGGAAGAAGGGTTGGAAGGTCCTTTCCTGGTGAGACCTCTTCTTGATGTGATTAATGATGATCTGACTGATGGTCCGTCTTGATGGTTGGTGGTGTGTGGTATGAACAAGTGGAGAAGACTAGACCAGGACAAGATCGACGGTGAAACACCTCCTTTCGGATTCAAGAACGAGATCAAGGTGGGGGAGAGAGTGTGATGGTGGTCGAAAGGAATGGTCTGGCCGTACACTACAGACTATACACAATTCTGGATGGTGATGAGGACCGATGTAGAAAGGTAGATAGATAGATGATCCTCGTCTGTATCGTCGGACCGAATCGAGTGTCACATCTCAACTTCAAGTTCAGCTTGCCCCACTCTAGCATGTGGATGTTGACATGAGTGATGAACAAATAACGTTTGATACGATTATGACCATCTTGGTATCATCCGGTCAAAGGTGGGGGAGTACCTCTCCATCCTTTATCCATTCAGGGTAAAATCTGATCACTCTGAGATAAGCGACAGAAGGATATGTAACAGACTGGTTGATTAACCGCTCTTTCCCGACCCGGCCGGTTATCCCTTTGCTCGTGCTGGGATGGGATTGACTTACTTGTACTGCAGATGCAATCATGACCGTACGGACCATGACGAAGGCCGTCGTTTGCAGCTCAGAGTCTGCAGGGTGGGGGTCAACGAATAGGATGTTTTAAGAGTGGGTAAAACCATAGGGAAAGGAGATCAATAGTCGGTTGATCTTTTTACATTCAAACTCACTAGTCAGATCAGATTGATGGGAAGACGAACCCTCACACCCGGACCATAGGAGAATTATCCTACATCACTTGATCACGCCTTCTTGTGTGTATGTTTGGCTTCAAGGGTGTAAAACTTTGAGTTCAAGTGGGATGGTATCGGGGCATGAAGAATTAGGCAGATGCATGAGGATGTTCTCCCAACGTCAAATCAATGATCAAAATAATCATACAGTAGAACCGAAATTCTTCAAGAGCCAAGACAAAGACCATGTCAGATTACTGGATCACCCTGGATCACCCTCAACCCCGTGCCATCATCATCCCGCTGATGGATCATGATGATCAATCATCAGTCCGTGTCTCGAGACAAAACAGTCTGGAACTGATTACATAAAGATATAGTATCTTCCAAAATTGATCGGTACTCGTAAGGATATCCGCTATCGAGTGGGTCAAATCACAGGGCGTATCACTGAAATCAGGTGTCGGCTCATCAAACGTAGGAGGGGTATGGAGGCGAAATGCAAGATGTGAGTTGTGATCCTGAGCTCGTTTGGCCAGAACATCATCTTCACGAAGCCTTGGTAATGATGGCCCCAACACCAGACGGAAAGGGTTTCTTAGTCACATTGGGTGGCTTGATCTTGAGCTATGATCTTTCGCATATTCTCTTATTTACAGTGTCATCATCAAACCAACTATCAATCATCTAAGCACGTATGCATCATACAACAATTCCAGCAAGTAGTTATGTACAGTACAATATAAATCTAGTATGAACTCATCGCTTCTAGCGATATGATATTCTATCTTGTCCAACTATCAACATGTCTACTAGCAGCCCTCCCACCTCCTCCAGCACTACTTACAACCCCAAGTCCTCCCATACCTCCCATGTTCGCCCCGCTGATTCCCAATCCATATCCGGATCCAACTGAAGAAGAAAGATCATTCCTATCTCTCCTAAATTCATGATGAGTATATACTTTCCCAGCGAAAGATTTCGCCCCTTGTTCCATCTCCGACGACTGAACAGAGGGAGTAATACCGAAAGGAGGCGTTCGACTTGTAGATAGCGACTTGTATAATTCTGGTGATAGGAGGGAAATGAGTTCGGACGGTGTTATACTATGTGTCAACGAGGAAGAGTTGTTAGAGGAAGTCAGGAGGGATTGAGATAATCTGTTCAATCTCCTTTGATCTGCGTCTACCTCGATAGCTGTGTCTACGTCTTGAGATAATGTTTGCGTTGACGATTCATTGGTGAAAATCTTCTTTGAAGGATCTTCGTCATCTACTTTGTCCAGATACTTTCCAGCTAATTCATCGCAGACAGACCTGGTTGATCGTCCATTTATGATCTGACTTCTAATTTCCCCCAGCGATCTGATGACTTCATGTGAATAGCCCAACGGAATTTCCAATTCTCTTTTACCATCTGCCTTCTTGAGATTATACCAAACTACCAATCTAGGTAAATTCCTTGCAAGATATTCGTTCAAACTCTCATTTCTGTATGATTTATTCAAAATGTCTAATATCTTCCCTAAACACCCAATTGTATCATCTCGCTCGATGCCCTTATCGATTTTCGATATCAAGTCATTTGCAAGTTCCATCAGTCTCATGAGATTACTCTTCTGCTTTCCTTGTTCTACATTCAGTAGTTCTGTCTCGGATATATCTTGAAGAGCTATCAGAGCACCTAAGTGAGATTCCAATTCCGGTTTTGACAGATTCTTCACAGCATTTGAATGGCGTTCTTCCTTTGTGATAGCTTTACTGATGAGAGAGAGTGGATGATCTGTGGGAAGGTAGGGTGAGATATTGGGATGTAGAGCAGATTCAGGATCAGATAGGATTCTGTCTTTGAGGGGTACTGCCGAAAGAGAGTCGGTAACCATGAGATATTTCAAAGCTGTAGGGTGATCAAGCAGTAGTGATATGACGGAGGGTAACAGTGCGCCAGGTTGAGCTTGAGATTGTGCTTGGACTTGATCGAGGAGTGTCAAACATTCTATAGCTCGATTGGAGATTTGTAGAGGAACCGATTCGTCAAGTAAAGAAAAGAGTGAAGAAGGTGATGGTCCAGACCAGGTATATAACCATGAGAAATCTTCGTCCACCTTCTTCGTCTGTCGAGCCGAGTGGACAGGTTGTGCTTGTGTTATACGTGCTTGAGTTTGCTCTTCTTCAGTGTTCAACGAGTCCCCTTGATATCCATATATCGATAAACTGAGTTTCTGAGCGGGTGAACGTAACATCATCATTCGGGTTGTCACCTGATTATATGAGCGAACATCAGTGTCAAAGCGTTCTGCAAGTATCAATCCATTTCATCCTGCTCGTGTGTTGTGTTGTTCGTTGAGGAAGTTCGTTCTCCTTTTCATAAAGGATATAGAATATGTTTCGATCCACCTTATACTTCTATGCCATTCACCGTCATGACCTCTCCATGTTCTATCCCCTTGAGTTCCCCTCATTCTAAAGGTAAAAGAAGACGAAAGTACTCACCCCTATGGGCATATCAATCGGATAATCCAACGCATGTTCACAAGGAACCACCTCGATCGTCGTACTTGCCAGTGCGTTGACGGGATTTGACGGTGAGATGTTGAATAGCAATTGGGCGGTAAATTGAGGAGGGTAGGTGGTACTATCTCATTTCATGACGTAGTCAATATGTATATCCCAGCAAGGGATATGGATTTGTATATATAGGGAGAGAGTTAGAGAGGTAGATAGACTTTTAGATGATCATGTACAAAGAAGAGTAGTGAGGAAGACGAGGAGAACTCACCCTACATTCCCATTCCCATTTCCATGTGCACCTTGACTAGCTAGATTCCCAACCCCCACTCCTTCAGGTATAAATCTAAAACTACTTATCCTCGTCGGTCCATTGAACCGGACGACCAACAGTGTTTCATTGGCGTGATTGGTGGGGTACAAAGTGGGATTAAGGGAGTGATAGATCAGTGAAGGGGGCATAGTCGATAGTCGAATTATGATTTTGTTCCGTTTGGGAATTTATGTCGTCAAGTATCGTAGAGCATCGTTCGTTAGAGCATGTGCATGTTCATGTTGCAAGCAAAAGTACCAAGTAGAGTAAGGAGAGTCGTTCAAGAAAAGATGATGATTATTGTACAAAGTAATCATGATGAAAGATTGAACGAAACTCAAAGTTGAAGACCGAGTGAGAGTGCTACTCGAGTAGTGAAAGTGGCCGATGTCATTCCAGGTCACCCCCATGTCCGTGTCTTTGACTGAGTGTCCATCGTAACACTCAACAGTTCGTCAGTATCCCCTGTTCCTAAACCAAGTGCTGATAGTCTACTGTGATTGACAAGAATAATGCATAATGTATATATATGTAACAAGCAAAATCCCGCATAAGAAACGTCATTCGTTAATAGTTCATAAACCATCTCACCATCCATTCCTCGATTCTCCCAGTATACCCTATCCAACTTATACGGTATCTTCCATACACAACTTGGGCATGATGTTCATACCCATCAACTATATTACCAAAGTGAAATATCAGCCAAGTGGAACGATAACAAGCAAGGTAAACCAACACCGAGAAAAGCTTACCTCCTGAATTAACAATTTCGCTGCGTAGGGTATAGTCAACCCTATCACACCTTTTCCACTCTTACATTTAGGACACCAGTTGTTGTACCCCAACATACCGCAGGTCTCACATACTTGAGTCTCGAACGCGTCGGAGGAAACCATTAGTCGTTCGAGTAAGAGTTGAGTGGCTCCGTATCCGATAAGACTGGGTAAGGTATCCAAATGAAAATCAGCTTTGGTCGAAGAAGAACATATGATAATACAGCTTAAGAAAAGAATAGCGTCTTGAAGATAATAAGGATAAAGGTATGAGATAGTGAAGTAGTGAAACATAGTACTTTATATGTACTTTCACGAAAGTATCGGAATAGCAACTCACCAATCACGTTCCATTTCACCCAATCTCAGACCACCATCCTTGGATCTACCTTCTGTAGGTTGTCTTGTCAAGTTCGCTCGTGGACCGGTAGGTCGAGCATGCATTTTGTCCATCACCATGTGCTGTCAAGTCGAAAGCGGGGAGTCAGCTTTCTCATCTCATTGAGGGATGGGGTGATGTCAAGAATATATGTGGTATCGTAAAGACGTATAATTGCACAGAGTGAGTGGGGATAGCGGAAATCATAGTGATGACAAGGCAAGAATATAGTCGATGAATGATCATAACTTACCTTCAATTTCTGATAATAGATCGGTCCAAAGTACACATAAGCTTCCATGGGTTGACCAGTGATACCACTCGTCAACATGTCTTTACCAGCATATGAGAATCCATTCTCAATCAAGATTTGAGACATGTCGACCACTTTCGATCCTCCGAACGCAGTTCCGTATTGTAATTTACCAGCTAAGACTCCCGCCTTCCCTGATAAGAGCTCTATCATCTTACCCACAGTCCTGAAATCGGTATTGAATACGAATATAATCAGCTATATTCGGGAAGGGTACTCAGAGCATGTAACAGAGAATCACTTACATTCGAGAAGGGAAACCATGTGGATTCATGATGATATCCGGTACAATACCCTGATCGTTGAATGGCATATCTGCCTGAGGGACGATCAAACCACATACACCCTTTTGACCATGTCTCGAAGAGAACTTATCGCCTAATTCCGGTCTACGAGTTTGTCTAGTCAAAATCTTGATGAGTGATCCATCTTCTCCCTCGGTAATCATGACTTTATCGATTTGGATCGGTTCAGGTAGCTTGTGAGTGATCGGAGAAGGTTTGTATCCACCTCCATCAGCTGATGGTCCACGAGTATCGATCGGCGTTTCTCGGTGGATCATCACGTCAAATTGGTTGATAGTGGCTCCTGGAGCTGTCATACCATCTGCTCTATCTATGAATGCATAAGCATCCGGACGGGGGAGTGGATCAGGATAGGCCGTTCGTTCATGAGATCCATTAGCAAACGTTCGCATAGGAATAGTCTGTTTCTTCAAGACGTGACATCTTCCGAATCCACGGTCGACAGAAGCTCGATTAAGAATCAAAGCATCTTCAATATCGTATCCACTATATGACATGACCGCGACAGTGGCATTCTGTCCAGCTGGTAATTTGTTGTATCCTACCAGTTCGATAGTCTTGGTCTTCACCATAGGTTGTTGAGGATAGGTCATGAGATATAATAAGGTGTCGATACGATTTAGCTGGTTATAAGCGATAGCTCCGATGGCTTGTTTACCCATCGCGCATTGATAGGTATTTCGGGGTGATTGGTTGTGATGAGGATAAGGAATCAATCCAGCTACAGCACCTAGGATAGTGAACGGCTCAATTTCCAAATGAGTCGTTTCCTTGACGATCTCGCTTTCGTAACAAGCAATGAAAGAATCGTTTTCTTCGTTTACATCTAGATATTCCACCAGTCCGGATCGCAGGAAATGATCGAATGTCACTTTACCCTCTTTGAGTAGTTTCATATGTTGAGACGTTACTCGAGATTTTCCATTTTCCACTATAATCATCGGTCGACAAATTCGTCCACCATCTGAGGCAATATATATGGTACGTTGATGATGATTGATGTAGATCGAGACAAATTCCGAGGTTCGTCCTGCCCTTCTTAATTTTCTGAATGTTCTGACAAATTTCTTGGCCAGGTGTGTAACTCCAATCAATGTACCGTTGACTTGGACAAGGTGTACACCAGGTCTGTAGAGTTCGTTTCCGGTCAACAGCGATATATCTTCTACACCAAGCAAGAAAGCGATCTTCAGTAAGGGTTCTTCAGGAACATCGGTTGTGATATGGGTCATCAAAGCCAAATTCTTCACCAATCCACAAGCTTCTCCTTCAGGCGTATCAGACGGACACAACATTCCCCACTGAGACGGCTGTAAAGCTCTAGGACCAGATACCTTTCGAGTCTTTTCGAATTGTGAGGAAATACGTGTCATCATTCCTAAAGCAGCTATGAAACTCAATCTGGAGAGCACATGGGTGACACCGGCTCGCTCAACGTGGAATCGCTTCAAGGACCAGTTACCGGTTGAGATGGATCTGACAAATGCTGAGGTGATGGGATCTCCACCCTGTCGGATGAGTGAACCAGCATCGAATGGACCGGCACGCTGCTTCTTCTCGAGGATCTTGTCCATACGTCGTTTCAGTTCGCTGTTGAAGGTTTTGAAGGAGTCTTCGAAGAGGAGGGAGAGTAGCTGACCAGCACTGTGGTACACTCAGGAGTCAGTACGGATAGAAGGCACAACATGAGTGGACAGTAAGAGAGTGTGATAGATTTGTAGACGATCATTCAGAAAGCAGGAATTGGGAGAAAATAATAACTCACAGTTCCAGTCTCTTGTTACCGACATAATCCCTATCATCCACCATATGTTCATCGATCATCGCCATCAACACCCTTCTAGACATGGTCGCGAGGTAGATACATTTCGGCCTAAAGTTCATGTTTCTGACTGGTACATGACCTAGCACCATCGCTGCAAGAGCTTGTTGGGCGATGTCCACTGGTGTGAGCTTCTGACCGTAAGATCCACCATCATCTTTAGCTTGGTTGGGCGAGACTCTCGCACCGATCCATTCCAACGCTTGTCTCCTGGTGAAGGTCTTCTCTTTCGCAGCTTCTTCTAAGGATACACCAAAAGCTTCTTGATACCTCTCATCGGATCCACAAATCAACTGTAAGATTTCCTTGTCAGATGTTATACCCATTGCTTTCAAGGCTATGACGATGGGAATGTATTCTTTGAAGGAATTGTGCCGAAGATATAATCGTTTGTTCTTGGTGGTCACGTATGTTTTCACAACTCGATCGTGGGTGGATCTGGAATTCAAAGAGAGATGTTAGATCAGGAAAGAAGCACAAGATGTATGCTGATTTACTCACGAAGTTACCTCTGCAGTAGTTTCATCCTTCTTGGGATCTCTCATTACTATAATTCTATTCTTACTCAGTTGTTCCTGTACCAAGATTACCTTTTCTGTCCCTTTCACTACGAAATAACCGCCTGGATCCATCGGACATTCTCCCATCCTTGCTAACTCCTGTTCATTCTTGTTTTTCAGATGACACAGATCACTCCGAAGCATCACAGGTAACATTCCGATTTGGACTCCTCTCTGTCGATTCTTCTTCTCTTCACCTTGATATTCAATGTCGACAAAGATCGGTGCGCTATATGTCGAATCTGTCAATCGACATTCCATCGGTGTAAGGACATTGGCAACTTGATTGGTATCATGTCTTGCAGGTTGGCCAACTCGGATATCCAAATATCGTATATAGTAATAAGGGTTTATATCTGATATAACATGAGAATTGGCAGCTAGGATAGCTTTGATATCCACATTGACAAAGTAATTGAATGAATCTAAATGCTGTTTCACTAATCCTTTTACTTTCAAGAATGCAGGTAAAAGTTCCCATTTATCCTATTATCATTCCTCATATATCAGCTATCTGCCTTGCTATAAAACGATAGGGTCAAGATCTCACCTCGACGCTCTTCACTCCCTTAGCATACCAATCCGCACCCTTCTGACTTCCGTATGTCTGCCTCATCAATTCCGCCCATTCTTCTTCTCCCTTGTTGATCTCTGGCTTTTTGTCTGTAGTCGAGACGGTGATGGATGGTCGAAGGGGTGCTTTACCTTTGGCAGCGGATGAAGTACCTATCCTAGGTTTGACGTCCGGACCTCCTGATGGTCCCGCCTTGACTGCTCGAGTGCGGGGAGCTGGAGCAGACGATGACGAGGATCCTGCTGCTGACGCTGTTGCTCGCTTGGGAGGCGCACGAGCTGGTGGCATGGCGATGAGTCGAGCTGCTTAGATGGGTGATCTGTAGAACAGATTGTTGATGGTTTCTGAAATATTTCATTTCATGCACACCAATGCGACAAATGACTAAGCGGCAACAACCGAAATCAGCAAAGATAGGCACACCCAAGGCTCCCGTCTGATAGGCATGCGCATGATATGGTCCCGACATGTGATCGAGCATCCCACGTGGCGGTAATCATGAGCATGCGTTTCAGATAAGTGATGATTTACATCTTACACAGGAATAAGGAATGTCCCCCACTTTATACCTGTAATCCTTTCTTCTCTTTACTCTTTACTCTTTGCTTCTTTCTCCTCATCTGCATTCATCCGCAACCCGCCCGTAGAGGAATCTCATCATCATGGATAACACCCCGAGACAGATCTTTCAGACACCCAACAATGTGTAGTAAGTGGGAACATCATCACACCTCATTCCCACATCCATCAACCGATACTCACAGAGGAACCGTGCGGACATGGTGTACTACCCATCACAAAGCTTCTCTTCTTCGCGTATACCCTATGTCAAGCACAGAGCTGAATCTCGGCCAAATGTAGCATCCTCCAACATCCATGGGTGTTCGTCAAAGAGCTAGGTCAGGGTGCCTACGGGTGTGTCTCTTCGGCTCGCAATGAAACTACGCACGAAACATGCGCAGTGAAGAAGGTGACCAACATCTTTCAGAAAAAGGTGAGCTACTCATGATTATTCCTTGTGTAAACTTTTAACTAACGAGATGTTCTGTCATTCAGATCCTGACCAAGAGATGTTTGAGAGAGTTGAGGTTACTTCATCATTTCAGAGGACATAAGAATGTGAGTTGAACCATCACCGAGATATCCGAGATGCCGTGCTGACTTGAATCCACATTTAGATAACATGGTGTGTCAGATAACCCGTAATTGGCAGACTGAAGCTGACTTTACCGTAGCCTGTACGACATGGATATCGTGTTTGATCCTCCTGGATCAGGTCAATTTAGAGAGGTATACTTGTATGAGGAATTGATGGAAGCGGATCTTCATGCTATCGTACGTTATAACATATCGAGCTATGGTTGTTGCTTCATTTATTGATTAGTCTGATTGTAGATACGATCGGGTCAACCTCTATCAGATGCTCATTTCCAATCATTCCTCTATCAAACCCTTTGCGGTCTCAAGGTGAGCTGCCTTGCGCGATTTGTTGACCAAAATTGAGCTGACTAGGCAGGATAGTATATACACTCCGCCAATGTACTTCACCGAGATTTGAAACCTGGAAACCTCTTAGTTAACGCAGATTGTGAACTGAAGATTTGTGATTTTGGATTAGCGAGAGGGTTCCAGCCTGGGGCGGTGCAAACGGATCAGGGTCAGGCGGGATTCATGACAGAGTGTGAGTGTACTCATATTTTGTTCAAATCATGACAGTTCCAAAGCTGCTACAACTAACCGGAAGAGTCACAATATTAAAGCTGACAATGCATGATACAGACGTCGCTACCAGATGGTACAGAGCTCCTGAAATTATGCTTTCATTCGCCAACTACGTGAGTGATCTAAGTTAGCGAGAGTCCTCGTGTCAATAGCTAACATCTGATGCTTCCCATATTCTCATACATCTAGACCTCATCCATCGATATGTGGTCGGTAGGCTGTATCTTAGCCGAGCTACTAGGTGGTAAACCAATCTTCAAAGGAGAAGATTACGTCGATCAATTGAACAAGATCTTGAATTTATTGGGTACACCCACGGAAGATACCTTGCGAAGAGTTGGATCACCAAGAGCACAAGATTACATCAGATCATTACCTATCAAACCTCGAGTCAGATTCGATACTCTCTACCCCAATGCACAACCATTAGCTTTGGATCTTTTGCAGAAGTTACTGACTTTTGATCCGTTGAAGAGATTTGGGTGTGAGGAAGCTTTGGAGCATCCTTAGTGAGTCGTATGTTCTTACACACCCGATCTGCTCCACGGTCATCCTCTTAACCTTGCCGTCATTTCTGTCTGCCCAATCGCCTTCGTCATGCTTGTTCCACAGTACAGTCGCTGATGAATGACATCTCTTAGTCTGGCTGTGTGGCACGATCCAGCCGATGAACCTTCCTGCGAAGTGGTCAGTTGTCTAATTCGCTACAACTCAGGTAGATAGCACAGCTGATTATTTTCCTGCCCATAGCCCTTCGACTTCTCGTTCGAGCGAGAAGATTCCACATCCGGTATGCGACACCTGATTCTCGATGAGGTACGGTCCTTCCGACGACTCGTCCGAGAGCAAGCTCCTCCTCCACCTCCACGAAACCAGAACGAAACTCTACCCCAGGCTATGCAAGCTATGAACGAGCCGGGAGCTGGTGTCGGTCCAGGTTACGCAGGTCAAGATTCGGAAGAGCTCAATAAAGGGGATGATATTGAGGAGCATCCAAGTAGTGCGTTGGAGAGACAGTTGAATCAACATAGGATTTAGGGGCAGGGTTGAAGCTGGGTATGGGGTACCTTGACTATCCTATTGGAAGTGCCCACTGAAGAGAAGATGTGAAATCGTTATCGTGGAAAGAAGTCGAACCGACACGTCCACAGATCAGGAAAAGGAAGGGAAAGAATTTCCCTCAAAATCAGTATCATGGTAACTTGATGAGATTATTAAAACTTTCTTAATGATTATACCGTACATAAACCGTGACTTGATGTCAGATATAGACGAAACAATCTAATATGTAATTAACATATGTATGAAAAAGGTTACTTGTCATGCATAAAACGAGTTTTTTTAGAAGTAAGAGGGATCTGGATTCGGGAGCTACAGAAGTCATGGTCATGATGCATGTCCGAAATACTCATTGCCTTGGTTCTCTCTTATGATAAATTGCACTTCTCGGTATCGATGTTTTCCGTTTCGATACTATACAAGAAGGGTAGGAAGGTGTATAGGGTACTTGTAAATGGTGTTTCTCAAAATTCATATCTTGATCGAAACTAAGATGCTCGATCAATTTCATACGCTTTTCCATATCATCGGTCTTGTTCTTGCTCGAAAGGTCAGAACAAGGTTTGTCTGATTTTCTTCAAGTCGTGACTGTTTGGAAATTATCACTGAAGATATATATTCTGATGGTCAGCAAGATCGTCCTGATGTTCAGTAGGTTATTAAGCCGTCAGGAAGTTAGGACACGATACTGTACCATGTACAACGAAATCTACCATTATTGTGATGTACAAGAGGTACCCTATCCAACAGGCTAATCTGAATTTTGCGAGCAAGGTTAAACAGACTCATACAGAGCTTGTATCTCCTTTGGCAGACGGTTTAACCTTGTGAAAAGGTATCATAAACCTGTTATCTGTCAACCTATCATCTGTATATGGCCCGTAATAATCAGATAACGAAGATTTATCTTGCTCTTTTAATACAGCGAGAGAATATCGGAAAGGTGCAGGTTCGAAATTAAAGGGAAATCCGCTTTTATCGTTTTGGAATGGGTCTCCCGTATTCAGGTCGACACTGCGTATTTGATCGGTAATGATATCAGTGTGAGCACGAAAAATGGGAGGAAAGTGGGGTGAGATGAGCTGGGTAATAGTTCTGTATGCAGTAAGTTATCGGTAGTGCTCACTCGTCTCATCCACCGGTCAGGAACCCACCCAGAGAAGTATCAGGTTGATTTGCCAATCGAGTGTGAGTTTGATCAGTCATGGATAGTCGGAGGATCTGTTCAGTCAAGTGAGAAACATCAGTACTTGTACCAGAGGACCGTCCAATTTAATGTGGACCGCTTGTCGACATATCCAAAAAAGGAATGATCTCGTGATCTGTGATTCTGACTATGGAGATTGGGTATGTATCATCACGCCGACCCCAAACCTTGCTGCGATGACCTTCGTTGCCTCGACTTACTCTACGGAATGATGGTACAGTAAAATCACTTGTTGCATTTTTCGCCACAAGCCACTTCATACTGCGTCATCGTCGTCAACAATAACATCAACATCAACATCAACATCAACAAAGTCTCTTCTCTATAACTCACAGCCAACACACATCTTACCATCTCATGGAGAACATGCAAACATGAACTCCCATCCACCACCTAATCAATCTCCCCATACACCTAACACCTATCCACCACCGGCTCGTACCCGCCAGAATACCCAGCATCAGCGGAGCAGGAAACGACGTCGATTCCTACCTACAGCCAAAGGTTTCCTATCCTTTCTATATCATACGAGTTTCTACCTTTTCATCTTGATCATAGCTGCTCTGTTGGTTGGATCAGCATGGAGTATAGGTGAACAGGCGTGGAGGAATGGTGGACAGAGGAAATGGAATATATTCGTCATGGTTGCTGCTTATGTCGCTTTGGTGAGTGTATCTCTCCTTTTCCGATCTTGCAATTGAATAGGCATCATCAATCGCTTCGATGGACTGGATTCAGATCTAGAATGTATTTTATTTGAGTGCATTGGAGTCTGAGAGACGTTGGTACGGCCGAACAGAGGTCTTGAGCAGGTCTCAGAAAGATGGTTCTTCGTAACTACGGCCTCTGCTTAGTCATTTGACCAAATGCTCATCATTCGATCAATCATCCGTAGGGCATCATATCGGTATTGCATGTATGGTCGAGAGTACTGAGTATCAAAAGAATCTTAAGGACGATGCCTAAGCCATACATACCTACCAAGCGAGTGGATTTGCCCAAGGTGAGTACGAGTGAACCGCTTCCCGCTCTCAATTATACCATCTTCCCGGTCTTCGATCTGTTGATCAATTGTTCAATGACCCTGTCACTGATCTCATGGATTGTGCTGCTGCTATAGAATGTCGCTAAGCATATCGCAACTGAATATTCGAGGACAGCTGTGATAGCTCATATCTCCCAAGCTACGACGGGTCAACAAGAGGGATGGGGTAGACCAGGTGAGTTTAATGGCTTAGTCTCTCATCGTGACACAAACTTTCTTTGGTATCCCTCTTCTCCTGATATGGTCATGAGCTGGCTAGTAGAGGAAACAACTTGCTCGGTGACTGCATTCAGCTAATTAATGATCTTCTGTGGACTGCAGGTACCAAATGGGAAGATAAACATTTCCGAACCTATATCCTATCGACCTTACCCATAATGGGTGAGGTCACAGTTTTTTGCTTATCATACTTTTATGGTATGGGCATGTTGAGACCCCTATATGATGCTGACAGAATCTCATCACAGGACAATCACTCGCACCCACTTCCACAGCATCACCCCTATCCCTCCAACCTCTACTGGACGCCTCTTCCTCGATTAACGATAATGGAGCGATCAGGCTTTTCGTCAATTCATATGCAAAAATAATCGAGAGAGCGAGGTACGGGAGGAAGGAACCTAGTCAAGCTGATGCTGAGGCTGTGGAGAAGGTGGTAGAGGTTGTTTTGCTCACGTGTGTGGTTCTCCGGTATATTTCTTCACTTCCCACAGCAGATATGTACTTCACTGCGATCCATTCGTATCGTCACCGAAGTGGGGAATTGTCGCCGTGTACATTAAACTGATTCGATCATTGTTCTCTCATAGTCTCGAAGTAAAAAGACGTCGTGAGAAGGATAAGCATTCGACGAGTAAATCATAATTGTTCTTGTATCCCATCTAGATTACAGCTTACAACGTTGTACAACACGATTATTAAGTCAAATTAACGCGATATATGTATATGTAACGAGTCTCGATCTCACCCCTTTTCCCACATCCCAATCCTTCAATGAAACTCTTTCATACTACCTCGACTTCAACTCAACCCCGCCCCTGTCCCTGCTCCAGATTCGCCAGCAGTACCATCATTTTTCGCCTTTTCACCATCATCTTTCTTCTTCTTCTGCACCTTCTTCTTAGCTGGTGGGGGAGCTTCATTCTGAGCAGCGTTCGTATCTTTCTGAGTATTTGTGTTTTTCTTCTTCTTAGTCGGTGCAGTGGTCGTCTCTTCGTTCTTCGTAGCTTCCGCTTCCGCAGCTGTATTTGTATTATTCAACTTCTTCTTCTTCTTCGGTTTCTTAACTTCCTTCACACCTTCATCTTCCTGTTCTTCAGTTTGGGGAGGTGGTCTTTTCTTTTTCACCTTTTTCTTTTCCCCTGTCGTCTCTCCATTACCTATACCATCTCCACCTACACCCATCCCTTCTGCACCATTTTGTAACATCCCATTAGGATCATTCCCGTTACCCATACCCTGCGGAGGTCTGTTCGCAGCTTCCCTAGCCTCTATCTCCCTCTGCATCTTCAATCTCTCAAACTGCTCTTTGGCCCTCAAAACTACCCAGTTAGCTTGGAAAGGCGTACCGCCAGATGAGGTCGATCGGTCGTTTATACCGGCGCGTAAAAGCTTGCGCATCTTGTCTAAAGTCGATTTCGAGTCGTTTCCCGTACCGTCCCCGGTGGATGAGGAAGACCGTGCGGTACCGTCCGAAGAGAGGTTGGGGTTGGCTGGCGATGTCAAAGCAAGGGCGAGAGTCGCATTGCGGGTCGCTAGGATCGATGTTCCCAGGTAGAGTGGGGGTGAGGTAGCTGCCTGTGAGATAAACAGATATGTTAATATCGTATAGTAACGGTCAGTTGAAGATAGTCAGGTTGGATCTTCCAAAAGATAGTGGATAAAAGTGTCTCAAGACACCACTCACTATTATCCTAGATTCCAATTCCAATCCCATCCCTTCATCCAAAACTTGTCCTTTCCTCTCTGAAATAACGTCTATAGTCTGAGCGAGCGTTTCCGCTGCAGGTCTCATGACCACCCTCGAGCGAGTTTCGGGCGATCTCCTGAAATCTTGAATCTCCACTACCAGACAACCATCCACGAAGGATATGGTAGGGTAGATGTTGTACAGTGAACGGATGAGGGAGGAGGGGATGACTTGGGATCGGAGAGCAAGGAGGAACGGCTAGTGCAAAGAGAAGACATACACGTGAGTAAATATCGGATGTGTTGAGGGATAGTAGGAGGTCTATCGTGTCATGGATCAAGATATGGATCTAAGTTACTCACCTTCATCTCCCCTTCATATTGGAAGTTGATAGGCTAGGACGGCATCAGCTCATTGCTCACATAGAGGTGTCTAGTGCAAAGTGATACGGGTTTCAACAAGAAGGATATAGATAACCCACCGAATTCTCAAACCTCCAATAATTGTGATGAAGCTGTACAGTCAAACTAGGTTCCCATTTCCTCGATTTCTTCAACACTGCTCGAGCGAATCGATGATGATTGTAACCTGATGCGCTCGCCATGGTGCAGCTGTATTGTAGGCAGCCGAGATGAACCGGATGGTCGCTGATATACAGTGGATGGATGGATGAAAGTGATACGGAAGAAAGGAGGAAAGCAAGAACTAGAGAGGATGGATGTTGCATTTATTTACCCGAGTGCGTGTGTCAACAACCCCCTAGCCTACATATCTACTTCACATATCACGACATTGGTTTGGTCCGTTTTGCATGCATACCGTTCGGACTGTGACTTGTACTGGCTCAATGATGTGCCAGATGCTAGATGCTGCTTAGCATGCATACTCGCCAGGTTCAGCTGATTTACTGGTTTTCACCGTTCGGCCGATCACCAGTAAAATGACATCAGCATAAAGAGTAAACAAATTATCACATTTTGCCAGTTCATCTTACACTCGCATCACACCCATTACATCCTCTTGCGTATACCGTTATAATGTCTATAGACGAAGCGCAGAAAGCGCTCAATGCCAGAGTTCGCAAGTTATCAGTGGTGTTGGGAATAAGCATAGCCTTCTTTATAGTGGAAATTTCGAGTGAGTGAAAATGGGGTGTCTTCCAATATGTCAACAGCCAAATCTGATCACTGATCATATGGTCAGTTGGATTCAAGACGGGTGCTCTGGCTCTTATTGCTGATGCAGTGAGTGGTATTATCTCGCTGTGCTAGCTATTTGTTGTCACGCTGCTGACCATAGATTCTAGTTCCACTATTTGAATGTGAGTGGTGCGATTTCCCACGACAAAAGTGTCCATTAGCTTATACTTCATCATGTTATAGGACATCGTCTCCTAGTGAGTCACTCAATGTAGCATATTTTCGACTCCAGCTACTAATCAACTACCATCCTTTAGTGTGATCGCACTGGTAGCAACTCTGGTGAGGAGTTTTTCCTTCGCAGTTTACAAATCGAATATCAAATTAATGTCATGCTTCCCAACCATCATTAGTTGAGTCGGAAAGGCTCAGGTGTAAGTCCTTCTTTGAACCATTCCAACCTATGTCATTGTCTTCTTTGCTGAAACGTTAGTATAGCCAATAGGGTATACCTTCGCTTACAGGCGAGCCGAAATTGTTGGAGCCTTCTTCAATGCGAGCTTCCTAATTGCCTTGGCACTATCGGTATTCCTCCAGTCGATCGAAAGGTTCATCAATGTAGAAGAAGTCGATCACCCATTATGGGTCATGATCGTTGGTTGTTGTGGGTTGGCATTGAACGTAGTTAGTATACTTGTCGTTCATGGTGAGTATACCTATCTTTCTTGCCATCATCCCCAAAAACACGGAGAGAACCTTTTTTCCTTGAGTATGATACAGAACATTGTCCATAACGATTCTCTGCCCCTATATATGAACGCTAAATGGCTCTTTGATAATACAGAACACTCGCATGATCATCAGAAATCTTCTTTCCCTGACGAGCCGTTAGATCTCGAGTTGTCAAGGATAAAAGCTGCTGCTACCTCTCCAAGTTTGAGAGGTTCAGCTGCACCTCTGAATGTGGATGTGAGTGTAATTAGGACATGACCAATCGCGTTGTCCAGCTCGATCGCTAATTTAGTTTCAATCCAGCATTCTCAACATCATCATGCTCAACAGAATGATGAGGAAAGGAAAGGAACGACCAAGAATCTAGGTCTTTTAGGTGTATTAGTCCACCTTCTTGGAGACGCGATTAACAGTGAGTCCTTTTGATGATATAAGATCCTTGGAACCATTTTTAGCTGATAGGTATTGCCATCTCTGTTGTAGATATCGGAGTGATCATTGCTGCTGCTATCATGTGGAAGACCTCTTCACCTCATCGATTCTACGCTGATCCGGCTGTATCATTGATCATTTCGTTATTGATCTTCCTTGGTGCTATTCCACTGGGTAAGTCGGTTGGCTGGCCCTTGCCCGACTTAACCAGTGTATCTTGACAATGCTTGCATATTCTAGCAAAAAGATCTTCTAGGGTTTTATTGGAAGCTGCTCCGAAGAGTATCAATCCGAAACTTGTAAAAGAGGATCTGATGACTGTTAGTGCATAAGCTACGAAATTATCAATGTAAAAGTTGTACGTGATGGTCCATTTGCTGATATCATTTCAGATCCCTGGTGTGATATCAATACACGAACTTCATCTTTGGCATTTAACAGAAAGGTGAGTCGACCGACTCCTGGTCCGATATTAATACATGAAGTATATTGAGAGATAGTACACTGACTTATTTATCGGTCTTATTGATGCTCAGCGACGTACTAGCCTCTTTTCACGTTCATGTCAATGTGCACGATATCGAAGGATGGCTACCTATAGAGAAAGAGTTGAGATCATGTTTTGCCGCTCAGGGTGTCACCCATGTGACTATCTCACCTGAGTTTGATACCATGGTGGATAACACTGAAATAGGAGGTAGTAGGAGGGGTGATGGGGATCTTTGTGACCCAAGTTGTTCGGTTGTCCCTTCGTGAATGATCTCAGGTATCTAGCTCAATGCAACCATACATTATACATATTCCTCTGCTTATTGATATTGTTTGCAATGGTGGTGATCGTCATCACAATGTCAGCGACTGCCCGGATCATGTGGTTCATCCTGTTGACCTCGCAACTACATGGCATCAGGGGAAAGGTGAATGTTGTCTTTACCTATAGGCTCACACACACAATGTCTGTTTTGACCACCTTGTCTTCGTGCATACCTATCAAGCATGTATTCGGCTTTCACATTCAATTCTAGCACTGTATCTTGACGAGGTATCCTAGCAGACAGACAGAGCCAAGATGTGCTCCGCGTTATCTGCCACCAGCAGTCAAGTCCTTCTTATTACGTAATTATGATCTGCATCGACCTGGATTCGGTGACAACAACCCCCACCGCACCATACGAGTCCATCGTCATCATTCACCATCTTATCTATCCATATGTATACCATCTCCACTCGGTCCCATCAATCATAGCCACTGGACTCGGTAGCACCATGAGCAACTCAAACTTCCTAGATGTGAGTGGTCCGAGCTGTTGTTGGAATATCCAGATCACAAATGTTCGACGGCGATTGCTTACTGTTTGCTTCAACCAACTCTAGAAAGCAATCGCGTTGGTGCAGAAAGCTATAGATGAGGACGTCAAGCAGAATTATGCAGTGAGTAGATATCTAGTTGTACATCACCTGTACTAGTCATGTTATCTGATGATTCTTCGAGTAGGAAGCATATAAGCAATATCAGGATGCGTTGGATTACTTCATGATGGTGAGTATTGGCCGTTATCTTCGATGTCGGCAAATGCTAATGATTCGATCGTTCACTTGTAGGCGATGAAATGTATGTCCTGTTGAAGCTCAGCGTCACATGATGTTTTGAATATACAGCTACCATCACCATCCCCCTATGCTCCATTCACATCGCTAATGTACTCGCCTTTTACTCTCCAGACGAGAAAAACGACAAACTGAAAGAACTGATCCGAAAGAAATTCACTGAATACCTCGACCGTGCCGAGAAGCTGAAAGAGCACATTGCCAAATCGGAGGAGAAACGTACAAAGGCCAAAGTGGGTGTGAATGGTGGGGGTGGATCAACGGCTGGCGGACCAGATGTCAAAGACGGAGGTGGGGAAGGGGATGATCCAGAGATCAAGAAGTTGAGACAGGGTTTACAAGGTGCCATCTTATCTGAATCGCCCAATGTTCAATGGGACGATGTAGCTGGTCTGGCTCAAGCTAAAGAGGCTTTAAAAGAAGCTGTCATCTTACCTATAAAGTTCCCTCAACTGTTCACTGGAAAGAGAACTCCCTGGAGAGGAATCTTGTTATATGGACCACCCGGGACGGGTAAATCGTTCTTAGCGAAGGCTGTGGCGACAGAAGCGAAATCGACTTTCTTCAGTGTGTCAAGTAGTGATCTGGTGTCGAAGTGGATGGGAGAATCGGAAAGGTGAGTTCAATCCGCTTCAATCGAAATATCCTTAGATGCTGACAATCTCACCACACCCTTAGACTTGTCAAACAACTATTCCAAATGGCACGTGAACAGAAACCAGCGATTATATTTGTCGATGAGATTGATTCCCTGACTGGTACGAGAGGAGAAGGAGAGTCGGAAGCTTCGAGACGTATCAAGACTGAGTTCCTGGTGCAGATGAACGGTGTAGGAAATGAAGAGACTGGTGTGTTGGTACTGGGAGCCACCAATATCCCTTGGCAGTTGGATCCTGCTATTAAACGTCGGTGAGTAAACCTTTACTTTGATCTCACTGGAACGAGCTGGATTCAGGTATGCCTTCACGAAAGGTTCGCGAGGTATCTGGTCCGGGAAAATTGCAGATCTGGATGAAAAGAATCTCGATCAGTCGCTGATAAATGCTTCTACAGGTTCGAAAAACGTATATATATCCCCCTCCCTGACGTTCAAGGTAGACGACGGATGTTCGAGCTCAACGTTGGAACGACACCTAATGGGCTGACGCCTAAAGACTTCACCACCCTAGCTGAACAGACGGAAGGGTAAGTAGATCACTCCTATCTATCATTGAAGGATTAAGCTGATGGTGAGGACATATAGATACTCCGGAAGTGATATAGCAGTGATAGTGAGAGATGCGTTGATGCAACCCGTCAGAAAGGTCTTATCAGCCACTCATTTCAAGGAGGTGAGTAACGTCTTTTTGGATGCATCTGTTCAACACTGTGTACGTTCTTTACTGACAGTGTTCAATCGCTGAAAACAGGTCCAGTCGGATGGTAAGACCAAACTCACGCCATGCTCACCCGGAGATCCAGCAGCTATCGAGAGGACATGGACGGATGTAAATTCGGAAGAACTGCTAGAACCTCTGTTAAGCGTGAAGGATTTCGAGAAGGCTATTAGCGTGAATAGACCGACGGTGACCCAAGCTGATATTACCAAACATATCGAATTCACAAATGAAGCTGGTAAGTCGTTCTCTGCAATCAAACTCAAAACACCCTATCCTAGCATATAGTAGCGCATTGAAAGCTGACTGTCATGACGCGATATAGGTGGCGAAGGAGCTTAGATTTGTAGAACTGTATTCCCTTCCCCTCTCATTCTGGTATTGTTAGGATAATCATTGTACATCAAGAATCGAGCATGATAATAACATGAAAATCATTACCGGCTGTAATCATACGGCAACCTCGACAAGACCGTCGGCTACGTCAATGCATGGTCGCAATTACAAATGGTAGCATCGAGCGACCTTTGCCGCTTAATGCAATCATCTGATACTAACAACGCTGCATTACATCCTCTAGGCCCTTAGTGGGATTTACCAAGTCTTCTCTTTTTTCTCTTGCAGGCTGCGTCGGATGCGACATCCCCTTCGGCGAAAAGAGCTACTCCTGGAACACCCGTTGGTGATACACCCGCCGCCAGGATGGGTGAAGAAGACAATCCGATAGGTACTGATGGTGAAGGCGGTACACCCGGTACGGTAGTATCAGATGATATACCTGCTGGGATGGACGGTGAAGATGATACTCCAGCTGGGACAGAGGGAGAGGCAGATGCACCTAGTACTGCAGGTGAAGATGAGACGCCGGTTGGGACCGTTGCAGTAGCTGGATCTGCCACAATTTGAGTTGCAGGATCGACTGGGACGGACGATACAGCAGGTACCGAGGCGGCTACACCTGGGACAGAAGTCGCGACGCCCGCAACAGAAGTGGTAGGTGCACCTGAAATGGAGGATAGTGTATCGGTAGGCGAGGTAGCTGATACGCCTGCGACTGATGTGGCTGTTACACCTGAGACAGATGATACGGCGGCGTCTGGAACAGCGGAGGTAGCTGAGGTAGAAGTGTTACCACTTGTACCATCACCGAGTGAACCACCAGGAATCGAAGAGTACTCTGGACCTGCCATCGTATCGAGCACTTGATAGGAGATCCCCACGGCGTTGGTCTTGCAATCGCCGACAATTTCGACTAATGCTTTGGCTAAAAACAGGAACGATGACTATGTGTGAGCGATGCTTTACATATGATTCGTAACTACCTGTAGCGAGCGTCATTGTAAATTACTCACCACTCAGATCGAGTCTGACACCACCTGCACAGGCTGGACAAGCTTCGCCAATGAATAATTTACCTTCGGAAAATTCAAATGGGGTTCCGTCGGCTTTGATCACTTGAATTCTGTGAATGGCATTACCAATAGCAAGATGACAGCCCATATTCGTCACCTTGCGAATATGCTCTCTCGCAATGTTAAGAAGATAGAAGCCAACTCACTCTTTACCACAGTACTCGGCAGGGTTACCAGATATCAACGATGCGTCAAATGCTGCCAGAACGCAACGCAATGTATCTGTCAGTATTCGATGATATCGACCATCTTCATTACTGTAGATTGTCGAGCCGTACTCAAACCCCGAATTGAACTCGTATTTTACTCACCGACCAACCGGTTGTCCCCAATTTGATCAACGCTGTATCCACATGCACCCACTGACGATTCGATGATAGGTGAATAATCCCCTGCTCCCCAATCGATATCACCCTCTTTGCCACAAGACCCACTTCCGTCGTAGTATCTATCAGAGAGTGGAAGGATATAAAAACGTTGGAATCGTCAGCTTGATCAAGCGACAGTGGGGAACGGCTGTCCACTTACATAGTTCCCATCACTCCGCTGGAGGAAACACCGGCTTGAACGAATTTGAACAATGCCAAGGTGGCAGCAACGATGGGTAAAATCATATTGAAAAGTGAAAGAATAAAAAACGAATGTGGTACACTGACGAGTCAAGGTCGGCGATGACAAGCTGGAGAGAAGAGATTATTCTGAGATATATCAACCAGTGATGAATATCTCGAGGAAGAAATGATGATGGGCGAACTCCATATGACCCAACATCTGGTGAAAGGGCTTATATACCTTGCCCCGCAGGTCATTCAACGACAGTACATGGCCTATCACATCAATGGACCTCGGTGAACAGTTGTTGCTTTTACTGCATATCGCATTGGTCGATTAGTATCGAATATGGGAGAAAGGTATGTCTTTCATTCATCCCTATCCCTAAAACTGACGATCTCAAGGGGTCACACTCGTAATTGGATCATCCGATTAATGGTCATTTGCCAAGTTTACTGCTTCCTTGGTGAATACTCTACGAGGTAAAGGAAGGATGAAGTGGTTATTAAAGGGAGAAATGAAAGTCTGGAATCTGGTAGACTGCCAAGTCAGAGACCTTTCATTGGGAGAGATTGTGTTTGTTATGTCTTCGAATCGAAAGGATGCGAATGGGAATTGGCTGGGATCGAAAGGACTGTGACATGGTAGCTGATGCTCACTCTGCCCACGTCGAGGAATGATCGAGAACAGTGATGATTTCGAATTAGGTTTTTGTCCGACAGAGGCAATGAGTTCCAAACATTCGAAAGTTGCATAAATGACCAGATCCTACAACATTTCGCCAGCCCTAAAATCCCACATGTTATGTACTGTACACGATGGTTTTCATATCACCAACAACGCTGACCCAAACACTATCCGCCTAGTGAGCCTTGCGAACTCTCCTTCGTCTCTTCCTTCTCTTACAGGACGTTCCATTAGTGGCAGTCTCGTTCTCGGCGAACAAAGCTGGTGGTCTGCCCCATCCCCCGCCCCATCGATTGCCTCCTGTGTTAGTAGGCGCTGCTGCAACTGTTGTCGCTGGCAGGCTTTGCACCGCCGATGTCGTAGCTGCTGCTGTGGCGAGGTCAAATGGAGAGGTAGCAGGATTGACAGGTTGAGATGTCGCAGGAGCAACTTGGGACGTAGCTGGTGTGACTGACTGGGATACTTGTGGAACCGACTGAGTAGAGGTACTGAGGGGTTGGGATGCTGCGGGAGTTGACACTGCAGGTTGACTCTGACTGATTTCTGGTTTACTGGCTGGAGCTGACGCTGGTGGTGCAGCAGAAGCTGATGAGACCGGAGAGGACGAGCCACCACCAGCAGGGAGAGATCCCTCTAACGTGGCTCCGACTATATTCTCAGTGATTTGATAAGAGAATGAAGGAGGGTTTTTACATACACCTCCCATCATCTCGACTGCGATCTGCCTGGGGGAGATATACACATCAATATTAGTTTTCGACATTCGACATAAGTCCCCTGCATGCAAGAAGCTAACTTACCGCTGAGATCTAGTATTTTACCACCTTCACATCCTCCACATAAATCACCAACGAACATAGGTCCTTCCGAGAATGAAAATGGCGATCCATTTTGGGCTATAATCACCCTATGTATATCAAACCAGTCAACCTACTGTGAGTGTACTGCCTACTGGTCACAATGGGGACTGCTGACTCACTCTTGTCCACACATGCTTTTATCAAAGATACTTCCGTCAATAGCTACACCACACTACTGTCATCAATTTCTGAACTCCTTTGTGCTTGTTTCGCAATCATAGAAATAATGCTGAACAGTGTATACGATACTTACCCACAAATCTGGAAGTACCTAGTCCTTCTGCACTGTAACCACAGGCCGTTAAAGCACCGTTCAGACCTGATGCTCCACCTGCATCGGATCCATCTCCAGTACATTGCAACTCGAGATCGTAGTACCTACAATATGTCAGCTGCATGGACCATCAGCAGCCGAAAATGAGACGCCAACGAACACTGTACCTCTAGCTCCGTCGATACTGACTCCTGCATTGACATTCTCAATAGCAAATAAGAATAAAAGACCCAAGGTCGAGGAAAGAACATGATTTAACATTGTGATGATGTGTGGTTAAAAGAATGTATAACTTTGTTTGTGGTGATATCCGAGGAAGATATGGAAGTAGATGAATGAAGGATGAAGGAAGATCCAATAGTCACAGACAAATGAGATCGATTAAAGAGAAATTGGTCCTATAGTATGTGATTCTTGGTGGGGTCTAAGAGCCCTCTGTCAAGGACAGTAACTACATATACATAAACGGGAAGAGGCTGAATCGTCAGGATCGATTAATCGATACGGTAATCATTGTTTGGGAAAGGTATCAATTCTCAAGGAGCAAACCCATTATTGACTCATCAACGGATACCAAGAACGGAGAGATACAAAGTCTGCAATTAGATACGAGTTTGTCATGGGAATTCGGGCATTATCATTGGGACAAAGGATGTACTTGACTTCATGTGTTCGCTCGATCAGGATCCAGATTAGGATCGGGTTGACTTACTTTCAAACAGTTTATAACATTTTGGATATCTGAAAAGATCTAGAGCTTCACCCCTAGTTACTAAACAGACTAAACAGTATCGTCAAGTTCGCTTGTAATGTGTATGCAGCTCCTGACCAGTATACAGTAGTACGGACATACAGTGCTGTGTCACTCGTCTTTTCACGGTTTCGCCTACTGTATCAAATGTATACATAGGTAACAAACGTCTGATATAGCAGACCACTGTACAGTTCGGTTGCTACAATACAACACGGGGTATACAGTAAGTGCATTACGAGTACAACACCCATCACTCCACGGTATACTGTATTCTTGACCACTTAATGTGATTTCAATCCTCTCCTTCTTCGTCTTCTCCTACAAGTGTTATTTGAGCCTTGCAAAGTCTCCTTCTCGGCGAAAAGAGCATTCCCATTGTTCCACTTTCCGGCCCATTGTCCTTGAGTGGCAGTACCAGTGGGACCGCCGGACAGCGCAGTGGAAATTATACCTGCAACTGCAGAAGTTGCAGGGTTGACAGGCTGAGTAGTGGCAGGATTTCCATTCTGCGTCGTTGAATTGTAAGGCTGACTAGCAGGAGATGAAACGGATGATTGAGTGGTGGGGTTACAATCTTGGCTGGTAGACGAGGTGGCTTGAGGTTGATTTGAGCTCGAAGGCGCGGGAGGAATAGGATAGGGAGAACTTGATGGAGGTGGTGCAGCGGCAGCAGAAGAAGCGGAGGATATCCCCAAACCTGGACCTGAAGCTGAAGTTGAAGGAGTGTTTTGTTGACTGTTGGTACCTCCTCCACTGGCTTTCCATGTTTCTAATGATGCCCCGGCTATACTCGAATATAAAGGGCCGATCTTTTGATCACCAATTTCGAAAGAGAATCCACTGGGATTCTTACACCCTGCACCTCCATTGATCTCATCTGCAGCTTTGGCTATGACAGTGTCTGTCAGATAGAGGAGACGTTGACCGACAGTGATAGTACATGGATCAAGACTCACCACCAAGATCGATGTGATTCCCTGTGCATTCTCCACCCGGACAGATATCACCTACAAATAATGGTCCTTCGGAGAATTGAACAGGCTGGCCGTTCTTGTATACGGTGATTCTATAGTACGGTACCAGAAGATTGATGAGCTGATTAGTCCCAATAAACGGAAATGAGATGATTGATAACTCACTCGGATCCGCAAAGGTCATTACTAAATATCGATTGACTGATGGCTACAGAGCTCATGCAAAAATAGTAACATCATCGTTAGAGGAGACCACTCAACGTGACTACCATGAGAAGATGGATGACATACCGACGACCCTTGAAGCACCCAGGCTCCCAACAGCATAACCACAGGCGTTATTACCAGTTTTCATATTGGACATGTCACCTGTGGCATCTGCACCTGAGACTTTACAAGCGTCGTTCAAATCGTAATAACTGGTAATTCAATTCATCATCAGCTAGTCGTCGATATTTTCACAATTCACATGAACTTACATGGTACCAATCGCATTATCATATCTCTGACCTGCGATGACGGGATTGACACTCACATAAGATACAATAGCTAAAAGAGAGACGATCGACTTGTTAAACATCTTAAATCGATTGTATTGGCTAAACGAGTGTATATAGTGAGTACGTTACTCTGAAATATTTATCCTGAGCGTGAAAAAGAGAAAATGATCAGGTTCCAGACCTTAAAATATCTGACAATAACGGCAATAGAAGAAAAAATCACCTCTTATGATCGCTTGCTTGCCATGAACAGGTACTAATCATATGTGTCTTGTTCACTTTGAAGCTTCAAACTTTCAATTCCACATCGACAGGCGATGCAGCCGAAATCAATGAAAGGACTGGTCTAAGGGAGTTTCGGGTGGAAGAGGATTATCAAAGGACTATACAATGATCGAACGTCACCCTTTGACCGTACCGCACAGAAAGAGAAAGGTAGTGTTTGAGCGTGTCAGATCAAAGGTCGTATTCGTCAATTTTCAATCACATACCTTCAGTACACATTGTTTCAAGGGGAGATGTTCATTCGGCACAGTCAGGTTCGTTGATTGGTAGTAGTTCGGTGGGCAGTCGACGTTTTACACCCGTGATTTCCAGTCACACACTCCAGCAACGCTAGTATTAGCTCATTGTATCCTTGTAGCAATCAGTATCGTTCAAGCTACACAGGTCACTACATGTCGTTACTAGCATGTAGAAAGGTCTTAAAGCAATACACCGATCATAATCCGTATCCGTACACGAAAGCTCTCCGACCATACTCTGAGTATCCCACTAACTTAACGTCAAGCCATCCCCGACTCTCACTTGTCTTTCTAGACCCGTATCCAAATCACGTATGACCAGAACTCCATCTTCATCATCATGATCGTTGCTGGATGTCTGAACAGGTTCAACTAGAGGTATAGCCTTGTCTAACTTTGCAGTATCGTCATTTTCGACTAGTGGTGATCCGTCTGGCGTTGAACCTGTGTTATCGAGTTGCTCGTGGACACCTCTACCTCCCTTGTTGTGCCTATCGGATATCTCCACTTCAATTGACCTCTTTCCCAATGCAGAAGGTCTCAATCTGGGAGACAGTGTAGGTAGATGATATACAGTCTTCAAATTCAATTTCAATCCTAACCCCAATCCACCTGATTCTAGTTCCCCCTCAGGAGAATCCAAGATGGGCGATAAATCGGGTGACGAACAATTTTGTAAGGCCAAGTCCAGATCGGGAGAATCGAATGCGCCTTGTAGAGCCGTAAGTGCAGATACGACGTGGGAGTCTAATCTGTACATCGTTTTAGATGGTCGAGCGGGTATAGAGTTGGGCTTCGGTACTGTCATGGGATCAGGCTGAGGTTGAGGGGTGATTGAATCATTAGTGGACATCGACTCGGGTGTGAAGGTTGAATGGCTCATTGCAGGTAAAGAAGTTGATCCGTTGTGAACAGAGTTTATAGTACTGCTACCAGGCAGATAATCATCCATCTGGGTAAATTCGACTCGAGAGTAATCCTCCAGACTTTCTAATCTATCTGTATGATGGGCATCCAATTCACCGACATCGCACGAAGCATATCTCTTCTTAACTCTGTTACCTCTCTTGATCGATTCCTTGTTCATCAGCGGGGTGTTCCATGGTGTATATCCATTATTAGATCCTCCTGGCACGAGCGGAGCTGACATGTCGAATAAGGCTGTGGCGGAGGATGGCGATTCCGTCTTGGGTGATGAACCGTATGTGAACGATGACGACGATGACTGAGAATGTGGTATATGTAAAGGAGGAGTAGATTGACAAGAGGCAGAAGGTGAAGTGTAATAGAGTGATACCGAGAATCCAGATGTGGTAGTTTCCATCTTTATGGCTTCTCCATTATCCTCATAATTTTTAAAAGATGGTTGTTGTTGTTGGATTGATGCTCTTTCACCTTCGTTTCTAGGCTTGACCACCCATTTACCTCTCCTCAAACTCCTACCTCTGACTTTCCTACCCAACTTCAACTCCAGCTCTCTCCATACCTTCTCAGCTTCATCGATTTCACCTGAACTCTCGTCCGATTCCCACTCCAGCGTCATGGGAGGTGCTGTCGAGGGTACAAGATAAGGGGCGGTCAGACAATCAGTGGGTAAAGGTGAAGAGTGATTTTCCAGGGTATACGTGGAGCATGAAGAAGTTGACTTGGATTTGGGTTCACCATTGTATGAGGCTTTCGATACTTGAATGGTTGCTTCGCGATCAGGTGGATTGACTGTTGCCACAGTACGTATCGAATGGTCCGATATGGTGGATTCGGTATCTTCGTTCTCTAGATCTGAATCTATGGCTAAAGCCCTAATCAACGCATCGTGATTGGGTGGCGAGTATGCAGACAATCTCGCGAATGAAGACCTATCTTGACCCTTCTGTTTGATGGCCTTGTGACGAGCTAGAGAAGATGCAGAGGAACATGTAGATGATGCTGTAGACTGGTTGGAAGCTTGACGGGATGGCTTTACCGAGTTTGGAATGGTGGGAACAGGCAGGAGAGATGGACGTGGTTCAGGGATGGAAAGAGTGGGCTGTGAGATGTAGGATGACGAAGATGTACAGGAAGGAGGTTGATAACTCGCAGGCCGTGGCTTGGGGATAGGAATAGTGATCACAGGAGCATCTGGCAATGAAACGGGACGAGAATGGATAGGTATAGGTAGTCGACTGATTTGTTGGGTAGTAGTCAAAGGTCGGACTTGAGGTTTGGGGATTTGCAGGACGGGGCGTTGGGTGGAGTCTTGTCGACGAGGTTTCGTGGACGGTCTGGATACGAGACGGGGACGTATATGAGGTTTGGGTATAGAGCTAGAAGATGTCACTGGGACAGGTCCAGTATCCTTTAATTGATACTTCGGGACCTGGCATGATGTCCAATCAGCTTCATTGCCGATTGCATGAATTCCATAGGTGTCGAGGATGTTCTTTTGAGTGGTACACTTACCCTTGAAGGAGCCGCGGCCATTTTGAGATTCGGTCTCTCGTTCATATCTGGTATAGGCGTAGCGAGCGGACTCCAGACTTCTCTAGGCGTCAAGAAACTGACCCTGGGTGGTGGTAATCTGCTTGTAGTCGAAGGTTTCTCAGCAGGTGTAGCTCGATCAGCAAATCGACTGGCAGATTTGCTTGATGTTATCGATTGTTGAGGCTTGGAACTTGTCCTGAGGGGTATTGTCGACGGAGGCTGGATCCTAAATGTAAACTGTGATTTTGGCCTCCTCTTACGAGAGTCTGTAGAAGTCAGAGTCGACATGCTGTACGAGTGATGAGATGGTACGACCAGCGGCGATGATAAGATACGGGATCACGTCACTGCTCAGCAGTCTGCGGTTACCGAGAAAGCTCAAGCTCAAGCTCAATCTCGACTAGCGAGAAGGAAGTTGGAGTTGGGTGAACAAAGGACCAGCCAAGGGATCGTACCGCAATGGTGAGTGCGAATGCGGGTGCGCAAGTGCACAGCTTGTATGCATAGTGGACAGGCGATCTGTGACGGTCATACCGAGTGTGTAGTGTACTGACATCTTGCTATAGTGATTCTGTTGGAGAGTAAGGAAGACACGACGATAAGCTGTGTTGTGTTAGTATGAATCATTTCCTCATTTAACTGGATCATTCAAACCCACACAGCCTCTTTCTGTGCACGGTTGTAGTGCAGTGGTGCAGTACTGGTGGTGGCTGTAATGCGATTAGGATATTTCTGATATCCATGATGACCGGTCACCGCGATCCTGATTACGTTCCTGTATCTGGGCTAGTCTCCCGTTACAAAGCTCATGTTCATACTGCTGCTGCACAACTGATTCAGCCCTTCTGTCGCAGTGTCGCAGTGATCAGCACACTCGTGACATTGCTGGCCATACCAAGAGTCCGCTGCACTGGGTGTGACATGCAGTAGTACTCGGACCTCCTAAGCCAGGCGTCCAAGTGCAACGATATCCTTAGACCCACAACGGATTGACCGACTAAAAAACGAGAGCCCGAACATAAACAGGCGCCCCGCCATTGGCGCCGTTCGATGAACTGAGATGGACAAGTGACAAGCGGCCTGTTTGAACAAGGCACATGCCAGGTCTTACAGCTCACATAACTTTATCGGTTACGATCTTTTTGCTCACCCTTACAACAATACTCACTTCTAAAGTACACGTTATGCGAGAGATCGGTAGTAGCCTTGCTTTGATCAAAACTCGGTATAGCCGCCTGATGATGATCTTCGTCCGCGCGCTTAATTGAATGATAACTATAAGAACCTATCTGATATACTATAACTTACACGTATCGGCAAGATGTGGTTGACCTATCTTCACTCTTACTCAGGCCAAACAACTAAGATCAGAACCGATTATTATCATTCGCCATGATAAGTTGTCTCAGAGGTATCATAGGCTCGTCGTCGTCCTCAAAGGATGGTTCGTCCAACCAATCACCAAATGGATCTGAATCGACCTTGGTCAATGAGAAGAGCGAGAAAGTATCGATGATCACCAGTACCCGAACGAGTATTTCATCTGCGACATTATACACCGATGTTCATTTGGTCGGATCTGAGAAGGAAGGACTTAGCAGTGTTCTAGTACAGGATGGTCAAGTAAAATGGATAGCAGCCGCAGATGAGAAGAAGGAATTGCCTGAGAACGTGGATAGGATTAATTTGAATGGACAATGGCTGGGTCCAGTGAGTACATCATATCTATTCTTCAAACTTATCCTGTGATGTGTATACTGCCCCTCCGATGCTGATCGACGTCACTTCCGTAGAGTATGATCGACTGGCACGTCCACTCCAAGCTTGCCGCTCAATCTGAACATCGAGTCCATCTCAACTCTGTCAAGTCCGCCGAAGGGGTATTCGCTCGAATGCGAGAAGCGCTCAGCGACCCAAAATACGATCGGGAAGATCTGATAGGTGTAGATATGAGGAATGGATATTGGCCAGATAACGATCAGATGAATCGTATCAACCTAGATGAGAAAGTCAGTTCGACAAGGCCGATCTTCTTGTTTTATAATGGATATCACTCGGTGGTCTGCAATTCAATTGGATTGACAAAATACGGAGAGAAAGCTGCAGGATCTGGTATACTTAAAGAACACGCTGCGTGGCCCTTGACGCATCAATTGGGTAAAGTCGACGATGAGGTTATGGATGGTTGGATTGACAGCTGGGCAAAGGATGCTGCGTAAGTTGGACTGTCGATACCGAGGCATGAGTCGAGATACAGAGCTGACAGATCTGACGATTGTTATCCGTGTTCAGGTCTTTGGGTGTGACTGAAATTGTCGATTTGGAGATTGACTTCAATATTCGTGACTGGCGACGACGAGCTCAGAACGGCTTCAACACTCTCCGAATCAATCTGGGGGTCTACGAAAATCATTTTGAAGATGCTATCAGGCAAGGATACAAGACTGGTGATATCGTTGATGAAGATGGCTTGAGATTGATCAAGATTGGTCCATTTAAGATGGTCACCGATGGTGGATTGGGATCGCAGACGGCATGCTGTCATGATCCGTACCCTAATACGACCGATTATGGAATGATGAATGATTCACCTGAAAAGATTAAACTATGGACGAGGAAAGCTACGGAGCACGGATTCAGACTGGCTATACATGCTATAGGTGATCAAGCGAATACTTATTGTCTCAACACAATGGCTTCCAACCCTATTCCACCACTCGAAGGATCAACCATAGAACATGCTCAGTTATTGGTATTGGATGAAATACCTATATTCACCAAGTTGGGTCTCATCGCTTCCGTCCAGCCTGTGCATCTCGTAGACGATAGGGAGACATGTCTGAAATACTGGCCGGGTAGGGAACATCGAGCATGGGCTTTGAAGAGTTTAGCGGACGCTGGTGTTAGAATAAAATTCGGAAGTGATAATCCGATAGCAGAGTTGAATCCGTGGGAAGCTATGGCTGTAGCGATCAGTAGAAAAAGGAAAGGTGGATTACCATTGAGTGAAGAACAGGCGGTGGGTATACACACAGCGTGGGTGTCGAGTACTTCGGTGAGTAAACCAGCATTCACTGATGATTTCATCATGCGATTATGAGCTAATTCATTTGATTTCTTTTCCTAGAACGGCCGTGCAAGTATACAAGCAGGCGATCGAGCCGATTTCGTGATCATAGACAAAGATCCATTGAAATGCGATGCGGATGGTTTGAGAAGCATATCTGTACAAGGTACTGTACTAGGTGGACGATGGACTTATAGAAAGTAGATATAGATATCTATGTATCATAATTTTGCATGTACATTCTATGTGAAATTTACATGCCATAAAATATACATGTACAGTTCTTTGCTTTACTTTCTTGTGTTCTTGCTGTTTCTATTGTTCGAAGTTGACGACGACTTTACCTACATGTTTTTGAGCTTCCATGTACTTATAGGCTTTAGGCAGATCCTCAAATCCAAATACCTCATCATCCACAACAGGTTCAATTCCATTACTTTCAATAGCCTTGACCATATCTTCACATTGTTCTCTACTTCCTACGAAGATTCCTCGAGCGATACATTGATATGAGAGACAGTCGAGTATAGATGGCATCTTGTCGCCTCCTCCAGCTACGAAACCAATCACCGAAATGACACCTTGGAAACCTATCGCCTCGAGGGAGTGTTGGAGTGTACCCGGTCCGCCAATTTCGATAACATGTTGGAACCCTGCTCCGTCCGGTGTCAGACCCTTGGCGGTCTTACCCCACTCTTTATCTTCTCTGTAGTTGATGACGTGGTCTGCACCAAGAGCTTTGAGCTTTTCGGCTTTGGCGGATGAAGAGGTAGTGGAAACGACAGTGGCTCCGGCAGCTTTGGCAAACTGTACATCACATCAAACACACATCAGTTTGACTTCTGTCATTCTACATAGGACGATTGAAATATAATCCGATACTCACCTGCAAAGCGAAAAGAGATACACCACCTGTACCCTGGGTCAAGACCCAATCACCAGGCTTCAGAACTCTTCCTTCTAAACCGAAAAGCGAATCCCAAGCTGTCAAAGCAGCACAGGGGAGTGTGGAGCCTTGTACGAAATTATAGCTCTTGGGCATGGGAGCAGCGTCCAATTCGCTCACTACCAGATATTCCCTTGCGACTCCATCGGTGGGTCCACCGAGAGATGGTTTCCCAGGTAGGTGAGCTTGATGGAAAGTAGGTAAGACCTTGTCACCTTTCTTGAATCTCGTTACTCTAGATCCAACCTGTTCGACTACGCCCGCGGCATCGGAGATGGGGACGACAACGTCTTTCAGAGGGAAGGGGTATGAGCCCTAAACGCGAATGACGAGATTGTAAGTCTGAAGCTGAATCGGACAGATACGAATGAGTCACTCACCTGTACGATGGAGATATCTCGATAGTTCAGAGAAACAGCTTTGACTATAGATAATAGGTGATCAGGACGTCCCTCATGTAAATCCTTGATAAATTGAACTCACCTCGGACCAAAATATCATTCTCTCCTACTTGAGGAACCGGTTGGTCCTTCTCGATCACCAACTTGTCATAATTGCCTCTGCCAGTCAACTTCCATTGTCTCATAGTAGTGGATGCCATTGTGGATGTGTGCTGAAGGTGGAGATTGCGATGTTTTGGAGGCAGTGGTGGGCAATCTATCGATTGTTATAGCTTGCAGCGAGTAAATCAATGAATAAATGTCCGAACAGTTTCCACGTACGATTAGGTCTGCATAAATCCCACCATGGCCTGACGTCAATGTAGAAACCATTGGTCATGAATCACTCCACCAGATTAGTAATATTTGAACATCCTCCACTTTCGTCTTTTACGGCATGGTGCTTATGAGCAGGACGGTGATCGCTTGCATACATAGGATTGAACCAAGAATCGGCCGGATATACATACAACGAAATAAAACCACATGCATCGCTTATGATACCCTTCTACAAGGTAAATTTCAAAAATCTTGACAAATGCCGACTTCCAACAGGCAGGAAGAAGATCCATCGACAGGTGGAGCGATAAGAATCGTGCGCCTCTCTTTGCATTTATCTGAAACGAGAAGTAAAGGCAGGTGAAGGAGTGAGCAGTAGTGTCAAGCAAGCGACACGAACTACTCAAAGGACATGAGAGATTGGTAGACCATTGTGTCAATGATGAGACCAGGAGCAGTTCCATCAGGGAATGACCTACGTGCTCATTCTATGCGCTCGGGCCCATTCAGATCACCACCTTTCTCCATAAACTCCACTTTGTCTCTCTTCGTGTCCGGTCCTAGATCTTCCTCAAGCTTATGTTTGACCGGATCGCCCATTTTTACACCCGCACATCTGACCAAAAATCCACAAATCATCTCTTCTGCCTTTTTCGAGTTCCTAGTCAGGGCATGATCGTCCCCTGGGAAAAGATGCATTGTTCTTTTGCCGTGTGTCGATCCATATTGTTCGTATAGCCTTTGGGAACAGCTGTGAGATAATGTCCTATCACCTGTTCCATGAAGCAATAACACAGGAGAAGGAGCGAGCTGTTTGATGCCTTCTGTTTCGGCCGTCTGAGAAGCTATTGTCGCAGCACCGATAACCCTTCTATCTTTTCCACCAACAGTGAACACTGGTGCGCCTCCAAAACTCCATCCTCCCAATACGAAATGACTGATTCCCAAACCCGATTTATACTGTAACCAATCCATCGCAGATAGGACATCAGGCACACAGAACTTGTTTCTAGCGGGATATCGATAGTCCATACGTAAGGTTGGGATAGCTTGACCATCAGGGAGAGAGGCGAGTTTATCAGCAATTGATAGATAGATACCACTCGGACCGGTCACGCCACCGCCTGCTCCACTAAGGAGAATAGCTCCTACGTGACGATCTCGAAAACTGGAGGAGGTTGTGGAAGAGGGATCTGATACGGGTCTATGTAGGAAGGCGACGAAACTTCCACCACCTTGACTATCATCTACTTCGATCTGGGGCGTGTCGGTCTGACAGGCCCCAAGGTAAGGTGTAATAGGTCGAGGGGCATGTTCGAGCGACTTGGGATATTTCGAGGGCTGTGATGGGGCTTGATCGGGAGGTGACGATGTTGATAATGAATCACGGGTAGACATGTTGATTGAAAGCAGACCAAACGCTGCAGGCTAATATCATGAGTTGACCTTGATGCATGTCGAAGAGAGGATGATGCTGTCTCATCAAAAAGTTTGGTATGACAAGCTTTCATTTGACGTCACCTGTTTTGAGTTCATCTAACCTCCATAGCTGAATGACTTACGTGCCCCCATATCATCCTTGTATAGCACTGTATCGTTCTCGCTCGGCCGTCATCCTAGTGGACGCGGATATTTGTGGTTAGTCTTGAGGTTCTCGCATCATTCAACACCATCCAATTGGTGACTACATGTACAACTAGAACATCGAGTCCGATAGAATGACTGTAACTTACAGCTAGACGAGTCATGCAATCCACTCCAGTTTCAACGGTCAATCCGGTCCGATCGGAAAGATCTTGGACCGTATCACAACTCCGTAAACAACTATTTTCAACATGAAATCCAATAAGAGATCGCTTAAATGTTATCACACTCGACAATCTTGGAAAGCTCTACACAATACATGTGTCCAAAATGCTGAAGAATGGTGTAAGGAATACCTCGCGCTGCTTTGCCCAAGCATCTCGATGTAACGCCCATCACTCATTACCCACAATCAGGTACTTCACTTCGCTTACTACGAGCTCGAGGTTGAGAGGGAATCAGACTAGATCTTATGTGCTCGCGTTGGCAGGGATAATAACCGTTGCTGTGAGTAGAGCTGTCTCACCTACTGACTATTTGCTAAACCCCACTCAACAGGGCTTGTATGCTGGATCTAGATCAAGGATATATCTGGATGATTCGGTAGATGTGAATGAGGAACAGCGGATAGATCCAGATGGCGGCGTATCAGGTGCGAAAGGATCGAAGAAGTCTGGTGAATCGTCCAAAATAGATGTACGTGAAGATCTGAGAGTTGAAGGATGGAGGACCGATAAAGCCAATGGGAAAGAGAAAGGATATATAACGATGGAGGAGGTAGCACGACATGATTTGGCTCATGATGCATGGGTGGTAGTAGAGGGAAAGGTGTTTGAGTGAGTTAGCTGAAATATCTCTTGACCAGCATACCTCCATTCTTACTCCAAAGAGGCCTGTCGGCTAACATGTAATTTGTAGCGTTACCGAATTCCACAAATACCATCCTGGTGGATCGCAGATTATCGTCGCTAATGCCGGAAGAGATGTAACGTGAGTTGATGAATATCGTACATTCAGCTGACCCTTATAGTGAGATATTTAAACCTATACATCCGCCCAAAACCTTAGAGAATAATCTTCCACCAGAATCTTTCAAGGGATTGGTCGACCCAACAGCAGCTGCTGATGTGAGTGGATATATGAGCAACTCCATTGCTGATTGTACGGTAGTCGCTCAAGGCATACGAAGCGGAGCAGCAAAGGGTTGAACAGGCAAGAAATGCTCTACCTCCCGTGGAGACAATGCTTGGACTAGATGAGTTACAGGTGGGTGATACAGCCAGTTTTGGTGTTGGGAATGATCGTGTGAAGCTGAATGCATATTGCCTCCTACTTATTGTCGGTTGTTCAGGACGCAGCGGAATCCTTTCTCAGTCCCAGAGTGATCAATTATTATGGGGCATCAAGTTTAGATGGTTATTCAACAGCAGAGAATCGCACGGCGTTCCGTAAATGTCGATTGATACCTCGTGTCATGCGAGATGTCACCACTGTCAGACCACAAACCACTATCTTCGGCGTACCCTCGGCCCTACCAATATACATATCACCAGCTTCCAATGCCCTATTGGGACATCCTGAAGGAGAACTCAATATTGTACGAGGGGTGGGTGATTGTGATCATCTTTGATTATATGTGGAACTAAGCTGATTTTATGAGCTTAGGCTTCCAAAACTGGTATTGTCCAAGGTGTTTCTGCAGCAGCATCTTTCCCACTTGATGAGATATTGCAGGAAAAGGCAAAGATGGATCAAGATACCGGGACGAAGATGGGCATGGTATATCAGGTTTATCTATCTCGTGATCGAAGGAAAAACGTGGAACAGCTGAAAGAGGTGGTCGACGGTGGTGTACAGTGAGTGAAAGCGGACGTTTCGATCCTCATGTATGATGCTGAACTTCGTATGCAGAGCTCTGATATTGACGGTCGACTCCAATGTGGGTGATCATCGGCAAAGCACCGAGAAGCTGAAAGGGGCAAGGGGCGATGCGCAACCTGGAGTGCGGATGGGACCGATAGCCAACTCTGATCAATGGCATGATGCGAGTCAGAATTGGGATGATCTCAAGTTCATCAGGGAGTATGCGCCAGGTTTGCCAATATACCTGAAGGGAGTATCGCATATTGAGGTGAGTACTAGAGCATGAGCTGCGAAAATGGCCGGGCTGACATGACACAAATAGGATGTCCGACTTGCCAAGAAACATGGGTTAGCTGGGTGCATCCTATCGAATCACGGTGGCAGACAGCTGGACGGGTAGGTCATCCATCCAGCGTTGACTTGAAAGTATAATTCGTTTACATCTTGGCTATAGTGCTAGAACAGGATTTGATAGTTTGAGATCGATATATGTGCAGGATCCACAACTGATCAAAAATCTCGAGATATATATCGATGGAGGTTGCCGAAGAGGTCATGAAGTGCTGCAAGTTCTCGCTTTTGGTGCGAAAGGAGTAGGATTGGGTCGACCATTTTTATACGCCCAAGCTGCTTATGGTGAAAAGGGGGTAATCCGAGCAGTGAGAAGTAAGTTGTTTGGATGCATACGCCTTCATCACTGACGCTGTATGCCCTTGCAGTCATGGAAAAGGAGATAGCCACTGCTATGCAGTTGATGGGTGTGACTGAGTTGAGCCAATTAAAACCAGACATGGTAGAGTGTCTACAGGAGATCTGGAAGTGATGATTCTGGACATATGCATACGTTATGTTCTATCGGCGAAGTGGTCAGTCCGTCCTCCGAGATGAAACCTATTTCGTAGTAATCACAATCACAATCAGGTCAAGCAACCAAATTGCGACTCTGTCCAAAGAGTACAACAGAGGGAATGGGTGGTTCGCATTTCGAGCATGTTACGGTAATTGCAAAGCGCGCCGATTTACAATTCACATGAATTTGATCATCCTGAGCTATCTCTCAATTCGGACCGGTCAATGATTACCATTTGTAATCTTGTGTCTTCATTTAAATCGGCCGTATGACAGAAAGACAACGTTGCTTGCACATCTTTCAACGGTGACTACACAATTTTTTTCGAATTTTGATATCGGCTTCTTTTAGCTCAGGGGAGCGGCCAGGTTTCGATCCTGGACCTTTTGCCGGAATGATCAGTCCGATACCGGCGGCAGGGAAACAGAGGCTTGGCTTGCTGAATATAGACAAGTCCTTTCGATCATAAACCCTGAAGTATTGTATTTTTCAGACCGCATTTATCGGTGCAATTCATATACACTGATTCTGGTCTGGTTTGTTATCATTTTCAATTCTCAGAGATGTCTGGTTGGTTCAGCTAAGCGATGAAAAAAGAGGGCTCCAAATCAAAGTGGAGAAATGACATCGACCATAGCCAACAAGCAAGAAAGGCCCCAAAAGACTGGGGAAATAGCATGCGGTCCATTTTCTGTTTTTCTTTTTCTCGTCCAAATTTGCGATTTTTCCAAAGCCCCATCCATCCCGCAGTACAATAGTCCAACCAAACGTGCTGGGATTCGATTTTGATTTTGGTTTTGATTACTCCATCACAACGATTCATCATCTCTTTTGCTATCGTTTTCTTCTCGCACTCGTTGATCATTTCATACTATTGATCATCTCACACTTATTGATTATATTGTGGAACAAGTCCAACTACATCGTTGTAACCTCCATCAAAACATCACCGTCTACACAAAAATCATGAAGACACTGTTAGGAAAGAGGGGAGAGCCTCTCCAAGAGCTCATGAATTTCTGTGTCGTAGTGCCCGTTTTCTTAGCTATGGGTTTCTCACTTTCGTTCGGAGGAGGAGTGACAGGTTATAAAACATTCTACACCCTCTTCCCAAAGATTGACACCACTACTACGAAGGGAGCCGTCAAGAGTCACAATTCGCTTATTCAGGGGACCACGATCTCCTCGTTGAACTTGGGAGCTGCGATCGGCTGTCTCTCGACTATGTACCTCGGAAACAAACTCGGACGAAGAAGGACGGTCGTATTGGGTGCGATTGTCGCCATCATTGGGACGATCTTACAGTGCTCAGCTTACTATTTGCCTCAATTGATCATATCCAGAAGTGAGTTCATCACTTTCGCTCGATTTACCTTTTTCGTTTCTAGTGATTGTGCTGATGGCTTGTCTACCCAGTGGTACTCGGAGCCGGTCTCGGTATGATGTCTTCGACAGTACCTGTATGGCAATCAGAGACGAGCAAGGTCCATAAAAGAGGACATCATGTTATCATCGACGGTATCTGTATTGCTGCTGGTATCGCCCTATCCTCTTGGCTCACTTTCGGTTTCTCAAAAGCTCAAACCACTTCGTCTTGGAACTGGCGTTTACCTTGGTAGGTCGCTCCTGCTTTCTAGAGCAATCTTAAGGATTCGTGGTGCTGATTTGATCTTCAGCATGACTACTGGTATCTTGGCGATCGTCGTTCTCATCTTCACATTTTCATTCCCCGAATCACCTCGATGGCTGGCCTTGAAGGGGAGGTACGAAGAAGCCAGAGAAGTCATCGCAATTGTCGATGATGTTGATCCTCAAAGTGAACATACCGAATACGTTCTCGCTTCAATCACCTCTGTCAACGAAGCTTCTGCTGAATCCGCTTCATTCTCAAGTCTTTTCAAATATGGCAAAGAGAAGATGCTTTACCGATTGATTTTGGCTTCCGCTACACAAATGTTCTCTCAGATGTCCGGTTCGGCTCTCATCACTTACTACTCTGAACAACTATTCTCGACCGTCGGTCTTTCCCATGATCTATCCAAGATTCTCGGTGCTACCGATCTTACGTTTAAACTGATCTGCTGTTCTATCCCTTTCTTCACGATTGAGAGAGCTGGTCGAAGGAGGTTATTGATGATTGCTGCTTCAGGTATGAGTACCTGTATGGTGAGTTTAGTACTGCGACTTGCATGTGGTATCCATATATTGACCCCTGCTACAGTTCTGTTTAGCCATTTGTGGATCTCAAGTCACCGATGACAACCTCGTTCCCGCTTACGTCGCTATCGTATTCGCCTTCATTTTCGTGGCATTCTATCCCATTGGATTCCTCGGTGTTAACTTCCTATACTCCCAGGAAGTCATCACCACCAGATATAGAGCCCCTGCGTCCGGTATCTCCACCGCGGTACATTGGTTATCCGCTTTCGTGGTTGCACGTGAGTATTTTCTATACGGTATACTGTATGAGCTCGACCTGGTGCTAAGATCATCCCATGTAGTGACCACTCCTATCGGTTTCACTTCCCTCGGGTGGAAGTTTTACCTCGTGTGGGGATCTGTAGCCGTGTCCATCATCCCCTCCGTCTATTTCTTCTACCCAGAAACCACTGGCTTGTCAGTTGAGGAGATTGACCAAGTGTTCATCGATTCACCCAATGTGTTCTCCACTGTCAGTCTCGCTGAGCAACGCAGGAAAGAAAAGGCTCAAGGTGTTGATCTGCTTGAGGAACATGTCGAGCGTTTCCCTGAGGATGGAAAGAAGGCTGAAGAGAGACATGAACAAGCTTTGGTTGATAGTCGCGTCTAGGTATATCCATAGAATTGTAATATCAATGAAGGATAAATAGATGTCTATATGCAATGTGATTTGCTCCATTTGACCATGTGTTGATAGTATCAGTAATCCGATTCAGTGAAGGAAGGCGATCATTTCTGCTCACATATGGAGTCGGCCACATTGACCACTCAAACCCTGAGTAGAAGAGCTAGAGACTGAATTGGCCTTCGGTGATGATGATGGTGCGAAGCGTGAAGACGAACATGTATGGACTGAGATGAAGAGGAAATCCTGATTTATAGTGACCAAACAACACTTGTAAATCGCACAATACACAATGTTCTATTAGTATACACATGCATGATGTCTGTCGCAGAGGCGACGCGATGATTGATATCACTGTCTATCTAGCGTAAATACGGTACTTTAATGATCACCGGTGTTGATGTTGATGTTGATGTTGATGTTGATGTTATATAACATGGCGGCAGTGATGAGTTATTTGGCTGTTTAAAATGATACACAGGTTGGTGATTGAGTTTGGATTATATGAAGATGCTACACATTGAGGTAAATTGGAATTTGGATAGAGTGTTTAAGTCTAAAACAATTCACATCGGTTTATGTCCAGTGGATGAAGCTAAGATATGCTCACAATCACAAACGAGAAAATTACTCTTATGTATGACTATCTACAGTCCCCTACTCATAATCTTTGGCTCCACAGTATGAATTCCATCGCCCTCTACTTCACCTTGATCGACCGGACCCGCGTTTGGACTGGTGGACTCGAAATCCTTGGCTTGACGACTGGTCCCATGGTGATTAGGTTTGAAAAACATGGTGGTACACAAGAGGCAGCAGGCGGTCCATTCGGGTAAGACGGAGAACAGGTTCTCCATCACAATGAAAACTTTTGTGAACGCTAAGACTGTAGTGTAGGTGTATGCCTCAGGGTTGGCATAGTTGATGGGAGCGAAAACAGCTTGAAGGAGACCGAAGATACCACGAACGATAAGAGGCGGCCATGCGATGATGAGGACGAGGAGATCGGGACTGATTGATCTGATCAGGGGTCTATCGGCAGCGTCGATAGCTCCGTGAGTACTGTCAACCCTGAAGAAGTGATTCCATCCTGGTGGTAAGGTACCATTTGGATTACGATCTTGTTTGACTGAGAGGAAGAGGAAGACAGCGAGGAGGATGTTTATAGCGAGGAAGATTGCTTGTCCGGTTGCTCGTAGGATCTCTCCATCGTGGATTCGGTCCCAGAAGTCTGGATCAGTGTAATCAGCACCGGTAGCTCGTGTGCCACCGACGATGATTATGGTGTTTGCCTGTGAGTTAGTAGGTTAGCGGGGGATTGATGATGAATGGCAAGGGAGATTGGGACACTCGATGAAGACGGGAAGAAAGGTTCATCCGAAGTAAACGCCAACGTTCACTCACTCCGATCAAAGTCCAATGAATGATGGTCATTACCCATGGATCCTTCTTTCCATCCTTGTTCTTCGCTGTCAAAGCTCTCTTCAGCCTGACATACCATGGGTCTTTCTGACCATCTTTATCCTTGTTCCTGTTGGTCTTACCTTCGAGCCAACTTGCACTGATTGGGTAGACATGTTCGTGATGGTGTATGAGGAAACGGTATGCGCAAAGGACGAGCGAAAAGTAACCCTCGGCACCGAGGACGAAGAAGGCGACGAGTAGACCACCATTCAGTTGATCTTTGGTACCTGTGACGATGGCGACTGACTGAGCAGCGAGACGAAGACAGACATGGAACAGGAGAAACGAATAGACTGATTTGAAGCTGATGAGCCTGGTTGTGAAACCATAGAGGAGGATGGTGAAGTTGATGGTGTACAGGGTGAGGAAGACCACACCCCCTATACCTTCGCCGTGTAATGTCATCTGGGTGTGTGGTATATCCCAGCGAGCGAGCGAGTGAGCGAGTGAGTGGGTGAGGGTGTGGGCCTAGATATATCAGCTAGGATGTCTACTGGGATGTGATATGTGTCGCTGTGACAGACGATAGATAACGAGCCCGCAAGGTTTTCCCACTGATGTGTTATACCTTTTCCTGCTGTTGTCCATCATAGAGAGTACGTACTACCACACGGACAGTACTTCGAGTGACATCTTACCCCACCACACACTGACCTCGTCGGGATCACCGAGACACCCCGACATGGGATCTCAATGGATCTACTACTAGTCTATCTATTCTTGGCGATGGCACGCGCACGTGCACGACACGCTGTGATCGAGGCGATGCATATTTACAGTACGTACATCTTCACATCATGCTTAGATCCTTTTAAATTGTTGATACTCGTCATTACGTCATCGGTGCCGCTCTAAACCCCTTCTGCCTATACTACTGAGTGACATGCAAGAAGGTATACAAGATCATTGCACTATAGACATGATATCACCATCGCTATATCTCCCCCCGGTATCGTTGGCCTCTCTATTTCTTCAAGTACACGTTGTTTCTATTATGGCGCTAGCATCCACACCTCCGCGCGCACACTGACTGCTCAGACTAAAGATCGCACCGGCTGAACAGCGACGAACATCTCATCCTATTTACCCAGACATAATGGGTGCCATGGATCGGCCTGGGATGAAGTTGAGTATCCGCCTACCTTCTTGTCAGACTCATCATTCATTTTCGTGTCATCCTTGATAATATCTACATTAGCCATCTCGACCTGGCTAATTGTGCAGCAAGGCCTGTAGTCTGGGACGAGTAATGTTGCCATCCCCAGAGGAATTTCTGGCGAATCATTGCGGTAGAACATAAGCCCAGGTCTTCTAAGACCATTGTAGCCCTGACTCACGCTTAGTAATTCGTCCATCTCTTCCAACGATCAACCTTTTAATTTTGGGCACGGAAATTGGCCCACTGCGATCTCTATCCAATTTATTCCCGCTATCATTGGATTGTTTGGCGTTGCATTCACCGAGAAAGCTCCCCCCGAAGGCGAAGTCGAAGCGCTTAAACATGCAGTCGGAGTTGACCGAGAAATTGGTAGCGGCTCGTTGATGGAGCTCTTCAGTCGCCCAGTCTGACGACGAACGCTGATTGGTGGTATCTTGGACGGCTGTGACAGACAAAAGAGCTCTTTGGCTCGATCTGTTAGTACGCAGCCATCATCTTCGATCCCAATGGGGTTGGCAATTTCCCAACGTTAAGACTTTCGGAGCCAGCGCCGCAGTCGCAGTAGTCGAAAATGTCGATGGAGATCAAGATAACAAGCCAGAATAAGCCAAGTTTGACGCCGAGAATGGGTGGCACAAATTCGAGTCCAAGAGGCCGCATACCCCTGTCACCTCACAGAAGCTTCACCAGCCAGCAAAGTCCATCATTTGGGTGAGATTCCTTAAGGGACAAGAGACAAATCGAGTACAGGAGGCCTGAATATCATATGATGGTGCAAGTCGGGCATGCAGTTTGTGAGGCTTTTTTTTTGTTGTACTTCATGTGCAGAGATTGTCAGGAAAAGTGTGCGGTATGACCGGTTATGAGACCTTCCCCTAGGGACCTCTCGTCCAACTGTGGATGATTTTCCTTGTCCGCACTTCCTTGTACATCAGACGTGCCGATGTAGTATCGCGGGTTCGTGGATTAGTTAATTCATAACAAGATTGCAGCATCGGTACGGTTGCAAGCACAAGGAACCCGAATGCAGCAGCTTGTGCACCCAAGACTTGGGCGACGGAACACACTGGTTGATGAGCAGTCTCATTTTGGGCCGGTAAATTAGCTTGTGCGGATTTTAAACTAGGATCCCCACCTCCTGTAAATTCTGAGCCGCACGTTGAGTGACAAATCCTCGAGTCGAAAGATTGACTGAGGGCTTCATGGGCTGGTACTCTCAAATTAATGCATGATGCAAGTGGACCTCTCTAAACTTGCGAATCCCAGGCACGAACATACCACGTCAAAACAAACAAACGTAACAAGGCTAGGCCAAAAAAACACCTTCCTACGGCATTTACGCGTAAGACCATCGAATGAGACATGCATTTACATGAACTTTTAGATAAGTATGGTCACCGAACGTCATGATCAAATTCGAAGATCTTTGGCACAATCAAACAATGACCATATAATCTACCGCATCGCATCACGGAGCGTATAGACCTGCGGATGTGATGGCCTTGTAAGATTAGAAGAAGGGTGAAAGGATTTTGCGAACCCTCATAACTGTATCGCATCATCTTTCAGTTCTTGCATTCCCAATCTTTATTCGTTTACAGGTCTTTCGTCGCTTGAAGATGCAGACGTAGCTACCCAATGATGATCAAGGTATCATACTCGCTCGTCTTTCTGGTGTGATCTTTCGCCGTTCTAGGAAGCCTCATTGGAACGACACCAATGCGTGTAAGCTTGCGAAGTATTTGTTCCTCAAGAAACCCTTCGCGCCATTTGATGCTACTAAGACAGTTGGTGAGAGCACTATGTCAGCTGCCAGACCATGATCAAGCTATTGAAATTTGGCACTCAGCTTCCTTGATGCTACGATCCAGCGAAACGACTACAATCTTCTGGTGCCCCTCGATTTGTTAATTTAGTAGTCTCCTTCGCCGATCTCACGGAGAGAGACGGGACACTCTACCTTTACAAAGATAGCAGTATCGGTACTTTCACAACTACCACAGTAAGCAAAGATACTCTGTGATGTTCCGGGTGGTGGACCATACTCCAACCCGGAGATCCAGGTGTATGATCAAGCGGGACAGTCCTGGTCCGGCCTTGATACGCAAAATATAGAGACTGGACAAATTGGCTACGAGTGGGTCATGTGTATACCTCGTATACGCTGAAAGATTGCTGATAGATCTGTAGGATAAGATACATGGTTCTATCCTCACCTGGAGGTGGTACATACATACAAACAACCTTCTTCTATAGCGATCTCGTACCCCTGGGTCGTGAAAACCATGCAATGCAATTACACTTCTCAGCAATATGTTGCCATGTTTAATAAGCAGGTCTTTGCTATCGGTCCCTACTCCCCGAATGACCTCAGCAATTTCGGATTCACAGATATACATCCAATCACAGTCACCTTTGTCCGTGAGTACATTCATCAGGCTCGAGATTTCCTTCATTAATAGCAGAACGCTGATCCCCCTGAAGCCTAGCAGAGATCGTCTCTTAGGATTTGTGATTTCTTTCGGTGCTTTCGTCGCTGTCCGTTCTCATATATTGTACGGTTTGCTATATGGATGGATGAGCTACGAACCTTAGTGACGGGCTATACACCACCGGATGCGAGATTCTTTGTCCGACATGTTTTTCAGGCAAACGTTGCCATTGTATTTGGCCACTGGCAACGGTGGCTCGCCAATCTAAAATAATGGATCCGTCTACCTGACCCTGGAGGCACGCCGGCGATCATCCGCGGTAGGTGACCCAATCACAGGGATAGGAGTGACCGATACGCACAACATATCTCAGGACGGGGAGCTCCGAAGTACCGCACAAACTTTAAATGGTCCTTACGGCACGATGTAGTTTGGGCGCTGATCAATAAGACGCCATGATAACCTTGTGTACCAACGTTGTCCGACGTTGATCTGCGGATGGGACATTTCTTCTGGCTAACATGTTCGGTATTCATGATATATGGGTATACGGTAGCGATCTTACGGTAGGTAATTTACCCTCTCCAAAAGTCACATATGTCGATGTTGGAAAAGAGACGAATGACTAAAGATGTTGAAGATGCGTCGTTTGCGAGAATTATAGGGGATGTATGCATTTGGCATTATCATACATATCTATACCCTAAGTAGATTTCCAGAAACACTGATAGACAGCCGGGTGGGTTATGAATTCGTTTTTTCGGATCGCTATTGTAAGCGAACAAACAGGCAACCATTTGTTTATAAACTTTATCGGATCTTCCGAAGTTTCGTGCCATGAGGGTATACGCTTGTAGGAAACGAAAAGCCGGAGCTCTTAGCGACCCTTTTGAGCTCACGGCATATTGACATTCCGCCTCTTCGGCACACGCCTCGTTCGTCCGTTGGAAAGGCCAAAACGCCCTCCGCCCATCGTTCGGTACGTAAGAAGATCATCCCATGTACCTCCCTCAGGTACGTGCTGTTTGTAGCCAACTTCGTTCGCAAACAACGATGCGCCGATGTGAACAGAAGGCGAAGGCTATGATAAGTAAATATAGCCCAGATAAATTAGGACGAATTTGGGCCAGATGCATCGTTCGCAAATCTATTTTAACAAGATGATCTCTATATTGCACTCTTTGGTCCTCCTTCTGTCTTTCTCCTTGTCGGTGCTTGCCACCCCAACAAGTATAGACCGAGACACCAACGCTTACAGACTATCTCGTGGTCTGCCATTGAAGAAACCTCTAACACCGTTCAATGCCACTAGGACAGCCGGTGAGTCATGGGGACCTGTTTAAGTCAAGAATGTTTATGGTATATTAACGTTATTCCTGTTCATGCTCAGTCAAGAGACAACAACCTTCCGGCGCACCTCAGACGGGTAACTATGTTATCACTTACAACAATCCCGCAAAAAGGAAGAGATCCGGAAACTTGTATGTCGCTCCAAATTCGGCAATCGGTGTTCTCAGTTACACTTCTGTGAGTATCTTCGGCATTTGGATACAGCAAATCTGTGTTGCAGCTGACTGTCCATGTGGGCGATCAGGATCAAACTTCAGCTGCGTTGATCAAGACTCCAGGAACAGGTGCATTCTCCAATTCCGCCATTCAAATTTACGACTCCACTTCTGCAACTTGGCAACATTTCTATACGGTCAAATTGAGCACCGGCACAAGTGGTTACGAGTGAGTGATCTGCTACCTCGATTTGACTGGAATCCTGGGGTATCTGACATCTCATGAAACGCGCAGTATAAGTTACATCACCTCTTCGACCGGTATTAGTGTTTACAAGCAATCTGCTTCAGGTGTTTTGGGGTACGATTGGGTTGCTTCCGACACTCAATACAGCTTCAGCCCTCAGATGTATGTTGCTATATATGCTGGTTATAGCGTGATTGTAGGCGCCTATTCGACAAGTGATCTCACGAATAAGGGGATGACGAATATTGAGCCTGTCACCATCACTTTTACAAGTGGGTAGGTCTAGTTCATTATGCGGTGGTTTCACCTTATCTCTCTCTAGAGGACAAAATAACTTTAGCTGATAATTTGACGCACAGCTGAAACCGAAACCAATCCATGTCTTGGAAGAAAGAGATGTTAAACCTGGAATGGCTACTGATCCTACTCCTTCCCACGTCCTCATCCCACTTCCTACATATCATCGCTTGTCTACTCTCTCTTCTCTGCTTTCAGGGTTTTTAAGGACAATTTTCTCAATATCCATATACTGTCTGAAAATGCATATTCTGCGATTAAACTGAATAAACGTTTACATCCCTGCATGATGACATGGACACGTCCCTCACCTAAACATTCGATGTGTTGTATGTAGTGTAGGTCACGACTCTCATTAGGACATCATACGGACTTATTCTAGCCGCGAACAAAACACAACAAACAGAACACTACGACAGGATGCAGTGAATTTTCTGGACATCGTTGGGAATTGTGCTGGCAAGTCGCCAATCATTTGACTCAACTCAATTGACAGGCATTCCAGATCAGCGTATACAGTTTGTTCTTGGAAAGATCCACACGGTCAGCCATGACTAAAACGCCTGATGGAACCTTACATCAGTAGAGTATTGCGATGGCCTCAGGCAGTGCAGTGCAGGACAGTAGATGTGCAAATATCCACAATGCGAATTCCTGGTGCATGGAAGTGTCGTGTACGGATCCCAAAATGTGAGAATGACAGAAAACAATAGTGTTCGTCTATTCTTGTGAATGCGCGGAAGGATATAAACTTTATTTCCCTGACAAGCGACCTTCTGTCATTCTGCCTCGAATACCACGACGTTCATAGATGTAAGCAAAGATATCAGTGCGAATAGAGACCCTCGTAAGTAACCTTTAGCCCTGCTCGAACTGCCGGTATGTAGCATTCTTGTCTGTAATGTCCCGTGGATATACCAAAACCTACTACAATTTCAGGTATCAGAATCTTCAGTCAATGTTTCATGTGTTGCACTAAGTAGACTCCAATTTTCACCAAGGCTCAATTTTGGCATTTCATTCATTACTCTTCTTTTGATCCAAGATTCTAAGATGAATCCATATTTTTACTAGACAATTAACCGAAAAAGGGATCAAAGGCATATAACAGTGATAAGTCACAAAAAGGGAAAAATCGAGTAAAGGTAAAGACAAAGAGGACAGAAAACAGATTAGACTTGAACAGTCTATTTTATATGACAAGTAATTGAATTTCGCTATTGACAAGACCGAAGATATATGGTATACAACTGCTGAGATAGATTGGTCATTCGATCTGAGTCGAAGATGGGCGTCGTTCGGTCCTGAAACTGGGAATCTGACCTTTATCATTGATATCACCATCGAAGAGATCGCTGATATGAGGTGGATAATTGTATGGGTTGCTTCTCCCCGAGCCAAAAATCGATACAATTATTTTGTAGGTAGATATCGAAAAGTTGAGCCTAATAACCCATAGCATCCCTTCCTGCTCTAGTTTCAATCAACCTCCTATCACCTTTCTCCTCCAAAAGCCACAATCCCTCTTTATCATCCACCATGGCCCCGGGGGGAGGTACGCCTTTTTCAAAAGCGTTCTTCTGCTCTTCAATCCATTCGGCGGATCCTGCTGAACTCTTCAGAACAGGATGAAGAGGTAAGAATACCTGACCGCTGTTAGGGGAAGTAGTGATAGGTAAAGATGAATGGTGGAATACCATATCTCCTGGTCTCAATTCGGGATGAATGATCTGCACGGAACTCAAATGTGGTAAATCCAGCTCGCGTCCTGAAGCCGATGCTGAAGAAGAAGGATCGAGTAATTCCCAATTGTCAAGGTTGAGATACTCGGAAGATGAATCGGAATAGAATGATATTTTAGATTTGACCGATCGGAAAAATGGTCGCAGTGCTGCATATTCTGCTGCTAGAATTGTTGGCGAGACGATAGTCGACGATGTTGGAATACTGGGAGTCAGAGTCAGATGGGATAAAAGTGATTTAGGAGTTGACCACAGATCCCTGGGAGTCGATGAGGGGACGTTGGGTGAGGGATGGAGACCTTCAATTATTGTTGAGGCCGTTACGTATACTTCAGGAGATGAGAGGAGAACAGATGAGATGAGCGAGTTGGCAGAGAGAATGCATGGGTTAGATCGGGCGGATAAGAGGGAGGGGTGCCAATATACAGCTACAGAAGATGTCAGCGATTTGTTTGAATGGACAGCAGAATAGACTGATAATTTAGACCGGGAAGGTGTTTCGAAAGTATAAGACTCACCTCTACCACCTCTCTCACCGACACTCAATAGTATTTCCCTGGCCCATTCGATAGCCTCTGAATCCCTCACCACATCTCTGATCACCACTAAACCGGTGTCCTTAATTCTATTCGTCGTAGATGCCGAAGAAAGCTCGGAGGTGAGTTGCTGAAATGCTATCTGAGGAACCTCGTTCTAACAGGAAATCAAATTCAGTATTGGAGCAAGTAGTGTATGCTTTGTTGATATATGACGAAAACTCACATGACCATCCTTCAACCTCTGTAAGCCAGCTACTACCTCCCTCCATCTACTCTGTATGTCCGATCTACTCTGATCATTCGAAAGTGTTATATTCCTCCATTGATCCAGCTCGGTCGTACTATTTCTGTTGTCTGAGAGTAACAATTCGAATTTCTTTGGTGACTTGAGTGATCTATTGATCACTTTCACATCTGCTGGGACCTGGTGTGAGTATGGTGGTCTCAACGACGAGGAAGGTGTCTCTGCGAGTGAAGGTAGGTGCTGAGCGTAAGGTGGGATGAGTCGGGAAGTTGAGGAAGGTGAATGGGAAGCCAGCGATGTGAGCAGTCGTCGGTATGTCATTGTGTAGGTGTTATTGATCTGGCTTGTTGGATTGTATGCAGGTGTGGTCCAGGTAAGATATATCTCTTCGTATGGAGGTATATCCTCTTGATATCTCTATGTATAGAGGTGATTGATGAAATTTGTCAAACTCTCGCACTCGGAATGACCCGGTCAGGTATAACGATGTGTGACACAGTACGAGTTTAGCCGGTGTCACTTTTATTCTTTTTTTTTTGGGACAGGCGTGTCTCTTATCTCTAAGCGATGGATACGCTTACGTCGGGCGCTTGGCGCTTGATGACAACAATGAACCTGTTGATAGTGGTGATGTTGATGATGCTGAAGATGATGAAGGTGACGAGTGTGTGAGTGGGGATAGTAATGGAGGAAGAGTAGTCGAACAAGCTGATACAAAAGGACCTCCTTTGGGTTGATGAGATTGAATTCGGGGGTACTCTGTTAGACCGATTTTGTTGTCTGTCCGTGTTGCTAGTCCCAGACGATTGATTGCAAGATGACGATTCTGATCAAGAGATAAGACGCAAGATGCAAGGATCGAAATGTGTTGAGAGATGTGGATATGATGAGGAAGATGCTTAGCAATCGCTGTCTCTATTGTATGAATCTGAACTCCATGGTCTTACCAATCGGAGACCGACCCGATCACGTCTTACATTTTTCACTGTTCATTTTTATGGTTAACAGCTCCTCGTATGGCACGAGTATGAGCTCGGCAAAAGTTTAGCTATGTTAGCGTGATGCATTCTGGCGCTCCTCATTCCTCCATTACTGTTCATACGGCCTGTATGCTAAGGAAAAGAGGGGTCTTGTCGAGATGACATAAAGAGAAATGATATCTGTACCCCGAAATTCGACCACCGTGACAATCGGGTGCAAATTTCAACATGAGCCGAGATTCCGGTTGAGTCGTTCTGTAATTTAAGAGTAATCCTAGTGGGCAGCTCCTCCACCATCCCAATCAGTACAGTGTACAACGGAGCTACAAGATTCTGACTGGCGGTAAAACAAAAAAAAATTACGATGATCACGGACGGGCTCGAACCGCCGACAATTGCATAACTAATTTGCTTGAACAGCAACTATTAGTACAAGATTCTAAACCAACTGAAATACGCGACCAATACACTGGTTTCGCAAAGTTGCGTTATGTGTCTGTATGTTTGTCTTCATGATCTCGCAATAATCAGCATTAGTCTTTGTGTCTCCAGATTGTCCCAGAACAAAGGCCTTCAAAGAAGCAGTCAAGAATGCCCCGGAGACGAGTCGTTTCTCTGTGGTAATTGGCTTGAGTATGAGAGCTCAAAGACAGTGTATCGACGGCATAATCATTATTGAAAGTGAACCTGAACCCTGAATGCGATTTGAAGATTGTATTCGAGGGGATATCAATTGCCCAAAAGAATGATAAAAAGATCATCGGAGTTAGCCAGAAAGAGAGGATGCGAGAGATCCTATCAGATGGTGATGATCTCATGAGGGTGTGTAGTTTGTAATTCTGGTGTTGGACGTGCTGATGACTTTGGCACTGTATAGCATGCAGGTATGACTATTCGCAATATGGGATTGACATATGTGGACTGTTGTAATGTATACAGGAGGAATCGAATTGAAGGTTGATAATGCTACAAATGTACAATGATTTTCGATATGTATTGTGGAATATCATATTGATGATCCCGGCTCAGTGATCTGTTTCAACGCATCTAAATTTATCAGATTAGCCCAATGGTTTTTTGTTTTTTTTCTATCTCCATTTGAATCTTGATTACTCACCATTGGGGTTCAGCTGTTGATCTTCCGTCAATCCGATAATCTCCAGCATCACCTCCATTTGCTCGGCCATCTGCATAGTCCCCATTGTATTGACATCAGCTGTATGTCTGTTATGCAGTTCTCCCTTCACCCTTCAAGTTGACCAGGAATCAAGGATCTGATAAAAACTCACCTTCAAAACCCTTAGAGCGTTCTCCGGTATATTATCCCCTTTATCGAGTAATAGAATTAACTCCATTCTATGTATCACCATTATATTCAATGAAATCTCAATCCCAACTTCAACTGATAGATGACCTTTCCAAATCCTATCTCTACAATGCCATTCTACCTGATCGGTTTCTACCAAGCTCAGTCCAGATTCGGGTGAAGGCGGAGATTCCGATATATCAGATAGGATTAGTCGATGGATGGGGACACCATTTTCTGATAGGGAGATGAAAAACCTTGATAAGGATGATGCGGGTATATCTGTAAAGTGTCACGGATCTGTTAGTCAGCAAGGCAGAGGAAAAGTGACATTATGGTACTCACCATAACATCTCATTTTCGCCTCGTTTTCCTCATGATTCGAGGTCAACTGCAATTGAAACCTCGCAGAAGGATCGAAATGTTTATCGATGAATGATGTCCATTCATCGAATGTCCCATCCTATTTGTCGGTCGATCAACTATCGTCAGCAATTGCCCAGCACTTGAAGGAATCTAGGGTAAACTCACTTTCATCCCACTCAAACCTTCTGCGAAATTCAGTATCGCTTGTATAGCGGACCCATGCTCGATCGGGCTGATGGCATGATTGGTTATAGGAGGTGCAGTGGGGATAGGTGAGAAGACAAGGTATTCCATATTTTAGCTATACACCTCAAGACAAACACGATCGACAAGATAGGACATAGGACATAGGTTAAGTAAGAGAAGGACTAACGGCCAAGTCGAGTACAAAGGATCGCAATCACAGGGAGGAGACGAGCCGTCCACTCACCTTTCGTCCAAGATTTCTGGATCCTTTGTATTCGGTATAGGTATAGGTTCAAATATCGACACCATTCCCTGGGGGATATGATTCCGATGGATCTGATATGGCGAATCTATGTCCATCTCACCAAAGGAGCCTTCCGTAGAAGATGGGCCGTTGGATAAGGGCGGTAAAGATGGAGAGATAATTGAGAATGCCGAATTGGTACGGTTCATGTCCGATTGCTGTTGTTGAGCTTGGGGTTGGGTCTGAACGATATGTATATGATTAGGAGGTAAGGTCATCGATTCGTTTGATGAAGGACTACCAGCTCCCATCCCATTACCATTGGTATGTGAGTGCCCGTTGGGTCTTTGGAGATAGACAAAAGGTGGTGTTACCTGTCTTTGACGTTGCTGGCCACCACCACTACCACCACCTCTGCTTCCCCTTCCCCTCCCCCTCCCTCCTCTGGCAATAGCAGGTGGAGGACGTCCATATGAGATATACGAGGGGCCAGGCACTGGCTGTGGGCCGTTCATATGTAAAGGCGTAGGTGACGATGTTATTGCAATGTCCATTGTATTCTTATTTGAGATGAAGAGAGACAGAGAGTGACGATGAGATATACAAATAATAACTTGTACATAGTGGAGGTCTGTGTCACAATTGGGTGTTTCGGTCTACTTCTCATTCTTTTTCCGATACCAACATTAAGCAATCCTCAATGCTAACACATTCCATTCCTATCGCGCTACACTCAAGAAACACCGGCACGATGCTCAGACTCGCGAAAGCTCTCGCTATCAGCAACGCAAGGTACTTGTCCACAAGTGCCATTTTGCGTCAAGATGCTGTAGGTACTGTTGGGACCGTACCCGTCAAACGTCCCGTAGGAGGTTTCCGGTGAGTCTGATGGGTACATTCGCATCTCGACATCCTTTCGTATCAGTCACTGACCGGGCATCTCAACATCAATAGAGGAGGGTAAGTCTATACACTACAGACCATTTGAATGTCGATATCGACTGATCAATACCGTCTTCCATTATTTTTTAGTATTTTGGGATTTGTGAGTTCCGACGTTCATTCACATCTGGATTCGAGTGTAAACAACATTTACGCTTACCCTGACGACGTTGTACATTCTCGCGAATCAGTTCTTTGGCTTCTCCTTCGCATCTGCTCTATCGATCTACTATCTCCAACAGGACAACAAAATCGCTTCAGGCTTGCTTTTAGCCAGCGTAGAAGAACTCCAGCAAGGAACCGGTAAGGTGAGTTCGTTGTCTAGTTCTCCCTATTTGTACGGAAATGAGACCAGGACTGATTGCATTTCATACATCTTGATTGATCTGTAAACAGATCTCATCTCATCTGGATAGACTTCAGACTGTCGAAAAAGACTTGGCTGCTCTCAAGTCCTCCGGAGCCATTAAAGACGATGTGACTAAAGTCAGGGGTGAGATGAAGAAAGTATATGTGAGTGTATGTCCAATAACAAAGATCTCGTGCTGTTGCTCTCTGTCTTTTCGCTCGGGGCGATAGCGCGATCCTTAGGCATAATATGATATCACATATAGCCTAGCTGATCTATCTAATCCTATCCCAGGACGGTCTTCACCTTGAATTACTTGATTTGAGAGCACACGTATGGGGAGTAGAACAGGATTTACAAAAAGTTGTTAAAACGGGTGAGTCTCTCGACCTCACCTGAGTATGCCAAAGGGCACGAGACTGATATGGATCGTATACTTTCCTTTCCTCGCCATCCTGAAACCAGAATCTATCCGAATCTGATCTGGGGCAATAGAGATCCCCCATCCACTCAATCTGGATGAGATTAAGTAAAATGAGTTATAAAGATAGATGAATTAAATCGAAAAATCAATGCCAATGCATTCCATCAAAAACTCAATACATTGCTCAGCTCCATCCTTGAGCTTTCAATTATAAGATATATATTGGTATATATAGGTACAACAATTGCTTGACTATCACCATCACCCTGCCAGACACAACCAATACCATAAACATAATCATAAGGAACGATTGACAATCTCTCCTTCTTCTTCAATACGTGACCATTATGACTTCTTACACTATTTACGCGATTTTCCACCTCTTGACTTCCCCTTCCCCCTGGAACTGACCTTCCTACCCGTCATATTCCCTCCACCAGCAAACAGCGTTTTCCTAACTACGCCATCATCCGCTCCTTCTCCTCCGGGTCTGTCGGGTGAGCGCAATACGCCATCGGGAGGGGTCGTATCTGGACGCATAGGTGAGGGTGAAGATGGTCGAGAAGAATCTCTCGAAGAGGGTGCACCTCCATTGGGTTTAGGTAAGGATGGTGAGGACCGTTGTATTTGGAGGCTAGATCCAGGTGGTAGAGAGTGTATGGGCAGCATGTGACTGTGAAGTAGGGCGTAGGAGATAGGAAGTACAAATTGAAGCAAGTGAAAGATACTATGTTAGCAGCTGTATAACTCTTTCAAATTGATAAGATAGGGTTGAGTTAGCGGAAAGTGGGATGAAACTCACTTTCCAACTTCCCGTCCTATAGCTTCAATCCTCATCCTCTGCTCATCTGTCAAACCCTGTTCAGTAGCTCCATAACTTCCGACCAGCCCGTCAGCCGAGATGATTGATTCTTCTCTTGCAGGCGGAGGTAGGAGTGTACTGTTCTCCTGTGTCTGCTATATCATAATGACCGCAATGGATGTCAATCCACCAGCACATCGACCCTTGAGCCAACACCTTCAGGATATCCAACACTTACCGATTCCACATCTCTCACTTTATCCTTTCGCGGTCCACAGCAGGGCAAGAAATCCAAGAGACCCATGAGAGCAAGCCAAAGGATTCACCTCGATGATTTAGAGTCTAGGTTATATGCGAGAACAGATCTATTCAGAAGCGCCCCTAACTTTATGTGTATAAATATATTCTCTAGTGTGGGTTGGGTTTGATTAGGACTATGGAATGAGAGTTGTCAAGTACAGAATATGGATGTGGAATCGAATCAGATGGATGCTGCAGTTGTCTCTCTTAAACGAAGACGAAAGACGAAAGATGGAAACCAGCTGAAATTAACTAACAACTCAAATAGCACTCTCCTACGAAATTCCCTATTTAGGTAGATGCTGACTTGCCGCCAACCCTTTCCACAAAACTATCACTGAAGTTGTATTAGTCACTGGGTGATCATATGGTACAAGACCAAGAAGATCATGAGAATGAGGGCAGCACTTGGAGGGGCAAGCTACTGTTGCGCTAGAAGATTCATAGATCTGCATGTAAATAGGTATATACCATGAACGAAGAAGAAGATGAAAAAAAATCCAAAATTCAGATTGTAAAAGCGATTTCTCAATACTGATTACCGTACATGTATGACTTGATTCTGCAGAGGGACTGAGAATAAGATTAAGAAGAAGTAAGAAGGAAGACAAAATAGGAGGAAGACGATGCTTTTCCTGAAGGGCGAGGAATATGTGACCGGATTATTGAGGCTCATCAAGTAAGATTTTAAGGTGGATATATTGAATGATCAAGATTAGAAGATTTATTAGCGGTCAAAACGTTAATCCTAGATTCATTTGATGAACCTATGTCCTGAGTGATTCGCTGTGTCTATATCCATCAAAGCTGATCCGTTCATCCCTTCATCCGCTCATCCAAATGGATTGAAGCCCTATGATGATCTTCTTGTTCTCTATCTTCTCTCTACTGTAAAGTGCCCCCTTGATTAAATCCCTTGCTGTTCTCATCTACATCTATCTCCGTGATTGGATGTCAGTTCCTGCTGTGAAGTCGGTCGGGCTGGCGATATAAATTTATGAAAGACACTGAAATTGATTTGCTGACGATTCGTTATCGTCTAGCTTTGGCGAAAGAAAGGGGTATTGCTGTTGGTATATGTTGATTACATGTTACTGATACTGATGCTGGACTCAGCTCGAGCGATCGAATATTGTGGTGGTACATGAGAGAGCCAGAGTGAAATGAAAATTATATGGTATGACGAGCTTTTTCGTTTGTAAGAAGATTGTGTTGGTGAGAAAAGCTGGTTTACAATATACCGGAATCACGTAGAGCGTTTTGAAGGATCGTCTCTTTCACTGCAGCGAATACCAGACGGATCTATACATATGTCGCCGAGACAAGGGTGTTCAGCAAGAGGACCATACACAGTTCATATTTGTTTCGACTCACATTAGAAGTATCGGTCGCTTGAGTCAAATGAGGGTAGACGGATAATCTCGCTCGATTGGTCTGGGTGAATCGCCATAGGATGTATTTGGCAGCTTTGTTGATATCGGGGCCACCTGGTACCGAGGAGAAACCGAGTCAGCGATATCGGACTTAGCTGATAATTGGTGAATGAAGTGAGGGTATAGCGATGAAAAGAAGGAGAATGAAAAGGCAATTGATCTCAACGGCTGAACTCACCGGTATACTCAGGGAAGTATTGTACTAGAGGTATCTTGGGTAACTTCTGCTTAAACAGATCAATCTTATTTAAGAATAAGATCACGGAAGTTCTTAAGAACCATCGCGAATTTATGACTGATTCGAACAGGACCAAGGATTCTTGCATTCTATTTTGACCCGATTCTTCAAGTAATACTTGATCGTATTCCGATAAGGCCACACAGAATATGATGGAAGTGACTGCTTCGAAGCCTGACGATTGAAAAGACAATTAGTACAGATTTCGCTTCACAGCCTTCAAAGAAAGAGATGAATGCGATGGAGCGCGGGCAGGTGATGAACAGCATCCGTTTAGAAGAAAGCAATGGGTGATCCCTTGTTTGACAAAAGTGAAACACCCACAATGAATCCACTTCTTTCTCTCTGATCTCTGACCTCCCACATCGAACATATGGATCGACAATTGACCCATGTTGAATCTCGTTTCGCTGATACCAGTAGTCTTTGTTCTCGCTCTCAGCACATCCGCTTCATCAGGTATATAATCCGCTGCACCTAACTTCCTTATGTTGGCGAAGAAGTAGGTGGCCGAGTCCATGAGGTAAAATTCGGACGATCGGTCCATCACTGAAGGGATCACCGGATCGTGCCATAACGAATCTACGTTGTGTAGGATATCCGACGGGAGGACGGAGAGGGGGTCGGTGTCCATACGGAATTCCAGGATTCGGTCGGCGTATACCTGTTGGTGGACAATATGAATAAGGTTAGTAATCTGTCAAGAGACCGTTAAGAGACTCTGAATAAGGAAGGCAGTGGGGTATGTACATTTGACCTACGCGTCGGAAGGGGTAGGGGATCGATGATGGGCAGAGAAGCGGGGATGTCAAGAAGATGAGGAATGTGACATATGGTCACACCATGTCGGGAGAAACCATTCATCATCGCACCATCACTGTTCACTCACTCTGTTGTTTGGTTCCTCCGGATCAACCCCAATCTTCCTCATGGCCATGATCAAAGCCTGCGCTGAATCAAGTACGTTTTTGTGTACGATCTGACGGAAGCTCAACAGCTCTTCACGGCTGTACCCGTTCTGGTGAATGATTTTCATCTGTTTCACGATGGTAGATTTTCCTGATTCTCCGGATCCTATAATGTTCCAAAGTCAGCCAAAGTCAAATCCAGATTGATTGTCATGATTGGGTTGATGCATCAGATTGCATGGAACGACGTGGTTTCAGCTATGACGATGAACGACAGGTAGTTTGACACCAGCATCAATGGACATCGCGTCGAACTGCACACAAGTACTTCCGCGCCGACAAAGCATACCATCCCGCAACGGAGTTCAATATGACACTCACCCAGTAACAGAATCTTACATTCCCTCTTGAACTTTTTCGAATCATCTTCCAGCTGCCTATCAATCATATTACTCCTATTTCTATCTCCCTTAGATTCCTGCGCGGTAGGTTCAGTCGATGCCAGGGCAGCAGCTAGACCTTGCCCTGCCGCGCTCGTCGGCGTGGACTCGCCATTGTTATTGGTTGCTGGAGCGGGTGAGGAAGGGTTGACGTTGGTCTGAGGGGATTTAGATGATGAAGCAGCGGTGACCTGTTTCGTCTCATTGGTATGTTTGGGTGATGATGGTGTTGATAAACATCCTCCCATCTTGATCAGATAAAAGCTTCAAGCTCCTAATCGTCAATTATAGTGGTTTGTACTGTATATGGTTCAGTTGAATTTGCTAATACTGGGTGAGTCCGATAGAATGGATGTAAGTGTGAATGTACTTTCTGAAAGAGATTGTGGAGAGATGGCGTGACTAACTCACTCTCACTAAGAAGACAAATCCCTTTTCGGTTCAACTCTCAGCTGAGTTGACTGTTTCTTGGCTTTAGCTCTCTCTCGCGTGTCTATATGTATGTACACCGACTGAGGCGATACTCGGCTGGTTGATAGTGGATGATGTATCGATTGATAGTGATATGATGCCGATGGTGACGGTGAGAAAGTCAAAGGTGAAGTGTGAAAAGTGACTAGTGGTGGTACCAACAGAGTAATTTTAGTTGAGTGTTTCCCTTTGTGTGGCTCTCACTGCAATCACTTACAAAGCACCGAGATAGAGTTACACTCCCTTACCTGACGATCTGCAACTGTATCTTCAACGATACCTGCATCTGGATGTGCATGACATGACTTACTGCAGAGTCTAGTGGTGGGTTACCCTTGATACGTTCACGTTATGCTGTTGGGTGGACATGCCCCATATAACCAGATTGGGTATTAACTCGTGTCAACTGGTGTTACTGGAATTACCCGTTTAAGGTGATTTACCCATGATCACCATAGAACGAATTTCACCCTAAATCACTTCTCTCTCTCTCTCTCTCTCTTCCCCTCTCCTCCATCAAAGGTTAGGGTGCAAAAGGTCAAGTGGCGTTATGGGCAGGTTCGATACATGGTTCATGTGCCGGCAACTCTGAAGTATATCCTACCTCTCATACATGTGGTTACACTCCATGCTTGAATACGCTTACAAATCATCATCAACCTCACCCTCGCCTCGTTATCATTGTACTCATGTAACACTTCCTCTCGCGTCTGCTATATGCTAGTCATCCGGTCCATGATGCACTATGTGATAGCTAATGTCTTCAGTCCAGCTTGTCCAACACCTGCGGTTTTGTTTCTACACCTCGTCGCTTGCTAATGTTTTCGATATGATCCGCTCAGAAGACGATCATTTTGGTACCACACCCTGAGTCAGCGACGCGGAATAGTCAGTTTTGAGACTCTGAGAACTATACAGCTAGAACCAGAGTCGTAGTCGCTCCAATGATTAGCCCGAAAACGCATTGTATGTGATCACCTCAGCCAGACTGAAAATTGACAAGCCGTGAGATGAGTCAGTCAAGTAAGAGAAGGGAACAGCCAAGTGGTCATTCTTCGGGACCGCTATCACGACGAAGATCTGCAGAATTAGCAGTTGGGTGAAATCAGTCAACGCGTGCATGTCAAGATATGTCTTCTCTCTTCTCCTCGTTTGGACTTATTCCTTACAAGCATACTTGGATGGATCTGTTTATTCCAATCCCATCGACACATGTCAACACCCCCCACTACTAACAAATCTGCTCGGTGCGAGCACCTGTTGACAGAGCTTCATCGGGAGCAAAGAGAAATCTGCTAGCCAAGCTGAGGTGTCGGTTAAGTTCAATATGGTGCTTCTATACGATACATCCACTGACGTCCGTCTAGATGAGCAATTTTTATACCTTTCTAGTAATCCGTTTGACCGAGGTACCTTGCCTCACATATTCATATCCGTGCAAATTGGATCAAGGACTACCAGTTCTGCTCAAAACCGTCCCACGTTGTTCCATGGAAGGTGGATCTCTCGAAAATCCTTTCTTCGTATGTGGGCTGGCATGTGTCAAGCAGCTTGAGTCATACCTCAAGAACGCCGTGTGCGACGAGTAGGTCATCAGGCTGCACGGATATTGTTCTGGCCTGGTTTGTCATCTGTACTTCCGGTCTTGGCTGAGCGTATCACGATTACCCAGAGCTCATCGCAATCCAGCTTTACTTGTTCTCTAACATTGCGAATGCGCGTTGATGGTATCGATCAACAGCAAATTCGGCTGCTCGTATACCAATATGAAAACCGCCGGGTTGTCAAAGGAACAGAATGGCAGCGAGGTAACGCAAATTCACCACATGCTCTGACCTACCTAACTTACATCATCAGTCTGTCCAGAGTTGATGGGAATGAGGAAGTTATCATTCATTATTGAACAACCGACTGTCCCAAGAGGTATAGTTGTTTGTTTTATGACCTTCTTAACACGCTATCACCTAACAAGTAGCTCAAATGCCACACAGCTATAGTCTACTGCACCAAAAGGGTCACGATAGCTAGGATGACAGACAAAGGTCAAAAAGCTCCTGTCATGAGGTGTACAAGGTATCATCCACGGACGCACCGGGCATGCAAGATGTAGGGTACATGAGCAGGAAAACCCAACCAATCTTTATCTGTCATCCTAGCTATCGTGACCCTTTTGGTGCAGTGGACTGTAGCTGTGTGACATTTGAGCTACTTATTAGGTAATAGCGTCATAACAAAACACTTCTCGACCAGCACTCATAGTGGTCTTCTATTCAAACGAAATCCAAGATCAGACACCAGCCAATTGCATCGGCTCCCCTTCCATCGACAAGTCTAACAGAGATCAGGAAAATAACGTTTGTCGTTTCCAGCGTATTTCAAATGGTCGATATGTTTGCGCTTTGCTTGGGGAAGACAAAAACAGACGAGATACCCCTTCTGTTATCCTCAAACAAAAATAAATTATGTGGACGGTGAAATTTTCAGCGTTCGATTTCACTGGTCGCGTATTTCAGTTGGTTTAGAATCTTGTACTAATAGTTGCTGTTCAAGCAAATTAGTTATGCAATTGTCGGCGGTTCGAGCCCGTCCGTGATCAGATCTTTTTTCTCCTCGGACGTCGCTGGAGTTCTTCGTCGGTCGCCAGCGCTTATATGCTTTCTCGTTTTGTAATGTTACTGGTTCGTGTTCTGCTTATGTAGATGACCAAGTCATTTGTTGTACTGTGTCATGATGCACTTGTGAGATATCAGATAGAAAGAGATGATGTGCGGGGGAGATGATGTGCGGGTACCCCCGAGATGAACATTTAACCCCATCACTACTCCGAATCTTGAACCCTGCTTTAAGGATGACTAGGCGACTTTCTACGCAACAACTAAAATCGCCCATATTACACTGATCATCATCGTATACATTTCTCGCAGATCGTAAACAAATAATGGATGAGGGAAAAAGAGGTATAAAAGAAGAGGTTTCTACGAATATTCCAAGAAAAGTAATATGAGAATGAATTTATTCTAGATGGCTCTTACTCTTACAAACACTCATCTATCATTCAGAAGCCCGCCGCTCCAGGGGCTTTATCACCTTCTCGTCTGAGCGCTAAGAGGATCTCTTTCATCCTTGCTAAATCGGACCCACCAGGTACAGAAGGTCTAATGGTTTTGGACTCTATTGCATTTGTTCATACAAGATCAGCAAGCGCTACGATAGAATAGTACACGGTGATGTGTGTGAGTAGACCTTAAATTAACTGACGTGAATTTTCAAGTTGAATCAACTCTGAGATTCTCTCCCAAGCTGTCCCTTTAGCTATACCCTCGTTCAGCTTTTCGAGGAAAGCAGCTTCATTCTCTCTATTGTACGTCAGCGAGATATCAGCATTACCCTAAACCACACCGAAATATCTGGATCTGATAATGGATATCGAGGAAATTGAGAAAGGCACATACTTGTTTTCCCTGATATTCCTCTCTTTCATCTTGTTGTAATCTTCATAGAAACTGTCAATCGCCTTTTCAGCTTTATTCGCCATCTCATCTCTCCTCTTCTTATCTTCCTCGTCCCGTTTCTTGATTTGTTCAGCCTGTTTCTCTCTCCATGCTTTGATAGGTTCAGATTCCTCTTCGGAGTTCGATGGGAGGATATTATTGAATGTTGGAGGAGGTAGGATGGATTGAGCCGAACGAGGTTTGGGTGCGGCTGTAGCTGGGTAAGGCGATGCACCGTACGGTTGGGGTGATAAGGCGTTGAACACGGGTTTAGGGGGCTATGATCATCAACCGATAACATCAGAAGTACACCCGCCGGCACTGTAAGTCAAAGTACTTTGCCATTGTTGCGCAAAGGGCAAGATACGCTTGATTGTAATGAACGAGAGAGACATGGTCATACCCCCACTCACAGCTTCGTATCCCACTTCACCTGATAAATCCGGGAACTGACTTTCGAACTGAGCACGATCTTCATCCTCTCCTGTCCCAGCTACACCGGTGACTCTTACCTCTCCTCCTCCAATCGAGGGAGAGTCGAGGGAAGGGAATGAGTCAATCCCCTTTGGAGGAGAGGCCGGTTTGGGAGCTTCGGCAGGAGGAGCAGGCGAAGCTAAATGACAGTCATCGATCAACACTGCACAATTCAAATGATAATACACCGGAACAGAGGATATACGTACTAAAGTCGGGGAAGGCATCCATCCCTGATGGTGCTGAGGGTGCGCTTCCCGATGCGAACAAGTCGGCATCGTCACCTACAACAGTCCAATCCGAATCAACATCAGCAGCAAGCATTCCATTGAAACAGCCCAACTCCGACAGAGGAAGCGCAACAGATCGCAAAGGGATGGGCCGCGGGGGTTAACATACCTAGCGCAGCCTTCTCACGAGCGAGGAAATCAGCCATGGGATCGTCACTCATTTTGCAGGTAGTGATATTGAATGGGTAGGTATAAGGGGTACAGTGATGTATTGGTAGGAGGAAGAAGGACAAGATGAGGATGAGGATGATAACAATGGTGACGCGCATAGCATGTTACCGCACAACGTGGAGACCAATAACGGAAGCAATCATATCAACATGGGATTGATGTGGCAATCTCTTGTGAAGATCCGATGGTGACTGACACAGACGCGTACCCAGTACTATGATTTCTACTCGGGTTCCTTTTGCTTTCTCTGTTCTAGTTACTCTTTCCACACTTCCCCAAGCATGACTCATTCAACAGACGTAGTCCGCCCCCTGAGCAGCTCTGACAATGGCTGACCAGCCAGCATCTACCCCAAGCCCTGGGGAGGGAGTTTCGAAACTGATCTCGACATACCCTCACCACTGGAGGGAAATCATCAACGGACCTTTGGAAGAGGAATTCGGTGGGCTGAGTTCCTCCTACACCAACCCGTATGTTTGTTGCTGATAACGATGCACATGTCCTGTAGTGCAGCTAGCCTTGAGCACACTCAGTGAGCTAGTTCAACCTGATTTTGTGCCTACAGTGTAAGCCATCTTCCCTTCAATATGCTTTCTACCTTCGTGGATCTACAAGCTAATCGGCGTATATATTCAGGGAACACGTTCAACTCCTCTTATATCTCACTATAACCCCAAATGTTCACCCGATTCCACCTGAATTGCCTCTAGACATATTACATCGATTGGTGTCGTTGCATCATCCGATGTCTTTCTCTCAAGGTATTCCAATCCACCCATCATCTTCTTCTGGTAAAAATCGAGAGAATGAACCGATATGGTTACAATGGGATTATAAGCGATCGGACTTGCATAAATCCATCTGGAGATGTATGAAGGCATGTAGGAATGAAGGTGTATGGGCATTGCTGTGGGACAAAGCAGCCCAAGTTAAAGCTAAAACGGAAAGACCTGGTCGATCTATAGATGACGATGAGGAAGGAGACCGCAAAGCACATAGGAACCTTACTACGGAAGGTTGGAAGCTGTTAGAGTGGTTGGTACAGCTCTGGGAGAAGGATAGGTCTGAGCGTGATCTCGGAGAAAATCCCATAGGTAAGTACTTTATCCAATATGACATAGAACCTTCAGCGGTGGTAGCTAAATATATATAGTAGACTACTCCCCCTTATTCCTCAAACAACTTCCTAGACCTTTCGATCGTACAGGTCAATTACCTCGGAACGATGCTTCAATTCCTATCTCAATACTTAAAGCTGCTTATGCGACGCCATCCAGCAAAGGTGAAGAAGGAGAAAGGCGTAGATCCTTTGCAGTGAATTTATTATCATTGGTAAGTATTCCATCAACCTTACAAACATTCACCTCTGACTCGCCGAATCCCGTGCTCCATATAGGTCATTGATACCGCCATCGGTCCAAAAGCACCCTTTCATCCTTCATCGCTGTCATCTTCTCTCGTCCACTCATTACGCGCATTTTCGACTGACGATGTACTGGACGTCACGAAGAGACTCGCACGTTCAAGACACTGGAGAACAGCATGCCACATACTCACATTACTTATAGAGGATCTGGGAGGCATACGAACCAAGAAGACAGAACAGCGACGGGCTAAGCGTTCGTCCAGAGGGATCGATATGGACTTTGAGAAAAATATCGATTTAGATAGACCCACTGCGAAATATCTTCTAGGTGAAATCGTTCTTCTGACCCCTAGGGATGCTCATGATGTAGTGAAGACGACGATGTTCAAGGTTGCATTGGTGAGTATCACAAAGTCTCATAACTACGATGCCATTGCGATGGAAGAGGTCACGGCGAGGTACAAAGACGATGTATCATGGTGGAATAGAGTTGAGAATACTTGGCGTATTGAAGCGGTCGAAGAGAAAGAACGATTAGTTTACATTGGATTACTTAAACGTTGTATCGTAGATATGTTGTAAAATGTACGTTAGTTTAATGTAAATATTATGAGTACTAAATCGACAAGCACAAGCATCTTAGGATGTACGATTCCATCTGTCATGATAATGCTGGCGTTTGACTCTGCCAAGGAACTATTATCTCTACAGCAATCCTTGCCAATCCCGTCAACAGTTAATATTGTCCAATCAACTCGACGTCTCTCCGATCCGGATACAAAGACGAGGCAAGACGATTGACCATTGAAATCCAGTCCATCTTCCCATCTCCTGTTCACAGCGTCGGACTCTATAAGTTTTTTTTTGATACAATCGACTTAAAATTTGGGATTTTTAATCGCTCTGGTCGCGTATTTCAGTTGGTTTAGAATCTTGTACTAATAGTTGCTGTTCAAGCAAATTAGTTATGCAATTGTCGGCGGTTCGAGCCCGTCCGTGATCAAATCTTTTTGCTGACTTTCCAAGTCTTGTCTAGCCAATTAGCCAACTAACTATCGACCCACCCTGGAAACACCTTATTGCATTACTCTTCTTCTTCTTCTTCTTCTTCTTCTTTCTAGGCTTTGCAACCTGGTCGGTCGATTTGATACAGCTCGAGAGTCCTCGAGTTGAGCACTGACCAGGGTAAGATCCCAATTCCGAGCGACTTTATGGTTCTACTGCAGTCCTCTTTCCCCTTCTAGCCAGCTTGCTATCCCATGCATTAGGCCTGAATGTGCGTCCTAGGGGAAGAGTATCAGAGATCCTGAATGCATCCGCTTTCGAATATCGAAGGATATGCCCAGGACTTCAGAGTCTTATCTTACATGGTAGTGTCCCAAAAAGTTTGCTTTGAAAATGGAAGCTCGTTTGACTGACCTACCGAACCGTTCGTTAGCTCGTCGTACCTCTGGCCAGATACCCTAAGAAGCGTATCAAGGGTAACCTACTAGCCTCAGAAGATCTATCAAAGGTCCATCGAATGACGATGAACTTAAGAGGTTCGTGATACACCTTTACTTTTTATATATGATTTCTGTTTGGTATCACTGTGAAAGGTTCATACGCACGGGGTGCGCTCTCTGACACAGAGCAGCGGTTGCAAGTCACAAGCCTGATCTCTGGTCCATGGCCTCCGCAACGAACGAATTTAACTCAAGGCAGTAACGATTCGTATGGACATGACGAGCAGGGTAAGGCGACTCGCCCTACCGGACGATAGTAGCTCACTTTCATGTTGGCAGACACAAGGTTCCTTCATCCGCGGATGTCCACTTGCCGTTTCAATTTTGTGTATGTTTTATTCATTCCGTTGTCCTGACATACTGAACATGGACCTCGATAACCTGTATTGCCGCCAACATGATGCCGTCGCAATGTGATGTGTGTTTTACGGTCCCCTTCTTGCTGACACCTTAGACTTTTTATCAGAAAGTAGCCCCATTTCAGATGCCGTTGGCCACGTTCGATGAACTTGTTAATGCAGTCAATCATAATTAGCCTGTGCAACCAGTTGACTTTTCCTTAGCACAATGAGTGCTGTTGCTTTGCACTATGGGATCAGACGATCGCCGCGTCAATCGGGTTTCAAGGGATGGGTGTGGATGAGCATGAAATACAAAAACGCATTGGCATCCGACCTCTTTTGTTGTTACTTTTGCGTGTGCAGTGTTTAATTGGTTCTCGCATTGACCATCTTTTCCCTCTGCTTTTTCCGTTTTCATCCCCTACTCCTACAACGCTGTGCACCAACTGACATTCTATAGGGTATACATCATGATTTTTCAACGTCTGATCAGCTTTGCATTCTCTCTTCCCTTCTCTTCTTTGATGTACTACACATTAGCAATTATAACAAGACTCTACCCTTAACGAGTTTCAACCCTCAACGAGTCGACATATATCATGCCTCATGCCAATATGTCTCCCAAAACAATTTTAACATGCATTCTCAATACAATATCTATTACTCATCATCAAGGGGCGATCCCAATCGATTTACCGTTGTCCAGACACCATTACTTCCATGACCTTTGTCTTCCTCCTCACTGATTTCGCCCTCCTGCTGCTCCTCCTCTTCTGTCGATCCTTTCTTCTTCTTCCTCTTCATTTCAACTTCCTTGGCCATCTCATAGACATGTTCTGTAGTAAAGCAGTGCCCACCAACGTTCTGAACTGATACACCATTTGTCCTTCTTTTCTTGACCGCCAATACCTTCCTGAGCTCGACATTCTCCTTGTCAGAGGCTGTCTTTTCAGTGCTGACAGTTTCTAATTTCGAATAAAGATCAACAACGCGATCTTTGACTTCTGGAGACATAGTGTTGGCATGTTTGGCGAGGAAAGAATTCTTCTCAATAGACAATGTGGCTAAGGGGGTGCGAGTAGGTGTCTGAGGAGTATTGACTTGTTGAGGGGCCGCATCTAAGACTGTATGTGGAATATATGGGAAAAGGCCGGTGTATCTCCAACCTTTTCGAATATTCTCTTCTGTCATAGCTTTTGATCGAGCAACTGCCAAGTGTCTAACCCAGGTGTATCGTTGTATCCTTGAAGAATCATATTGAGCAAACCGACTGACTTCTTTTGCCATAGCTTGCTTGAGAGAGCGAAACACACCAACATCTAAAGGTTGAGTGACATGAGAGGAATGGGGCGGAAGTATCATAAGATCAATGGCGTTGGCCATGCAGAATGCAATGAAGCGAGCCTGCACATGGCTAGCATGACCATCAACAATAAGTAGTCTTCGTTGATCAGGATTGGCAGGTATTGTGTTGGGATGGAATACTTCGGTTAACCATTTGAATGCAATTTCGTTGTTTGACCATCCTGATTTACTGACTGCCCAGTTCCATCCTCGAAGCTGAAGGTTCTCTGAGAGCCACCCTGTGTTGAAACTTCCTTCTGATTTGAATATCACAAGAGGAGGAAGAGCTGAACCTACAGCATTGATACATTCGATTGTTGTAACCCATTCTTGTCTACCAGGTATTGCGCTTGATGGCTTCTTATTACCTCTTCTACTACCTATCTTCTCTCCTTGCTCTATAATAACTAATACTCGAGAGCTTTGTGTTTCTCCTATAGCATATCCTGTCTCGTCCATATTGTAGATGTTCTGCGGCAGGTAATGATTGGCATCATATAGAGACTTGATTTCGCAAAACCAAGGTGTCAAAGCATCGACTGTAGTTGCTGTGAAGCGAGTTGCCTGTATCTTTCGAGAGAAGACACTATGGACCTGGGGATGGCGCTTTCGAAACTTGGCAAGCCAAGGATAGCCCATGGGAGGTGGTAAACATGGCTGGAGCTCATCTGGGATGAGTGCAAGAGTGATTCTTCTCTCTCGTATTTCGTTTGCAAGTTCTATGATGATTCCAGGCGAAACAGGATGACCAATGGATGCTGATCGATCGAGGTATTGGATAATGCACTCCTCTTCAATAGTTGTGAGTAGCTGGCGATATTCTTGAGCTTGAGGGCGAGTCAGACGACCTGCAAGATGATGATTGAAGGTTGTCAAGGGAATATCATTGTCTTTGGCAAAAGTGTGTCTGCTTGGTTGTTTGTCGGAAGGGAGGGCGGTCCAAAGAGCAAGAACTCGCTGGATGTGTTCTGGAGACGTTTGATCTGGTTTTGTAGACATTCGTACTATTGAAAAGTCGAGTTCAATGGATGTTCTCAATACAAAATAGCGATACAGATGATCAATAAAGATTTAAAGATATCATTTTGCATAGAAGGTCTGTGAGGTTGATCCGTGAGGTTGCACGGACTCGTTGAGGGTTGAAACTCGTTAAGGGTAGAGTCTTGTTACACCAGAATCACATTATCGTCTTCATACCATACCATGGCAAGCTTCAATGAATTGGACAACTCCCTTCTCGATCGCATTCTCCGACACCTCGCAGCGACTGATATAGTAAAATGCTCACTGTTGTGCAAACGCATTCACGAGTTCATATTGGACAATGCCCATATGCAGCTCATTCTCCATAAGAAATACTACTATTATCCCAGATACCGCGACCAATCGACCAAGCCCCCCAATGACCAAATTGCTGAGATAGTCAGGCTGAACAAGAACCTTCAGGAACTCAAATGCACTGTCAAACCATATAAAATACCCAAAGGTCATGAAGTTTACAAAATTTGGGACGATTATGTCGTCACTCGACCAGGTTTGGAGGCGCCCTATGGGTACTTTGAAAAGCATGGAAAATTCTTGGCTTGTTCGATCTTCCGAGGCGCTGCAAGGATGGATATCTTGTGCTCTCGCGACCCTACCTTTGCCGTATTCAAGATCGATTTCATCCATCGGGTGATCATCCTGCAGCAGTCATGTGGGACAAAGGCAGCTGCCAAGTTCCTCGTTTATCGTGTGAACGAACAAGCTCCAAGTGGTACCGAGAGAATATCCAAAGAAGATCCCGATTGCACGATTGTTATAGATCTTGAGGAAGATATCTGGACGAGGGAGGAATTTGGTCCTAGGATACTGAAGAATGGGAATTTATTGGTCGGTGTGCAAATTGTTTTCTATCTGTATGTGCTGGTACACGGTCGGTGCCTAAAAGTGAGTCGTCGATCAATTCGGCTATTGCTGTCGCAAATATCACCCAGTCGTAAACTAATTTGACCACGGACTGTGTCTTCCCAATTGTCCAGCGAATCCCTTCTCACCAAGGTACTAGATGGTTCAGATACCATGAGTGGATGCTCACCTCCAATGAGTTATTGGTCGGAGTCGAAGATTGCGACTTTGTATGTCGCAGGAGTTTCACAGACGAACATCGCAGGTCATTCGATACCGCTGACGATGCCAAGCTAGTCGGCGCGTATTTCAGGCGTGACGATGTCTCATCTGATGGGCTTTCTTCTGAGAGTGGCTACGAATCCGGCGATGACATCGATGCTGGAAAGCGGAAAGCACATGCGGAGGATCGACATGCCGAAGAAGTCAACAGCGGGTTGTCGCACGAGAACATTTACTCTAGCCGCTTCGACAGAACGCAGGGTGAACCACTCGACATAACCGGTTATCAGCTTTTTGAGGACTTGGACTATACGGTTCGATATCAATTTGAACGTCATATCATAAGGGATCGTTTGAAGAGTAAAGGTCTTCTGTAAGTTTACGCGATTTTTTGTGTGAGATACCGTATCGTTAGTCATTAGCTGATAGAATCTCGCATTCTCTTCCTACTCTTCTTCCATCCAGCGAGAATCTCTCGCTTATCGTGCTCGACCCACAATCTATACCCGAAAAGGATCCATCCACAGGAAAATCTTGGCTACCAGTGGTCAAACTTGAACTTCCTTTCGACCCCTTGGAGCTCGAAATCCTTCTCAAGGAATGCCGGTATGAGGGGAATCCGGACTTTTATGAATATATAGATGACAGCAAGAGGGTTATGCAGGAGGAAGAGAATTTCGACACCGGGTGCACCGATTTTGTCCTTCCGGTGATCCGACGTTGGATCCCGAACGACGATGATTATGCGAGAGATCCTCTGACTATCATAGATTTTCTGATAGCCATTCCTGCAAATCCCCTCAAGCGTCTCCTCACGGATACCAAGGGACAAATACTTGTCGGCAGACCGGCAGCAGATAGTCGAAAGCGTAATACCTTTACCGACCTCGATGGTGAAGGCAAGGAGCGGCTAAGGCAAGAGACGTTTCAAAATGTCACCACAATTCCATTCTCCGACTGGCGTGAAAATGCACAACTGTGGGTACAAGATAACGATCCTGCAATGGCGCAACATGGAAATTTCAATGTAGATATCATCGCAAACGGCAAGGAATCACTTATTCTTCGTGCACACTGTATTTCTCCCCTCTTGAATGTTCCTGATCTGGACGAAGGCTGCGGGAAGGGAAGTATGAGAAGGCTACAAATTCCTAAACCAGTACGTTCTTCAGTCAATTCCTTCATATTCGCTCAATGACTGAATTTGCTTGAAGGAACTCGTTCGTCCGACTCGCCTTCATCGTCTCAGAACAGGTTTCCGATTTCCAGAGCTTGAGGCACCAGAATGGTTGACAGGCGAGCGGTATCCAAAGTGGCCGATGGGATATGCATATGGTGAATCTGATATGCGCGAAGAAGAAGGGACGGTTCGCCATGTCCATTTTGACGGTAGACGGCTCATTGTACAAATCCAAGACGTGAAAGCGTTGATTTTCGATTGTGGTGCTTAGACGAAATGGGCTTGTGCTGGTAGGGCGTGGAGAATTGTTTATATTTCCTGTCCTGTCAATTGAGTCGGCGCTAGGCTGACCATGTTTAGTATCTACCCTGTGAGGAGCCTTTGAAATACTATGACAATGCATATCGTTTAATTTTCTGGATCGTATAGATCATCAGTCACGGAAGCATCTCAACTCTGCCATGCTCACGATGTATTGCGCTATGCATCAGAGTGTTAGACCATGTGACCCCAATCCGGCTCATCTCCTTTTATTGCCCGAATAATCCAAGAAACTCGCCTTCTCCACCCAACCCATACCTTTCGTTCTCCGTATCCTACCAGTCTCAGCCAAAACAACACCTATAGCCTCTCTCCATACTGCTTTTGGATCTTTCGCTGCACTGTCTAAGCCTCCAGGGGCATTGTGGAGTATCTCCGAAGGTAAGAACGAAGGTGATGATGGCGAGGCTGAAGGGTGAAGTGTACGGACGTGTAAGGATCTCGATGGAATGGGAGTCGGAGTGTATAAGAGGGAGAACAAGAGATGATTGAGGGGCGTGGGTATTGGACAGGTTGTAGAGGACGCGAAAGCGGTAGGAGGGGAGTGTCTACATATGTCGATGAAAAAGGATTAATTCTTGATCTCGTTTATGTGCCAAATCTCTTATTCTTCCGATCGAACGAGGTCAACTCACCTGAAATACTTGATCCACACCTGACCATCCTCACCACCAGTAAAATCACTTCCATCCAAAACACCGTCTGCGAATCTCAGTATCGCTCTTCCATTAGAGGTTGTCCCTTCAGGAAACAACACGACCGGTCTACCTTCTTTCCTTCTCGCTTCTCTGAGGTTTTTGTAGTATTTTGTGGTAGGTGGTAGATCGTATGTGGGTGGTAACGAACCTGTTCTACCTAATAGCGCAAACAAGGGGATCGGTTCATAACCTATCAAATCTGGTTGAGCGGAGGAAGAAGAAAGGTTGATAGAGGCTGAGCCTGTCCCGGTATGTCGACCTGTTTTGGCTGTTGGAGCTGTAGAAGAGGAAGCAGTGGAGAAGATTGGCAAGAGGAATGTGGGATTGTGCCTGTTACATTGCGTTGGGTAAGTGAGATCACAATTGGGGTATCTCGCACGCCTCACCTGAAAGCGAGATACAGCACATCGACGTAGCTGGTCCAATTGGTAATTATCAGATCACCTTTCTTAGGTGACACTTTCGATATCTGGGATACACCATTTTTACTATTATTGATTCAAAGAGTCAGTTTCAAGACAATGTTCAAGGTCTTGATACAAGATGATAGCAGCTTACCCTCTTTTGGGTGAGTAGATATCGGTGGTGATCCACCAATAACCCATGATCCCCAATGCCAATCTACATGTGAGAGCTGTAAACCCAGATGAGACTAATCGATATATTGGGGGAACAGGGGTCTACAGAAAATGATGGGGTACTTTAGTGCGACAACTTGTGAATATGAATGACACGATACGTACAAAGACCAAACACAACCCGTCAACCAGGATGACATGGAGCGCAGCTATCACTCCCAATAAGATGGTTCGGGCTATCGCGTGGACCAGGGAGCAAGGTCCGAGGAGGGCTACAAAGATTGGTGAGACTGATCGAGGGGGCACGATAGGCAGGAAGGGCTATAAGCGATACTGTGAGTATGTCTGCACGCTGACATGACGTTGGAGAAAGTTCATACTGACTTGTATGCCTGTTCCGGGGTCCTGCAAAATATGGGAAGGAAGATCATTATCAGTCGAGTCGCGATCGATATCAGTGACCATGCGAGAGCATTCGACTCACTCTCCATTTCGAGTACTTTTCCATGTTGTCTGCTTGCTTTTCCTTATGGTATTCCGACTGGTGCCCAATCTGAGCTGGAGTGATATCCTCCCGGAAGGTTGGTTCTGCATGTGCATCTTTTTGGCATCTTGACTTGAGCGCGAGAGAGGGGGAAGCTTCCGACGGAACGGTGGGTGTCATCTATAGAGAAGAGACCGGACGTGACGTGGCATTGTACCGCATCTTTTCATATTCAAAAGTCGAGTCAAGAATCCGTACGAGAGACGTTAAGACGTCCATGTCCATATCCGAGCGTTTATTTCGAATCGAGTTGAATCTGAAAGATTCATGGGTTGATGAATGAATCACATCTCAGTCATCAGCTATCTGTCGAAAACACTCGAGCTCCATCCTCCTACTGTCACTGAGAGAAAAAGAGAAAGGAGAAGATATTTCAAAATGGGTGTCACGTTACTCATCGACAACTACGACTCGTTCACCTGGAACGTCTACGCCGACATAGCTGTATTGGGGGGTAATCCGGTGGTAGTGAGGAATGATAAGATCACTCTGGAACAGATCGAGGTGAGTTGCACTGGGATATCCTCATTAAATGTTGCACTGCCCCGGATAGTGTCCAGGTACAGTCATATCCTATTCGCAAATTGACCTAATTCGTTTCGCACTGTTTAATAGGAAATGTACAACTCCGGTGAACTCGAACGTATAATGATCTCACCAGGACCAGGACATCCTCGGACGGACAGTGGGATATCTAGAGATGCGATCAAATGGGGTATTGGCAGATTACCCATATTGGGTGTCTGCATGGGTCTGGAATGTATAGTGGATCTACTGGGAGGGGAGGTGAGTACTTCTGTCAACTGTCCCTCCTTGACAACGGCTACTGCGCCCAATTCCGCTTGATCGTACCATTTTCAGTATGGTCAGCTTCAGCTAAGTCCTTTGCCATTGTTTAGATCGCATACGCAGGAGAGATCAAACACGGTAAATCCTCTTTGGTCCAACATGATTCCATCGGTATCTTCCACGACTTGCCACCATTGTTATCCTCTGTCCGTTACCATTCCCTATCCGCCCAACTATTATCCTTACCACCGATCTTACAAGTGTCCTCAACTACACAGGAATCAGGTGTGATCATGGGTGTGAGACACAGAGAAGCCACGGTAGAAGCTGTTCAGTATCACCCGGAGTCATGTAAGAGCGAAGGGGGGAAAGGGTTGATGGCGAATTTCTTAAAGTTGAAAGGCGGTAAATGGGGTGGTGAGAACGCTTGGTGTGGTGTATTACCTACTACCCCTGGCAAAGACGAACAATCATCTACAATTCCAAATGGGTCCGCTCAACCTTCGGCTTCGGGTTCATCCTCTGCGCCATCTTTACCTACCATCCTCAACAAGATCCATGCCCAAAGGTTGCTAGATGTAGAAGAAACTTCGAAAGTATTAGCTACCACTCCAGCAAATATCACCAAATCCCTATCACTTCACACATCTCCACCATTAATTTCATTCGTTGATCGAATCAAGTCGACTCCTCATACAGCCATCATGGCCGAGATCAAACGAGCTTCACCATCCAAAGGGGATATCGCCCCTGACGCATCAGCACCTTCACAAGCTTTGAAATACGCCTTGGCAGGTGCTTCAGTGATATCAGTATTGACTGAACCTAAATGGTTCAAAGGATCTTTGCTCGATATGTTATCCGTTAGAAATGCTTTAGACTCATTACCCAATCGACCGGCAATTCTACGAAAAGACTTCATCCTGTCCAAATATATGATTGACGAAGCTAGATTATACGGTGCCGATACTGTTTTGCTCATCGTTGCGATGCTTGAGCCCACCCAGTTGAAAGAATTATATGATTATTCGGTATCGGTAGGAATGGAACCATTGGTAGAAGTGAATAATACGAAAGAGCTGGAATTGGCGTTAGAGATAGGAAGTAAAGTGATAGGAGTTAATAATAGGAATTTACATGACTTCAATGTGGACATGTCGACTACGTCCAGGGTGAATGCCGCTTTAGATGGAAGGGATGTCATCCTCTGTGCGTTAAGTGGGATATCGTCACCTGAGGATGTACAGAAATATGTGAAAGAGGGAGTAAAAGCTGTCTTGGTTGGTGAATCGTTGATGAGAGCGAAAGATACAGGGAAATTCTTAAGGTCGTTAATTGGTTTACCACTTGAAGATGAGAAAAGGATAGAAGAGAAACCTTTAGTGAAGATTTGTGGAATTAGATCAGTCGAAGATGCTGAAATTGCCATTGATGCTGGAGCAGATCTATTAGGGGTGATATTGGTACCGAATGCCAAGCGAAGGATCTCGTTGGAAGTAGCTAGGGATATATCGGATTTGGTGAAAGCGACCAGATCAAAATCTGATCTAAGCCGAACGAGTCCAGAACAGTCTACTTCGACAGGTAACGAACCGTGGTTTACGTTCAATTTCAACCGACTATCTCAACGTAAAAAACCCTTGTTAGTGGGTGTATTCCAGAATCAACCTTTGTCGGAGATATTGGATGCAGTAGATGAAATTGGATTAGATATCGTTCAATTACATGGTGATGAATCTCAACAATTGGCCAAATTCATCCCTGTACCTGTTATAAAGGTATTCAAGATACCGACGTCGCCTTCCCTCACTGGAGAAGTGGTGGTCAGTGGAAGAGGAGAGATAGGTCGACCTGGTTTGAATCAGTTTATTTTGTTGGATTCAGCTGGGAAAGGTGGTGAAGGGATCTCGTTCCCTTGGGAAAACGCTAGAAAAGTCATTGAAAAGGGTGAGAATGGGTCGGAAGGATCTGTGAAATTACCAATTATCTTAGCCGGAGGATTGAATCCGACCAATGTGCGAAAAGCTATTGAAGTTGCTGGTGGATCCGAGGGAGTGAGGATGGTTGATGTTAGTTCGGGAGTGGAGAGGGATGGAGGGGATGGGAAAGACAGGAGCAAAGTGGTGGAGTTTGTGAGGGCTGTGAAGGGACAGATATAAGATGTAGATTTAGTGAAGTGAAAGAGGACTTTACAAATTATGTGTTATGCATCATGTTCATCATTTGGGATCATTTTGCATCACATATCAACGACCTATTGCTTTACATAGGATGATCACCTCATGATGAAGATCGACAGTCGATAATCTCATCGTCCGTGCGTTGATTCACCTACCTGTGCACGGATGTCCATAACACTATTCGTATCAGGTTGTTCTTCCATTTCAACATTGTTGCATGTCCAATTTCCCACCTAACCGAGCAAAACTGATCCACTATGACCAGCGACAGGGAGTATCAGTTGCCTGATCTGGAGGATTATCTGGCGATTGGTGAGTTAACATTTCCATTTCCTACTTCATCTTTATAATATCCGAACAAGAGGAGGGAAGAAGATCATATGGACTGACCGTGTTTGAATACCTATATTGTTATCTGGTATTGTCATGTTCGTCAGACTGCGAATTCGTAGGATGTAAATCAGGTCAAGCCCTAGCCAAGTAAGTCTAATGGTTGTTGTTGGTCTCAAATGTTCAGCTGGGGAATCAATCACGGGAAGGAGCCGTTTGGAGATACCTACTGAAACAGGAAGGAAGGAAAGGCATGTTATTCTTACATGCTACTATCACAGATATCATTCTTCCGATACCTCTCGCTGATATTTTATTGATTTGCTCTTCTCATGATAGGGTCGGTATAGTGAATCACGAAGGGACGATCGTACTCGATACGTACGTGTACGTGAATCCTGAGAATATAATTGATTATAGGACATCAAGTGGGTGTAAACATCACCTTATTGCAGACATAATTTGATGAACAACTGACGATATGTGTTTTTGATGTTGTCGTAGCGAGTGGGATCAAAGCTGGTGTTCTGGATGGAGGTATGTCCATATCGAGCTATGACTTTCCTTATCGCTGGCATGAAAACGAGGTGGTGACTGTTTACTGATTTGATAATGTAGCACCAACGTACGAACAAGTGACATCCCGGATCAAAAGTTTAGTACAAGGTAAGATCTTAGTGGGACATACATTATTTAACGATTTGTCGGTAAGACGTCCCTCATTCTAACTTAGTCTCACCTACCTGTCAATTGTTCGATTAGACCATAGGCCTAAATTCTGTGATTAGGCAATAGGTCATAAACACCCATACGAATCATTCAGAGATACAGCCTTGTATTATCCCCTAAGATTCTAAATGGGTATCAAAAGAGAAGGTGAATTTCCAAGTTTGAAGAAACTGTCGAAAGAGTTGCTAGGGGTGGATATTCAACGTGATGATGATGGAAGAGGACATGATCCGGTGAGTTGATCAATATTTAGTGGTCACTTGCATTGTGACCTGTCAATCTATAATTTCGATCCTAGAGATACGAATAGGAAAAGCTAATCTTGTATTGTAACCTGCACTGCAGATCGAAGATGCTCGATCGACTATGGCGATTTTCATGCTTGTCAGAGAGGATTATGAGATTGATTTGATGAAGAATAGAGATCGCGTCGCTGGTATACCACCGTGAGTGCTCTCATCCATATACGAATGGGAACGAACTGCTTGAATGTGTTAGTTGATGCTTTCTGATGTATGGAACTTTGCCATGATTGATCTGATTGATCTTAGGTCATACGAACTTTGCTTTTGGTGATATAGCATTCCTGTTAATCTTCGACTTTTAGGTATATCTCTGGCTCGTGATGAGGTGACTGGTCATCCTGTGATGGATACCTAATTGTGTATGCATGTATTGGATGGTACTCGATGGCTTGCTTGATTGACAGTTCAATATGGTACTGTATCTTATCAGTCGACGAAAGGTTGCACTACGTCATATGTCAGCGCGGCGTGCAACTGTAGGTAGTGACCGCAAGTGCGACCATTGAATCACATTCCATCTCATCTCTTCTGTTCCACTCGTCTCTGATCTGATCGATACCTATTATATCACCCGCTCACTCACGATGACACCCAAACTGCGCGTACTGATAAGCTCCAACCGCTCATACCCATCTACCATCCCCTGCCCTGTCAACTCTGCAACGGCCACCAAATTAGAGACCGAGCACTTCTCAGGAGATATATGGGTGTTTATCAAAGGGTATAATGGGGATTTGAAGAAGGGAGATGGAGAGGAGTATTTTGGTGCGAAGGGGAGAGAGGGGATGAGTTATGGGATCGTGGTAAAAGGTGAGTGAAATCGATTCCATTATAATGCTTGATCTTGATTCGAGAAAGGACGGGAGAGAGAGGCGATATCGTTGATAGATGAGGAGAAAGGTTGTCCGTGTCATACGTTTATGATACACTCACAAGACTATTACACTTAGAAACAGGAGTAATATAGGGATAGACGGAATGACTTACTGATCTGCTGTGTGTGATGACTTACAATAGGCAAATACAAGAAACCTTTCAACGCAGATACAGTAGTATTCGGAAACGTGTTTGAAAAGCCCATACGGGATAATTTACCTTGGGGAACAAGTATAGCGACGAAATTTATGTAGTAAGTAACAAGCATCTGAATGCTTCACATGTGATCTTGACTGATTATATAGCTTGATGCCTTGATGCAGCTTTGTGGATCCAACGGTAGAAGCTGATATATATGCGGACAAACCTTGGGCTCTGTCGCCTGCTTTGGCTACGATGGCTCATCTTTCCCTTGGGGGGAAAAATGAGGGACCGCATGTGGAAGAAAACAGTTTGGAATGGTTGAAAGAGAATGTAAAAGGTGGTGAGTGCTTTTGTTTATAGGAAGAGGGTGTAAGATGTGAATGTCCCTTTCGAATAAGAGGGAGAGTCTGGCTTACAAAGCAAAGGCTGAAGTGATGTTAACTTTGTATTTCTGTATTTGTATAGTCGACGATATACCCTCATATACTGATGATAAATCTCAGATAAGCTCGCGAAGGAAATGGTTGACGAAAGCTTCGAATAGACAGGCTGTAGAGGTTGATGAAGGGACGGAAGTAGGTATGGAGTTTTGTAATGGATTATTAGGTGAGTCAAGGTATACCGAGAGATCATCAAAAAAGTCCAGAGGTACTCGTGAGGATGGATATACATATCGCATTCAAAGCGACGTAAAGATATTCCCATCTTGACCTATAACTCATATCGAATTTCTTCCCTTCAAAACATACAAATAGAATCTTAATACTTTACATGATACTGATCCTTTCTTGTTTTGGTGATAGACTTCAACACCCTATCTGCGACTCTACCATACCCATTCACCCTCCAGATCCCCCTCTTGAAATACTGGGATGGTCAACCTGTCACGTACGTATGTCAGGATAAACCTACCTCTTACAAAGATCAATCGCCTGTAGGTGGGGGGAATAAGGTATATTGGAGTGTGGCGTTTGAGATTGTTGATGAGGAGATTACGAAAGAGTTGGAAGAGAAGGGTGGGAAGGTCGTTAGGCCTGGTGGGGTTGAGGAGGAAGATAAAGAGGAAGAGCGAGAGCGAGAGAAGGAGAATGAGAATGAGAATGATGATGTTGATGTTGATTGAACTTCGAATTGAACTTGGTTGGATATGTCAGAACAAGGCAATTGTAGATATATAGAGATAGATTTGATTGATTACGTAGTCTATAGATGACAAGGTGAGAGTTTTGTTACTTGGTGGTATTGAGGCGAAGGAGAGTTAGATCAATATGTATCTGTAGATTGTAGAACGTAGATTGTATATTCCATGTATCCCTCTTGAGTCGTTACCACTATATCTGCTTTTTCGAAACAGGACACAATGTGATTCAGTAAAGATAGGACGGATGAGGTGCTCGATGTATTCACATTATGATTTTTCTGCATGTCATGAGAATGAAGTTAACGTTCATCAATATGATTTTTATCTTGTCTTTATTTATTGCCTTCGTTCCATACGTGCCAGACCCGTATAATCGATCTCTGATAGTCAATCTATCATCTACCAAATGTCCAATTTCCCACGGATCTTTCACCTTTATTCTCCAGCTTCCTTTCAGATTTCCTATCCATCCCATCCCATCCACCACCTACTCACTCTTCCCCTCTCTCTCCTTCTCTCTCTGATACTTCCTAATCGCCCTCTTCCTAATATCCTTATGCATCTTATCAATCACCTTGATACCCGATACTTCACTCAGATAACCCGCGAATCCAACGGCGTAATCTAAGAATGCATGTGTCCAGAAGGGTGTTCTTTCGTAGGGTCTACCCTGGGCTCCTCGTGGTTGACCAAAAGAGGTTAAGACGGATTGAACGAAATTTCGAGGGGTTGGGACGAGCGCGGATGATCGTCGGATTTTGGACATGTTTGAGACCTATGGAATTGAAGAATATATGAGCAATGAGTAGCGAGATGGCAGAAGGTACACTCAATAAGTGTGATAGGTAGATATAATACATTAAACAAGAAGAGGATTGGGTGCCCTCTGCCGAACGATGTGGACATGTTTCTATCTTTTCGTTGATTCCGATGAGAATGAGAAGAATATCCTACTCACAACAAACGCAGCTTGGACCAATTCCACCTCCACACCCTTTTTCTCCACCTCTTTAGCCAAAGCTTTCGTCCAAGTTGACAAAGCAGCTTTGGTTCCTGAATAAGTAGCCAAAAGAGGTGAAGGGATTCTACCTGATAATGAACCGATAGTCATGATTAACGATTTGGGTGAGCCACGAGAAGATGATCGGGCAATCATAGATGGGATGACAGCTCGAGTAAGGAAAATTGTCCAGTTGATGTTCTAAATTACGTGTCACTATTAGCTCTGAATTTCGGCAGCAAAAGTTCAAAGGGGAGGACTTACAGTTTCGATAATTTGAGTCATCTCTGTTCGGTCGGTCTCGGCGAATGGTACAGGCATAAGATGAGAAGCACCAACGTTATTGACTAGTTACCCATTTTGATTTCGATGAGTTAGCAGTTTCGAGTTGGCAACAGACCATATAACTTACTTAGGACACCGAGATCATTCGATTTTGAGAATAACTCAATTTGAGTCAAAGCTTCATCTCGTGCTGAGCCTGGAGTAGCGACGTCCACTACGAATGATTTGGTTTCTACTCCGTATTTACTCTCTACCAGGGTGTGGCATGACATCAGCTGAGACCGGTTGTCTGAGTTTGGGAAGCTGGCTTACCAAGTTCTTGAGCGACTTCATCCAAAGCTGTTTTTCTCCTTCCTACCAATACGACGTTGAATTTGTTCTTGGCTAACTGTCTGGCGAATTCCAGACCTATTCCACCTGTACATCCAGTTACCAATGCCCAAGTCTTCCCATCTCTCGCTTGGTATCTCTTAACCTGATGAGATGATAATAAGGTGTAAGCTGTTGGCGGGGAAAATAACAATGTGGGCTAGCTTACATTTTTACCTGGAAGAACTGTCAGTTCGAGGATCAGTCTGAAGAATGATAAGGTGTATCGTAAGAGGAAGGCTGCTCCGACTGCAGAGAGGATCAATGCTGGGATAGGGACGTCGAGGACTATGATGGTATCGTCAGCTTTTGTGTTTTCCGCATTGGGTCTATCCGCCAGATTCATGCAGCTCACCTAAGTCATGTCCTAAGATGTGGTAGGCTGGATGACCTGCGAGATGGGTGTGGACGTGGATCGTATCTGCTACCATCTTGGCTTGCTGTTCGGGGGGACGGATTGGTGACAGCAAGAGAGTGTAGGGACCAGAAGAGAGGGACAAGGAAGAGTTAGAGTTGTAGTCCCACTCGTCGGGTATCGCGGTCTCTTTCAGTATTTACGTAACTTTTCCTGGCACACCCCGCATTCTTGAGCTTATTACCCCGCATCCGTCGCGCCAAGTGACAGATGAGAAGCAAGTTGGGTTGATGTGTGAGACAGTGGTAGTGTGATGATGATGATGATGATGATTGATGATGTCGAATCCAGTCAGAGGCCCACATATAAAGGGGATATATATATATATCTTACCAGTACTCAACAAGTCAAAAACGATGTGACACTTTCCTTCCATCTTCCATCTTCCTACTGATACCAACATCTTCGACCTTCCACTGTCCACTTATTGTGCTCTCATCTAGGATAGACAGACAACCCGTCACTCAATCCGACGCACGTACCTCTGACTCTGACAACTGAATACTGATTTACCTTCAGCTCAACCCAACCCACACTTCGCACTCATGTCAACGAGGAACAAACGTGGTAATCCTTCTTCTTTCTCTTCATCATCCTCATCCAACCAACCTTCTTCTTCTTCAAATAAACGAGTCACCCGATCATCAGCCAAAGCAGCGCAACAAGGCTCTTCCTCTTCTTCCTCCAATCCCCGCAAGAAGAAGAAAATCAAGATGAGCGTTCACCAGCCAATGTCATTGATGACTCGGATGACGAATTTGAAGATACCTTTTTCTCAGGTGCTGAAGGAGAGGATCTCGAGATTGATGATGACATTCAAGTTGCCATCGGGGCTTCTCTGAAAGATCAGTCGATGGCTAGAGCGAAGCAAGTGGGACTTCCTTCTCCAGCCCTCACCGAAGAAGTGTCTTTCGGAAGGGCGGGATGGAAGCGGGATTATGGGTTGTGCAAGGCGAAATGGGGAGTACAGGGAGAAGTGGAGGGGTATGCGGGGATGATAGGCCAGGTGAAAAGTAAGTTGCTCCTTATATAACCTTATATACTACATGACCATGCAGTTGTCTACGCCTTTAGCTGACATCATCCACCTCTTTCAGACCTCAAGCTTGGTGATTCGGACGACTCGATATCCTTCGAATTGATTTACGATGATATAGATTCGAGGGAGTTCAGGTTTAACCTGGACTTGGTGTTTCAAGGTGAGGACCTGACATTGCAAAATATCCTACCAAGATTCTATTTTTGCCTGCGTACCGCTTACTATCTTACAGACCTCAACAAGTACCCCGCCTCGTATAGGCTCGTCGTTTTCTCCTCCGATCCCCTCCCCAAACGAGCCGACACTTCCTTTTCGCGCTTCGTCGAAATTTACGACCTGGAGATTCCCTTGCTCCTTGAAAAGCTCCTGGCTTCTCTCCAAGGCGACGATGAGGCGACAGGAGGAGCTCCAGGGGATTTTGACGAAGGGGAGCTGGAGGAGGATGAGGAGATAATAGATGGGGCGGATCCCTGGGCCGAAGACCCCGGAAGAGGGTTCGAAACCGCCAAAGGGTCTGATGGGGACCTTGGACCTGGATGGATACAGCTGAAAGAGTGAGTCTACGATCATCCCTCATCCCGGGCGCAAAGCTGATCACACAGTGATTCTACATAGTCATTTCGAGCAAGCACAGAAGTGGGGTTATCGACCAGGACTGACCAGAGTGTCGGATTTCTGGGTTGTGTCATACTCGATACCCCACAAGAACCTCCCTATCGACCCGAACGTTCTCAGCATGTGGGATGATGGACTAGTAGACGCCTGGAAGAAAGATCAAAGGTTAATATTGATGATGGGAACTGATACTTATCCACCGCACTTGGATAAAATGAAATATTGGTTAGGGTTTCATCCAAATTGTGAGTTTGGTATACTCGTATCACTATGTGCTCATATCATTTTCAGATAAACCGCCTCCAGATGTGATGGTTTCTACTACGAGAGGACACGGCATGCCAGGGTTTTACCTCTCTGCACCGATCTTGAACTACCTCAAGTCGTTCGGAAGATGCTACAAGCTTCGAACAGCCTTTGGATTGAATTGGTGCACGGCTGATAAAATAGGTATGGACGAAGAAGCATCTCGTCAAGTGTTCCAGTACAATCAGATCCCCAAGAATATAGGTAAAGGAGATGAGGATGATCCTGTTGTCAAAGGGTTCGGGAGAAATATCCCCTTAGTTACGTTCAGTTGGGTATTGCGAAGGTTCATGGAGGCTCCGAAATACTGCTTGGTAAGCTTGAACAGCTCATGCATACCCGCAAGAGGAAAAGCTAATGATGCGATGGGCAGAACTGCGGTCTCGAAGTCAAGCTTCCATCTCTCCGACCCTATGTTTACGATAAACCCCTTTGCATCTACGGTTTCATGAGCTTAGGTTTAGGTCCCTCTGTCGAACATACAATTGTCACGCACCCAGCTGTCGTTGACGTGCTTCTATCGTTCGCCCACTGTGCAGCTGCTTCCGGGGCGCAAACGAGGATGGAACTACCTTTACATTTACAGTAGGTCAAGGCATACCCATATGTGAACCGTAACGTAAAATACTGACACGAACGGTAGTATCGAAGTCCCTCCTGAATTCGGTATCGCCCATTCTCAACTCCTAGACGAGTTATCCGATCTCGATCAGCGTCGAGCTCTAGCCTGGCTCATCCAACAACTACCGAAAGTATCCGAGATCAAGGCTCATCTCGAAGGTGGTGGAAAGCTGAAATCGATCGATGCGCCCTCAGGATCGATAGGAGTCTTGAGATGGTCGGTAGGGTCATGTAGAGCCTATTTGAAAGAGACAAAACCCGGTGAAGGGGTACAAGATATCAGCTCAGCCTCGACGACCGCTCCGTCGCAAGTCACCTATGGAAGTTTAGGAGGAGAGTTGAAACAATTCACGTTCGTCGTTGGATCGCCTGAGCAGGAGAGTGATTTCAAGAATGAGATTGAGTTGGCGAAGAAGGAGAATAAGAATTGTAAGGCTTACTCTACGCTCTTAGCGTTTCACGGTAAGTCCATTCTTCTTTCGATGTGGAAAATGATGGTGATGTTAAATTCTCTGTATTCACCAGGTTCTGGAGCTGAACGATGGCATAATATTCTGCGAACCGGGCTGGATTTCTCTGAAACTATTAACGGAAGGGTGAGCCTATATACTAGTCTAACCATTCACCGATGACCATTGGGCCCGTATTCATTGAGTAACTTGGTATCGTCGGCTGACCTGTGTGAAACAAGGCATACGGCAACGGAGTCTATTTCGCTTCTGACTCGGGAACGTCTATGGGAGGGTATGCAAGAGCAACGGTTCACACCAGAGAGAATGCGGATTTCAGGTTGTCCAAAGCTACCGCACTGGTCGAGCTAGGTATGTTTTATTCGCTTCTTCTTTTCTTTCATCAATCTGCGCTCTGAAACCTTGTTCAAAGCTCTTCTCTCCCTGGTTCACTGTATACAGTCATTGTCGCACATGTACTTACTCTGAGCTTTCCACGGAAAGAACCAAGCTCACGATGTTTGTCGCAGTCAATGTACCTCACACCTTTGTCTCATCAAGCCCATTCTACGTTGGTGAGTAAATTTCAAAGTGCTCTTCCTTCCTCACGCTCATCATCTGACGACTTCCACGATTTCTTCCAGTCAACAACGTGAAACAGATCAAACCTTTCCTTCTCCTCGTACAAGGAAGCGAAACGACGGAAAACTCCGAAGAGGTGGAAGAAGAACGTATCAAGAAAGCCAAATCTTCCAAAGGAGCATTGTTTATTCATGATCCCATGCTCAGAACCAGACCGACTCTGAGCACCAATCAGCCTTTGGCAGTTGTGAGTCGTTGATACGATCATCGCAATGTAGTTTTCACTAATGAGAGTTCCTCATCGTGTGCCATAGAGAATGCCAGAAAAGTTGACTCGAACGACGTTCATCGATGGAGAACCAAACGACAAAACCGATCGTGATATCTTCAATCCACCACCACCACCTCCCAAGCCCCAGAACACCTTCAAACCTTCACCACAAAGTCGATACGCCAGATTGGAAAGCTTGCCTCCACCTACTGAGACCAGTGTGGTAGCTAGTAAGGCTCTGGGAAAGGAATTAAAAGCTGTCGTGAAGGCTCAGGAGGAAGGTGGATTGCCGTTCTGGGTTAATCCGGATGTTGAGAGGTAGGGTCGATCTTGTTCGTGTAAAATTTACATACGAAGTGCTGATGCGTGAGATATGCTGAATTTCAGTCTCTATTGCTGGACCCTCGAGCTTCACACTTTCCCACCCGACTCACATCTGTACAAAGAGATGAAGAAGCATAACATCTCATCTATCATCGCTGAGCTTCGATTCCCCGCTTCTTTTCCCCACTCGCCACCGTTCATGCGTATTGTCCATCCTAGGTTGATGCCGTTCACGCATGGTGGAGGAGGGAATATAACAGGGGGTGGAAGCGTATGTAACGAGTTGATGACGGGGACAGGATGGAATCCTGCTTTTTGTACGGAAGCTGTTGTCAGGGAGGTTATGGCGAGTTCAATTCCTCCTCTTGCACAATGTCAGACCCTCACTGTGTTCTTAAACTTCTTCTCTCAACACGATTTAACAACTTTGGGATTGAGTGATAATGATGATGAATGATTGATATTACAGACAAACATGACGGAGACCACTCCTCCCGCTCGACTCGATCCACGTAATTGGAACTCACCCTACACGATGAGAGAGGCTGTAGAAGCTTATAAGAGAGTGGCTAAACAACATGTCAGTTGAACGACTGTTTTTTTCTGTGGAAATGATCAGCTGACGATCTGAATGACGTTGTAGAATTGGGAGATACCGAAAGATTTCGATAGGTTGACGGTGTGATCGAATAACACCATGACCAATTCGACCCCTGTACCAGTGCAGCCTCAATCATATATATACAGACACAGCCTAAAAATGACACGAAATAGAACGAAGATGTAATGAACACCATGAGATCCATTTAACAACGATTACGAAGACGAGAGACTATCCCCACTTTTTGTACATACATGGTGGATGCTTAATGCAAGACCCTTCAAGTGACTTTTTCCATGTATTATAGAGATACAAATCGTATCATGTGTAGCCGTTTAGCGAGAAACCTCATGTATTCATGTATATCATCCTTCTATGCGCACGCGAGTACCCAGGTTTGGTGAGGGATGAGGGAAGTCAGCATGAACCATTCAGTGCGTTAGGCGCGCGTACCAGGAGAAAGGATTAGGCATGTGATTTCTCTAATCCATCCATTTTGGCAGAGACTCGTTTGAAGAGGTTCATCGAACAGTCATTCCTCTTCACTGCTTTTCCTCTTAAACAATATCATACTATCTCACAACAAGCTAGTTTCGTTCATTCCCTGATACATAGAACGATCCGGATCGATCCTACCACCCAGAATTATACAGCTACCAGAACCAAAATCACCGAAAGGGACGTAGAAGCAAATCCGAGAAACAAGTAGAACACAGAATACAATTCCATCAGTCAAGATGGGTAAATATTATTGTGATTATTGTGATATGTGAGTGATCATATAATAACCTTATTGGAATGGCTCAAGACCCTCAGTGCAGAGAAGAGAGGAGATTGTAGTCTGGTGCAGTGAACCTCTCGTGATGTGCACTAGGAGAGAGAGATGGAGATGGAGATGGAGATGGAGATGGAGATGGAATGATCATCTTACTCGTCATCTCAACCGAGCATTTAAGTACTTCATTCTACTATGCTGACTCAACCGTGTCAATAATTCAGTTATCTAACACACGATTCGATGAACGCTCGTAAAGCGCACAACACCGGACGAAATCATGTAGCCAACGTTCGAGATTATTTCGCTGGATTGAACCATGATAAAGCTCAGAATATAATCGATCAAATTATCAGTCAGCATGAATCGGGAGGTGGGAGACAGCAGATGATGATGGCGCCTAGCATGAGGTTGGGCGCGGGGTTCTTGAATCCTATGACTACGCAACAGGGTGAGTGTCAGGTTATGGGTGTGGGACAAGGATATCTGTATATCTTGGTTTTGAAGAGTGCTGGTGAGATGAGTTGTAGTAGTCAGCGAGTGGATAGACATGATTGCTGTGATTGAAGAAAAGTATGGAAAGAAGGAGATTGGATATGAATATTCCACGAGAATCAGACATGTCATTACATCGTTTTCAAGTAATTGATATAAACATTCAAACGCTCATACTAGCTAACACCCCTTTCCCTCCTATAGGATACCCTCCCTCTTCACCATCCCAACCATCGTTCCCACCATCCACCGGCGCACCACCATTCCGACCACCTTTCCCACCTAACGGCAATATGCCACCTTTCGCACCCTCCGCCGGCTCAGGAACACCCCCACCCTTCCGTCCTCCTCCTACAGGTATGGGAGCAGGTGCACCACCTTTCCCACCCACCGGAGTGAACGGTTATGGTGGACCACCACCAACTAATGGAATGCCATTCAGACCACCACCTGCATCCAATAGTCCTAATGGATTTGCCAGTCCACCTGGCGCAGGAGCGGCTGCAGCCGCAGCCGCGGCACCACCTTCGTTCACTCAGGCGAGTCAACCGCCCGCTGGGGCTGCGCCGGGGATACATCCTGATAGATTGAGAATGATGGGGAGTCGATAAGTGGGATTCGCATGTTGATAAGGTGATAAGTCAGCTTGATCCGTTGATGAACTTCGGATGGATGCGTGGAGGAGAGCTCTGCGAGGAGTGAATGGATATTGGAGAAGATGAGTGAGACCAATACATCTATTCAAAACATAAATCATATTGTCTATATATCCGAAATTATCAGGTCATTTTAGAGATGTATCATTTCCCATATACCATACACGTTGGAAGATTACGATTGCAGTATTGTGGATGTCCATGTGATGAAATTTTTTAGATATACATCTTATTTCTAGTGTCTTATCTGACACAACAATCCCTCTACGATGGATGATCCAACGTAGCAATCGTATATAGTTGTAAATGTACTACTCATCACCTCCGTCCTCTGCCAAATCCAAATCCATCCCTTCATACTTCTTACCTCTCCCACCTGCTCTTCCTTTCAACTCCCTCCATTTCCTATTAACTTCATCTGGCGTCTCACCTCTCGGTCTGTTCTCCAATTTCTTATAATTCATACCTATGATCACCTCTCCTCCACCTACAGGATAAGTAATCTGATCTTTCTTATCTTTCTTTGCCGGCGTGCCATACACTTCTTGTAACTTCCTCAACGACCCGTTAATTTGCCAACTCCTCAAATCGGCTTCTTGACTTGCCCCCAAAAGCTGCCTTTCAAATCCCTCTCTACCTCCCATCGCACATGCATATAATTCTTCTTTCCTCTGATCGGTAAGTGACTTGTAAGGTCCATCATATCCTCCAAACCTCCAATCTAGTATACCTTCCTCATACCCGCATTCATATAATGTAAGAGGTAAGGGATCTCCCATCGTGTAAATAGGTTTGGAAGGATATTTCTCAACATCTAACAAATCTTTTACTATTTCTGGTTTTTCTAATTTACTTCCTATCAGGAATAAGATAGCAATTATATGTCTTACTTGATGCCATAAGAATGCTGTACCGACTAAATTGAATATTATCCTATCGCCATTGGTTTGAGGATCGGTTTCGAAATACGCTTTGAGGACTGTACGTTTATGATTTTTGATCTGTTTTGATCCATCTAATTTACAGAAATTCCTATGATCATTCTCCCCTATCAGATACCCGGCACCTTCCGACATCAGTCCTAAGTCCAATAAAGGGGTGGTAGGAGTTGGTCGAAGGTGGAAAGCATATTTGTAATGTCTGTAAGAACATGAGAACCTAGAGTCGAATTCTTGATGGAGAGGTGACCATGCTAAGACTCTGATTGAGGGTGGGAGAACGGAATTTAGTAATTTGGGATATGGGAATTCTAAGATGGGTCCAGAAGAGGATTTGACTGTGTCATATGCTTCTTTCTGCTTGTTCTTTTTTTTCTTGTTCTTGTCATCCGTTTCCGTATCGGCAATTTCTTCTATTGGCAGTGGTTTTACTTTAACCTCTATTGGATCCCTCGCATCTTTCCAACTAACTTCATAAGGCAGTTGTTCACCACCATCATCCCTCTTCCTCAAGCTTCTAACCCAGAGGTTAACCACCTGTCCATGTCCACTGACACCCCTATCAGTCCTACCGCACCTTGAATAACCACATCCTTCTAACCCTTGTCCCTCTTCGATAAGTTTAGTCTTTTCCAACGCTTTGAGCAATTCAGATTCGACAGTATCAACAGCTGGTTTACCGCCTATGGGAGGTTGGAGGGCTAGTCCGCAATACGGCCAACCGTAATATGAGATCATCAGGGCGATATGTCGGGTAGGATGGGAATGGAAGGAGAAGGGTTTGTCGGATTTCTTGAGTACTTTACGTTCGTGCTTTCGAAGGGGTTTACCATTTTCACCTAGCACTGGTGTAGGTGTTGATGAAGTGGAAGCTGAGGCTGATGCTGTTGGCGCTATCGGCATAGTGGCTGGTATACCATCTTGAGAAGGGATAGCTGAAATCTTAGCCCGAGCTGCATTTTCAAGATACTCGATCTTGGCTATCAATTCTTCCTTTGATAATTCCGCCAAGTGCGCCATTCTTCTGTTGTACCTTCGAGTCAGGAGGGCAAGAGTGAGTCGCATATAGCGAAGGATGAGAGGGTGCTGAGGAGGATCGCCTGCTAATGTGGAGATTGATGGTCATGATCGAGCTACCTAAAGCTCGTTGTCTTTCAACTTTTTTCCTTAGCTTGCTGGTTCTTAGCGCTCTTGACAAGCGGTGATCGCCGCAACACTGTCTGCTTACTTGTCTCTGCGGAGGGAAAGAGGATATCAATTGACCGATCTATCGCATATAGGCTCAGCAAGATGACCGGTATGCACGAGCACGACAACATGGATTGGATATCATGAATGGCATACTCAGACCTCTTTTGGTAGCCAGATCCGGGAGCTGAGCTTGACTGCGGAAGAATGGGGAGATAACGAGGAGATTTTAACCTATTTCAGATTACCTCTTTCTATCGGAAAAATAAGGTTTATGATTTTGTTATGATGTCAACATTAAAGCGTATTCGAGAGATCACGCTGAAAATCCAAAGAAAGATATGGACAGCTGATACACTCGTCTTCTTTCTTTTACATCAGGCTTGTACATATATCCTCGTCCTCATCTCATTTGTTGGACAGTGTCGCCACCCTCCATCTCGTTCTCTGTACTGCTATCCACCGAAGAACTGGAATAGATAGAGTGGATATCAAGACCGATGACAGTTGATACTCCCTTATCTAACGGGCATCCCCCCGACGTCAATGCCAAGTCGAAGTCTACCGAGTCAGATGGTACGACCGAACAAGAACCAATTTTGACTCCAGTCATCGCCAAACAGGTCAAAGTCCAGCCGAAAGAGGAACCTACAGTGGAGAGGACATCGTTATGGAATTATCTATTATTCTTATTGATCTTGACGGTCTTACCGATTTATCTATCTAAATTACATTACAAATTACCTGAAAGACTAGAACCATAGTAGGTCATCTTTCCTTCTCAGACCTCTTTTTTTTTACCAAATACTGAGGTTGACGATCGCTTGGTTTCATAGCGATGCAAATGGAAATCCACAACCATCCGAACAACTTATCCTAGGGCACATAGAATCTCTAGAAACCATAGGATACAGGACGGTCGGTACTTCTGAAGCTGTAAAAGGTGAAGAATACGTTCTGGGGGAAGTTCGGAAGATCGTTAGTAGATGTGAGGAAGGTGAAGCATTGAATTGCGAGTGGTGGGTTCAGCAAGGTTCCGGATTCCATTCGTGAGTGTTATTCCTCGACCCTTCATTCGCAGCTATCCGTATCCGCTTTGTTGATCGATTCGGTGATTGAAGCTAATTCATTGCTCTGAATGATTCAGATTTGACATTTTAGATCATGAAGTGCTCAAAGCCTATAATGGGATCACCAACATAATTCTCAAAATATCAGCCAAGTATCCACCTTCTTACAATGAGACAGCGAAACGACCAGAGAAAGATGCAATTCTGTTAGGGGCTCATATGGATTCCACTTTACCTTCTCCTGGTGCTGCCGAGTAAGTCTGGACTGCTTATCACGTTTGACGAGCTTCTCAAATCAATCATGCTCGACATATGATCTGGCACTGATATGGGCGAAATCATAGCGATGGCATGGGAGTTGGAGTCATGTTGGACCTGGCTAGAGTTGTGGTAGAAAGGAATAGACCATTTGACGGTTCTCTTATATTCAGTAAGTCAGCTTGTCCTTCCACTACTGTCCGCATATGAGGAGAATAGCTGATTCCTCTGACGTAGTGTGGAACGGCGGTGAAGGTGGGTTTGCCAGTATAGAAATTCTCCGCTGATATAGTAGAAACACTACAGGATGGTTCTCACCTTTATTCTAACCAACACCCAACGCGACATCAGTGAGTACCGACGTTGGAATCGTGTGAATACGTGAATCAGCTGACCATGGGTGGAAAGGGTTCGGGCCATGATCAACCTTGAAGGTGAGCTAGAATCCTCGTGTAAGTTGCATGAAAAGGTAGCTGATCTCCATATTAGCTGCCGGAAGTACGGGAGGTGCATTGTTGTTCCAAGCGACCAGTAAAGAGATGATAGAGGCTTATTCTCACTCCCCTCAGTGAGCTTCGATGTTAATAGTAGATTTGCTATGGCTTAGCTGACGATAGTACATCGTAGCCCTAGAGGGACTGTGATTGCTGCTGATGTGTTCTCATCTGGCATCATCATGTCCGAGTAAGTCATCTGACAAAAGCGTGGATCTGGTGATTTTTGGACCTATCTGATTTATCATTGGTAGTACGGATTTTGTGCAATTTGAGAAATACCTCGGAGTATCAGGCTTGGATGTGAGTCAGCTACGCTTTCCTTCTAAGGGCTCAGGTATACAAGCTGACAGGTTTTTTCACGTCATTATCTTCTAGATGGCGACTGTTGGACATAGTTATTTCTACCATACGAAAAAGTGAGTTCTGCCCAACCTCGTACATACGGATCTATAAAAAGACTGACGAAGCACAAATTTGACAGAGATTCAATCAAGTACATCGAACCTGGCTCCGCCCAACATTTCGCCAACAACATGATCGCCATCCTTGATCACTTGACCTCACCTGAATCACCTCTACTCCAAGTTGAAGAGTTCTCTCCACCTGATATGGTCTATTTCTCCTTATTCGATCTGATATTTGTTCATTGGCCTGTGGATGCTGCGAAAAGCGTATACACCTCTTTAGCTGTTATCGCTGGCGCTTTGTCGGTCCGACAATTGAGCAAGAAGAGATGGAAAGCGTTCTTGGTAGCTTTAATAGGTACTCCGCTGGGCCTTGTTGGTGGCGCGTTGAGTGCCAATTTCCTTGCAGCAGTGTTGGTCTTAGCTGGTAAAGGTCAACTATGGTATGTTTAGCGAGAGTTTCCCCTCACTCTACTACTACAGGCATTTCCAGCTGAACGGAACGATCACATTGTTAGGTTCCGACATGAACATCTCCCATTACTCGTGTATCTCCCAGCAGGATTTATCGGACATTTCTCAGTTCAGCTTTTACTTTCCAAGTTACTTTCGCCGGTCGACCGAACCAAATTGGAATCTGCGCATTATACCTGTCAAACCCTGTTCGCTATCACACTCATGATGGTCCTACAATCTCTGAAGGTCAGATCGGCCTATTTGTTCTCTTTCCTCGCTGCATTACTTCTGGCTGGCGGGTTGTTGGATGAATCCACTAGATTGATTGGAGCAAGGAATGTAGAAGGGATGAAGATCAAAACGACGTATCTGATACCTCTCGTTGGCTGTACTACTTTAGCTGTTGAGGCTGTTACCACGGTATGTGCGATGGCTTCCGAGTGAAAGCACCAAGAGACGAAGATGGCTGATGATTCTACTTTGGCTGAGATAGACGCTGGATATCTTTACGCCGTTAGCAGGAAGGATGGGCAAAGTGAGTGCTTCGATCATTCCAAATTCAACTTGCTTGGTCTTCGAGGCAATGCTAATGTACCGTTTCTATCCTACAGGACGCTCCAGCAGAATCCATCATAGCTACCATTGCCTCTGTATCAGGCTTCATCTTCTTCCCGACTTTCATACCTCTCTTTCATCGTGCACCTAGATCGTCGCAACCGAAGGTCGTCCTGGGCGTGTTATTGTTCTTAGCGGGAGTTTTGACCGCTCTGGCAGGTCCTTGGTATTGGCCCTATGATGATATGCACCCTAAGAGAGTAGGTGTGCAATATCTATACAATGTGAGTTTCAATCTTTGTCATCTCAGCAGTTCTAGTATGGTCTTCGTGACTTATGACGACTCGATACGGATAGCACACTTCCGGAGAACATACAGGTCATATAGCATTCATGGATCGAGGACCCACTTCCAACATAGTCGACTCGATCCATACTCGATTCGGTAAAAACGGCTCGGAAGTGATCAATACTCAATTAACGGATTACGATTCCGATTGGGATACTGTATATCCCATATCTAGCTTTTTAGATACGTATAAATTCCCTTTGGAAGTTTCAAGAGAGGATGAACAATTTGAATGGCCAAGTATGGGATTTTACACTCAGGAGGTATCTTGGGAATATGCTACGAGGGTACTGAAATTGAGGTTTGTCTTTGTGAGTTCTCAACCCTGTTATGTGATGTTCTTTCGGTTGATGTGCGCCTGCAGCGGGAGCTGACCTGTTTGTTTGGCACTTATAGAAAGGATTAGTTTGGCCTACATTAGCATTTGAAGCTTCCGTCTTGAGATGGTCATTCGACTTACCACCTCCGATACCGAAAATGAGACATCATATCAAAGTTGCCACGTCGGTCGATGAACATGTACAAGATTTGAATTTGACGTTGAGGATGGATGTTGGTGAGAAGTTACAGATCCATTGGACAGCTATAGGTGAGTGACATCGTGATTCGTGATTCAACCGTTGTCTATGAGAAATTAACCAAAAGTGATTTTGTACAGATTTGAATCAGATGGTACCTGGGACCGCATCTCGGTTAGGACCCGAAATGCCAGCTTCGAAATGGTTAACGTCCATCGATCAATGGGCGGAAAAGGAATATGAGGGTAGTTTGGAGATTATGATGAATGGTGTGGTATGTGGTGTGATTGAAGTGTAAGTGGATGAATGTAGGAATGACAGTAGACGCATAGCTATCCAGATAAGGGTTGTAAGGCAAGGTCTGGTTTGGGTGTTCTGGTAAGGATTGACTACAGTAGATGGGATACGATGGTAGATTGGACTTGTAGGAATTTAGTAACGTTTTGATATCTTGGTAAATGTTGGTAAATGTTGAATGAACATACATGAAAGAGTCATATTTGTGAGAATGAGCGAGTATACATTCAGTCTGTCGGATGCCTCTGAGGTATACAGGAATACTCGATTGGAACGTAATACAACAGAAGAGGCGGAAGAGCGATCAAGATTATTCTTAGGTGTCATGGTTAGAAACGATATATATATGTTCAAAACTAAAGCAAAACATCAAATGGGGATGTAGCTCATTTGGCAGAGCGCGTCATTAGCATCTTACGACAAGTCGAATTGACGAGGTACCGGGTTCAATTCCCTGCTTCTCCAAAGTTTTTTTTTTTTTTTTTTCTTGGGTAACCCAATTTCTTGGCAGTTTCGCAACAATGGGCATATCTGTAAGTTATACTTTTCTCATGATCGACGAGCTATGCAACTGACGAGTCTATAGAGTATCATGATGATGCATCATTGAAAAACATGTTCTATGCACAAAGGGGACAAAAAAACTACTATAATCCAATATGTCCTGATTTTCTGTTCCTCTTCTCTTCTGCCTTCAGATACTGTCTACTCATCATCTTCATCTGAATCATCATCACCTGCAACATCCATATTGGCAGCTTCGAATTGTTCCATGAGGGCTTTGAGTTCTGCGTCTTCGGTTTCTGATACGACCTTGGGCTGTGATACGGGAGTGGGGGGTGTCAGCGCATCGATTCCAAAAAAAGGGGACAAAAGCCAAAAATCAAATCGAGGTATGGTATGTGGAACGCAGACCACCATCGATGAAGAATGTGTGAAACAGTAAAACATAGAGATGATGGAGATGAATGCGGAAGAGTCAAGCTCTGATTTACTCACCTTCATCTTGATAGTCATATCTCCCTTTTCTTTCGTGATACTCTCTCCGATCGTCTCCACGGCCTTCTCCATCAACTCGATCGCACCTGACTTATCCGTCGAAGTGGTCGACATGACATACAAAGGAGGAGCGACCAGTCTAACCTTGATTGGGATCTCTTCGGTCGAAAGGGCCTCACCGGCGGATAGGGCACGTTTGATAGCGTCGATACCGTTATACGAAAAACATTTCACTTCTATATCGGCTCTGACTTTGACGGGTTTGGGTGTTAACCTCCTGGCGATGGCTGATCGGAGGTCGGCGAGGGTTTCGGGGTCGAGGGAGAGTGAGCTGAAGATCGCTTCGGGTTCGCTAGATGATTACGCGAAGAGATTAGCACAACAACCATTGTACCTATATATGATTACAGCATCGATGTAGCTCATGAAAGAATAGTATCAGAGTGAGTTTGGTGTATGCCAGAGGAAAGGAGGAGAATGATGTACAACACAATGTACAGTCTGACATCTGAGACTGAAACTCACCTGATAGAAGCTTTGAAAGCCTCGTAGGAATGTCCATATTGTTTATGCAATGGCCAAGCTATCTTCTCATACAATGATTCTGGTGAAACACCCCTCTTCTTGGCTACTTGAGTTAAGATTGAATCGACCGCTTTCCCCTTTTCGTATTGTTCTTCACATTTCACTACTTCTTCGGCTGATACTCTTCGTTTGGACAAATCGATATAACCTGTGGAGGTGGAAGGGTGGGGAATACAGATTAGTTGAGAATTTTACATGAGGACGTAGTGGACGTGGGAGAGGTTAGGAAGAAAAGTACCGTTGAAGATGAATTCAGCTCTGGTTGTGATATAATGAGTAAATGCGCCATAACCCACCCTTATCAGGATCCACCCTCATCACTACTACCACTTCGTTCCTCCCTACTCTGATCAATTTCTGCACGGACCTAATACGTCTTCGAGATAATTCGGAAAGCAAGATCATTCCTTCGATGTTATCGTATTCGAGCTACAACATGTTATAACGATATTTAGCTGATCGTCGCTGACATGGGTGAACCCATGTGAAGAACTCACCAATTTCACATACGCTCCCATATCTTCGATGGACTGTACTTGGACCATGACCAACTGGTCAACCTATTGTATGATACATTTGTTTGTGTCGAACATGGTAACATAGATGATATGAGAGAATAGCGAATACAAGTCAACATCGTCAGCTCGACACACCATTGCTTCACAACAAAAATAGAGCTGACTGACCTCTGGATATTTGTTCTGGTAGAACCTAGGCATCTTGACTGATCTATAGGTCGGTAAGGTATAGAATTTAGAAGGTTGTGGCAAGATGGAGGCAAGTCTTCTTTTTTTCGCTTGTTGTCGTGACGGAGAACGTTTTTTTTCGGTCTGCTTTTGGCTTGAGCTTGTAGAGGAGAGTCGTGTTATGCCTGGTGCTGTGTTGCTGCTCTACAGTACTTTATCTCTATGATGTGTCTTGTGACGACAAAGTATGATGATTGATAATTTTCAGTATTTGATTGATATCTGCTTCATTGTTCTCTAGACTCGAGTTATCATCAGAGATCAGAGACGAGAAGAGAAACATCTGTCGACCATGTGCCATGTGCTGCAGCCAGCGGAATCAATTATCGGCGTTTTCTCTCCCACCGGACCAAGTTGATCGTCACGTGGCGATCTCCCCATTCACTCCGGTCTATTTCGATTACCGGTCATATGGTGCACGGAGCATGTCCATGGATATACAGCCAGTACTAGTTGACGTAGACAGTTGACATTTGACATTCCCATCCCCATCAGACACCATCTCAAGCTACCATATAACAAGAGCATACGATATCGTTATCATCATGCTCACCCGCACGATCCTCAGACCATCAACACTGCCCATACTCCAACTCCAACTCAGAGCAATGTCATCCTCAGCAGACCAACTCGTCATACCCTCCAGATCACCTTCCAACAAAGTATCCATCCTCACGCTCAATCGACCCAAGGCACTCAACGCGCTGTCCACACCGTTATTCCAGGCTCTTAATGCCGAGTTGGAAAAAGCAGAAGCGGACGATACGGTAAGGGCAATTGTAATTACGGGTGGAGAAAAGGTTTTCGCGGCTGGGGCGGATATCAAGGAGATGAAGGATAAAGAATGTGAGTAGGTTCTTCGGACAGATCATGATGGTGTACTCCCTGTCCATAGTGTCGTCCGTCAGCATGAGATGTAAGGGAATTCACTGATACATGTCTTACGTGGCCATCTGAATAGTCGCCGAAGCTTATACGACCAATTTCCTTGGTTCATGGAACAAAATCGCTTCTATCCGAAAGCCAATCGTAGGAGCAGTAGCGGGCTATGCTGTGAGTCAAGCCCATCTCACTGAAAGAGCTACGCTAAGCTGATCTGGGATCATGCTTTCTATGTTTGCGATCGTAGCTCGGTGGAGGATGTGAACTCGCAATGTTATGTGACATCCTCATAGCCACACCCAAAGCGACATTCGGTCAACCTGAAATCACACTCGGTATCATACCAGGTATGGGAGGGTCACAGCGATTGACTTCCCTAGTCGGTAAGACCCGAGCGATGGATATGGTATTGACCGGACGAAAGATAGATGGACTCACTGCTGAACGATGGGGTCTGGTAAGTAGAGTGACGGAGGAGGGTCAGAGTGTAGTGGAAGAGGCTGTTAAAGTTGCGGAGACTATCGCTGGGTTCGGGAAGGTTGCTGTGCAAGCTGGCAAAGAGGCTGTCAATGCTTGTGAGTGAAGTGCTGGGCTGCAGATCAACCTTTTGTTCACTACTGTGCAATAAAGAAAGATTGTTAGCTCAGACTACAGTGCTGACTTATGATCTCTTTTATGCGATAGCTCTCGATCTCCCTCTTGAACAGGGACTAAGACTCGAAAGAAGACTCTTCCAACAGCTGTTCGCTACTCAAGATCAGAAAGAGGGTGAGTCAGCTGATAAGCTGAGTGCATTGGAATTGTTGATCAGCTGATATGATGTTTGATGAATTAGGTATGGCTGCGTTCGCCGAGAAGAGAAAACCCACTTGGTCAGATAAGTAGTCATCGTAAAACCGAAATACAGAGTATACGGCCAATGACGAGAGGGAGTATTCCAGATCTGAAGTATGAAACAGACGATTGTAGATATAAATTAACATGCAATACGTGTAGATTATGCAAGCAGGTTGACGCCAACTCTACAGTGACTTCAAATCTCATGTCGCGGTACAGTACATTACCGACTGAGACTGAAGCTGGAGAAATTCAAAGATTATAGATAATATTTCATACATGACATCTGACATAAACTTTCCTTTACTATTTATCGGATCTACAATACCTACTCTGCTAAGATTACGAGTAAGACCTAATGGCAATTACTTATTAGTGATCTTTGGGGGTAGTATCTACACCAGCCTGGACAGCCGATGCGGTAAACTTCTTTCTCAACTCGTTTATCTTCCCGAAGAAACCATCTTCTCCGGTTGTGTTGGGCTTGGCATCCCATTCTTCGTCGTGTCTGAAGAGTGTACAGTATCAGCGTAAGTCACATATGATATATTATATCATTCATGAGATGAGGACCAATGGCAGGAAGGAAGGATGGAAGGATGTATTGATCGATGATGAAATTTGAACTCACCTCAAAATCAAGTTCGAAGAAGGATCAACATGGAAAGTAACCAATGAATCGACCAACTTCTCACCAGCGGGCTTCATCTTGTATAATTGAGATAGAGAAATTTGAACTGAGGGGGATTTCTATGGAGAATTGAAATTAACATCTGTCAATGTTCGATTTCGCAGATGGTAATTCTTAATTTAAGTGAGTGGTAGATTAGATGAGATGAGATGATCACTCACTACTTCTGGGTTATCAAGGAATTTCAATCCTTTAGTTTCCGACGACGAGAAGATCTTTGGCATTCCATTGAATTGAGCTTTCTACGAACATGTAAGTAACAGGCCAATAAAACAGGTAAGCGATATCCCGCTACGGTACAGTTCGCAGGCACTTACAATAGAGTCTAAACCCTTGGCTAATCCAATGGGATCATGAAACTGAGCGTTCGTATCATATCTAGCATAAGCCGATGAGATAGGATTAAGCTGATAGAGTTGCAAGACGTCGTCGACCAAAGCTTGTTCTTCGGCTGAAGGTTGTCTTTCTTTGAATCCGAAAGTGGGTATTGATTCTGTTGAAGTGGAGGACATCCTGATAAATACTGTAGAAGGTGTTTTGGCTATTGCTGGAGGGAGCGTTTTAAGTGATTTGGGTAATGTACGGGTAAATGACATTTAAGCTATTCGATTTGTATAGACCGTAAAAAGGAAGAACAATTCCAGAAAAGCAAACGCAAACTCATCGCTTTTATGTTATACCTGACAGGATACCATGACACCACTGTCCACGTAGATAACGTACCATTGGATTCCAGCAATTCATAACTTATAACTCGCCATCGATCGAAATTATCCCCTACTCGAGTATCCAATAGATGATGTATCTCTTACTCTTAGTGATTGTGAGCTTGGTCAGCGGATGATAGTTGTGTCAGGAGGAATGCGGGGTGTGACTGCAGGTACGTCACAGGCACGATCGACGATCTGTTTTTGACGGTTGTTGTCGATGGGATGCTTGTGGCTGCATATCTGCGATTGGGAGTTTTGGATCTTTAACGTTATTAAGGAAGAGGTAGGTATGCATAATCATTATCATACAGTGCTCATACGAGGCATCTATAGGTTTAAGTCTGATGCTTGTATATATGTACAGTTCATTGGTCAAAGGTAGTAAGTATAGTTGTTTTATGGTACAGAGTTTGGTTGTAATTCAAGACCAGTCCAAGCATTCATTATCAACTTGACGCATGTTTACCCATTTCATCCTCAGTATAACCAAAGCCGAGAAAAAAAGAAATTCCTCTCATCATCGCTCGAAAATACCTTCCCAATATGTTGATGTAGCCATTCAGGTTCATTCACATTCAATCCTCTTCTAAACCACCTCACCTCTTCTCGATGATACCCTACTTTCCTCTTCCCTCTCTAAATCTCTCAGATACCTCTCCAACTCCCATTCCTCAACCCCTTCACCAGTAGTCATGGTATGGATGGTATGTATCGTATGATCACTTGATTTTTTGATCCTGTTGTCCTGTCCATATCCTCTACCTAAACCATATTTTCCATCGTCATTCCCATCGTTGACGTCATCACCGATATCGATATCATCTTGAGAAGGTCTTTCTAATTGAAAATAATATTCTGGACTCTGACCTTGCTGTTGATCTGCATCTTCAAATCTACAATTTGTATTCTCCATTTCCATCTCCATTTCCATATCATCTGCATTCTGGGTGGTATAAGAAGAATGATTGGAATCGGGTGGTGGAGGAACTGTGAAATCCGGTATTTCCCCTCTTTTGACTGGGTATATGGATCTGGGTGTACCGAAAGTACCCAGATTCGGATCGAAATAACTTTCTACAGTACCTAGATTCAACTTCCTTTCTCTCTCCCCGGAAGGTCTCGGTTCGGGGAAAGGAATAGGAGTAGACCATCCATCACCTGCTCCACCTCTATATGGCATATCATCAGATATGTCGGATGGTTTCATAGACGGTTTGAAACGTTTCATTATTCCCAATGGATCTTTCCTTGACATCCTCGAGTATATCTTGTTCTCATTAGAAGAAGCTGGAGCAGGAGCGGGTAGGCCCATAGAGTTGACATTCTTCATTGATAATGGTCCACCCGATTTTAAACCTAAACCTTCGGTAGATTTCTTACTTCTCAATTTGGCTGTGCCCATACTGTTCAAAGGGATATTCGTGAGATTGAGTGGTGAGCCTAATTGTATATGTGACTTGTTCTTGGTCAGACCGATATTCAACCCTAAACCATTCGGTCTTCCTTTTCCACCTGGGTTCTGTGGCTGGGATAAAGCGAGACTGGTAGGCGTTGAAATACCACTTGGTTGGAATGGCGATGAGAGCATTTCAGATTGTGTTTTGGTCAATGAATTCAACGTCTGTTGAATGACAATTTGAGCCTGTGTCGGTCTGGCATTAGGTTGGGGTTTGGAAATAGGTGTGAAGATTTCTTGAGATTTATCGAAATCAAGTGAATCTTCAACAACCACCTCTTTTTCTAAATCAGGTGGATTGTCAATATCTCGAGAAGAAGCAGGAGACATGATTATATCACCTAAATGCTCTTGTTCAAATCTAATCACCCCATCCTGTTCACCGTCTTGTCCACGGGGAATATCAAACCCATCTCGTTTAGGAGTTTCGGGTGCTCTCCTAGGTAATTCCTTGAGGAAATGAGATGGGGAGAGATTTTGGTTGGGTTGTAATTTAGGTTGACCGATAGATGATTTGGGTGTTCTCCTACCGCCTTTGGGAGTTGAGGGAAAAAAATCGGGAAGATCATCGTGATGACTTGGTCGAGGTAATCCTGCTGGAAGAGGTAAAGGAGGTGTACAATTATCGATATTTGCAAATGGATGAGTAGGATGAGCAGCTGATCTCATAGATCGTAGTGTCGTATTGGACGATTTCTTTGTTAGAGCCGATCGGATAGTGCCAAAAGATGATTTTCGAGGGATGGTACGTTCGGGATCTTCGATTGAGGGTGGAAGTGGAAGTGAAAGTGGGAGTAGCAGAGGGGATGGTAATGGGTTGTGGAACTCAGGCATTGGAGGTATGGATGTAGGTGGTCTATATTTCCAAGGAATAGTTATGGGTTCAGCTTCATCGCTTCTTTCTTATCATGTTTGATAGAAAGATTAGTACTTACATAGATTGTTTGTTCTTCTTTGGTGTCAGACCTAACCTCTTTACCAGACCATTCATCATCCTCCTACTTCTCCCTGGAGTCGTTGGTATAATGATCTGAGATGGTACGGGTGGTACTTCCGGCACACCTTTCGTGGGGAAAGGTATGTCCAAATCCATCCTATCTCTATCGGTATCTTCGGACTTCCTACCTTTATCCTTTTTGGATTTCGTAGATTTCGTAGATTTGATAGTCACTTTCGACCTACTAGTCTCATTGGATTTTCTAGGTTTGAACAATCCCCCTTCATCCTCGTTATTCTCATGAGTATCGATCGAAGATCCTTCAGTGGATGAAGACCATCTAGATTGCAGTTTCCCACTACCGTTATAACTATGTTTCTTGGGTGTGATTGTAACTCTCAGATTACGCATTACACCCTCCAGAGCCCTTTCCACACCATTATCGACTCCTACGGATTTGAGCTTCTTAGGCGAGACGGAGGAGGCGGTGGTATGGATGATAGATGATCGACGACGTCGTTGGGGTGTACTGAAGTTATTGTTGGGGTATGAAGACGGTGGCACGAGATGAGCGGATTTGAGGGGCTCATGACCATGGACTGGTGGAGATTTCGGTGGAGAAGGGAAGGAAGATAAGGTTGGAGAGGGGGTGGGCACGCAATTGGGGAACATTCCTGAGGTGAACTGCGGTATGTATTATTTGGTAGCCTCTCTGATATAGATCCAGTATGGGTTCAGTGGCAAAGAGCACAAACAATTGGACGGTTGAGTGGTCGAGTGGACTTACCAATCCCGAATACCCATCATTAGGAGTCAGACTTTCCCCACTGAACCTAGGACGAGCTTCCTGATCTTGTTGGGTGTTATCAAACATGAATGTGGAGGATGAGGTCGGGAAGGGAATGGATATCAATCCCTTGGCTTGAGATCGTTTGTGTCGGAGTGAGTTGGAGTTGGTCATTTTGATGCAATCCAGTCGACTCTATCGACGAGATAAGATAGGATGGACCGATGTGCAATTAGAAGATGAAACTATGTTGAGTATGTTGCTGTTGCTATATAGAATAGAGAAAAGCGATTAGTATAGAGGAGGAAGAACGAAGTGAGAAATCGAGATCTGATCTGATTTGGGTACATATGCATAGGGTTGATGAAGTTGATGCATCAACAATCCAATCGGTCTGTGATAGGTCTGGAACAGAAGATATCAGGAATCAGGAATGTTGATGACGAGTTAGTGATTGTAGATGGTCATTCAACCAATCAACCAACTTTCAACCTCATCCGCACAGACGAAATCACACAACAGGATAAACAACCTGATCTCACGATTAGCCATGGATGCATGACACTCCAGCTGTTGGTTGCAGGTGTCGGTATCATTAGAATGGATCCAATATCCGCAAATACTAGAATGGCAGCTAATTCGAATCGGAGTACTGTACGATTACCAGATGTTTGTCTTCTTCCCTATGAAATACCATGTTGTGTTTCAGGATTGCTCATGTTTAGGACAAAAGGGTATATAGTGGTGCATGGTATATCGTGTTCCGCATCGTCTTCATCTCGAGACATACATCCCTTTGAGGGTCATCACTCAAATAGCTTGCAATGTTCATCCAGGATCTTTTTCAGTTGTTTGGGTCGTTTGTTAGGTATCAAAGCGAGTGCGGTGGGTGTGTTCTCACTGTGTGACATATCAGTCACGACATACTATGGTGTGACAGTGTGCTTGTTATACTCACGGTTGTTCTACCCATAGATGATAGGGTATAGGACTAGATAGATAATCGAGCTTGGTAGTTATCTCCTTTAAGCTATTTTCATCTTGTATCTATACCAATATCATGCTCAGTGTCAGTCATCATTCTTGCACGAATGAATTTTGCATCCTGTCGAGTGGAACAAATTCGGCTCACCTCCAGAACCACCTTTCTCATCCCTTGCCACCCTCTCCCATCTTCTCCTTCCAGATACCTCCTCACATCAGGATGATCCCTGTATCTATGTAAGACAGCAGTAGCTGCGTGAGCTGATTGCGCTAATAACGGTCCAACCGGCCATTTGTGTACCTATCATCCCACAGTATACATCAGCTTGCATCTTCGAAAAAGAGTTGAGATAGCTTACGGTGAGTAAGTCACGCCGTATGATTATCTGCATGACTAGTCCGGTAGGTTTGGGAGGTTCCTGCGATGATGTCGAGGTTGAGGTGTACATTGCGCGTGAGATGGAGGGTGGAAGGATTCGACTGAGTGACGTAGCACGGAATACCAGCATGCGGTGTGTTCTCACGAGATGCTCTTGCACCCCAGTGTAGCTCACTACTACATATGACCTGATCTGATTCATGGAACGATGGACGATGTCTACCTCTCTCCTCTATTCTGTTCGGGATGTCCATGTCTTCGAGGATGGGGACACGGGCCTCCGCCTCCACTTGACCTCGAGCAAAGAATGTCACTATGAGTACTTTGTGCAGTTGCAGCTGGATGCTAACACAATCATATGTTGAAACTGTTCCACTCTTTTCTTCGCTCGCACATTGTCAAGTACCAATTGGCTATTCTCATCGATCTGGACCAAGCTGATATACACACACAATGGCCGTAATACGCCGTCGACCTATCACACCTTCCATCTCGGACCATTCGATACCTGGCCCTTCGGCAGGTCAACGAAGACCCCAGCAGAAGCTCTGGAGGAGATCAAGGTTGCTTCTCTTCCTATTCTTCTCAGCAAGTTTATTTTGGCTATATAACATCGCTTCATCTGTATTTGAGAATCTCCCATCTTTAGCCTCTCGAGATACTCAAAGGTTCAACGAGGGTTTTACCAAGATTCGACTTTCTGATTTAGAACTTGACATACCACCGGGGTATGTCATTGGACATGCGGATTTCGGAGATGGACGAAGTAGGACATGTAAGAAGGAATTTGTCCAGCCTCAGAGTGAGGGGTGTAATTGGGTGAACGTGAATCTCGGTAATGGAGGGTGAGTCACACTCTGATTGACAGTTGATCTGTGGAGGTATAGAGGTTGATATGGAATTTAACAGGTCTGAACCGAACTTGAGTGGTGGTATGTTACCTGGTATACTCACGGAAGGATACAGCAGATGCTGATATCGTCTTGATGCTGGATAGGTATGATACCCTCTGTCGCACCTCCTTTTGGAATGACTCGATGGACACCGCAAACGAGGGAGAACTGTGAGTGGGTCTCTCGCTCCATCTGCCCAGCCTCATCAGACATATTTGATCTTTTGCTTAAAGATCGCCTCTAACCATGATGATTTTGGTTTGTAGACGTATCGATGTGCCCATACAATCAGACCGACACGAAAATACACGGTTTTATCGGAACACATCAACCTGCTATATGGATGGGTAAGCCATAGTTCACTTCTTATCTGAAAACAAGGATCTTGGGTTGTGTATGACCCAAGCGTTGATTTCGGTGATCGTCATATAGGGGAATCTGGTCCGGTGGAGATACATGCTTCTCTAGGAGAAGTCATCACTGACTTTGAGAAAAGGGGATTAACGTTCAAGAGGGAAGATGAATACGCTAGTCCCAACTATTATAGGAACTTGTTGGATGTTGGGAAAGATATAGGGGACGTGGAGATTGAGATGTCTGCAAGTGAGGTAGTCGTCATCTGAATGAACTGGTCTTCTTAGACAGTAGGGGTTCAAACGCAGTGAGGTTTCTTCGCTGACTCCAAATCTTATGTAGCTTCTAGGGTAGGACACATTCGATATACCTTTGATCCTTCTTCGGAATCCATCAAACCTCATGTAGTACTGCAGACCAGTAGGAAGACATGGATCTTACATGGTGATCAGCCTGACGATAAGGTGCCTTACTATCCTAATGGGTATATCGAGGTTGATCTGGAGAAACAGGAAGTCAGAGGATGGAATGATGAAAGACAGGAGTGAGTGATCAGCAAAATTAAGTAAAAATCTCAAAACCCCATGGAAAACTGAACTCTACAACAGTCACATATGGAAGATATGCTGATTGATTCTTTTCTGCATTAGTCACGTCTTAGTGGGAGATGAACTGCCGGCGAAATACTTCAAGTCATATTTCGTCGCCCGATTTTCTCAACCTTTCTCCGAAGGAGGTATCTCACATGCTGGTAAAATACAACCTAATGTCTTACGAGGACAAGGAAAGGTACTAGCTGGATATGTCCAGTTCCCAGAAAATACGAAAGAAGTTGAAGTCAGAGTAGGAGTCAGCTTCATCAGTCTTGAACAGGCCAGTCGGTGAGTTCTACTTTACTTTCATACACTACCATATCGATAACATAGGAGAGCTGAGCATGACATAACATTAGGAATATCGACCTTGAGATCCCATCTTCTCAAAGCCTCGCTCAGACATCTCAATCAACTCGATCCCAATGGGCCGATAAGCTCGATTTACTTTCAGTAGAGGGAGCGGCACCCTCCAATTTGACTGTCCTATACACTACTTTCGCCCATACGCTAGTATACCCATATGAGATGTCCGAACCTACCCCTCAAGGATCGATGTATTATTCAGGATATCTAGATAAGGTGGTTTCGGGAATTAGTTATTCCGGTTATTCTATTTGGGATACGTTCAGAGCTCAGTCTGCGTGGTTGATTTTGGTCGCTCCTGAAAGGGTTGGAGGGATGATCCAATCGATAATTCAGGATTATAAAGAAGGTGGATGGTTACCTATGTGGAAGAATGTTGTGGAGACTAATATTATGGTGGGGAGTCATGCGGATAGTCTAATTGCGCAGGCTATGAAAGTTGGTGAGTGATTGGAGCTGGCTTGATCAGCACTGGAGACTCTTGCTACGAGGGCTGTTGAAGCCGGGTCAGGTGTGAGCTGACCTGGAGTGTTCACGCTATAGGTGTAAAAGGATTTGATTATCAGGAAGCGTGGCAGGCTGTTAGGAAGAATGCTTTTACACCTCCTGATAGAGATACTGAACTTCGGTGAGTGGATATATACCTTCCAGTGTAGTGTCATCTACCCGACAGCAGCGGTGGTCATTGTTGTTGATGCTGATGACGACTACTTTCATGCATCAGCTTTGCCGATAGAGAAGAAGGTACACCGCAAGAAGTCAGAGCGGGTCTGACGGAATATAAGAAACTTGGTTATGTAGCGGATGATCTGCATAGTGAATCGGGAAGTAGGACATTGGATTATGCTTGTGAGTGGTTATCGATCTGTTGAGTATATTTGTATATTTCAGAGGAAACGGGGAGAAAGTACTGATTTGTTGAATTGTTGGTGTCTGAAAGATGACGATCACGCTGCAGCTATCGTAGCTGATATAATGGGAGCTACGGAAGATGCAGCGTTGTTACGTGAACGATCCAAGAATTACAAGTATTTGTATAACAATCAGACGGGTCATATGGAAGCGAGGAATAGTGATGGTTCGTGGGCTGGTCAGGAGAAAGGTTGGACGGAAGGTGATCATTGGGCTTATACACTGGACGTCATGGTGGGTTCCGCTCGCTCGTGTTCTGAAGGATCGACTTCTATGTACGAAGGTTACAATCTGAGCTGATGTGTGATTTATTGGTACAGCACGACGTACCTGGCTTGATCGATCTGATGGGTGGTGAATCCAACTTTGTTGATTTCTTAGATAGACATTTTGAGAGAGGACATAATTTACATACCAACGAACCCTCACATCATATTGTGAGTATTCATATCACCACTTCTCGTTGATTAGATAAATTACTTGTACTCACGCTGATGATGTGGTCTGTTCTTACCATTAGCCATACATGTATATCCTAGCTTCAGCCCCACACAGGACACAAGAATGGGTACGCAGGATAGGCGAATCGGATTATAATCATACTGCCGATGGATTATCAGGTAATGAAGATTGTGGTCAGATGTCAGCCTGGTATCTTTTTTCCGCTATGGGATTATATCCAGGTGAGTGTGATGCAGAATTTTGATTCTGTTTCTCCTAGAGAACTTGATCCCGACATGATATATTATATCCTCTAGTCGATCCTGCAAATGCAACTTATGTCCTTGGTGCACCATTCTTCGATAAACTCACATTGACATTACCATCTACCGGAAAAAACGTTGAGATCAAAGCGAAAGGTGCAAGTTCAGGTATGAAGTATGTCAAGAATCTACAGATTGATGGAGTGGACCATGAAGATGTCGTGGTGCCGCATGATGTATTGGAGAAGGGCGGAGTATGGGAATGGGAGATGAGAGGTGATCATCAAGTTTGGGGGATGTAGGTGGATCTATTGACCAAATGTAAACGATCTTATGACAATACGTGTATCGTCCTTTTATAGATGAGATACCAAGGGATAATATGTATATAAAACCTCTGCCAGCCATAGCTAAAAAAATATGCAAAATGCATTGTCAAATGTATAAAGTGTATAAATCTATTCGTCTTTTAACAATAAGACAGAATTGATCCAAAGTGAACCCCAGATCCCATATACCCCAAGAGGATAAGTCAAGTTACCCAATTCCAACCAATCTTTCGCCAAATCCAAATCAACATCCAAGCTATACTTCAATAACCACAATACTAAACCCGGTTGACTAACCACGAGTATCAAGTATTTAATAGATTTGGGAAAATCCGTGAGGTAAAGCAAAGAGATGAGAGCTAGAAATATAGATTGGGGGAAATTGATCATTGATAAAGTAGCTATTAAACTTCCGTACAACAATCTTAATAACCCTTTGATAGATCGAAGTAATTTTTCACCTGCTTTGATTTGATTACCTTTAACCCCTCTAAGCTGCCGCTGCAGCTTCAAAATCAGAGGACCGATGAAGAATGAACACCAAGCGATCGGATGACAGGATGCGATCCAGAATACGAATGATCCGATAAATCCAAAAAGAACGTAGACCAGACCTTCTAATGGATTGGGAATATCAAATCCCCCTATGGTGATAGATGCAGAAAGTAAAATTGCCGAAGGTAAGTAATGACCTATAGGTATGAAATTCCATGGTCTAGGGAGTAGATAGAAGAAATACGAGGCGTGAAGACGTTCGAGAAGGTTGTTTAGGGAACGTAAGGATGATTCGAGCGTGCGTCCCAAGGTGTGAAAGCCGTGTGGACCCTCGGAGGGAGTACAATATAATGTGAGGGAATCGATACGATGTCTGGGAAAATCAAGTGGATTAGAATATATACAAGTGAGAGTGAACCAAGCGGGATTGTATTCTTGGTCGAATTGGAATAGAAGGTAATGTTGTAATGTTCAAACGAAGCTCAGTAGGTTTGGAAGTGATTTGCTCACCTCGCTAACACCCCATGAGCTGCACTTGCTCTTCCAGTTATCATATATCCGAAATGGCTTAATAGATGTTTGGAGGCCAAAAGATATTTACCCAACCATTCTGGACCTATCGAGGGTACTTCATCAGGTATGTTGTGGTATCTTGTCGGTACCCCTCCAGTGAATTGGGCAACTCTCGAGATGGTATTTAGTATATCTTGATTTGGTAATCTACCGTTTACTCCTTCTATGACCACCAACCATGAGAAATCAGCTGAATGATACAAGCAAACTTGGAAATTGCTAGTATGCTATACCTCACAGCTGAGTTGGAAAGGTTAATTTTACTCACCATAGAACAGCCCGATATGAGAAAATGAATGACCGGGATAATCAATGTTCAACCCTGTCCATATCACTCCATTAAACAATGTAGAGTATTCTCTCATGAACCCTTCTAAACCTTCCATATACCCTTCTCCAACTACTAAGATGAAATCGAATGCCCAATGATTTTGATCTAAATCACACTTGGTTCATCAGCTATATGTAAATATTGAGACTTAGTGGGAGCTGTGGTCAAGCGATCTCACCTTTCAAGAAATCGCCCATAGCTAACAACGTAGCTACCCCTCTCAAATTCGGTGTTCCATCCCTTGAGACCCAATTGGCAGATACTAGAATACTCTCCGTACCCTTTGATCGAGGTGGTTTGACGTGAGCGTAAGTTGATGTGGAAGCGTTGGATGTTGATAGACCAGATGATGAGAATGTATCTTGTAGATATGCTGATCGTCTAGATAAACCACATCGATGGATCAGCTAGTTATCCCTAGGCGCAGGCGAACGTCAAAGCTCGACGAAAGTGTTTTGAGCTTACTCTTCGAATGTACCATTGACTATTCGCTCTAACTTATCTAAGTACAGATCCGCTTTGTGTACGTTACCCCAGTCAAAGTATGTTGTCACCTATAGACGACATGTTAGCTACTCCATATCTGAGAATGGACTTGTGTTAACGATCTAGCTCACTTGACCAGGTTGTAAGGCATGTTCATCCACATATGTCCCTTTCCATAATCCCTCATATGGGATTGCAAACAACCACAAGAATCCTGCTGTAGCCAGTATCGCTCTATATAAGGTATAAGCTTATGTCATACTGTTGTACAAGTCACATACCGGATAAGTGGTATTTTCTCCCATATCACTCCCAATACTTTCTTCCGCCTCGCTATCGTCTTGGACACTGTCAGATGCTCCGAGGTGAAATTGACGCTCTTTGGGTCAGGACGCGGACCTGCATTCCTTCGCCGTATCCTTGATAACATTGTGCTGCTTGCGTCCGTTGATAGAGTAAGATGCAAGAGATGGACGACAATATCTGTAGTTGCTCTTTGACCTGTTTTACGAGACACGTATAACCACGAGGAGATGCGGGACCCCACCTCCACACGGGCACTCGCACGGACCCTCCATTGATTGTGATTAATGTTGACTTCTTCAAAGTTGACTAGACTGTATATATATGACATTTGCATCCTTGTTTCCTTGTTCCCATCCTTCATCGTGATCATTCAGAAATACAATGAAGATACCTTAACATTCCAAATCAGTCCAATATAACCCACAATGGCTCCTAGAAAGGGACCTCAACAGGATTGGAGTTGGATCCACACCGTCTCTTCCCCCGATCAAATCACCAGGCAACATCGAAGAAGGGCAGCGGGTCTACATGACCTCACTCCCTGTCCGTTCAACTTCAGTCTGGCTACGCCTACCAAGGTGGAACCTGAAGATGATGAAGATGAGGTCATCGAAGTAGATGCGAAAGGAAAAGCAAAAGCGAAAGCCAAACCATCCAATAATAAGGTACTGGGATGTACCAAGCAGAGATGTCTGAAGAATCCGATGTGTTATAATCATATAGGGGCTGAGAAGGTCAGCTGTCTCTTCGCATTGCTTTTGTCCTTGTTCGAAGATGAGCTGACTGTTCTTTGTAGGTGGTACATCCCGATGCAAAGAAGGATTATATCGATGAACATGCGGGACTCATCCCCGTCGACAGAGAAGGTCCAGCTGGGTTAAGGAATCTGGGTGCGACTTGCTACGCAAACGCTTTCCTTCAACTGTGGTTTCATAATGTAGCATTCAGAAATGGTGTCTATGACTGCGTCACTACGGAAGTAAGCTTTACTATCCATTGTAACATCAATGAAGCTGACATTCATGCTCAGTCTACACCGCTCTTCCACCTCGCGATGGTTTTTGGCATGTTACAACACTCGAATAGGCAGGTGATAGATCCGATGGGATTGATAGAAGCTCTGAGATTGGAGAAGGGAAATCAGCAGGATGCAGCAGAGTGAGCCGCTGGATCGTTATCTCAGTTCAAGCGCAGAATCAGCTTACCCTTCTGCCAGATTCTCCAAGCTGTTCATGTCTGTCCTTGCATCCGAATTCGCCAAACACCCCAATCCGAAAATCCGTTCCTTCCTGAAAGATCAATTTGAAGGTGTGATGGAGTACTCGACGACCTGCAAATGCGGTCATAAGAGTAGTACGACCAGTAAGCTTCATTGAACCAGACTCGGAAGCAATAGCTTACATGTTCCTCACAAAGGTACATTCCTCGAACTCGAGCTGAACTTCAAAGACAAGTCTACTCTTGAACAATGCATAGAGAGTATGCAGATACCCGAGATACTTGAGGGAGACAACCTGTATAATTGCCCTTCATGTGGTCGACGGAGAGAAGCTATACGAAGACAGGTACCGATCAAATACCCACCTGTGCTCCACATGGCTCTCATGCGATTCGTTTTCGACTACAAAACCCTCTCGAGGAAGAAATCACCTGCTTCGATCACTTATCCTAAGAATATCACTTTGGGTGATGACGAGTACCATTTGAGAGCGATAATAACGCACGAGGGGAAAAGTGTAAGCTGTCAGATATGGACTATCGATCACAGCTGATACACTTAATTAGGCACACCACGGTCACTTTATATGCGAAGTCTGGGATGAAACGTGAGTTTCCTTATTCTACCGTCGTGGTTTCGACATAGGTCCTTGACTGATCCGTAATCTTTGGCCGTAGCGAGCAGTCCTGGCTCCTGTGCAATGACGAAGAAGTCACGAATCTCTCTGATCGCCCAACGAAGAAGGCTAGAAAAGCACTCAAGCTGGATAAGCTCGATGAAGAAAGGTACAGCTCGAAAGACGCTTACATGTTGGTCTACAAAAGGAAAGATCAAGGTCAAGTAGCATCGAAACAACCGCCACCTGTGATCTGGGATAGAGTGATGGCCCATAATGTGACATTGCTTGAGGAACAGAATACAATTGGAGTGAAGTGAGTCAGACAGTCTCACCAAGATCGGCCAAGTCAGATGCATAGATGCTTATGGATTCTGGAATTAGGCGAATGCAGGTTGAAGACGAATTTGACCAACTCTATAATCTCAAGAAGCATGTCATAAAGAATCTACCAGGTGTGAGTGTATCAGCATCTTCCTTCACATAAAAGGTTTCTCGATATTGACACTTGGAATCGAACAGACCGATCATATCATACCAAAAGATTCCCTCATCAAATGGTTGAAAACCCAACATTTCGTAGAACTATACGAACCCTTCGACATGTCTCCAATTGTCTGCTCCCACGGTGGTATTGATCCCGGTAAGACCGATGAATCAAGGTTGATCTCCGAAGAAGCTTTCGATCAGATCCAATTGTTGAACGATTGTCCTCAACTGGCTATCTGCTCAGTCTGTGTGGAAAACGGGTACCGTAGAGAGAAAGCGCAGTCCAGTTTGGATGGTCAAGTCGAAGCTTTTGACGAAGCCAACGTTGGAGATGGCGATTATATAATATCGAAATCATGGCTCGATCAGTGGCGTAATGGGTCTTTACCGCATGGTAAACTGCCTTCCGATGACGATTTCAGCTTGGTCTGTGAACATGGTGGAAGGTCAATCATACCTATAAACAAACGAACAGCTACGTTCTCAATAATCACAGCCGAGGCTTTAGCAATACTCAAGTCGATAATCGGCGAATTCGAAGTGATACAGGAAGTGCAAGACGAATGCGAAGAGTGTTTGTCAATGACCGAAGTCAATCTTGAAATACGCAAACAGAGATTGGAGGAAGTCAAGGCAGATAGACAGATTAGGCGAATGGTCAATAAAGACAAACCGCCAGCATACGGATTGGACTATTATGCCTTACCTTCCAATTTCATCAGGGAATGGGATAGGTATATTCGAGGTGACAGAGATGAACCAGAGCTGGATATGGGGTTCTGTGAACATGGGTTGTTGGATTACGATCCTCAGATGGAAAAGCCTGATATTTTGGATAAGAAGGGTTGGAAGATGTTAACGGAGAGGTGAGTACAGAGAAAAATTTCGGTGATTCACATGAGATCAGCTTTTGTTGACCTTCCTTATTAGGTATGGCGAGAAAAAACCTATCGTAATCCAATTCGGACCTCACACAAGATCCGGTAAAAAGCATAATGTGGAGATGATGGATCCTGGTGTCTGTGGGGAATGTTCTACTGCGAGGTAGGTGTTCTGTCAGCTGACTTCTTTGACATGGTTGATGGTAAAAGCTGATATTTGGGCTCTTACAGACGATCGGATTTCGACGTCATCTCTATCCCTATAGTAACCATCATCGCATCTTCCCCCTCCCATAGTAAACCCGTCACGCCCATTCCTTCAGGATCAGGCTCCGACTGTGGTCCAAGAGGGAATGGATTTCCCCCGAATAACGGGTTCAACCGGGCTTTCAACAACAAGAGAATGTCCAATGGTAAATCGATAACCATCTATGGTGGTCGATCAACGAGATCCAGATCGAATAAATACCAATATGAAGGTACGAAAGATACGTTCATTAAAGATATAAAAATACATATAATGGATAAAACTGGTGGTAGACTTACACCAATCCAGCAGAAGTTATCGTACCACAGTAGAGAGTTGGGATCCGATGAGACGATCGGAAGTATCGGGTTTCTGAAGGGTGATGAGCTGGAGTTAGAAGAGATGTTTGAGGCAGTTGATATTGGTGATGATGATGAGGTCGATGTAGCTGAAGAGGGAGGTGGAAATGCAAAGAAGAAGAAGAGAAGGGTGAATGAGGGATTTGGCGGGACGGCGTTGTTAGCGAGGATTGGTAAGTTCAAGAAATGACAATGTCATTCTGCCACGCGATCTTCTCTTTAATAGAACAGATGAGGTTGAAAGCGTTGTGCTGATTATGAAAATACTGCTATAGCCTGTCCGGATTGTACGTTTGAGAATGATGGTGCAGCAGCATCCTGCGAAATGTGTATGAGGGTAAGTCCGATAGTTCCGCCAGGGAAACATGGCAACTTTAGCTGATTCGCGGTATTTATGAACAGCCTTTCCAGGTTGATGAGATCTTATGAGATACGAGCTTAACGAACGATTGATTTTACCAAGCATTGTGTATACATACCCTGTATTGGGTTTGACATTCGAGAGTTACCTGGCATTGTACTGTATATATATCCATGTTATTTGATGACCCTGATGAAATTCATGAGAATCGTAATATGAATGAGATACAACATTTTATCATTAATCATTATTTTACACATGATAAGTATACACGATGGCTCGAAGCTCTTCAAAATCCCAAGTCCGACGACGATTCCTTTTCCTGCCTGATTGTCTGAGTCACGTCCATGTCAACATTCGGTAAACTGACCGATGATCTACCTTGCCTTCGTTCCAGATCCAATCTGTATGACGATCACCTGCGCCAAGGTTTCTTTTCCAACTTATCACTCAATTTAACCCAATCTCTCGTTATCCCACTTTCCACCGGCGCCTTCTCCTTAAGTAATGGACAGTCTTCCCACCATGTCTTCCGATTCTGCTGAGTATTGAGTGGACACCAATTTTGATGTTCATTAACTAAATCGAACACTTTCTTCTCGCCCTGTTCTCCAGCAGCAAAGGCCCACAGACCGATACGTCTCTGACATATTCTACAATGTATGATTTCCGTGTTGTCCTGTTCTTTCTTTATATGATCGGATGGCAGATGATTGGGATAATAGGGAAACCATCCAAATAGACTTGATAAAATTGATTCTCTACTGATATCTCCGTCTGTCTGTTCAGAGGGCGATTGATGAGATCGTATAGACCGTATCAGACATTCTTCCTGAGTTGAGGATAAAGGTGATTTGACTTGAATGGTAGATAGAGTCGGTATGGAAGAATGTATATTTTGAGCTAAGGGAAAGAGGTTTGAGGAAATTAATGGATGGAGGATATTACGTAGTTGGTCGTATAGTTCATCTATCGGTCCATACACCTCAGTCAGCTGGAGCTCATAGATCTCGTATGAAGTTTCTGGGACAGCTGAACATACCAGGAGACCTCCTTATTCTCCATGCACAATCTTTCTTATGTCCCGACTCGAACCCTCTACTGAGCCTCTTAGATACTTCTTCCCTCACTCTTTCATTCCTTATATCATCCATACCGTCCAAATTCAAGATATTTCCACAAACTCCACAATGTAATGTATTTCGAGCACTATTGGTCCATCCATGAAGAGAAGCTTTGGAAGGTGATAGATGATTGGGAAGTAATGGTGAATACCTATGGATCTGATATGACCTCAATCTAGATAATAGTCCAAGTGGAGAATATGGTAAATATTCTTCTGGTGATGGTAGTTGTGCGATAGGTTGAGTACAGAGGATGATCGATGGAGAGAGGTGAGTGATAGGAGGTGGGGTATATATCCTTGATTTCTTTGATGGAGATGAGGGAAAAGATATCAACGAATCTAATGCTTCTAAAAACCTTTTACGCGTATATCGCTCTTTCACCAATGTTATCTCATCAGTATTCTCTTCTTTAATGAGGCTGGTGTCTATGAGATCAACTTCGATATCGGGTATAAGTGAATTTAAAGGTGGATGAGCTTGAATGTCCCCCTGGTCCTCTTCCGTATCGGAAGTATCAGAGGTGAACGCCCATTCATCATCTGCGTAGAGCAGCTTAAATACGTCTCGGAGATCTGGGTCGGTGTCGCTAGAAGGAGAGGGCATTTCGAGTCTTGATGTGGTTGGAGAGTGTGGAGAGTGTGGGTGGATGTCCAGAAGTGACTGTACGAGATAGAGCAGGACGATGAAGATGTTGAGGATTGGCAAGCTGCTCAAATCAAACAACGAAGATGATCATCCGTCTATCTTCCACGTCATCACTTTCCTTTCCTCTATAGATTTACTCACTGGTTCGAGGTAGATTACAATTGTGCAATTGTCTGTTTAACTTTTCTTCCCTCCTCCCATTCCAGCCAGCAAAACATAAACCCGAAGAACCAGAGCAGGAACCAAGGGTCATCGAAGCGGATCAGAACAGAAAATTTACAAAGAGACCCGGCCAATCACAATGTCCTTCGACCCATTCGAAGCTCGAATGCAATTCCTCCAACTACTTCGTAAACTCAATGCGTCTCAGCCGTCTATACAGAAAGTTGTCGGGTATGCCATCAAATATGGCTCGAGGTGTAGTGAGGATTTATGGGAATGTATAGTAGAGCAATGTGGGAAGGTGAGCGTGCACTTTGTGATTTCACCCATGTCCGAAAATACAATAATTGTTCATCTTGCTTGTAAGTCATCAGGAAATAGCATAAGCTGATTTGATGGACGCATTCATAGGGATCATTGAACACGCGTATCAATATCTTATACTTCCTCGACACCCTGCTCGAAGCTTCTCTTCCACTGGGACCTGTCGATGCTCCGTACCCTCAACTAGTAACGCAGAATTTACAGGATATAGTGGGAAAAGTAGTTCCGGATGGACGAGATGGGGTACTGAATCTACGCAGTGCAAAACAGGTATGTCAACTTGAACTCGGCTCGTAGAGCTGGCTCGCAATGTTCTTGAGGAACGAACAAGCTGATGTGAATGTGTGGGGTAGATATTAGAAAGTTGGAGATTAAGGAGGGTTATAGACCATGATGTTGTTGAAGAAGCTTTGAAATTCCTGGAAGGTAGGACGCATAGGTGAGTATGGTCTGATATCTCCAAACCTTCATTATTATCGGACTGTCCGGTCGGAAAAATGTGCAATGATGTACAGAATCCTTGCTCATGTCATTTCTTCGATATGTCTGTGTATGTGTTTCACAGCGACGATTCTTCGAATAAACGGAGTCATGAACAGGCTTTTTCGAAGAATGAGATTCTGCGAAGGATGGAAGAGGATCGTGAAAGGGTGAGTGCGAATATCGTTTGTCGCTCCCGATGGTAGATCATCGCAAAGTGTCGGTTAGAAGAATACGGCTGATGGTTTCAATCGTGCATATCACAGCATAAACGCCTAAGAGAACGAATATGGATCCTCCCAATCCCACCTCTCCATCCTCAACCATCTCAACTCCCTACTAAACTCAAATCATCCCCATCCACTACTTCACCATTTACACCTGCCTCACCGTCCAATTCGAAACCTTCAAACGCATCGACCCCAAATCAAGGTAAGATGGCCCCACCTCCTGTACCCGTGGCCGATAAGGAGAAAAGTCAAGAGGGCGAAGGAGGTGGTCTCGAAACCGCTTTGGAAGTGGAGTTCGAACAGGCCTGGGAGGGGGTTAGTGATGTTGACGAAGAGGAGTTGCAGAGGATGAAAGAGTGAGTCATTCCCTTTTAGATTGATATTGCACACACTTGACGTCTTCGAGGGCCATTGCTGGATGAGGATGATATGCTGATCACTGTCATTCGTGTATAGAGACATGAAGTTAGCTAAATTAGATACACCGATAATAGCGTCATAGGATCAATCCCTTCGCCTCTACATACACCTGTTGTATAAGTATGACTCATCTGTATGCTATACTATATAACATATCACATTTCATGATCGTGATTTACAATCTTGCTTTCATCTGTCATGTTTCAATTTGACGTGAATGTTTGCCCATTGTTATTGTTGGTGATATGACATTCACGAATCATTCCATCATGGAAAGATGTTACGCTTAACACACTACCATATTCATGCATTCATTGTACGTCATGTAAAACAATCCTATGACTGGATCCAGAGCACGCAAATCACTTAAATTATAAGGATATACAATGAGAAGGTTCAGTCCTATACAAACGACAGTACTATCAATTGTCCCAATAACACATCCATTATAACATACCGAACTGTCAAATCATCGTCCATGAACTGCACTTGTATCGTCTCGCCCTACCTTCCCGTCCGATGTAGATCAAATACCTTTTTCTAGATCCCTAGATCTCCCATCAACTCCCTCTCCTCCAATCCTAGCATCTTCACCCGCCTCCCTATCCCACTGAGGTTCCAGCGCCTCATCTCGATTAGTCTTGACTTTCCTCAATTCATCCTGCCTCTCCTCTTCCCTCTCTCGCGGCGTTCCTTTCGACTCTTCTTCGATTGTATGCGGAGTAGAGGGGGCGTATCGCGATTTGCGTCGCAGGTATGGTCCGTACTTGTAAAATAGGAATGGCATTGGTGCGCATGCTATAGCAAGGACCGCAACGACTATTCGATTGCAAGAGTTAGCAGATCGTACGTCTTTGATCTCGCCGCGGGTAGGAAAGACATCATCATCATCGTCACTCACTAGTCCCGGCAATATGCAATCCCAGATTTCTATACATCGTCACAGCGAACAAGGGGAACGCCGCCCCGAACAAACATCGCAATACAGCTAAAGCCGCCAGTGCACTAGCCGCGTAGAGTGTGTAAGAATCGATAATGTAATTGACCATACTGTTGAATATCCATAAAAAGCCAAGTCCAAAGGGTATACAGGATAGGATTGACCATATCCAATGTACGGGTGGTGCAGATGTCCATGCGAACCACATTAATCCGATAGGTAGTAGGATCGCCGCAATACATGCTAAAGGAAGTCTGGTCTCGGGAGGTGTAGGTCTACCAGGAACTGTGGCTTTCTTGTACCACCTGTCTCCTAAAGGGTTGAGAATGTTACCTAGGACTAGACCAAATCCCATTCCCAGGAAAGCTAGTCCACCTTGACCGACTGAAAGGTAGCTATAAGTCAGCAAGAGGATGAGGCGAAGATGGATGAGGGTTGACTCACCTGACCATCCTCTGATTTCTTGGTAGATTAGAGGGAAACATGCGAAGAAGAGGTATAGACTAGATCAGACCACCAAGACCGTCAGCTTGGCTGTAATGCTTTGTCATGAGATTGAGTATCGGTACTGGTCGACCTACATTCCATATACAATTGCACCTAGTATCAATCCAGGTGAGCTTGGTCCTCCTTTCTCTCTGATTCGGAGGAGTATAAGCCTTGCTCACCATATATTGCCAAACATCGAACAATTACTTCAGTGAAGAGCAACTCAAATGGTTTCAATAGACCAATCTTGATAATCTCAGATTTTGATTTTTTCGCTTTATCGAATTTAGCTATATACACTTCACCTCTGGACGATGTATTGAGTTGTTTGGCTTTACGACGAAGGATCGTAGGTGCGTATGTCTCAGGCATGATCACTATAGTCGCTTCTGTTACGATACTACGACGAAATACAGGTCAGCTAATTGAATCAAAGGATCTCATTTCGGAAGATCGACTGGGAAGACTTCTCTGTAGATGGAGTTTTCAAAATTAACTTACAGAGCGTATATAAATTGGATCCAATATACCCATCGATATCCACATCGTTCCGTGACATATCCGCCTGGATTGTGTACAACCGGGTAAGTTCACTTCCTCGTGTAAAACAGCGTCAAGCTATGTGAATGAAATTCGCTTACCTACTATTGGACCGAGTACTGGACCGAGAAAGGGTGCCAAAGAGAAAATACTTGTTGCCATAGCTCTCTCGTGTCTTACATTTTTTCATAAATTGATGGTCAGTTCAAAGTATTGATTGGCTATTTGACAGGATTATAGGTCGACACAACTCACGCTGCCCACATATCACCAATTTGACCACCAGGATTGGTCAACGTACTACTCCCCCAGAAACCAGCTAAGAATCTCATGACGAGTAACGTCCGAGTGTTATGGGACAGTGCAGTGCCGAGGTTGAACATTGTAAAGAGAGGGAAAGAGACGTAAAAAGCGACATTACGACCCCATATTTCAGAGATAGGGGCCCAATTCAATGGACCGAGGGCGAAACCTAAATTTGCATCATGAACAAAGTCAGGTCGAGACAAAGGTTCTGAGAGATGAGAATGTCCATGAGAACGATACAAATAAGTGGATCTTGATGCAGGAAACAAAAAGTGACTTACCAAGTATGAACAAGCTTATACCTGCTGTACTCAACTCCCTACTCATTCCATACTCCGGTATTATCTCTATCACGGTTGAACTATAACTAACACTTGAGAAAGGAGGACATAATGCTGTGATACCAATCAAGAGAGTTAACATCCATCGATATTTCTTCGACCAATTGTACGGGTTCGTAGGATCATTAGCGGCGAAATCGACTAGATATGGGTCGGACGATGTTCCTGAGCCTGGATAAGTGTGTTTGAGTGTCGAGTCTGACTGAGAGGGAGAGTGGAAAGGACGGAAGGGCTGTAAGATGCGTTGGAGTTTTGATGAGGGTGGTGAAGGTGGAGGGATGGAAGATGGTGTAGGAAGGGGTTTAGTCAGGATTGTAGTGCTTTTAGGTGATTTTACAGAGACATCTTGATTCTGATATGGTTTATCGTGAACATTCGAGGGGTCTACCGATTTCGAAGATATATCTTTATCTCCACTAGCACGTGAATGATCACCCGAAGGTATATCTTCGCTATTGAACATTGTTGAAGTTGAAGATAGCGATGAAGGGGTATCCAAATCGGTTCGAGGCATTTTCACTATGTCCAAATATGCGTTGCTCCTCACAACAGAACTGGACAAACGTTGGGATTTTCAGGCCTGGATGTTATCGACACAGTGGACCAGCTGGGGATCAACGGAATATTGCAAGATCGATGATGATTGTATTATAAAGTCATAAACGCGTGGAATCACAAGAACCATTGATACAAAGAAGAACCAGAGACCAACTTTGCTTTAACATAAAGAAAATGAGTATCATCCACTCCAATCATACCTTAAAGACACGAAAGGAATACGCTCCAGCATCTCCACTCATCGTTCACCACTCCCATCGCTCGTGATTAACTTTTCTCTTTTCCTGTACATCCCTTTCCGGGTTCGCTCATCTCCGATAGACTTATCGGTCGATCCGAAACCAAAGGGAAGCAAGCTAAGCTAAGGGATCTAGTTGCCGAACAACGTGCCGAGAGCAAGGGAATCGCTGAACTAGAATATGGTGTATATGCATGATCGACTCTCTCAACATTCCACCAAATGTTAATTACTGTCAGCATAACCGCAAGGTAAACAAGGCTGATGATGGGCAAGAGCAAGTGGGTGTATATACTACCTTCATCACCTTAAAGCTTTGATTTAAACCCGTCATTCCATCCGCATCACCCTGCATGTTCACTGCTATTCCGTCCCGATCAATCGATCCTCGCACTCAATCGAAGACATCACCCCATGATCTCCTTCTCAACCGAGCTTCTCAACTTCTTATAATCCTTCTCTTCAAACCTTATCTGATCACAAGTCTTCATGAAATTCTCAGGTAAGAGCAGACTGTCCTGAGGCAGATTCTGCAAATACTTTAGTATCGTAGTTGGGTTTTTCTGTAAGCCCATCAAACGTTCTTTCGATAAAGTAAGGATGGCGAATGAAGCGATGAGAAGGAATCGGGGCCCTAAAAGTTGAAAGATAAGACAAAATCAGGGTAGCTCGACATACCAACCAACCACCATGTTAGATCTCACTCACCCTCTGATACGACCGCATCGATAACTCTCAGGGTTGTGGGCCAAGGTAGACATCTGATGAACAATTGACTAAACCATTTATCGAGGAAAGATATTGCTACGGATGTGGATAGGACCCTTGTCAGCAGATATACCAACATACAGAGGGAAGACGGCTTACGATGTAGTCCGATCTCATTGAACAATTTACCCAATTTCGGTTCTTCCTTCATCAACAAACCCAAAAATACCGACGAATCGATCCTCAATCCTGTCCTATCCTTTGAATTGGTATAGTAATCCTTCAAAGCGGAATTGACCAATCCACTCAATAACCAGAAACTATCTTCTGCTACACAATGTATCAACAGCGCTCCAGCAATCAGGGCCATCTCGGACCGATAGCCTGAAGGGGCGAAGTTGGAGTATGCACGAAGGATCAGACGGAGATCTTGTTGCCCTGCTGATTTAGACGAGGCGAATATGGAGTGATCGGGGTATGCGCTGTGATCTCACAACGTGTCAGGAATCGAATCCATAACTGAAGACTTGCTCGAGCATAGATCGAGATGGAAAGCAACGGCACAGGTCGATATACGGATGTGAAACCGACTTTGGGTCTACGTATTGTATGAAAGAGATAACACTCACCCTGCGACATCCTTATCGATCCTCCCATCCTCCAAGCCATTATCATGTGCGATCAATTCCTGATACAACCCCGGTGTCCTAGCTGAAAGCGTGTTGGCCATGAACCAAGCCCATACTTTTCCCCGAAGCGAAGAAGGTACCCCAGCGTCTAGGACGAGTTTACGGACTTTTTTAGGTGGGGAGGTGTTGGGTGGGAGGGGTGTAGAGATGATCGAGAGCTGACCAATCAGAATGAACGATACATTAGTATTGTAACTCGGATGCGATCAGACCGGCGGGTCTCGGTCATTCCTGCAAAGCCATAATAGATCGAATGAAACCAAACTCACCCATTTCTGTTCAATGGCTCTATGATCCCCTGGCTGACTTCTACTCTGGAAGATCTCCGGTACGGGTGATCTATCTTTTAAGAATCCCCACTCATCAGTCTCTGGTAAAGCTCTCAGAGAATTTATTGAATTTTGCGAGGTCATCGTCGACTGTCTATTCAAGTTTGGTCTTTGTGAAGCAACCGTGAATGATCCAGGAGATATAAGTGAATTGTCTTCGATCGGTGATAATAGTACTCCATTCGAGTTCTGCCGTTTGGGTTGAATCAGTTCGAAATCTAATCCTTCAGCTTTGACAGTTTCTTCTACGAAATCTTTATGAGATATCGCACCGCCCCTCGAAGTGATAGACGAAGGCGTAGTAGAGCTTTTCTTAGGTGTCTTGGAGTTGACTGAGGAAGTGAATGAGAATGAAGTGGACCTCGCTGATCCGGGGATCGGCAACGATGGCGTAGATCCACTACCATTTCCGTTACTTATTCCATGGTGGTGCACAGACGCAGGTGTCGAAGGGATAGGTAGATGATTGACTGTTGCGCTCGATGAGGATGGCGAGTGTGTACCTGTAGGTGGAGTTGCGGGGTTCAAAGATGATTTCCTACCACCGAAGAAAGATCTCTTCACGGAACTAGCAGACTGAGGCACCGGCGAGTTGATGGAAGGGACAGGTAATGGGGGAGTTTGATCGATTTTGATTGACAAAGCCGGCGGTGGAGGTGTAGATTCTTTCTTGGCCCCCACACCTAGAGTTTTGGCTACGGTAGCAGAAAAGCTTCGCGCCCTAGGTCGACCGACCGAGAATGGTGGACTGGGTTTAGCGAGATCGGCTTCGAGGGTTGTATTCGGTGTAGATGGTACAGGCGAAGTCGCACTTCTGACAGGGTGAGGGTGAGGGGGAAACGGTGAGGCTTGATTCATTGTATCTTCGTTAGCCAGGATAGGTGATGCTAGCGGCGAGGTAGCTCTTCGGTGAGCGTCATGTGGTGAAGATGCACGGCTTTTGGAGGAAGGTAGTCCTAAGCCAATGGGCTCGTGTCCGTGAGAAGACGGCGTAGGGGTGGGAAGGACGGGCATTCCTGGACCATTCACTAAGAAGGTGATTGGTATGGGTCCCTTTGAAGCCAGTAAATCAGCTTCCATTCTTCCCACAAGCGTTAGGCCCCTGGGTCGTTTCCCATCAAAGGTAGATCTAGCTACATCCACTGCCTGTCGAGTAGCTGATACGCTATGTGGCGAAGAGGGTGATCCTGGAGCTGATTGATGCAGGTGAGGTGAAAGGTTAGGGGAATGGGTCCGAGGGGGAGGAGGCACCAAGCTGTGAGCGGAGATTATACCATTGTCGGTCACATCGATCTTCACTTCATTTTCGTCGATAGGTAAGGGCGAAGCCAAAAGAGTATGGCCGCTAGCGCTCTTCGTCATTTCATGAGCCACTGTCTCATGGCCAGCCGAAGATGGAGCATGGAATGGTTCAGCATCGTGAGGTTGAGGGGTAGCGATGTTCGTCGACTCTTCTGAATCATGGGTGGTACTTGCTGTTCTCTGACCGGAAGTGGTGGAATCAGAAGGGCTGCTTTGGTGCGCAGATATGGAAGATGAACCATGGGTAACGTGCTCATGAGGGTCATTCCCAGCTGATTGCATTTCGCTGTCATCGTTCTTCGCATCAGTTGAAGGCGCAATAGCTTGATATTCTTGGTGTGGTTTGAAAGGACCGTTGGTGGATTCGTTTTCAGACTCCTCCTTCTCCCTTTCTCTCATGATCCTCAACCTCAGTTCCGTGGCTACCGATCTTCCACCTTGTGCAGACGGCATATCTATCTTGTGGAAATGGGACTGGTTAGGCGTGGTGGGCGTAAGTTGATCTGATAATTTGGGTGTGATTTGGATTTGGTCTCCTTCTTGATTTTCCTCCTGGACTTGAATTGTACCGTTTGGATCGACATTATGGTGACTTTGATTTGCCTGAAGGATTTTCTTGGCCGAAGGTAACCTGAAACTCTCTGTTTGTGGACTTGGACTCAATCGATTGTCCATCGACCAAGCAGGGGACGACAGCCCCGGCGAAGCACTGCTCACGCTCAGCGGTGAGGGAACTTTGCTAGCTGCTTTGGCAGCTCTAGATAATCTCTTCTGTTGAATTGCTAGGCTCATTCGTTTCGCTGGACCGTACATGCTCTCTCGAGCGTAGTCGTCGTAGATATCCCATTCGACGTCTTTTTCGTCTTCTTCTAGATCCCGTTCATCTCCATGTTCACTTTCATCTTCGCTATGAGTCGAGGATGGACGACGGTGGAGAGACGCAGAAGCAGATTGTGTGGGTGGTTGATGAGGTGCAGTAAGCGATGCAGTGGACGGGGACTGATAGTCTGGATAAGGTAAGATAGCAGTATGATTAGCATAGAGATGGGCTTGGAGTGGTGTGATTGTATGGAACAAACCTTTGAGCTCTTCCAAGCTATCAATCGATATGCTGCCATTTCCATTCTCATGGTCATCTTCACTCTCGTTACCGCCCATCATGAATCCACCAATGCCTCCGAAAGCTTCACTACTGTTGTTTGATACTATTGAACTTCTTTCACCAATCTGTTGCGGTTGCTGCTGTTGATCGAAAAATCCTTGTTGTCGATTATCCTGTGATAACGCAGGTGAAGGTTGAGGTGAATCCAATTCGAAAGGCTCCGAGATCCTTTTCACTTCTCTCCGACTTCTCGTTGCCAAGTGTGACTGCAATTCATCGATCCCTTCTCCCTCTTCCTCATCCTCGTCAGCGCGGGTGTAGTAAATCGGTTTGGTAGGTTGAGCTGAGCTCGGACGTGGTGGTGAAGGGACAGTCAAGATGGTTTTTGGTAATTCTCTGATATTTCCCGGGGGTGTACTACTTCCAGCTAAAGAATCGAATTCCACATTTTCTCTTTCTACCCATCCTATCACACCTTCACATGATGCCAGTAAGACTTTGCCCAGATCACGAAGTAAGATCAGTTCATCTCCTGATATATACATCAGCTGGTCGGGAGCTTCGGCAACGCAATCCGTCAAGCTACGATAAGATGCGACAGTCAGCTATGTGATTTCCCACTGGGAGAGTAAAAGATAGCGAACGGAGAACATACGCTACGCCTTTCCCTATACCTCCTCTCTCAGCCAAAGCTATCAAGTCATTCAACTCTCTTGGATCGAGGTATCCCATTGTCGCCGCGGTCTTGTACGATACAGTTGATAAATGAGTATTATAGAGGATATGAAAAAATTAGTTCGGCATTGATGATGTCTGAAGGGGGCTTAGCTGAGCATGGTTGCAGTATGTGGGCAATGGTGTATCGAGTATTGAATGAGTGTTCATAGGGAATTTGTACAAATTATTGACATGAAAGATGTGTCCTGACCTGACGCGTCCATACAGACAATCGACAACAATTCTGAAACACGAACCCATACCACACAGTACGCGGAATCAAATCGAACACACCAGTCAAACTCAAAAACCATATGACTAATATTGTATCATTACTCTACTCCTTCTAACCGCCTGTCGACTACCTCTTCTAACAGTTGTACTTCATCGCTACAAACCAAATAATTCTTGAACAACATGTCATCCATCGGACTTAATCTCACTAACAATTATTCCCTCTATGCCGTTCCTGTAGCTTGGGCCGTAGCGTACGTACATATTCACTACCATTGTACGCGTGGAGCGGAAGCTGATGATAATCTTGGTTATATAGTGTCGCACCCCATTTCTATGCTATAGCGTTGTACAATTCTGAAAAAGCTGCCGGCTCACCTAAATGGGATAACACCGTGTGTGACCGTCTGCGCTTCATCTCTTACACAAACATGACGCTTTGACTGATGATTAATCTTTTCTTCTGGTAGGAACCCAAGAAGAATATCGCTAATATCAAAGATGCAAAGCTTTCACCTGCCTCTCAAGGTAAATATCTGAGAGCCGAAGCTGCCCAGCAAAATGGTTTACAAAATTTGCCTTTGTTTGCTGCTGCTATCGTGAGTGTCACATCATCCCTGAACAGCTTCCGGATAGTGCAGAAGAATAGATAGCTGATGTTATCTTCTCTGTCAAATGGTTTTAGCTCGCTGGTAACTTTGCTAGATTGTCTCCATCAATTTTGAACACTACAGCAGCAGTATACCTCCTTTCCAGAGTGGTGTACAGCTTCATTTACATCAACAACACCTCTGGTACGTTCCCCTCCTTCAGTATAACTGTGATCGAATTGCATACGGAAGTGCTGACATGGTCTTATATGGTTCTGCTCACAGAGCTCTCTGCCAACCTGCGATCAGCAACTTTCTTAACTGGCGTAGCCACCTGGATGTCCCTTTTTGTCAGAGCCGGTAACAAGTTGTTCTGAATGTAAGTAATTACACGAAGCACCTGAAGAGGGGCAGAGATAATAGGCTGTAAATCGCGAGAATCGTAGACATAGTGGAAAGCTAGAAATAGTTATATTATGCATTGAACCATATCGGTTCTTGTGATTCATTCCTGACACTGCAGTATTCTCCATTAACACCGCATCCGCAAAAGTTCGCGCTTCTTAAACGTCTAATCGATTTCCTGTCAATTGACCGTCATTTGGAGCACCGTAATTATCCTTTACGGTATTTTTCCCGGGGAATGACGATATGACGTTGATGTGAGCATCGTGTAACTGTTATGACAAGAGCTGATATCACATTCGTTCCATGAGTAATATTGTCGGGGGGGTGCGATATTAGACAAGCTACAAGCAACATTCACATTTCAATTCAATCTGGTTGTACCATCAATTTGTCCACTCCATAAGCCCTTCATCAGCAAGCAAGATGTCCTACGCTTATCTAGCTTCTACGCCGGGCCTCAAGTTCAATTACTCATTATTCAGCGTTCCAGCAGGATGGGTAGTGGGGTATGTTCTTCTACTTAACAATCTAGGTGTTCCAGTATGAGACTGATCCCTTGATCTACATGTGAATTGTATAGAATGGCTCCCCTCTGGTACGCTATAGGTGCAGCTAATTCCGCTGCTCCTGGGACGTACCAAAATGCAGTATGTGGCTTTGTCTCGATGGTCCATTGTATACTGACTGATTGTTCAATCGTTATAGAATCCCGGTGAAAGCTGGAGCAACCTAGACTCTGCACTTCTATCACAACAGGTAATCTCTTCAGGCCTATACTCGCAATCAGGCATTAGCTGATTGATTGGTTGATTGGTTAGCTCAGAAGAAGGATCAAACGTGCTGTTGCAGCCAATAACAATACTCACGTGTAAGCTTCACCTATCTCTGATCTCTGATCCATTTCATTCCCTTTGTATGAACGTATACTGACCTGGCTTCATTCAGTAATCTGCCTCTGTTTGCAGCCGGTCTAGCAGCAGCCAATGCCTCCCATGTCGATTCTGCATCTCTTCATTTGTACTCGGCTGGATTCCTGATTAGCAGAGTAGCGTATAATCTAGCTTATATCCTCATCGAAGATGGTATGTTATCAACCCCTCTCCCTCTGCTTCCCACTGTTGACGCGTTACTGCATCATAGAGAGCTATTCATGGTTCCGAAGTATCTTCTACTGGTCAGGTGTCGGGTCATGCTTCGCTCTGTACATCAAAGCTGCTCTGAAATACAAGTCGTTGCCTTGGTAGGAACCATCTGCAGGATTGTTTCGAGGCTGTTCATCGTATGCATGTACAAGATACTATTCCTGTTCACCTCATCAGTATACTGTAGCTCGTTACACAGATCAGAGAACCTCCTTTGTACAGAACCAACACTCCGGATTTCCCGGGAGTGATCCACTTCGGCTTGGCGTTCCGAAATGAACATCACACAGTACTCGTGCTGCACCTGCTCCAAGTCTTGTTCATCGATATCTTCTCTTTCGATTGAGCTTGCTTCATCTCTCATTGACCACCTTGAAACAAACGCACATAATGTCATATGCATACTTAGCTTCTACTCCCGGTCTTCAGTATAATTATTCCCTCTATGCTATTCCAGTAGGATGGGTCGTTGCGTAAGTTCAACATCCTCCACCTTCCTCAGCAGACTGGTGGAGCTAAAAGCTATGTGCTTGTACTTGGGTGCATGGAATAGAATGGTCCCATTGTGGTGGGCTGCGCCTATCGCCAATAAGGCTTCCAGAGGTACCTTCGATAATGCGGTATGTACGAGTGTTTTCATAAAGTTGGTACTACTTTGGTGATGGTATTGATTGAAGTCTGTTGACTTGATAGAACCCGAAAGATAGTTGGGCGAATATCGATTCTAAACCTATTCCTCAACAGGTGAGACCCTCTACACGCTCAAGAGAGACCAAGCAAAATACCTGAAAGATTCTGTGTACTGATGTATCACTTGGTGATAGTTGAAAGGAAGGATCAAGCGAGCTATAGCTGCTGAGAACAATACCCACACGTGAGTGTCTATCGACACGTCATCTACACATCCATCGATCAATTCCCAGCATCCCTATACTACCTTGTGTAAAATAGCTGATATTTCATTTGTTGTGCAGCAATCTACCTCTCTTCGCTGCTGCCCTGGTAGCAGCCAATGCCGCACACGTCGATTCTTCCTCATTGCATTTCCATGCATCACTTTGGGTAGTCAGTAGGATAGCTTATACCTTGGCTTATATCTTCATCGAGGATCGTAAGTTCACTCAACACGTAATAGTCTGCAGCTGGATGTGAATCGTCTGAGCGATAGCTGTTATACAAGCTAAAACGTGATTTCTGGTACGGCGGATTAGGTAAAAAATCATTCATCCGTTCAACATTATTCGGTATAGGAATCTATTCTTGTTTCGCCTTGATCATCAAGGCTGCTAAGAAGTACTCGGCTGTACCTTGGTAGATCAAATTATCGAACCCTAACACCAGTGGGGATAGTTGGGCATGTGTATGGAAAAGCAAAAATGGCGGCGCGATGGTACAAATGGAACAGCTGGTTTGCCAGTGTGATCACTAGATTCAAATAGATCCCGCATTTATATCATAGATATTTGTTGGAGATGGATAGATGTTCATACATGATACATTGGAATCAGTTGAAAGGGTATAGACGAATGCAAGGTATATATTTGTACACAGTGAACGATTGAGGTGAAACCTTTTCTTCCCCTTTATTGTATTCTCTCTTCAACTTTGACGTTCAAATCACCATTCACCTGGTCTCCTTTTGGCTCTTGATTTGTCGTATTCTCATCTACATCTGTCTTCGAAGGAAGGATGGGTTGATGTTTCCTATTTGGTAGAGGTACTTCTGGCAATTCTTCTTTCAACGCATCGTGAAGTTGACGTCGGAAGCTCTGTTCAATCGGAAAACAACTGGTCAGCTGCCAGTCATTTAAGTATGTTGAGAGGTGACACGTTTGGATCAAAGACCCACTTCTAAGCCCAGCACTCGCCCTAAAGCATATTGGTTCTCCCCCACAGCCCTGGTCAATGTGTTTTTTGTAAAAACATGTGGATTCTTATACCGGTCTATGTGTCTGAATACTCAATATCACAATCAGCTTTCCCCGCCCCTCATGATAGCAAAGTAGCTAGGATAACGAGTCTGTCTCTACTAACTCTACTATTTGATGGGGCACACTTTCACCCAGCTGTCCGGATATCCTCTCTAAATTGATGAAACCTTGATTCACTTTCATGCTTCAGTAAACGTGCTTGATATCAGCTATCACCTCTCAGTGAAGGAGGGCGGGCGCTAGCTTACAGGTAGTTTGGTACGGCATCTTCCATACCCTGTCCTACATCCCCTGCGCATATTTCAAGCTCGTACAAGTCCTGCGATAATTTCAATAACTGACATTCCAACTCTGCTCTCAAAGACGCTTGATCCATCGGTTCGGCATCGGTGGTCGATGGATGTGGGACCATGCTCGATCCTGGTGTAGGCGCAGGTGAAGGAAGTTGACGAGGTCCTAGGGACATCATGACATGATATGATATGTTGGAAAGATGCAAGAACGACACATAAGATGGCTTTTGCTTTTGTTTTCACACCGCGAGGGCCGAGACGAGAGATGGGTTGGAGGTAAGAAGTGATGATGTCACCAGATGTCACCAGATAACCGTTGAGGGGATTGGCGCCGGTGGTAGGTGAGATGAGATGGTGAGATTAATACAACTGTCACAATCCTCTTCGCGAGACACAATTGGACCAACAAACACGAGAAGAGAAGATGAAGCACGCTCTCTGGTCCCTTCTGGGGCTCGCTGCGGTGGCTCATGCCAGAGTGGTGCAAGATGTATACACGCCGAAGGATATGCTCTTGACTCCTCGACCGCAACCTGCTATAGCTTCGCCCGATGGTACTCACGCCCTATCGGTGGTCGACCAGTGGAATTCAGAGGATGACAAGTGAGCTGGCTCGCTTCTCGCTGAGATAGACATGCTGATATCTCACTTTTACGGTACTAGAATCCATCGTTCAGTCTACCTCTTATCTCTGAACACCACTCATACCCTTCCTCCTTTGTCCTTATTCAACACTTCTCCCGCTCAAGCCTCGCAATTCATATGGCTCGATCATGCTAATCTAGCTTATGTGAATGGTTCTTCGCTCTACTCATACTCGATCGAATATAACGTCACCAGACCTCCTACTACCCCTGCTCCTTCCCCAAAGGAAGTTCTCGCTTTCCCTGGAGGTGTCAATCCCACTGGATTCCAATTTGAACCCAAGAGCGGTACTTTAGCATTCTCAGGTCAAGTCTGGAGAGATTCTGGTGATTTCAGTGGAACCGCTAAGTATGACGCAAAATGGGAAGAGCGAGGTGATTCAGCTTGGGTATATGATGAGCTGTTTGTTAGACATTGGGATGAATGGAGGGTACCAGGCAAAGTATGGACTCTAGGTTCAGTAGAACTTAGCAACAAGGGCGGAGCATGGATAGCAAATGATCATGGAAAGGGAGGACAGTTTGTCAATCTTTTGAACGATACTGGACTAGTGAGCCGCTCATCCTGCTCTGAACTTAAGAAGAACTGCAGCTGATTTGTGTTGAAGTACTCTCAAATGGATCCGATCTCATCATTCTCACTCACTTCCAACACCATCGCAGCAGCTATCAAGACTCCTTATTTGAATTTTGCAACGCACACAAGAGAGGATATATACCTTCTGTCACTATCGGGTCATGCCTCTTCTTCGTCACCCAAGCATCTTACCCCTCATTCACACGGTGCCATCAGCTCTCTTACTTTCTCTCCTGATGGGAAGAAATTAGCTTGGCTGGAGATGAAGAAAGATGGATATGAGAGTGATAAGAGGGTCATTGTCGTTCATGAGGAAGGAAAGGGCATCAAACGGTGGACAGAGGATTGGGACAGAAGTCCTAGTAGCTTGACTGTAAGTAACATTCAACTCCAAGAAGTAGTAGCTAACACAGATGATTTTATACACAGTGGTCGCTTGATTCCAACTCTTTGTACTTCACCGCAGAGCATCACGGTCGTATCCTTCCTTATTATCTCACTCATCCTGATCATCTGCCCACTCCTTTATACTTCAATGGATCGACCACTTCCATCACTCCATTGACAGACCGAACAATTTTGTTATCTCAACAATCACTGACATCTCCTTCGGACGATTTCATCCTCACACTCCCTGATCCAAAGAAGAAACACGGTAAAACATTTGGCTTCGCACCGGATGGAGGGGATAAAGATGAAGATAAACTACCTCATGATTCCCTACGAAGGCTCACAGCTTGGTCAGCGAGGTTCATCAAAGATAGACTAGAAGGTCTTGAAGGTGAAGAATTCTGGTTCGAAGGTGCTGAAGGCAAAGAGGTGATGGGATGGGCAGTCAAGCCTAGAGGATGGGAGGAGGGACAAAAGAGAACCTGGCCCTTGGGTGAGTCAGCTTATCCTCAACTCAGATCGTCTCAGGTTGTCAAAGCTAAACCCGAACTATAAAACTTGATAGCTTTCTTGATCCAGTAAGCCCGTTGCTTGTTATGCGTTTCGAGGCCTGCGAAGTAGCTGACGAGACTAATCGCAGTGGCGGCCCTCAAGGTGCATGGGAGGACTCATGGTCTACTCGATGGAACCCCGCTGTATTTGCATCACAAGGATACTTTGTGATTGCTATCAACCCAACTGGATCTACCGGTTACGGTCAGGACTTTACCGATGCGATACAAGGTGATTGGGGAGGAAGTGAGTTGACTTCCGAAGATGGTGCTGCATCGCTAGCTGACAAAGTGTTTGCAGAACCATTTAAAGATCTTTTAGCGGGGTATCAAACTGCCTTAGCCAAGTATCCCGAAGTAAGCAGCTAAATTGTCGCCTGCTATTGGAAGCAACAAGCTTAACTTTAAAGGTACCTGATAGATCGATCCCGATCGTACGGCCGCGCTTGGTGCTTCCTACGGTGGATATATGATCAACTGGATTAACGGACATAACGATCATTTTGGATTTAAAGCATTAGTATGCCACGATGGTGTATTTGATACTGTCACTACATACTTCTCGACCGAGGTGGGTTTTCCCCATTTCTTACATCAACTGAAATGCTGACTACGACGAATAAACAGGAGGTATGGTTCCCTACCCAGTATGTCGACATGATTTCAGCTTTGTGTCGGATGACATGATGGGACAAGCTGACAATAGTGGTGACAGGGACTTTGCTGGTACACCCTTAACCCATCGAGCTAATTACGAAAGGTGAGTGAGCTCGAAATGTTTTTTTCTGCAGGAGCAGAATCTGATTTTCTTGAATTTGATCTCACTCAGATGGAGTCCTGTCAACCATGCTATCGAATGGACGACTCCCGAATTAGTCATTCAAGGAGGTAAAGGTGCGTTGCCACATACCCCAAGCTGATCCGGAACAGTCACGCTCATTTTTATTCTTTTGACAGACTATCGCTTGGAGAACTCTCAGGGCCTGGGTGAGTTGACAATTCGATTCAAGGATATCTTCGAAATTCCAACTGACGTTTCCTTTCAAAGGTGCTTTCACTGCTCTCCAAACGTAAGTGATAGACTCACTGAACATTGATTCGTCGATGCTGATCATCTATACTTTATATAGCCAAGGGATTCCGAGTAGATTCGTTTACTTCCCGGACGAAAATCACTGGGTAAGCGAGCTTTTCCACGGATCTCATTATCGTCATTCTTTTCCATGTTGCTGATGTACCGAAAACAGGTACTCAAACCGCGTAACTCGCTCAAGTGGCATGTAAGTCATTCATCCTCCCTCTCGATCTGTAGACGGCATCATGTGCTGATCTCCATATGTTGTAGCACGAGGTATTTAAATGGTTACATGAATGGGTAGGAAGAGCCCATGATGATATCGAAGTAATCGAGCTGGACGATATGGGACAAAAGTTCGTCATTCAAGCGTAGGTATTATCGAAAAGTCACAAGCCCTCCAAAACGGGAAGAATGCTTTTGTAATGTGAAATGATTGATGCATGTGGAAATGGACATGGCATGAAGAACGACCTGATTATGTACTCCGATTCAGCATGATACGTGTCTGTGTTCTAACTCTGACTATCTCGATGAATTTCCATTGTTGAGGGAGAGCCAGTATGCCTTGGACTGATCGTCCGTCATTGTCTGTACTCCCATCACGGTACTCATCAACTCAATCTTGCCTCCAATATGGCCCATACGTACGAAGAGGAATCACGTACTGATACCCCACATTTTAGGTCATGGGAAAATCCCTACATGTTGTACAGTGATGAGAGGGAATACTCTATTGATGTGTTCACATGCATGTTCAGCTCACTTCGACGATGTTGCGAGTTATAATTGAAACCTGGCCCAAATCGAAATGCAAGTGGCGAATGTGGCGTTCCGATCAGATGAGGCCAGCACTGAACTGGTAAACCAATACGATAAGCTTACCAGCCTATCGCGTCTGCGATAAGTCCAAGGATTATTAGTCTCTCAAAAAACATGTCAAAAGCATAAACAATTGGAGAACTGACCCACAATCCTTATCCTGTTTTGATTTACCCTTCACCATTGTGGAGAATAAACCCTAGATTTGATCCAACACTTCCGAATTTCATTTTGAGGCGTTTCGCTGTATCAGTGGCGTTTACTCGCTCTGTTCGAGTGATCGTTCCACCTCTGACCTAGGTGAGTACATGGACTGCACCATACTTTACTTGAATCAGCCGAGCATCGGGATCGAACATGGTCTGAATGATGTACTCTGATGCTTCAGGCATGTGCCAGGAGGAGCTGATGTTTGATTGACGATCCCTGCGCCCCTTTAGTCTTTAGTGCCTGAAGTATCCCATCCCATCCGAAACATAAAACATCACGATCAAATACACACAACTACACAGCGTAGATCAGTGCGTAACAATAACGAGAAACGTCAAGATGGTGAAATCTCAAAGATCTTCCACAACGCTATTTCATCAATGGCCCAATAATCATCACAATCACAATCACAACTCACAACCACCTACTACGCCAAGTCATCAGCATCAGCATCAGCCTTCTGGTGGCATCTCGTCGATATCGACACCGTTTCAAGCATTGACCTCGAGGTCTATTCAGCTAAACCAACCCGATGTGAATGTGAATGTAAGCGTGACACCAGGTAGCCGTGCAGTGTATGCACCAGGGTTACAAAATAATAGTCCTACACCAGGATCACCTTCGCAAATTGACCCTTTTGGTTCACAAGTCACTTCACCCGCTCCGATCCAATTGCAAAGTTCGTCAAGACCACCTTCAACAGTTTTGTCATCTGGTGGATCACCATTACCAGGTTCAAATCATAGTGTAGTTACACCTAAGATCATTCTGGCTTCTCCGTCTACAAGCACGATACATTATCTTTTTCCTAGTAGCGATACCAAGAACGGTATCCATCTTTCCACTTCGACGTCCGCCAGCACCAACATAACCCAGGAGCACTCAGGTGGTCTAGGTCAAAGTGATGGTAAACCCTTAAAGAGAGGTCAATCGTTATCAAGAGGCAATTCGGTAAAGTATAGAAAGAACAGCCAAAATATTGATCAACACCAACAATCGCATCGTGAAGTACCGGGACTGAAGAATAAAAGATCACTCCCCACTCCGAATCTGAAACACCAACCCGAGAAAGAAAACTCATCCAATCCCACCAAGGTCAATGGACCAATTGGAGGAGTGAAAAAATCAGATATATCGAAACCTTATCCATCGCTTTCTGACGAAGCTAGAGATTATTCGAAAGGATATTACGACGTAGGGCCAGGCGCAGACATGATGGGTACTCTGAGACGACAACCTGGCATGAATGACCTGATTGGCAAAAATCGAGTGGGATTGGTTGAGAGCCATGATAACATTGTGAAGGGTGGTACTGGAATGAAGAGAAGAGAAAGTATCATATTGAAAGAGATTGAAAATAGACGTGAGAGGAGAGGATGGGAAATTGGAAGTAGAGTGAGTCGATAATCTACAACTTCGGTGTACTTGTCGAATAGCTTACGTTTACTGTACTGTAGCCCGCGCATGGACACGATCCCATAGAACCTACCTCACCAAGTACCAAGACCAAGACTTCTACGAATGTTACCCGTACCCAAATCAGAGGTGCCAATCCAAAACCTTACATTCCACCTATCACCGTCATTCAACAACGGAGACGAAGTCAATCATTGACTTCACCTAGACCCGCACCGTCTCCACCTGCTGATCCTCAGAAATCACCTTTACTCCCCGCACCAGACTTGGGAGATCCACTATCCCTATCTGTCGTCATCCCCAGTCCATCTTACTCTCATCTCGAGTACAGTCCTGCTGGATCCAGTGCAAGTTCCATGTCAAGAAGTCAAAGTAAAAGAGGAGGATGGGGTAAGAGGTCCAGTGCTATCTTCCCTCTTTCCGTTGCGATGTCAAGGGGAGAGACAAGAAAGGGCTTGGGTACTTATGATTCTGCTAAATTGAAAGCTGAACAGGACTTTGAACAGAGGACCATCTGGACTAATAATGGAATGGGAGGTAAAATAGCATCGATAAAACGGTCTGTCTCACTGAGGAAGAAAGATAGTTCAGATGATACCGGAAGGAGGATTCGACCTAGATCCCAGTCACTTACTACCACCAAATCTATCAGAGGATTAGATGAGGCACCGCCATTGCCTTCACCATCTCTGATGAAAGGTGGCTATATCCCATATGGCCAGGAGTATACTTCCGAAGGGTATACAGGGGAATTATCAATCGATTTAGGAAGTAGGTATCATCCTCATCATCCAGATGGATCTTCAACTACATTAGAAATGGATCTTGCTTCTCCTCGATCAGCTGAAACTTCCATCTTTCCCGCTTCCACCCCCACGAGCGCAGAGTACGAAGATCATCATATCTCGAGAAACCATACCGTAATGGGCGATAATGTAATCAGGATCGTAGGAAGACCATTACATCCAGCATTTAACGAAAGTGAAAGTTCGTTATCGATCCTGGCACCTTCCACGGTAGGACTGGGATTCTCTCCTGTCGGGACACCAATGTCACTACCTGAATCCTTGCTTGAAGAGGCGATAGATTTGACCGAGACTGGAAGAAGACTTTCAAGTCCTATGATTGAGGCTGTGATTACACCTCCTACACCACAGAATCAAGGTATATTACCTAAACAAGCCTTTTTGGAACCACATCAACAGCACCATCCTAAAGGTCAACATTCATATAAACACTCTCCTTGCGCTTCACCTTCGGTTGGGTCTAATGGTTCTGGATCGGGTAGTCAGAAAATACCTAGAAGATCGTTGTTATTGGCTCAAAATAGATTCTACATCCCTCCTTCACATGCTAAACCTTCGCCACCGATGCAAGTGGATCCCAAGGATGGAGTGGGAGTGGGGGGAAATCCAGCTTTAAGATCTAGTAAATCCCTTCGACCAGGTATAATGAAAAGAGCCTATACTTCTGGCAACCTTAAAGCTGATGCTAATTGTCAGCCGGGTCCAAGTGAACCTTCATGTTCTACATCTTTTGGAGGTTTGTTAAAATCAGCTTCGATTAGATCAAATACCAATCGATTCTCAAGAATTTCGGAAAATAACGATCAGCAATCACATCAACAACAGCATTATGGGACCGAACGGATTTCATTTACATCATCAATGAGGTTCAAGACACGGCCATTGACTACTTTCTCAATTTGTTCACCATCTGATGCCATCGAACCTCTACCTCAGAGTAACTCGCCTTCACCAGGACTAGGAATGGAAACTAAGGGTCAGACGCCCTCGCAGTCCAAAACATTAAGATCTAATAGATCGTCACCATTCCTGTCAGCGAGTAATTCACTAAGGATAATATTCGGTAAAGATGGATTCGTTGCCAGATCACTCTCACAAGCATTTGATAAAGACCATAACAACCTTCACCATCAATCTCGAGATAGCGTATACAGTGAAAGAGAAAGAGAAAAATCTTCATCCCCTAAATCCAAGGAGGAATTGAAACTTCGAATATCAAGTCCACTTGAAGCTTCACAGAATTCAGGAGGAGTACAAAGCAGATATAGAGCGTTATCACCAGAGTACGAAGAAGAAGCTAGAGAGAAGGGAAGAGATGCAGATAAGAAATGGCGAGAATCGGTATTGCAAGAAGCTCTTAGCATATCTGTATCTAACTCATCTAGTCTACACAAACTCGCCAACTACGATGGGACCGATGGTGGTGCTGTACCGAGGATGGTATCTTCGGGATCGAAAAGTAGATTAGCGATTCCAGATCAACTTTTATCAGCACCCAATATACGTGATTCGACCATGAGTAATGGGACTGATGGATTGAGAGGCATAGGCGAGAGTATGTTGAACTCGAATAACAGTTTGGAAAGTAGTTTGAATCTTAGAGCTGTGATCATGCAAGTTTGCAACGAAAAGGAAAAGGAGAAGGAGAAGGAAACGGGTAAAACTAGGATCTTGGAGGCAGTGGGTAAAGAAGAAAGTATGATTTCAGCTCCGAGCTTGTGAGTTCGATTCTTTCGACTTACATGCTGTACCTGTACCTTACTTGCGATCGCGTTACGTGACTTGCTAATGTATGAGATGATGACCTACAGTTACTCTAACAACGCTTCTACATATTTCGAAAAACCTTCAAACTCCACACGTAGATTGCAAGGTAAAGGTCTACCATCTTCTTTCTCAATAGCCGAATTGACCAAGGGAAAAAGGTCAATATCTAAATCGAAATCGAAACATGAAGCAAAAAGTGATAGATTAAATATCAGACAGATCAGTCAACCTATACCTATGTCAGGCCCTCTAAGTTATAATGATCGGATCAAAACTTTCGATTTGAACACTACTAATCCTGAAGAGGAGATTATGGGACAGTTGGTCGATCCTTCTTTCCAAGATGACACTCGAAGATCCACTAACAATAATGGCATTGGAGGATCCATGAAGGGTAGGAATATATCAGCTAGATCAAGTATATTTGGTCTAAGATCCAACTCAGGATCCAAATCACCTGAACCCTCTTCCAACTCTAGAAGTGGATTTGGGTTATCCTCGAGGTTGTCTCTAAGGAATAAATCCGTAGGAAAGAACGGTATCTCCTCAAATGATTATCCCACCAGCACCAATACTGTTACAAGCAGTAGTATGCGTACCTCATCTCACCAACACCATCATCCAGCAGTAATAGATACCCTCTTAGCTAGAGATGATACCGTCCAAGCAGAACATGTCCATCTCACCACCGGTACAACCAACGATCGAGATAAGTTGCGTAAAGTACTTGAATGGAGGGATGAAGTGGGTGATAACGAGCATTTAGCTAGGTTAGAGCAGAAAATTAGGGGTTTTGTGATTGATGAGAGGGAGAGAGTTAGGGATATAGGAAGGAAGAGTATTGAGGGTTAAGGTGATTGTTGTTGTATATCAGGTTGGAATTTTAGATACAGTGTTAGTGGGCTTGTCAAGGACTTTCATTGTGATATATTATGATTTTAGTAGCTGCTATTGAATATTGTTGGAACGTGGAAGGTCGAATTCGGCCACGGATTGGGAAATTGTCAAAGGACTTTGTTTGTAGTTTTTTATGATGGGTCTATCGATGTCAGTGAGGGATAGGTATAATCTGAATTACGGTTGTTAACGATTTTAACGATTAGCATGAGTTAATGATATGTATTCCTTCGACTGGGTTCCTTGAATTTAAACAGGTATCAGAGATGATGCGACACAAGTAAATGAATCGTTCACATCGATCTATTTATGTATATATTCTACTTCTAGCCTTAGCTCTAGATTAAGCGCGGTATTCTAGCAAAGCACAGTCCAAGCAAATATTTCGATATTCTCCCACCAACTGCTACCTACCGCTGACGATCATCCCGCTTGACCTCGACTTGGTTTGTGATTCACGCTCAATTCCTCATCTCCCTACTGGTGGGCTCGTCTGTAGCATCTCTTGGTTCAGCGTGAATATCGACCTCGACTAACGAAGCGTTCTCGTCGTCTTCCGAGACGAAAGTGAATACTTTGACTTCGGCATTATCCCATGGCTAAGACAAAGACAAGCAGACATTCATCACACAAGTCAGTGTAGGTTCTTCTCATGATGCATGGCTGGAAGATTGACTTACTCGACTTGACTGTTGGTTGTCTGCCAGGTATCTCAAGATATCACCATGAGCTACGACTGTGATGAACACTCAAAAGTCAGATTTCTATCCTCTCCATGTGGGCTAGTTAGAACACTCTGACACGCCATGGCAATTACAGCTAGGAACCTCTCACTTTCGTCCGCAAAGTTAGTTTGACACAACTCACCAACAATCTCACTCTCCTCTCTATCCCTTAACCAATGTCTGACCCTTTTAGCTCGCTCACTTCCATTCTCAGGAGCGTATATGCCCTGTTTACTAGCGTAGTCTTCGGATAACGTCGAGAAATCGAGTTCCGAGAATATACCATCATTGGATGATTTGAGTTTGGATATTGGGTAGGTGGGTGTGTCGCAAGCGTAGCTAAGAAGTACATCATGTATATCAGTAAGGAATCCTTGAGTATCATGTTCGTGTCGACGGGTTTTGGTCTGGTTTAAACTCACGGTCCTACTTCTTGTAATGTATCCAAAAGGATGACAGGTTTACCCTCCTTGTCTAATCGTTCTTTCAATGATGGATATCCGATTAACATAGTTTCCATTGGTCTCCTCAGCTACATACGAGAAATAAGCTTCATTGCCATTGTAGAAGGCAATGGGAATTTTGCTTACGGGAGAAGAGACTAGTAGTTCGGCTGTTTTCTGGAAAGTATCTTTGGTCAATTCGTTCAATTCTCGGGATTGTTTTTTACCCAAGGAAGTTAAGGGGGCGTCGGCGACTGTGATGACCTCAGGATCAGTACAATTATACCCATTGTGTCCGAGACAGTCGAAACAGTGTGTTTGACTAACTGGTATAATCCGATGCAACACTACGAACGCCCAACATCAGGATTTTACATGGATAAGACCAAATTACACTCCACTCACTTGTGTTCTGCCTGAGCATGTCTGGTAAGATGCAATCTTTTGGAAGTGGCTTTGGACTTTCTTGACATCGTGATACTGGTTGTCTATAATCTATATGTCTATTCTTTGCGTCTATGCGAACGGTCGATACGAGTCGGGAGTGACAAGTCAAGAGAGGAGTATTTATTGACTGTGTTGGTATCCGGAGGACTATATGAGATCGATTGAGACGTGTGATTCCAGCTAACGAGTACTCATGCCGATGACATCATCAGATACCACCTCACCTCGGCGATGACCGCTTGTGTCTCAATGCACCTCCACTCGATGAGTAACATACTCGTGCTCATCCAGATCCAAGTGACCTTAACCAGTCACTCGAACGCATCCGAGGACTCACTAGACGAGAGCATATCATTCGCATGCTCCAGTTCTGAATCTCGCTCGTTCCCCATGTCTTGTGTGATACACTCTTACACCACAAGCAGCCTTGGTCAGCTACCACGAATACTCTTACCGACGCTATCAGTCTCATCTGCAAGACCTGTATCATCATTCGTATTCCCGTTTAGAGCATTCACTACCGTTCAGCCGAAGTATAATCATCAAAACAGCCAAATACCATCCAAGATGAAATGTATACTCATCAAAGATGGGACTGGCCCAGCGGATAATCTTTATATGGGAGAAGAGAAGACCTCCGAGCCTGGGAAGGGAGAAGTGCTGGTCAAGGTGAATTCAGCTCACCGACTCCTTGACAGTGGAAAGATGGGCTGACAACGATAAATCCATACTCTATCGTAGGTCAAGGTAAATATTATGATTACTCAATGCTAGCTAGATCAGTCATCCCGATCGACGCGAGACGACTGACACTTGATAATTCTTCTTCCTTTTCTCGTTCATAGGCATTCGGTCTAAATCGGATGGATCTCCTTCAACGAGAAGGTAAATACCCACTACCTCCACAAGCGTCAAAGACTATCCTGGGTGTCGAGTTCTCAGGAACAGTCGATAAGCTGGGTGAGGGGGCGAAGGCGTATAAGCAAGGAGATGAGGTGTATGGATTAGCTTATGGTGTGAGCTTGTGTACCTCTTTCTCCTTCCTCCAATCTCTCACTTCTTGGATCGGATGCACCGGTTCATATGCTTATTCCTTTATTTGCTCACAGGGAGCATACGCTGAATATATTGTCAATCCGGAAACTATGTTACTTCCCAAACCTAAAGAGTTCGATTGGGTGGAAGCAGCTGGTATACCAGAAGTCTGGATGACAGGTTAGTCTGATCACAGCTGAGTGTTGCATATCATGGTTACATAGCTGACAATCTATCGGGTATGTTGATAGCTACTCAAGCTTTGATGGTTGAGACTCCTTTGAAAGAAGGTCAGAATGTTCTAATTCACGCAGTGCGTCTCATGTTATACCAGGACTGTAGATATCCATCTTTTAGCTGACGTTGATGTACCGTAGGGAGCTTCCGGTGTCGGTATCGCAGCGATCCAAATTGCCTGTAAGCTCATTCGTACTTGCTGAAACTGAAGAGAAGAGTATGACCTTACACGACCATACCGTTTTGAAACAGTACACGTAATAAAAGCTGGAAAGGTATTTACGACCTGCGGATCGGATGAGAAAGTCGAGTTCTTAAAGCAATTGGGTCACAGTGATAGATTGCATGTCTTCAACTATAAGACTCAGGGTAAGCATTATCTCACTACTGCCCAACTTTGTCGAAAAGAAAAAGGCCAAAGGCCATATCATCGGTCTACTATCTGAATGACCTATCATGAATAAGAGACTATAATGCTGACGCGGCCATGAAAATAGATTTCGCCAAGGAGATCAAATCCCACGCACCTGGCGTGGATCTCATAATTGATTTTATCGGTAAACAATACTGGAATCAAAACATCTCAATCCTCAACTTGGACGGTCAAATGTTATATCTCGCTTTCATGTCTGGTGCTGCCTTCCCTGAGGGAGCGAATCTTGCTCCGATACTGGGTAAGAGATTGACGATTAAGGGAAGCACGTTGAGATCAAGGAAGGCAGAGTATCAACATGATCTGTTGGAGGTGTTCAAAGGGAGGGTATTGCCTGGTATACTGGATGGAGAATTGAAAGTCAAGATATACAAAGTGAGTTCAATTCTTGGTGATGAACATCTCATCGAGCCAGAATGATCCGTCAATCTCGAACCATCTCTTGCTATTGCTACGCAGGATAGTCGACAGACATCCTTTGATTTGTTTGACCCTTGCTGACCCTTGAATCCAACCAACCCAGACATACCCCTGGACAGATGTCATTCAGGCTCACAAAGACATGGAAGGGAATAAGAACAGTGGAAAGGTGAGTGAAAATGAAGCAATACCGGACTCAATGTTGAGACCCAACTGACTGAACATGTATCCCTTCAGATCGTCCTCGAAGTCACCGAGTAGGTGAATTCCACGGTCTGATGGGTGCCAGTTGATAAGCCCTGAGATGCAAGAAAAGGGTGATTGACAGCGAAATATTTAGTTTAAATGCAGCTTATGTATGATCGAACAAGCATGCATTCGATAATGCAGTATTATGTGCAAATATCGCAATACCCGTTTCGAACAGGTGTAAGTAGCAGCAAGTGAGGGAGGTGCCCGGAGATGATTGGTATCTCCGTGTCTGGTATGGGATTGGGTTTTTTCGTCAAACTCAACATTTCACCACCATACAGTGAATAATGGGATGTTCTTCATCCTTGGTCGATTGTTACAAAATACTGCATAACCACCCTGCTCACCTCTTCAAGAGGACATCTCCATCCTCAGCGCACCCACTCCGACAAACTTTCTGAATCCTGTCAATCACTTTCACAATGTCCTTCCGATCAGTCTCTGTTCTTCGTCCAACGCTTCCCCTTCCCCTTATCACTCCTACCCTCACTCGAACCTATGCCGTCAAATCCTCTTCTTCCTCATCAGGCAATCCCGCTCTCCACGTTCCAACAGATAGTCGATCCAACCTGCTTCGTCAAGTCCTCTACCCTTTAGATTCATATTCACCAACTTCATCCTCACCTACCGGAACATATCATCCAGATCACCTGAATCGTCTACAGGCAGTCATCCCCTCGGAGGAAGTCCACGAGACGATCGAAAGGGCTTGGCAACTGCATCAGAGAAACTTACGTCAAACTCGTCAGAAAGTGCTGGACGCAAAGTTCAAAGCTATGGTGGAAGCTTGTAATGAGTTGGAAGCTATAACTGATCCTTCTAATGGAGGAGTTGAAAGTACCGAAGGAAAGGGAGGTCAATATCATAGGAGAATATATGAGATTGCTACGTCTACTACACATCAGGCTGAACGAACTGCCGAAGAAAGATCACAAAAGGGGAAGAAGAGTGTCGAACAGAGATGGAAGGAAACTAGAATACCGGGTTTGTTCCCTAGGGAAAGTTGGGTACCGGTTGAAAGTAAAGGGAAAGGGTGGGAATATGATTGGGTGAGACCAGGTTATTGAGTTAAAAGTCTTCAGCAAAGCAAGGTGAGCGATGAACGAGATCTTACAATAAATTCATTTTCATGGGCTTGTCTTGCTTGTTTTTATTATTTCTCCTCTTGATCTAATCAAAACTCTCGAATACCCTTCCATTTCAATCTTTCGTCATCTACTCATTTTCACACCTCAAGGGAACATTACATATATAGGTGATGGAAGCTGATCACGATACGTCCACTCCTAGGTTACAGCTAGACACCCAATATCATCATATGTCAATACGGCGGAGCCAAGATCATTGATAAATATACACAGCTATAAATGCATGGATCATATCCTACTGTTTCGCCTCTCCCTCTCTCAATGAAACAATTCGCTACATCGTCAATATCATTTCGTTAAACTCATGACACTCATGAATGACACTATTTCTTCGATCTCTAACACTAACTAAACATTCCATTTCGTATGATTTCATTCTTTCACTCCCTACTCGCCCAATTAGCGCCAGCTTTAATCTGCGCAATATCAGCTCCTTCGTCATCAAGGATAGACTTGAGATAGATTATATCAGCTTTAGCTTGTCGGAGATCGTCTGAACCGAGTTGAGATAATGTCGTTTGCTAAAATGGAACGAAGGTTCCAATACATTCAATCAGCTCAGCTCGGAATGATGTAAAAGTTAGCGAATAGCGATTGTCAGGTCAATGAGGAAGCAGAAGAAGAGCAGATAAGTGAAAGAGGAAAAGAAGATAACAAGGTTTTGATTATGAAGCTCAACGCAACGATTTGTGATAGAGTGATAAGAGTAGTACTAACCAATTTACCCAATTTCTCAATGATCACCTCCCTATATCTATCTGGCGATTCCACGAGATGTGAATAACCTTTGGAGAGTTGATAGGGTCTGGCGGTGAGGCTAATAATACATTGACATATGGGTCAGCTTTTGGAATTGAGGGGTAGGAGCACTTGATTATACTCTAGAGAATCACTTACGGTGGTGCAGTACCTTGAACGTGAGCATTAGGCAAAGAGAAATCCGTATTACCCCTATCATTAATCTCAGCATCAATGTTACCATTACCATTATGGTAGTTCCGTTTTAGCTTAATTAATGATCACAGTAAAGACCACAGTACTAACATTAAGATATGTGTATCTTTATCTTTATCTACTCCATTCTGCTTCTGTTTCGCCTGAAGTTGATCCTCGTCATCTAATTCTTTCAATCTCGTCTGATCCTCTATCTTAGCTGGGTAAGACCCATTGAACGAATTACTATGACTATTTGGCATTTTGTCGTAATTGTTGATGGTGATGTAGGGGATTGACTTAGCTTCCCTTTCTAGGACGAATCCCATCGTATCTCAATTTAGTGCTTGGATCGAAAGAAGAGTAGAGATACAACGAAGTGGTGATTGTGACTCACCTGATATATTTCTTCTTTCTTACTACCTGGATCTGCTTGAGTGGAAATATGACGTTGATGAGATGAAAAGATCTTTCTTTCCCTTTCTGTGTGGTCGAAATACTACAGTGTATCGATGTGAGATATGAAAGAAAGGATATGAGCCATATACATATATATGTGCGAGATAGAGTGATTCAATATAAAAGGAAAGAAGTTGTGGCGTCGTTCTGCTTCCTGTTGAATATGCAAATTTTCTTTTCTTTTCTGATTATCAGTTGAGTGAGTTTGTCAGTAGGTGATCCCAAAGGGAGGGAAGGGGAGTATGACGTTTATTAGTGTGCGTCAAAGGATGGTCAGCGATCAAAGCGTCTCTTGGGCTCATAGCATCCATTTATCATTTCATTATCGTGTATCAGATCGTCACTAAATACAATTGAGAGAGAGAGAGAAAAAGAGATCATATACAATTTTATAGAACTAGATATTAATCGTAAATTCCAATTTTATACAGGAGCACTGTACACTGCACCTGCTTTGCATTGAGCTACCTCTTCGCCTTCCCCATCTAAGATCGTAAGTAGGTACATCATATCCGCCTTGGCTTGACGGAGGTTATCTGATGATAGGTTGGGTAACGAGTCTTGCTATGGAGTGACGGTTTGCTTTCCTCAGCAACCGTTCTAACACGTAATGAACATGCAAGTATATGAAAGAAACTCACCAGCTTGGCTACTTTACGGGCTATCACAACGTTCATTCCTGGTTCTTCTACTAGATGAGCGAAATCGGATGATAAAGAGTATTGAGGGAGGGGACTATATGTAACGGTCTGTCAGCTGAGTTTAGCGGAAAAAAGAAATTTGGGATAGGAGTTGTAACATATGATATATGTAGAGATGTGGTACTTACGAAGGCGACTGTTCCTCTGAGAACCTTCTATAGGAAGTAGAAGGAGAAGGGGTTCCGTACCTACTCAACATAGACAGAGTCTGATCAGTTGGATGACCCATACCATGGGTAGAGAGGGGTACTCACGAAGAAGCTGATTTAGGTGAGTAGCCGTTCATATTTTATCAATGTAATTGATGCCTTTTGATGGTGGTGATAAGTTGAGTGGATATTGTTGATGTTGTTAAACGAATTCAAGAGTATGTATGTGTAGCTGAAAGGTTGTGTCCAGTTTATATATGGGCGGTGACTTGAGTCGACGAAGTATATATATATATATATATATATATATTTGAGACAAAGGGATTTGACTTCTTCTTTCCATTCATACGACTCCCCCCTTGTGTCTGTATATATATGTACCTTTGATAGCCATCTAAGCTACTCTTTGTTGTAACTTTGTTCCATCTCGGATTCGACCGTGTTGACTCGTGATGACATAATTGGAACCCCTGGATGATATAATCTTTCGTAGTCAGGTGACATCCTTCCGAATTCTTTGTCCTTTGTTCTTGGAAAGGTGGATGTGTACCAGTACCGTACTGTAAATCTATTCTTGGCAAGTTCGCTTGGGCAAACTTCGGTCATGAAAGTTATGTAGTTTCCCATCTTCGTTCTTGGTTCACAGCCACACTGTAATTTACTTTTTTTACCTACACGTCAATCAGGCACAATGGGGTTGATCTTCTCAGGGTGTATGACGTGTTATGACAGCTACTAGTACTGTAGTCAACACGGACTGCGAAACTGTCTGTTATTCCCCATTCTCACTCCACTGATCACCCCAGACCATGCTCCGTCGGAGTCGGACACACAGTGAGTTGTCAACAACAGGAAAAAGTCTCATTATGAGTTTAAGTATGAACTGTGAACAACGTTGAATTGGTGAGACAGCTTCACCCACACTTTTCGAACTAATGGAACGGCAGGGTACGATCATGCTTATTGAAATATATCAGCGGCAGCATGTTACTGACCATCAGAAATGCATCCGAAGTATACACATATGTCAATCAACCTGAAATCTCAATGCACTGTATCAATCTGTCTTTGCATTTACTCAGATTTTCTCCACTATGTTTCATATATATCTATTCCACGAGCAAAAACACATCTTAATACAAATTCATGTCTACCTGTACCTGGACCTTTACCTATTCATATAGTCATTCACACCAAGAACAAACACTTATTCTCCTCGAGCTTGCTGAGCTCTCCTTGCGAACCTACCAATTCTCGCATGCGTAAGCTAAACGCTCATCCGGATTGTCAATCTCATATACACGCGAAAACACTCACACAGCAGCCAAGTCCAGCTGTCCACCTTGAGCCTGAGGTTGAGCCACCTGACCAGGTTTCTTACCCGTACCGGAAGGTTGAATGTTCGGGGCAGAAGGTATAGGAGGTTTACCACCTCCCAATCCCGCTGGTTTAGCTCCTACGGATGGTTTGGCAGGTATAGCTGGTTTAGGTTTGATGGCAGGTGCCAGAGCCGGTTTGTTACCTATTGTAGAAGATGGTCTGGAGGTGGGCGGTGTAGACGTGGCTGATCCATTCATTGCTGGAGCTGGAGCGGCAGGTGGTGGACGCCTGGCAGCTGGTGGAGGGGGCGGAGGGGTGGAGCCGATTCGATAAGTTTCAAACTAACGTTGAGCAATATTATGTCAATAATCAAGCAAGCAAATCACTTCCAGTTTGAGCGTGGGCACTCACTAATTCGATGGAGCCCATCCTTCCTGACCATTCTTCACCACCATCCACCAACCTATCACAATCACATCAGCTCCGTTAATATACCTGTAAACGAAGTATATGGAACCCAATACACTCACCGTTATCATCCTTCTCCTTCACTTTCACTTCTTCACCCTTGACCAAATTCATCTCTCCAGGCTGGCCCGCGAATGCGTATAAAGCCTTGTATATTTCTTTGGCTGGAGCAGCCGGTGCAGGAGGTGGTGGTGGAGGGGGAGGGGGAGCACCTCGTCCAGGTATCGATGGTGGTGCACGTGCGGCACCAGTGGCTATAGGAGCCTTAACAGCTGATGGAGCTTTGGTAGCCGTGGGAGCGGAAGGCATAGAAGTCATAGCTGCGGGTGCGGAAGGTTTGGTAGCTCCTGGTAGTGTTTTAGCGGTTGGTCGATTTGTTGGTCGGCTCTGCATCGTATGTATCAGTATTGAGGGTGTATGAGGTACGAGATGCGAAACGCATGCTCACAGATGGCGCAGCTTTGGGAGCCTTCTTAGCCTTAGGTTTCCGGGGTGGCATAGGATTCGATACTGTCACATTATCAGCTCTGAGTACGTCGGTTTTTCAACGAGAGCGGATACTGACAGCTAGAAGCAGGTTCACCAGATCCGACCGCAATTGCATGGCTCTTATAGACAGCTTCTCCTCGGACGGCGTCATCTTTCTTAGCGACGATCTGAGCCTTTTTATCCTTCTTCTTGAGGTAGTCAATCCTGATAAAGTAATAGGTGTTATCTTTCTTTGTATCGGAAACTCAAGAGTAGGGTGAATAACACTTACGTTGGACCAATGCTGACATTCATGTTACCTCCCGTCAAAGTGAGAATGACACACATCATTTCAGTCTTGAATGCACAAGTGAAGATCGGGTCTCCTTCCTCACATGGAGGTAAGTTGAGTGCCTGACATACGATAGATGAATCAATAAAAGAAGCGCATGAAGGCAGCATCAGAAACTCGATCACTTACCACAAAGTCATCTCTCAGGTTGGTCATAGATATCGTTTTTATAGTAACAAGGGGGATCTTCCTCTCAAGGGAAGTAGTGACTCGGCCATCTTTCGCAGCGGAAACGACGAAGTAGACTGCTTTGTCCGTCTGAATATTACAATCGTCATATGAGCTTAGCAACTTACAGGATGTGTCCACTTACAATGATTAAGAATCTTGGACTAAGTTTACTAGATCTACCAAGTTTTGACACCAACAATTCTGCTCTTGAACTGAAGTGAACCGTTTCGGCGGCTGCCAGTAAAAACAAATGAATCAGTACCCAATTCCCATCGCCTTTCCATCGCCGAATAATGAATCTAAATAAGTGATGGGTTGCACTCACGACCGATTTGCGCCGCATTTCTCAACATCTCACCTTGCGGACTAGTACCTCCGACATCAAGATAATCACCCATGAACTTCCTCATACCCAGCAAACTGAACCTTCTCCTTTCCTTCCTTCCAGCCAGAACTTCATGTCCGTAATCTCTCTTTCTTGCATACACAAGCGACTCTTTTTGGCTCCTCCAGAATCGTTGGATCTTGATGGCTGCTTCTACTTTCCTTCTGACGTACGCTCGCCAGGCTCGTTGAATTCGGGACGCCATGGTGTGCCAATATCGATCTCTTTCACCTTCGAGGTAGAATAGCTAGGTTACCAAAACCCATCAGCCGTCGTCTGAGAGACAGGAGATGCACCAATTTCTCGAATATTCAGAATAGAGTGGTTGTTGGGTCTGCTTCACTCACAGTCTCAGGGTTCTTGATGAATGCTTTTGTTACACCCATCTGCCATTCATCTTTCGATATCTTGGCATCCATCAAGATTCTTTCACATCCGGATCTATCATCGCCATCCCAGATATAATCACCGGCGTACGACGTGGCAGGAGAGAGCAAGTAGAATCTGCAAGCGATTCAACCGATGTCAGCTCAATGTCATCGTGACAGTGACACTTTTACCGAGCTGACCTTTGGATCATCTTTGAAAATTCAGCTCGATAAGCGAAACCTGCTCTTCTGACTCGAATATTCTCCTGTAGACCTAGATATTTGATCTGATGTAAGATCGCCTTATCGTCGTACTCGGTAGGTGATCGATGTTGGTTCGGTTTGATAGTTCGGATGTAATGTGGTTGACATCTATTACCAGAGCAAAGAGAATCAGCCATCTACAAATCATTGACAAGGGAACATGAGCAAGCTATTACTCACTTCATAAGATTATCTACCAAAGCATTGGCGGACGCTTTGATCTTATCACCAGCAGTTGGAGGTCTCTTCTTGTTGGAATGATCAACCTTCTCAGGGAATAATGTATGTAAGAAATCATCTTTGGAGCCTTCGATCAAATCCAATATATCCTTAATCAAAGTATCCTTGTTCTTATCCGTCATTCCTGAGACGTTGTACAACACATCACCGGCGTAATGCTTGATCAAGAACTTATTTCCTCTAGCTTCGAAGTTGGGATTGGAGGCGAGCATGTTAGATCGTTGGATGAACGAGTTATCGGCTGCTGATGGATCGGCATGGGCGGTTGCAGTGGCATCGTTAAGAGTAGCGAAGATACCGGCTGGTCGTTTGTCCTCGATGAGCGAACATACAACTGCGTTGTCGAAGACTATGCGAGCGATATGATAAGCTGCCGCACGTATACATTGAACTTAGAGGGCAACTTACACTTGATAGGCGTCCACTTAATCTGTTCCCTCACGTACTCTTCTTGTTCAGCTTTGAGGGTAAGCTCGATGAAGATCTGTTGTAGTTTCTCGTTGACATAATTGATACAAAGCTGCTCGAAACTGTTGTCCTGATTTGGGAGTCAGCTGGTGCTTCATTGAAGACGAGGACCGACATAGTACAGGCAGCTTACTTGGAAGATCTCGAATCCACTATAGCGCGACGAGTGTCAGTGGGGTTCAATTTCCGATCATCGTATTATGGGTAACTCACTAGATATCCAGTACACCGATCACATAGTCAGGGTTTTGTTGAGGTTTCATCGACACATTGACACGACTAACAATCCATTCGAAGAGGTTGTTGTATCTATGCCAAACATAAAAACGATCAATTGAGCAGTCGGACATGAGCATCGCAACGATGGCTCACTCACAAAGCTTTCGCCAGAGCATCTCTGCCCGAGCTCGCCTGAGCTACATTCAGCGGTACCTCGTACACACTTCCTCTTCGTCCACCACGCTGAGTTTCCATGATTCTCGTCATCAACACCTTCTGTAGTTGCTGAGGATCAACTTCCATCAAGTAACCGGCGAAATCAGTGACACCAGTATCGGCGATAGCAGCATTCCCATCATCTCCTTCGACAAATTCGACGTTTCCTAACCAGAGGATAGTAGCGAGCACACGGAAGATGGAATTTTGTTCGTCGGCAGATAATCCAATGATTTGCATTGCTCGCTAAAGTGTGAACAATCAGCTCATTGGTCAATAAATCAGGAGATGACAAGACAACAGCAAACATACAATAGTCTCTTGAAAGTCCGAAACATCGTTGATACTCTTAACATCTAGACATCCACTTCTACTTGTGTAGGCATATGCCTCAGGTCCTTGTAATCCGAATGCCTCTGCGAGTACACACATCTTCAGTGGTCAACATTGTTAAACCGAACTCGCTGATATGTGCTCACCTTTCTGCTCGGCACTCGCTCCTTTGGTGAACTGATAGAATATATGGAAATCTCTCTCATCGTCAATCTGCCCTACCACTCGATTCTAACGTACGATTATCAGCATAAATCCCTTGTGAGATTGATATGTTTGTCAGCTTACCTTTTCCAGTAAATAATTGGTAATTTGAGCTCCAACAGGTTGACCCAGACTATTGAACATGATTTCAAGGTATTTACCCTAGGTTCAAGCAAAGTCAGGATCAGTCTGCCTCATCTCTGGAAGGTCCGAATATTGGATATGCTTGACTCAGCTCACATGTCTACTTGAATTGTCATTCCTAAGGGTTTTGGCACATCCAAAACTTTCCAACAAAGGGTTCGTAGCTAATACCATCTCTTTTACATTCTCAATCCCGCCTGATGAACCTTCACCTCCCGATACAGCCGCTATATACTGCATGATCCTCTTGGCAGCTTCCGTCTTACCTGCACCGGATTCTCCAGAGATGATCACACATTGATTCTCCTTCTCGGTTGTCATTCGATAATATGCTGATTCGGCGATGGCAAATACGTGAGGAGTCATTTCCAGACGATTTTTACCCCTATAGGAATTGAGGATCTCGTTGGTGTATATACCAAGATCTACAAGAGACCCCAAACCAACCCAGCCAAATTAGCATATGTCGATATGGTCTGGATATCCCATGAGAAGAGGTGGGCGAACGTACCTCGGAAAGGATTAACGGAAATCAACACATGTGCGATATATGTCTATTGATTTCAAGGTCACATCAGCTCAAAGTACCTCGGTCTCGACTGGAAAGATAGCAAGCTCACGTAGATCTCCTGATTGTTGAATCTCTGCTTGAGATTATCATTGATAGCTTCATTGGTGATCGTACTCAGCAGTGTCATATCGGGTACACCAGCCGCTTTTTTCTTCTTGAACCCTTCACTCCAATCGGCCTAAACGAGTCAGTCGATAACACATTATCAATTCTTATCTCATCTTGAATGCAAGCAGACCGGACACGAACCTTTTGGACCTTCTGAGATTTGGCTCCACCACCACCACCACCTCCTCCTCCTAGCAGTCCGCTGACTCCCTTCTTCCCTGCCTTCTTCGAGATCGCCTGGTCCAGGAATGGTAGAGGTAAGTGTGCATTTCATCGAACGATTCAGAAGGGAAGAACATACCATATTGTCTGTTAATCGTGTCCGGACAGGTCAATTACAAGCAGCGCGAGTTGGGATCGTCTCGGGTCACTTCCTGACTATTGAGCTGCTGTACGATGCAGGAATAGAATGGGTGATATGGTCTCGAGCAACAACTTGATAGTGATAAAGGGGGGAAGGATGCAGTGTTTGTGGGATGATGGGATGACGCTGTTGCTGTTGCTGTTGACGCTGTGAACCAGGCATTCAGGGTAAGTCTGATGGAAAGTCATTACCAAGGATTGTAATGCTCATTAGGAATCAATCGTAATTCAACTTCTGATTCCGGTAATAACAACCAGAAATAACACCGATCACACATCACCACCATCTTTCATCTCCATCCCACATCCTTGACACATATTTACACACATCCACTTTTTGTCAATCCTTCTTCAGACCGTCATACATGCTCGACACGCTCTCCTCAGTAATATGACAACACTAAGACCATCAAGGGGGGATCCGGGGATACATGAAGTATGTTGAGCAAGACCTCGAGCTGTTGAAACACTTGACAATTTTCTGATCAACTTGACTGTTCAGGTATGGGCAGATAATCTCGAAACAGAGTTCGCAGCATTACGAGCAGCCGTAGATCAGTATCCATTCATATCGATGGTGAGTAACCCTGCACATCTAGCTACTAGCTTGTTGCTGTTGTCATAATGTCCTGTCATTTGGTATGAGCTGATATATGATTTGGTTTATATTCGTAGGATACGGAATTCCCAGGGATAGTAGCTAGACCAATAGGAAATTTCAAGACTGGATCGGATTATCATTTCCAAACTATGAGATGTAATGTGGATATGCTCAAGATCATCCAGCTGGGTATAACGCTATGTGATGAACATGGGAATTCCCCCGAGGTATCAACTTGGCAATTCAACTTTGCCTTTAACCTATCGTGAGTGCTTTTGACATTTCATATTGACCTGTCACCGGCAGTATCACCAAATACGTCAATCCAAACAAAGCTACAAGGTCATTATAACGATGGTAATCAAATACTATCAGTTCTGAATGATGGAGTTTAGTATTTCGGGCTTTTCCAATTGGAAGTGATGGCTGATCTTATTTGTTCATCACATCATGTAGAGACGACATGTATGCTCCCGACTCGATAGATCTCCTCAAAAATTCAGGTATTGACTTCAAGCGGAACGAGGAGGAAGGTATCGATGTGGAGTACTTTGGAGAATTGTTGATCACATCTGGGCTGGTGTTGTTCGATAACATCAAATGGGTCTCATTCCATTCGTGAGCACCAATTGTCATGCTGTTCCCCTCCTTCACCTTTTCCACCGAGACGAAGTGGGGCAGGGAGGTATATGATTTAAAATCCACCCTATATCCATGCTCATATTTCCCATCGTCCATCTTGCCTGCATACGCTACTGCCCCCTTATTTGTACATTGCGATCAATAGCTGACCTCAGTGTGATGACATAGGGGATACGACTTTGGATACCTCCTCAAAATCCTCACTTGCGAACCTCTCCCCGCCAACGAAACAGATTTCTTCAACCTTCTCTTCCTCTGGTTCCCTTGCATTTACGATATCAAGCATGTCGTGAGGTCCGTCAAGACTTTGAGAGGTGGCTTACAGGAGATCGCCGAATCTTTAGGAGTGAGTTCCGTGCATCAACACACTGTCTTGTCCGAGAAGGGTCGGCTAGTGGTCATTTGTGATCTGTACTGACTTGTATATCCTTGTGTCTAAACAGGTGACCAGGATAGGTCCTCAACATCAGGCAGGATCCGATTCACTTCTCACTGCTGCGGTGTTCTTCAGAATAAGATCGAATTATTTCGATAATAATCTGAACGATGACTACTACAAGTGAGTGCCTGCATTCAGCATACAATCTGATTTCGTTACTTTTTGTACACTTCATTGTCTTTGAATTATATCATTTTGCCTTCCTTCTCGCCACACACACATATTTCCCACATTTATCCACATGTTCGCTATCTCCACTACTTCATCTGCTTTCTTTGATACTTGATCATCATGACTACTTGCTCACTCGCTTTGTCCTGCAGAAATTACCTATACGGCTTCTCATCGGGTCGACACGGTAAAATCTCACCGCCAGTCGCACCAACGGGTTTGATAGGGAATGAGAAACCTTACTAGACTTGATCTTATGGCGGAGTTTCCAACTTCGTTCAATCCTTGTATACATATATCAAAATTTGATCTTCTTTCCCTACGACGCAGTAGACCAGATTCTTGCCCGAACAGACTGCTATTTCTTCCTCCTAAGGGAGATCAGCATATACCAAGCGTTTTTGCTCGATATCAAATTGCATGTAACCCATTTTTGTGATGTGTCGTTTGCTATTATCCATTCGAACATCTGGATACGAATATCCGATCGCTGTAAGTAAAGCATCATGGATCCAATCCATGCCGACTGATCAACTACAATACCTTGTTTGCCGCACTTTCTCACGACTTAAGATCGGGGAATGCCAACAACGATCCATTTTGCGATCGGAATTCTTCCTCGAATCCAGTGCTTCGGGTGATCACCTCTGAAAGTCCAGATGTACCCATACTGTACCCGTGTCACTGTGGCTTCACGCTAAAAAGTTAGGAGGATATAAATCACTAGTCCAATAGCAGATGGGCTCTGTTGAATTTCGGTGATCACTCTCCATCTCCATCTCGACCTCCAATTTCCATTAAATACTGCTCACTCAGGGTCAGATCTCGATCGGGATAACCATGCGGTACAACAACTTCTTTTCTCTTTGGCATGTTATCATTTAATTCCGACGTTCCGTGACTTGACTTATCTACTATTCTTGGCTGCAGTAAGATCTTAGTACCTCAACCGGCATCGTCAGCGGTCAAGTCATATATATTGTCATACCACATTAGGGGAATGTACAGTATGTATACAGTTCCCTACCTGATAAAGCTATGATTTTCTTTGTCTCCAGGGAGGAGACATTCTCAAACGCCAAATCTAGTCTACGTAAACACATATTCACAGTATAACCATAATCAAGCTTCTTCCTGACTCACACTCACACAGTTAGTTATCCTCTCGGACCTGAAGATCAAACATCTCTTTTTCTTCGGTTTTGAGTTTGAGATGAGGCACAGATACATGTGCTTTTTTCAATGGTACGTACTCATGTATTGCAATGCCCGTATAATACACTCTCAACGGGATAATGATGATCCTTTCACTATCTATCCGGTGCTGATTGAATGAGATTTTGTAAGCAGATTGCATGGATATGATATCTGGATCGGTCACCTTTTGTTATTTGTGAGAGTTCTGAGAATGAAAAAGAGAGGAGAAACCGTTGACTCTTCGCACCTAAGCGATGATTGGTACATACTACTACATCATAATGTCATATCATCTACGTTGCTTTCGGGTGTTTAGCGTGACGTTTGACCGATGTTAAAGTATAAATGTTCTTCAGATATTTGAAAAGTATCTCGACTCACTTATCGCTTTGATCGTCTGTCCTGGCTAACAACCTTGCCTTTCATCGCGTTCCACTCCCCCTAATCTCTCTGCCTTATTCCTCGCGTACATCCAGGATTCTCATCTCATCTCATCACAAAGATATGGCCTCCCTACATCTGCCTATCTTTACATCATTCCCTATCATTTCGTTATCTGCATCGCCATAAGGTCAATTCAATTCCGGTGTTATTAATTAAGAGTACGAGTAGAATTAGTTGCGGTGTATTTGCAGATCAAACAACATCGCATCTTCATTTGCTATACATACGCTACGCTACATGTGAACATTAGGATACATAAGTTGCTGTACTACACCGCTTGCTTGGGATCTAAGATACAGCAATTACGAAGTGTGATTGAATTGAAACATCGGAGGTATATCTGAGAACGGTGAATGTACCGTACAATTCAAGTACGTGCCTTGTGAATAATCTAATTTCACTCGAGTCAAGTTGACTAAGATTAGTCTTACAGCTATTTAGCTTACTGACAAGGATTTTTTTGCTTGTTAGACTACCTACCTATACGGATGCGATGAACGTCTGGATGCATATAAAGTAAAGATCAAAATTCAGTCGGGTCCAACATACATATCGTATCCATCCCTGACTTCCCAGGTAAAGGGTAAAAAGGCGGTGTCAGATTAGCTCTCTCTCTCTATCTCTTTGTCGGAACAAACGCCGTCAACGTTGTCTTCGGATCCGCAGTTAGGTAACTACCACACCATACACCTTGCGAGTAGATAGAAACAATCGGATCTTCTTGGCTTGGCAAATTGTGGAGATTGGACTGCAATGCTATTTATGGTTACTAAGCGAGACGATAAGGAACGCAAGTCTGTCTATGCATAAACGAACCCACCCATCAAAGGACCATCGAACGACACAAAAGTGTTCTGATACACCACGCTTTGACGATTCAGACAAAGCTAATTACGATACTACTCTACATACCATACACCGCATTCGACACACCGCTCTCCATTCCTTTGGAACAAGAAGACGAAGACACAAACGAGAAAAAGGTACAATCAAGAGTTCATCTCGATACCAATCCCGATCAAATCAGTACAAGTAGATCTGATCTCATTCAAGGTCATAACACCGTACACCGTACAAACCCGTTCCTTGTCATCGTCTCACCATCAAAGCTTTGCTGCGCCTTGCTTCCCTCACTAAGCAGGTGATATTCACCAGTCCTATGCAACTATAAATATACCAAGAGGAAAAAAAAAAGATCGACATCTCTCCCCGTGTTCCGAATATATCGCATCAGAATCAATTCAATTCATCGCAATATAGCATTACATCACAGATGACACTGTGCCTACGCAAACCGGTGATCAGATTCCGATAGACTCGATACCAAGACAAGACTATCATTGCCCTTGCTGCAAGCGATACGGTAAGCGAGGTGGTGGTGTCATTTAGGTCAAACAAAGATCGTCTTTCTGCATCTGCATTTCCATCTCTTGTATCAACCTCACAAGCGAAGTGGAGGAGGGGTCCTTTGGGTATACCATAACATCCTCTCTCACAAGCTCCGACGGTCGTTGCCCATCTTACTAATCCACTGCATCAGCTATACCATTATATCAATACCAAACGTCATTTAATCCTATCCATCTCAATTCATCCTCATCTTACTCTCTGGTCATCGCCTTTCTCTTTGCAGCTATCACTTCCCTGTTTTTATCATCTATCACGATAGGAAATATATACATATATACCCATCAAGTCACATAGCCAACATGAGTGAGTCTTCTCCTTCTCCTTCTTTCTTCTTCCTTCTCCAACCTCCATCTCCCTCCGTAATCCCCCTGCGATTACGACCCTTGCCTGTGCGCATCAATTCAGTCATCGTTAGCGTAAGATCCATCAAAGCTGAAACTTGTCTATTCTATTCTCCTTGGTCCTTACCTCCTCGCCATCGGACATCGACTTCACCCCTTTCCTCGACTCAACTCACCTCGCATACGATATATAATCAACTTTGACTTGTCATCCGTTGATTTATCGATCGCATCCATCCCCTCTTGCGTACATATACATACCCGTACATACCATCGTACCATATCCGATCGATTCTGACTATTCGATAATTCCGATCAACGCGGCTCTTTGACCCCGTCCGACGTGATTGATTGTGTCCGTGTGCGTATCTGCAACTGCACCATCAATAACACACACGACCGCCACCTTAATTAATCCATCCTCCTGATAACAACTACTACCAATCTTCCTCGATCCATCGTTCGGACCGACTTGTTCGACTGCTTTCTGTCGCGTGATACATATAGCTCAAGTGCGAACGAAGAAACCTACAGGAATAGAGGACGATAGTCCGCCACACTCAGCCAAATTCCGAAAAAGCACTCGACATCATCATTCCCATAAACATAGTCCAATTGAAATCAAGATGCCACCCATCGTTGGATCACATGAACATCACCAGCACGAGCAGAGCGATGAGGGTCTCAAGAATGGTATGCATCATCATGGAAGAAGAAGAGGTAAATCTTCTTTGCCACTTTACGTTACATCGCTTTCCTTACACTTGATACCTATGAGTGATGACTGATGCTTTACTGTCCGATCATTGTCAGCACCTGGTCAGCCACTCAGACGAGGAGACGCCTGTTTGATGTGTCGAGCGAAGAAACTCGCAAGTGCTCTTCCGTCTCACTCGTGAACACCAGATCGCCTAAGGCTAAACTCTGTTTTCCAATATAGAAATGTTCCGCCCAGAAACCAGTGTGTGATCAGTGTGCCAAGCGCAAAGATCGATGTGTCTACGATGCTGTACGCCCTGCTTCGAGGGTTGAACAGCTCGAGAAGAAGCTTGGTAAGCCTGTTTTTTCCATTGCGCCCCCTCGACATAGTCAATCTGATGTACTGCATTGTGACTACTGTAGCTGAGATGGACGCTGAGGATTTCCGTGAAGCAATGAGACGAACCGCTTTCAAAAACTACGGTCGATCAGACTTCGAGAATTTAGCTGAATCATTGGCTTCACTTCCCTCGAACAATACGATTGGTCAAGATAACGGCATACCCAGCTTGTCAGGGTTCAACCTGATTGGATCATCCCAATCTCGTTCCAAAGTACCGAATGGTCCCCTTGAGACGCCCAGCCCAACATCTGTTGATCAGATGCTCAACCCCGACTCTGAGCCTCTTGTCGATATTAATGACATGCCTCTATCTGCTTGGCCATGGCCTCAATCGGGAACGAGCTCAAGTTTCAACCTCAATCATCTCAATCACCATGAAATGTTCCAACCCAGTCAACTACATCAAGCTTATTTGCATGATGATACTCTCCCCTGGCCTTTGATGGGATCGTCAAACAATGCATCTTTCCTCAATCCATCAGATGCACCTCCTATTAATGGGTTGTTCCAGATATCTGTTCCCTCTCCATCCAACGGGTCTACACCGTCCTCTCGAGCCCAATCGCACGACTCGACAGCTTCGCCTACCCCACCTCAATTCCTCAAGTCCAACACATCACCGCCAGTCAGTGGGATCCACAATCTCAATATCAACTTACCCACTGGACATGACAGCTCGTTATCTGTTGACTGTCCATCAACGTTCAGACCACACGGTATATTGCCTTCGTACGATCACAACCAGTCAGGCCTGCTTTTCAACCATGGTTTGGGTATCAGCCTTCCAAACGGATTTGGCTTCAACTTTGGAACTTTTTTACCTGAAAGTCAGGAGATCACACCAGCTTCTGAAGTCATTCGCAGTGTGTTGCAAGTCAAGAGAGATGTTACGGCTGAGAACAAATCTATCAGAGCTAAAGAATTGAGCGATGGAGCCAGAGATTACCTGTGAGTAAATCTTTCTTCCTTCTGCATGTGCATCTCACCTGAATTTTGAAACGCTGATGTCGTATGGCCAGACTCGACTTATTCTTCAGTACAGATCCACCAAGACCACTATACGGATCTGAGTTCTTCACCGAAGACGAGTTCAAAGCGAGATTGGCATTACCAGGAAAAGATAGACCTCACCCTTCTCTGGTGTTTTCCATGGTGAGTTGCTCTTGATGCTTGAAAATCACCATCGAATCAGGCTGATCTGCTTGGGATCTGTCAGTGCACCATAGCCGCCTCTGAATCCTACGTACCGAGTATTCGAAAATTTGCAGAGCCCCTGTTCAAGATCGCCACTTCCAAATTGGAGATTGCCATAAGGAAGGAAGGTAGATTGATTGACGCTATAAGAGCGAGCAAGAATTTGTCAAAATGGTTATTCATCCAAGGTCGAGTATTTGAAGGTTATCAGTACTCCTGCAAAACTATCTCGTTAGTGTTTCATCTCAGCCTGTTAATCTATTTTTGCTGACTGGTGAAGGTAGATTATGTATAGCTTGCGGATTGCATCGAATCTCATCTTCGATCTTCACTCCGGCTCCGGCTTCCGAATCGCAGGATGTTCAAGCTGGAAAACCTAGATATCTACTTGAGCCACCTAAAAGCCAAGGGGGATTGGCTGAGCGAATACATGCCTTGTAGGTTTCAAGCGTGAGCCGCCGTAAATGTCAAATTCTGCTGACTGCATGTGTTATTGATATAGCTGGTCAGCTTGGGGTAATGATAAAGGCGGTTGCCTCACGCACCATCGGCCGTCGACCATAAGAGATGAAGAGATAATAACTCCGTTACCAAGACTGAGGGAAGACTTTTTATCGGTCAGTACAATCTCGTACATTTGCGCTGCTCATCTGTGACGATCAGCTTAATGATATCATTTGTAGGATGCTTTGTTTAAGGAACCCGATATGACATTGAGAGATCTATATGATCTTCCTTATCGAGACAACGCATCTCCTCCAAAATCTATTTTGTATGTTCTCTTTTAGAACCCTTTACAAATCGCTCACATATTAACCCAATTGTATATACAGTGGCTATATCCTAGCAGCCGAACATCTGATTTACCGAGCCATGAATCTTCTGTCTCAACCGCCCGAAAATATGATGTCATCCTACAGAACACTGGGTCTGTTTGGTAGCTCGCAGGTATGGACACCACGCGAGCACTACCCTACAGCTTACAAGGAGATAATGGAGACTTCGTTATGGCTCGAGGAGAAGATACCTGAAGATTGGAAAATGAACTTCTTGATTACTGGTAAATGGGGTGAACCTGATATTCCTATTGTTGTGAGTTGAGTGCCATCTTACGATATTAAGATTGAATACTAAGAGGTTTCTATATCATCATTGTGATAATCTAGGCTTTATGCTTGAAGACCGCTCGAATGCACTTACATCCTCTCGAATCAGAGTTCGATCGACCCATCGGGCTTTCCCTCGCATTCGATTCAGCTCAATTGATCAAGACTTTACAAGTTTACTATAAGAATGTAGTTACTTCTCTTGATCCTACTTCTGAGCCTCAACCCCGCACACCCCATCACATGAACATTGGGCATTCGACGTTCTCAGGAATCAATAATCGGATACCTGATAACAAAGATAATTCAAGGAATAGAGGTGGAATCAGTGGACCGTATGGGATGAGTCCATGTTACGGAGTTGTTCAAAAGTTGGTAGAAGGGTCGATAATCTTGGAGAAAATAGGTCAAATTGAAGGTATGTCCTACTTACTTTCTCTTTCTTCTACTATCTCAACCATGATTTATAAATTGAAAAAACTGATTATGGTTGTTTATAGAATCGAGAAAATGTATGCAGGAAGTAACAAACTTGTTGGATGGATTTAGAGGATTGGCTATTCATTGTAAAATTATGTTAGTGAATCGTTAAGTTAAAATCCCAAGTACCTACGTGAAAAATAAGATGACTGATGTGGTTGAGGTTGATTTAGTGCTGCGTATGTTGACAAATTGGAAAAGCTCGTGCCGAAATGAAAGTGGGCGAAATAGGATGGTATGAAACGGAAGATGCGTATAGGAGACTAGCAATATACATTACAAGAAGACGATTGAATAGACGGATCTACTGTATTGCCTCGAAACGAGCATTCTCAAACTGGTTCTCTTAGGAACAGAGTAATTTGATTTAGCAAGTCTACTGTACTTTGTGTACGATTTGATTTTTGATTCTTTTTTGGTTCTGCTTCTTCACTTAATTATTCTGTAGCATATTTCATAGTTCTCTGTACTGTTTCTCTCTCGTCAATGGCTTCTTGATTTAATGGATGTACGAAGTCCTACTTTGGTATTTTGTATATAATACGATAGAAGGGAGAAAAAGGAAATAGATGTCAACGATTCACTTGGTATAGTGCAACATACTGTACCGTGCTGTACACATAATGTGATGTAGATGAGTAAGAATATGAATATGGTCAATATGTATACTTTTGTGCTTTGATGATATGCGGGATTGATGTCAATGACCAAAGCAAAGACAGATACATACAGTACATTCAGCTAAACTAGATTACAGATATACTCCTAGATACACACATAGATATACAGTATATAGATCCGTAGATCCGAGGATTTGAGGATGTGAGAAGAGTCTTAAAGCCTAGCCTTGACTCCCACAGGTAACATCCGTTCATCTGATCACGATCAACATCATCAGTATCTTCGCCTCGCCTGGCCTAAATGAAAACAAAGCAAAAGGCGAAAGACAAGATCTACTCACAATTCTCTTCGTACATTGTTATTCCACCACTGGCAGCATTCAAAGATGAAATATCCACCATGTTAGGTACGACATCTGACAATGTCGGAGCTCCGATCAATCTCATATTCATCTCAAATTCGTCCTATGTCGATCAACACACAATTCAGAAGGTCAACCTTGCAAAGCACACAACGGGTAAACCTGTGCAACACTGCTCACCTTTAAAATCTCAAAAGCCCTACTGACACCTTGTTCACCATAAGTGCTCATAGCGTAAATCATGGGTCTACCAATACCCACTGCTGTCGCTCCCAGGGCAATAGCTTTTAAAACGTCCGTGGCTCTCCTTACTCCACCGTCAACGAATACTTCAAATGGTCTCGAAGGGGTCATGTATCCCCGTTTTTTAAGGATGGAAACTACTTGAGGGAGGATTGTAAGTGGTGAAGGGGCGAAATCAAGTTGTCGACCGCTAATGAATGACCAACATTTGAAAAGACGAAAAAGTGGAAAATCAGCTTCTTTCCCACCGATTCTGTCAATACAAATTCAATAATGGAGGGTCGGTTTGCTGTATGAATGGGAAAATAATTGACGGATATGCTCACCCATGATTACTCAATACCACACCATCACACCCGTACTCGGCCGCCATCACCGCATCTTCCCAACACTGCACACCCTTCAGTATCACCTTCATCTCCCCAACTGCTTCTTTCAGCTCAGCTAAGTCGTTCCAGTTTAGCGATGGGTCGATGAACGAAGAGATGGCTCGCGCAGCGCCTTGATCACGCTTGAAGTTGTCTCCGCCTTGAGTTTGTTGGGATGAGGCGTTGCCAACGAATTTGGTTCGCATATCCTACGAGGTAGATGTGTTATCAGAATCGAGCTAGCTGTTGATATTTATCTTTGATTTCGTGACAGGGACACCTCGTCAATTCGTTTGTGATAGGCTGTTCGATTGCAGGTGATCGTTGACGCAAAGCGTATGTAACTCACCTTCTCCCGTCTTCCTAATTGAGGCGCATCGACAGTGATGAATAATGCTTTGACACCTCTCTCAGCAGCATGTTTGATGATTTTTTTGGTTCTCGAGCGATCAGCATTGACGTAGCTACGAGACAGGAGCGACCATAAGCGAAAGGAAAAGATGTCATGTTCACTGATCAAGGCACATGCCGTAGGAGATAGATGGATTGAAAGCAAGACACTCACAGCTGTAAGAACTGAACTTGATTTGGGATAGCTGCATCGACCATTTCGTCGAACGAACAAGACGCAAGGGTGGGTATCTGATCACCATTTCGGACAAGGTCAATCTTGATGATCACAACAGAACCAGAGTCTGATGGGACATACCATCTGAATGACGTTATGTTTGCCTGCGGCTCTAGTCAAAGTTACCTCTCCTTCGGGATGACCAAGTTTACCTATATATATCATACAGTCAAAATCAGCGAGATCAACGTTAGGGTAGAGAAGAAAGGAGCTGGATATACCTAGCGCAGTGGCCGTTATGTAGACAGGCATGGAGGTCTTGTGACCCAATATCGTTGATGAATAATCGACTGTACCGACGTTCCGTAAGATTCGAGGTCGGAACCATACTCTGTGAACGGCAGTCAGTTCGTTTATCCAGCTGAGAAGATAGCTAATATACTGACCGATGGTAGGCATTATGATTCTCTCGCTGTATGGCCACGATGTGAGCGCCCATCCTTGCTTAGAATTGAATGGTAACTCACCATCGTAATCTCATCGTCCGCACCGCTTTCGCACATGTGACCATGTCAGCTTTCTTCCACTTTCCCCGTGATATCCTTGAAATTTTCAGGACTATTTGAAAGAGCTGACTCACGAGCTATAATAGTTCCATCCCCTCTTACCCATTGTCCTCCTCGCAACAGCTTCGAAATCGTGCAAACTCAGTATCTCCTCCAAGGGCGGTTTAGCGTATTCTTCTTCGCCTCCTGCTAATAGCTCGTTGGTCTTTTGAGGAATGGACACGGATGTTGGAGGTGGGGCTGATGCTGAGACAGGTGGAGGAGGGAGTGTAGATGGGATCAAGGGACCGAGATGTTTTGAGGGGTCTAATTCAACCAAAACTCAGCTGAGGAGAGTAGAGGTAGATTGCAATGGACGTACCGAGATTGTCAATTATAGCATCTGGTGGATGTATTGGCTATTTGACTGAAATTAGCACCACACTGAAAAGATTAAGAAGAGGAGATTATGAAAGCTGGAGAAGAGAAACTTACCTCGTACTCCTCTGTAGCGTCCATTCCAGCGTATCGCCTATCCACCACATCAGATATCCAGACTGCTTTCCGCTCCGAGGTACACTTACAAGATGATCTCCGCACCACCTTCAGACATATCATTAGCTGAGAGGAGAGTTTCAAGATATGAATGATATAGCTTACCAGGATGTTCCTAAGATTCACGATGCATGAGTTAAATCTACTATGTTACCTGTAGAGCAAATCGGAAGACACACTCACATCCAAGAAATCAGTCACATCGTAAACTTTACCTAATATCCACCGCATCAGTCACCTAGACCTCTTGCTTGATGAGTCTAGTTGAGATACATACCATGAACGACTATCCATACGCCCTAATCAAGTCACATATTTTGATCAGACCATCTCGCTGTACTTTGATTTTACGTTCAACTCACATTCTCCCTGCTATTATGCTTGGCGACTTCCTTGCCGTCAACTCCTTTTTGCGCAGTCATGCTGTATATCCGATTCTGTGTTTCCGTCTATCCTCTATCTGAGGGCCAAGCACACAGGATTAACAGAAAGATTAGAGACCATAAGACTTGTATATATGTACACTGTATTTTTATACAGTACATGGCGGGGAGAGATGGACGATGGACATGCAACCGGTTACTACCGGACCGAAGTAAACTACCAATCACCGTTCAACCATCTCATGGACCATCTTAAAAACAGCAGCAATCACAAGACATGGTATAAGAAGAGGAATGCTGGAGCGGAACGTCGATGATACCTGTGAGATGTGGTCACGCAAGCAAGTATATACCTCTATGCATGTTGTAGCTTCATACCATCTGTGGTCATGGATAATTCGCTCCGTTCTTATTTAGCTTTTCACCTGATTCTTCTCTTTCTTACTTAGGCAGTCTCCACATCCTTTCGAGATTCAGCTTCAACAGCGGTGGCAGATTGTTGGGCGGTCTAATATATCATGAGTCAATTAGCTGAAAATACCGAGAAGAGTACGGTACGGAGAGATGGATCATGACACGGATCACTGGCGAGGCGACGAGAACGTGGAGATCCATTATAGGTGAGGTAGGTTTAGACAAAATATAGAGCGGAATAAGGGATAACGAGACATTTGAGCGTGTAAACCATGATACTCACTTTCAAGGCTTCAGCAGAAACACCTCCAGAGGATTGTTCACCAGGAGCAGGACCGGGGTTTTGACCGGAAGCCTCTGCGACACGTGACATAATCAGCATATGTTCCAGCTATACCATCACGCAGCCGACAACAGAGTGCGTAGCTGATATCAGATGTGCGGTGAGGTTACAGCTGTCATGAGGACCAACTCACCAGGTCGTTGATCAGCTTGAGTCATCTGTTTACCACCTCCTGGAACCAAGGGGTCTGGCTTTTCGGATGAAGGGGATTGAGTACCAGCGGGAGCCATCTTGATATGTGCGTTGTTTTTCTTATGTGTGGTGGCTTACGACGAGAACTGAAGGATATGGGTAATTTATACGTTATATAGGTAGAAGATGGAAGAAGAAAGGATGAAACGGATCTATCTGAATGAAGGCATAACTCACCATTGCACCACTAGTACTAGTTTTTGGGGGAGTGAGCGAGTTTGACGTCATCGGCAACAGCAACACACAGAAACACGCGGTGCCACGTGCCATTCTGCCAAAGTGGCACACAGACTTGAAACTCAAAAAGATTGAAAGAACCCACGGTTGGCATTTCACTCGAATGCATGTGGGGATCAAATTCTCATCGCAAGTGTACAGTACGTCTGCGTGTGTCTCGAAAGGGACCGCATGCCCGTATAGATTTGACCCTTTGTGTGTGCAAGGTAGGCTGTCTCAAAGATTTGATAGCCTGGTGTTGGTCCATCCGGGAATAGGATCAAACGTCCCAATGACACATACAATCAACAAATGGCGAAAATCATTCGGTATACACAAGAGCACAACAGAAAAGGGCGGTGAATGAACATCTCAGTGATCTCAAAGCATTCTGATATACCACCTGGGGATGAAGAATGGGGGAGGTCCGGGCGAAAGGGATCAGTAAAACTGGGGCGGATCTGGGAGGGAGTCAATAAGGTACTTGGCGATTTATATTTTGCGGGTAAATGGGATATTGCAGAGAGGAAACAAAATCAAGAATGATGTCAGCACTGTTTTCAAATCACATTTCATACATGTAGAATGTTCTTTGTGTTTCACCGACGATCATAATTTTGATCCTAAAAACAAGTCGGAACAAAACAACCATCTCAACTAATTGACGATCACACATGATTGATAGACCGATGTTCCGGTATGTATGCTGGCGCTTTCCGACTCAGGAGACCACAAAAACCAAGAGCTATACAAAACAATTCTGATGCAAACATTCGCGTGTTCACTGACATGGCAAAGTCACTCATGCCAATGCGTCGCTCTTGCGAGGCCGCGTTACGCGATCATCGCGTCCTGAGATCGGAAAGAGATTCAGGGCTGTCCAATTGGAAGAGAGCCTGTGCGTGGTTTTGTAGAGTTCACTAACCGTCAGAAGCTGATAAGCATAAATCCCTTGGTCCTCTTGGCTTGGCTCACGAATTCATGGTGTTGGTGAGGGCTGATTGGACTTGGAAATCCCGGAAATACACAGTCCAACACATAAACACATTTATTCTTTTGGGGTTTTACACAGAATCCAAAGAATATCCGATACTCAAACCAAAGTGATGATTCCTTTGACTCGAAATTTTCAGGATTGTTCACCCGGAGAGCACAAACGAATCCTTGTCGATCTCATAAACGAGATTAGTTGTGCAGCAACATATCGGTGAATATGCTATTCCACCAGCATTGAATTCCTCCCGATTTTCAGCATCATTCATCAAATCATGATTGATGAGATGAGATGAGATGAGACGATCTACCGAAATGTTTCCCCCCTTTTTCCACTACTGCACCATCAAATTCTCAGAGGACGAAAAAGAAAAGGAAAAATGAGAAATTTCGGTTGTACTGTAGCATAACGTCATCCTCTTCATTTTACTTTACTTGTCTCTTCATCCATCTTTCAAGGGGAGTTTGGAATATCGTACGTTAATGCATACCTAGAAAGAGAAACCCCCACTTTTTTTAGAGATGTCGTAATGCTCTGATAGGTACATTTGCATACGATTGATATCAATTTATGCATATATGATTGATAAGGCTAAATATGGGATCACCAGGATATATAAACACCAATGTCGTTGATCTGCAATCGTTCTTCTTACTGACTGTTTTATTTTTGGTAAACCATCTTAGATGTAGTTCTCATACTCGCTTGATATAGCATATCATACCATCATAACACAACAAGAATATCTGGCTGTCCCCCAAGTTGTTTTTCAGAATGATCGACACGATCCACAAATTGTTCATGTCTCACCTCACCTCACTTGCGCCCCCTCCTTCACTTGCCAATCAACGAGTAAATCCCGACGTCGACATCATCGCCGATCCTATTGTAGCCCATTCCCCCAGTAGATTACACTGCATTTGGAGCTGGTATAGGTTCTGCTTCGTTCTTAGTACGATCCTTTAGATGGTAGTTGGTGTTATCACACCGTACTTGGCGGTCAAGATTGAAAAACATCATAGTGAGTCGCTTTCTTTCCTGACTCCCACACATCCAATCCTTCCTACATACTCGATCCGGCTAGTTGATGGTCCCAGGCTGATCAAAGTCCGTTATAAAGGAATCACCTATATATCCAATCTCTATGACCTTATCAACACCTACCTTGGCCTACTCTATCAACTCATCACGTGAGTCCATCTTCGCATGTCTCATACGTGACATCGTCGCTCAGTACCTTTCGGGTTGGTAATTAAAATTGATCGATGAAGGACCGATGATATCAACATCACACCAAATTCAATATTCCTTCCTACCGTACTATCATATTCAATACCCTCATGACCCGCATTACACATCATAAAAGCTCTCACTTATTTCGCGTTGTATATATAAAGACTCTTACCACATCACCCACTTCCTGTCTTCCAGAATAGACACTGAGGATTCTATACAGAATGTTATACTGCACATAAATCATTTCGAAGTTATACGAATCATACCATACCTCATGCGTTGAGCAGATATACATAATCATGTACATAAATCGAAATCCTGAAGGAACTCACATGCATGCTAAATGAAATTCCGTGATCCCTGCTGAACGAGGACACATCGGCAATCAAGATCATCATATGCAAAGATACACTATCTGCCACCTATACTAGAATACAACTCCCGTTCCTAAATATCTGTAGTATCTGTATTTATAGCCTTACGCCCTAAATCCTATAAAGTAAGTCATCCAATCCTCTTCGACCCACTTCAACATATACTCGTCAATCGCACCTATCCCATCATCCTCATATTCTCCTTCCACTTCGCCTTCTTCCTCTCCATCCTGTCCGAAAGCAGGTGTCTGGGGAGTAATCGGGGTGTTCGATCCTTCAACATCAAAGGATACCTTTTGGGGCTGATGCCTCTTGGCGCCCTCACCGGTCGAGGGCATTTCATCGAATTCTTGGAAATCCAACTCATTTTCATTCTGAGCGATCTTCGCGGCGGCCACATCCTCTTCATCTTCCACTTGAGCCAGTACTCTGGCTAATTCCCTCTCTTGTCCCGCCCTAGGTTTCAATTTGGTTATCTCCTCTGCAGTAGGTGTACCTTCCACATCAACATCTATCACTCCATCTTCCCCTCCCTTCCCCTCTTTCACCTCTTGTTCATTTACATCTCCAAACATGTCTTTCCAACCTACTCTTCCCCACCAATCGTTGTTGAATTCCCCCTGTTGAATGACCATCTTATCCAGTAATCTCTTCTGTTCAGCCTTTTTCAACATATTCTCCTCGACCGTATGGGAACTGACGAATCTGTAGATATGCACTTCTCTCGTTTGACCGATTCGGTGCGCTCGATCCATACATTGTCGATCCATCGAAGGGTTCCAATCGGAATCGTAGAAAAAGACCGTGTCCGCTCCAGTCAAATTGATACCGACTCCACCAGATCGACTACTAGCTATAAAAACGAAATACCTAGGATCAGAGTTGAAACGTTCAGTTATCACTTGCCGATCCTCGATTTTGGTCGAACCGTCTAATCGCAGATATCGATGTCCATTGTACGATAAGAAGATTTCAAGTATATCTAATACTCGAGTCATTTGAGTGAAGATTAGCACTCTATGACCACCAGCTTTGAGATCCCTTAACATCGTATACAGGGTTTGCAATTTACCACAATCGTATTGGAGTAGACTTGAATCGGGGAAGGCGATTTGCAATTTCACGGTGGATCGATGGAGTGTATCGAACGATTCCTCCTTCAATAGTGGGTGAGACCAAGGTGTCAGATTTGGTAGAGCATATTTGGACATATTTCTAGCTACGACATTGGGTGGGATCACAGTGAACAGGTCGATTATCGGTTCCAAAGTCTTCGCTCGGTCCGGGAGGGATGAAATCAGGACACTTGCGGGAGGTCGATATTCAGCGAACATTTCATCTTTTCTCGGTGTCGAGGTGAGAGGTAAAAGGTAGTTGGGTGTATAACCAAGTATGTTCAAGAAAGTTGAGCCGTATATCGGTTGGGGTGAACATCTTCTCCTGTTGACATCTCGTAAAGATCTCCAACGAAGGATACTAGCTTGTTCTTGCGCCCATTCTTGGTATTTCAGCCATCCTTCAACAGTCCTAGTATCTTTCTTTGGTCCAGCAGGCAGTCTCCCACGTCGCGTGATGACAGGTTCAATAGCATGAGGCAGTTTATTACTTGCATCGAGCGCTTGTCTCGATCGACATACCCAACCAGATTCTTGCTCATTCGCCGTGATGCCGAGGCATAGCGAGACAATATCCACCTTGCTATCATCTTCTTGAGCAAGAAGGCGTTGTCTGACGAGAATTTCCTGGGGTTCAAAATCCCTTGCCACGCTGTCCATAGCGAAACTAGTTCTAACAGGTCTAACTTCGAATAAATCAGGGTGATTACACACCTTCCTGAGTTGCATCAGAGTATTCATCACTCCGAGATATCCACCGGACGTCAAAGCTTCTTTGGTAGATGATCGAGACATAAACTCATCGTAGAGGAATCTCTGTCGTTTCGACAATTTACAATATACGACATGTTCGAACTTCCCAGGTAGTTGCGTTTCCACTTCCGATTTCAATCGACGTAGAATGAAAGGTCGTAGGAGTGTGTGAAGCTTCGAGACAGTGGCCAATGTTTCCTCGTCCATCGCATCGCCAGTTTCAATCGCCTTGTCCATGGGATCTGCAGTGAAGGTCAGCATCAACTGCCATGCCCTCTTGGAAGATGAAGATGATACCAATACTCACTTGAGAACCATTCCATGAACTCCTTATGATTCGCGAATCCCACCACAGCAGTGGCGTCCGCACCAATACCCCCAGGCATGAGAAAGTATAACAAGCTCCACAGCTCCATCAAATTGTTTTGAAGAGGTGTACCCGTCAAAAGGAGTCTTCGGGAAGCCTTGAAGCCTAACAAAGTCTGCCACCGTTGTGATCTGAAGTTCTTGATGTTGTGCGCTTCGTCCAATATGAGGTAAGACCAATTCTTTCTTCGGAAAATATGTTGATCTGCCAGAACGATCTGATAGGATGTTATACAGACTTGCCAAGAGGTCTCGCTGAGCCATCCTACCCTTTTCTCCTTTCGTTCTTTCTGATTTCCATAGTATGTCAAGACCTTGAAGCCAGGTAAGAATTTCTTGAATTCCATTTCCCAATTCAGTATGACGGAAGTGGGCACGATGATGAGATGTTGACCCCAAATTCCTTTGTCACAGGCTAGATGACCGAGTAAGGAAATAGTTTGAATGGTTTTACTACAAGCAAATGATCAGTGACTTGCTTCTACTGTCAACGACGGTCAATTTCGAAGATCTTACTCACCCGAGACCCATTTCATCCGCCAATATCCCATTCATACCATTCTCCCAGAGACTGGCTAACCATTCCAGACCAGCTTGCTGATATGGTCGAAGTGTACCTCGAAGTAAGAAGGGTTGTCTGACTCTTGGTCCTTCTTCATCCACCTCCATACTTTTACCCCCTTCTTCTTCATTCTCTTCTTCATCATCAGACGACTCCTCTTCCTCTTCAGAGGAAGTAGGTTCGGGACTGGACTCCTGCTCCTGATCTCCCACCACTTCAATCTTCGGACGTCGATTGGAAGAAAGATGCTGCGGCGTTTTCTCATCGGGTGACCACACTGATCGTACCCTTCTTTGACGTTTGCCTTCAATGATCAGTTGAGGCGATGTGGGTGTCTCTGGTAATCGATCGTCGAGAAGAGATTTATCGGTAGCAACCTCTTGGGAGGAGTGAGCATTTGCGAGAGTGCTGACATGAACTTCGGTCGTTGTTGCTACAGGTTCGCCCAATTGTTCTTCGCCATCAGCTCGGTTGCCATTGACCTTTGCCGATTGCTCCTGGTCTTCCTTTGTCTTGTTCTGCGTTATACCTCGGTCGATCCTCATAGCTTGACCATTCGGAAGATGATCATCATTATCATCCACTTCTACATCTTGCTCGCCGGGCACAGGATATCCATACCTCTTCAACAGCTCCTCGATGGGTACATCAGCATCCTGCAGCAACCCGTCATCCTCGCTATCTCTCTCTTGGCCTTCATCCTGGTCTTCCATTTCCACGTCCAACTCTGCATCTTGATCATCCACATCAGACGTATTTGCCGCGGTAAATTCAGTATCATTAGCATCAGGGTCGTCCCCGCTGGGAAGAGGTATTGGCGGTTTGATTTTTCTTTCTCGACGAGATCGGGATATAGTGGTGGAACTGTTTTGAGGGGAATAGTGACCGTTGACTTCAGGTAGGGTGGGTGTATGGGGAGTGAGGAGATCTAGAGGGTCTGGGGAAGATGAAGGGATCCGCGAAGGAGATGAATGTGCTCCATTGCTAATCGTATTGATGTCGAGATGTGAAGTCTTGTCTGAATGGGGTGATACCTGATCATTTTCGTTGACAGAATCCTCCCCCTTTTCACTGATCGTTTCATCCCGATTTACAGTGGGTTCCTCCTGACCATTGAAATCCACTTCTTCATCTTGTCCAAGCAGATTCCGCAAATCTGGCTGAATTCCATCACCATCGTCTTCACTCACATCCTCATTCTCATCTTCTTCACTTTCCAGTTCTTCTCCCTCATCCTCAAGAGGAGTCTCTGGGGGCAGGGACGATTCAATCGGTAAACCCTCTTCCCCTTCCGTCAGACCTTCACCCTCGTCACTATCTTCCGCTGCCGAAACATCTTCAGTAGCATCTGATACATCATCATCACTATCCTCATCTCCATCTCCATCCAGCTCTGTTCCAGTGACTTGAGCCTCTAGCAGACCGGTACTGCGCTGTAAGATGTTCTGGAGATGTTCTTTTCCCAGACGATCCTGTTCGATTTTCTGGATTTCCAACAGTTTCGCTCGAACGATCTACATCAAGTCCAAGCCAAAATCAGCCATCACCAATCCTCGTAAGAAAGGAGTAGTTGGATTTTTACTCACTTTGACAGCCAAAGCCCACCTTTTCCGCAACCCTTTGATCAACTCTTTACCCAGTCTCTTCTTCTCTTTCTCCTCTGCGAGTCGTTCCCTCTCTTCCCTACCTTCTATCCTCTCCCAATAGATCTGTATCATCCTCGCTATCCTCTTACATACTACAGGCTTCATCTTCGCCTCGTTCAACATCGCATTTCTCACCTGTACCATGTGAGCCATAAGCGAATCTTGATAGTCCGTCTTCCTAGGTGGTAGTTTACTAGATTGCGATCTATTCGAACTTGTATTCTTAGATCCGATTAATGACACTTGGTCATCTTCAGCTTCGTCTAGTAATCTTTGTAATCGCCCGTGAGACTGTAAGTACATCACTCTAGCTCTGAAATATCCATCTTTGGCTGCTCGACTCTCCAGCGTTTTGAAGTCCAGCATTGGTCCACTATCTTCCAAGTGTATATACGATTCCAATATAGGCGATATGTGACCATCATGCTGGGGAGATGATGGAGGTTTCTGGGAGGGATCGGTGTATTGGATAGCCCTAGGACCCCTGAGTCGCTCAATAGGTCGTTTGGGTGGAGGAGGAAATGGTAAATGAGCTAAAGAAGGTAGAGGTGCAGGCGTAGGAGCAGGTGGGGGTGAGGGCTCTCGAGGGGTGGATATCTCTATGACAGGTGAGGGGCTAGCCACCTGTTCCTCTGCTGAAAATTGAGCTTGGCGGGTTTTCTTTGCAGCTGGGAGATTAGGTAACGATTGTCGGGATCGTTTCTTCCCTTTACCACCTCCACCTCCAGGATCTTGTATCTCCTCTTTCACTTCGACCTCAGCGGCGACTGCCTCAGCAGAACCACCCATAGTTGTCCGACGTGAAGATTTGCCTTTCTGCGCCTGAGTTGGTAATGGGGGTGGTGGCATTTCCGCCGTGCTTACCGACTGTCTAGATTTTCTACCTCCTTTACCCTTCAATGGCGTTTCTTCCGCTACCTGCACCTCCTCTATCAACACGTCACTTGCCCTCCTCTTGCCTTTGGCTTTTTCGCTTACAGTCGCTGAGGAAGATGAGGCTCCATTCACCTTGAGTACGAACTTTGTTGGGGATATCTGACGGACCATAGGTAGAGCGGCTGGTGTGACGACTTGAGTAAGGATTTCAGATTGTTCGTGAGCCTGTCGACGGGTGGTACGAGCAGGCACGGATGAAGGATGCCTTGAAGGCCCAGCAGAGGCTGATCCAGATGGTAAAGAAGCGGAAGGGGGAAGTAGAGAAAGTAGATTATGTCGTTGTTCCTTCCACTAGGAACACGAATAATGTTGGCTGGAATTATCACTTATGAAGAGGGCGCGACTTACTTCAAGAAATACGGGTGAATTGTCCACTTTAGCCGCCTGATGAGATGTGTCAGCTCATTTTTACGCGCTTTCGTGCCGCCAAATACCCAAGGTCGCTCACCTTAGGATCCCATCCCGTGATCATCGTCACAAATCTCTCGAGGTGGAACTGTTCTCTAATCGCATCATCATGACCGTCCAACAAAATTTTCAATTGCTTCTCCTTCTCCACCAGCAGTTCTTCCCTTTTCTCGCGGATATTTTCATCCCCCAGCCTTCGAGATATCTGATTGAATTCCTTGGGTGTGGGCGCACGTACGCTGACAGGAGTGGGTAGAGGTGTTTTGGGTGAAGGTAGAGCTAGAGGTAAAGAACCGGACTCGGATGGCCGAGCTCTGAGTGCCCTCGCTTTACCTATAGAAGTTGGCGTACCATTTATAGGTGGTACGAATGGTCGTAAGGGACTCTGTGTGATGTTCGATGACGATGAGGGGTCTTCTGCAGGATTTGCAGAATTCGAAGACATGGTGGACGACCTCCACTTTTAGTGGGTTGGGATACCTGAAAATCGCTGGTCAAGCATTCGACGTTTGTTTGATCGTGCAGTGAGCGAGAGGAAGGTTATCAATTAGAAAGCGGGTCGCAAGTGGGCCGGTGACCTCGTGGATGGGGGCAGTGATGTGCTATATGGTAGAAGTATATATGTGAATGTGATGATAATGTATGAATCGAGCTGAGATAACGTTGAAGACGCGAAGGGGGAATAGGAACATCACGAGCGCACACCCCGGGGATAAACAAAACACCACACGTAACACCGACTGTGGCACCTTCATCACAACGTGGAGACTCCGCATTTACAGTCCATGACACGCCGCATCTGATTATACGATGTTGACAAGGCTGTTGGTACATCCGTCATGCACACTCAAACTATATAAAGACAATATGATAGCTGGTCCACAGGTACCTTCAATCGAGCTGCCCGAAAGGGCTTCTCCTATGGCTGTTCAGGCAGCCAGGAATGCAGCTTCAAATCAACATGCCTTGGTCAACTTGATTCGATTGGTGAAGTCTCTTGAGGCCAAGGTCAATTCAGACGACGTGGATCTAGCGAATGAGCCGTACACGGCTAAGAAAGAATGGGAGGTGAGCTAATCCCATGCTATGAGCCCTGCACTATATAAAGCTGACAGTATCTGTCCGATAGACTGTGTTGTACACCCGAGCTCTATTAGATGCCTTGAAAGATGGAAATGAACAGTAAGTTCGGTGTCGCTGCTGCTCACCCGACGTTGCGTAACCAGACAAGCTAAAGAGAAGAGCTTGAACAGATCATCATCAACATCTTCGAACCTTTCTGTATTAGACAAGGAACTTTCATCTGTCGAATCGTCCTTTCGAATCCGACTATCATCCCCCTTACCTACACCAACTCTCAATCCAGCTCTGATCGCTTTACCCATGACTCCCGACCCATCTTATCCTCCCCCTGCAGAATCCATCCCAATATCCTCTTTCCACTCTTCTCCAAAATTGACACCACCCACAGTCACCCCAGCTGAGCGAGTTCCGCCTTCCGATGGAGTAAGGAAAAGGCGATCTCGTGTAGATGAATATCTTGCTCAAAGATCTAAATCAGATCTCACAGGGTCAGAAGAAGGGCTTTTACCTCTTAAACCTATCAAGCCGCCAAAACAGAACGTCAATGGTCAAGGGGAACGAGAAAGTTTGTTAGCTGGATCAGGACCTGGAAATGGATTAGGATCGGCTCAGTTGCATGAAGAATTGGGTGGTCAGCTTGTCGACGTGAGTTCGATGATGGTCATACCATCACTGTCATATCACTGGAGTATGGATGTTCAGCTCATGCGTGCTATGGTCGAAATAGATGTCACACCGTTTGAAGTTAAACGCGGTACATTTTGCCAACTCTCTCGAGAATGAGAAATCGATAATCGAGAATTCACAAAACACCTTAGAGAGTGAGTGATCAGGATGTCTCGTTGCCCCACTTGAAGACTTCATCGTTCGTGCTACAGCTGATGTGGTATGTAAATGATAGATAATCTAACGGTCACTAAATCAACCAAGAAACACCTCTCGAGCGTATCTTCAAAAGGTAGAAGTACGACTTGTTTGACCATCGGCGTGGTCTTATTAGTTATGGTCATGTTCATCTGGACCTATATGCTCATACGATTCACGTAACGTGGCTTTGTACCATTTTCATATAACGAAATCATGCATACGGACAACATCAATTAATGCGCATCTGTCTATCGTTGACTGAGTTTGCCACCATACGAATTCTCGTACTGCACAAATTTGATCCCGTCATTGATAATGTTGTGTTCGATTCTTTGCAGCAAGTTACCTTCGTTGATCTCCTCTTACTTGCCAAAGCTGTCAATCCACTAATCATCATTACATTGTCATAATAATAGACAGACCACCGCTGCGATCACATCGTTGAGTACAACATGCAGAATAAAGCTGAACAAGATAGGAATCAGGAGGCGACGGTGTATCTCGTGAGTTGAGCCTAGTATTCCTTCAGTGGATACGCCCAAGCTGATGCACCTATCATAGGGCAATCTTGATGAGAAATGTACGGATGCTCTGATATGGGAGCTGATGCTGTGAGTATGAACATCTCTGAAATTTCCCAAATAATTCGACGATCATAAAATGGCTAACGACCTATTCATCATAGGCAAGCGGGTCCGGTGTGTAAGTGACATCTCACAATGATACCGAATCTTGTACTGTCATATACACCGATTCAATCAAGCTTACTTTCCTTTTCTATTTCAAAGCAAATGTCTTCCTTCCCAAAGATCGAATCTCAATGTCCCATCAAGGCTTCGGATTCTGCGAGTTCTTAACAGAAGCAGACGCAGAGTACGCCGTCAAGATAATGAACCAAATCAAATTGTATGGTAAACCCATCAGGGTGAATAAAGCAAGTTACGATAAGAAACAATTGGATGTGGGAGCGAACCTGTTCGTTGGTAGTTTAGATCCACAGGTGGATGAAAATACTTTGGCAGATACTTTTGGAACGTTTGGTGGATTATCGGAACCTCCAAAAGTAAGTCAATCCTTCCCTTACAACACCATAAGGAAACCTACAGTCGTTTAATCACGTCGCTTGACGTCCGAACTGATGGTCTGGTTTGATTAGATCGCAAGAGATCCCACGACAGGTTTATCAAAAGGTTACGCCTTTATTTCATATAACGATTTCGAAGCTGCCGATATGGCCATAGAAAATATGAATGGACAGTTCTTCGGTGGTAAACAGATTTCTGTACAGTACGCATTTAAGAAGGATGGTAAAGGTGAAAGACATGGTGGTCAGGCTGAGAGGTTGTTGGCGGCTCAAGCAAAGTGAGCATTTCAATTCCCCATAAGTTGGTGAATGAGCTAGAGCTGACTGGATTCATGTCTCACTTCTTATTATAGGAAACATCAACTCATTCCTGGTTCTTCTACTCCTGCTTATCAATATCAAGGTGAGCAGATCTCCTCATTCATTCCATGGTTATATCATACGTGTCTTTCCTGTCCAGTATTTAGATTCGATCTTGTGTATGATCATCATCATGCTGATATCCGTTGCTCGACTTCACAGGCCAGTTCGCAGGTGCCCTCGCCAACGCACCTACAGCTACAGCTACTTCAGGCTACCCCCCACCCCCACCAGCCGGTATGCCAGTCTATCAACCTCAGAACCAACAACCCGTCTACCCCAATTATCCTCCACAGGAATATCCTCCTTCTGGCTACCCTGCTACAACAACTGGTGTTGCTGGTGCGCCAAATGGGTATGCTCCTCCTCCACCACCACCAACCGGATTCCCAGTCAACTACGGTATGCCACCTCAACAGCAGGGTGCTGCGGCTCCCCCTCCGCCACCACCCATAAGGATGGGTTTCGGGCAGTAAAATGAGATGTATATGTGTATGAGTAGGTGAAGAATGAGGTGATGCATGTGCTATTAATGGAGCTCAGCAGGTTGAAAGGTCGCATGTTGAGACAATCCATCTTTGCCCTCAAATTGGCAGATAAACCAAAATCAAGTAGCAGACTTGAATCATTGCTGTTCCAAAAACATGTAAAAACGATCCTAGGATCCTAGGATCGTAGGGTCCTATGCATTCATATGATTGTTATTTGAATTTGAGATGTGATGTGATATGCATTATATGAAATACAACGAATAATTGACCTTGGTCTGCTTCTAAAATCTATATACATTCCTGTACGTATCTTACCTTCCACTCACGTGAAGTACACTTAATCCACAAGATCAAAATTGATCATTGGATTAGGCCAATCCTGAACATCTCTAATCTTACATCTCACTTCTTCACCGATTTTCCATCCCTCCTTATTTCCAAGGACTCGATGATTTAAATAAGCTTGTAATCCCAACTGCTCAATGATTATAGGCGTTGCTTCAGCATTGAGTGATGGAACAGAATCAGTCGATCCTGCAATTCTCGCAGTGAAAATTCCATCTTCAGGTAATTTCTCATCTTCATTCATCTCCCATCCTTCTGGCAGTCTAAAGCCACGTGAGACTTTCTCTTGCGATTGTAGATACTTTTGTAATACTCTAGCTTGCCAGTACTTATTCGCATTTATACCAGCTCTCTTAGCTCTTTTCAAACCTTCATCCGACCGTTTGATCAGACCTATTACTTCCTCTTTAGAATATCCTTTTTCCAATTCCCTCTTTCCGATATTAGCTTCTCTTGCCAGGTGAGACTTGATCTGCCAATGTACTAGATAATCGTCAAATCGTCTCAGAGGAGAAGTAGCTCTGATATATCCAACGGGCGAAGAAGGATCGTCAAATCCCATTATCCAATGAGGAACAGGTTTGGTATCGACATATCCTGGTGTTCTGTACCAGGCAGGATCCATCAATCTAAACGCATCAATTTGACCTGTCCCCTCCTGGCGGGAGTTCAATAGATCTTCCAACGTACCCACTTCAGAGGATAGAGGACGAGGTGCGAATGATCCTCGATATATCACTGGGATATTACGTGAAGAACAAAATGCAGCTGAGAGTCGACCCGCCATAATCATATATTCAGCTACCAGACCCGCGGCGTTCATCCCTCCGGTGCTGGATGATGATACTTTATAATCAATGTCTAAAGAGCCACTGAACAATCTAGGTGTGGAAGGTATATTCGAAGAGTCAAAGAGATTTGTTGGAGGCGAGAAAGGTTTGTTCAAAAGGTTGATACTAGCAGAAGGCAAGTTCCATTCTAATCCTGCTCTAGCATACCTCCTCACTCGATGGGCTTTGGCAATCTCATAGAGAGTTCTGATATCGTCTAGATCGGTCTGTTCGATATCCATTTTGCGAGTATCGGATGGAGATTTGACTGGACCACCGAATGGTCTGGTAGATTTGTAAATAGGTAAACCAAGAGCTTGATCTACAGCTTGATACGTTATCACTTTAGGTTTCTTGATCCATCCCAATCTCACCTTCGTTTCGTCAACTTCACCTTTCCTATTCATCTTGGCAGAGAAAGTCAACGTCCCCTGAGCACCATTGTTGTCTGATACTTCCGCACCAAGTGATAATTCCTTCATGATCACATCCAGGGGGAAGAGGGGTTTGTTTCCCTCAGGTAAATACGTCGAACTTCCTCTGACCGAAGCTTGTTTCGCCAATGGGTGATTAGGAGGTATGAATCTTGTAGGATCGGCTATATGAACATGAACCCAGACATCATCCGAGTCTTGTATCCTTTCCAGTGATATTCCATCATCTAATTCAGAAGCAGTTGGATCATCAATGACGAACACCTTATGCGAAGTGAAATCTTCTCTCAACGAATCTAGTTCATTCCCTTTCATGAGCTCGCCCTCGCCTAAATTCGTTCCAGTAGGTATAGAAGACATGATCATAGATCGATTCTCCGATTCGGTGATTTTCGATAATTCCAGTGAATCCCATGGAACGATCACGCCTAGATCCAATAACAGTCTTGCTAGCGTACCTCTATCGACGATTTCATTTGAAGAAGGGAAAATCAGTCGGATGATAGACAAGGCGAGGGGAAGAGAAGATGGCATCTGGGTTGACCGTGTTTCTGTCAAGGGCGACAATAAGATTGATATATATTCTTTATCCTTATCTGTCCATTCTGGTAAATCAACTTGACTCAGCTCGACTAATTCTCCTCCTTCACTATCTTCTCTAAGTTTTCGTGATTTTTCCACTACCACTTTAGCTTTTTCTACGAATGACAGCAAAGCCTCATCTGTTGATCGAGTATTACCAGAATTCATCGATTCATCTATATCTTTCTGTACACCATCTAAAAGACTTCTCTCCTTTCGTGATCGGACGAGGAACGTACCAGATTGCCACATATCCCCTTGATCAGCCGTAAATAGATCTGGTCGTCTCATCAACAACACATGAGCGGCATATGCAGGTAAAGTATTAGGTCTTACTTCGATCTTCTTATTCTCCTCTTGTGAATGCTTTTTTGCGGGGTTTAGAATAAATTCAGCAGCTTGAACAGCTGTTATACTCTTTCTTTCATTACCGCTTTCTTCCGTTGTCCAATTTGCCCAAACTGATTCTATACCTCCTACTTGTCCACCACTTCTATGACCATCATCAGGCCTGAAGGAGCCAGCCATCAACCTCCCACACATCTTCTCAGTCTCCCTATGTATCTTTCTAAGGATCATCGCTACCTTTCTCCGAGCGGATAACATCTCAGGCGTAGGTTGGACCGAGTCGTTCTCTTCGGCTAAACCTGACTTGGTATCGATCTGGGAGAGCAATTCGAGCAATTCAGGAGACCAACATTGTGAAGCGAGTGAGGGTGAGATGAGAGAAGAGGGCATGACGAATTGGACATCGTGGGATGATACCGGCCAGATTTCCCCTGAGGACCGAAGGAGAAGTAATCGAGGTTTACCAGATAGAGTGATCGAGGCGAGAATCAAACCTATAGTTGTATGACCAGATCTATCATGCGGCGTTAGCTTAGATTTTTTCATGGGATCGAGCTGCGTGCTTGGAATGATTCACAGACTACGTGAATCACGACTGACGTGAGCAAACATCAACACTAGACTCACCTTCTGCACTCCACGACCCGTCCACTTTCCAAACCCATTTCCCCCTCAACAATCTCAAGGTTGGACCAATCTTCACCCAGCTCACTTTCAATGTCGTTGGCAAAGTATGCTCTGCGTTCGTTACTCTGTCCTTCTGCCAGACTGAAGTCGATCAATTTCTCTCTCGCGGTGGCATTTTCCAACGGGGGTAAATTCTTGTATGCCTCCGGGTCGACTTTGGGTCGTTTCTTTGGTGGAGTGGGTGGTTTGGATGGGATCTTGGGTTTACGCCAGTTCGATTCGGGTCCATAGAGGAATTCAAATGTTTTAGAATTTCTGACTTGCGGATCGGAAGATGAAGATGACGATGACGAGGATGGAAAAGGGGACTGATCAGACGATAATTGGGATTCGGCTAGACGAGCTGAAGTGAGTATAGACCGCCGTAAAAAGCTTGTTGAGCCTCTACTTGGTCTGAGACGAATCGAGGCCATCTTGAAGATCTAATTATGTACAGCTGGCCAGCCTATGATGATGATTGAATGAGGTGTTTTGAAAGAGAGATGCATTTTGCGAAATCTCGAAATCTCGGAATCCGTAGAGATGTCAAGTCACGTGACTCGAGGTGCACCAAGCATCGACGAGGGGAGTCGAGAGATGATGATGATGATGATGAATTGACCATCCATCCTCCTTCCTTTCTCTCTCTGCATATCTCTTGTGCAGAACAGCTTACAATCACCCTTAGACCGCCCACATCAGAACACCGGACACTACCTCAGAATACAACCCTCACCATGTCTTTCTTTCATATCGTAATCGTAGCGGCTGTAGTTGCCGCCCTAGGGGCCGTAGCGTGGTTTGTGATGCCAAAGGGCAAGAACCAAACGTGAGTCAATTTGAGCTTGTGATGTATCCTCAGCTTGATCTGACGGCTTCCATCGCAGTCTACTTCGAACGGCTGTACTGCTCACTCTCACCTGTTGTTACCTCATGTGAGTCTTGTTCAACTCTCATCCTAGTAGGTATGCTCGTTTTGCTGATGTAGTTATTTAGGTGGGCAATCACGTATCTCGCTCAATTACATCCTCTCATCAGTATGTGGTCTTGTATATCCCCCTGTCTCGTGTCGTCTCAAGCTGATATATCTACTCAATCTTCAGAACCTCGTAGATCAGACTTACGAGCGGAATATTAGATCACCCCCTCTTTCCACTTAGTCCCTTCCCATGACCCATAAACAAAATATGCATGTTGTACAGCCCAATCATCGGTATTCTACAATCGCACAGATGACTATATCATACACAGCTCTTCTAATCTATTCACAAAGCCTTACCGACAGATTCCATCGTACTCCTCTTACTCTCTATTCTGACCTGAGGTAAATCGTATGTCTCAGAGACATATACAGGAGAAGGATTGATAATCGGGGTCTGGTCCCATCTTCTCCCGAGTTCACCCAACTTAATCTCGGTATCAGTTGTTGAGTCTGGAACGGGATAATCATCACCATCGTTGTCGTGATCTGCAGGGCAATTACGGAAAGTATTCTTGAGATAAGTATAAATACACGGTAAACCTGCAAGGAATAAAGTGAGGATGAGGCAGATCGGTAAGATTGGTAATACTACTCATTCACCAAGGTAGAAATCCAAATCTGTTAGTGCAGCTCTTCATGGGAAGACCAAAGCTGGTATTCAATCAAGGATGACTGAAGGCCTTGTCGGGTGAAAGAGGAATGGCGACATACGATAAGTTAACACTCCCATTTCCCAAACCATCCCCACCTCCATACCTTCCTGATTACCCCACACGTCCTGAGCTCGTCTGACAATATGTAATTGTACTAATGACCCAGCAGTCAAACCCAAAGCTATGCAGACCAAAGTGAAAAAAGCCAAATGTGGTCTTTCCCTTCTGATCATAGTCCCTCTACCATTCCCTCTAGATTTGCTAGACTGAACGAGATTCTCTGAAGAATCAGTATAACCATCGGTTTTCTGATATGGTGAACGAAAGCAGGACCAATGAGGATCGGCAGGTAAAGGTGGTTTACGATGCAAGCAGTCAAAAGACACTGAGCACTTCCAAGGGATAAGACCAGCTATGAATACTGCAGTGGTTAGGAATAGCAGGATGGCTGAGACCAATAAGAGGATTGGTGTAGGTGGTGAGAGAGGTAGGGAAAGAAGAGTGGGACGAAGAGGTTCAGGAAGAAACGATGAATCTCATTATGAATATCCGGCAATAGAATGTCAGAGTTATCCACCTCAATGTCAGACGTATTGTATTTCATTGTACTCACGATATTCAGCTTGAGAAGACGAAGTACAATTGACTTCAGCCTCGGTATTGAACTTGGAACAGATTTCTATGACAAGCACAATCAGATAGATAAGTCCATGCGGTATACTTGCTGTATGTCAAATATGACGATAACCAGTAGGAGACTCACGTAATATACCAACATATATACTAGGTCCATCTACACCCAACCAGTCATATCCTCCAGCACTTTCCGCCACTCACACCAAACCATCACTCACCTCGTCCCTGGTCCCAGAAGCAGAAACATTGGTGTCTGCGATATCGTTGAGGTTGATCGCCACTGCTTTAGGACCCTTCTCAACTCCCGTAGGCCCGTAGGGCGGATGGTAAACTATGTCAGGGAATGATGATGTATACTAGGCAATAAGAGCGGTAATAATGTTAATGCCAGAGAAATCACTAAAAGAGGGGGAAGTAGTGATGCGGAAATGACAGTTAAAAGATACGATTTTCGATCTTCTTTAAGCGTTGTTGAATTTTGACGAGGATAGACTAAGGTAGAAGATGAGAAAGCTGATTTCAGCGGGGCAGTGATCGGAGGAGGAGGAACGGAAGGTGCGCTGGATAATCGGATGATTCGCATTTTGCCATTGACGTGTGATATCGTAGAAGACTTGTCAAAAGTCGATGATCGATTTGACTGGATTAATTTTGATATGGGGCGCTTGTTCAAGTCTATGCTCAGGTTCACAGTCAACACATAAAGTACACTTTTCACCACCCTCAAGAACGAGAAACGATGGACGTCATTTAGTGCAATACTCCCGTATCAGCCGAGATTGTGCCTTTGATAGTGAGATTTCCGACACGCAGTAGATCATATACAACATTGTATCCTTTGTAGTAGTCGACCCTGCTTGACGATAAAGGAAGACGACGTTTCACCACTCGATGCAAACTATAGATACTATTATTTTGTCACACCATTTTGTCGTGCAATTCACATCAGCTTATGGCGAATCGTTACTACGCCATCTACTCGGTTGGCAGGTCCTGCTGAGAAGTCTAACAATCGAAATTATATGCCTCATGCCATCACCGAAAGTGAGGGTTATCAGCGCCTCACTTCAGTCATATACAATACATCGCTCGATTGCGTTACGGTAATGAGTTAACCATGCTGTACACACTTCAACATACATCATTATACAATATAAGTGAGATCGGTTGAGCAGAGCTGCAAAGCTAATTCCAATTCATCCAATGTCACACCATATCCACTCCAGCACATTCACTGCCCCTTCGGCTCCGATCAACCCCCACGAAGTCTGTACAGAACAGGAAGGCGACTGCATCAGCAAATTACCCATGGAGCTTGAAAAGCGGTCTTACCTTTTGGTACCAACGTTCAATGCCTTGTCCCGTAGCTCACCATAATCAGCAATAACTCGTGATATATCCGACTTGAGTTCTGGGATGACTCACAAGTTCATCTTCGTAATTTTCCTTAACAGGCATATCAACATCCTTCAAGTAATCTTTTCCAACGTGAGCTTCCCAATTCTTCAGTGCGGCACTATCAGCCATCTCATCTTTAGGTACAGTGAACAGCTCATGGCATGGCACGATCGGTCTGTTGGGATCATTGATATACTCGTTGAATTCGTTCCAGCTCTTGGCGAAGTCGAGCTACAGTATGAGCGAGGAGAGTAAATGTCAGACACGACAATGTATGAACGTCAATCGAGATGTAAGAACGTGATATACAGCCATGTCAAGTTGAAAAGTGGAGCACACATACCTCTCGTTGTGCATATCTAGTCGACCAACCAAAATATCTTCCACCACGCATCAAAAACTCCCTTTCTATATCATCGTGTTCTTTCTGAATTACACCATAATCTACGAAAGTAAAATAGAGTCGATCTATCTTTTCGATGATCCCATCATAGATCTTACATCGAATAATCATATTCTCTCGTTCCTCTGTGTAAATCAATCCCTTTAGCCTTTTATTCACTTCAAAGAAGGAAGGCGAACTCACCAGGTGGGATATACGGTTGGTCAAGCTGTTCCAGAATTCTATAGAAGTTGACGGAATTACAATCCATCAATTTAGCAGCTACTTCCATTGCTCTATAGAAAACTTTTCTTCTCTTGTCCAATTCTTCCCATTGTTGGCTTCTGTAAGCCTGAAGACATGCTCGTTCAGCTGTGACCACTACGATTGCGATAACCCCGGTGAATATCCTGGTATATTCACAGTGCAACGGACATCCTTGATGAGCACAGTCGATCCGCGCTCGATGGATCATTCTTGAGCCTTGACTGTCTTTCAAGTCCAATAGGAGATTGACCCGTGCTTCGAGCAGGTTCAGGATCCTCGTCGGCTCTGTGTTAAGAGTATGCATCAGTGATGGCAATCTGGTTCCATTGATGGATACTGTAAGGATGTCAGAAAATTGGACTCACGCCCTTCACCTTCGAGTACTTCACATACTACCCAGCTCATATACTCGTGTACCCATCTGAGATGTACTCTCTCTGGTTCAATCAGTCTTCCATCTCGTTCGATCCAGAATTGCCCAAAATGAAGAGTGACCGTATGAAAGTAATGTCTTCTTGAACCTGCCCGAGGTAGTGGGGTATTGTACGGATCGTCTTTCTTGGGGAGAGCTGGTGTATGATTAGCAAACAGCTTGATGCAAGCGGCGTTAACATCATATATGTACGCTGTGGGCACGGTATCGAAGAATCCCTTGTACAGGATTTTCGGCTGAATTCAGTCATCAGCTTCGGTGTTTATCTCAATGCGCAGGTGTCGAGGCTTACCAAGCGTTCAAGGGCATATTCGACGTCGGAGACTTCCAGATGATCCGGAAGTTGCGTTCGGGAATCTATGGTCGACTGTCATTCTTGACCCCTCTTATAGGCAATTACGATCTAGGCTTACCGGGATCGGCCATGGAAATCGGTTTGTAGACGTTTCGCTGCCACTTGGGATACTTCGACATGAAGCTGCCGGCAAGTCGCTGAATGCCGGTTTTTACCTCGAACTCGTCTTTGGGAGGCGATTGGGGCAAAACAGGTATAAATAGCATTGTCAGTAAATGCAATCACGGAAAATCACGGAAAATGTTATACCTACAGAGCAACGAGTCGATAGCTGGAGGACTGACAGAAGCCACTGTTCCAGGGTAAGTGACGGGAGTAACGATATTGATATTATCGATCGAGGGTATTCCGCTATCGCCACTCATTTCCCTCGGAGGACTGACACCAAGGTGTCTTCGGAATTCTCGCTCCGTCTCAAGGTCCACTACACCGGAGTTCAGCTCCAATCATGTGTTTCGCTTGGTGAGATAAGTACTCACTATTTGCCCAATTTAAGGAGGAGTCGTATACTGGGGATTTTCTTTGAGCCAAGGCACAGTCCATTGGGACATCTTCCTCGTCATCATCTGAAGATCGCAATGACTCTCGATAGCCCATGAGGCTAGCTGAAGTCGCTCGAGTGACCGGATCGGAAATGGCTAGAAAGAGCATCAGCTCTATTCTCATCCCCTAGACACACAAATACCTACGCTGTTGAAGATGCGAGGAGCCTAGAGGTCTGATATCACCATAATTGGCCGAGAAGGCAGGAGCGTAAAGGTCATGTACTTCGGTTGGATCGCTACTGAATCGTGGTAAAGTCGGAGCATGTGTGGATTGTTGAGGCGGGAGGGAAGTAGCCCTACTCGTATTGTTGACGGAATCCGAACTAGGATTTACTCCGCCAGGTCCACTTATATATTGAAGTTCCGAGTAGTCAAGCTGAGGAAAAAGATCGTTGAAAATGTCAAGAGCTTCCCTCATATCCGGATCCGAAGCTGGCGGGAGGTCATCGAAAGGAGTGACGTATTCCGCGCTATCATGATCGTGCGGTTCAACCTTGGCGATTTGAGCTTGTTTGAGTTGTGTCACTGGACGTTGTTTTTCTAGGTAGTCTTTGATAAAAGCCGACCCATCGGGACGAGGCTGGCTCAGATCTAGAGCTCTGTTGGCTTGTTTTTGGTATATGCCGAAGGCGTCATGCCCTCCTTCTGCGATTGGATCCCGAAAAATCAGTAACGCCGTCACTACATTTGAGGATGCTCGAACTCACGTCCTCGAATGAGGTTGGCATGTTCGGTGTGCTTCCAGAGGTGTTCGAAGGTGGTCACCGCTTTGTGGTAGTCGTCTAAAACTGTGAACAGAGATCGTCAGCTGTGATCCAAAATTTCGCTGGCTGACGGCTGGAAGGTGAAGAATTACCAGCGAAGAATGGAACACCGTTGCGATCTTCGAGCAGGACAGAAGGGCGTGATGTAGTTGACAAAGCCTCGTATCAGATGCGATCGCAATAAATCAGACTCACCTTCAGCTTCTCGTTTAGCCGGATCACCCATCTTAGCATGAGCAGGGCACAGCTTCCTTTCTATACCTTTATCAACGTGTAATTTCTCTCGATCCTCCTTCTTCTTCTGATGACATCTACTACAGGTATTACTACAGTCCTTACAATCTCCATTCCTCGTTGGTAATTTGTTATCACCAGCTTGTAACAACGTTGGTTGTTCTTTCTTGATCCAATTTTCGATAGCATCCAATCGGTAAACGAAGCCACAATGGCAGTTGGTGATCAACGCTCGACAATCCGGTGATTTACACACTTCGATCACTCGCCACTCCACCGAACCGTCGGTGGGTTCACGATGATAGTGAATAGGCTCACCTCCGAAGAGAGTTTGGTAGGTTATACTCGGTATGTATTTGGTTCCACTAGAGAAGGATCCACCGGATCGACCCATGGTGGCGAGATGGAGTATATGGGGTGTATGGGGCAAAAGGGGTAAATGCGGGTGAAAGATAGGAGAAAAGTTTTAAAGGGTAAGGTGATAACTCAGATAGAAATCTGGAATTCGAGAAAGGTTTTCCAAGTCTGTGTGATAGGTTGGCGAGAGGGTGGAAAGGGAAATAAAGTAAAAAAAGCGGGATGAGAGAAGCAAATGGATTGGAATATACGAAGGATATATACCTGTGCAAGATGACAAGAAGAGGGATAACTGCAGTGACTACGAGTATAGCTAGCTAGAAAGATGACGAGTGACGGTGATGAATCGTTTCCAAAGGATGCTATGCTAGCGAGAATGTGGTCAGACGAACACACACAGACACATATTGTCAGGTCCGAGCGTAACATAAAAACAATCCATCCAGTCTAGCAAAATCAGATCTCAGGAATTGACTCCTTGGAGAACACTCTCATCATGTCTTCGGATCTGATCGAGTGGGGGTCTTCGGACTGACACAGGCTGATGCTTGAGATTGTCAGGTACAAACATCCAGACGTCATGGTAACTTATCCTAGTGCAAGCAAGCGAACAGCCCCGCCAAAGGATGTTTCGTAGCTTGACAGGTACAATCAGGAGTCATACCTTCTTTCACAAATCATCATAAACCGCGCTCTCTGATAGATGAGGTACTGTATCTTCACATATCAAAGTCTGTGCAATATTGCCGAGGCCAATGACGTACAAGGAGCTGCCTTGGCATGCTGGGATCACTGGAATAGGCGAGCTGTGGAGATCTGGTATTGTTTGATCGTTGATGATAGTTCGTTTCATCTCTCAGCTAGGAGACACGTTTGAGATGCCATTCAACACAGATCCGAAAAACATGCCCATCGGATCAAGTGGCAGACGATCAAGTCCAAAGCAGTATAGTCGACTTGACAGTATCTACCAGGATTGATGAATGGCAGCTGAGATCTGTGCAAGCTGATCTCCGAAGATATCGGTGATGTCATGAAGATAAGATTGTGCGGGCGGATCTTGTCCTCGAGCTGACAGTGGCGCTTCAGCCGATCAGGAAAGAAATAATGAGCATATGCGAAAAATCAAGATCCCATCACAAGCTTTCATATCCATTGATCAATTGCGCCGAAACAAAGGCAAGAAATGAAGTATAACTGGTCTACCGTGACCAAGTTATGATATAGTGAATTATGATGCGTGCTGAAAAGCATCGTATTTTCGGTCCGTCTTACCTGAGGTGCCATCATGCTTTCGTTTTTGAACGATTGATGTTGTGTTTCTATGACCAATCCATCCATCCAGAACTGTGAGTATTCCAGCCTGTCCCTCATAAGATCAACTCACGATCGGGAATTGAACGAGATTCTGCTTCTTGACATTAGGCAACTAGAAGCACGAGAGGAGATGTTCAATCACATACCGTTGCTTGAGATTGTCCGGTCGCTCGAATTAGTACGACCGTGCAAGTTGACCTCATTCAATACAATTTGCAGCAATGACATAACTCAATTTGTGGCCTTCGTTTGAAGAATGTTGGAGTTGACTCGGAACGCTTCGCCTGAGCTAATAGCGTTACCTCGATCAGCTAAGTGTATGCAATAGTGGGACAAGTGGAAACTTGATACGAGTGGGGCACAATCGAAAGAATCAATTGCCATTCTTGTAGAGAGCACTCCTAGTGAGATGGTTTCGCTTACATTGACTTTACTTGGACTAGCATCCCTTTTCTCTACCCATCTGATCTTCACACCCTTCGTGAAATCCCAAGTGAAAACAGATCGTCTGGAAGCTTCATCCGTCTATCTCTCTTTCTGTCCAAATTATCTTCTCACCATTTACCGATCAAGACACATACTCGATCTCACCATGATTATGACTCGGAGTCAAGTTGAATGGGTTTTTCCTGTCAATGGACTGCATGACTCGGGGTAGAGACGGAAGGCGTAGATGTTCATTCTCGTATGAATGGCTAGGTTGAGTCGAGGTGATTTGGGAGCGATGATCAGGTGGGAACGGCTTAGTGAGATTGTATTGGATGAAAAATAGGGTACTTGGGCGTACTTCAAACACATCAGAGTCATATTTCCTCACTGACCAGCAAAGTTCATTACTCCTACAGCTAGGCAGAGCATGATGTTGCTACCAAGCCCAAACCCTTGAGTACATTCTTGTACTTTTCTCCATGAAGCTTGCCCGCTCTTCAATCTTCGCCATCCCTCACCAATCTTACAAGACCTACTGTGTAGACTTCACCAGGTACTCGCACGTATCCTTAAATCAAATTCCCGATGATATCACACGGATTAGCACCTTATACTTTATTCCGTGACCCATCAGGAGATGGAATACCAGCTTGTGGTCGATTAGCAGAGATGAGATCCAGCTATATCATGCAGATCTTGCTAGTATATGGAATGTCTTACAGATTGCTACAGATAGATTCTGGCAGATTATTGTGAATGATGGTTGAATGTCGTTTGAACCGCTCAGACTCCGATACATACGCGAACGAGATGATCATATGAGGTCATCTGTCGATCGGCCCATCGCTGAGCTCGTATTGGAAAGCGATATACCGATCCTGATCGTGAGCCCGATGAGTATATTGCTCGCATTTCGTGCAGTAGCGAGCTGTAAGTATATGTATCGATACAGGACAAGATAAGCTTGAAATAAGAATAAGATTTTGACACCTTATCCCAGCTGGATTCCGCCGGAATGCAAGGACTAACATTCGTGTTTCGGATTGCTCCTTCCCCCAAGTTATCCTATTGTGCGCAAACAACAATATTCTGGTCGATATCGTTCAAGCAGCGTTCAAGACATACAATGAAGATAGGAATTCATAAAGGTCGTTAGGAATCGGTCAGGTCTATCTACAATGAAGATTGGTAGGAAGATCAGAAGAGCCATGAGATTTGGAAAGATGTTGTAACGTTGAAATGGACAGTTGAGTCCCCACATGGTGAGCTTTGACCTCGTTTGATCCACTCTCCGCTCATAGGTCCGTGCTTCTTCTTGCCTTTTCACACAAAACACCACAAATCCCCTCTTTCACCTCTTCACTCTTCACTCTTCACTCCTCTCTCTTCATCTCATCATCTTACAACATTTCTTGCGCTACATCAACAACTTGACACTATAATGGCTGACTCGACAGCAGACGATGGACCTACCGCAAAGGAGCCTCAAACAGCTCAAATAGGGCTGGCACTCCTGTTCAATGATCATGCTTACTCGGAGATCCTCGAGCTGATCCTGGGACATTTGGGGTTAAGTGACACAGCAAAACTACTCAGAGTAAGTGAATCACGCTTGTGCCAGATATGAAAGACGGTCACCTGAATTGAGCTGATCTGATGTATGGGGTAGGTAAACAAGCACGTCAATCAAGTCTTCACTTCGTCTTCTCGACTTCAACTATCTTATCGTAAATCCTATCATGCTATACCTACCTCTTCCACCAACGACGACAATGGCGGTTCTCGACACAAACCTATTTCAGCAGAGCTACAAGCGTTGCTGGAGAAAGAAGAGCGTTTGGAATCTTTAAAACCAACTTCGATCAAATGTATACATATCTCAAACAGTACAATGTTCGGGTCCGATTCGGGTTATCTCCTATTCGGTGAGAGGTTGAATCAACTCATGATCAACCCAACGGATGAAAAGGCAGGATATCAACTTGATTCTTTCAGTATCTGGAAGATTTCCTCCACCGAAAATGGAACCGAAGACAAATCGAGGGGTGGAATCAAACATCAAGGATATTATAGATGGAGATACAATTTAGGTAAAGCCGGTTGTTATAACATGATTACGATGTGTGTGGAAGATAACGTAGTAGCTGTTGTGAGGGAATTGTGAGTTGACCTTCATCCGTCGAGCTCTCTACAGCTGGGTTCCCATTGATTGCCATGACTGTTACCTTCTTGAGGTGTGGCTGACGTTCTGAATCCGATCTTCACAGCAACAAACGATGTTGCGCGATCTTACCTCCCAACTCCGACGTGTTATCCGACTTCCGAATCTATCTCTATCAGCTGCTTCCTCCAACGGATACACTAGCCCCGGCCAAAGGTACCTACGAAGGAGCAACTCGTCATCCAGAAGCAGCTATGGGATTTATCGAAGTTAAATTACCAGCTAGATACCATCTCCACCAGATGAAAGCTCAACTAGCACCTGGAGGGAGAGTAGGGCTGATGCTTCGACCCACTGGTGACGCCGATTTCGGCTTCTTGGGCGTCTGGGATTGGAAAAATGGTGTTTCGCTAGGAGTGAGTAAGATACCGTCTTTGTGACTATCCCTGTCTATAACGACTGATGTGTGATATGTCGAAAAATGTCAGAAAATTGCCCCTTCTCCTAAGCCAAACTTTCCTGATGACTTCCGTTTCTTCGGTAATTTTGTCATCATATCCGTCTTCAGGACCATGGATCGGCCGACTCCGATGGAACCCAAGAATTCGACGTCGAAGTCGAAATTGAGCCATCGTAAAGATCGTCAAAATAGGTCCAGTGATGTAGCCAAGAAAATGTCAAGAGGTTATAAGGTACGAGGAAGAACGGGTCCGATACCATCTAGGCATAATCGAGACGTTGACGATGACGAGGAGGAGGATAACGATAGCGACGAAGACGAAAATGAGGCTCCCAAGCGCCATGTCGATGGTTTCTGCTCCCTAGAAATATATAAGATCCTCGATCCTTCCAAAGGTATGAAGCCTTCGGGCTTCGCTTACAGAGCTCATACCGAAATCGGCCATGATCCTTCGGAACCGTCTACATGGGATTATCAGGATATACCGATTTGCGAACCTATCGTCAGCTTCTTATCGCCACCATTCAACATGATGCCAGCGTTCCCGCTAAGTCCCATAGACATGCTTCTCCCGCCTGAACCCATGATTTCCCCTTCGTCATGCGATCTAGGCGAAGTTCACATCGATGATGCGTTGCTCAAAGGTGAAAGAGATGGAGTGATGACATTTACCATACTCGCTTCTACCCCTGGACCCGGTGGAGATACATGGATTCAATGTCAAGGTGTGATATCCCTCCGAGAGATCGTTCATCAGGTTACCTTGACTCTCACTGCGAGACACAGAGCTGAAGGTGGGCAAATCAATGAGGAGAAGGACCTCGCTACCATGTGGTCTCAAGACCTTTCCGTCCAGAAGGCATTAAATCGTCTATTGGAATTAGACGATGATGTCCATTCTCAATACGCAGAACAGCACGGATGGGAAACGGATTCGGGCGAAGAAGGTATCTCATTGAAAAGAATCATCAGTCAAAAGAGACATCAACCAAAAAAGGGCAAGAGCCAATATAAGGGCAGAAATAAGAAATACGATAATTCAAAATATGACACTCCATCCGATGATATCCTATCCGGTCGATACCTAAATGGTACAAGAACTGGAAAGGATAAGGTGGACAACGCGAAAAGTGTGATGAAATATATACATCATGATAAATGGGCCAAATCCGGTTCATTCAGATTTTCACCTTTTGCTAAACCGCCAACAACGTTTGGAACGAAGGTCTTCCTGGCTGAACCGAACTACGAGAAGATCAAAGCTGAGACAATCCATCAAGTCAATTCTCAATTCATACCTAAAACATTGATAATGAGGGATTTCAACTCGAACGTGGTCGATAACGATACATACTCGAAATTCAGATTCAGAGTACCTCTCGGTTTAGGTGGGGTATCATTGAAAAATTTCAATCTCGGGAGTGATGATAGCCAAATGGAGTTGAAAGATACTATAATGGGAGAATGTAAATTACTGAAACCGATAGCTCTACCAAAATTCTCAAAGTCCTTGATTCGGTGCAAATCGATCATTGGAGATAAGAAGATATCAACTCATGATATGTTTGAAGATGAAGTTTTGGACTCTCATCTAAAGTTTAGAGAGAGTAAAGTGGATTTGATGTGGGATACAAAAAGGAAGTTGCTGGAATTGCATTTTGATGGCAGTCGATTGATCATGTATATGGTGAGTTGTACACACCTCCTCGTCGTATATATACTGTGTGTATGTATAATATGCTGATGATATCAACAGCAAAATGGAGCTACTATTATGGCTTTTGACTGATGCTCTTGGTTGACCAGTCTGCAATCATCGTCGTCTACTGGATAGGTGAGAAAGGTTGAAAAAATAGAGAGAATGGCAATGGTTCGACGGGCCTTTTTGTACATACCGTGTAGATATCTATATGAACGTATGAACTGTTATGACTAAACCTCCCATACCGATTACCGATTATCTTGTAGATGCAATCTGAGGGATAAATGGGAGGAGGATATAACCGGGGTGGTGATTCACTAACACTAGCAGATCGCCTCCACCAGAAAGAATCGTCAATCATGACGAGTACGAGTACCGTCAACTTATCGACTCTCTCTATCTTGATTATCGCCATCCTCAAGGAGTATAATTACTGGTGATATTCTGCATACAAAGCTCGGAGATGGCTGGAGAAACATCTCAAGTACGTCGCTACGACGTCGACTTCAAGAAAGTACCCGGTACGTTGAGTGTCACAGCCACTCACATAGCATGGGTACCCAAAACACAGGGAGCGATGGATCGTCAGAACCAATCTATGGATAGGGCCATCAGTGGGTTAATATATCTCTTACCAAACTTCCAGTGGACAAGCTTGAATCATGTGCTAATTTCAATTGGTGGACGGATATATAGATATGCTAGCGAGCAAAGCAGGAAGCAAATCGATCAGTCTGAAGGTTCTATTCAAAGACGACATCCCCCTAGGTGGATTAACATTTGTATTTTCAAATGTTACGACAAGAGAAAATGATAGAAAGGAAGTTCAAGATATCCTAATACCTTTCGTAGCAGCCAACAAAAACCCTCAGCCAAACACGGCCACAGCTGCTTCTACTTCTACCGCGACAGCTCCAACAGGTGTACCAAGTACATCCATCGCACAAACAGTCTCATCATTGTCAGCATCAAGCAAAAGGAAATTAGATGATATATCCAGTCCAGGAGGAACGCCAGGTACACCTATTACTGGTGGATCACCTGCGACACTCTCACCGGCAGTTAGAGCTCAGCGTAAGAAGGAATACAAATTACGACAAAAGGTTTTAGAGAAGAATCCGACGTTGAGGATGTTACATCGAGAATTGGTCATTGGTAAACAAATAACAGAAGAGGAGTTCTGGGATGGTAGAGAGGTAAGTAATATCTTATATTCGCTCACTCTCAATAACACTTTACACGAATGTCAACTGATGTGCTTGTGCGATTGCTTATCTTCGTTTTCGTTTTTTGGCGCATTTAGGCATTGATCCAAGCGGAAGAAATGTTGTATTCCCAAAAGCCCGGTCGAGCTTCTAGATTATTAGATGATAGATTCGACTTGGATGCAGGTAGGAAAGGGAAATCTACCGGTGGGACAGGAGTAGGCATCAAGCAGGCCGATCAGAATGGTCCGATAGTCTTGAAGTTGTCTAAAGAATTGACGAGGGAAATATTCGAAGAGTTTCCGGTGGTTCAGGATGCGTATGCAAAATATGTTCCAGGGGTGAGTCTTTGCTCCCACTTCCTATCCATCCCTCATGTTTCACCGGTCACATCGACATATACCTCAAATTCAACCCTATCACATATTGTACAGGTGATTGCCGTATTGACTAAAAGTTCACGACGCTGGTAGATAAGCGAAACCGAATTTTGGTCACGGTATTTTACTTCTCAACTTTGGGAGAGACATCGAGCATCCGTTAGGAAATCAGCAGTGGATGAAAGTGCGAGGAAGAAAGATGATATCTTTGATCAATATTTAGAAGAACCCGATTGGAGTGAGTGGAACCGCCCCCCTTTCATGAATCGCGACGAAGCTCAAAGTTACTGTATTTCTCGTGGTAGATATACAACCTAGACAGACTTTGCCTGATGATGTCGAGAGATTCTTGGATTTAGCTGCTACTGAAGAAGACCACGGCGAAGTGAGTAATGTCGGACCACTTGATCTTGTAGAGACGACCATTAGCTGATGGTAGTGATGTTTTAAGGCGATCACCGTAAGAGACGTTACGATGCAAGCTGGAAGAGAAAGAAGCGCATTACCATTGATCAGGCGTTTCAACGATCATTCGAAAAAATTGCTTAGAGCGTGAGCTGGGTTGCTTCGTCATTAGGTCGGCCACACTGGTATGGCCGCTGATCTCATGTTTTGCTGTCTCTTAGAGCCGAGGCGAATCGAGATGAATCTGCTTTGACTGATTCACTATATGATACGGTCAGTTGCCGTAATTCCTTCAGCTCAAGTGATTACCCAACTGATACACTTGATCACCATTAGGGAATCGATCTATACAATGAGATTGATCTGGAAGATCTACATGGGCCAGCCCAGGAAAACACCATAGCGCTGGACGTGCAAGAAGCAGCGGGCGAGGCTGATAAACAAGGTCAAGAAGGTGTTGTTGGAGTATTAACAGGAAAGAGTGATGAGGTGAGTGTTTCAATTCTATCGTATTACTTTCCCTTTCAATCCCGGCTGGGAGGTATATTGACGCAAATTCCTGGTGTAGGAATTGCTATCAATAGCTACTGAGTCAACTACGAATCTAACCCACTTCAAACCCGATTTTGCGTCCGTCTGTTTACCCAATCCAGGTTTTCACCCGGTCGATTCCGACGGTACGACCAATCTGAATGAGACGAATCCTGCTTATCAGGCATTTGCTGAACAGCGTAATGCCCAGGCGGCTGCTCATCAGGTAGTCAAGGATCTGCATGTGAGATCTAATGCAGAGTCGGCTATCAATTGTGAGTTTATTTCAATCGAGCCAAGCATATCTCAGTCTGCTTAAATCTGATCGTTCTCGAAGCACCATTTCCCGAACAACTGTATGAACAGATGAAATCATGCCATAACGCTGCGACTGAATTCCTCAGACAATACTGGTCGGCCATACTTCCTTCACAAGCTGGTACACTCAATACCAACGTCAAAGCGAAAGAGGGTAAAGCGATTAAAATGGCCAATTATTTGAGATCGACAGAGAATAAAGTGAAAGCTATTATCGAGACGGGTGTAATTTTGGGTTTCGATCCTGAGCGAGTGAAAAAGGTGAGTCGCAGATCTCTCTGATCTCGTCAGATTTTGGCTTGGCTTGGCTTGGACCTATGATCCAGCTCTCTTATCACCTAGCTGATGGTATGTGTGTTCAAGGCTATGGCACCGACGGTCGGTGCTGTTCGAGTAGCTCTGGAGAGAGAAGCGAAAAGAGTCAAGAAACCGTAGCGTAGTCAAGAGGTTGATCATTTGAGTAATTCAGAGATTGTATGAATGGAGATTAGAGGAACAGCGTTTTCTATTAGACTGCTTCAATCGTTGTCTCAGGTATGGATTGTTTTATTGTATTTTACTGTACGCGACTTTATGTCATACGTGAATATCGAAAAATGGAAATAAGGTAACAGAATAAATTGATGATATCGTATTGTCCATGATTTATATGATGTATAGATGTATAGTGTATATGAGATAAAGATCCAAGTAAATAGATATTCTTCTTTATAGATAGATGTTGACCAAGGTATAATGATATGATATAGTTAAACCCAAGGCAAGTCAGGTATATGAACTGAACTGAAATGAAGAGAAATTATATAATACAGAAAACGCAAATTGAATTCCAACTTCGATTGTCGATTGAATTTACAAGGTTAACGCGCTAGCTAAACCGACGAATACCATTCCCATCGACGCTGCCATCACTGACACACCTCGTTCAGCACCTGACGAAGCTCCGGTGCTAGACGTATTGGCAGAAGAGGACGACGATGCTCTGACCGTCGATGTAGAGGTAGATACCAATCCGGGCGCGGACGTAGCCGAGGTAGTCTGAGCAGCAGCAGCTGACACAGTCGTAGGAGGAGTACCGGAAGACGATGAAGTCACAGTGACGACGGCTGTAGTCTGACCTGCCGTGGTGGTTGGAGAACTCTTGCTGGTGGTAGTGGTTTCAGGGTCTGAAGAAGTACTAAAAAACAATTCAATGTGAAATGTTAGCTTTTTAGCTCGTTTCATCATATTTTAGTGTCAAATCCCACGTTTTGACAAAAAGGGGACAAACTTACGCAGTTGATGTTGATGTCGATGTTGATCTGGAAGACGTCGAAGAGTGAGATGCGCTACTACTGTGTGTAGATACCAAAACAAGTCTCAGTGATATATTCTTTGCTTGTTTGTCATGCATTGTCCGGGTATATATGAAAGTCAGAAGGAGAAAACGTGTATATGGTCGTTTGTGTGTTCAAGAAGATAAAGATGATCAATACGAGATAGATGAAGTGTTCAGACAAGATGTGGTGTTATATGTGGTGGTGTTGAATACCGAAGGAGTAGGAATAGGGTAGGATGAACTGTTGGTTGTGTATGAAGCATTTGAAGCAAAAGTAGAGGATGCAGATGCAGGTAGAAGCGAAGAGGAGACATACGAAGAGCTAGAAGCTGATGATGCAGAAGCGGAAGAAACACTAGATGATTGAATATTAGTTGAAATGGTTGAGGTGGACGAGGAAGAAACGAACGCTGTTGATGTAGCTGCTGCTGAAGAAGCTGAAGCTGAAGCCGAAGAGGATGAGGATGATCCACCACCTAATGTAGCTCCATGAGAGGCACAGTAGGCTTCTCCGTATGAGATTGCTTCGGTTGCATTGGCGGTCTATACCCACATACAAATGGTCAATGCCTCGATCTGGTGGATTGGATTGAGAGGTGAGGAAGGTTAGGTTGAACTCACAGTACAACTTGCACTTAGACATGATCTAATGGATGCAGTGATGATTTCATCGGTACAATAACATTGTATATCACCTTGAGAGCAGGTCTATATATCATTATCAGTCAATGAACCGGGATTGTTTTCAGGTCTCTATTCAACGTAGCTGCACCTCACTCACATCGAACTGATCTACCGAATCGAAACAGTCCTGAGCACATGCGGGTGCTTCACCATCTTGTCTCTTCACTAATGATAATGGAGATGCGATAACCTATAGCATGAAAGATTTAGTGAGATGCACTGGACGAGCATGTTTAGATTGGACTGGATTGTATTGGACAAAGGGATCGAATGGGACTTACAATCGAGATGAATGGTAATGCGCTTATAACGGTACTGAACCTCATTTTCTTTATATCTATATATGAATATCAAGATCTATATCTGTATATATTTATATTTGTGTATTACTTGATTGTCCTATGCTTTGAAGAAGACGTAGGTGCTACAGAACTATAGTGGGCTGATGATGAATTACTAACAAGTGGTAGAAGAAAGAAGATGAATAATATGGTAGTGAGTAGTGGATCAACCAACTAAAGTGGTATAGCGAATTAGCTCCAAAATGCAGCAGGACCATAAGGATGTAAACGTAATTGCAGAGTGAACAAATGAAACCGAAACCTTACATCTGTAATTTAGCCTCTTATTTGTTGTGCTCTCGCTCCCTGAAACATGTCATCCAAACCCTGTACACGTGACACGGGATCTAGATCGGTGGCTTGGAACATTTACTTGTGAGACTTGCTTTGTCCATGAGAACAACAATATGCCCAGCAATCCAATACTATTGGCAGTGCATGAATGCATGAGAGATACTCTGCGGTAGGAAGGAGGGACAGAGGGCCCCTCTTCGCTTCCAGACTCGGCCAAGATTCGTCACGATCGGATCAGCGATGGCCTGCGCGATACGGGCCTGAGGTCCAGACAAGGGGGAGTAAGGTACGATTTCTCTGTGTGCGTATATCAAACAATCGAGTATCTGTCTTTGTACCACCACCAAAATGCAGCGCGAAGGCCTTCACATCAGCACATTGCAGGGGGGTATCAATGAGTATGCATATGTATCTTCGAATCAGAAGTCGACTGGATGATTGTATGGTGTTGTGTGGCATGATGTCCGTATGCGATCTACTATGTCTAAATCTATATACACATGTGTTCGTTTATCTATCTTGCATCAGGGCAGGCAAACAGGCAGTCTATTGATTGAGTTGATCTTTACCGTCGTAGGGGGTTTTCGTTATATCCTTTTCTTGTTGACAGGTAGTCCAGACTGAACATCAAAGATTGAAGGCTCATGATCAACATTGATCGATCAATCTGTTCTTAGGCCACGTTTTGCCTATTGACACATTCAACATCAGGCGAGCTCAGGAGAAAATCTTGGAAGATGCACTGTGTTAGTGTAGGAACACTTACCAGCTCCTTCTACCCAAGTCGTCAAGTTGGGATTCGTATAAACTTCTAAATGTCTTTCGATATAATCTTTCGTTGGGTGATCTGCATCGGGGATACGTTATAAATTATCAGCATGAACAATCTACACTCGACTACACTATTCCTTCGGTTTGTGATGACAGTGGTTGCCATCTGACTCACCCGCAGGATCACATCCGATCGTACCTGATCCATCAGGCCTTTGATATACTCTGACCCAATCGATCCTAAAATAATTAGGGAAGATCATGTTGGCCCAATCTACAAATTGGAAATTGTTCGACTAAGAAGCATAAAATTTGAGCGCAGAAGTGAGCCGACAAGGAAATACTTCTGAAGTTCAAGACAACGGGATATGAGACATGCAGACTTACAGCGTGAAGGTTGATAATCTACAGTAATTGCAGTAAAAGCACAGAACCAAAACCATCAGTCACACCATTACTATCGCTCAAAACCCAAAGAGACCAGCTCACAATAGCCATAGGTTCCTCCGAGACGATCCTCCTTCCCACACCAGTCCGAGGGTTCTTATCAACCGCATCTGCGTACATCGTCCAAGATCGTTTACCATCCGATACCCAACTTATATATCCTTTTTCTCTCTCTTCCGGAAAAGCACTCCATTCAACACCGAATTCGGTAAATTCTCCACTGCGTCCTCCGACTACCTGGTTGGAGTATATTCGATCGGGGAGAAGTGTCAAACCGGACTACAACGATTGACATTCAGTACAAAAAAGAACATCAGAACTAATCATATCTCACGGTCGAGGGAACGATTGATTTCGATTGAATTGGTCAATGGTACTTACAACAGCCTGTTGGTAATAACCACCCAGATACGTATTAAACATTGTCAAATCCTCATCGTAAACATGCACGAAGCCAGAACGATTATTGAACTGATAATAATCATCGTACGGAGCCACTTGATTAGATTGAGATACCTCGCCGTGTCTCTCAGCAATCCTGATTTGAGCTTCGACAATATCGATTTCGGGAGCGGCTCTTCCAACAGATACATCTGGACCCGGATGATCTTCACCTGGACATGTACAGGCTGATAATCTCTGTCCGGGCAGGTACGATAGTACACCGTCATTCTCCCCTGTTGTTAAGGTTGCAATTGGGGCGGTGCCGTTAGGCCAAGTTTGGTTGGCCAGAGTGCCTGTAGATATAAGCAAAATTAGGATCGATACAAGTTATGCGCACTATATGTCATCACTGTTTACCAATACTCACCGATATCACATGAGTCATAAGTATATCTAAAGTCGATTCAACCATTAGTCAGATCTCCCTCAGTCGTCATCCGTACAAATTCGATGAGACAACTCACGGCCAAGTACCTATTCACAATTGAATCGTTATCATTCATTTCCCATCCCCCATGGAAAACCCTATTTAGTGAATATATCACTCACCATCAGTCGAAGCTCCATAAGCTGGTCTACCCAGATTACCCATCAACCAGAACCCAGGCCAGAATCCACCAATGTGTGAATGTCCAGGTAAACTAGCCGACATGGATACGTAGGCGTTCTTGTTGAAACAAAGTTGGTTCCAAGATTGTAGTTGAGCGCTCTTCAAGTTGAGATCGTGAATCGGTTCTTGCGACATCGTGATGACCAGATGACCATCTTTGGTTGTTGCTGCTGAAGGGTCTAGCCATTCGAAGTCACTAGGGAGTTGAACATGATTGTAGTTAGCGTCTGAGGGTTTACTCATAAGAATGGAACATTGAATACGCATGAGGGAGAAGTGGTAGATGATTTTGTGGAATAACAAATTTAAAAGTGATTGATTAATCTTACTCACTTTGTTCCCCAATAATGTAAATCCACGGCGGTGAAAAACGGATCATCTCCAGGGAAGAATGTTCTACCATCCTTGTTAAATTCATCTGAAAAGACCAATTGCCATTCTTCACCTTGAAGACTTGTCCATGTCTTTGCATCTTCAGGTGTATCATCATCTATCAATTTTGGTAAACCCGGTACAGAGGGATATTGACCTGTTGAATTGATTCCACCTAAATTATATCCTGCCGTATTGGCTCCCATCGCATTATCATCTTTCATGTAAAAATCGAATATCGGATATAAGGCGAATATACCTATACATGCCATAGCGATGAATCCAAGTGTCAAAGCGTTTGCCCAACCTCTCCAGCTGGTTAGGTTTAGCGATGCAGAATGATCAACGTTCTTCTGTTCGGCCGCAGTAAACGTATGTAGATGATCGTCCATCTCATCATCTTGATCTTGTAATTCATCATGAGTAAATCTCTGGTGTAATCCCTCACCACTTCCTACTCCAGATTGGGAATCATATGCTGAACTTATCCCACCACCACCAACACCACCGATTTGAGCTGTTGGACCAAATCTCCCTCCTCCTCCACCTGAAGATGAATGACCTAAAGAGCTTTGCGAATATTGGTTCTGGCTGGAAGGTAACATCGAAGTGGTGGAGTTCAAACTTGATTGAGAGATTCTTGACATACCTGGACTTGCTGCATTCGATAACAAGGGTGAACGTGACATCAGCTAAATCGAGTTGGACAAGATCATTGAAATGAAAATTGGAAAAGCAAAGGCTGTGTTGAATGAAAGGTGATTAGTTGGTGATGGGTGATAGGTGATACTGATACTGATGGAAAGTCTTGGATCGAGGTTGTTTGTCCAGCGAAGAACAGAAAAGGAAGGTCCTTTAAGGGATGCAAAATGAATGATTGCATGTGTCTCGATGGTGAATTTGGATTTGGTCTCTTGGTTTCTTGGCTTGCGTCTTGTCTCGTGTCGTCGATGACATAGCTGAGCTGATCCGTGTGTCATCATACTGCATATTGATAGTCTGTTTGATGAAACCCCCCCTTTAGAGGGTTTCTTGGCTTGGATCACTCGTTCACTCGTTCACTACCAAGTCAAAAGAGCTACGTGCGATCAGGGTGTAGGGTGACAAGTGGGAATCAATCAGATGTCGACGCCAAGACATGCCCAGACTCATCTCTCCTTAGTCCTTGAATGTAGTGTGCATTGATCGGAGAGGGTCTTTCCCCCGGGTCTTGGGATGTACCATAAACGACGTGGTCGCATCCATACTTGACACTTGATATCCGAGTGATATGTGATGTTATGAGCATGAACATGAACATGGACGAGAAGATGCAATGTGGTTATGTGGATAACTTAATCCCATGACTGTCAACGAATCGGATGTGGACACGCCGCCGGGATGGAGGGGGATTCAGGGCACTTGTGGGGTGGGTAAGATCTAGATCATGTTTGGAGGTCACCGCTAATCGTTGGGCAGCGTTACTACTGTACCTGCCTGTTGCCTTTCATATTTTCCTTAGACACGCACGCATGGATTACCTGCTGTAGCTGCTGTTATTGCTCATCTATGCAATGATACCGAATTATAACACGACTGCCCACAAAGACATGAACATCCAACATATGACACATGTATTCAAACTATCTCATCTATCATTATAGTCATCATTTTGCCTAACACATGACGGACTAATCCCAATCCTGCTTCTTGACATACTCGAAAATCTCCGAACCAATCTGTTGAGTCACCAGATCACCTCTACCAGCAGCTATCTTCAGTATCGCCGTGTTGAGTGGTGTGGCTCCTAAGATATCTACATGATCCGCTCTGCCATATTCAAATAGAAGACATCAGCTTATTATCAATTTGGAGCACAAAACAAAGCTGATAGCCGCTAAGACTCACGTTTGTGCGCCTCCTCTTAAATCCATACTTTCAGGTGAATGTAGGTATTCTAAGTACAATGACATCAGCTACTTTGGAATGCTTCGTTCAGCTGAAATCGGAATGAAAATGCCCACCCTGTGTTATAACCTCGATACCAGCAGGGTTCCACCTAGTAGTTCCATTCCACCCTTTCACACACATACTTCCCAAACTAATCACCGGTATTGTCCCATCCCCATCACCGAACTTCACACCGGATCGTACTTCGGGGTTTGAACCTTTGACGGTGACCACTGAATCTATCCAGTGTTTACGCGATAAGGGAAAATCTAAAGGTGCGCGGAGGGTGGTCGAGTTGTCGCACCCGTTTGACGGGTCGGTGGTATCGCACTGTGTGGCGTGATTTGGATTAACAAACATACGAGGTAGCAGAATTAGGAATACGATTTTTGAGTCTGCCATAACAATCATACTTGGAATTCGATGGACAAGGGTTGCAAAGAAAGGGGGGCTGTTACTCACATATGCATCTTCATTCTCCGCGTCAGAGCGCGTATCATCATGCTCGTACTCCCCTTGCATGTACCAGTACGATCGCTATGGAACGTCCAAATGGTCAGCTCTCTGTAGGTCACAAAAATACGAGAATCCTGGCTGACCTCTGTCTCTTTGCCATGTCCATACAAACAAAATATCTTCATCGACGGAGCTTCAGGTAATCTACAGCAAATTAACGAATAAGCTGGATCCTCTGGGCGATATCCCCTATCTAGCTTACCTGACTTCAAGAGGATTACTCCACTACGGACGCCAAGCATCTCATCAATTTCCGATCAACTCGCCAGAAACAGCGAGAACGATAACTCACTTTAGTATGATCCCTATCATTCCTCTTCAATTGCTCTTCATCCCTCTCGAACCCTACACTATAGTTACTTTCCATCATCCTCTGGAAACTCGGCGGTGTATGAGTCAGAACATAAGGTCCAGCCTCATTCAGAGTCAAGTTGGGAGAAACAGTCCATCTATTCAACGAGGACTCCTCCTCGGAAGTACCAGGATGACGGAACGAGAAGAATCGACCGTGTGTATCAGTGGCATTAGTTGGGTCGTCCGGAGCAGAGCTATCATTACCCCATATTCGATTGCCGCCCTGATGCATAGGTTGATATTCAGCGAGTTGCACCGAGTCACAAGCCCTTCCAATCATGGTGAACTCACTTTCATCCACATCGAAGTTGATCCTGGCCACCTTCTAAACAGTTTGGCCCTTTCTCTGCGTGAGAAGAACTATTGCGTACATGTTAGCCGGAGCTTTTCAGCAGGTCTTATCGAATCACCTTCTCCAAAACCCATGATCCGGCAGGATGCTGTATCACTGGTCAGCTTTTAGAGTCCTGGAAGAAATCGAATCACAGCTCAACTGACCAGCTCGACAGTATCCCTCATCTCTCCAGATAAGAACGCCGTCATGGCTTTTGATACACCCAACATCGTTCCAGCGACGTTGATCCAGGATTCGATGTTTTCCTACAACGATAACCATCAGCTTGTCAATTGACTCTGCGGGAAATGTACTATAGTGAGGTACAGTATACTTACCTCAACCCAGGCCGCGCCCCCACCACCACCAAATCCGTTCTCCTTAGGATCCGATTCCACCCATTTCAAGCTAAATTGCAAATCAGCTTACTTTCGGCACGATGTCCGTTGTGCTAAACTGACAAATACTACGTAAACAGGCAAGAAGCTTGTAAGCATGTTAACGTCAACCCGGTATAGCACAAAACTTACTAGTAGAACTGTTCCTCCCATTCTGATCGCGACGGCTGACCGTCAGTTGCAAAATCACAAAACTTGGAACAGCTGAAAGGTGACATACGAATGCGAACAAAGTACGACCTTCTGACCATTATGTCTCCTCATGGTTTCTATCCTACCTTTTAATCTTGTAAAATATGCATCTCTTGTTTCTAGATTATAATATGCCAATCGCCTATAAACAAGCATATCAGTTCTTCAATTCACTGTGATACTGCAATCTTTCAAAAGGAACACAGCAGCTGACTTACCAATCATATGCAGCCATGTCCATCGAATTAGTATCGTACCCCAGCGTAGCCAGATTTTCCACGATCTTCTGCCATATCCAATATCCTTTCAATATTCTCTACGTCAGCTCTATTAGACGGCATACCGGTCAATGTCCAGCTAACCTTGGATGAACTCGGACTATATCCATTGAATCAGCTTCTTCCAGTACCAGTGAGACAAGATAAGCTGATTGACTCACAGCAGCGTCCAGCCCTTGAGCAGCTCTGATCTTGAACCCAGGTGGGTCCAATCCAGTCTCAGGGTCGATAGATAACGCCTGAATCCATCTGTCTCTATAACGTCCGACATTCGTCAAATCAGCTACCACCGTCAGATCCAGTCTTTCTTTGAGCTAGTTACGTACTTATTAGTCAACACGGCTCGTATCATCGTCGAAGTACCCTATCGATCCTAATCATATCAGCTACATTGAACCCCGAAGAAGAAAAACAAACGAGCAGCTGATATATATTGTAGAGCTTTGACTCACCCATAATCTCTTTCGGAAGAAGGGCCTAGCCACACTTTCCGTACCCCAACTTTCCAATCCTGTCGATACAATCCCCGGGATCAAGACTATCGGATGATGTTTCTGTAGACCATATTGCTCGACTAGGGATTCACCAACTGTGAAATCTCGATTTTCCAATGCTCTCCTTGCGCCTAAGGGTATATACACATATATGAGATCAGTCCAAGACTATCACCATAGACCCATTGTTCGGGTAATGGATATTGGTATAGGGCGAGAAACCTCGGTTGAGGATGAAGAATAAATTACCCTCGACGACAGTCAGATTAGCCAATAAATCTCTGGGATCCAAGGCAGCAGGTAAAGTAGACCAGATATCTTTCATGTCGGCGCTGTGAAGATCGATACTCTTTTAGCTTACATCACAGACGTCAGCACGATCAAGGTAGCTTACGGTAAAGTAGTCAAGTCCACTGCCCATAGAGCTAGACATATACCCAATATGACACCTCTAAATCCATCATAGGATAGTAAGCTTAATCCTGTTCGATGAAAGCAGGCTACATGAAGGTAGCTTACGCAGGGAAGACGAACTATATCATATATCATCTGTGATCAGCTGAAACTCCACGAAGAAGATACATTCTGAAAGCCATAAATGAAGGAGAAAGTAAAGCTCACTTTTCGTCCGAACAACCATGAACTCCAGGTAGGTTTGCCTTTATGTCCATCATGTCTGAAGAACGTCGATTCGCTAAGGTCTAGCAGGATGAACGTCTCAGCTGAGGTCTTTGATGGACCAACATTCATGCTAGTCAATGCTTACCTATCTCGTTGAAGGGCGTTCCGGGAGCTTTGTTGAGAGTTCATGGAATAGTGAGCTAGCTGTTCTCCTCCAGCATTGGGTCAAGCTGGCGACAACATACCTAAGAGCTACAATAAGATTTTACACTCGTCAGCTAAATTAGAGTCCAACGATCAGGAAGATCAAATTTTAGCTTACCTTGTAATGCCCGTCATCCTATCCAAGCCCCATTGGTGTTCCCAATCAGCATCACTTTCCTTTCCCTTCCCTTCCCTTCCTCGCACCGACTTAACTTACCTTCTTCCGCAATCTCACGTGCAGCTCTTCCGTCTCTTTACTTATCTCATCTACGGTATTTTTGATCCTCTGTCGAAGTCCAGTAGGAGGAGGCGTCCTAGTACCGCTCGCAGATTTGCTTTTACTTTTACCTTTAATTATTGTTGAGGGGGAAGTTGGAGGGGGAGTAGGTTGTTTAACGGTTATTTCGACATCACCATCATCATCCATCTCCGTGTGGACCTTTGCTTTACGAGGCATCGGACAATCTCTCTGCCCCTGGGGTGCAGGTTTCTATGGATATAATCGCCCGGTCTGAGGAGGACCAAAGACCAACAAAGAAAGAGTATGCAGTGAGAGTGGTGAACTGCTGATATGGTCACATCTATATTTACACTACGAGTACTTTTCACTTTACTGGTGACGTTGTTTTTGTGTTCAACTGCACAAAGTGGAGGAACAGGACCTCGTGTTCCTGAGGAAGCTACATGACATGACATTGAATGCATATATGATCACCTACACACTATACTGTTATATGTATACACACTACCTCCCAAAGACCCAAAGACGCTAGCATGCGACGGAAGAAGAAAGAGAAAGCGAAGAAAGAATCCGTCTATGTACATCTATATATCGAGCATTTCCAGGAAGGAGATATCAGGCGGATAATGGTATCAAACAGAAAAGATTTGTCTATTGGACTGTTAAGGGAAGAAGTGGACTTAAGCAGTACCATTGACCTTGGGTTTATCAGATTCGAGAGTGACCGGTTCGGGACCTTGCGTGATGTTGAGATCGATCAAGAGGCCGGTAGAGAGATCGTATAACTGGGGCGGGAAGCAGACAAGTCAGCTCTGGATTTTATAGTTATATATTTTACAGTATGCTCCGCGTGTTGGTGGTAGGTAGTGTCTGGTATAGAATTTACAATTAGAAATTTGACTTACCCATCCGTGGACGTATACTTTTCGGAATTCACCTTTTCTAGCTAATTCCCAAGCATTCTGGATTGTCTGTAAATGCAACGTAACGCAGTGTCAGCGTATAAGTACAATATTTCAAATCCCTTCTCGTCGTACTTCTCAATCAGGAGAAGACGACAAACAAGAATGTGACGTGCGAGACCGAACTCACAGGACTGTCAACGACATTCCTAACGCTCATCTTAACATTCTCCCTGATCAAATCATTTACATCACTTCCCTCAGGTAAAGAGTGCTTCAACCTGATGATAGGGTCTAAGAATCGAGTAAGGGGAGTAGAGGGATCGCAGAATTCTTCATTTTGTTTAGGAGCGGGAAGGTCGTAGGCGGCGATACATCCACCGCAACCTGTGTGACCGACGACGATGACTACGTAGTACACGGAATTCGAATATCAGCTAGGTCCGAGGTGGTGCATAGATAACAAGGGATGTAGTGAATGAAAGGAAGGGCAACTCACCATGACATACACCGACATTCATGATGGCGTAGTTCAACAAAGCTTGGGAAGCGTCATCTTGAGGTTGAAATTGATTGGCTACATTTCGCTATAGTGAACGAGCAATACATCAGTAAGTGCACCTGAGACGTGAAGTAGTCATGAAATCGGAAGGGAAGGAGGTATGTGCGCGCAAAAGACGAAAATCGTGACAGATACAACTGAGAAAAAGGATCACACTCACTTGCACGAACACTTCTCCAGGTTTCCTAGCCATGATAGTGACTTCTGGTACTCTAGAGTCTGCACACCCTATCCAGAGGAAGTTGGGAGCCTATGATTGCGACGCGGCGTAGCGGAGCGAGAGTTGCAGTGTAGTGAGTTCATCGATCATAGTGGTAGTGATGCAAGTGTAAGCAAGGGTAGGATAATCTCGTCAGCTCAACTCCTTGTCGTTTCAATCGAGAGCGCTGGTTGTCCAAGGGGAAAACAAGTCCAGCTGAATTAACAGTAGACATCCACTCACCTGTCCTTTAACTTGTTCTGCCCATACTTCAGGCTGTTCCTCGGTAACTTTCCTAGACCACCATCTATTACCTTCCAATACAGCTCGGATATCAGGGAACTTCTGAGCAGCTACCGAATGCTCTAGATCAATGTCGATCTCCTTATTCGCTCGGAGGGGTTCAGCGTGGAAAGGCATATTGACTCGTACGGCTGTATGTATCTGTCTATTCCCAAATCTAGTCTTGGAAGGAGGTTGAAGTGGTGGAGGTTGTAAAATGCGAGGAATCGATTGAGAAGGTGTGGTAGCGTATTCAAACGAAGGTCTTAACGATATAGGTGGTGAAGATAATGATTTATTATTGTTATTTACAGTAGTAGAAGAAGAAGCGGCAGAAGGTGTCGAAGGAGACAGTTTGAATGATTTCCTAAGCGTTATTAACGCTTGACGGGTAGGTTGAATTTTGTTATTATTATCAACACTTTAACAGGATCACTGAATGATGAACCTGTCTTTTGTGTTTTCTTGATTGTTAAAAGAAAAGAAAGGAAGAAAAGATGATATGACTGATTATTGATGACGAGCGGATTGAGTCGACGGAAGGATATTTTTCGTTGGGTTGGGTTGGGTTTGGGTTTGGTGTTGGGGTAGGCTATCCGTTTACGTTATTGGATTGGGGATGAGGAGATGTTATAGAGTGGACTGGGCTGGTCTGAGACGGTGAACGATGAACGATGAAGGGAATGGGATGATGATAAATTAAAAATTATTGGGATTAGTGATGGAATGGGATTGGTACCGGTTATAAGCTATACGTTATACGTTATACGTTATGGTGGTGATTTGTTGATTTGCTGCGGCACTGGGTTCTCGTGGTGGTTACGTTCCTTTGATTTTCTAATCTTTTGGGGTTTCACCACGCTCACGCTATCAGTTCTTGGCAGTCTACTATCACACCACACCACACCACACACTAACTCTAGTATCATCACTACCACTAGCTAGCCTCTGCATCTCCTTGGAACCATGCATGCCTCGACCTCACTCATGTCTCGTCTCGACCTCAGACCCACACACCACTCGGATTTACTCGGTTTCATCATTCAACATCATCCAAATTCTGATGGGGATAGATAAAAAAAAAATTAGTGATCGAGAGATTAAATTAAATTTGGATGTGGATGGACCCTGAATCAACTTAGCAATACTCGCATCAAAGGATCTACCGTATTTTGCTTGGATCTCATCATTCCACATATGCATCACGTACTTTACACATGTGGACGAGACTACGTAGTATGTTCACAGGCCCAAGTGTATACAGACGGTGCATAGACACACCGAGACAAGGATGAAAGACAGCGACACAGTTGCCAAAGACACAGACACGGGATTCCGTCAGAAACACGAGAGTAACAAAAGATCGGATCTCCTTGACTTTCTACTACAGTAAACCCTTACTCCGTTCCTTCCTTCCTTCCTTCCTTCCTTGTTCCGTGGTCACCCACCGGGCCGTACTGGGCCGTACTGTGTAGTACATGCAATTCAAACGTAACAGTTAGTCACCATGGGACCTTCTTCTCACACGTGAAAGTGGAATGCCATTGTTTCTATGCATGGGTATATATTTCCCTATGTATGAGGAAAAGAGACAAATGACCTTTCTATCATATGCTTGCTATTACGATGTTGACCAGATTCACCACAGCTGGAATGGGCACCGAATCCTATGACAAATGATGAAGACAGTCAATCGAGCATGCTATCCATCTATATATTCCATCTTCTTACTGCTCCTTCTTCTCAGCATCATTTATAGCTTTCAATCTCTCCTCTTCCACCCTCCTCTTCTCCCTTCGTTCCCTACCTCTAGTGACCAATTCGGCAGGTTCGAGGCTAGCGAACAAGGATTTACAAGATTTCTCAATCGCCCAACAACCGACGAAATCAAGTATCATCGAAGTGGTCAACTTGAATTTGAACTAGACCCGCAGAAGAACAAAGATTAGTACGTCATGAACGATCAATTGATTAGATTTGTGGAATTATTCCGGGTCAAACGACAGGTCGAATGACCATCATAGATGCGAAGAGTCATACTCACAGATGAACTCATTTCCACCAGTTGTAACCACCTATTCAACTCAGGGAGGAAATCCGTGGCACCACTATAAGCCACGGCCGATACACCTAAAAGTCCCCAATAGAGAGGTGGGTTCTCCCTTATTCCCTCTCTAAACGGTCGGCCTTGGAAGTTCAAGACGAACGTCGAGACTTGTTGGGATAGACCGAGGAGGTAGATCGCAGTGTTGAGTAAAGTAGGTTCGAACTTCTTCTCCAGATCGACTTCTCCTCGACTACAAGCAAAATCATAAGAAACGAATATGAGTGCATCGACCTTTTTTGCAATTGAGGGCGATTCAGGTAGAATAGTTGGATCACTCACTCTTCTAAAGATTTGGATAATCCTGTTATATAGACCAAAGCCAAAATGTGAATGGCGAATTGTAACAGGACCGAAAGAAGAACGTAGAAGTTGAAGATATTGCCCAAAGGTCTTTCCTTGGATAGTTTCTCCACAGGCTATTGAGAACATGACACATCATAATCAGCTCCATTCCGTTTGTTCCGTGCATCATATTGAGTGAAGCAAATCAACCCACCTTAGCCCTCGAGATACAAAGGAAACAAACACTCATCAACATCCCCGTGATCGTAACTTGATAATCCCCGAACTTGATTCCATCCAAGTACTGAACACTCAACGAGTACGCCGTGATGAGACAGTTCAAGGCTAAGATCTTGTACATTTGAATGGTAGCCACGAGGGTACATCGACCCTGTCGGATGATATTGGTAATGGCGGATACGTTTGACAGTTTCGATGTGAATGGTGCAGCGCAAGAGGCATCACCTAATTTGATTTGAGGCACATCTTGATCTTCATCCAATTCCGATAATTTAGCAGTGATAGTGGCCATGTCGAACTGCGCGCAAATGACAATCAGCACAGGTTCCACTTCATGACATGGTCTGAAGCCGGAAACATGACAAGGGTGATGAAATGTGGATGTAGGTTGCGATTCCACTCACTTTCTCCATGGGATTCTGTTTCCTCGCTCCCTGATGTTTCTCCGCCACTTCCTGTTGAGTCCTTACCAATTCTGGATAAGCATCTCTAAGTGCTGGTGGAGGTGGTGGAGGTGGTTGATTGAACCTTGCTGATATTTTAACCTGTTGTTCATATACTTTCTTCATCCTTTCCATCTTTTGATGTTCAGCAATAGCTTTGAGGTCTTCAGGTGATCCATCCAATAATGCAACTCCAATATGAGCTTGTTTCAACGCTCCCACATCATTGGTTCCATCTCCAGCCATAAGAGTTATATATCCTAAATCCCTGAGTGTCGATAAGATGAATTCCTTTTGCGAAGGAGATACTCGCGCATACACCCATGTGTGTTTGCAAAGTTGATGCCATGATGGGAGGTTCTCGTACTGTTTTAAAGCAGCTCCGGTTATACAGATATCATATTGGTCGAATAGTTTCTGGTCAAATGGTTCAGATGCCTTGACGGGGATGACAATGGTTTCATCGACGTTCTTCCATACGAGCTCTACAATTGTATTTAATCAGCTGAACGTACCATACAATCATTCAAGTGAACTCACCATCGGAGGTGGTACCTTCCTTCAAATCCAGGATCATGGTCTCCCTATCAACAATTTCAACATCCTTGGCAACGTGAACAGCAGTCAAGGGGTTATCACCAGTGATCATGATACACTATAATGAGATGTCAGCTGCGGATTCATCCCATGAAAAGTGGTGACTGAATGTCCAGCTCACCCTATGAGAAGAATCGTTGAGCATCTTGAGAGTTTCGACTGCATCAGGTTTGAGTGGACAGTGGAAGACAAGGAACCCAGCGAAAGTCAATTTGGATTCTACTTCATCTCTTTGGATGGTGTTGATCTGAGAATGAACATTGAAAAGTAAGCTTTTGACTCTTGTTCACCGAAGACAAAGAGAAAAAGCTTACCTGTTCAGGCCTGACGTTCATCTCCTTGATACCCAAAGCCAAGACTCGACTTCCTCTTCGGGTGTACCATCGGTAGGTCTCCTCGTAGTATTCAGGAACAGAGACATACATCCCTTTCAACGTCTCGGGTGCACCTTTGACGGCCGCGATCCATTTTCTTCCATGGGCATCGGAGATGGCAGAGATAGTTGACATTCTCTTCAGCGCAGAGGAGAACTGATATCGTCTTCGAATGTTGATTTGATGCTTGTGAGGTGCTTCTTTGGAGTTGGGGGATATGTTGTCGCCTGGCAGGATGTCGCAGTGTCAGTCGCAGATAACCAGAACGGGATTAGCATCATGGCAACTCACCTTTAGATAATTTCCAATCAAGTGCTGAAAGAGTGGTCTTTTCCATAGGATCACCAACGATCGTTCCATCTTCTAGTAATACCAAGGCATGAGCAGCAGCAAGAGTGAGGGTAGTGTTCTTGCCGGTTTCGGTGACGGGAACGAGCTTCTTAGGATCGGAAGATCTGCATGGCGGCCTTAGTTGTACTATCTCAAATGAATTTGGCATTTCAACTCACTCGATACCGGCTATACCCTCTACTACCAAGTTCTCCCCAGTAATGGTACCAGTCTTATCGAAGCAACATACGTCGACTCGACCCGCAAAGGGAATTCTGAATGGTTCAGTACAAAAAATGGCTATAACAGCTAAAGTAAGAATTCATGCTTTGTCATGAAGCTGTTGACCTACCGTATTTCTGAAGAGCAACAAGGGACGCATTGACAGCGAGTGACAATTCCATGGGTAATTCAGGAGGTACGACGGAGGTAATGATCAAGACACAGTCCAACAGGAGTTTTCCTTTGGCCATTCCTCGCTCAAGTCCTAGAGGGAGCGGTAAGCTATCTTGACTGACACCCAAGGTGACATGAAAGCTCACCTTTGACCCATACGTAGGCACTAGCAGCAATCGCGAAGATGAGTAAGAACCCAATGAACAAGAATGCCTCAAAGGTGTTGGCGGAGACTCGTTCAGTGGAGAAAATCATAGTTCTGACTAATTGACCTTGAGTAGTTCCGAAACCAGTTCGAAGGACAACAGCGAGACATCCTCCATCGGGTGCTATAGAACATCTGAATCAGCATAGGATCGGTATACCGCTTAAGGTGGACTTACTGGTTAAACCACCTTCACCGGCTTTCTCCACTTGTAAAGCCTTGGTACCAGAGAACAAAACGCTATTCCTATCTGCCCCATTCATATCCAGCCTATCCGATCCTTCACGAAGTTCGACACTTTCTTTCAACAATGGTGTGGATTCTCCAGAAAGCATAGCTTCATTGACTATACACGTTCCACGAAGTAAAAGCAGATCGCATGGTATACCAGAATCAGGTTTGGTGCGCACTACAAAGAAAAGCACGATAAGCTGTTATACTGGTTTGAACTAAGAAACATAGCTTACATATGCTGACAAGATCTCCTGGGACGAGTTCAGAACTAATTACATCTACCCATTTACCATCTCTGAAAGTCTGAACATGGTACGGTGTGATACTCATCGTCCTGAATTCGGTTAGGGTCCTGACTCGCTGGAAGTAGTGAAGGACGCATTCATCAGCTTCTGCCCCCTTATGCTCCGAAAATGGTGTATCTTTCGCCGCCTGAGGATGTATTTCGACTGGTAAAGGCAAGTCGACATACCTGAAATACGACGGTACATTCAAATACGACCAACATGAAAGCGGTGAACAAGGAGTAATACCAATATTCATCTAAACACCATAAAGCCACACAGAAAATCTGGAAAACGAAGAATGGGGCTACAGCATGTTCAGCGAAGAGTTCGGTGAATTTGGGGATTGGGATATGACATTCGTTGGCTCCGTAGGTGGATTTGAGTATTTCTAAATTTGGTGCGGACGATTTGGTCGATGGGTGAGTCAAGATTCCTTTGGAGGATTGGAAAGTCGATAGAGGTGGTGAGGAGTCGCAGGGGTATGGGATCGGGGTGAAAGCGTTGGTTGATGCTATAAAGTACTGTAAGTTGGGGCGATTACGAACGTAGCTCTTGCTTTGACTTACCATCGTATACGTAGGTATCCCTTTGATAGATGAACGAATAAGTAGGTTCAGAAGCTCCTGGAGCCTATACGAAATATCGATCAGCCCGTCGTAAACTCGCTTTGTACGGCTGACGGACATACCAGTTTGCTGTCCAAGGGGACGATTTCCCCTTTACCTCTACCTTTATTAGGAATTACTCTAACTTTCGAAGCGTCTTTCAGCGAATTTGCCTTTTGGATTGACCAAAAACCATAAGCTAGTCTTTCACTTTGATTGGAGGGGAAATGAGGGGGGAGCAGCTCACAGTAGTGTAGCTGGTTCTAGCGTTGAATCCACTAGACCAAGCAGTGATCAAGAAACTTAAAGCGTGACCGGCGAAAAGTAATACACAGTAGATGAAAGTCCATTCTTCCGATACCACCCATTCGTCGTATTTGTCATAGTAGGTGTAATACAGTAATGGATAGAACGCTGTTCATGTATATCGAACATGAGCTGAGATTTTTAACCATTGTGCGTAGGATAGCTGGTATTATTGACTCACATAAGATGGGTAGTCCGTATATTCGCAGATGCAGTGGGATGGGGTTATGCAATGAGATCGATTCGATCTCCTGAGAGACTATTGATGGATTTGAGGAGGACCTGTGAGATGGTATGTTATGGTCAGCTGGGTTGGCCGAGAGCACGAGGTATCATACTACTCACATGCTGGGTGAACCTCCTGTTTTCTCTTCCTGTCTCTTGGAGGATAAGAAGAAAGATAGGAGGTGGTAGTAGGAGCTCTCGAATATGTTTGACCGAAGGGTAAGTTGCTGGACTGGACGATTGCTCATTGCTCATCGCTCATTGCGGTGGACAAGCAGATCCATGCGCCACACTCGGTTCCAAGCTGTTAACTCCGTGCACCATACACAGGTTACATAGAAGACGCGTCAAGTGCTGAGTGCTGAGATTAAGCATCAACGTGGATGATACTCGTAGATGGGTTAGTCAGGTGATGTGGAGTAGCCTACTTGCACTTGCTCGTTCGTAACCATATCTATGGGCAGCGTTCAAGATACCAGATATACATACCATCTCCGTCCAACAAAACAACACCGAGCAGGGTCATAACGGCCAGTCAACTTGATTCATCCACTACCGCACTGGATATCCTCTTACCCTCACGTCAGCTCCCTCAGACATCAACCTGAACCTCACTCCGCAGTCCAACACTGTCATCTCGTCAGTGAATTCTCAACATCATGAATATCTTCCGTTTTTTGGGTGAGTGGTGTTCCGTATACGTACAACAATCAGTTCATGTATATCATGTATGATTTACGGGATGAGATTGATATGGTAGTCGTTGACCTTGTTGTCATGTTATATCATCTATACAGGTGATTTATCCCATCTCGCATCCATTTTCATCCTCCTTCACAAGATCCAAACTTCCCGATCATGCCGAGGAATCTCCTTCAAGACTCAGGCGTTGTACTTGACGGTATTCCTGACGAGATATGTCGATCTTTTGACTGGACCATACGTCTCATTGTATAACACGATAATGAAGTTGTTCTTTATCGGTTCAACTGGTTATACCTTGTTTTTGATGAAGGTCAAATTCAGGTAAGTCAAGCGTACTTGACGATGGGCCGAAATTCGGAAACGATGGAGATTTAAATGGCCTGGTCTAGCGAATTTGATGTAGGGTGTTGAAGAGCTGATTATCCAAATCTCAATCTTTCAGACCAACACACGATGCCTCCCTCGATACGTTCAAGCTCACCTACCTTCTTCCACCCGTTGCTATCCTAGCTTTACTATTCAACTACGCCTACTCACCTTTTGAACTCACTTGGGCATTCTCAATTTGGTTGGAATCAGTCGCGATCTTACCTCAATTATTTATGTTGCAACGTACAGGTGAAGCCGAGACTATCACTACGCATTATCTCGCTGCGCTGGGTTTGTATAGGGGTTTGTACATTCCTAATTGGATGTATAGGTGAGTAATAACGATCTCCGTTGACATGCATCTGGGTCACATGTGAGGAAATGTGATGTGAGGGAGGATAAGCTATAGCTGTCGCATGCGGGCTCTTCGAGAGGTGCATTCCAGGACAGGATATAGATAAGCAGATATGCGAGAGATAATGCTGATCAGCCGATCTTCTCCATTGTAGATACTTTACCGAAGGCGCTTTCGACCCTATCGCAGTAGTAGCAGGATTGATCCAAACTGGTATTTACGCGGATTTCGGTTATATAGTAAGTGAAAAATTCATTCAACTATCATCCATCAGTAAGGCAGTATGTCAATTGACCTTGTTCTGTGTTGTTTTTCGCACCAGTACGTCACCAAGTGAGTATATTTTCGCATGCATCCTCGTCTGAATTGCCGATTTACAGCACCAGTGCTAACTTGTCATCATTAGGGTCCTTCGAGGTCAAAAATTCGAACTTCCTGCTTAATCTTGTTATTCGAGAGGAAGGCGACGAGTGGAGTGAAATATCCCGGAAGTATCAGAACACGCACATATGTGGTTTGAAGGGAACCAATCAAGTCAAGTCAAGAGGACGGAGAGGTGTCAGCTGTAGTAGTTATTAGTCGAATCTATTGATCGACCAATCCAATCCATGAAATGAAAAATGATGAATCCAAACATATACAGCGATGTGTTCTCCTTGATACTACGCATGCAAACGTTGACGATCGTGAGCGTTATTGATGCTGGACGTACAATGCAGTACACAAATGTTCCAGCTCAGTATATGGCCTTTTGTACAAAACCTGCTTTGATTCTTGAGTGTTGGTGACTTGATACTATCATATCAACCTTACGACCTGCATTCCGTGCCGCGGTGACTGACGCCATTCTGCTGTTGTATTACATAACCATCCCTCCACTCATCCGTCACATTCCATCCCATTATATTCAATTCGGGACCGAGGCGGAGGTCACCTCTGATCCCTCAGGCACGCACATGCAGCCTGCAGTTGGAGCTCCACCTCGTTCACCGATTGAATAACGATTATATCATACCCTTCCCTCCACTTTACCCGTCACTGGTATCAGGTATAAATAGTACATGCTCTGGGAGTGAGCATACCACACCCTCGTTCATCATTCCCATCTTCGCTACAACACAGTCACGAACCAGCAACAAATAAACAATCAATAAACCACTACTCTACATCACACAATCGATTACGAACCACCATGTCATCGCCCATCCCACAAGTATCCGTCGCAGGACATCAAGTTGGACGAATGGGTTATGGTCTAATGCAGTTGACTTGGACGCCTACTCCTCCACCTGAAGAAGAGAGTTTCAAAGCTATCAAGTGAGAGGTGCTTCCTACACTGCCAATTGTCATACTGCCAACCATCTATCGCTGATTTGATCTCACTCTTGATGATAAACAGAGCCGCAGCCGATGCCGGTGCGACATGTTGGTCCACCGCGACATTCTACGGACCAGATTTCGCCAACATCAGATTGATCGCCAACTTCTTCAAGAAGTATCCAGAATACAAGGAGAAGATCGTATTGGTCGTTAAAGGAGGTGCTGATTATACTGCGATTGCACCTAAAGGTGAAGAGTGAGTAATACAACCCAAATCATATCATGGTCATTCCACACCATGCCATCTTTAGTTCTTTCAAGTGTTTAATCCAAATTTCTTTCTTGCAGTATCGAATTCCTCCGATCCGATTTGAAAAAGACCCAAGAGATCTTAGGAGATAAAAAGATCGACGTCTACTCCTTGGCCAGATTATCGCACCATGCATCGGTCGAAGAACAATTCACCAACCTGGAGACTTTGAGAAAGGAAGGTCTGTTCACTGCTGTGGGAGCTAGTGAGATGGGTGTAGATAGTTTGGAGAAAGCTCAAAAGGTTGGTCAACCATACATGACATTGTATCCTACAGTGCAGTCTACGGACTAATCCGATTCATTCATTTGTGATAGATAACTCCAATCGCAATTATCGAAATTGAAGTATCACTCTTTTCATTTGAAAAGGCCATTAGGGATGTCGTCCAATGGTCATCCACCAACAAAGTTCCCATCTTTGCCTATTCACCATTGGGTCGTGGATTCCTCACTAGGACTTACAAGTCACCTGAAGATATACCCGATGGTGATTTCAAGAAGATGATCCCTCGATTCCAAGGTGAAGCATTCTACGAGAACCTCAAATTGGTTGACAAGCTCGATGAGATCGCTGGTAAGAAGGGTGTTAATACAAGTCAGTTGGCTTTGGCTTGGATCGTTGGTTTGTCCGATTATGTGAGTTCGAGAATCCCTCCGTGACGCCATGCTCTGGGTCGTGGCGATCCCTTATTCAATTTCATACATGCTCATATATATCTTGTGGTTTAGACCATCCCCATTCCTGGATCTTCCAAACCCCAACGAGCGATCGAAAATACCCAAGCTGCCAACATCAAGCTTACCGCCGAGGAGAACAAGACCATTTCGGATATTTTGGATAGCTTCGAAGTTGTCGGTACGAGATATCCTGGTGCTGGAATGGCTCATCTCGTGAGTTGTGTCAAATGATTTATATCACTGAATATGTATGCTAACGAGAATTATCCGGGATGCAGATGAAATGATCAGTGTGTGTAGTCCATCCGAAATGATGAAGTGAACGAATGATGCAGTCGGCGTGCTCAAGAAGTGTCACATGTAATTTTGTTTTTATTGAACATTTTCAAATTAAATTAAAAAGGAGAATGTATTGATGGACAATCGCATCAGCCTGGAAGTCATACTCACGACTCACGGTCAGTGGGAGTGGCAGTGGGGCAATTGGACTTGATCAGCCTACTAACAACCTATCAATACTGTAATCTGCAATGGGATGTCGTTCAGATGGTCTCGAGACGAACACGGATCATGAGCTGACTGATGGACGAGTGCCATATCCAGTGACTCGCTGCAACTCAGCTCACACGCACGGACAACCTACACAAATACACCAGAGGACCCCCGTTGCAAGGTCGAGAGGGCCGTGCGTGGTGTGAGTGATCCTCATGACTTGACTCGTGGTGAGAGAGCGTTCGTGATTGACGTCAAATGAAGGATGATGTCTCACTATCATCAAATGTTGATCTTACTGACATGAAGATTGACACGTCCGTGTACTGACTTGATTTACAGGATGACAAGTAATCTTGCATCACTCAGGGTGAAGTAGAATCACTCTCTGTCCCTCTCTCTGTGTGACTATGCGTAGTCCTTTATACCTTTCTCAGATAACAACAAAGGAATGATCTATTCCAGCAGTCACAGTCACCGTACGATATCCGAAATCGTCAATCCTCAATCGAATTCCATCCATCCTTTGGACTTTGCACTTGAACATCGCTTTCCTGGTCGGATACCCCTGGTTCGATATACAAGTGTGATATTTGGAATGCCGATCTTTCTTCTCATGTCTCACCTTTATACTGACTAGACCGTCATCCATTTCCCATCACCCATCACCCATCAAAACAGACTGATAGCCCGATAGACTGTCTCGCTTGCAGTGCATGAACCGTCAACCGTCAACCGTCAACCGTCAAAAGAAGAAAAACGTGTTTGCAACTCAACCTTCTGTCCTCTTTTCATCCACGCCTTAACCTTACCTTTTTCTATGCTACTATATCATATACCATGATCGACCGCCGACAGTAGTCAATCGACACAACTCCATACAAACCATTTCTCCTCATTCTTCTTTTCTACTCCTCTCAACCATATTCACGCTCCTGATCATCGATTCACCTAGACTAGAAAACATCGCAATTCACAACCTTGTTACGATCAATTGCGGAGATATTTAAACATTGAGCCCACAACGTTGATAACCAGTAATTAGGACGATAACGCCACTTCTTCATCGACTACCAAGTGTAATCCAGAAGAGAGGCACAGCATACTCAAAATTCTCTCCACAATGTTCTTATCAACAATGATGTACCTACTCTCCCTCTTCATCTTATTCACCTCAATATCAGCCCTACCTTCTCCCGATTCCGATGCTACACCCAACGCCGTGGCGGACTCAAGCGTAGCAGGGGTAGATCAAGATTGCGTATTGGCATGTTCCCACTGGGCAGTGACGATGGGTTATTGTAGAGGTCAATTTGGTGATTTGTGTGAGTGGAATTAGGTTCTGTCACCTCACGTCAGCTCATACGATTAGGAACTTTTCCCTAAGACTTCATGTCTACTTTATCTATCATCATCATTCTTTCAGAGAACTAAAACGTGAAGCAATACTTACTGACTGATCGTGTTAATATCTTTCTCTTCGTCTTAACCGTCAAATATTGCTATGATGTCCCCATAACATATCGCCACTTCCATCCCATCCAATCACACAGCCCAACAGCAGAATATAACATATACCAACTCGTTCCTCTCCTGTCTATGCGCCGGAACGAATTCGACGGGTACCCTGGGTAGCGAGTTGATGGCTGATTCGGCAAGTTTCTGCTTGGGGTGCGGAACGACTCCTAAGAAGATCAAAGATAATTTAGGGGTGAGTGGGACATTCACATCCACATCCGACATGCAAATTTGCAATTTCATATGACTTTACTTCACTTTACTTGTCCTTTCCTCTCTTTATTGGACTCGTAGGCTGCCTTCGCTTGGTTTGCTTGGTTTGCTTGTTCAGGTATCATCTTCCCTTGGACCGCAACGATGAATGTCAAAGCTAATTCCCCTTGCCTTGTCATCATGCCACAGCAATTCCTAGGTTTATGTCAAGTCCAATCATCAAATGGGACAGCCACAAACGCAACTGAATTTATGCCAATCGGATATACAACTTCCAACGATCGTTCTAAAGATGCTGTCACTGGATCTCAAAGTAGATTATATCATCTTGATATGGGTCTTTTGGTAGGATTGGTTGTTGGTGGGATTTGGTCGATCATCTGATCTCGATTTTGAGGGCGTATGGTCGAAGTAATATAGAATGTTCGCTAAAGAACACAAAGACAGTACGAGTCCTGTATTTAAGTAGGGGGATGGTAAAAAACATAGTGAGAGATAGAAAGATTCATGGACAGTTCTTTATTTTTCTGGTGGTGCTCGTAGTTCAAGGTTTTCACCCTACTCAGATTTCTCAATATCGCATCACTCTCTGCTTTTTTTTCCTCCTTGGATAGATTCATTGGGTTTTCAAGGACATTTCTTCTTTTTCTTTCTTTTTCCTCGTGGAATTTGATTCGATGATCAATACATTTCCAACCTTGTTGTAAAATATGATGATAATATCTAGTCAATCATGATAAGCTATACTACATTTTGCTACGGTACGACCATTTCCTCCGATTCAACTTGCAATACAGTACTCGCTTCCAAGTGTCTCAACTGAGTACGAAACAGAGAGATGCAATGCATAAATCATAAAGTATGAAACATGGTTCGACTCGAGGTAAAAGGTGTAATGTAATCTAGAATAGTCGCCTTTGATTTGGAATATACAAAGTACGAATAATGAAAGAGATCAATGATTGAGGTACATGTGTGTAGAAATAAAGAACAGAGAAAACTGTATGATGAGATGAGATGAAGAAGAAGAAGAAGATACATATGAATATATATAAGTTATATATGTTGAGAAGAATGATTGATAAGGCTACATGTTATATTCCAAAAAGGAAAAGAAGCAAAAAGGAATAAATACTGTATGGAGAAATTACTTGAAGGAAATGCAGAAGTGCTACAGATACTGTACGATCAATCAATCTCATTGAATTGTGTATACGGTATACAGTATACCATGATTCATCTACTTTCCTAAGTTTTTCTCTTTATCAAATCCCTGTCCCTGTTCTCCAGTGGGACCGAAACTCAATGGCAAACTACCACTGTCCATATCCAACTGCAAACCTAGTTTACTCTTGCTTCTCAATCTATTGCCTTTTTTCGTCGGACTAAGTGGCGAGGAAGTAGACGAAGTCGATGTTGATGATCCTCCAGAGGCAGTCGAGGACGTAGAATCGGTGGAAGTCGAAGTAATACCTGTACCAGTCGGTGATATCATTGAATCTACCGCAGGACGCATTTTCTTGAAACTTGGTCTTTTACTTAATCCACTTGATGTTGTCGAATCAATCTCTCCGAGGGTCCTAGTCAGATTCTTTCCATGTTCATCCAATCCGCCTTTTGAAGACAACGATTCGATTTCGAGTTCAGTTGGAGATGCTCTTCTCTTCGAGTGCATATCCTCATCCGTGCCCACCGTACCTACACTAGGAATTGTACTTGTACTTCCGGAAGTCGAATTGGATTTAGCAGGAGTCAAACCCATCTTACCCATTCCACCTGACACAGAGGCAGAAGGCGATTTCGATTGAGTTCCGAGTGTTTCATTCTCCTCGTCCAAAATGTGCAGATAATTATGTATAATAGCTCGATGGACGAACAGATACTGTCGAAGTGATTGGACAAGGGACATCCGTTGGACTCGCATACCTTCTAACACCGATGCGACGGGGTCTTCAATTTCGCTTATAGGTGTGGGTGTTCGATGTCGTATATCCGATCGAATGATCGGCATAGGAGCATTGGCATCTTTCCCATTGTTTCGAGATATCCTTTTGAGAATTGCAATGCTATTAGCAACAGTCATAAAAACCGGACAAATATAGACTCACGCGTCAGGAGGGAGCATATCGGAAGAGTGCTTAGTCGAAGCCAGACTCGGTCGTCGAGTATCGCCACCGGCCTCACTGGAGAAATGAGTCGAGGTCGAGATACTGCCTCGATGTTGGAAAAATTTCTCATCCCTCGGTGGACCTCGAGGTTCCGTAGGAGCATCAATTTCCATCTTCTCCTCTTGTGCCTGATTTGACGAGTTCTCGGCCAACGCAGCAGCCGTGAGTGGTTGGAACGGGGGTGTGGGAGCGGTCACAGTGGTCGTCAAGGGGGATGGCGAGGACGTCAAGATCGGTTGACTCGAATCACTCAAGGCGGTACCGCTAACCGGAGGAGATAAGAAGGATACAGCTTTGCCAGAATCCTGACTCTTATGACCTGAATCCGAGCTTCCAAAGTTGACTGGATTAGCCAACGAGGGATCAAATGGTGATCGCTCGGTATCTTGTTGATGTCCAGATGAAGGCACGGATGTCCCTCTTCGAGCGCGTAATTCCCTTCTGAGACCGTCCAGAATGGCATCAACAACGATGAAACTCCCCGTTCGACCGACACCGGCGGAACCTGAGAGCGATTGAAAATGTAAGCATCAACGTACATGAAGTTGAAATGATCAAGGTACTTACAATGGACCAGAACGGGAGGTTGGTTACGTCGATCATCACGTCCAACGGTTTCCGATCCTTCCACAGCATTATCAACATCTTTGATCAGATTGAAGAGAGTTTCCGGTGTTTCAGGAACATCGAAATCTGGCCAACCTATACATTGGATCTGTACGATCGTTCTTGGCGGTTCATCCGGTTCGTCATGATTCGCCAACTTGAACACTCGTTTGATATTTCGCTCTTTCCCAGTAGGGAAAGACGTCGACCGTGGGGTGACAGCAGCAGGACCAAAATCGAACCCTGTTGTTTGTTGTTGGACTTGATCTTCACCTCCTGTCTGGGAGACCATATGAAGGTGTAGATTACCATACGTCTTATCTCCCCAATAATTACCGCACTTGATCAAACCTCCTTCGAATTGCTTGGTGATCATCACAATCACGCGTACACCTTGTTCCCACACCAAAGTCCAGAAATCATTGTAGGTCGCATCGAGTGGTCCTTGAGTAGCGATATATCGTCTGGAAGTACCTCGGGGTTGGACGTAAGAAGCGTTGATATAATCTGAATCTTCATCTGGTGGTCGTTCTAATCGAACTCGCGAAAAATCATAAGGCCAAATATTCTTATACCTACATTTATACATCACATCAAAACTGTTTCAGCGATCTTGATGAGACTGACTCACCTGTTCTTCGTACCCCTCTCCACACCAGCGGTGATGGAGAATGGGAAATAATCGTCTTGTAAAGTCGCTTCTTCTCCATTCCAATTTGTCAATCTCTGTACTTCTTCCGCATCGTGATGTCTTTTCTCCGCCCAAGTTTCTTTCCCGGCTTTATCACTCAACAGCATTCCCGATGCGTTACTATGCCATTCCATAACAGCTTGTAACCTCTTCTGCTCGTTCAATTCCAGATCATAGAACTGCTTCGCCAACTGGTCCATACTGTCCTTTTCTGGCATGGTAGCGAGGTCACGTAAGAAGTCGGGCAAATCTTCAATACGGTTCATCACTTGGTCCGGTAAGTTCAAAGGGATTCGCTCGGTGATACCGCCATGGGAAAGTTCGAGATTCTGTCGGATGTTGTCGAAGAAGGGATTCGCAGGTTGCAATTTGGCTTTCTTGGGTGAAGGCATCCCACTTAACGTCAGATCGCGTCCGGTCATCAATGGTCGCTCCGTAGCTGTAGAAGTCTGAGATCCAGGTAGAGAGATCCCGAAAGGGTTAGATTTGAAATTGAATCCTGGTGTAGGCGGTATCGAAAGACCTGTAGGAGGTGGCGCGCGTCTGCTCCGACCTTCCGTCGATTCTGTAGTAAAGACAAATCAGCATGAGTTCCAAAGATTCAAAGCAGACACGTAAGGTCATACCTTGTCTAAAAGCTAAAGTACCTAGCGTTCCAGCTATCATTCCCTTCTTCACTCCTGCATCTGCAGCAGATGCAGTGATCGATCCCTGTCCTTCTGCTCCAGGTGCGTCATCTTCAGCAACCAATCTGAGATCTCGTTGGGACGATAAAGCGGAATGACCGCCTTTTACAAACCACAAATGCCCCGTATATCCTTCTCTCTCGAACTTGGAAGACAATCCGTCTAAAACGCTTCCATCGGATACTGATCCGCTATCTGCATCGATCAGCACTATATCACCCTTCTCCCGCCATCGCAAAACAGCTTCCGTCGTGTCTGACGGTAACATCTGGACCAGCTTTTCGAGGTTGAAAGCTGGTCTACGAAGCAGTGTGGATGGGATCGGGAGTGAGTAGGACGAAGGAACATGCGAGGATTGAAAAGAAGATGGTGGTCGTACATCAAGTACAAGGGTCGATGGCGAGGATAAGAGCGGTAAGAGAGATTTGGCTGTTATAGGTTGTAGTCTTTTGCCGCCCACTCCAGGTGACGAGGTAGTTGAGCTCGATGCAAGCGGACTAGGCGACTTTCCCCCTCGGGAGGGCGGAAGGGGCAGAGATGGAACGCTAGTGCTGGTCTTGGGTATCGAGCCTCGCCTGCGGGCCAAAGCAGGTGGCAGCGAGGGGGGCGTGGTGGAGTCGCTAGAGGAAGCTCTTGATGATGAACCAGATTCACCTTGACTAGGACCTTTTGCCATCGCAGGTGACAAAGATGATCCGGAGCTTGCCATAGCTTTATACCGTAGTAAAGTCTCATTACTCAAACCTCTGGCCGGTCCAGGTGGCGGCAAGACCATGGGTGGCGGCGATGATAACTGCATTGGAGCTTTACCGGGACTTGAGCCTGGTTCACCGCCAGTCGTCGAGTCTGCCGATCCTCTTCTTCCTTGTGCACCTTCCCCCCAGAGATTCGCTCCACTCCAGCTTCCACCGATGTTAAGACGTTCAAATGGATATCCCAAATGCGGGCTACTTCGTCCCTTAGGACCTCCCTCCAGAGACGGTGTCGGTGCACCTGAAGTGGCGGCTAGAGAGTGCCATGGCGAGCTAACGCCTGATGCGGAAGGAGTGACGTAAGGCTGTGAGAGGGGGAGATTGAACCCCGGTGTACGTGCAGACGGTCCAGCAGGGGGAGGGTCGGGTGAGCGGAATGGTGAACTTGCCATCGGCGACTGCGTAGGAGAAGGTGAGAAGGGTACGGTCGGTGGTGAATTTCTGGGTTCGTGAGGTCCCGGGAAATTAGGTATGTTGGTTGGTGGCGCTTGACGACGTCGATCTGGTGTAGTTGTGGATGAGTGTATGGGAGGGAATGTAAATTGAAATGCGGAGCTAGGTGGAGTGGTTGAAGAAGTTTTTGCCGATCCTTTCGACCATCTGTCCTCTTCCACTTCTATCTTACCATCGTCATCCTGATGCTGGTATCTATGTCCATGTCCATGTCCATGTCCATGTCCATTCGACCGATTCCTTTCCCCGATGACATTCGAGCTTGACTCCACCTCCATGACGTGCATCTGTTCTTCTCCTGATGTAAACGATTCGGATCACTTGCTTTTCACGATCAATCTAACGATCCTTCTTCTTGAGGGAAGCAAATTATTGGAACTCAATACCGATTTATCTATCTGTCTAATGAGTCAGACCCATCTTCTATGACATCAAGTACTGGACAGGTGGAACTAAAGATCTATAGGGCAGCGAATGAAGATACGATGTGTAGCTTTTGGGTGGTGTTCGGATATATTTTTCGTTAGGTGGAAATCAGGTCCAGGGAAATTTTGACTAATACGAAAATGACGTTTGACTGTTGTCGGAGTCGTAAGACCAGTACAGTGATGGTGATGATGATGAATGCAAGTTTGCAAGTGATCTGTGAGAAGCGGCAATGATTGAATGAATGGGAATTTGCAGTATTATAATATTGTGAAACTGTCGGGGTCACGGACGAACAGGACGAGTGATAGATGATGGAAATAACGATGACGATGTTGGTTCTGATCGATGTCTCACTTGACTCTTCTTCTACCAATAATTGGTTGCCGAGACGGTCTTCTCAGAGAATTACCCAAGGAAGGGGTATCAAATGTTTGGATGGTGATATGAGAGTCTGAGCCGTGTCTATGCCGTCTATGCTATATGCTATAGGTTGTATGGTGTTATGCTGAATATACGATATATATGAAGACATGTCTTAGTTGTGTAGTATAGGATTTTCCTTCTTTTCTTCTAACATGTAAGTAAAACTCGGGTTTCATTTTTCGTTTTCCCTTGGATGGGTTTTGGTGTCAGATATTCCGGTGGCAGTGACGTAATTAAAACACATCATCACTCAGTGCACCGTCCTACCATCTTACCACTTGTTGGCTGTGCGTTATGCTAGGCTCTTTCTCAGCGGAAAGCGTATACGAACATACGTTAAGCGTAGATGCATCACTGCTGCCACTAGACCCAGATTTTCAAGTACGGTCTGGCGAACAGGTCATTTTCATTCAATCACAGCGAATGGTTTGGGGTCACTTTACATATATACATGAGTTTATTGCCTTACAACCGAGTGGCAGAAGCAGATAAAAAACACATATCCCTGGAATCCAAATACCACACAGATCAAACTAAATCGCGAATATATATGCTTTGTTTTCCTTCGTTGAATGAATGATATAGACACAAATCGAGTCCAACGACATTCCGCGGACTTAGATCGGTTCATCCCCCATGGGAACACAGGGATGACGCTGAATTCGAATTCGGGTTCGGATTCCTCATATCGTGTTTTTGCCGTAAGCCGGAAGGAGAAGGCAGGGCAAGGACCCCCTTCGCGATTTAAGCGTCTTTGCGCTTGGGCCAGCAGCGAAAAGACTGTTGACCGAAGCGAGAAAAACGGCGTTGCCTGAGGAGACGAGTGCACAGTCCTTTTTGCCTCCGAGCTCTGCACAGACCATCGAGAGGAGCCTGATTTTGCCTTTGCGGGCATCACCCACGTGTTGTCTGGGATATGATCAGGCTCATCAAATCTACGGACGACCTTCATACATGCATGTGGTCAGTAGTAGTGTGCTACTAAAAGCTCATTGTTAACGGAAGCAATGTGCCAGTCGGGAGGGTATGACGATGTTTGTTGACGAACTTACAGTCAGCAGTTAAAATGGTCACGTACGTACTTCACCTAACACTATTCTACTTTCTCATCCCAATCCCCAATTCAAGATATATGCTTACATGTTATAAGCTAATATGCAAGTAATGTCACGACCCATTGGTCACTCACCGGTTCGGCTCGGCAAGTCTTGTTCGTGACCATCTTCGACGTGTCACATCGTCGACTTCCTCGGCATGATTGTTTTCGTAGGTGAACGCAACGGGTATGAACGGGGACGATAGGACGTATGCAAAGATGACGCTGGAACGCCTGTCAAGAAAAGAAGCGAGCAAGCGAACAGTCAAAAGCCAAGAGACATCGCCACTGGTCGATTCTCATTTCAGTCCAACTACAGTTCAACTAGCTAAACTAACCACATAATACCAAATACCAAACGTTTAGCAAGGATGTGACTATAGATACATGACAAATCTTTGGTCAGCTTTTTAGGAAGTCATCATCACTCATCATCGTCCCTATTTTTTCTTTCATTTCCCTCTCACACCCTCTATATCATATCATCCTTTTCAAATCATTCCATCTATCATCTCGACCACGCTCTCTATCGATCCGTGCAGTCATTCCCCTATCACATCCCATCCATTTCCATTTGATCGCCTCTTCCTTCTTCTCATCTTAACATCACCTTGGACTCGATTTCGCTTATACCCCAACCTCATCCGAGACCATTACTACACCCTCTCACCATGCCCAACCGACTCCCACGTCATGTGATGGACCGTATCCTCCAGCTTCTCGAACCACTCGACATCCTACGATGTGCGGCCGTCTGTAGATATTGGAATGATATGATTCATAAATCCGTCTATATCCAATTAAAACTTCGTCAGTCTTTACACCAATCTCAGCTTTACGACGGTGAACGAAGCTTTCCTCCGGGGGAACGACTTCGTAGACTCATTACCAGAGAAACCAATTTAGATTTGTTAAGACCCAGAATTAAGCAATTCAACTTACCTGTCGACCAAGTGTTACACACTGTAGCTGGGAAATACGTCATCACGCAACCGTTGGAACAGATGGATAGACCTGATCCATCAGAAGATGGAGATGGTAAATATACCTTGTGTACTATATGGTTAAACAATCGTCCAAAAAAGGTAAAAGTCTCTTTCAAACCATTTACGGATCTTTTCGATCTAGATGTTCACCAGGATGTGATCATCGTACAGGAAGATGAGGGGCATGCATTCGATAGAAAGACGAATCTTAGAATGAGAGTGTTACATCTGTTTAACGAAAGTGAAGATGCGACTCCACGTGATATAGATGGATTCAGAATACAGGAAGAGGGCTGGGACGGTGATGAACCTCATAACATCAGTTTGACAGTAGATGGCAGAGTCATGATTTGGTGTAGTGGGATCGTATGGATATACGATTGGAAATCGGGTGAAAGATTAGGTGTAAGTTGATATATTCCTCTGTTTCATCAGCTCATCTGGACTGAGAACATCATGTAGAGACTCCCACCGTCGAGCCCGGGGACATGGGAAAGTAATTTAGGTATGGCATGGGCTGGAAAGAATATCGTGTTGGGTCTAGATATGCCTCACGATCCAACTGATGAAGAGATGGAACATACGTGAGTATTGTTTACCACTCTCCAGCATCGGTATAATAAGAATACTAATCTGGGATTGCGTTTCCCCCTCTAGAGAAGCATACCTAGCAGTATTCGAAGTAGACACCACCTATCCAGGAACCAGTTCACTTCCTCTCTTATTGGAATTACCATTCTGTACCGATCTGCTCGACGACACAGTAAGGGATATACTGGACTTACCTGATGATGCTACTATCATCTCTCGAGGCCAAGAACACATTCCATTCCTCCAACGGGACGGCCCCTTTGGTTTGATCCTTGTCGCTACCGAATTCATCATCAATGAAGATGCAGTATGGAGGTTGATCATCGTTATGCCAACTAGTGAATTGCAGAAATTCCAATTGCAGAAAGAAAGGAAGATCCCTCCCCCGAATGTCGCATGGGGTAACGAATGGGATCCCTTCGCGGGACTGGACTGCATACCGTATTCGCAGTGGTCTGGACACGCTTATACCTGGGCTGAGCCTGCCCGGTCACCTAATTATTATCAAGGTTTTTACGAAGCTCAAAATTCCCTTAGACTGTATCATCACAATTATACACTAATGGAACTTCACGGCCTACTTCATTTGACGGTATTGGATTTCAACCAGAAGAGATTGAGAACTATAGCATGTGATTTTGAAACCTTGGGCGGGTTGGGTCGAATTGGTGAGATTGAAACTCAGGCACATGCAAGGGATGTAAGTGGTCTAGCAGAATTCTTGTCGAACTCAGTCCTCGATTTTTGAGTCGATCATGGTCTGATGCTTACTATGTATTCTGGGTGTACTCTATAGCGAAGAAGACCTATCAGATATAAGCGTGACATCATCCGACCTATCGAAAACGATGGAGATGGTAATCTTGGATGTGCAGAGATATCAGGCGAATTCGTACTGAGTCAAAGAGGACCAGTGAACGTCCTTGTTTTCGACGGCGAGAGACTGTTCTTACAACAGGTAAGTCACAAAATTTTGTGACGATTCGTTGGCTGATTACCTGATTCATATTTTGCTCGTGTGCCATAGCGCTCAATCGGTAAATGCTGGATCCTGGATTTCGGTGTGAGAGAGATAGTGGGCGTAGCAGGTGAAGAACCTAGAACTGAAGGAGGTGAAAGTGAATCTTCGCAGAGTTCCTTGAATGAGGAGGACCCTTCGAGAGCTGGCGGGACGAACCCTCTAGGAGATACTGAGAATGATATAATTCAAGGAGGTGGTGGAGGTTGAGTGAGCGACCACGGGACGAATTTCAGAGGTAGGGGAAAAGTCGGTATGAATTTTTATCAATGATCGGTCCGCTCGACTACCAAAGAAAACAGATAAGATAGTAGAAAAAGTTTAGATCAGATTAATAGATTGTCGAATGTAGGTCACCTGTATCCGTTTAGAAGGGCAAGATTGTAGAATCCCATAAAACATAAATAGAAAGACGAAAGATTGTAGTATCCTATGTTAGGTATCATCGTGTTTATGAATCGGTTCATGTCACATTCTCACGTGTGGAAGTGAGGCCAGTCTACCGCCTCAATAATGTCAACCAATGGGAAACGGGAAACGGATGTCCAAGGTCACCAACTCAAATTTGGTCTTGCTCGATGGTATGACGATTCCGTCAATCTCAGGCACGATCATCAGCGTTGATTCATCGGAACATGCATCCTGCTTTCACTTTGAATCAATTCAATCGCATTTCACTTCTTAGGAGTACTCGGTATACTTCAGCTTGCTTAGCCTCAGCGGGACAGACAGAAGATCTGCACTCGACATAACACTCCTCCTGCCGTTCGAGAAGATAATCATCAAAAGATCAAGGTGATAATGCGAATAGCAATCGTGGGTACTGGTGTATCGGGTATATCAGCCTTATGGGTCAGTCCTAGCTTCTCTTCTTCACCTGTTCAGTCAATCATGCTCTATGATATGCACGAATTCTGATGTTTTGATCTCTCTGTTCATAGCTACTCAACGAGTTCTCGGAACATGAAGTGAACATTTACGAGAAAGATGAGAGACCTGGTGGACATACCAATACTGTAGAATTTAAGAGTGAGTCATAGCTAGAAAGTTGAAGGATGTGTGGTCTGTTGAATAGTAATGGCTGATTGTGGGACAACGTATGTAGGAGAAGGAAGGGAGCCTTGTCAGGTGGATACGTGAGTCCGATATATCACAAGTGATGATAACAGGTTGTACATGCTGATTGTCCACGATGTATTCTCTGGGGGGAATAGAGGATTTGTAAGTCTTCTCCTAAGCCTTTCGAGCAATATCAAGGCGAGTTATCATACTGACTATTTCTTTATTTGTTGGCTTGATTATCAGATCGTCTGTAATCCACCTACATACCCAAACTTCCTTCGATTTCTACAACATCTCAACATCCCATTATTGAAAACGGAAATGACCTTTTCGGTCACGAGGGATAGAGGCAAGTTTGAATGGGCTGGTGAAGGATTGGGAGGGGTGTTCTGTCAATTATCGAATCTGTGAGTGTTCATACCACGATCCAATCGATTTCAAATCCGTACCATAACATCTTTCCACCCGTACTCGCCATATGAAATGCTAACTTAGGAAAATATGCTAGGTTCAACCCGCGACTGTATAGGATGTTATTCGATATAATCCGATTTAACCTCTTTGCGACTGACATTCTACACCAAGAGGGCGATAAGGAAGGTATAAGTATAGGTAATTATTTGGATAAAGAAGGGTATGGTGAAGGTTTCAGAGATGATTATTTGATGGTGAGTAATCAGGCTTTACACCTCACTTAACTTGGCTCTATTCATGCAGACAGCTTTAGCTAAATCCATGATGGTAGCCAATGACAGGTGCTATATGGTCCACACCAGCGGACCAAGCTGCGCTAGACTTCCCAGCATCAACATTGATACGGTTCTTCCATAATCATCATTTATTGCAGATAACTGGCAAACCCAAATGGCTAACGGTTCAAGGTGGATCGTAAGTCGTGTGTTCCCGAACCCGTTCAGTATACTGTACACATGGCTGATGCTTCATGTCAGCAAGAAATACTTGGATGCAGTATTGGGTAAATTACCAAAAGAGAATTTACACCTCAATACGGAGATAACGGCTATCGAGTCTGTGGATGATGGAGTCAATCTGGTTGAAGCTTCGGGTCAGAAACATTTATACGATCATGTCATCTTAGCGTGAGTCGTTACAACCTGGATAGCTACATACCTCATACAGATCCATTCCGCAATGAAAGAAACATATGTACAAATGCCAGGCTGATGATTTTGGGGATCGTCAGTACACACTCAGATACGACGTTGAAGTTGCTGAGAAATGGTGGTGGGTTAACGGATGATGAAGAGAAAGCCCTTGGTCCTTGGAAATGGAGTAAGAACGAGGCGATACTACATTGGGATGAGAGGGTGAGTACCTCAAATTCGACTGTCCTCTCAAGACGTCGTTGCTAATGGCTTGACTTGTTGTAGTTGATGCCCATCAGGCGGAAAGCTTACTCAGGTGAGCCCAATACTCTACATCTTGAAAGAAGCACGGTGGGCTACGCTGATGTTGACATATTCATAGCTTGGAATTACCTGACTTTGACTGAAAGTGACGGAAATAAGCCTCGTACTTCTGACTCGGAAGTGGAGACCGTCGCTTTGTGAGTCATCGACCCAACATATCTAGCTCTTGCTCACGGACAATCTTTCTGTTTTGAGCCACCTGAGCTAATATCGATATCATCATTGTAGAACATACGATATGAACATCCTCCAACATCTTCCGGAATCCAAGCATGGATTAGTCCTCGTAACCCTGAATCCGCCATTCCCCGTCGACGAAAGCAAAGTTGTTCGAAGGTTCACGTACGCACATCCCATGATGACACACGAATCGGTCGCTTCTCAAGCCTTGCTCCCTTCTATACAGAACAAACGAGGTATATCTTTTGTGGGTGCATGGACCAAATACGGTTTCCACGAAGATGGGTTTACATCATCTATGAGATTATTACTTCAACCTCCGTTCAACGTATCTTCACCTTTCCCCTTACGACCAGCTACTAGGGATTTACCTACTACCACTCTTGGTATATTGGCAGCTAGGATATTAGTGAATGTATTGGAGAACTTGAGAAGGAGGGTACAACCTGCATGGTATTGGGTTAGATACGTTGTAATCATTGGGTTGGTATGGTTGGAACAGGTCTTTGGGGCTATGAGATGGAGAAAAGGTCAAGAGGAAGTCGGGAGATTGAAGGTGTACTGGGTAGGGAATGATGGAGAGAGTAAGAAGAGGAGATGATGGGGTTGAGTTTCCATATTGAAATTGGTACATTGAGTTAATTGCATTTGTCATCATTGTCGAACAGCATCTCTTCCAGTCGCTCAGTTGTATCGTTTGCGACAATCCCAACTTTGTGTCAAAGATCCTCAAGAGGTTAGTCACGTCTCCTGGTTGACTTCGGCCGATACAAAGGTGCGCTGGAAGTGATTGACCAGTCAGATCACTCGGATTACAAAATAATCGTAATCAATGAAAATTTCATAATAGCCGCCTGATGACATAAGCGAGTGACTATTTACCACATAAACACCAGTGCCAAGAGACTCCACCCATTTAAAATTCTCCTCCTTCGCCACCCATCTCCACTCCATTCACATACTTCATTCACCTAGCTATTCAATCACACGACAACACTTCACCTTCGCCCGACATCAACAATACGCGAAAATCAAAATGTCATCTTCATGTTGCGGTGGTAAAGGTGGAGCGGGTTGTTGCAAAGATCAACCATCATCTCAAAATCAGAACGGCGCGGCGGTACCGTTATTACGAGGTAACAAGAAGACTTCTCAGCAGCCCAATTCATACGCTGCCGTAGCTGCCGGCAACACCTCGGACGATAACAACAGCAAGTCATATGGAGCCGTATGGGCATTGGATAACGCCATACCCCAGACCAACAGGACACAGCAATTGCAAGATGTGTTGGGGGATCATGAACCGCTGGGAAGTAAATGTTCGGCTCATGCCTCGGGTGGACAATGCTGTGAGTCAAAACAAAATGGGGTTTTTTGGGTTTGGACAATTAGCTGATATACTTGAGGTGGATGATAGGTAAAGAATTGAAAGGTGATGATGAGAGGCACTTGATCAGTCCTGAAATCGTTAGAGACGTGTAAGTCATATTCGTTGCTTTTGACAACATTGGTTCAAGTGCTTATCAATCATCCCTCCTTGTTCCTACAATCTATGATGAACTATCATAAACCGTCTACTTCCTCAATTTGACCTGCTCGACTCGACCACCCTCCTTTAAAACTTAGTATCATCGGTCTCTCAGATGGTCTGACAGTACCTTTCGCCTTGACCGCTGGATTATCATCCCTCGGAAGTTCAAGCCTGGTAGTCACTGGTGGATTGGCTGAGCTGTGTGCTGGTGCTATCTCGATGGGTCTAGGTGGATATCGTGAGTACACGTAGTTTCACTACTATGTTCAATGACTTGCCTTGCCCACTGATCATATATCATTCTTATTCTTGTCCAGTCGCATCTCAAGCTGAACTCGATCATTTCCACTACCTTCGTCGCCAAACTCAAGCTCGAGTCCTCCGATCCTGTTCAGGAGAGATGGAACGTGAAGTCCATTCGATTCTTGGTCCTCTGGGCGTTAAAGAACCTTTATCGCGATTAATAGCTGAGGATCTACGAATTGTAGAAGATGATCTGTACGGTCCGCAAAATGGGACTACCGGTAATGAAGGTATCATGCCTGCTTCTCAGGTCGAACCTATCTCCCAAATATCAATCAAGAAATGGGGTAGCATATTCAACTGGGGTAAGAAGGATGTACAAGAAGAAGAAGGCGGTGAGAGTAAGGTGGATGAGGATATGGGTTTGACGGCTTTCTTATTGAAATTCGGTGAAGGTTTAGGTGAGTCATCATTTCTACCTCTCAGTTCACTTTTAGTAAGCAGTGCAGGACTTATATAGCTGATCTGATCATGGTATAAACCATTGATTTAGAGGAAGTACCTAAATCGCGATTATACATTTCAGCACTTACCATTGGATTATCATATTTCATCGGAGGGTTGATACCTCTCATACCATATATGATCACCGACACAGCCGAAACGGGATTGATCGTCTCTTCCATAGTGACTGGTGTGATCTTGTTCATCTTTGGTGGATTCAAGACATACTTCACGTGAGTAGTACACCAACTTGACCTTGACATGTTGATGCGTTGGTCCGCGGATTTGGTCGAAAATTTGCTGATATGTAATATGTGTTGAAACTCTGTAGCGGTGCGACAGGTGGATGGGGTGGATATGCCTATGGAGCTATATCGACGATGATCGTAGGTGGAGTAGCGGCAGGTGCGGCATTCGGATTGGTCAAGATCTTAGGTGTACAGGAGTGATTTATCACCTGCAATCGGAGTGGGTCTAGGGTACCTTTGGAGCAAGCAGTACGGTCAAACAATCTTAGATACCGCCCATAGAGATCTAGGAAGAGGTCATCAAGTTTCGTTTCCCTCGATATGGGAATATTCAATAGAGTAGGCGTAGGAAGTTTATAGTGTTTACTTCGTTCAATAACGGAATTTATCCAATCTCATCTTATGTAACAATATCAACTACCAAATCCCCTTCAATACGTAGATACAACAGACCTTTCAAGTCTTTTAGATGGTACGATACATACCCTGGATGTAGATGAATACACTGTACATCGTACATTGTCTGACCCGGCAACGGCAATAAGGTCAAAGGATCGGTCGATTGTCCTACAGCGTAGGAACAGGGAATGAGATACTGTATATACATTTTGGGTCTGTGTGAACCAGAAAATTTATCTCTCTAAAACACTGTATGATTGATTGGATAAACATAAATAATGTCCTTCAACCTTATCTTCCCCCTTTCCTTCCGACTGATGATATATGCAACCTCCCTCCACCGAGTGTATGTATATCAAACGTAAGATGAAATGAATATATATGCTATACGAGTATGCTACTCTGAGGGCATGTAAAAATCCTGAAATCCATGGACCTTCGGATTTGGGTTTTACTCTGGGCTACAAGTTCCCTCTCTCTGTTTTGCCAAATCCTGTATGAGAATGAGCGACTCCAGGCACTAATCTACTCATCGACCATCGGTGGTACCACCTTGGCAGCTACAGGTACATGTACCTCTCCCCCTTTGTCCGCTACGACAGGATGCGTGTTGGAATGTTGTCGAGGTAAGATGTAATCCTAAATTCCGACAAATACATTGGTCAGCTAACAGCTACGGTATTGACCATCGAACCAGAATTTGACATTGACTCACCATCTTACCATTATCCCTATCGGGAGAGACCAATCTGGCGTATTCAAGGTACAATCTGAACATGTAAGCTTGTAGATCTTCCCTTCTCCATGCTATGTACATTCATAAGATTATTAGCGATATCCTTTTATGCAACACAGACCATAAAATCACGAAGACAGATGTAGAATCGAGGCACACTTACTCCTTTCGACCCAACACTGTCCGTTCAACGCTATCCTCCTAGCTACTTCGTCGTGTGCTCCTCGGCCGGATGGTGTACCTCGGAAGCTAAGTTTTACATGCGCATCGATCAGCTTTCCGGGTAGTAATGTGCTTCGAGCAGCTGATGACCCACAATGACATGATTGAGAATAAGTCCGAGTAATCCATCTTGGATGGGACGTAAGCGTACCATTCGGGTAACGACTTGGTATCTGTCACAGGGATACATCGTCAGCTATCTTTCTCTTGTCTTGATGATTCAGCAGAACAGAGAATAAGGCTGAACTCACTCCATTCTGGGAAAACGGTTGCTTTGACCACAACGCTAAAAGAGAAAATACGGTCAGATACACGTTTCGTTAAAATGCAAGAGCGATGAACATATGCTCACTTGTTACTGGCCATCAATCGAGGGAATCGTGATGACCAAGCGTTACCATCGGTCTGTAGAGTTGAAGGAACATCAGTATCTCGTTTTGCTTCTCCGCCCTTCCTACCCTCTGAACGACCCTTTCACTGATTATTCAATCGACTGATTATTCGATCAATCACCGAATACGGTCGGAACACTTTTCTACCCTTATGGCCCTCTTCTATTCCTTATTCTCCTCACCCATATTACGAAGATCATAATCATCACTCACATCGAAGACATATTTGAAATCATTACTTCTCTCCGCATTATCTTTACCTGCAAATTCAATTTCCTTCTCCATCTCATCGCAAGTCCCATCATCCCAATCACACTGCCAATGCCCTCCAGCAAGTTTCACATCCATATAATATTCGCCTAATTCCTTCAAGGGCAATCTAGATAATTCTGCTTCTCCAGTAGAACCCACAGGAGCTAACACCTCGGTGTAAGAATCTGATTTATCGTTGGCCAAGAAATGTAGTCTCTCTCTGTGTGATTGACGCCATTTGGAACCTTTCTTCTTATCGTGGTTTAATCCCGTTGCTAGACCTCTCTACAAGTCATACCAAGTTGTATTAGCTGAGTATCACGAAGACATGGAGACGTGAGCTAGCTCACCCAATACAATTTCCCACTCTTCCTACTCCACTCTGGATCCGGTCCAACATCATCTCTTCTCCCATCTCTACCTATCGGCGTGACTGGTATATCGCCATTCAACATAGTCTTGGAGGGTACCAAGATAGGATACAATTTGGTATGAGGTTTTGGGTGCGTTTCCGAGTTATGTTCTTCCAATAACATCCCGTGATTCTCCATGTACGAAGGATGTTGACAAATGTCCATCGCAGGTCCATGAGCGTTGATGAACGTGTCGGCGGCGGCTATGCAAGCAATCAACAAGTCAACGGGGGATGCCATGGTATGGGTAATGCCTGTGGCACATCGAAATGGCTCTTGACAATTTGACTCACGTAATTCCTGTTCCCCTTTGTTCAACGGACTATCCTTAGCACAAGCTTTACTCCAATCTTGTTCGAATCTATCATTCTCATTAGGGTGGTTTGAGATTTTACCGCTCTTAGCAGCATTGATCAATTCTTCTTGTCTCGCATGATCAAGTAAGATGGAGGGTTGATCGTGAATAGTGAAAGTTGCCCTGTCGGGTTATATTTAACAATATCAGCTGCGTTCTTGAATGATTTCTTTTGGAAATGTTCAGCTATTTGATCTGACTCACCTAAAAGCTCCAATATGCTTGATGAAAGGTTCCAACAGATTGATCTGCGAGTCTGCTCTGGGTCTACTAGCCCACCATGTATCTCTAGAATAATCATCATTCCACTGCAACTCTACTTTGCCGTCATGTATGATCAACGTAAAAGTTTCTTGTATCTTTTCAGTTTCCTCTAATCGTTCTTGCAAAGTTTTGATAGGGAGACCGTAGAATGGTAGTAGTGACTCCATGATACTATTGAATGTATGCTAGTTAGCCAAAGAGTTCCGCTATATGACAAGAGAAAACGTGGGTATACAGACACTCACGCATCGTATTCATCAGGTAGTAAGACATTATTGTTTTCAGCGAAATGCCACCTATGTGTATGAGACAATATCAGTCATCCCGTTTGTCTTATGCTGTGTAACATCGTACTCACCATTCATCAAAACCTTTTGGTGGATTCCTATTCCATTTATCCTTATAAACCTTCACGGCCTGTTCTAACGATTGAGATTGTCTAGCCAGCATTGAATTCCATTTCATCTCCCCTTCCCTTAACAACCCTAAGATCGGATGGGTCAATCCCGAAGGCTGTGATTTAGTCTCATTCGATAGAGCAGAAAACTCATCATCGAAATCTGGATCGTAATCATTACCTTCGGAAGGTGGTTTATGCGACTTGACAATTCCCGGACTAACACTTTCCAGGACTAACATTTCGGCACGTTTCTTCTCGTTGGGCGATAATGCGTCGTATGGCGAGAGGAAGAGACACTGTCCATCTTCGTCGAATTCGGCTGGACGCGAGGGAGTGTTGGGGTTGAGGATGGGAGGTAACCACTTGGATGGTGAGAAGTAAGAAGCATCAGGTTCATGGTGTGGTAGATTCGGTGTAAGTGCTGGAGGTAATGTGGAAGGGGCGAAGGTGTGTAGGAAGAGGACTAGGATACTACCTGATAGTATCAGTATCACGAACCGACGTGGTATAGGTAGATTCAGTGGTGAAGGGAAAGGAAAATTCAATGCCATTTTGGTATATTGAGATTGGGGATGATTGAGCCAATCAAGGCTAGGTGAATTGAGGAGGGATTGTCGCGAGGCAGTATCTGATTATGCTGAGTTGATCTGTGATGGAGTGGTGTATGTGATTTTTTGCATCGATGATGTATGTGGTGTCTGGGTATATGAATCCGTGTGATGTGATGTTACAAGATGAAGCAAGTGAAAGGGGATGTGATGATGAGGATCAAGTGAAAGCAGCCTTGTAACAAACAGTCGTTGAAACGCGAACCAAAAGGTGAAAAAGAGGCTCGTGCGGAGGTCGAGATGAGGTGTGCGCTGTCTTCGTGGTCCACTGGCTGTTCGTCAAGAGCTATCGTGTTTCTGATGTTGTGTATCGGTGGATGAGGATGCCAAAGATGTATGAACAGATCGAGGTCGAGGTCGAGTGATGGACGAGATGTCTGTATGTCTATATAGGCAGATGCAAAGTCGGGTTGAAAAACTTGAGAGGTACCAGTGTTACCAACTTTAAAAGGGTGATGTGCAGCAGCAGCAGTACCATCTGAGACATCTCACCCACAAGCAGTGTCACCGTCCACCGTTTAGCGCAGAACAAGGTAAAATCAGGTAAATCACTTCCCTGTAAGTTAGGCATCCTGCTCTGCAAAGGAGCGGGCCTAATTCACAAGCCTCACGTGACACGGTATACACCATGCCTCGACCTGGGTTGTTCGCTGTTGGTACAACAGGATCAACATTACTCATCTCTTGCAACTCGACAACTGCAACAGCGATATCATCACCTCTTCTGCGCAAGAAGCATAGAGCCATATACAGTCTTATCAACCATCCGCGGATAAGAAGGACACATCGATCTACCGAAAAGCGACCTAGCATCGTCGACTCTTGCGCTCTTCCCAACATGCCTTCCCTACGATTCTGCGGTGAATGGTAAGTCGTCTCGTGCTATCTTGTCTGTTCGCCACCTTGACTCGCTATCAAATACTCTCCAATATAGCAATAATCTTCTTTACCCCAAGGTAAGTAACGCGCCTTCTTCCAAGCCATTCACATCACCACAAGCATGACTAACGGTAAGTGCTTTTCTAGTCCGATAACAACGCGAAGATCCTCTTGTATCAATGTCGAAATTGTCAATATGCGGAGAACGCTCAGCCTGATCCTGGGATGGCACCTTGCGTGTATAAGAATGACTTGTTGACTATTGCTAGGTAAGTATTTTCCTCAGAACTGAACAAGTAACGGATGAGGGCGATGTGAAGGATGTCAGTCGGATCATGGAGCCGTCATGCTAGACCAAGGAGGTGGAGCAAGACATTTTCAGATCTCAACCATCTTCGTAACTGATCTTAGAGTCCAGTATAGCACATACTGACCGATGTTTTTCCTCTGTGGCCTACAAATAGAGAACAAGCGGGAGAAACTAAAGACCTAGAAACGGACCCAACCCTTCAACGATCAGATATCGAGTGTCCTAAATGTTCTCATCACGAGTGAGTTTTGCGTCTGGCTATCCATCGACTACATGCTGACATTGTGATTCTTACCTCCTATAGAGCCGTATTCTACCAGGATCAAGCTAGGCGAATAACGACCAATATGACTTTATTCTACTATTGCACGAATTGTAAATACTCCTTTAGGGATCCTAAAGTCAAGCATCGTTAGTCACCAAACAGGAGAGACAAGGAATAAGTTGAATGAAGGAAAGGAAAGGACTTTGGGCAGACTGCCTACAAGTCGAAAATCGTCACCGAATAGTCACATGCGATTAGGTCTGGTGGGGATCTGCCTCATATAGTCAAGTCTCTTTCACTTGCAAGAACAAAATGATCTGTAATCATCGTAACATGTTGTATATCTAGAATAAACTGTTCATGAACATCGTATCTCACCATGTTTCTTATACTTCGTGTCATCAATATACCAATGCCTATACGAGCAGAAACTATCAAGCTACATCAAGCAAGAAAGGGTTACTAACCCTCTTCCATAGATGTTTATCATACGTCCCATTCAGATCGTTGTGACTCGCTTGGCTGGTCGTCAATCCCAATAGCTTTGAGTCTTTCCCTCACAGTACATTCATCGGGGAAAATTGTGTTATCACTATGAGACTTATCTCCTTCGATTGACTCCCAAAGATGGACCACCGGGGGCTGGTTCAATGAGATGAACTCGGTAGCCTTATCCTCATCCAATTTATGAACAGCTAATTCACCATTTTGCATCTTGACAGGATAAAGCATTGGAGTTAAATCACCGTTCTCCCTCCAATTTCCTTCTGTCAGATGACTTTGGTCAGATACAACGGTCTCGAGTTCAGCTCGCTTTCTGGTCAAGTATTCTTCTCTGAGTGAGTCTCTTCTCTTTTGAACCCCTTCTAAAAACGAACCATAATAATCTGAGATATCTAGATTCCCTACTCTAGACTCAGCTTTAATCTTCTCTTTGTTGGCTTCTTCCCGTCTCTCTTGGATGAACGAATCGAATTTGTCAGGTGATAAGCTCGGTTCGATACTGAATGACGAAACGATCTTGTGAGTTTTCTTTCCTTCTGGATCGAAAGTGAACAAAGAATTAAGACTGTGATTGAGCAACCGTTCCACATCTGAGATCGACCGCCTCTGGCAATTGTCTTTCCAGAGGTCTTTGGAGATCTCCCTCCTATCATCGTACGATCCCTCGGAGGTAAGTAAACCTAGGACTGTGGCAGCGAGACAGTCGGCAACCTGGAATTCGGAGAATAAATGGTCTGTGTAGTTCACCGACACGGAGGAAGCAAGTAGCTGTACAATCTGGCCCTCCAAATTGCCCTTCAAGGTATCCTTAAAATCTTGAGTCTCAGCTACAGTGATCAGGCTTCGGATCTTGTCCATATTGAGATGTACATGTTCTACCATCTCACTTCCACCCGGAGAGAGAGGATTGACGGTACTTCCAATCATACCATAAACAGTAGCTTTCAGCGCATCATTCCAAGTATACTCGACAATCTTCTCAAGATGAGTTGAATCGTTCAATCTAGTAAGATCGTTGTCCCTGAAACGAGCTTGCGCGGATGGACCTTTGGAAGTGAATCGGTACTTCTCACGGTCTTGAGATTGTTGACCGTAGGATCCAACTTGGCTTAAAGCGGATTGTACCCGAGATTGAATGGTGGCGTTATCGTTAGTAGACATGTTGACTGTTCGAACGGAAGGCACGGTATGAAGTACAGTAAAAACAATGGGGTTGTATTTGTGCGAAAATGGATTGTGAATATGTTGTGGTGTGTTGTGAATTTCCGCTTGTTGATACCCTCTTTATAACCATAGCGATTCGAGTCGATTTGAGAACCGACAGCTCCTTTCTCTTCAGGATTTATTGGTGTAGTTGATGTGGTAAACACAAATCAAAGGAGACTTTCACCTCTTTACTTCTCCACTTCTCCCAAATATGAAAAGGCAATGACGAATACTTCGATCAAAGCAATTGCAGGAAGACAAGGGCAATTGCTCCTCATAAGAACACTTCAGACATTGTGTATGCTTCCTCATGGACAGAGGAAGAAAGGATGATTGCCTGAACATGACAACCGCTTTCCACTGTGCAGAAGATTATTCGCAAAGGACCACAGTCGAGTCAAAATCGTTGGGGCGATACGGAAGCTTTTACGGTCTGCAGTCCTTCACAGATCATCGCAGTGAAGTGAGATGCTCATTCTTGCTTACGAGGGTTTTAGGGTTAAATTTGACGAGAGCTACAGTACAGTATTAGTGAGACTGTATTCGAATCGTAAAGTTTGCGCAAATGCATGATTTCGCACAGAAAATTGTCCCTTCCCATCCATTCAACATAAAACTCGAAATGCGTGTATCTAATCGTTATATTCTCTATAATCTATGTACAACCAATCCGATATTGTTATCTCTCGTCCGCACTGATGATTTAAGCACGAGCAATGGTGAGAAGATTATTAAATTCTTCTTCACCTTGAGCCATGCATAGCCCGTAGAAAATCGTAGTAGGATCTTCCATCAATTTGAGGGGTTCACCTAAGTATAGTAAAGTAATACGTCATTCGCCATTGGACTGATCATAGGCAGGACTAGAACAGATACTTACCAGACTCGACGATTTGACCTTGATCCAAGACTAAGACCCGATCACTGAATGAATACACATCAGCCACGAAGTCCAGACCTGCAGGCAGGAAGGAGATACTGACTATTGCATGATAGTGGCTAGACGATGTGCAATGACTAGCATTGTGGTGTCGGCAAAACATTCTTTGATTGTAGCGGTGATCTTGGCGTCCATCCTATAAGTCAAGTATCCTCTGAGCTTTGTCTCCAAAGCGATGTCGGAACCACGTCAGATCCGGACTCACTCAAAATCAACGGATGAAGTGGCTATCATGGCATTATAATCAACATTGTCATCTCGCATTTGTGTTTATATCGCGCTGTGACTCACCTTCATCCATGACAAGAATCTTGGACCTCTTCAACAATGCCCTAGCAAGACACAGTAATTGTCTTTGCCCTTGACTGAAATTTCCCCCCTCTGTAGGTGCCATCATCAACGATCAGCAAAATTCCAGACAAGCAGCATTGATATAGGCTGCTCACCGATCGCAACAAAAGTCTCGAGGTTCGCGAATGGGTTATTATCCAATTCATCTTTGCTTAAGCTATCCGATAAGAGATGTACTCGACGAAGAGCCTCGTAAATCTCATAATCATCTAAACTTTCGAATCAGCAAATGTCACATGGAAATGGCACGCATCTGGCTATGGCTTACCTCTGGTACCCATTACATCCAAGGCATCCCTCAGAGTACCACTACACAGCATCCCATCTTGAGCCACCATATTGAGCCGTTTTCTCAGTTCTGGCAAAGCCACTTGACTGATATCTGCAAGAAGAACCGTCTCATCAGTTTGTTGTTACATTGTCATGTAGTGCACGTACCGATATCATCGATGGTGATCGTACCACCATGAGGTTCAATCGCTCTAAACAAACTGAGAGCCAAAGTCGATTTCCCAGATCCGGTAGCCCCGACCAAACCGACTCGCATGCCAGGCTGCCATACGGGACAAGGACAGCGAAGAATGAACAATGATCAGTATCTGATCGATAATTTGCCAGTGATAGATCGGGCTCACTTTGATGCTGAACGATACACCTTTCAGAACTTCCGGAAGATCCGGTGCATATCTCACTTGAAGGTTCTGAACTTTGACTTCACCGCGACTAGGCCATGATCTTTCCGGTATCATGCCTTCTCTCGATTCTTCGTCCGGCATGGTGATATCTGAGATATCACGGAATATGCTTATCGTCAGAGAAGGATCAAAGGTAACATGAAGGCAACACGTACAGTGATTGATCCGTTCGGCGCTAACGAATGTTTCTTCGAGGTTACTGTTATGGTGATTAATTAGTCTAAGTACTTGGGCAGATCCACACCGAAGGTCTTACCTATATTGCTCGACCCAGCTGAAGATTCCTGTATATATCGATCGATCTTCAGCAAAAATCCAACGTGATCACAAGTGAGATGATCAGGCCAATACTCACCTGTAGATACGGTCAATGCAAAGTTTAATATTAATCCCGCTTGTGAAGCTGACAAGTCCTGTCGGATCAACGCAAAAGCCGTAGCAGCGACTACGACACTGGCGAATGACCTAATAACAGCTCGAACCCAGTTATACACTAAATCAGAACAGAATCTCGTCAGCCAGCTAGATCAAATGAGGCGAAGGTGACAATTCTTACCTGCCCAAGCCGCGAACCATGTCACCCGTTCTCGATTATTGATCACTTTCATAGAATGCATCATAAGCTTGTTCTGGCCGAATCTGCGGTGTGATTGTGTGTTTAGCTGCGAGGAATCAACAGGGAATTGAGCAACTCACGCTCTTACCATCACAACTCCATCGATGGTCTCATTGTAAAGTGAATACAGAGGGGACGAAGCAGTCGCGGTCAATCGTCGGATATCCGCTCGAAGCTTGTTCAGTCTTTTTGACACATTTGACAAGATCAGCACAAGATGTCTAGATTGATCGATCAAGGGTTCGCTGGCTTACTGATTACTGATCCAGACAAAAGGTATACCCCATATGAGCGCGACAAGAGAGATGATCTAATGAACCGAATTAAATCAAGTCAGAACAACTCGATCTAATCGCGATGCTGTTCAGGGCGGTAGTGATACGTACAGGCGTCTTGACGAAGACTACACCGGCTGCTGTAGCTAGTCCGAGACCTAGATCCAATTGTATGAGTTCCTCACTTCTTACAATCTGCGATCGAGAATCCAAAGACTCACCATCATTCAGGGTACCTGAACATTCCAATCTCTTGATCAGCTATATCCGTTGAGGACCAATATGAATCAACAGTCAGATTTCACTTACGTCCAAACCCATCAGCCGACTGAGAATCCAACCTATATACATCCTGTCCAAAAATATTCAACAGCCTCCCATGAGGGGTAGTTTCGAAGAACTGCAATGGCGCTTGGAAGACCTTTGAAAGTAGGGATTCATGGATTTTCTTACTTCCAGCACTGTAGAAACCAACATTTCGAATACCGTATAACCAAACCCATTTGAATGAACCCAAGGCTATACACCCAGCTGAGATTCCGGCGTAGACCATGAGATAATAGTTGATATGTGATTGTTCAGGATCAGAAGTCCATTTTTCCAACCAAAATGTTCGTGCAACAGCCACAAGCCGGTAGATCCCATATACCAAAGCTAACGCAGACCAGTACCAGAACCCTCCAGCAGATCGGAATACCATAAGGTAATGGTTTGACGCTACCCTCCCTACTGACTTGTGTTCTTCTCTGTAGAGATGCCGGGCTACACCACTGAATTCGTCTCTTTCTTCGAAATGATGCGATTGGCGACGATAAGGGGCAGTTTTGGCTACCCCTGGTGATTCCGACGGTTCATCGATTGATAATTCGGCCGGTGCGATGTCAACCAAGTTGGAGTACGATACCTCGCTTGCCGGACATGCTTGTTCTACTTGTCCACCTTTACTTAATGAAATGATGTAGTTGGAGATTGGGAGTACCAGAGATACATGATGACTGACCAGAACGACCGTACGATCTCGGAGTAAGAAGCCATTCAGACACTCATTACAGATGTATTGGGCCGTATGAGCGTCGACAGCTGACAAGATGTCGTCCAGATAGACTGTCTTTGCGGGCGAATACAGACATCTTGCCAAGTTGACTCTCGCTTTCTGCCCACCACTCTGCAAGCCAATAGATCAGCATCAGGCAATCGCTGAAAACAGTTCAGTCGAAACCGCATACGCACCAAAGTTACACCATTTTCGCCAACTTCAGTCAAATCGCCTTCGCTGAACAGCTCCAAATCAGGCATCAATGCAGCCTGTCTCAGCGCTTCACGATATCTCTCTCTCCACATGGGCTGACCAAAGAGGACATTGTCACGTATGGACCCATGTCTAATGAAGCTTTGCTGAGGTGCATAGGCGATAGAATCGGACAACCATTCTTCAGTGGTCCACTGACGATTTCGAGGATAGACAGGTGTCGAATCAGGTAATGAGCGAGGAGCAAGAACCGCTCCTGATTCGATATTGGCTTCTCCGAGGAAAGCTCGAAGCTATCACACGTAATTGATAGGCCCAGGCATTAAATCGTCGAGACATACCATGACTTACCAATAATGTTTTCCCAGATCCTAGGGGTCCGCATAGCAATGTTAACTTCCCTTCCGGGATCTCAACATCAATATCCTGCAGCTTAAACCTCGGAGTTTCATCATCAGTAACAGCTTGTTTGGCAGAAGGCCACCCGATAGTAGCGTGATCACAGATGATTCGAGTAGAGGCATTCTCCCACTGAGATTTATCGATTTCTGGCTGGCTCAAGTATCTACTTAGACGATCGCTGGATACTTTATTTTGAAGGAATACCTGGATGATCATTGGGAATGTACCGAGACCGTCTGCGAACCAGAGCAATCAGTAAGCCACGCATCGACAGAGACGACAGTCTTGTTGGAAAGGCATACCCTTCACCCGATAGAAACTGCAGTTTAAGATAGCACTTTGTCAGTCGTATCGCCCCGAAAAACGGATGACACGCTACTCACATATTTAAAGCTACAAATGCAGTGGCAGGATCAAGCGATCTATGCAATACCTTAGTATGAAAGCCGAACATGACCAGAAGAGCAATTATTGGCAGCTGTTCTGCCAGAATGTTAAAGCTAGTCCCTAACGTGTATCGCCATCGTTGCCAACTATGAGATGTCCATGGTCAACTATCGAGCTCGTTGATCGACCGGTTCCGGTTCTAGTGAGCTTACCTGACTTCCTCCTCACGCAACCGACGGATTCTACTCATAAAGTATGGCTCGAACGCATTGAGCTATATACAGAATTATCAGTCACAAGTACAAGATGAAGCATACATTCATTCTACGGGACGACTCACCTTGATCACTTTGATACCTAATAGGAACTCCTTCAGAGCACCGGTTCTAGCATCTCTCGCTCTTGCCCATTCTTTGTCACAGCCTATCCATCCACTCATCCGTGTCAGCCGTCGTCAAGCTATGTTCAAGGATGAGGAATTGCTCACGATAGATAAGTTTCGAAACCAGATACGACAGTGGCATACTCAAAGGTATACAAGCTATACCGACTAACGCGCTCACCCCTAGCATACCGTAAAGCATGCCAACACCAATGAACACTATCGTCGCACCCAATCGACTTGATCAGCACGAGAGATCTCGAGCAAGATGTAGATATAAAGAGGGAGAAAGCTTACAGGTGATCATACCGTTACCGAAACCCCAAATGTGAGTAGCCATCGAGGCGACTATACCAGTATCAATAGTGAATAAGTTCATGACTTGACTTCTACCCTGATTACCATCTGCTTTATCGCCGGGAGAAACATTATGCGCTTCAAGAGCTTTCGCATCCGTTGTTCGTAGAATTTTCGACAACAGCTGTTACAAGGGTTTCAACAAACGGATATAGACCTATAATCGGATGGAATCTGAGCTTACCAAAGAACTAAGATTCATCCTGATCGGTATATGGAGGAGGTAATTCTCTCGTACGCTACTTATAGTCAACATCTCCCATCCACCAACTCGGTTATGATATGCTGACTCACTATAAATACGAAGACAGCAAAACTGGTATGGGAGAAAGATGGTTTAGTCAGTATAATTCGACTGTCATCGTAGAGCACTGAGCAGCTCACCTTCAACCGCTTGACCGACCAACAGACCCCAGCACATCAAATGCGCATAACTCTTATCTGACCCTTTAGGCTCTTTGAACGACTGTATGATCTCATGCATCGCAGCGATCTGAACGAAACTGATGAGGTTCCTAAATATCTCCAAGGCAGCAGCTATCAACCATACCATAAGTGATCAGTATTAGCAAATTCGCTTTCCCTAGTTTGAACGAGAGATTTGACTTACTAATAAATACAGCTGTCCCTTTACCTCTCCACATCGATTTAACCAGATCCCACCCTGTCACTTTATGAATATTGAGATGAGCTTTATTCTTATCATCCGTAGAAAAGACATTCTCTGTTATACCGCTATTTCTAGTCCTTTCTTCCAGTAGAGGCAAATCGTCTTGGACCAGACTTTCAACTTTCATTGATGTGTAAGCTAAATTACCAATCTACGATATATAATCGCAATATCAAGTATCTCTCAGTCAGCCGAACTCATCTGGAGATAACAAGGGAGAGACAGTTATATATAATGGTTTCATTTGATGGGGAGTAGGGAACATGACTTGACTCACATAACCAAGAAAGATGAAACTCAACATCGATGAATTGTCATAATCCAATACATTACTCTGTTCTTCTCCTTCGCCTTCCTCCACCGATCCAATGATATCTTCCTCAGAGCTTCCGATGGTGATTCCAGACAAAGGTACGTGTCCATGCACCCCGCCCTCCTCTTCAGGAGGAGGATTTAACTTGATCCTTACTCCACTATCACCTTTGGGTCTAGTCGTCTTTTGGGTCAATCTCACCTCGTTCAGTCCGAATCCCGTACCCAACCTTGGAGGTTCGAAGTACAATTTCGGGCCTCTCCTCATCATTCCGCCCACGAGGAACGAAGCGCACAAAAATGCCGTTCTGAGATAGTAGACTAGGGTGGAATTGGGAATAGATAAGGTAGGTGAAGATTCGTGGGTTTGGATGGTATACCATATTCCAGGTAATGGATGAATGATGATAAGCAGGAGAAGAAGGATGAAGTTGAACACGCAGAGTGCACGGTGCAGAAGGAGGTTGGAGATTTCTGGGATGGGAGATAGGAGGATGGCACGGATTATAATTGGCTTGAATACAGTGAGGGTATACAAGGCAGCCAAGAAGCTCTATTTTATCCAATGAAGAATATCGACCTCAGTCTTTCGTCGAATGAGGACTAGGAAGGTGTGACTCACTGTTGCTATCACGCCAAATATATCCAGTCCCATCGCAGTATATTTAGTCTGCCGTATGAACTCATCTCCATCTACAATTTTGCGATGCTCTTGAACAGCCATAAATAGATGGGCAACTTCTAAAGCTAAGGAACCGAAGATCCCAGGTGCTAGTAATGCCTTACAGATCTTGACATTTTTCTTGAATTGACCGATGCACACCGGCCTGTCCTTTTCTAAGTAGTCATTATGATCGGGATCATCGTATGATGATGGTGATGATGGATCTCGAGGTAAAAGCGTTTCAGTCTCGGAAGGTGTCCGTGTTGAGCTCATCTTCGATTATCGCAAATCGCTCAATCTCGTTCGAAAGATCGGAAAGCAGAGATGCTAAGAGGGATGATTTATATACACATATACACAATCGTTATCCATCTGCGGTCCGCCGAGTCGTTATTACAGGGTAGGATGAAACGAGATCTTCTTTGTGTCGAAGATTTATGAGCACAAGCTGTCCCTCCTTTGTTGAATGGTGTATGACGTCCTTCAAAGTTGATTCGCTATGTGTCCATTCTTCATCCCTAGTTTCCAGTACTGATCTATGATACGATCTCTGCGGCGAAGTAATGGTGCTTATCTCGACTGATCGTGTAACTCTTAGCAGGTCAATTAATTGACAAGATAAGATATGAGATGTGGGATTCGATTCACCGACATCCAACTTACTGGTCCGTCGTTCCGAACAACGTGATCCATGGTATGTGGAGGTATGTGGGGTAAAGTGGGGTAATCCTCAGAAGCTCTTAACATAGAATTATGCACGATGGCTTATAGCGAATACTGGACCTCTGACCAGTCATTCATCATAGATGCATGCGATGGGATATAGCTACTTAAGCAACGGTCCACCTCACTCTTCATCCTCATCATCGAATATCACCTGCTCTTCCTCTTGCCCCTCCTCATCTTCCGAGGCAAATTCAAAACTGACTATTCCACTACCCAAAAGATACCCAATCATAGCCATACTCGCCCCAGCAAACCATAACCATCTGCCTCTTTGAAACTTCTTTTCCTGTTCGCTCTTCTTCTTTTCATCTTCCTTGTTACCACTCTCTTCGGCTTGTTCGGGAGAATCGAAGAATAGGGATTTGAATGATTCAACGTATGTTTTCTGCGTTGTTGATGTAGGCGTTGTCAGTCGGGGAATCGAGCTCCAGGTTTGGTTTTGGAATAGGAGCGAGAGTATCCTATCGTGGTGGAATACTAGTGTAGGATAATCTGATCGGATGAGGTTAGGGAATAAAGGGTTAGGTAAAGTGGGAGTGAGGATGGAAGTTAATCGTGCAAAGAGAAGTAAATCCAGTGTAGTTGGTCTATTTCCTTTATGATCAGTATATGTGCATAACCATGAATTGTAAGTATATTCACCTGTTACCGAAGAAGTACAGTTCATCACCGAGCCTCCTTACTATTGGATCGAAAACAGACTTGATCTTCTTTTCGAGCTACATTATCAACTGATATATCAGCTTACAAGCCTACGAAGCGCGGAAACACTAAGCTGGATGGATCGACTAGTTTCCTTACTCACCTCCTGTTCGCCCCATTTCTTTCGTCTCTCTTCAGCGTCCCTTCCGGCAGTCCAACCGCTCCATGCTCTAGGAGCTAGTGTTCCCGCAGGTCCAACTACGAAAGCTTCGCCTAATCTCTTTCGATCTTCGTCAACAGCGTCGCCTAGCGAAGATATCGAGATTTATCAGTCAAGGGATTCACTATTATTTGATGAAAATCTATCGAGAATGAACGTACCGCCATTCAATCCTCCTAGTCCCCATAATCCAACGTACTGTAATCTCGATCTCAGTATACTCTTAATCCGCTGAGGTATATACTGATTTTCGGGAAAATTGAGATTCTTCAATTGTGATTTTGCTATTGTTTGAGGATAATTAGGAGGTAATGAGTAATATGTGTGATTCTGAAAGGAAATCAGAGTAGCGAGAGAAGAGTGTATGTTAGCTTATCAAGCTCGGTATGTATAATTGACCTGGAATGACAGAACAAAAAGGTCTGTCTGCCTTGGTGGTTTTCCACTCACCACGAGATCAATGACGTTTTGCTCGATATAAGCTTTCCAACATTCCGCATCTACTTTATCTTGCCTACTCAGCCATTGATCAGGATCTTCAATCAATGGTAGAGAAGTGAGATGATTTTGGCGTATATGATGATTTAGATGTGTTATGTGTGGTAATTTACCTATACCATGTTAGCTTATTATGTTCTCCCTGAGCAAGTCCAAAGCTTATAAGATGCTACTCACCTCCATTATCGCCCCACCATCCAGTTTTGATTGCCCATCTACCGGGACATGCCAATTGAAGATAGGAAGCGAGGTATACAGATTCTGGGTCGGAGGACGGTAAAGGGTCGAGAGGTGGTGTGGAATGAAGGATTATAGGTGGATCCCGATTGGACATTTCGTGATACGAACTCTCGTCTGAGTGCGCTACTAGGTAGTACTTGAGATTATGATATGCTGTGAGCTCAGTCGATCGAGGCAGGGTGACACTTTGTCATGGTGTGGATTGACTTTGATATGCCTTGGACGTCGTTTCGGCTAATTCTCGAGCTGCGAGCATCATTCCAACTTTTTGATTCCGTGTTTCCAAGTAAGTGCATCTTTCGGTTGTAGATGAAATACATCGCCATGCTATATTAGTATGCTGGGAATCAAGCTACCAGAACGGATGCTCCTCTAATCTATCTACTGGACCGATCCAACCTCCATCTTACACTCCATATCTCAACCCGATTCTCAAATGTCCCCGGGTTGAAGAACACCTACTTCCCGCTCAACAGATCTTTCATCTTATTCAACGCATGTATCCTGGACTTATCTATCGATTCACTCCACTTCACCACGAACTCTTTATCCTATCATCACGAATGATATAACAAAAGTCAGCAAATCGTATAATTACAGACGAGTTAATGCAACATCCATGACTAGCCTGCAACAGTACACTCAAGAAGGACCAGCATCACTCACTTCAATCCATCCATCAGCAACATCATCCCATCGAGTTTCCTCTTTCACAATCTCATCTATCTTGCCAAACACATCTTTCAACCCTTCTTTCTGCAGTTTCTCCCTGACATTTTTCAAATTATTAATGTACTGAACTAGCACAGGTAACTTTTTCTTCCCCTTGAGGGGTCTATTGATCTCTATCAATTTGTTCAAGATCAAATCGAACACTTTGATCAGCTACATGGTTGAAATTAGGTATATCAGTTTTTCATGTCGACCGAAAGGACAGCGGAAAGCTAATGTACCTCATATAGACAGATCAGAGATTGTCTCTGTTCCCATCCTGATGCATCAGACAAAAACAATCGTATGCTCTCTGAAACGCCATCTGGTGTGTCAACTGATGATCTAAGTGGAGTGACAGGTCGAGCAGTTGACTTGCCTTCAAAGATTGATTCAACTTCCGATCTCGGTATCTCATCCGATGATCTCAAAGCTTTGCCAGCAAGGTTAAGTGACCTTTGAGCATTCTTCACCAGCGAACCCTCAGGCGAAGTCAACTGACCACCGATGACTCAGTCAGCATATCTAGAATTCGCATCCAAGTTCATGCACAAAATATTACTTACTCCTTCAGCCTCCACATCCACCTCCTCTATCTCCTCCCCATTACTGAACCTCGCCAAATCCCTATAAGACCTTCCAAACACCTGAACCCACTTTCCTTCCAACGGCTGCTCCAGGCTAGTCAAATCTTTGATCAAAGGTCTGTTGCCTCCAATCTCACTGATCAATTCCCAATTCCTCAGATCCACTACTTCCTCCTGTTCAGCAGCCAAATCCAACTTCTTCAGTAGCTTTGGACCATACGGCGCCGAGAGGTATGTAGCTAGTCGGGCTTGTTCTATCGTTCGACTATGGTTCGTAATGGATCTGGAAAGGGATGAGGAGATGTATTGAATTGAAGGTATTTTAGAGTACGTTTCATTACTTAGACATTCCTTGACGTATTCCGGGAACTACACATCACAAAAGTCAGTACTTCTAGTATCATTTGATGACCTCAAGGGATATAGATCCTGAGTGGTAGTTGGTCAACTCACATCGACTAGTGTTCTCTGATACATATCACCAGATTTCTTCATATGATCATTCCATAATTCTTCATTTGCTCCCAACAAGCTCTCGCATGCACCTCGTTCGGTATATATATGAAGTAAATTATCAATTTGGATCTCCGATAATTTCAGTGAACTCAAATGAGGACCAATCAGTGAAGGGGCTCCTACACAATTGAAGCAGCATCAGTATCATCCAAGGCATCGATCCGTTGTGTAGTTCACTTACCAATTAATCGATATAACCTGATCAGTAAAAATCTACCATGCGCACAAGCCGGACTATCCCCAAGAATCTTCTCCAAACATAATATAGCTCGGAACAGTAGTTCTACTCTGACCTTGTCGACCGACCATAATTCGATCAGTAGAGCTACGGTCACCAGACCAATTTGATCGGCAGGTCGAACATCCGTTTTCGGTAGAGTTTCACCTATTTTCACACAAAACCAAACCTGCACTATGAGCTGCCGAACTTTCAGATTCAATGACGTTGATCGACTGACCATATAGTATGCCTGATAGATACAAATCCCAATATTTCTTTATCTCTTCCAAATTAGGTTTCCAGTCCTTGGATTTTTGACGAAAAATGTATATCGTAGAGTTTATTTGTTCTCGGAAAGCCTGTTCGTCGGTCTATACGATCGTTTGGAATCAGATTCCAATCAAGTGAACATCAAATCTCAGCTCAGAAGCTTCAAAGCATACCAAGAATTGGTGGTTGACGAGGAAAAATAAGACATACATGTTGTTGAGAAGCCTGTTTATCCATCAACCTTTCTACCAACCCTTTTCGCTCTTCATCGTCCTTGTCCAACACACCCTCAATTTCAGTCACGATACTACCCTTCGAGCCCCAATGTATCCAATACTTCTCAACGGCTTTCAACCATGTCTCATTATCCCACACTCTGTCAGATTGTGGTTGATTTTTGCGTAAAATCTTCTGTAATTCCAATCTTGCTAATGAAGGTGATCTTTCCTTGGTTCCAAGTTCCTGCTCCAGCTTTTGTAACAGATCATCGGTGGATCTGACTTGCTCTCCACTTGACACGAGATGTCCGATACATAACAGTAGATGTCGGTAATACGAGTAATTCCTCTGCCTGTAATTCACATATCAGGCAAATTCTGAATTGGCCATCCCGATCGTAATCGTAATCTCCAGTCCGCAAAAGTCAAACAACAAATGAACTCACGAATCTTTATCAGCTTTCAACAATTCTCCAACCCATTCCCTCTCCTTCTCCCAGTACTGTATCGTATCTTTCCCCCCCTCTTCCATTCTTTTCAAAACCTCTCTAGCTCCTTCCATCCGCCACCAGAGTCTTACCAACCCCCCCTCCTGACCTTGATCTTGTAAGAACACTAGAGCTTCTTCAAGCTGTCCGGCAGAAAGGACGATCTGTAGTTTCAACCATAACCCTTCAGAAGTAGAGGGCGATTTTGACGTGTTTAGCAATAGTAAAGCTATTTTCAGTGATGTAGGATCCGAGCAGGGCGAAGGAAATGGTCGAGAGGGAGTAGGTTGAGGTGCTTTCTATATGTCATATCACCAGATGGCATGATATCAGTACAGTGCAGTATGATAATATGTATACTTCCCATATCTTCATGAATCATATGCTCACCTTGACCCACTCGCTCCATGCACTGAGCCTAGCCCACCTCTCTTCTCGAGTCAAATTAAATATCTTCCTACTGCTTTTTACCAGTACATCGGTGTTATTATCCGCCGCGGCATGCAGAAAAACCTGTTCGAGTAGTTGGGGTGAATCGGGGTGTTTGGACGATAGGTCGTTGTACAGTTGAAGAGCCAAGTCGGCTATCAATCGACAAGGAAAGTTAATGTCAATATGAAAATCAAAAGCTTATTAACGGAATGGAGATAAAATGGAAAAGTAGAGAAGAAGGCATATTCGATTAGGAAGCAGAAGGCAGGAAAGGCAAGATATGTGATATGTGCTTGACCACGCTCATATTCCATGAGAATATTTTTCCAAAGTGAACAAAAAAGAGTAAAAGACCAAAGACCAAGGACGATCACTCACTCCTAGCCATATTCCTAAATATCAAACCAACCCACCAAACTCCCCTTCCACTCATCTCCCCTAATCCCTTTATCTGTTCATACGATCCCAATAGGTCATCTTCCGATACACCGTTTTTCTGCTGGATGTACATTTTCAGAATCAAAGCAGGCTGGGATTTAGGTGATTTCTTTAGGTACCGAGTGAGAGTTGATTGAGCAGAGGTAAGTCGGTGGGATGATATGTCGTCTGGGTGATACAAGATCATGATGATCATGAAAGTCAGAGTCAGTCTCGTTTCACGATCATCTATCCTATGTTGAGGATCGAGGCTTATGCCAGTAGATCCCAACATTATTGATATCCCCCTTGATACTCATGATCACAGGTCACATAGTAACTCACCATAGACAGACTGTAATTTCCGCTCCTCAACTTCCCATGTTTGCTGTGACTTGGACATTTCGAACACCTCACAGCTCGAGCCGACAGTAGCAATAGGCCCAAGTCACTGTTGTCAGTGCTGAGGAGCTATGATTGAGTCTGAAATTGGGACGACAAGTAACAGAAAAGTAAACAGTCACCCAACGAAATGGAATTATCGAACGAAACGACGAAATCTCGGATAACTAACTCATCAATTCAAACATGAGCTCGGACCCATTTCACCGAAATCTATCACTGCCGCTGATATTCAATTCTCATCTATTTATGTATCATTCCTACGCACTTTATGCATTATGCATACAAGTACAAATCTCACATCAGAGCAAGGTGTGAGCTATACATCCCAACATCCAACAAGAAGTAATATGTCGCATACGTAATGAATGTGTGATATCAAGATGTTCACCCAAAAATAGATCCACAGCTCCTTTTCCTATCCTACAGTATATCTATATCGTTCACTCAACTAGGTACTCCACCTACTCCGCCAGCCAACATCCTCCCTCCCCCTCCAGCTACCGGTGTCGCAAAAAATTTACTCCAAATTCCCCAACTTTCCATCAAATCGAAGAAATTCACATTCCCATATCCCCCATTCCCACCTACTAAAGTTTGTAAAGCACTTGGGATAGACAATTCCAGAGATATCGATCCGAACGGTCCATTACTCCATGTTGAAGTGGATGTGGTGGATTGTCTAAAGGGTAAAGACAAAGGATGGAATGGGTCTAAAGTTGATATATGGGTTAAAGAAGTAGCGTAATCCAAAGTTGCTCTATATTACCCAATCAAAATCAGTTAAAACATCACATAGGTAATCCAATGACTCATTGGATCGGAGGAGAGAGTTACTGATGGACTCACCTAAATACGCTCCAGAGTATCAAAACCTCAACTAACCCCCATAAAACCCATGTACTCCAACCCCATCCTTTTCTCACCACGGTCGAAGAAGTATTAGCAGCTGTATTTATAGCAGACAAAGCTTCAAGCCATTGTTTTTGAGTGATCAACAAATTTTGTTCGGCAGCTGTCGTTGTTGATTTAGCATGTTGGAGTGAAGTAGTGGATAGTGTGAAAGTATTTGATTTGGGTGGGATAGGAATTTGACTAGAAAATTCAATACCCAAAATCAGCTCAACTCGACGTCTATCTTTTTGTATCTTGAGGCAAGCCCTATCGAGCTCGCTCGACGTAGCTCGTGACTCGAAGCGCAATATTAGCGCACTCACATTTTAATTTTTTTCAAAGGCGAGCTCAAAGATCCCTTCAACCTCCCCAGAAAACTTTCATTTCCCACCTCCTGTTCCTGTTCCTGTTCTTTGCTAATAGTCTTAGCTTTGGGTGATCGTCTCGGCGAAACTCTCAATCGATGTGTCGAAACACCTTCCTCACTTTCATCTCGACTGGGTGTGTCCGGTCTAATGGGACTATGTTGACTCAACGGGGAAGGTGAAAAGCGTACTTTGGGTTTCGAAATGGGTTGCCATGCCCCAGGTGGTTTAGGTGTAGGTAACGTACTGACATTAGGGTTTGCGGATTTGGTAGGTGTAGACAGAGACGGCGGTGCAAGTGCAATATTTACCTGTATTGGATCTTGTATGGGAATAGGTATGTCTTCCACCCCTCTCGGTGGTGTATACTCCTTTCGTACAGGTGAAGGTAGATTTGAACTTTGTCGGGTAAGAGGAACAGGAGATGTTCGGCCGTGTATAGATTCAGGAGTGTCTTTTTGAAGAGACGACCGCTTCCACTTGGTAGGCGACCTCTTAGGTAATATATCTCCCTCCGAAACCTCTTCACTCCTTTCCACTGAGCTTCTCTGAGATAGTCTCGATCTCAAGCCAGTAGCGGTTCCAAAAGATTGTGAGGGCGTCTGGGATCCACTCCGAGCCGTCGATGTGGAAGTTGAGCCTGAAGCTGACCGGGAAGTTGAACGAAATAGTGCTGCTCTCCTGGAAGAATAAGTATCTATTTCGCTAATTTCAGACTGAGCTGACATGTCAGGTTCGGGCAAAGCAGGTAAAGGTGGTGAAGGTGATGAGTCACCATGTCGAGGTGATGTATGGCGAGAGTTTCTCGGAGGACTATCGACCGGCTGAGTCTGTCCATCAGGAAATCGATTTTGATTGTGAGAACGCCGTAGCGCGTTTCCTGCAGGTGGTGATGAACTGAGATACCGAGGTTGAGAATTCCGTTGGTTGTTTTCTGGAGATATCGATGAATGACGAGTTTGAGATTTCCCTATGGATGAATGAACATCTACGCCCTGTCTCGACTGTATTGGTGAGATTGATCCAAAACGCGGCTGGACGTTTCTGCTTCGATCTCTCCTATCAGGCGATCTGGACGTACTCCGCCTCAAATTGTCTTCATGCCCTCTTCGCTGTGACTGAGGTATATCCACACTGTCCTCGATGACACTCTGACTACTTTCTTCCCACCCTAGCGCACTCAGCCCTTCATCCAGATCCAGCTCGACTTCACCCCTGACCTCTAGGTCCACCGCATTACGCGCAAAGGAGCTCATATCTTCCGGTGCGAGATCCACACTGATTCTTCGGGGAGTCTGAGGTCTTCTATGAGATTTTACTGCCTCAGGCGGAGGGGTCTGTCTGAACCTATTTCGTCTCGACGAAATACTCTGTGTTTCCTGAGGTAGTGATAGAATCGGTGATATCGCACGATCTTTCCCTTTTCTCGAGCTACTCGTGCTTGATCCCGAATCTTTCCGCATTAAATTGGTCTGAAGTTGGCCGGAAGTGGAGCTTACCGCGATGGGATGGATGGAAGAGGTAGACGAGGCTAAGAAAGCTTCTAGTCGGGTAGGAGGAGATTTCACTCTGGGTTGCGGTTGGATAGGCTCAGGAGATGGAGGGGATCGTATCGTGCCTACATCATGGAACGTAACCAAGATTAGCTTTTCTGCATGTTGAAAAGAAGGATGATATCCGCGGCTGAGAGCATCGTACGTACTATTGCGCAACACGGCTGCACGAGAAGGTAATCTACCAGGTTGACTAGAAGGTAGATTAGGGGAGTTGCGACCTATCGCAATGATACTATTAGGACTCGGGTTCTTCATTTTTCGTCAACACCATGTGAGGTGGAAGCGGGACTCACGCTCTCCTCGTCTAGCGGCATAAGGGTTTCCTATCCTAGGTGGCGGAGTTGGTGGACTCTGTTCCTCATCTTCACTTTCCTCGCCATACCTCTTCCGAGGAGGCGAACTGAGTCCAGCGTTATTACTTGCTACAGCATCATCTCTTTGGCGTTTCGGTCGGACCTCCTGCTCATCCTCACTGTAAGCTAGGGAGTTCACAGGTCTATTGATTTCCACTTCCTTTCGCATCTGATTCAACAATTCTCTCAGTTTATCTGTCGGATTAACCATCTTCTCTTCTTCCTCTTGGTGTTCGACATGGGGCTCATCGTAATCAATCAATTTACCTTCCCGCACACCAAAGGTAGTAGGCAATGGCGGCACTTCGGTTGGATCATCGGAGTATAAAGATGTGGTAGTTGATGCCCTACCTGGCATTTCAAGTTCGGGTGTAGATGAGCGAGGAGGAGTGGAAGGTGATGTTGATGGTGACCCGTTTGGGTGATTTCGGTACATCTGTGTTGAGTTTCACTCGGTTATCAGGTTGGTTGATAGATGCTGGCCTTCGTTATTTGGTGATCATAGTCGTCGCTCGTGTTCTAGTGCTAAGATATAGAATGTTCTTCATATGATGATAAGCTTGTGTACAGAAAACATGGATAATGAATCTTGGTCTGTTGATGTTTGTTTTCATTCTGATCTTTTGGTGGCACGCGTCTTGTCTGTGCAAAAACCCAAAATCACAATTTGATCCCGGTGTAAACACAAGTCCACCGTGGGAAAACCACATGTTGGTCACTTTTACGTCTCCTGGTCTGGCTGGGTGCGACCAGAAGGAGGACAGGCATTCTAACAAAGATCAATGTGAATGAGAAGAGGTGGATATGCATGTCTGTATGATGAGAGATGTAGGATGATACAATATAACCAGAACGGACACTCGATAGGCCATCCTTCATACCCACCTATCAGTCTTTCTCTGACCTTTCAACGGAGCTTCTTCACCTCCTCTCCCACCTCCCCATTCGGGTACGCCCTCGGGTCTAGGTACTCTGACAGGTTCGTAGTCATCCTGAGAGACTGGACTCATGGAGAATTTGGATTTCTTGGGTTTCCTGGGTATCGATGGTGATGGTGCCAGGTCTGCGTTTAAGGCCGAATCAGGGCTGGATAGTGAAGATATCTGGGACGAAGGGGCATTCAAGCGCTGTGGAATTCAGAACATCAGCATGTATTTCTGTCGAGCGATGCTGAATATGGCGTGTGCAGAAATAGTGGTGTGTATATCTTAAAAGTACCTCATACACCAACCAATTCAAAAATAGTTCTTGGATATTATTCAGAAGGGAACTCTTGCTCACGTAATACTCCTCTTTCAAATCCACTTTCCTCCTATCACTTCTCATCCCCAGTCCTTCCTCTGCACCTACACTCTGCACTTTACTCTGCTGATAATCATACCTCGTCTGAGTGAATGAGCTCAAAGCGAAAGATGAAGCCACGATTATACCGACGAATGGCAGACCGAATAGTACGAAAGGGTGTTTACGTATCTGAGTGAGGAAAGTTGGGGTGGTCTTATTGAGTGGTCTAGAAGAGAATGCTGTCATGATTGAGAGGTGTCGATCGTCACTTGTACTTGGCGACTGCGAGAATCAACGATGATGAGATGAGATGAGGACAAGTCGAAAAAGTCCAGAGGATGAACATCCCCTCCACATCGGTCTATATACCAATATAATTGTTGGGATGTTGGTTACGTAAACACTATGTTGACTGCTACCCGCGTATGCCTTCCCGCACTGCATCTCTTCAAATCTTGGCTGGTCATTCGCAGCACATAGCCTTGGCATTGAGACGGACTGGACAATCATCATCATCATCATCGAGATATAAATCACAAATCAGATCATCCACATCGCCGTCATCGGGATCGTACCGTCACATTCTTTGCCACCGATAGAACAGCTTTACATACTTGCGTCCAGTAGGTATAACAGTTTATAAAGGACCAAGGACATCAAACACGGACAAAAGGAATTTCAACTTTTCAACCTGACTACGCATCAGATGGACAACGGTCAACGAGTGACCCCAGCTTGAACATATACCTCATACCATCACAACGACGCATCCCATCACACCTTGATCATCTGACTCCATTTCTTTCTACTATCAACCCCAACTCATCTATCGAAGGAACATAGATCAACCACTTCCCAATCGACTCAAATATTCATAAACATCAAGACTGGCTGGTCAGCATCGCATTGCCCGAGGTCCTTTGTACACGACTTTCGACCCTTTCACCCACTCATCTGGATACCTCAACCCATTGATACTTGACCATTACCGTAATTCATTTTATCCAACCGACGAACCTCAACCTTCTTCTCGCATAATAATCAAAAAATTCTCGGTAGATCGCTGGCCACGGAGGTCAAGACAGTATAGCAAGATGGGTCGAATAGGTCTTAGAGAGATCAGACCACCGATACTCAGTCGGATACCTGGTCTATTGGGATTGGTGATAGTGGCAATTGCTTTGTTATCATGTATTGAAGGTGAGTCTGCGTATCCTCGACTTTTCTCTACAAGCAATTATTCTGATCAACAGTCCGATGTGACAGCCCGCTCACCCCATCCACCACCTTTACGTCGACTCGTGCACCCTCAATCATCATCTCTTGAGATCTTACCTCGTCGGCCACCCTCAAATAACAACCTAAATCCAAGGTATATAACGCACCTACCACCCCACCCCTCATCACTCAAACATTCCGATACCGTCATTCTCAAAATCGCTTTGGACGATTCGACCTTATCGCCATTCGAGCAAGTAAGCTTATTACTCCGACCGACCGAAAATCTGTTTCATCCTGATGCCAAAATCTCCTATGGCGATGCCACAAAGACCGAGAAGTTGAAAGAGGAAGATTGGAGATTGTTCACGGGCGAGGTGATACATCCGACATGGATAGAAAGAATAAAATCATTAGAATCTTCTGGACATGCTCTAGATCTATATAGGGGTCACGATTCGGTGATTGGTCAAGCAAGTATAATGATTCATGAAGCTCATGAGGAGAATACAGTCTTCGAAGGGACCTTTACAATTTACGGTGTGAGATATAATGTGATGACCCGAGAGAATTATCAACGTATAAAGACCAATGAAGATATAGATGTAGAATCGTTAGGCTCAAGAATGGTTGTTTTTAGAGATATCGATATGACTCATCAACACAAACTCAACTCGTCCACTCAATATGAACATGATAAACAATTTGGATCTGGATCAAGTTGTTCCCATGATAATTTACCATTCAACAATGAACTAAACAACCCCATATTCCGAACTCCATCTTCCTCAGACGAATCATTCATCTCACCATATTTCGGATTCGGAGGGTTATTCGGTAAAAGAGACGATTATGGAGGAATGACCGTATCATCTAATTTCATTGATAGTATAGGAAGCAACAATGGTTGTCCAAAACAACAACAGATCGTCTATATGGGAGTAGCCCTAGATTGCAATTACGTAGCAGCTTACAGCTCTCCCGATCAAGCCAGGACACAGGTGTTGAATGATTGGAATCAAATTTCGGCTTTGTACAAATCAACCTTCAATATTTCTTTGGGAATTATAGAATTACAAGTTAGGAATATGACTTGTCCGTCTACTCCTCCTTCAGGAGAGGAATGGAATGTCCCCTGTGGCAAGAACCTGACGCTAGATGAAAGATTGAGCTTGTTCAGTCAGTGGAGAGGTGATAAAGGGGATGATGGAGCGGGGTTGTGGCATTTGATGAGTGCTTGTCCTACCGTGAGTATCTTCTTCTTTAATAATCCGTGGGGTTTCCTGCATAGGGGTCGTTTCTTCTTTTATTCATTACAGACCTTCTTTCGCCTGCTTGTTGAACAACGGATTAATTAACTCATATGTACTCAGGACTCGGAAGTAGGTGTAGCTTGGCTCGGTACATTATGTCAAAATACAGCGACCCAACAATCAGGCCAAACCGTCTCTGGAACTGGTATATCCACAGCGACCAAGACGGAATGGAGCTTGGTAGCACACGAGATTGGTCACGGGTGAGCTGTCATATGACGTCGAAAAGGAAATGGGACATTCAGCTGATATGTCACTGTCATTGTCAGGTTCGGTGCAATTCACGATGTAAGCTACCAAACTCAGGAGCTGCTGCTGCATCGTTGACCCATTGCTTTGACTCATAGTGTACATCCGGCTGCTCGTTGTCCGGTTCGTGTTGTCCTTTGTCAAGCTCGAGTTGTGATGCCGGAGGATCATATATCATGAACCCGACAACGTCGAGCAGTGAACAGACTTTTTCAGCTTGTACTTTGGGCAATATCTGTGAGTAATCACTTCTCTCTGCGACGTCGCCTTGTGGATTTACACGATCTGATTCTTGTATCTCTGTTTGACGTAGGTACCAATATCGGAAATCGAGCTATATCCACCAATTGTATCACAAGTCCTGGAAGTAGAACCGTCATTTCCTTGCAACAATGTGGCAGTGAGTTCTGTTCATCGTACTATTTCTCTGTATTATCTGCTAACAACATCATTGTAGATGGTATCGTGGAAGATGGTGAAGACTGCGATCCAGGAAGCAACTCCACCTCAGCATGTTGTGACGCTTCAAGTGAGTCTCGTCTGCCCTTGCAATATGAGTTTCATGGTTGACGCAGCCGATCTGTCTCAGCCTGCAAATTCCGTGGTGGTGCTGTGTGTGATCCCACCAACGCAGCATGCTGTACAAGTAGCTGTCAACTCGCATCAGCAGGAACGGTCTGTCGATCCAGTATAGATTCAACCTGCGATTACGAAGAGACCTGTACAGGATCGAATTCGACTTGTCCTGATGACCGAACTGCACCTGACGGTACAAAGTGCGGTGATGATGGTTTAGCCTGCGCTTCGGGTAAATGTACGAGTTTGAACCAACAGTGTAAACTTGCCGGATCGAGCTTAGGCTTGTCGCAGGCCTGTGGTCAGAAGGATGATAAGACCTGTACGGTTAGCTGTAGAGATCCTAATGTAACGTAAGATCAATTCGTATGATTCACACAGATAGAATACACGCTGATGGAGTATGCAGAAACCAATGTGTTGTCTTGCAAACTTCCCTGGTGGATGGATCACCCTGTGGTGAGCTTAAAAATTTTCTTTTGGTTGAATATCAAGCTGATCATATGATTGAATGGGCGCCTAGGCTACGGTGGTCATTGTTACAACCAGACATGTAAAGCTGGATCATGGCAGGATACCGCTGCAGCTTGGTACACTCAGAACTTGCAGATCTCCATCCCTGTGACTATCGTTGTAGGATTACTAGTAAGTACAATGATTATCCAATTGCCTAATCTTCCTCGTTGCCGCATCAGGTACTGCATCTCTTGTCAGTGTCCTCAATTGATCTCGTTCGATATCATAGGTCCTCGGCCTTCTATGGGCCATCATCAAATGCACCTTCGCGGCATGTTGCGGTACAAAACAACGACGACCCCCTAATTCACGTAACAATGGTACAAGGGATTCTGCATACGTTCCAGCACCTACTGGTCCACCTCCTCCCCCAAACATGTCACAGCTTCCTCCACCACCTGCACACACCCTACAAAGACATTCCGCCTCGATTACCTCTGGTGATCCCTTGATGCGAACTGGAGTGATTGACAGAGATCCCAGTCCGATCCCACCTCCTCAGGGACAGGGAGGTACTTATGATAATGGTTATGGCGGATATAACAACCCTAATCCTTATGGTAATTCCTATGGACAAGGGTATGCTTATCAGGATGGAGGGAACCCCAACCTCAGGAACTCGGGGAGTGGTTGGGTAGATGCTAGTAGTTATAATGGACCGAATTATGGGTATCGTGAAGCTTATGGAAGATAAGTATAATCAAAGATTATGCTCGATTCAAGATGGTTGATCCCCAGAGCAAACAATGCGATGAAGATTCACCGAGATGAATGATCGACAGGATATAGGATATGCAGATGAGAAAGGATGTTAGACTATGTAAATGAACTGTACACTGTATATATACATATAGGCTTAGAACGATTTTCACGATGATGATCATTTATGAGATTTCTTGAATTTGGATGGACTATTCATGTATATTATGTCATTCAAACGATCATTGTGACTTCGAACGGCCGATACCGTAGTTATTTCGTGCCGATCGAGTCATACTGCACAACGAGTCACGACGATGTGGCACACCGATCGTAGGATCAAGTATATCTCCTACTTAGTACTTAATACTCAGAAAAGTACAAATTGATATGGGATCTGGGGTATTTGCACCTTCTGAGTGATTCGAACATGCATCTTGAACGCACCTCAAGATCTACTGACCTCTATTTCCTTATCATCAATCCTTGATCGCTTGAAGCGCCGCCCTCCAGCGTCCTGATCTTGTTGAATTGGTTGATCCTGGTCATCCCCAGGCTGCTGATCAAGACCTTCCATAGATGAATCGTTTGGGCCGATCTGTGATTGACAGGTAATCGTCACACTTCACTCCCGACCATCCAGCGAATCCTTTCAGCCGAGAGTGTGGCGAGCTTTGCTGCTAACATCGGGAGATCTATGCTTACATGGTAGCTGAGACTATCTCCTCAAATCCTTTACGACTACCAGATGAAAGGATGTTATCGTCATTTGGGAAGAAGTCGACTTCGTCATCATCGAGGACCAGTGTGAATCGTGGTTGTTTGGGTGAAGGCATGACGATGAAGTGATTGGGGGCTGGCGTGGACAGGTGGATAATTGGGTGAAATGTGATTCGAATCAGATATTAGGATATCTCGTAATTCAAATTTCAGTATCTGAGCTATACAGTGAATATATATGCATTGGGTATATCTCTACGACTACTACAGGCAGATTGTTAATCCCGATATATATCCCCTGTGAGCACTGATCAATTAGGGGCGATCGATGTCTGAAAGGGCCCCTTTCTTAGCCTCCGGATTCAAAGAATGTCTGTTTGACACTTTTAAACGATCTGCATCATCAGAGCATCTTACCGACTGAAGAACCACCGACTTATCTCGATTGCAATGCATATATTAACCTCGGATACATTGCTTGTATCAAGCCTTCCAGCCTTATTTCACCTTCTCATCAACTCCCATCTTTTCAGCTTTCTCCGCCAACAGCCCATGTTCATACTCTTCTACCTTCCTCTCCTTCCTGGACCTATGGATCAAGTAGCATTCTCGGAATGACAGCACAATAAGGGTCAAGAGTACAAAGGCGAGAGCACCAAGGGTCACTTTGACGGTGTCAACAAACGGTGGTTAACATTGCTTCAAGGGGCGCACAGTACTTACGCTCGATTAACAGCTTTAACCATCCTTCTAGACATACTGATCCGTCTGATGGAAGTGTTATTCCTGGTATATTGTCCAACATCGTGGATGGTAATATTTAATCAATCTCGATACTTGTAGACACCAAGGTAATGACAAGACTGAACGAATCGAATGAGATACATTGGTGAAGGCCAATAGCTCCTGAAGCGAGAGATTACAACCAATCACCCCTTGATCTGACACTTCCTTTCTAGTCGATACACTATAGACATGTCGCAGTGATTTGGACACTGGAATTGTACGGCATAGTGGAGAGACGATGCTTCAAAGCCTGGTGAAGCACGATGTGCGTCCGTGGAAGGTGTGACCTTCCACCTTCCTCGCCCAAATCATCATCATATATCCACCTGAGCTTTCAAACGAGACCACTGCAGACATGCATCATGATGAGCCCTGAAAATCAGGTTTTCCTCTTTCTCCGCCTCCTCTTCATCTTCTTCTTTGCCAATTTCCAAGAGAGTTTACTCTTTCTCACCAATGCCATACCCTCCTCCTGATCCGCTGAATGCCGCTTACTCCGAAGCCCCATGAATACTGTGAATATTATTATCTCGGATACCATCGAGATAATCACCCATTCTATTATATAAAGGCAAGTGTCGGCATTAGTGTCGATGTCGAGATAGCATCAGCGAAGTAGGCACTTGACTTACTGATGATGGTATCCCAAGTTTCGGAGGATATACATGTTTGTCCATTTGTCGTCCCGAAACCGTTCTCAGGCGAATCAAGATACTCTGACATCCTCGCTTTCTTCTTGCCAATTCATCATCGATGCTATTTCAATGTAAGTGAAACTTTTCGCGAACATCACGTCAGACTATTGTAAAAACATGGAATAGCAGCTACAATTGAGAGTTCAGGTATTGAAAGGAGTGACAATCATCTAGAGCCACCCCGCCATCCCTCCACGGTATTTGTTGATCAAAGGAGCTGTCGTAACAGATCCTCTTATCAGGCTCAGAACGAGAGCACGTCAATGCTGCCACGTCACTGATGGCTTCCCTCTCGATTCGCTCGTTTCAATCGGTGCTATAGTCGCTTTTTGACGCTGCAAATCATGATACAAGATTGCCGGTCTCGGTGACCGAAACAAGGCACACAGGCTGTTCAGAGCAGTGCATTCCAGAACAATGGCCATCCGACAAGGATTGGAGGGGAAAGCAAGTTGGTTGACAAGTTTGGGCGCTCACGCATGCAACGATACACCTCCTCATTTGTGTGTTCCACTCAATCAAATTAGCCGCTGACAGAATGGTGAGAGGTCAATGCTCCTTCTAGACTTCCTCGGTTTTCCGCCTCCGACATTTTGACAAATTACTGCAATGGAATGACAGGCACCGGATCGGAAGAGACTTTTCGATCACTGGGAACGATTACTAAGCATAACCCGTAAGTTCCTCGTTGGAAGTCGAACAATAAGAAGATGTGAGTGTTTCTGGGGATCTAACCTGATGCGTACATAACAACAGCGCCGCGGCACACAATAGCTCATCCAAGATGTTTCTTCGCATGCACAAGTCACCTGTTCCCACACATTGCGATCAGATACTCGGTGAAGAAGTTTGGAGTCTCGACTGTGTCTTCAGTACAGTACATCCCGTACCTTCCCTCGATCGAACGTTCAAAGGGAGTACTGCGCGTACCTCAATCAATCTATCTTACCTCCTTGTATCATCTTGCTTTCCCTGCATTCCGATGGGTCCATTTCATCAGCTGACAAATCCGCAATAAACCGGTCTTAAACGTCGGTATCAGCATGCAACAGGAGACATATAAAAGCCCTTGACTGTAGGTTGAAAGATCAGAACAATCATCTCAATCCACTAATCTTCATTACTTATACTTCTCTTTTTTGAAAAATGTTCACCTATTCTCTCCTTGCCATACTCCCTATCCTCGGACTCGCCTCAGCATCCGTTGTTCCTCGAGCATTTACCGGTACCATCCACCGTGAGTGCCTCCAATTGCTTATAGCCACGAAGACGCTGACCTCTCTTCAGCTGCCAGCAACAGCAAACTTTGTATCGCTGCTTCAAGCGCGACCACCGGTGCCAGTGTAGGCTTGTATGTTGCCTCGTCTTGCCGTCTCTATTTGTGTGTGATCGGAAGCTTACCTTCCATACAATTAGCGAGGCATGCGGTTCGAACCCTTCTCTCGAAACTTTCAACGTCACCTCATCTTCTACTTGGGATAGGGTTGAAATCGCCCTCAAATCTGATCTGTCTCTCTGCTTGGATGGAGGTAATAGAGCTCAGAGCGGAGGTGTGTTGACTCTGGGCACCTGCGGTGCTAACAGCGACGGTCAACTGATCAGCAAATCCACCGATGGGTTCCTTTCTTTCCAAAATGGTAAGTCATCTCCCCTTTCTCGATGAGCCAAATCCGGAATGAATTAGCTGATTGGTGTGAATCATAACAGCGTACTGCTTCCACAAGAAGAGTGACTCTGAGTTGGATATCCAAACTTGTTGGACAATGGATGATCCCCTTGTGAGTACCAGAGACAGTTTGCTATCAGCATGACGGAGCTGACCTGACGCTTGGTCTGAGATCAGAAATTCACCGTATCCTAACTAGTCAAACGAGGTTCGTCATAAAAGATCGGTCCATAGGCAGCAGGAATGTCTATATTCGACTTATATGTATTGTCTATGAATGAAACCGTCAATCTGTATGAACTCGCTTCGCTGTCACGTGCAGGAATGATACTGTATGCCAAGGAAATCGTGACCTAACAGAACGATCGAGCCACTGACGAGAGAATCCGAACATTCTCCCCGGAGCCTTTTTGCGAGAGGATTGTAACAAAATCTGCGTGAGAGCCGTGAAAATAAGCATGACATCAGTAGCAGGGGACCGCTTGTGGCATAGTTGCAGTATCGAAAGATCAGCCCTTATACTTTCGCGGTGACACCTGTACGAAACATTTGCATTCATCTATTCTCTGGAAGCTTTCGAGACCTTGTCTTATGCGAGATTGCTTTCCTTTTGGTGTTTGATATCAAGCGACGTAGGACAAATCAAACAGTAGAAAAGATGCAGTCAACGCCTTTGACTCGGCACTCCGTTGTCGCAGATCCGTTTCATGTGGATACGACTAACAATAGTCGCTCTTTTCATCGTGGTTAATGTCACCCTACCATCATATGCTCAAAACATATCTTGGCGATTATGCAACAATTCAGAATATCTCCAACATATATAAACAGTAGAATCTTTCCCGGTCGATGATCTCTTCCTCTCACCATCAACAAAACAACCGTATAAAAGCCAAATAGCAGGCACAAAAATAGAAATAGAAATAAACCAGTCATTCTTTCAAATAGATTACCTACATAATAATACATAGTCAGGCCGACAATCCATCCCCAGTCGACGAAAATCCACACAAGTTCCAATAACGCATACCTGAGAATGATGTTTCTCAAGGCTCTCTTCGCAGTTCTCCTTTTGCTGACTTCGGTCAGCGCCACCGCCAAACCTCATAGATTTGCAGAAAGGCAGGAAGGAGCTTCAAAGATTCAACGTAAGCTTAATTCGCTTCCTCGCTTGTATCTCGAGCTCACACAGTAACTCCAGCTGCCAACGAAGATGAACTTTGTGTTACCGTCATGCGCGGTGGAGCCGTCGTAGGAGCTCCTATTCAAATGTATGTCATACTCTATCATTGCCCCTAATTCATCAAGCTCAGCACTAATTTCACGTCGCAGTTCCACATGTTTCGATGATTCCGACCCATACGCCCATTTGCAGAGGTTTACATGTTCCGAAGAGGATCAAGGAGGCTTCTTATCTATTGCTTTGGAGTGCGATCCGAATCTCTGTATCGATAGAGGAAGCGATGATTCCGATGATGGAAGTGGTCTGCAGCTTCAGGAATGTACGGGCGGTACTACCTCGGCTCAAAATTGGAAACATGTCGATCAGCAGATCTTTTCATACTTTGGTGAGTCTCCGCCATTGAACCATAAGACAGAGTCTCTCTGTAGCCGATGTTAATCATCGTTGTATGGTAGATGGTACTCAGAAATGCTTGGATGTCCAAGAAGGGTCCGAACATTATCAAGGAGCAGGCGAGCCCTACGCCAGTGAGAAGTCTTTGCAGACTTGGCCCTGTTTCGAGGGTAATACCAATCAGGTAAAGTTGAGTTTCTGATAAACAACAATGCGTTGACAGATTGCTGACATAGATTGACACTTATACCATAGATGTGGAAACTGAGTCAAGCTTGACTTCTTTAATGTCGCGATGTTACATCTTCCATGCATATGGGTTCTCTCATCTATTTTTGTTTGCCATGTTGAAAAGGCGGAAGGTTGCTCCTGCGTCTTCATCTGTTGGGGGCTTGCATTCGTGGAGACGACACTGCTGCACTTCTGTTTACCTCTTGTACCGCCCCGGCCAGCAATCTTGCACATTTGCCCCTTTTGATGTGTTGTCGTTGTATACAGTATTTCAGTATACTGAGGATAAATTCGGGCTTGTGACCGAGAGCTAGAACGCGCGTAGTAGCCATTCCGGGGTTGTTCCAAATACCTGTGCAAGGATCCTTGTTAACGACTACCATGGCCAATGATCCCTCTACCTTCTATCCATCTGGCCTTGTTACGATAATCCTCCATGATTCTTTGATCTGAGACCTACAAATCCTCGAATGACAGTATGCACAATTCATTGTTCTGCCAACCCTTGTCTCCATATCGCCATTGTCAGCTTGCCGCAACCTGAACTGTACTGAATCATTACATGTATTGTTTTTGTCAAATACATACATAAATTTGTCATTAATCGTTTTCTCTCGTTAATCGCCATGAGAAGCACGTAATCCCCATTTCTCACTGATCCATCATACCATCACTGCCAATTCCCTTGCCATCCCGTTCCGCCCTGATTCTGCTGATTTTGATTTCCTTGACCTTGTTGAGGGTTGAATCCACCCATGGTCATTGGATCAAATCCGACCCCCACCCCTCCAAAAGGTATCATCCCCACCCCCTGCCCGATTCCCATCGGCATTTGCATGGGCATTTGCATCCCCATGGGTACCTGAGCGAAATTACCTGGTTGACCATTATTAACCCCCATACCCATACCTATTCCCATTTGACCATAAGGATTATTCGCGAATGGCATCATACCCATACCCATACCCATGCCCATGCCCATCATTCCCATAGGGTTCATCATAGGATTATTCACCTGCCCGTTGAAAGGATTATATCCCTGCATGCTCATGCCCAGATTTGGTTGTTGTTGAGGCTGTTGGCGTTGTCTGTTCTGTGGTCTGAAGCTTGAAGAAGTCGCATTAGGATTCGGACTTGGTCTATTACCTGTAGTGTTAGCGGTCAGGTTGCCTGTACTATTTCCACCAGGTAGATTTCGTGGACGACGTTGAGGTGATTTGGGACGTAAGGAGTCGATCTCTGTATGATAGGGTAACACAGGTCTACCATCTGATTCTGTTATCATCGCTGGGTAAGTCGTATGATCGAAGGGGACCACCTCTTGTGTTGTGACAGAAGAGACGGGAGTGGTAGAGGCCGTGACCCAGCCTCTACGTGGGTTGAGCGATGTGGGGAACAATTCCAGTCGTCTGGTACCGAGACAAAAGTTTTCGATGAGGGTGTAGAGAAATGGTGGGAATACTGGAGAATCACGATCTAACAAGAAGGGTGACAGGTCAGCGCAAAGCCGACACCGTTATGGGAGGGATCAAGTCAGAACAGGCCGGCACGTATGTGACTCACCGTCGTCTCCTTCCCAAATCATGACATCGGTGTCGACATTACAATGTACGAATCTCATATCGGTTGATCTTCTTACAGTACCCCTTATACCCATTAGACAGTGTTCTTTTTGACTAGCGAATAATGAACCATTTTCGATCTTTCTTCGTTTCGTAATACTTTGCGATCCTAACTTTTCATCTTGCTCTTGATTTATTTTCGCAAGTTCACGATCTTCGTCGGCAGGGTGAGCATCTGTCTTTGAAGAGGAGTTTTGTTTATTCGTTTTCACCCAAACTATATCTTCCGCCCTCCTAAATCCCCATTTCGCAAAACACTCTCTTCCCCTTTCCAGCCCCTCGTTATCCCCTTTGCCGACCCAAAGAAATACAAAACTTGGGTCCGACGATATCTGGCGGATAGGTAAGTTGGATGTTTGTTCCCATGATGATACCAGTGGATTAATCAAAATGACATCGAATTTGTTATTGGCCAGTCCGTTCTGTACTGCACTGGGCGAGTCGGATGGAAGTTGGAGGTATAGAGGAGGATGAGAATGGGTGGAGACGAGAGAGGATTTTAGATTCATGAGCTTCTTAAGTGCGGGATATCTGTAAATAGATGCAAGTCAACCAAGGTCGCTCGAGTTGGTCTTTGGTGGACTTAGTCAATTCACATGGAAGCGAGGGTGGTTATGCAGCAAGTGAGAAGGTCATATCTTGATACGAACTGAATTTCCATAAGATCATAAAGCAGATAGCTGCAATTGACTCACTCTTCACAGATCTCTTCGTCCCTCGCTCCCAATATCCAATTACTCGGGAACTCATTCTCTTCCGACCTTCCAAACCAATCGCAATAATCGTTCCTTATAGTCTCTTCTTCTTTCACATAATTAGTCACATTGTGTTTACTAGCCAGGTCTCCTAGTGTTGATTCACCGACTGGCGGAGGCTCGCGGCGGATGTTGAAATGTATTTTAGGTTGGTGTGGGAATGTATACTCTGGGTCTATCGTCCTTCGCCTTTTGGTCTGACGATTGCGGATGTCTTCTAGGAATGTCGAATGCGATGAAATTGCCGTGGTCATTTCCGCGTTGCAACTTTGAGAAATGACTGACTCATACCACACAAGATCACTGTTTTGTTTCCCGAGGACTGATGGATGTAAGACAGATGGAGCAATGCGAGTGGGAGATGAAATAAGCTAACGTATATATGTCTCCTTTGAAGAGCGAGGTGAAGTGGAGGTCATAACGGGATAGCGTATAAGTTACCATGCTCAGCTTTAGGCTTTCGGTTTTTGATCTTATCTCAATCGTGTTGCATGCATCTATGTTTCCGCTTATATCATCGGTTTCAGTACGTCGTGGATCACTTCCCAGATAGATAGGAAGAATATAAAAGAGAAAAAAGTCTATTTATATTAAAGGATAGGATGAGGTGGAAAGTTCAGGTAGATCAGACCACACTCGATCACCTAGAAGTGAGGAGCATTCAAGATGATACCCATCAAACAACCAGCAGCTACACCGGCGACCTGTCATTCAATAATGCATTGTTTAGCATTGGTCTGCCATTCCTTAGACTCAGGTGTGAAGTAGGATGACTTACAGGAACGGTAAGTACCCAACCTAGGAAGATCCATCCCAATGCTCTCCAATTGACACCTTTGACTGTACGTGATCAAAAGAATCGCGTCAGTTTTCTACTATGACGACAACCGAGGGACCTTTGTAAGGAGAAGAGAAAACGACTTACGACCTGAAGATAGAACTCCTACACCCATTGTAGCACCCGTAATACACATGGTGGTAGAAACGGGTATACCATACTGTGAAGCAAGTAAGACAGTGATGGCCGCTCCGAATTCCATTGAGAATCCTCGAGAAGGTGAATGCATGGTGAGCTTGTTACCCAATACAGCCATGATATTGTATCCGTATGTCGCTAGACCAATGACGATCAACGCTCCGCCAAATGCCAGGATCCAAGTTGGAGTGGGTGTATCTTTCGGTGTGACTTGGCCGTTGGACCATACGTAGTAAACTGACCAGAGCCAATCAGCGCAGAGTTCAAGAACATTTTACAAACTTTCGGGTTTCCAATGAAAAGTGTACGACGTACCAGCAGCGAATGGACCGATACTAGCAAAGGGAAGGTAACGACCTCAAAATGTCAATATCGGACCCTTACCTTGCGAAAGGAGTCACTCACGCATTAGCAACATCATTCGAACCATGGGCGAAAGAGTTAGTGCAAGCTGTCAAAACTTGTAAGAAAGAGTACAAATGTTCGGTCTATTCCCATAATGAGCTATGTATAAGTTATACGAGTTCTGATGGATGAGTGTACACACCTCGTTAGGATATTGAGAAGCTCTTTCATGCATCTCATGAATTCTATTGGCTTGCTTGGATCCATTACCAGCTTGCATGGCATGAATGTCGACTAAGATTCACATCCTGTCAGCCTTACATATTCTCAGGACGATTGACAGACGTTGACGTGACTAACCTGATGAACCGTGAAGAAGAATCTTGGGAATTTTATATCGAATGATAACCCAAAGGTTTCTAGGTAAGATCCATAATCCCTCAATCTCAGTTTTAGGATCTGTTTCGACTTCTTCCAATGGAACGGGTCTATGAGGTCTTATGGGAGATGATTGCGATTCTAGATCACCGCCCAATTCGGCGTTCTTGGCTCGGTTTGGTGAGCCTTCTTCATGAGGATGTTCACCTGTATTTTCAGCACACCCAGTATCAATATTTGATCAAAGTCACTTTTTATGCCCAGTGGATATGATGATAGAGGACAAGACAAGACTTACCATTGATAGGTAATGTAGAAGGATGAGCACCCTCCTCAAAGCCCTTCTTCTCATCATCTCTTCCTACTACTCTATAATCCGGTACATGTTGATGGGCATGTTCGAGTGATTCAGTCGGAGCAGGTCTTTTCCACAATAACGGTCCATAGAAGAAATGATACCATCTGATCGTATAATCCTTCTTAATCACTTTAGCGTGTACGTAAGGTAGCCAAAATAAGATCGATAATATGGCAATGACTAATCCCGTTAAAACGATAGCGAGGGCGACTGTCGTTTCAGATAATTTATCGAGTTTTAAGGATGGTGCTCCCTTGTAAACTATCACGTATCAGACAATTGAAATCATATGTCATCAGCTTGAATGCTTTCACGCAACCGAAAGGCGTATTCAACATCGCTGGACGATAAGATGACAAGGGAGAAACAACTCACCAATTGTCATAGTCAACACAGCAGCAACAGTGAAGAAATAGACAGGAGCAATCATCATTCCCGCTCTAATACTATTTTTCCTTTCCAATACAGCGTATTTCGTAATCAAATATACCACACCAGCAAAACCGGCTGAAATTGCAGGAGCGATGATGAAACCAGCGAAGATAGCTGCTATACCTTTAGAGTTGTTCCATCCCCATTGAACAGCATCTTTACCCTGTATAGCTACACCTACACCAGCGAGAGCACTGACGATGGAATAGGTCGTAGAGACCGGCCAAGAGTTTCGAGTGGCAATCGTCAACCAGGTCGCTGATGCCACCAATGCGCAAGTAAAACCTAACATTTCTACACCTGCATTAGATTGAAAGGCGGATAAGGAGATGATTCCGTTTTTGATTGTGCCTGCTGTTTTTGCGCCTACCAGGACTGCCCCTAGGAACTCCATCAGGGCTGCAGCGAGACATGCTTGACGGAGGGTGAGGGAACGCGATGATACGGATGTAGCGAACGAGTTGGCAACGCTGTCACATAAATTGAATCAAATCAATATACGTCACCATGCGTATGATGATTGTGAATTAGATTATTATTTCAGGTTATACGAGTGACGACTTACTCGTTCGCACCGATATTGAAAGTGTCCAATGCCGCGACTACCAGAACGAATAGTTGAGCACGAGTGTCTATCTATCCGTAAAGGAGATGAGCGTACTCACACAGAATCGCAATGGCAAATATATAATCGTATTGGTGCATGTACGGCATTTCGAAGTGTTGTGTTCTTCTCGGTGGTGAGTTTCAGTCGATCTCGGTTGCAAATTCCCTCCTCTTTTTTCTCTTGGAGACTAGGTGGGGCAGCAGGTATTCTCGACCAATCTCTGTGTCAATATCTGGTTGGACCAACCTGTAGAAGGATAGTCTAAGACACAGTTTTGTATTGAAGGGTGTGTGAACCGGCAAATCGTTGTTTCTTTTGATGTACATATATCATATATCAGTTATATATGTATCGAGCTGATCAGTCTGTACTCTTCCCTCGCTCAGTATCATTCATCTCCCACCTACTCCATCACCTATGAAAGAGGAACTCGGAAGATGAACGAGTTTCTTCATCATACGTGCCAAGATACATCATTGTCTAGAAGGTCTTCCTCCCCTAAAATACCTATGCATAATAGGTATATATGAACGATTCTGAAGAGTTCAGAAACGTTCTAATCGAAGAGGGAGATATGAATGGACAATCGATAAGAACGTTCATGGACTCGCAAGAGGTGCCAAGGAATGCCAAGATCACAGAAATCATCGAAATTCATCACCTCAATGGTCTGTGCCACTACAACCACCTACTAATGAAAATATCAACGAACAACGTGCAACTTTCATAAGATGGTGTTTATATGAGCATATGCATAGGAAGCATACGCTCTACCTCTGATGTGATCTCTCAAAGCATATATTACCCACGGATAAGCGTAGTGCAGTAATGAACGAGGGATGAAGAAAGCGATTTACCTCACCAGATCACTCGGATTCCAGCGGCCTGCTGGCCTAAGTTACTCTCAACGCTTCTACTGATGCCTCACCTTGGCCAAAGCCATCATGTATTTGATCCCACTTTGAACGTTTCAAAATCACTGATGTACAACGTGCTTAATATGGTTGGTGGTCGCACTACATATTCGTTCACCTGTAGAGCGAAGTGTAGATGAAGCCCAAAGGGGAACGTCGGGACATCTCAACTGATCATTTCTTGAAGCGTTATCAAGTCCGGGACGATGATCTGGGCGAGAAAGTAAAACACAGTACGGCGCTGAAAAACACTGGATGACTGAGTCATGATCACATAAAACAATCAGTGATTCTATATACATAAACACTACAAGCTGACATTAATAATCATGAACTTCACGTGAGATTCGAGAAATGATCGTATCCTTTCATAGCCAGTAGACCTAAGACTATTGAAAGACCCATTGCGATCAGCAGCCAAAAAAGGACTGTGGAAGATGAAAAATCATCAGCATTGTTGCTTCGGTCGTCCTTTCTTGTGTGAGCGATGGGACTGTTGAGGAACAGACAGACAAGATGAATGACCGGGTACTCACAGATAACCAGTCTTTTTAGGAATTGCCGTTTACTTGTCTTAGTTGCTAATTTCTCTTTAACCCGGACTATTTCAGAGGAAAGGTACATGTCCTGAAATAGAGGCATACTACCATGTCAGTAACGTCATCCCAGTCAATCATATGTGAGGTCTTGACTAGGTGTCTAGCAGGACCAAGGTGTACAAGTATACTCACCACTTCATCCGCCCACATTTCAATCCTTGTCAACGCATCTCCCCCCTCTCCATCCAATTCGCTTACCCTCTGTAATCTCATCATACCATGTTCATTCCCGTTCCCATTGATACCTCTCGAGAGACTGGATAGAGATGTATGATCAGAAGAAACTACATCGTTCCAAGGTGTTGTACGTTGCTTCATCAATTCGACATCTGTCGATCTGTCCGATACGATCTTATGTAAATGCTGTTGGAATGGTGGGATACGCGCAGATAATGTTTTTTGTAATGATGCTGTTATTGCCTACAAAGTAAAGAAACAAGTCCGTCAGTCACAAATGGTAATCGTAGTTCAAGTACATTGCTCACATACCTCGGCATCGTCATCTATCTTGTTCACTCTTTCAAAGACGTCTGGCATGTTGGTCATCACATGATGTTTGATCGTTGACTAGAATCACGATGCTCCTTATGTCAGCTAGAATGCAACCTCTATCTTATGAACGCGGATGGCCTGGACTGACCAGACTTGATCTTATCACTCTTTCATGTTCTTCACACACTGCTGTCAATCGGTCAATCTCTACTTGCAGTGGACTGCACATATCATCAGCACTTGATGAAACAAGACCCTATAGTTCTGGTTCAGACCCACTTTGCACTCCTCGAAGCCAGGGGTAAACTCCTTTTCCTCACCGGCGGTAGGAACCTAGGCTGGAAGCTCGATGCGGTGGTGTTACCATCGATGGAAGATGGTCTCCGCTGCTGATTTGCTACTGGCGGTGCAGTCTTGGGTGAAGGTGAAGTGGGTCGATAGGTGGGTTGAATAGGTACACTGAGCTGTCTCCTTGGATCGTTTGGCATCGTAGGTGGTCTGCTGCAAGTGAATCGAAGAAACAGAATACAACGATACTGCTTCAATGACCTTACGAGTAGGCGTAGGAGCGATCTGTCCACCACGTGTCGGGATGATTCCAATGGATCCATGACCAAGACCCGATCTGACGTCAGACCACTCCCCTACTCCCTAGGAAGGAATGTTTGACGATACTCGAGTAGGAGCAGCATACGACACCTGAACGAAAGAGAAGAGATACGATACTCGAGTACCTAGATCAGAGGCCAGATTAGAGTGCCGTAACAATCCACTGAGATATACTATATACCATACGAGTACATATCGTAATCAGACTCACATTCAGACACCGTCGTTGAATCGCTCTCACACCCACTCACACATCGTACATCACCTCGCTTGATTTCTATATACCCTTGGCAACTTGATCTTTTCTCAATATGCCTCCTACTCACATCAATGACGACGCTCAGTACGAAGCTATGGATCATCCTAAAGAAGATTGCGATGGTGCTGGTTCACCCATCAGGGGTATTCAGGTGGGTCATACTTTGCAGGCACCCAAAGACACCAGATCGCTGATGATAATGATTATATGCTCAACTCGCAGGACCATGCGTTGATTGGGAATTTAAGAGTGAGTTTAGCTAGTCTGGCCATGATACTACAAGATCAGTGCGGTACTGACCCAGTATATCTTAGACCGCTGCTCTTGTTAGTCTGGATGGATCCATAGAATCGATGTGTATTCCATATTTTGATTCCCCAAGGTATTTTACCGCTAGACTACAAATTTGATACCACGAGCGACATTACTGACAGCATGGCTGCATTGTAACAGTGTCTTCGCCAGATTGGTAGATGCCAACAAAGGTGGTCATTTCTCCATCACTCCGTAAGTGCATGTCTTACCAGACGAGTATCCTATTTAGCTGATTCTGGTACAATCTGATATTGACAGAACATGGCCTTTCAAACCGTAAGTCATCAGATCTCGGGCAAAGAGCAGTCGGCTGACCGAATCAAATATAAGTAAACAAGCATACGCCCCAAATTCCAATGTCCTGGTCACCAAGTTCCTCTCTGAGGAAGGTGTAGGAGTAATGACAGATCTACTTGTACCTAAAGGAGCGAACTTGACAGGATCACAAAGCAGATCTTTCTTACCTTGGTTGATCAGGAAAGTAGAAAGTATTAGGGGAAAGGTTCCCTTTAGAATGGAATGTGCTCCGGCTTTCAACTATTGCAGGGATAAACATACTACTGAGGTGGGTGAAATTTCAATCTTATATCCCTTACAGAACTCCTGGGGTCACCGTTAGGATGTTCAAAGAGCGGTCGGAGCTGTCGTCAACGACACTAATGCTCAAACTCTTTGAAAACGTTTAGCTCGTAGACGATGACTCTGTCCCATCAGAAACCGAGCACACCCACAAAGGTCTATTCACCTCTCCATCACTCACCCTGGATTTACGATACTTTACCAACTCGACTGATCAATGCGTTTCAGATCCTTCTATCAAACTTCAGGTAGAAGAGTTGAAAAATCGTGAATTGTTAGGTCCAGCTATTACCTCGAATTTCGAATTGGAAGAAGGACAATGTGTATATTTCGTATTGAGAGAATGTGGCGATTTCAGTTATACCAATGCTGAACATGAACGAATCGCCAATCCAAACCCTCAAAGAGCTCAGTCAGTGGGTATACCGTTGGAAACTATGTTATCGGCTGCTAGTAAATTACGACCAAAAGAAAATCCCATGTTGACACTTGTAGGTACTTCTCATATATCCGTTTCGAGCTGTCACTGATTGGCACCATACCATGTCATATGTAGTCTCTTCTCAAAGCGCTTATCAGGGACACAAACTCGTATTGGCAGAATTGGATCAATAGGAGTAAGTATAAAGGACGATGGAGAGAGGCTGTACATAGATCGGCCTTGGTCCTGTGAGTGACGAGCACCTCGTCGGTCGGACACCACTGATTACCATGCGGTTTGCGCTTCTCTTCAGCAAAATGTTGGTATTCGAAGAGACAGGAGCTATCGTGGCTGCTCCGACATTCTCATTACCCGAATTCTTGGGAGGTCAAAGGAACTGGTAAGTTCGCTCTTGCTTCAATTTGGAATCCTGTATGATACCCGCTTGCTGACCTGAGGGTGTTTCACAGGGATTATCGATTCACCTGGGTTAGAGATACCTCTTTCACACTGTATGCTTTGATTCGATTAGGATTCACTGAAGAGTGAGTAGCCATACTAGTAACCAGTAAACCATACATATCATGCCATTACTGATGGTGCAATCAATGTTTATATAGAGCCAACGCATACGTCGATTTCATCTTGGCCCGATTGAGGGACAGAAATTCTGATGGATCGTTGCAGATGTAAGTGGTCAATCATTGTGATTCGATCCAGCAGATGACACTGACCTCCGCTGATTAGTGTGTATACCATCCACGGGGGCAAAGTAAGTTTTTGTGAATGGTGGAAAGGATTTAGGCTTATGGAACACATATAGGATCTCGAAGAGATCGAGCTCGATCATCTGGAAGGACATAGGGGTTCTAAGCCCGTCAGAATTGGAAATGGTGCAGCCGATCATTTGCAGCTGGTGAGTTCCCATACCACATGAAGATCAACCGATGTACTTTGACTGACATCCATCTATGCGATCTAGGATATCTACGGTGAATTGATGGATTGTATATACCTGGCGCAAAAGTATAGTAAGCCATTAGTGAGTACCACATACAAAGCAGATCACTGGGAAGTGGGGCGAATCTTATGCTCCCTGTTTTTGTTGCTATAGAGCTGGGAGTCATGGGTCGCCATCCGTCAAGTGGTAGATTACGTCTGTACGCAAGTGGATGTTCCCGATCTATCCATCTGGTACGTCTTTCTTTCGATAATTACATCATACTGTAGAGAACGGATATTGAAGCTTTGGGGACGATAGGGAAGTAAGAGGGAAAACAAAGCATTTCCTCTACTCCAAAGTGATGTTATGGTAAGTACATAATCTCTTATGACGAAGAATGCTAATAGTCTTGGGTATCAGGGTTGCCATCGATCGAGGATTGAGGTTAGCGGAGAAACGATGTTTACCTTGTCCGAATAGATATAAATGGCTTGAAGCTAGGGATAAGATTTATGAGGATATTCAATCGAAAGGATGGAAGTGAGTCAGCTCCTCGCCTTGTTCTATCTTAAACTAGCAGTACTGTAGCTGATGAGTAACGTTCAGTGAGGAGAAAGGTTTCTTCAGTCAAAGTTACGAAGATAAAGATTCGCTTGATTCCGCTGTTTGTAAGTCGGCTTAGATCCATATGTACATGATGTCTGATGTAGGGATTTTGAATGCTAATATGGTTGAAAATTTGTTTAGTGATTATGCCACTTGTAAGTATGCCAGTAACGCTGTCAAGTGTTATCAGAAGGGGGCTGATGAGACCCGATGTTAGGTATTCTTCATGTCTGCGGCTGATCCAAGATTCACCAAGACATTGGACAACATCTTGAAGACGTAGGTCAAACAAGATCACTCTACACCACCGTTTATCAATTATTAGCTCTCACACGATCACGTCTAAATTTTCGGAATTCATCGTGCTAATCACACATCTACACTCAGGCCCGAGAAGGGAGGTCTGACAGCCAATAACTCTGTCTACCGATATAACGCCGCGATATCAGATGACGGTGTGGGTGGTGAAGAAGGTGCATTTTCATTATGTACTCTATGGTGTGTGGAGGCTTTGACCAGGGCTGGAGTATATCATAAACCATACTTGGAGAAAGCGTGAGTGGAGTTTATTCGTCTTTACATGCTCGAACTAGCTAATTGATTCACCGTACTGGATCATAGCGTCAACATGTTCATGGATTTTTTGGGATATGGGAACCACGTGGAATTATATTCTGAGGAAATTAGTCCAGGAGGTGAAGGATTAGGTGTAAGTGCACCATTTAATAACACATCACTTGTCTGGTTATGAACCAGATCATTGGCTGATTGTGTTATCGGTGTGATGCAGAACACTCCACAAGCGTTCTCCCACGTTACGTTGATATCGGCTGCTTTCAACCTGGATAGAGCGCTTAGTGGAGGTACGATGGCTTCGTAAAGCTAGGAGTATGCGTACATAAAATAGGAAAGAAGGACAAGCATGATAAAAGGCAAAGAAGTAAATTGAAAGAGTGTCGTGATAACTACAGTACCTATAATTATAGTTGAAAGGATTATATGTTATATGTTATTGACCCAATACAATCACCATGAAAAATCTCAAGAGTCTTTGACAATGTTGAAATATAAACAAAAGTGGGGAAGATGGAAGAAAAGATGATTGATCAATATCAACCGAGAACTGCCCAAACAGCAATATCTACCCTATCACTAATCGTATTTACAATGATGCGGTACATATAGAAGCTCTATCTTTCACCTTCGACGCTACATTGACTGATGTTCAAGAAGATGTCAACGTCGATGTCAATCAGAATCATACAGTTCCACCACGTTTCCCGATGAATCAACACCCAAGTCAATAAATCAATCAAACAACAATTCCGAGTTTCTAGGAACCATTCCATATTGACCTTCTTCCCAATCCACATCAAGTTTGTTGAAACAATTTAACTTGGTATTCCAAACATACTTCAATCTTCTTGATAATCTGTTTGCATGTTTCTGTTTCTTAGTAAGTTGGTGCTCGCGGTGTGTGTTCGTAGAAGAGATGTTGGAAGGTTCCGTCTGACCCTGCTGACCTTCACTGAGTAGCTGGCAAGTGTCACAGATCGCTTCCCCTTCCTCTTCTGGGATTGAACCTTCGATATCAAGTTCAATTTCGGAATCAGAAGAGTATGGTGATAATTCCGGTGATTTACTGGGAAGTTCGATTCCGGTGATTCCTTTGAAATCTTCAGGTATAACTTGGTGCAAATCGATCATATTTTTGACTTTATTCTCATAGTTCAGGACACTCGTGTTGAAAATGATTCTTTCTTCACGTCGAAAGTGTCCGAGATGACGATCATCAACAGTATCTCTAAACCAATCAATGTTCTTGTTTAAACCTTTATTCAGGTCCTTATTCATCATGTTGACTATACTCATATCACTATCGGAAATAGGAGAAGCAGTGATACTGAACCTCTCCAACGTTTTCAAACTTGGATAATACCTCGCTGTAGTGTATATCCTATATGGATTATTGCCTTTCTCAAGATGGGGTTGTGAAAATTTTTGATAGATGTTGTCAAGTTCGAGCTCTAGATCTTTCATATCATCGCCCCGAACAGGATCTTGATGGTGGTGGTGATTCTCTGAAGAAGTACCGAATGATTGTACCGATCTAACAGAATCCGATAGAGGAGATCCATCGTACATGACAACGGAAGATAATTCCGAATGTCCGTTGATAGATTGGATGAAATTAGTATGAGGATCGTAAGTGAATTGTTGGATCGTTAAATGAGAGCTGGACATTATCGAGATATCTTCTATATATGTAAATTATGGTATGATAGATGGACAGTACGCTGATGACCAAAATGCAGGCAGGAATGTTAGAATTCAAGTCAAGTCAGACCAAATCACCTTCGATTTGTGTTATATATACATATGTATTCATACATTTATGCAAAAATACCGACAGAGTAAGATCCGGTTCACCCTTACATCACCTTCCATAGACGCCTTTGGCTTCCAGAAGACTCACAAAAGAAGGTATGGGAAGAAAGGAAGGGATAGGGTAGGAAGAGGAAGTTGGTCCGAGAAGTTCGGCCTCGATAGCATGTAGAAATCTTCATCCTCTGGGCTGGTCAGCATATAGTAGAACTGCTGTGACTTGAAGGACGACTTGGTCAGGAAGATGAACCGGTTGGAAAGGTCCGAATAAAATATTTTATAAGTGGTGTACTCGGATCTTGTTCGGGTTTCGGCAAAAAGAGAAATCTGGTAAATTTGCCTTTTCCCTGTTTACCATATTAATTAGCCTTGTATAACGTATGCACCACTACTCAGAGTCGTGTTTTTAGATACTCAATTAGTTGATCTAGTTAGGTTGCGGTCGCTCACCATCAATCAAGTATGGTGTATACCTGCACTCGATGTGTTTCCCGCCTGCCTCCAGAGGGTACGAAAGTGGCATGTGAGACCTAACCTACCTCATTGTCGTCATATTCCGCTTTCATAGCCCAATTATCGCTGAGAGGATGAACGGACAAGAAGTACCTTAGACCCTGGATCTGAGCATCCCTTATGACCCTTTCCGAGGACTTCGCTCCCTCATGCCATGCGTTCGCTCTTGGACAGATGAGTAGATGGATACAGCCATAAACATCGTATATCACCAACTTTACGTAATATATACCCCATACAACGCGTTTTTGGTTCCTCCGAATGTTTAGCTTCGCTCAAGACGTGCAGACGTCTCTCTCTCTACCTGCACTCACTATATCCTCATCGATAATTCTCCACAGCATCTCAGCATTGAAATCTACCACTACGAGAACCAAAAGTGAGCGACGCAAGGCGGCTGCATCCAGGTTCGGATTCGAGAGCGAAGATAGGTCGAGTCCCGAAAGCTTACGTTGCTGTTTTGTCAACCTGTCGAAGTTGTTTGAAGTTGATGGAAACATAGCACTGCTTGTACAGTACAGTGAGTAGCCAGATTCAGCGACTACTGATGTCGTCTCTAGACATTTTCAAAAGACGAACAGCTGACCCATTCTCTTTTGCCAGACTTAGAGTTCCCTCTTCACACGACCCCCTTTATCCTCTTCCACCATGCCGTCCTCATTACCCAGAATGATCCTCTCCCCGATCCTTCGAATCCTTCGACTGTCCGTTCCCGTCTCAGGCTCGATTCCCAACTCTACCACACCCGCATCATTCTTGACTCCCATATACCTCGCCCTCATCGCTTCATTGCAGAGATTAGACCTCTCTCGTGATCCTAGGAAAACACTACACAAACTGTCCAAACACAAATTCACCATAATGAATACTCTCCCTCAACTATTCATGTTGGTCTGTGCCATCCATTCGTTATGGATAATGCACTCTTACATCCTCAAGCTGCTCATCCCGTTGGCGTATATAACGGCAGTGATCTTACCTATGACTGGACAGTTCGTTTGGCCAGCTACACCGGTATTCTGTTGGTTGTTACTTTTCTTCACTGCACGATATATATCATCAGCGTCCCGACCTACCATCCACGTCGCCCTCTTACCTGCATTGGAGAGTGTACTATACGGAGCGAATATATCGGATTTACAAACGAGATATACCAACCCCATTTTAGATGTAATTGCCTGGCTACCCTATGGAGTCATTCATTTCTCGATACCTTTCGTGGTAGCGTTGATTCTATGGATGTTCGGGCCAAGAGGTGCTGTTCAGTTTTGGGGATTGGCTTTTGGTTGGATGAATGTGTTGGGTGTTTTTACTCAGTTGGTATTTCCTGCTGCTGCGCCATGTAAGTGAAAAAATATTTTCGTTTTTGCCTACTTCTACCTAGCTACTCTCACATCATGATTCACTCTGCCGAGAATTCGTAACATCGCTGATCACTATTACCCCACAGGGTACGAAATTATCCACGGCCTCACACCCGCCGACTACTCCATGCCCGGCTCACCGGGTGGTCTACTTCGTATCGATCGAGTCTTCCATTCAAGTGGATATACCAATACGTTCGGTAATGCTCCATTGGTATTTGGTGCGGTACCTTCTCTCCACTCAGGATGCGCAGTGATGGAAGCCCTTTTCTTATCGCACTTCTTCCCAAGATTCAAACCTTTCTATTGGGGATATGTAGGTGTATTATGGTGGGCGACAATGTACCTCTCTCATCATTATTTGATTGACGTAACTGCTGGAGCATGTTTGTCTATATTGGTATTTTACCTTACCATGCCTCTTGGATTTAAAGATGTAGATCAAATAAATTGGACAAGTAACGAAAATGTACAAGGGTATGAGATGATCAATCAAGGTGGACCTCAAAGAGTGAAAGAGGAATTAGATCTAGATGAGGAAATTAGGAAATTGGAAGAATCAATTGACATGGATGAAGATGATATAGCAAGAAACGATGAAGAATCGAAAGTACGTGGGGTAGAAAATGATACTACCTTCCCAGGCAGATTGACAGAGGAACCCGCTGCGAGTGGAAGTGGAAGTGGAAGTGGAACAAAGGATAATGCGGGTCAAGAGAAACCGAAGATCAAAAAGAAACGATCAGTCAGCTGGGGAGAAACGAAAGTATTGGGTGAATCTGCAGGTGGAGATATAAGTGATCAATTAGGAGAGAATGCGAAGACAGAGTCGGTTTGATCATGGTCATGATCAATATATGGACTTTTGGTGATTCGGTATCGGTATATAGATAAATATAGCAAAGCGTAGAGAAATAATCCTATATGACACGATATGGTATGATCTGATGTGAAGTGCATATGGATACATATGTCCAGCTTAATATCTACCTATAATCCTTCCATCGCTAGTTGCGACCCCACCTTGAACAGGTTGATTGGACCATCTCGAAATCAATCCCATTGCTCTTGACCTTCTCACTAATTTACCTATCTTTCTCTGATTCTTCCATGTCAAACCAGTCTCAGCTCTAGATTTGATTTTACCCATTGGATTGACGAACTGCAGTGCGAAATGAGGATTGAGATCGTAATCTAATGGAGAGGTCTGGGAAAGGTGGAATGGATCGATCTTGGTCGCTATCTTTTTGGACGGTCCTAGAAGGGGAGCTTTGGCGTAGGGTCGAGGTTCCGGATAAAGTGAGGAGGAAGTTAGGGAATGAGGTGGGGCGTACTGGCAGATCAGACATATTGGAGTTAGATGATTATGACCTCAGTTTGTTGATACAACAAGAAACTTACCGAGCCAGCTCTGAATGACTTCCTCTTTTCATCCGCCTCTGTCCTGACTCTACTGGCCATACTATCGAATAATCGTCTGGTAGCCTCATCGGCAGAAGCGGAAGACAATACGGAAGCCAACGAGTCTCTCGCGGATATACTTGGACCGGCACCCGTCGGTGCACGATGAGCGAGGGAGGTGTGGAGTAGTCGGATCGAGAGTGGTGGTCGTACCATGTTGTCTGGGTCGCTCGTTCTGGTGTGCAGGATGATAGGATACTTTGTAGATGTTTTCGACTTGACATGCTCATCCCAGAGATTGCGAAAAGTCCCAATCGAAATATCCCTTGCATGCGCCGTTTTATTCGAGTTGCCCATTTAACGTCGTCACCTCGCTACATCCCCTCGCGGAGACCCCACACCTCGAATAACAATTTCAATTTCAACATTGAGACAAAGATACACCATAACAACCATTCTCTATTTTCTTGTTTATACTTTGCATCTACCTGGCAGAGTTGAAAACACCTCAAAATGGCCAAAGCCCCCTCAGCGCAAGCGGGACCCTCAAGAACCAACGGCGGCAGACCTCTCAAGCCGATACATAAGACAGTCGATCTGCTGAGAAGTAATGAGGGAGCTAAGAGGAAAGGCAAGGGGAAGGAAAAAGAAGTTCTGGGAGACGGTGTGATGGGTTTAGTTGACGGTGAGTGTAGCTCAGACGCATCTAGGCAGCTGTCTCTCGCGGTGTATGAGCATATCAGCTGAGATGGTATATACATAGATGTCAAGCGATTACCCGGGATGATACAGGTCGAGAAGTTCGCAGAGGTATGTAGCTGGTGAAAAAATGTATGAAGTGTAAGCAGCTAATGTGGATGAACAGACGAGAGCGTTGGAGATTCATGCTTTTCAGACGGCCATCAAAGTAGCTGCGTGAGCTGCGTTGTATCCCTACCGATGAAGGACGTCAAGCTAACAAGTGCTGGATCGTTGTTCTGATAGAGCTCAAGGCAGCACTCGAGCATTCCAATCGCTTCCTCGTCATCTTCGAAGAAGAGCAGCAAGTCACAATCCCCGTCGAGTACCCAAGAGACTCAGATCAAAAGCAGCCGCAGAGGTGAGCTAGACCTTAAAGGACCACTGGATGTGTAGCTGACGCCAGACCCATCGATAGATCGATTCTGGAGACACTATAGCCAAGAAACACCGTAAGATTGCCCAACTCCGACGAAAAGGTACACTTCGAGATCATCTTTCTCGAACGGAGCAATTCGCCTTGAGGCAGAAAAACAAAACGTGGTTACCTACACATATGTGGCATGCTAAGCGATATCATATGACGAATCTTTGGGGATACAGATTACCTCTTACGCCCACTCTGAAATCTTTCCGACCTGCATACAGAGCTGGAAGAAGGAAAGCAATAGGATTCGATACGAGTTATCATGGTATCATAGAATTTGAAGGTTCACGAGAAGAGATTATCAGCGTTTTAGGTAGAATGAGTGGAGGCAGGTTTGCTGGTTCAAAGTAAGCTATACCTCGCTCGTCCCGCAAATAATACTGAAAATGATCAAACTGATATGAATTACCAGGTATGAAGATGGATCTCGCGTAGCCAATATACTATTATATCACTTCGGTTCGTTCCCTACGAACCTCATTGGCCCAGCTGAAGTCATCTGGCAAACGCCTACACCGGATATTGACCTTCGACCCCGAATATGGCTTCGACTTCATCCATCCATCTTCAACGAAACTTGGGATGCGCTGAAGGTAGCGACTGCACAACTTCAGCAAAGTGGTTCATCTAGGATCGGGGATTTGCAGATCAGAGATTTGAGAGGAGAAATAAATTCGATTGACCTCATTGGGCCCAAGTCAGGAAAGGTTTTGCGAAGGGTATTGAGGTTGTGTAGAGATGAGAAGGGAGTCAAGAGTAAAGTAAGCTGTCATTGCCAAGGTCTTTGTATCAAGCTTACATAGTTTATAGTTCTTCGAAAGCCTCAGAGACCTGGATGATCCCGCTCAGTTGACAGAAGGGATGATTGTAGGATTGAATGTACATGATCCCAGGCTGAAGTGAGTACCTGAGACCGAACCTCGCTCGATTCAAATACGACACCCACTGACTGATATCTATGCAGCTTCCCTCCCTCTCGTCTTTCACCGAAAAGTGAAGACATGAACGAACAGGCAATCTTGCGATTCAATCGTGTCCAGCCCTCACCTGATCTTGCTCAGAGCACGCTCTGGGACAGTAACGTCAGGGAAGATCTGTCCAAAGCGGCATACACGAAATATCAACTTGACGCTAGACGTCACCGAGTAAGTGGTTGCTGAAGATTATGCTGTTAATAAAGGTTGACGTATCGTACATCTCTAGTTAGGATTGCCTGGTACTAAATTAAGACCTTTATCAACTGATGATCGACTTCCTATCATACTATTACAACGATCCATCTCATCTCCGTCTAATCCTTCCGAAGGATTCTACGGCTTCACTATCCTTCTGCCTCCCGGTACATGGGCACAATACTTCCTTTCTTCCCTTGTTTACTCTGGTACATTGTTCGGTGGATTGAGAGAACGAGCTGTACAACATCGGGAAGCGGGAGTGTCCTCCTTCCCCGAACATTACGGTCAGACCTGCAAAGCCGGGAGGGAATGGGAGGTGAAGAAGGGCGATAAGGAGAAAGAGACGTTTGATAGGAAACCACCGGGGAAGAGGCCTGAGTTCGGGTTGATGGGTACGCAAAACCCTTGGATACCTGACTGGAATGAGGTGATGGTGAGTTGTTTCTCTAAGGTATCCATTGAATTGTGCTGGGCTAACGATTTACGTCTGGTGTAGAGCAATCAATCCAGTGAAGAGTCCACGCTCAACGATTCCGGATCCGGTGCTGCAAGTAAACCATGGCTCTTACCATCTCCTTTCACTTCGCATCTCACACCAAACCTCAACCCTGCGAGTCTGCTCAAACTGCTCAATGCCTTCCGGAACCAGCGCTCATTGGCCCCTCTACCATCTGAGAAGGGTCGACAGTTGTTCGATTCAGCTTTGGTGCATGTCGAAGTCAACATACTGGGCAGAGGCTCGCCGGGAGATATGGCCATATTATGTACACTAACGAAAGAACAAAGAGTAAAATGGATAGAAGCGTATGAAAAAGGAGATCAAGTAGATTCGGGAGAATTGAGTGATTTACATAAGGTAAGTATACCACCCCGGTCTCACCAATCGTTTGCCATGTGATGGAATTTTGAGCTGATTCGGTCTTGATAGCTTGGGGAGGTCATTCCGTCTCAGGATAGTGTGATCGGATATACGACTACTGGGAATTTCTCTTTATCCCGAGGACAAGGATACGCTTTAGGTGCTATCACCCTCAAGTCTTATATCGATCTTCTTAAGACTGCTGGACAGGGAGATGGCCATGAATACAAGGATGGATGGGAACAGAAGGTTCTGGTTAGGGTTAAAAATAGGGAGGGGAGACTGAGCAGGTTGGCGGAATTGAAATTGATCTTGAATTAGATGAAATGCATATCAAATGACAAGTGTCTGATGATATAGCAGCAAGGAGATTCTGTGCTACTCGACGCTGTGTTGAACCTCAAAAATGATCGGTCCAGAAAATCTCCGTCTCCGTCTCCGTCCCTGAACCATTTCACTTTGCTCCGCCGAGGACGAGATGTAACATCAAGCAATCAGAACGTCATCATGCGTGTTCAATCATCCGACTCAAAGCTGTGGTATATAGTGCACTTTTCGGACCTCATCTGATCTTAATGAAAGGACGTTCAGAGATATTTAGTAGTTGTAAGTAAAACACTATGGAGACACAGCCTTTGTTTTCATCCTTTCATTCGTCCTGTCTCGCTCACTGCTCCAAGGATTCATACTTCATTCATCAATCATATGTACAGCTTCAGTTCCTTTGTTAATTACTAATCTTGTATGTGTATTGTCCGCTGAAAGAGACAGTCAGCAACTCAAGGTCATGTGTATAATTAACACAAGTAAAATTAAAGATTGTCTTTGCCTCTCAAGTCAACAGCATCACTGCTTTTGTATCTATCAACTTACTTAACTCAACATTGTAAATCTTGCTATATCTTTGTGAACAGTACAGTACACCCCCAACAGAATTTTACTGTGATCTTCTCTTCTCTTTCCACAAAATGTTGAATACCATGACCATCGCGCTCTTACCGATCTTGCTCGGTCCAGTTATCAGTGCGAGTGTCATTCCCATCTCTACCAGACAATTCTCAGACCCAGATCCCGGTCCAGCAGTCAAAATTCAACGTGAGTTGGATAGTTGGATGGTTATCATCTCTTACCGTGTATCCAGCTAACTGTTCGATTTTTATGATACTGTCACAGCAATCTCATACGATAATTTATGTTTGACGGTAATTGGACCGAAGTTAGTCCCAGGAGCAGCCGTAGAACTGTAAGTTATATCCACTCACTTTCTTTTCCCGTACAATCACAGTTCATTCACTTCGTCGATATACTGATCATGTCGTTTTATGTAGAGCGACTTGTTTCGATTCCTCGGACTCTAATGTCAATCATCAACAATGGCACGGATGGTCCGATGACCCAAATCAGCAATTCACCTTGTCCATCCAAGATGGTGATAATAGATATTGTCTAGACAAAGGTGGAAATCCCAATGGAGATGGAGACTCTCAAGAATTTAATGGAACGAAATTGAAATTGTCACAATGTGATAATGGTGTACCGAATTCACAATTGTGGGGATTCGATCAAGGTAATAATCAATTGAAATTCGTTGATATCTGTGAGTCGAAGTTCGATATCTCCTTTATATATATATAAATATATGTAATATATCCAGTACTGATTGGCGGAAACGCCTCATGCTGATTGACTGACTGAATTGCACTTTGTTGTAGTCGCACCTAACACCGATAGCAAGAAAAGATGTTTGGATGTTGTCAAAGATTCGCACTCGTATCAACCTGATGGACTTGAATTTGCTGTTCAGAAGAATGTGCAACTCTGGGAATGTGTCGATGGAAATACCAACCAGGTGAGTGGAATGAAAGTAGAACTATGACGATAAGTGCTGATTATATAACTTGATTTTCAACCCTTACCGCAGATCTGGCGATCGACCGATTCCTCAAGGACAAATCGTTTCGTTTCGTTTCACATGTTCATGTTCATCATATAATACTTCAAGTCATCTGCGTATACATGCATACTTGGACATTTGATTGTTACAGTTTCTATCTGTTCCGATGATCGCTGGCTTGTTTGGTGTCAGCTTGATGGTAGAAAGTCACTCGTAAATTATGATACATCTCAGAGCTTCCAGCTACTATACCTAGCATACACATCTCTCATTTCATATTTCATTCTAGCATATACAAAAGCTCATCATCTCTTTTTATATATCCCATAAGTAAATTATGTTGTCATTTAAGCCATCACGATATACACAATCATCAACCCCACTCCAATCATTCGGTATATCATGATCAACAGATCAAGTCAGGAATCGCGACCTCTACCGTATCAGTGAAAAGACAACAAATAATTAGCGTACAAAACACAGTACATCGAGATGTTTTTTTTTGGCCCAAGACGATTCACTCACTTAGTCACTACCGCCCATCCCTCTCCAGCTTCGAAATCACCAGGGTCCTCATCATCCAATAAAGGCGATTTGGGGGAACGTCTCGCAGAAAGTCTTTTGGAAAGTGAAGAAGAAGGTTTGATAGCCTGTGGTGTAGCTTCTAAATCTTCTACTTCTGCTTCTTCCCTATCATCACCACCTTCTTTTTCTATGTTATCAGCACCAGACAGAGGGGATCCTTGATCTACGGATAATCTTTGATTTTTCAGAGATTTCGATTTACCAGGTATTTTGGCAATTGGCGTAGTAGGATATTGACCTGGTACTTCAATCTCCTTCTCACTCGCGTTACTATCTCCCGAATCTTTCCTTGAGGGTTGCTCACTTGCACCGTCACCGCCAGAAGCAGCAGGAGGAACAGCGTGGAACGACTGTTTTTGAGGTGTGTTAACAGGCGAAGAAACGTGCACTTCAACCCTAGGTTTATCTTCATCAGGTACATCCGGAAATGATTTCAAGAAATTCCCATCGATAGGCGTGGTCACTCCACTTCCGCTGATTCCTCCGCTTACACCAGGAATATCAAGTTCGACAGGTGTAGAGATCGGGTCTTCGACATCCGGATCGGCGGTTGGTGGGTCAGGAAATGCAGGTGCAGAAGTGTCTTCCTCAGCTTGAGGAAACCTTTCGGCGCTGGTATCTTCTTTAGCCGTGTAGAACGGTTCTTCGACGCTTGCAGAGGCAGGTTGAGATATGGGAGCAGGTTCAAAGTTCAGTTGTTTCGGCTCGGAAGGTGACTTGGGTTCGACTTCTTCCTTGTTCACTTCAGCACCAATTGCAGTCACAGGTGGTTGATCGGTTTTGGATGCAAGGTCTTGAGCATCTACATCGCTAGGTACCTGTTGTGGAGTTGTGGGAGATTCGCCTACAATGTCAGAAGGTGATTTAGCTTCATCTTCACCTTCTGGGCTAACCACCTTTGATTCCTCGGATCGGACGTTGACTGGAGTAGGAGGAACTTCCACTCCAGTTGGCTGAGTGGGTTCAGCGATATCTTCCGCTACTGATGAAGTCACCTCTACAGGATCGACATCTTGAGTGGGTTTATCCTCACTATTCAATTCTCGAATATCCCCCTTTGGTGATTCATCTGCAGTTGACTTCTCTTCGGCAACTCCGTCACCACCATCTTCTAATTCCTGTCTATCCCCAACCTCCTTCTCCTTATCATTCTTTTCCACTTCATCAATGGGTCTAGCAGCTTCCTGTAGTGTTGGAGGTTTATCTTCAGGTTTATAAGGATCTCTCTTCGCAGATTTGGAATCGTCACCTTTATAAGTCGGATTGATCAAATCTGGATCATCGTTCTTAGGCGGTTTATTTTGATTCGCATATGGATCAGCATATTGTTCGTTACTCGCACCTCTTTCTTTATGTTTGTGAACTTCATCATCTTGAATGTCAAAATTAGTCTCAAGCGGTTGATACTTCTTTGCTCCTCCATCTTTAGCTTCCATTTCACCTGGATCGACAAAGACAGTCTCTTCCTTTTCGTTGATCCCGCCGGTATAATTACTGATATCTTGTGATTCCTCTTCACCAGGTTCAATCACCTGATCGGCAGTTTCGATATCTTCCATACGTTGTCCTGCTTCTCCACCTTGTTCTTTCACTTCATCAGGTGCGATGTCATGTTCAGCCAAATTCTGAGTATACGTATCGCCCACCATCGCATTGGCGGGTACAGACATCCCGACGACTTGAGACGGTTGTTTCTCAGGTCCAGATTCGACTTTGGTCTCGTCACCTGCCGCACCAAGCTTACCGGCTTTCAAATCATCCAAATCAGGAGCCTGGTTGGGATCCGGTTTATCCTTGGCGTGATAAGAATCAGGTTGGGATTCGGATATCTCATCGGCTTTGTTGTCGCTCGACGTATTCGGTCCGGGTGACAACCTACCGGCTTTGAGATCAGCCAGATCAGGTGCCAGGTTGGGGTTTTCGTTCTTGGTCTGTTCCTCTGGTCGGGATCCCTTTTCGACAGGTTCTCCAGCTTCAGATACGTTACTCGCGTCATCGGCAGCACTCGATGTTTCGTCTGATACAATGACGCTTTCCGGAAGATCGCTACTTTGTTCCACCGGTAGTTTCTCCTTGGGTGGTTCGGGTGTGACGTCTTGATCATCTTTACCGTCTTTATTTACCTCTAGGTTCTCCAGTCTATTACCTAATTCTTCAACATCGTTCTCACCCAAAACACTTCCTTCTCCCACTACACTGCCTTCTCCCAGCTCTCGTCTTGCTGCTCTGGGTGTTCCAACTGGAGTTGACACACCGCTAACATCTTGCATCATCTGGGTTTCCTCTTCACTTCCCCTTGAGGCGGTTGCGAGGGAAGACGAGACGGAAGGAGCGAACGATTTGCTATTTGAAGATTGTTGAGATAGACCTCTGACCATAGGATTGACCGCTACACCCGCTGCATTGGCAGTAGCCAACTTGAGATTGGGAGCCACGAGGTCATACTCTGGTGCAGGGAGGGGAGGGGTACCAGTTGCGACAGGAGTGGATGGTATTGATAAAGATAGTTCAGATACTGTATCACCCGCTTCCGCTCTTGTAGAAGAAGGAGTCGCTGCACCCGGACCGCTGTCATCCAAGGTAGGTAAAGAGGCAGCAAGTAAAGAAGGGGGAATACCAGCACCTGGGGAAGTAGGCGGTGAAGATGATCTGGAGGTTATAGGTGAATTGGATGACTCTAGAGTAGCTGCGCTCGAGTCAACTGATCCTGAGGGACTAGCTGATCTGGCTCCTCCAGTACCGGTACCGGTACCCGTGGATGGTTTGGGTATAGTAGCTGAAGAAGGGGTACTACCAGAATTGGAAGAACCGGTCGATTGGTTTTGTAGGTAAATCTGACCACTGCTCCCCATACTTGGAATTCTATTTCCGATCAACCCTCTATTCTCTGAAATCCTCCTATTCCCCACTGGATGCCCACCTCCTCCGGAATTGATCATACCTGCGCTTTTCGGGTCCAGGCTCGGTATTCGATTCCCAATCAATCCTCCTCGTTGGACAGAAGGTTGAGAATGGGGAAACTGGCTTCTGGGGACTGGTGGTGGTGCAGAGGGATTGTTGAATTTAGCAATTCGGTCTTTGAGTGATCCGGATACGATACGTCCTTGAGGTTGACCAGAAGGAGAGGATGAGCGTGAGTTGCCAGAGGGCGGTGTCAATGAATCGTCAGGCCTGAAAGCAGATGATGAGTATGAGATACAGTGGCAAGAGAGTTGAGCACGAGTCACTCACATTTTGATTAGCTACGTGTATGAGTGGGTGTTGGCTAGGTTGAAGGTGTGCGTTGAAAAGTCGTGGTATCTGTCAAAGTCAATCCAACTTTTTCTGAATTCAGCTCCATTGTACTACAACTTGCATGAATTGGTTGTGGTTCATGCGCGTCGCGTGACTCACCTGGCTGAAAGTTGACCAGCGATCTGATGCTAGCGGGACTTCTAGCAGTGTTTTGGTGGTGCTACTGGTGTATCGATGTGTTGTATGGGTATCCAGGATGCTATGCTTGTAAGAAGCATCAATGGCGTCGAGAGAACACGTCTGACTATATTCTCAATTCTTTCTTCTGCCTTTGTACTACGAGTATCATTCTTCATACTCTTTTGTTGGTGCGCAATCCATCTCAATCTGAAATGTTATGACGACGATGAATCTCAATTACGTAAACTATATTGTTACATTCCCACGGTGGTCATCATCTTTCACTGGAACGCGTGGTGTAACCGACAATTCCAAGTAAACAAAAACAAAGAGGAGAAGCCGATGAACATGAACACGAACATTGAATATCAAGTCATACTCATCCTTCATCACATACCAAGCTCACCCTGGACACCCATAACGCATGAGCGGTCCAACACAAATCATATAATCCCACCATGGGTCTTCAAAGAACTCCTCCCACACGCTCACAGCCCCTTCCATGCGTATCACCCGTTCCTCCTCCCGCCCGACCAACAGGAGATGTCGACACCCCCATTCAACCCCAGGGGCACGGTGAGGCAGATAAGACCACCATTTCAAACATCTCAGACTCGAAAGCTTTCGCCCCTCGACATCCAGGCGTGATGCGCACTCCACCACCTTCATCTGGCTTTGCTGAGCAGCAAGACCAGATAAACAGGTTCGAACATGTTGATGAGAGACCTATCCGACCTGCACCTTTTCCACCTCCCGAGGAGCTATTGCCTAAACCGATGGAATCGGAAGTACCCCAGATACAGCTAGAGGCAGACCAGACGATCGAGGTGGAGGACGATTCTCATGCTGAGTTATCAGTCGAACAGCAAATGATCATTGATACGGAACAAAGCCCCGCAAAACAGATATCAATGCAAGTCGATCTCAATCAGATAGATTCTGGGTCAGCTCCTATGGAGATCGATATCCCCGTACAACAGGCAGAAACAAAACGATCCACCACACCCACATACAACCTGCAACAACCTTCAGCTCAAGCTGGACCATCCACAATTCCTGCTCTGCCGCCAACCACACCTTCTTCACAAAGTACTATCCCCAAAACACCGAGATCAAGGAGGAAGACGTTGGAACCTTTACCTTCACCTCCTCGAATACCATCTGTACAGCAGGAAGGAGAATATCAATTTGGCAGGAGGTATCAACTGACGATGGAAACGCTCGAAAGAGCTGTTAAGGCTGGCGCACAGAGATGGACGTGAGTTTGGGGAAGTGTATCTCCTCGTCACATCACGTTCGATAACTTGTGTAAATGCGGATAAGCTAATTCGTAAGATCATCTTCGGCACATGCAGGACCGAACACTTGAAAGGATGTTTCCCCCAGCTCACCAAAGACCTAGGAAAACCAATGGAAGATATCTGTGTGTCTGCCAGTCAAAGTATGCGACAAAATATCCTTGTGAGTCAAGAGTCGAGCGTAACCCGATTGGACCGTGCATTCGTCGGAGCTGATGGATTGGCCGAACTTGGATCGAGCAGGCAAGTGCAGCGGAACACATGAAACACTACAAAGTCGGACCTACCTTACAAGCTATTGACGAAGTCGATAAAGAAGCTAAAGATTACAGGAGGTTTAATCCGCCCGAGTCGGACATAGGGAAATTGGGTAGAGCAGATGCTTGGAGGTGAGTTTGGGGGACTCAACATCATCATGCGATATTGCAGCATCCATCAAATTGAGAAGGCGTCTTTGTATAGAAGTGCAATAATGCTATGATAGATATAATATGATAATATGCTAATCTTCCTCTTCTTCTCACTGCAGACCCGACGTGACACCTAACGCATTGACGATATCATCGATATTACCAATATATGATAACTCATATTCCAAGCTTAGAGAAGAATATCTCGAGGTGAGTGACATACAAATCAATATAGGTTATATAGGAATCGGCGCTGACCAGATGATGATTTTCATATACGTTTTCAGCTACATGAATATTGTTCAGAAAAGTACAAAACACTAATTGAGAAGCAAAATCAATTAACTGAGTTGGAAAATGGAGCTTCAGATGGTGTAATCGAACTGGAAAAGGTGAGTTCCCAATTACCCGAATCCTCATATGAGTGATTATCAATTACTGATATTGATGTTCTTCTTCTTCTTTTTCTCGATTAGACAATTGAGATTTTGGATAATCTACCAATGGAAGATATGATGATTTGGACGGAATCTGCTGAAAGTAAATTAGATACTAGGGCACCTGAACAGATTCAGTAACTTCCCTTTACCATGTTACCTTTTCTCTTTGGTACGTTTAAATGTAGATGGATGGATGGATTTGTATGGTATTTTTACCGGCCGGCTTGTACTTTGTATGCAGATCATGTATGATATTAAAGACTTTGATTTTGGGTTGTCGTTGCCGAATTCATCTAGTGCATTCTTTCGCGCATTGACGGTCAAAGGGAAATTACCTTACATTTTCTATCAATGCATCTTGAAGATTGAGGCTACAACGGAAAACAATTGTACTATCGAAAATTCGTAACTCATCCGGATACAAGATTCACCTCGAATGGTTGCTATCTTCCATGAGAGGCTCCACAATTTGGTTTACTTGTTATGCCATAACAATGTCTTGAGACTTGTCCAAGCCTCCGAATCGTGGTATAGGTATCCTACGATATATCAGTATACCATCAGCTTCAGCTGTCAGCTAAACAATTCTGTAAATAAGATCCTGCCTGGTGCGTATAAATACAACTTGCGTATGTAGTGCACATTGAAAGTAGAATCGCACTCACGCATACTATTGCCCATACCAGGTTGGATTCTCTCCCCTCTATGTCTAAACATATACATAACTCCTGCCCATGATAACGCACTTACAATTGCGAAGGGTAACTGAGAGGGTGGGATGGGTTTGGGATTAGCCTGAGGAGATGTGAGCGACGGGAGTGGGTGTTTCAAGGGTGAAATGGGAGTTGAGGGTTGATGAACTGATGAATTGGTGTAAAGTCGAGGTAAGAGGGATAAGAGGACACGGGACATTACGTAGAGTACGATTTGCTCGTTTATCTATTGTATTGTATTGTATTGCAAGAATCGTAAGCAGATCAATTGGAAAACATACTCAAACCAGTCAGATTTAGGTTCATATTAAATGAGCGAATGGAAGATATTGAACTCACTGGTGTTCTCTCTCCAAATATTAACCAACCACCCAACCCACCCGCAAAGAACGTATCTAAATCTCTTTCTTTACCCCCATTAAGCTTTTTCTGCAATAACAATAAAGTCTTGTATATCGTTACGAACTTGCATAGATTCAAGGCGTGAGTTCTCGTAGCTGTGAATATACCTCTGATCTTGGCTGGCCATCTGTTAGTAACGACAAGAGACGGGCTCAGCGAGACACTCATTTCGAAGAAGGTTACACTCAGTATGAACAGACTCACGGTTTATCCGAGAATAATAAGGTCATGACCAGGGCATGAGGGAAACCTATACATGATCATTTCACCATAAGCATGGTCGGTCAGTCTTTGAAGAGATAGATGTGATGTGATGTGATGTGATAGAGATGACATACGGATCTTCACTCCGTATACTAAACCATTTCTTGCACCTTTCAATACGGCCAGTAACTCCTGATTAGCAGGACTACACCATATATCAGCTTTTCCAATAGCACCGAGGTATGGCTGGGCTCACTTCAGTATGAACTGCTGGATGGCGGACATGATGATCGCGTTTGAGGGGGGTGGAGCGAGATGAGGAAATGCAACGAGAGATAGCGCGGATATCTCAGACAGCGAAGAGGATTGGCACCTTCCTTCTCGTTTTCTGATTGTCAATCGAGGTGATCAGTCGGGATTAAGCAGTAGTTATTGAATGAATGAGTAGTCAAGTAAGACCCGACCCACATAACAACTCCAGTTTTCGTTTTCGTCTTCATCTGCGATCAACAAAGCTAAGCTTAAAACAGTGCAAACCTAACATCTTGTTCCGGTAAAGGGGATTAACCGGAAGGGCGAGCGATGTGAATAAGAAATGGTCGTTGTTACCCATTCTTTCCATGTGATGTGCACCTTAAGAGTATATCTACACTCACACAAGGTCCGATGAGGTCTGCTTGACTTAAAACTGAATCCTCCTTGTTTGTGGATCACTCCCGACACAAGAATACTTACCATTTCGGACCATACAACCATCGAATGTCCCGATAGGTTAATCATCATCTCGATGGCCGTCGGGCAATCAGCTCTACCAATGTTGTCCAACTGCAAGTGATCTATCTTCAACTCGATGAGATCGCCGAGGTGAAGTAAGCTTAGAGGTCTTACTCATCTCACCTCCACTTCCATATCATTCATCGATGTGAATCAGTCATAAGTCATGAGTCACTGTTCAGCTTGCAAAAAGACGGGGAAGGTATATAAACAATTCGGGTTGACGGACTACTGACAGAATTGACCAATTCAAAAGCAGTTACGAACAATGTCGGGCCCGACCATTGTCCTCATAACAGGAGCTAACACAGGTATAGGCTATCAAACGGCCTTGCAACTCCCCCTTTTTCATAATGACACCTACAAGATCTTTGTCGGTGCAAGGTCAATCGAGAAATCGCAACAAGCTATTAAACAATGACGACAAGAGGCTACACAGACCAAGTCTGAGCTGGAACCGTTGGTAGTAGACCTGGAGGATGATGAGAGTATCAAGAGAGCTCATGAGGAAGTGGACAGGAAAGTAGAAAAGTTGGACGTTTTGGTAAACAATGCTGGTGAGTGTTGTGTACGCTGCTGACCTTCGTTACTGATCAACTTTTCCCTGTTACCTCTGATTGAGAGATCTAGGACATATGCTGATATGATTGTGAGCACAGGTGTTTTACTCGATAGTCAAGCCAAAACACAGAACCTGTCCACTCGTCAACTATTCCTTCAAACATTCAATACCAACGTATTTGGTGTTCAAGTTCTTACTGAAACATTTATCCCTCTCTTATTGAAATCTACTTCTCCACGCCTCTTGTTCCTCGGAACAAGTATGTCATCACTTACCGTCTCTGAAAACCCAAATCCATATTTCAATCATCCTCCTCCTGCAGGGTGGCCGAAAGAAAATTCGGATTTCTGGGCGCACAAATCAAGTAAATTGGCGTTAATGATGATTATGAGAGATTGGTCCAAAAATCTAAAGAACGATAATGTAAAAGTATGGGGTATCAACCCAGGTCTTGTCGCAACGAACTTGGGAGGAAGTAAAGAATTCCTCAAATCCATTGGAGCGGGCGATCCGGCGGTATCGGGTAGGTTGATTAGGGATGTCATTGAAGGTGAGAGGGATGGGTATGTGGGCAAGTTGATTGCTACGGAGGATGATTATTTTGGTAGTGTGGTACCATGGTGAGGCAAAATGCATCGGTCGATACAGTATCCCCGGAGTTGCGAACAGGACTATCTGTATCAGGGGGTAATCACAATCGTGTATTTCTATCCGTGTAGTTCACTTGCAAAAGTCGTGTTGTGCGGTGCAAAAACCGGTTTCAAGTCGGTGTTTGACTACCTCTATTGTTTTCCATGCACGAATACACGTGTATGTACATATGTATCATCACAAAATGCACTTGATAGTCAGATTTAACATGCTATAAATAGATCATCGATTATCAGGAAGACGAACGTAAAATCCGTGTGTCTTATTTCGTTGGAAAATACCTCAACCTCGGCGTCGCGTTTGACGAGCGGGAGACCGAATGGAGACCTCATTTCAGTACAGTACTGTGGTTTCTATAAGACGATGGCACTGACAGCGGTGATCGTGAAGTACTCTTATTGTCAACGAACATAATCTACATAAGTTTTATTCTATCTCTACCCAATATACAATCTGACAATGTCTCTCCGTCCCAATACTGAACTGAAAACGAAAATCCTCATCACAGGAGCCAACACGGGAATAGGATATGAGACCTGCCTGGCGCTCTACGATCTCAAATTCCATATACGATCTTCCTTGGTTCAAGATCAAGGATCAATGCTGAGAATGCAATCAAGAAGCTTCACGAGCAGATCAACGTCGACCAATCAAGGTCCGGCTCAGACTCAGAGGTGATTCCGGTTGTTGTCGATTTGGAAAGTGACGAGTCTATATCAGCTTGCTATGAGGAAGTGAAGAGTAGGACAGATAAACTTGACGTCCTGGTGAATAATGCTGGTATGTCCTCATGTTTGATATATTGGTAATTGATCTCCAGAGCTGATATGTAAGAGATCAATGGAATGTGCAGGAGCAGCGTTCGATGGCACTGGACCAAAAAATGGAATGAGTCAAAGGGAGATATTCAATCGAACTTTCAATATCAACGTCACTGGAACACATGTTATGACTCAAACGTTCATACCACTTTTATTCAACTCGACCAATCCAATAATCCTATTTCTTACCTCTGGATCAGCTAGTCTGACACGTACGGAAGATACTAGCTTCTCACTTAACAAGTCGCCCGGACCGGGATGGCCCAAAGAAGAAGACGGGGAAGGAGGATATTTATCTTATAAATCGTCCAAATTGGCTTTGAATATGATAATGAGAGATTGGATCAGATTGTTGCGCAATGACGACAAATTCAAGGTATGGTCCATCAATCCTGGAACAGTCTTTGACTGGTCTGGGAGGTGACAAAGAACAATTGAAGAAATGGAATGCAAAATCACCGGAGACAAGTGGGATATTCATTAGAAATGTGATCGAGGGAAAGAGGGATGATCAAGTTGGGAAAAGTATCTCACCACCTGGCGCACCTTCTGGTGATATCCTGCCTTGGTAGAGTGGTAGAAATATGGATATGCATACTTGATTCTCGATCACTGTTATACATGTTAAGATGATCAGTCAAAGTTCAGAATTCGGATTGCTCTTTTTTCTTTTCTTTTCTTTTCTTTTCGTTTCTTTTAGCATTTGACGATCGACTTTTTTTGCTGTTTAAGATTTTCTTCGTGATACGCGGACAGAGCACAACTCACTGAGGAAAAGGCCTGATAGAGTCAGATATATGGGTATATTTTGGTTCAGTAGTCAGATTGACTTTGACCGTATCCTTGAGTTTGTCCCATACCCATACCGCCGCCACCTCCGGTTCCTCTGAGGTTTTGAGTACCTCCCGTAGAAGAGGCGTTAAAATCGTCGCCTGTACAAGATGGCATCGCCTTCGTCAGTTCCAGATATTGAAGATAGCATACGTATACGAAGTCCAGCCGAATAGCAGAGACCCATGGCGCTTACTTGTAGAGTGGCAGAGAGGATGTCAGACATCACTCACCAGTCATATCTCCCCTACCTGACATGTTATTGAGATTATCATCATCTCGACCCATTCCCATTCTATTTCCAGATCGGTCCATATCATCTCCTATACACAGCTCAATCATCAACCCTTGAACGACGAGATTGAAATAGAGGGAAATGGGATGGCACTTACCATATCCAGATTGACCGGTTCTACCACCCATTCCCATTCCCATATTCTCACCAGACTCATCATCTCGAGTATTACTGTATCCTCCTGTCAGTGAAATCATCCAGATGCTAGTCTGCCACGTTTCAAGGGTACTCACCCATATCCAGTCGTGCCCATTCCAGTTCCGGAAC